>NC_136386.1:104276288-105699622 GCF_965140285.1 Lepidochelys kempii
AAAACATCATAACTGATATTTATTTTTGCACCCATTCTCCCATCATTTGTAGCACCCATTTAAAAAGCTAAAATGAAGACTTTGATAACTACAGAATTGTTCCCTTCTAGTTTCCCTGTACTAGTTTATTTACTGTTTCCAAATACAACTAAAGTTTAGTTCCATTTTAAATTGTTACTGCACCAATTAAGATGCAGCCTACTTGTTTACAGAATTCTTTAGCAAATAGCTGGTGTTTTAGCAATTTGTTAGGAAACATGATACTGTATTAGTAGAATTGGTGAGAAAAAGAGTAAACTGGTTAGCTACCCTGCAGATCTAGCAGCAGTTTAATTATTGCACGAACATCAATGATGATGCAGTACAAAGAAAGATGATTTAGCATACAGTGCTATACAAGAAGAAATAGTTTAATAGTCATTGTAATTTCAGCTCTATCCAAAAGCAAGATGTGGGAGATGAAGATAGAAGAAATAATTAAAAAAAAGTCAAGCTGGATGCAGGCATTAAACATGGAGAGGACAAGTAAGTTAAGCTGATACCACACTAAGATACTTGGTAAAATTCACATGAATTTTAAGCATTAGCAAGGGTACACCTAACTTGAATATATTTAAACAAAACCTAAATTCCTACAGATTCAATATTTAAGCTAAAAAGGAAACATGTTAATGAGTATAAACCTGTAAACAAATACAGGTTCCTAGTGCGAAAGTAGGAAAGGTGGCCAAGATTGTTTCCTCCCAGTAAGAATCCTAAAATTACAAGCTGAACACCACAAGTCAGAGCTGCCTTGAATAGACAAATCTAAACTAACTTTGCTCTCTTCACCACCTTCAGAGTTGTGAGTCAGTCACTTCCTGATGTATCATTCTAAAATGTGCCATACAGAGACAACACAACTAATAAAATGCTTCTAATGGAGGACACACTCCATCTATTTTATATATTGTTTAAGGACCTGAGATATAAATTAAGTATAACTCATACTTCAAATTAAGGCTTTTCCATGATGAACTATTGTCCAGGAGTTCTAACATGCATCCATAGTCACTCAAGGATAAAATTTGGGTATGTTGTTTTGACCCAGAAGTATTTTTAACCAATGTCTCTAAAAGTCCACTTTGAGCTATGTTTCTGTATCAAGTGCATAAAAGGAGTGGTTTCTAACTATTTAGTGTTCCTGTTTACTTTAAAATACCTTCATTTTATTAAAAATGTAATATTGTAGACCACTCTCCAATAACGAGGGACCAGTGTATTTGCAAATCCAGGGGCTGAGAGGGGACCATGGTTTTTTCATTTAGAGAAGCGGCTACCAGCATTTCAACAAATCCTTTCTTCAAAACAATTACACTATATAGCTGAAGCTTCCAAAAGCCTGTGAGCTGAAACAGATGCAGAAATGTTATTCCAGTCCAGCACTGTGACAAAACTAAATTTTATGATTTTACATCAACATGTATAAGTTAAAAACATCTGCAGATATTAGACTGCAGACGAGGAGACACCAACTCAGTTACTGGTCTCCCACTTCCATAGCTAGAAGATGCTGGGGGATGACTCATGTTACTCTACCATACCGCAACCCCACTGGATGATTACTGAACAATACTAATGCGTTTCAATGTCCTCTTTCACCATTATCGAAGTCAATTTTGAGTCTCTAATAGTTTAAGTGCTGAATAAACCAAAGGAAGAAGTGCCTCCTGAATTACACTTTCGGGGTTCTGAATACAATTATACTAACAAAAAAAAAAAAGGTTAATTTCTGCAGTGGACAACTCTGCATGCAACTGATATCGCACACAAAAAAGCTGAGAGGTGAGAATTAGTGTATGCTGTCACAAGACAAATTACTGTGTCCCTAAATACACATCTGCATACTAGATTAACTGCTTAAAGATTCACATTTTAAAGATTCAGGTATTGTTCCAATAAAAAAGAAACACTACTGTTCAAAATGGCAATTCTCAAAAATTCTAGAACAGTTATTTTCTTCATTGATATCACTGAAAGTCACCGTGCTAGTAAAAAGGTCTTAGCAGCTGTGTTGTGTCTGCCAGGCAGGAGACCCAGATTCTACATCTGCAATCATATTAACACCATCTAGTCCTGAGGAGGTAGCTGGGACTAATCAGGATGAGGTGTGTTCAGAATCTGGATTGAAGAATGAGAGACAGTGCCTTGCATCACTCAAAGTTAACCACCTACAACTGTTCACAGAGTTGCATTAACGCACCCCAGAGAGGGTTGTATAGTTCATCTTTATCAGCAAGCTTGTTGGTACCATGTAGGGCTTTGAAGGTAGAGAAGGTCCTGAGGAGCCCCCCTCAAACTGAATATCAGAAGATTATCTTATAGTCTATTAATAAGAACGATTTCAGTTAATAAATTAAAAAGAATTCAGAAATATTTCAGATCCTGTTTGGACTATGGTTTATCTTCGTACATCACCACCACAAATGCTTTATACGACTTGGTACTATATGTTCAACATTAACTATGGATAACCTACTGTCTATAACACATGTGCAAACAAGTAATTCACAACATGCAGGCGGTTTCTGTAGTACAGAAGTAAAGACTTGTCTAGAAAAAAATGGGGGGGGGGAATAAACGGGAGTCAGGAGACCTATGATCTCATTCCTGTAGATCTCGGTACTGCAGATGTTTGGAGAGCAGCAAAATAAGGAGAGTTTCCTGGCTCTCCCTGTTTAACAGTCTTGTCATTTGAATATAGCTTTTAAATTGTCTGATATAGCGCTTTTGGGTGTAGTGATAAACTCTGCATATAGCAGTGTACAAATAAACCTTCCTTCAGGGAATGGTTACTGCAGAAGCAAATTCCTGATTTCCAATGGAGAAGTGAACACTATTCAAACTAGGATACAAGTTAATGGAGACACAAACAATAAAGTAAAAACAAGATTTAGATATTAATACGTGGAATTCAAAAGCCTTACGGGCAGAAGATGCACTATACGTCTCCGTTTAAGTAAGCTGGGGTCATCCTCCGACTATAAAAACACCCAACCTAGTTCACGTCGCAGGTATTTCTACACCAGTAAACAAACAAGCCAACTGCAGTAGCACCGTCTCTCCGGAGCGGGTGCATGGATCCCCTCAGCAGGCCGTGACGGAGGGCGGCCAGGGGAGGACATGCAAGCAACGTTCTCACCCTTTTCCACACCGTGACTCCATGTTACGGGAGAAAAAGTTTCAGGAGTCCCCCCGAACCACAAGGAAAGGGAAGGCGGCCGCAGCCCCCCACAACTCAACGCACGGGCTACGACCTGCCCTGCCGGACCTGAGGGGAGGCAGCCCCGGCTCAGCCCGAGCAGCGCTGGCTCTGGGGGCGGGATGGGACTCCCCTAGGTCGCTCACGGTGGGGAACCGACTAGGGCAGCAAGGGCCCTGCTGGGGGAGGGGCCGATTAGCGCCCCCCCCCCGATCGTTAAAGGGGCGCGAGGAAAGGGGGAGGAGCTAAGAAGGGGGCACCCAGCGACAGGAAGTTCCGTCCGTGGCGATGATCCCGGGGGGGAAGGGGGGGGGGGAGGTCCCTGGCCTAAGTGTCCCGCAGGGCTGGGAGATTTCTCCCCAGAAGGCAGCCAGGCGGCTGGGGGAGAGAGGCCCCCCGCCCCGGGTGTCGGTGGGAGAGCGGGGCCTTGGGCGGCAGTTTCCAAAGGAGCCGCCGGTGGGTGGCCCAGAGGGGAATTGCTCTTAGTTGGGGGGGGGGGGGGGAGAAGGTTGCCTTACCCCGCAGCGCCGCCTGCTCCCGGATCCGTCCCTCAGACACTAGGCGGTGCAAGCAGCCCCCCGCGCCCCCCACCAACCCCCCGCCCCGCTGGCTGCGGCTCCCCGCTCAGGACATGGTCTCTCCCGGCCTAGCTAGCTCGCTCGGCCGCGGGCGCTCCCACTCGGCGCAGCCGGGGGGAATATGCAGCCCCAGACTCCCAAATCCTCTAATGGCGGCGGCTAGAGCGGCCCAAAGCAAAATAAATCCCCATACGGCAGAGGGCTCTCACGTCAGCGAGCCCGCACCCCTGCGGCATGCTCATTGGCGGAAAGCACCCCGTCCGCCTAGCCAATGCGAGAGCGCCTCTTTGGGAAGAACCGGTGATGTCATCCCCTGCCTCTGTGAGGATGCGGGTGTTCTCCCCTCCCCCATACACAACCGGAGAGCGGCTCTTTCTCCACCCACCAGCCCGGAGAGAGAGCCCCGCCTTCTCTCAGAGAGGCAGACCCTCCCCTCCCCCATCGGCTCCTCCCCCACTAATTCACAGAGCTTCTCCCTCTCCCTGGCCTGGTCCCACCGGAGGACCACACATCGTGTAAGAAGAAAAGGAGGACCTGTGGCACCTTAGAGACTCGCACATTTATTCGTTACAGCTACAGCGCACTTCATCGGATGCATCTTGTAAGGTTGCCAGTTTTGCTAGGACCTGTTCTTGGAGGTTTCATCACACCACATAATCTTTAATTAAAAATTAATCTTTAATCCCTGGAGGCTCCAGGAATAATCCTGGAGGCTTGGCAACACTGCATGATGAGACCCTATCTCCAACAGGGGAGCAGCCCTCCAGGAGATCTCACTCCCACCCCTCCAGCTCACAGTTCTTCCCCTCCACCAGGAGACCAGCCACACTAGAGACCCCCCACCCTTCCGCTCCCCCAAGGACACAGAAGACCCCCCTTCCCCCCGTACTGGAATGTAAACTGTATTATCCTGTTCAGCAACTAGGTAGGCCACATAGAACACTTGATCTGAGCATGGAACAGATCTAGCTGGTGGTGAATTAAAGTGCCTTCAAGCAAACACTTCTCTGGTGTACCTGTTTGGGAAAGAAGCACTGTAGCCAGTCCATATCTGGTACAAGAGCCTGAACTGCTAATAGCAGCCCTGCAGCCTACTGTGTACAAGGTGAACGTGACACCACCCTACCCATCCACTACCCCAGTGTGCTTCCTCCCTCCCGGAGGAAACCACACAGGAGACTCTACCCCAGAGTGCTCTTTGTCTCCTAAGGGACAACATCAGAGGTTTTCAGTTCCATTAGGATCACAAAGAAGAGACCCAGCTCTTTCCCCACAGACCCAAAAAGTGCCCGCTCTTTCCTTCTAGACCAGAAATGAGCACCATCCTCCCAATGGTCCACAGTGCCAGTCTCTTGCTAGGCCTCAGAGCCTTGACCCTCACCAACGTGGTCTAAAAAGGAGCTGTCACCTCCCTTTCTTTCTCTGCCACTCACGGACCCAGGGGAAACAAAGAGCCACATCACATTTTTCCCAGGAGCCAGAGGGAAATCCCTGGAGGGTGAGGGAATGCAGATGATTAAATCAAGATATTTTGTTTACCAGAAAGCTCTAGGATTGCCAATTCTGACTGAAGCTATTCCATGAGATTTTTTTTCCCCAACATGACGTAATGTCATTAATTGTACTGTACCTATTACAGTCTCCTGGATTGCTTTCAGTAGTCACCAGGAGATAGATGCCGATTCCAGTAGACTCCAAGCCACTCCGGGAGTGTTGGCAACCCTAGTGCTAATGGGTATAATGTGTTCTCAGTGGATTTATTCTAGTAACTTTCTCTTCATAAGTGTAATATATCCCATCATGAGGCAGATTTGTTGCCAAGCTGTTCAGCTATGTCTTCATGCTTACATAAGTGCTGGACCTGTGTTATACATCCTAATCATCATTGGTACAAGCTTAGCCACTGGAAACAATATCAAGGCTCTCACAGTCAACACGTACCAGGTCAGATATGTGTATTATAAAATTCAAAATCATAGCTGTCAAGTGAATGACATAAAACCTACTTCCGAAGGAGATTCTCCATGAAGAAGAGGAATAGTTTCCAAAGCCTCGTGCAATGGCAGATAACCACCCCCCTGAAGAGTGTCTTTGTTAGTGCTGGGGTACTCTGTCCCTCTCAGACCTCTGGTAATATATTCTGTGTATCACAAGTCACACACTATAAACCTGGCAGGGAAGTAAGGAGGCGAGCGGCAAGCCAGCAGCAGGGTGATGAGGCGGAGGTGGGGGGAGCCATGCGGGGGTGAGGAGGTGGGCAGGGTGGGCCTGGCAGTGGAGTAAGGAGGCAAGCAGCAAGCCAGCAGCAGTGTGAGGAGGCAGGCAGGGGGGAAGGTCTGGCTGCAAGCGGGGGAGTGAGGAGGAGAGCAGTGAGCCAGCAGCGATCGGGGGTTCTCTCAGCGGGTAGGGGGGTGTTTGTGGCAGGGAAGTGAGGAGGCAAGTGGCAGGTGTGGGGGGACACAGTAAGCCAGCAGCAGGTGCGGGGGCGAGGAGGCGAGTGGAAGGCGCATTGGTGGAAGGCCCCAAGCCCCCCCACTTGCCCGGAGGAGCCCCAGGCCAGCCACAGCCATGCCTCCCCTCCCCAGACCCAAGCCGCTCCAGGGGAAAAGTGTCTCTTCAAAGATGCTTTTGCTAGGCCCCAGGCAGGTTCCGGGGTGGCTGAGGAGGTGGTACTCAGTTTCCTGGGTTTCTCAGTAATCTACCTGGAGTCTGAAACTGAATAGCACATACTGCCTCCTCGGCCACCCCAGAACCTCTTAGGACATAATAAAGTAAAAACTTTGCCACCAAACCCAGCGCCACCTATTATACCTGCCACCCATGGGTGGCAGGAGTGGGTGACGAGGGGAGCTGCAAGGCAAGTGCAGGTGGGGTCAGTCCCAGGTGCAGATCTCCGGTGCTGACTGCGAGCTCCAGCGGGTGCTGGCCCTGGGCACCGACCCTCAGCCCAGGTCATGTGGCAGCAGGCACAGACCCCCAGCGCCAGCCCCGGGTGCTGACTTCCGGCCGTGTGGCAGCAGGCACCAACCATGGAATCTTGCAGGTGCTGACCCAGGGCGCAAACCATCAGCCCCAACAACGTGGTGGTGGAGCCCCTGGTCCCAGTGCCTCATCCCGCACCCCTCCATCCAGGTTTCTCAATTTGCCAGGACTTGCTGTGAAAAGTGATATTTAAAAAGATACAAATATCACTTTCCACAGCAAAGTTAGCACCCCAATGCCACTCTGCCTTCAAAGCTGAGCACCTGCCAGCAGCCACCCACTTTGAGCCCTGACACCTTAATTTCATTACAAATTAAACACTGCCTCCATCGCCCCTGGTTTCCGCTGCCTCAGAGCTACCCACCCACCATCCCGTCACCCATGGGCCCCGCTGCCTCCCACCCCATTGTCCCAAACTCCCTTCTGCAGCCTCGCACCCCAGACCTGCCACACTCCTTGCCTCTTGTCCCTGGCACTCCCCCCACCATGGCACCATGGGCGGTTGTCCACATCACTCACGCATAAGACCCTGTTCAGTTCTGGTTAAACCCATACCACCCTGCTCCCCCAAATATAAAAGTCAAAATACTCCTATGCACCAGGCCAGAGCACCCCAACAATCGCTGAGATGTAAAGTTTTAAAGTTGCCTTGTAAACACCATAAATTATAATGCAGATTAATTCCCTTCTAAATATTGCTACAGTGCAGGCAGAGCTGAATTACGTAGATGTGGTTTCCTTTCAAATCACAAAACATATTCACACTGTGTTTGTACATCTCTCACTACTGTTGGTCTACCTCATGGTCAGCAAGATTTCTGCGTGGTGTTTGAGTAGGCTGAGATTCTTTATGGCAGAAGGCAAAAGAGTTAAAGACACAAATGGGTATCAGAAAGTATTTCAAAAAATCAGTGCCAGATAGTGCCCCATAATGTGATACAGAGATGGTCCCACAGGAACCACCTCCTGCTAAGTAAAGCAGAACATGAAAGGAATAAAAACAAACATTTCAAGACCTGTGGGAAATGCAGTTTTTTGTGTTTCTGAAGCTATCTGAATCCATTTCTGAGCAAGTTGCAGTGTGCGCTGTTTGTAAGAGAGAAATTCATCAAATCAAAATTTATGCAATGCAACATCATTATAGCACTCATGCAGAGGTACTTGAACAGAATTACCACGAGTTTCAGAGACGCAAGCTGTTACGTGATGCAAAAACCAAGTTTGAAAGACAACAGCGGCGGCTCAAATATTTTTTGTATGAAGCGGATCAGATTCAAGTGGCTACTTTTAAAGTTGCACTACTTTTGGGGCAAGCAAGGAAACCATTCAGAGATGGAGAACTCCTGAAAAAAATTGTTCTGGCTGTAGAACCAGAAAGTAAGCTTTTCAGAGAGATACCACTGAGCACTGACACATTACAGAGGACTACAAGAGACCTGGTGAATTTTCTACAAAATGAAAATAGCTGGAAAAGTCGCAGCAAGCCCTTTCTACAGTCAGTGCTTGGATGAGAGCCTTGATGTCACGAGGAATCCCAAGGTAATCATGTGTTAGCTTTTTCGACTGTGATCGCCATTGTTTTTCTGAAGGTGTTTTATGTCATGTGAGCCTTAGAAATAGGCCTACTGGCAAACACGTTTTTTGAAAGTGGCTGGCGTGTCATGTTAGCTCTGTGGTTTGACAGCTGATGGGGCAGCAGCTATGCAAAGTGCACAAGTAGAGGTGCTGAACTGTTTCCAAGAAAGGTGCACTCCAAAACTTTTTTTGTTTCACTGCTTTGCCCACCAAGAAGTACTTGCCAGCAAAGCTTCAATGAAAAGTATGGATGAGGTTGAATCCATAGTGAAAAAATGCATCAATGCTGTCAACATTCTCAACAGTGTCAATAAAGGGAGATTTGCAACTGTATGTGCAATGGGTTGTGAAACACACAAGGTGCTGCTGAATTACAAACCAGTCCACTGGTTTAGTTTTAATGACAATGTACAGAGGCTGTTTGAGCTCTGGGAAGAGCTTGTTGAGGTTCTGAATAAAGTTTCACTGGAACTGTCCCAAAAACTACAAGATCCAGAATACATGGTTGCCTGCTCTTTTTGAAAGAGTTTTTACCAAAGCTTGTTTCCTTGAAGCTTCAGAAACCTCAGCTAACAATATTTGATAGCACTGAAATAATTAAAACATTTAGAATGACAATCACTGACATAGTCCAGCACCTACAAGAACAGGACTTTTCAGTTATTGACAAGCTTAGTCAGTTTCTCAGGAGTCAGGATGAGAACCTGCAGCAAAAAGTTGACTCAGCTGTAGCTGAATACCTGAGGATCTTGAAATTTGTTCCAGTGAGGGAAACTTTTTCATCAGTACACCTTTGTGACTGACCCATTCAACAATTCTGGTTCAGCTTTGTTGGCTGCAAACAAACAAACTGCCTTGCAAGACAGATTAGCTTTCTTTGACTCTTTGGATTTAAGGAATCTCAAGTTCCTCATGCTGATAATGTGCAGTGATTCAAGAATGAAAACATACTTCTGTCAACCTGCTGTTACAGTACAGGAGTTCTGGAGTAATGTGTACCTGTTTGAGGACACCTACAAACCTACAAGCCCCTGGCTAAAGTTGCTTTGCTTTTCTTGTCCCTGTTTTCTACTACTGTGCTGTGTGAGAGAACATTCAGTGCACTTCATTTCCAGAAAAACAAGTACCAAAACCACCTCACTGATGGCAACCTCGAAGCTTCTCTTCTAATTTCACAGGAGACTTGAGATCCTGCAGACTTTCCTTTCAAAGAGCTGCTGAGATTTTGCAAGTAATCTGAGCCACACAATGGATGTGGTAAAACCCAGAACTTTTATTATCACACTGTATTTCTAAAATACAAAATAATAGGATTATGTTTGTTGTTAATATTATCATTATTACTGGATTGGATTTTTTTGTCTGTTTCTGAAATAAAAAATGTGGAACAATTTCCAGATATGTTTTTTTCATTATTATTTGGACTTCTTTATGTCAAAGCATTTTTAAATTTACTTCAGAATTGCAGAGACAACCAACTTTACCAAAAAAGCAAAAGAAACAATCATAAAAAAGATAAAAACGTGCAAAGCACCTTATTTGTGCTTCTATTCTGTTAGGTCATAAGAACATAAGAATGGCCGTACTGTGTCAGACCAAAGGTCCATGAAGCCAAGTATCCTGTCTTCTGATGGGGGCCAATGCCAGATGCCCCAGAGGGAATGAACAGAACAGGGAATTATCAAGTGATCCATCCCCTGTTGCCCATTCCCAGCTTCTGGCAAACACAGGCTAGGGACACCATCCCTGCCCATCCTGGCTAATAGCCATAGATAGATCTATGCTCCATGAATTTATCTCATTTTTTTTGAACCCTGTTATAGTCTTGCCCTTCACAACATCCTCTGGCAAGGAGTTCCACAGGTTGACTGTGCATTGTGTGAAAAAATACTTCCTTTTGCTTGTTTTAAACCTGCTGCCTATTAATTTTATTTGGTGGCCCCTAGCTCTTGTGTTATGAGAAGGAGTAAATAACACTTCCTTTTTTACTTTTTCCACACCAGTCATGATTTTATGAACCTCTATCATATCCCCCCTTTACTCATCTCTTTTCCAAGCTGAAAAGTCCCAGTCTTATTAATCTCTCCTCATATAGCAGCCGTTCCATACCCCTAATCATTTTTGTTGCCCTTTTGTGAACCTTTTCCAATTCCAATATATCTTTTTTGAGATGAGGCAACCACATCTGCATGCAGGTCCAGTAAAGAATAGATATAACTGTACATTATTTTTATTATTGAGTCCGCAACCCCCCCCCCAAACCTTACATAAATAAATTACAACGATTCGGATGTATGTATGTGCATATTACTTTATCTACTTTTGGAAAAATAAATAATTTTAGGAAAAATTGTCAGTGCAGCCACCAGCAAGAGTTGGGGGCCACACTCTGAGGCCACCAAAAAATGTGTTGCGAGAACCCCTGCTATAGATACTAGACTGTATAGACTCCATACTTTGGGTCCCCATGCACACATGTTTTGAGTAGTTAAAAGAAGGATTGCTTACCAGGGCTGCCAGACTGTAAGTGTTAAAGCATTCTCAGGACAATGATTTCATCAGTTATGGCAAGTGGTCAACCCAACAGTTCCTAACTCAGCTCCCGTGGTACTACTTCAGGCCCATCCCCTCTCTCAGATGGTAATCAAACACTGGCCTGATCCCACCAGCCAGAATTCAGTTCTTTTGAAGGGGCATCTCCATGCTGTTTTCTGCCATCTGCACATCTTTTGTCTCTTGCTTGCGGGCCAATGGCCTGTATCCTCCTCTAGCTGCTACTCTTGCTGGCTCCCTCACAGCAACAGGTTGTTTATTCACCCAGCTCTCACTTTTTCAGTCTTAACTCCCAGGCTGCCTCATACTTAATTTTTCCTCTATGGATTCCAGGCTACCATTGACCACCTCCTCCACACAGCCTCTAGTTTCTCTCCAACTCTGATCCCCTCTGACTTCAGCATGTTACTTCCTTTTGCCTGTACAGTACTAGGAAGTATGGAGCCATCTGCTGGCTAAATGATGGACTGGGTAACAGTGCCTTACACAGCTAAATCATTTCCTTCACAATCATTTGGGGTAAGGGAAAGGTACCCAATAATGAATGCACCACAGCACAGATCACTCACACTAGGAAAAATCCCATTGTCCAGCAGACCAGGACTCAAGTCAGGGTAAGCCAAATGTAATTATTTTCAAAGACTGAAATGAAACTTTGTCTCTCTTTACAAGGAAACTGGTTTGCTATAAACACTTTTCAGCAGCAGAAGAAAATGGATCATTTGCCCTTCCCAGCCTGCGTCTTTGCTAAAGTCTGTCTCCACTCAGCAAGTGGTGCCCTACTCTACACATTGGCAAGCATATCAAGGCTTAATTATATTTAGCTACACAAAAATGAGGACAACCATATTTTCTTGTCACACAGCCAGATATGAGATCCAAGATGATCTTGGACAAGTCATCTTAAAGAAATATTTCTATCCTTAGTGGATACCTATTTACTTCCCCTGGTCTTTGTGATTAGAAGTAATTCAGAAAACTTGCTCTGAGCATGTTAGATAAGGATTTGACAAGGAAGTTATCTAAAAGAATGGTGAATGTGAAGGTAAATCCCTAGTACTCTTTCAAATATTTAACCACATAAAATATACAGAAATAACTGTTTTAGATTAGACAGGGTGGAAAGATCAGGATTATATAAAAGCAAACGGAATTTATAGTTTTGAATAAATTATCACTTTCAGCTCTTTCAAGGTATTTCCTAAATCTTTCAGCAAGTTATCCAGCTTTCCATGGAAACAGCTAGATTTCTGGTAAAATATAACTCAGTGAACTACATTAGCAGGATTGCAAGATAAATTCTGGATGTCTCTGGAAAGAACTTAATGGAATCTGGAATCAAATCCCTAAAAGGTGAAACAGTAACACAAGGCAGGCACTGAATTTTGTCACACAGGAAAGAGGAAACTTTATGGCAACAGAATTAACAAGTTATATCATTTAAGTAACTTTAGAAACAGAAAATGATTGTTTTGTAAATAAATTACATGGTTATTTTGCAAAATGGAAACATTTCATGTAATAAAGTAGATATGTGTAAACACAGACTAGCAGAAATGGTTAAATGTATTGTCAAAATATTCCTTTAAATATTGATCAAAACCACTATTATCAAAAGTGAATCCTGCATGTATCTTAAGACCACAGGACCAGTTTCCAGGATCTGTGAGTCTATGGCAGCCTGTCAGGTGGACTGCCCAGGCCTCAGTTCTCTGTCAGGAAGAATTTAAAAATGTTTGGTTTTCATTCCTAATCAGAATGAAACCAAATTTTGAAATCATCTGCACAATGAAATTACCTTTTGCTGCACAGCTCTGCTCAGTTCCTCAAATCTTCAGATGCCCCATTCCTTCAGTGCTTCCAATGCTCACTTAACTAAGCTTTCTTCCTCACTCCCTCTATCATCTCTCAAGTTCCTGTTCTGATTAAATGTGCTTGTAAATGAATAAATAGCACAGGAATCAATATTTAGGAAGCAAGCATTGAAACATGTTACAACAGAGTATTGTAAAATACTCAACCATGGGATGATGTTCAGAGAAGGACTGCTGAGCAGAGATGGGGTCCACCTGTGAAGGAAGGGGAAGAGTATCTTTGGATACTGACTGGCTAAGCCTAGGTAGGCTTTAAACTAGGTTCCCCCAGGGAAAGAGAAAAAAGCCCACAGGTAAGTCCAAAACATAGAGACCTGGTGAAGGGTCAGAATCTGGAGGGAACATGGGCAATCCTCACAGGGAGAAAGGAGAGACAAGAGAGAACATAGAGGGGAAATCTAATGACCATTTTAGATGTCTATATTAATGCAAGAAGTATGGGAAATAAACAGGAAGAACTTTAGAAATACTACCAAATAATCACAATTATGACATAATTAGCATCAGAGAGACTTGGTGGGATAATTCATATGACTGGAATATTGGTACAGAAGTGTACAGACAAAAAAACAGCAGGATGTGCTTTCTTGTATATCAAACATGTACACACTTGCACTGAGGATGAGATAGAAGTGGGAGGTAGATCCATTGAAAATCTCATAATAAGGATAAAAAGAGAAAGAAACAAGGGTGATGTTATAGTAGGAGTCTATTATAGACCACCTTACTGGGAAGAAGAGGTGGATGAGACTTTTTTTAAACAACTAACAAAATCATCCAAAGCACAAGACATGGTGGTGATGGGGGACTTCAACTACCCAGATGTGTGTTAGGAAAATAATGCAGCAGGACACCCATTATCCAACAAGTTATTGGAATGCATCGGAGACAACATTTTACTGCAGAAGGTGGAGAAAGCAACTGGAGGACAGGCTGTTCTAGATTTTATTCTGACAAAGAGGGAGGAACTGGTTAAAAATTTGAAGATTGAAGGCATTTGGGTGAAATTGATCATGAAATGATACAGTTTGTCATTCTAAGGAATGTTAGGAGGGAAAACAACAGAATAAAGACAAGAGACTTCAAGAAGACAGACTTTAGCAAACTCAGAGAATTGGTAGGTACAATCGCATGGGAAGCAAGTCTAAGGGAAAAAAGAATTCAGGAAAGCTGGTAGTTTTTTAAAGAGACATTATTAAGGGCACAAGAGTAACCTATCCCAACATGCAGTAAAGATAGGAAGTATGGTAAAAACCAAACTGTCTTAACCAGAAGATCATCAATGACCTGAAAATCAAAAAAAGAGTCATACAAAAAGTGTAAAGTAGGTCAAATGACAAAGGATGAATATTGTTGCCTGATTTTTAGGGGATTAATATTATAGTTTATATAATAAAGGTTATAGGCTCGCCAATTGATCTGATCAGAAGATAATAGGGTTCTTGTCCCAGAATCAGGCTACCCAGAGTCTTGCAAGGATCCTCAGGATGTATGACAAGGACACTCAATTTGAAAATAAAATACAGCCTTAAAGACTCTTATTGACATAAATGGAATAGTAATCAAATGGAAAAGAAATCAACCAGAATTAAAAAGGAAAATCATCCAAAGCACAGGACATGGTGGTAATGGGGGACTTCAACTACCCAGACATCTGTTAGGAAAATAAGTAGGTCAAATTACAAAGGATGAATATTGTTGCCTGATTTTAGAGGTACATGTGGTATCATTTACTATAAAGCTTCCTAGATTAATATACTCACTCCCTTCCTTGATAGCCTAGTGGTAAGAGACAAAGGACCAGCCTCACCTCTGGCATGCCAAAAGAGTCCAAGGTTCTCCAATTATCAAGTGGAAGATGAAAAACTTAGGAGACGCTAGAGAGCTAGAAATCTATAGAAAGACACAAGAAAAACTAACCGAAAACCTAACTTAAAAACTAACTTAACAATATGGTGGTTTGCCCCTCTTATAGAGCCTGAGCACTATGTGCCCACCTTCCATTTCCGAACTCAATTTCCTGATCCACATAATATCGGGGGTGCTTATGTAACCCACACACCATCTGGGTGTGGTGTTCTGTCGCATCTAGTGGCACTGAGACCACTTAAAGAGAGAGATTAAATGAGTCTGCTCTACAGCCTTAGCTAACAGCCAGTTGGCTTTTATCTCATGCGGTAGAGGCTCATGCACTAAGCTCCAGAGGTCCCAGCTTCGATCCCACCCGACGACAACCGGGGTCTATCAGCGTTACACTTACTCTATAGGCTGACATATTCAGATGTATTAATGCCAAGTAGCTCATTCTCACTTCTGTTAGTTCTGGCCTGAATCAGTTTGGTGGTGGTGGTGATTTCCATGTTCTTTGTGATGTATCTGTTAAGTTTACAGAGAGCACTTCATAGGCCAGTTATCTATGCCAAAGGCCACAAACATATGTACGATACCTTGCTTTAGCTCATACAGTCCTTGCATTACTGCCAAAACCACTGTAATACAAAGCTATAACTCTATTATCTATTATAATAAAACAAACAACAAACCCATAAGAAAGGATATAATAAAGGAAGCAAGCAGGGCTACAATATTTAAAAAAAGCCAACATAAGCATGTCTGGACAAAATTAGAAAGGTCAAGGCACAAAATGAGATTAAACTAGCTGACGACATAAAGGATAACAAGAAAACATTTTACAAATATATTAGAATCAAGAAGACAACCAAGGACATAGTAGGCTCATTATTCAGTGAGAAAGGAAAGAAAATAAAAGAAAACACAACAATGTTAAACGCCTTTCACCAAAAAGCTTAGCAGTGAATGGACTAACATAGTGAAGATCTGAGTCTACAATAGGGAAAGAAACAGGTTAAGAAGTATGTCGACAAGTTAGATGTCTTCAAGTCATGAGGGTCTAATGAAATACATCCTAGAATACTTAAGAAACTGGCTGAAGAGATCTCTGATCCATTAGCAATTCATCTTTGTGAACTCATGGAGGACAGGAGAGATCCTAGAGAATGGGAAAGGGGCAAATGTTTAGTACTTATCTATAAAAAGGGGGGGAAAGGTCAAGGACAACCCAAGAAATTATAGACTAGTCAGCTTAACTTTGGTGCCCAGAAAGATAATGGAGCAAATAACTGAACAGTCACTTTGTAGGCATCTAGAAGATAATAAGGTGATAAGTAACAGTCAACATGGATTTGTTAAGAACAAATAATGTACACCCAACCTAATATCCTTATTTGACAGGGTAACAAGATTTGTGGATGGGGGAAGCAGTAAATGTGCTCTATCTCAACTTTAGTAAGGCTTTTGATACTGTCTCATATGACTTTCTTATAAGCAAATTAGGGAACTATAGCCTAGATGAACTGACTATACGGTAGATGCACAACTGTTTGGAAAACCATACTCAGAAAGTAGTTATCAATGGTTCAGAGTCAAACTGGAAGGGCATATGGAGTGGGGTCTCACAGGGATCTGTCCTAGGTCTGGTTTTAGTCAATATGTTCATAAATGATTTGGATAATGGCATAGAGAGTACACTCCTAAAGTCTGTGGATAATACTTAACTGGGAGGGGTTGCAAGCACTTTGGAAGACAGGATTAGAATTCAAAATTATCTTGTCAAACTGGAGAAATAGTCTGAAATAAATTGGATGAAGTTCAACAAGGACAAATGCAAAGTACTACACTTAGAAAGGAATAATCAATTGCACAAATACAAAATGGGAAATAACTGTCTAGGAAAGAGTACTTCAGAAGAGGATCTGGGGGTTACAGTGGATCACAAACTAAACATGAGTCAACAATTTAATACTGTTGCAAAGAAAGCGAACATCATTCAAGGAATTTTTAACAGGAGTGATATAAGCAGGAAACAAAAAGTTATTCTTGCACTCTACACAACACTGATAAAGTTTCAGCTGGACTACTGTGTCCAGCTCTGGGCAACATACTTCAGGAAAGATGTGGACAAACTGAAGAAAGTCCAGAGGAGAGCAACAAAAATGATTAAAAGTCTAAAAAATGTGACCCATGAGGAAAGATTGAAAAAATTGGGTTTGTTTAGTCTGGAGAAGTGAAGACTGAGGGGAGACATGATAACAATCTTCGAGTATATAAAAGGTTGTTATAAGGAGAAGGGTGAAAATTGTTCTCCTTAACCACTGAGGACAGGACAGAAAGTAAAGGGGCTTAAATTGCAGCAAGACAGATTTAGCTTAGACGTTAGGAGAAACTTCCTAAGTGTAAGGGTGATTAAGATTTGGAATAAATTATCTAGGAAGGTTGTGGAATCTCCATTATTGCAGTTTTAAGAACAGGTTAGACAAATACCTGTCAGGGATTGTCTATATAATACTTAGTCCTGTCTCAGTGCAGGGGACTGGACTAGGTAACCTATTAAGGTCCTTTCCAGTCCTACATTTCTATTATTGCTACAAGTTGCATGTAATGGCTGAGAGCATCAATCAGCTTGAGGGTACATTAAGGAAAGAAACAAGTTACAAAATTGCTTCCTTCTATACCAATATGGGATATTAGGATGAGATGGAATTGTCTCAGCCAGAGTGCAAGGATTCTATACAGTTAGTGATGCATAACTACAGATTTCTCAGTTACTCATTTCCCTTCACTCTATTTAATACTAGCTGCCAGCCAGAGTGTAGTGATTAGGCAACTCACACTCACAACCAATCACAATGCAGATATTTGTATAATCATCATATGGTTATTTCTCAGTAACCAAGTTGTGAATATGCAATGCTCCCTATTCTGACTGGCTACTATAATCCTTCTGTTCCAACCATCTCTTTACTCAGAATTTTCAAACTGTTTGCCTGCAACAAAGACTGACAACTAAACTCATATGCTTAGATGAAAGAGAAGAAAAAGATACCCACCATAAACCAAAGAAAATGAGGTTGTTGACACTATAGTTTTGAGAGGGAAATAGTTTGTAGAAAGGTTTAAAGACAGTTTGATTCATTTTCCTCCTTCCATCCTCTCCCCAAGTCCCTCCTTCCCTTCCTCTTAGGTCATCAAAGCTCTTGCCACCAATGTCCTTCATATGTTTGTGCTTCACATATTGGGAAAATCCCTCCCTCTCCTTCCCCATTCACTTTTAAACAAAACAATACTGCTTTTGTAGCTAAAGCTTGAAGAATTTGCCGGATGCCTACTACTCAGAGGACTTACTCTACAAGACAGAGATTAATGGTCAGCTAGTGATGTCTAGGGAAATGTCCTAGCTAGAAAACCAACCTACAGCTGTTGGGAAAGGAGACAGGGCAGGGTTTCCCTCCAGGTTGCTATGCCAGGGACTTATTGTCTTTATCAACAAGCTTCAAATTTATCAAACTCCTCTTTAACTGCTGAAGGAGAAAAGATCTCCTTCTCCTCAAACACTAGCCTCGCAACTATTGAGGAGGAAATAAACACTCCCTAAGCTCCAGCCTCATGGCCTTAAGGGGGAGTTGTTTTTGCTATTCAGCTCTTCAGTTAGGCTCTGTTTTTGGACTGTTCTTGGAGAACATCCTGCAGGAGGGAGTTTTAGAACCACATTTCCCCCTCCTTTCCCAGGCATCTACTCTCAAAAGTTTCTCTGACTGATGGCTCAGGCATGGACCATCAGATCCTTCCCCCTTTCCTCCGATCTTTACTGCTTGATAACACAACTGAACTGGAAAAATAAAAGACAATCTCAAGCCAGATTAATCAGGATAGGGGAGAAGGGAGACCAGAGGAGCAATCAGATGGGGGAAGCTAAACAAACAATCTTCAGCTTTAATGCCTTTTACCTCCCCAGTGTATGTATGTTCCTGTGGGGAAAGCAATGACAGAAAAGCCAGTCACTTTCCCTCCTTTTCCAGAAGGCAGTCAGATGTAGGATCAGCTCACATGTAGGTTCTAGCAGCAGTCTACTGGCTTAAATATTTTCTCCTTTTTCACCCACCACAGGATCTACTACAAAAGCACAAGTAGTGCATGTCCATGGAACCAGCCATGTAGGCCCCTGATCGCTTCAAGCAACATGTCACCCACTAGGGAAGGGCACAGAGGAGAGAAAAAATATTGTTTAAAAAAAGACAACAAAGTACCAAAGGAGATCAAGAGTTAGAAAACTGGTATGTCGCCAGCTATGTAGAGATGAGGCTTAAGGGGATATTTGGCTATCACCATTGGAGCACTGGTTTAGAATATTTTAATACACAATTATTCTTAGTATTCTTATACTTCCACTGAAATAGAAGGAAGGGAAGATGGCACAATCACATAATAATAGGGCATCTCAACTCATTGGTTCTTTAAGACCAGAATGACCAGGGATTCCTAGAGCCCTTTCTCAGCTGGACAGATATTCTAAGGACAAAGGATTCTGGGGCGCATTGTCAACAGTGAAGTAACATACATAGATACATAAATAGGCCAGCAGGTGCTGGAATCCAGAGACTGCCTACAATTTGGAGACTTCATGAGGTGGGAGTATCTTCCCATCCCAGATGGCCAGCACAGCACAGATCACTCCAGGTTTGTCATAGCAAAATGACAGAGAAGGGAAGAGAAGGAGAAGTGGAGAAAAAAGGGAGAAAGTCAAGGAAAACAAAGAGAGAGGAATCAGTAGATAAAGAACTACAAGAAGGGAAGTTAGAAGCAAAAACTAAAGCAGAAGGGAAAGATAGGGAGAGCAATAGAGAAAGCCTTCCCTGATTTCTTTAAAGGTCAGTGCTGCGCTGGGCATCACAACATGGGGAATAGATGGCCAGCCCTCTGTGGAGAAAGAGGTGGTTAGGGACTATTTAGAAAATCTGGACGTGCACAAGTCCATGGGGCCGGACGAGTTGCATCCGAGAGTGCTAAAGGAATTGGCGGCTGTGATTGCAGAGCCATTGGCCATTATCTTTGAAAACTCGTGGCGAAGGGGGGAAGTCCCGGATGACTGGAAAAAGGCTAATGTAGTGCCAATCTTTAAAAAGGGAAGAAAGAGGATCCTGGGAACTACAGGCCAGTCAGCCTCACTTCAGTCCCTGGAAAAATCATGGAGCAGGTCCTCAAAGAATCAATCCTGAAGCACTTACGTGAGAGGAAAGTGATCAGGAACAGTCAGCATGGATTCACCAAGGGAAGGTCATGCCTGACTAATCTAATCGCCTTCTATGATGAGATTACTGGTTCTGTGGATCAAGGGAAAGCAGTGGATGTATTGTTTCTTGACTTTAGCAAAGCTTTTGACATGGTCTCCCACAGTATTCTTGTCAGCAAGTTAAAGAAGTATGGGCTGGATGAATGCACTATAAGGTGGGTAGAAAGTTGGCTAGATTGTGGGGCTCAATGGGTAGTGATCAATGGCTCCATGTCTAGTTGGCAGCTGGTGTCAAGTGGAGTGCCCCAGGGGTCGGTCCTAGGGCCAGTTTTGTTCAATATCTTCATAAATGATCTGGAGGATGGTGTGGATTGCACTCTCAGCAAATTTGCGGATGATACTAAACTGGGAGGAGTGGTAGATACGCTGGAGAGCAGGGATAGGATACAGAGGGACCTAGACAAATTGGAGGATTGGACCAAAAGAAATCTGATGAGGTTCAATAAGGATAAGTGCAGGGTCCTGCACTTAGGACGGAAGAACCCAATGCACAGCTACAGACTAGGGACCGAATGGCTAGGCAGCAGTTCTGCGGAAAAGGACCTGGGGTGACAGTGGACGAGAAGCTGGATATGAGTCAGCAGTGTGCCCTTGTTGCCAAGAAGGCCAATGGCATTTTGGGATGTATAAGTAGGGGCATAGCGAGCAGATCGAGGGACGTGATCGTCCCCCTCTATTCGACATTGGTGAGGCCTCATCTGGAGTACTGTGTCCAGTTTTGGGCCCCACACTACAAGAAGGATGTGGATAAATTGGAAAGAGTCCAGCGAAGGGCAACAAAAATGATTAGGGGTCTGGAACACATGACTTATGAGGAGAGGCTGAGGGAACTGGGATTGTTTAGTCTGCGGAAGAGAAGAATGAGGGGGGATTTGATAGTTGCTTTCAACTACCTGAGAGGTGGTTCCAGAGAGGATGGTTCTAGACTATTCTCAGTGGTAGAAGAGGACAGGACAAGGAGTAATGGTCTCAAGTTGCAGTGGGGGAGGTTTAGGTTGGATATTAGGAAAAACTTTTTCACTAGGAGGGTGGTGAAACACTGGAATGTGTTGCCTAGGGAGGTGGTGGAATCTCCTTCCTTAGAAGTTTTTAAGGTCAGGCTTGACAAAGCCCTGGCTGGGATGATTTAATTGGGGATTGGTCATGCTTTTGAGCGGGGGGTTGGACTAGATGACCTCCTGAGGTCCCTTCCAACCCTGATATTCTATGATTCTATGAATGACAAGAAGCATTGCCATTAGAAAAGCTGATACACATCATGTGAACTGGCTGGGGAGGCCTGAAACATCTCCATAAAGGTAAAACAAATCTACAACTGACTGGAGACAAAATTGTGTCAGAAACAAATTAAAATCCATAATCTCGCTATAACATAAAAGGAAAATCAAAGCACACAGGAGACTAGACTCCCTTCATATATGGGCAGCCATCAACCTCATCTTCTTTTCACTATACTACAACACCACCATCCACCAAGAATCAACCAAACATGCCACTACACCAGTGGCAGAGTGATTACGGTGTTATGAGGCTACCTTGATGTGAAATCCTCAAGCTCCTGCTAATTTACATGTCTAAAAGTGTTGTACTATGAAAACATTGAAAGGAACAAGAAAATTCTGTTACGTCGGCGGCAGTTACAGCGCCGCTTGGAGAGCACTGAAGGGAAACCACTGTTGTGTGTTCAAACCGCCAGCAGCCTGCGCTATAGAGTGTTCATACTTGCGGCACTTGCAGCAGTATTTGGAGTGGTGCACTCTGAGCAACTATCCCACAGAGCATCTCTTCCTCTTCTGCCGCTAAGAGTTGTGGGAAGGTGGAGGAGGGTCGTGGGGCATCCCGGCTCCTGTCCCAATGCCCCGTGATGCATTGCTTTGCATCCCTGTGCTTCCATGTGCATTTGGTGCCATCTTTCAACTGTTTGTGTACTGCGCGCTCTGCCTCTTCGGTCTGCAGAAACGGATCCCGCACTGTTGACCACTATGCTGCTCGCTCTCACTAACACTTCACGAGTGGCAGTGGAGTTATTCCTGAAACGACAAAGGCAAGAGGAGTGTGACATTGATCTTGCCATGCGTAGTAGCTATGACACGAGATTGCTTGTGGCATTCACGGAGGTGCTGACCACTGTGGAATGCTGCTTTTGGGCTCGGGAAACAAGCACTGAGTGGTGGGATCATATCATCATACACATCTGGGATGGTGACCAGTGGCTGCAGAACATTTTGGATGAGGAAAGCCACATACATGGGACTGTGTGATGAGCTCGCCCCAGCCCTGCAGCACAAAGACATGAGAATGAGAGCTGCCCTGTCGTTGAAGAGTGTGCCGATTACACTGTGGAAGCTGGTTACTCCAGACCGCTACTGATCAGTCGCTAACCAGTTCGGAGTGGGAAAGTTGACTGTTGGGACTCGTGTTGACAGAAGTGTGCAGGGCCATTAATTGCATCCTGCTCTGAAAGACCATGACTCTGGGCAACGTGCATAACATTGTGGATGGCTTTGCACAAATGGGCTTCCCTAACTGCAGGGGGGCAATAGATGGCATGCATATTCCAATTCTGGCACCAGACCATCTAGCCACCGAGTACATTAATCAGAAGGGGTATTTCTCAATGATTCTCCAGGCACTTGTGGGTTACCATGGGTGTTTCACAGACATTAACGCAGGCTGGTCCGGAAAAGTGCATGACGCACACATCTTTTGGAACACTGGCCTGTTCAGGAAGCTGCAAGCAGGGACTTTCTTCCCAGACCAGAGAATCACTGTAGGGGAAGTCGAAATGCCCATTGTGATCCTGGGAGACCCTGCCTACCCTTTAATGCTGGGGCTTTTGAAGCCATACATGGGGAAACTGGACAGCAGCAAGGAGCAGTTCAACAACAGGCTGAGCAAGTGCAGAATGACTGTTGAGTGTGCTTTTGGCTGTTTAAAGGCCCGCTGGCGCTGCCTATATGAGAGGCTGGACCTGGCCCATGACAATATTCCTATGCTTATAGCTGCGTGCAGCAATTTGAAGCTGAAAGCCACTAATATTTGTTGCTATGCTAAGGAGTGCAGTGCTTGTACTGTTAGGAGGTGATTGTGATTGGTGCAGACAACGCACTGTGAAGGTTTAAGAAAATTGCCTGTTGCTTTGCAGGGCTCTGTTTGCTTTCAATTAATGGAATAAAGATTGCTTTCAAGCCAAAACAATTATTTTATTAAAAAACAACCACCGGAGCACAGAGACAAAAAAAATCAGCACTGTGGGAGATTGGGGAAGGGAGGGTCCCAGGAGGAGTGGGGTCCCAGGGTGGTTTAAGATTTGTGTATGTCCAGGTATCATAAGCAACCTTGTCATTTGGAGTAAAGCGCAGCGAGTACTGTACTTCAGCATGGCTAAACTGCAGAGGGATGGGTCTTGAGTGCAGTGGGTACTGGGAGTCCACAGGGCTAGACTGTGATGGGGCAGGAGTGGAATGCAGCAGGTACAGACTGGAGCCAGGAGGTTGATAAGAGTGTGTTGGCAGTGTCTGGGGGGCGCATGGGAAACAGGTTTGCTACAGCAGCTGCAGGAGAGGGCAGGCACGGAGCTGCTCGGTTTGCAGTGCTAGTAGTGCCTGGAGCATGTCCTCTTAGCAGTCTATAATTTTTAAGAGCCACTCCGTGTCTTTGTTTTGGTGCGCTGTGTTCTTCTTTCGGTTCCTGTTCTCTCTGTTCCGCCACTCCTTCAATTCTTGTTTTTCGGCCACGGAGAGCACCATGACATCACACAGAAAGTCCTCTTTAGTTTTTCGTGGCCGCTTTCTAATTCTGCACATCCATTCAGCCATTGATAACAAAGAGAGAGGTGGAGCTCCCAAGGTCATATCTGTGAAGCCAAAACGCAACATTTTACAGAAGCAGTATTGTTTGCAATATACAGACCACTGATTCAGTGATTTAAAACATAGCCACTGTTCACATAACTGTCACTAACGGGCTGATCTCAGGCAAGCACTCATGAGCCACAAGACCCCCTAAATGGTGAGTACCCACAGGGGCAGGGGAAATCAGTGTTTCAGGACTGTACTGTACTATGGGCACCTGGCTCTTGGGGAGAGCCAGCACTATAGTGGGGGCCTGATAATCATTACTGTCCCCACATTTTCCACAGGCTGTATTCATTATGGAAGATATCTCACTGCTGAGGGTGAGCAGGGAATCAAGGGAGGGTCTTCTCCAAGACTGTGGCTTCCGCCCTGGCCCTTATGCAACTCACCTATGTGCAGCAATGTTCCCACCCCCACCCCCCCACCACAGTGATGGCAGAGTGGCGCCAGAAAAGTTACCCTTAATGGGGCAAGAAACAAAGCAGCTCTGCAAAAGAACGTGTGGCAGCAGATTGCCCACTATCTGCATGACAGTTTCATGGAGATCTCTGAGGCAGATTCCCATGAAGTGAGCGTGTCAATCAACACCCTGTACCGCCACTCAGACAGGGTATGTGGTGGTTCACGCATCATACAGACACAAGCCTGCTTTCTGCAACCCTTCTGCCCCCAACAACTTGCTTCAGCGATTCCCAAAATCAAAGCCACCTACCAGGGGCCTCCTCACCTGTTTGCGCTTCACCAAGCTCTGACAGCTGTGACTGGCTAGCCTCCTCCAGGGTAGAGAAGAGCTGCATGCATCTCTGATCTCCGAGTCATCCTCTGCCTCTGGGTCCCTCTCCCCCTCCACATTCTCGTCCAAATTTCCTTCTCCTGGCTCGATCCACTCTCAACTGGCAAGCGAGCCACCGAAGTATCCATAGTGGCCTTTGCAGTGGAGGTGGTTGTCGCCACCAAGCATTGTGTTCAGCTCTTTGTAGAACCGGCAACTCATGGGCGCAGGACTGGCGCAGCAGTTTACCTCCTGCGCCTTGTGGTAGGCGTTCTGCAGCTCCTTCACTTTGACCCTGCACTGCAGTGTGTCCCGGTCATGGCCCTTCTCTGTCATGCATCGTGAAATCTGTCCATAGGTATCATAATTCCTAAGGCTGGAGTGCAGCTGTGACTGGACAGCCTCCTCTCTCCAAATGCTGATGAGGTCCAGCAGCTCGGCATTGCTCCAAGCGGGGGATCGCCTGGTGCATGGAGCAGGCATGGTCACCTGGAAGATGCTCTAAGACCACTGCACGCGTCACCGAGCAAACAGGAAGGGGACTTTCAAAATTCCCAAGGAATTTGAGGGGTGGGGCTCATGGTTGGTCACCTGCGAGCAGGGCAGTAGAGTTCAAACTGATGACCAGAGAGGCGAGAACAGGCATTGTGGGACACCTCCCAGAGGCCAATTGCAACGCTGTAATCGACCAGGGTGTCTACACTGTCACCGCAGCGCTGTAGCCCTGGCACAGAAAGGTGTATGCCTCTCATTGGAGTGCCTTTTTTACAGACCTGCAACTGCACAGTTTCTGCGCACTAACTGGTTTGGCAGTGTGTACACCTTGTGAGTTACACCACAGAAAGCTGCTTTACTGCGCAGAAATCTGCTAGAGCAGACTGCTAGGAAACCAAGTATTTGTAGAACTGTAAGGGCTTATGTCTAGAAATATAATGAAAGCAGAGTTTTGGAGTTTGTGCAAACATATGCATATAGAAGAGAAAAGAGGTTAATTTGTGTCTTAAGCACCTTGTAAAGTACTATGATTTTTCACAAATCCGGAACCCTTTTTCCAGGCTTCTGCAATGTAGGGGTGGCAGTTCTCTAATTCAAATGGTTCACCAGATATGAGCAATCTCCTGTAACAGATATTAAAAGAAGTTTCACAACAGCCATCTCTGAGTGGAAGGGAACTTCTGCATTTAAACAACAAGTTTAGTCCTCAGGTTCTCCTGTCTTGGGTATGTAGGAACTATACCAAGACAATTTCATTTTATGGTAAAATAATAGAGGTGCCTGGTACAGAGCTGTTATATCCCATTTCAAATGTAGACTTCACTCCAGCATCAACCCTTTAGTGTGGAAAGTAGCACAGTGTTCCAGACTCCTCTGAGTTTCTGTTCTGGATTTTATCTCGATTCCCTGGCAACATCCTGGAAATGAAAGAGAGAAATCTTGTGACCCAAGAGTTTTCAGAATTAGTAGCTCAAGAAATATAATCCTCTATAAAACATTACACATTTCTCGTGTACAGTGAAAATTGTGATACACAGGATCCTTTATTAAGTTGTCTATAACTTCACATATACTCTCTTCTACAGGATTTTCCGCCATTTCTGCATTGAGTATAACTTGTTCCATGGTAATACTTTTCCCAGTCTCCATTTATAAATTCATAAAATGTTCCAGACCAAAAAGACATCCTACAATGGCTATAACTACCTGCTTTCAAACTATTCTAAACTGGTGGATTCACTTCTCTTTCCTCTGAACAGGAACCTTACACATAGTGCCAAATAGCAGCAGCTATAAGTCTTTGAAGTTTAAGGCATTATTTTATCTTTAAAAATCCCATTTTAAAATCTGTTTTAAGTGTAAAGGAAAGAGAAGTTGGAGGGCTTATCCTGGTCCCTAGTGGATATGTATTTACTTCTCAAAATCCTCACATAGGGCTTGACCTGAAGCTAAATTGAAATCAATAGAAAGACTCCCAGTGATTTCACTGGGCTTTGGCGCAGGACCAAAAGACCAGTCCCAAAAAGTGTCAAGGATTCTCAATCTCCTGTTGACAAAATAATTGCTATAATGCAGCCACCTCCAGGATGAGTAGCAGCAGCTAACTCACTTCCCACAGCACAGCTGTTTAGAGGAAGAAAGTGAAGAAATATACTGTATCATGAAACTGCAGGGGAAATGTAGTTTGAAGATTGTAATTCCCCATACTGAATTCTTCCAAAACAAAACTATTATGCTTCATTATTAAGAATATTTAGCACATACAGAGTACTTTACTTTTTCAGATGTTTTCATAAATGTTAGCTAATGTCACACCCTTATGATATACACATTAATATTATCCCCACTTTCAGAAGGGGAGAGGGACACAAGACAGTTAAGGGACCTGAGGTCCAACTGAGTCAATGGGTATATATGCACTGCAGACTTAACTTGGCTTTTACCTGGGTTTTAGCCAAACCCCCTTACCATCCACACACAAAAACCTTTAACTTCAGATTCTATGTGCTTTGAATTTGGTGTGCTTGACCATCTGGGGGAATAGGTTAAAGAATGGGTTTCACTTTAACATGGGCTCTAACCTGCTTACTTTCCAGTGAGGACACAATTTATAACCAATGGAATCATCGCTATGGGGTGGCCTTGGCTTCAGTTGAGGGCAGAAGCCATGCCATTTTCCTGGCTCTCTTCATTCCCCCTACCCCCCACATGTAATCTAAGAGGTATTCCAAGCCCGGGGGGGGAGGGGGGATTAAACATGTAACTAGCGAGTTAGTGATTTAACTAGTTGCTGCTAACACATTTATTCAAAGCTGGAATTACATACTCAGCAAGCATGAATGCAGATGTAAATATATATAAACACATGCACACTTACACACCTGTTATACCAGCATTCACATTAAAGCAGTGTCCTATACAGAATGTATTATCAACCCCACTGTCTGAATTATGCAGGAAAGTACTAGCAAGGCTTGACCTTCTGGTGCTCTTGGTTCACAGCATGCTATCTGGAAAGAGGAAGAGGTGTATGTGAGGGAGAAGAGACAAATCTGTTGTTACAAAGTTCTGCATCCTGTTTATGTTTGCCCAATTTTCCCCCCATGCCTGGCTGATGATGCTTGAGAATTTTTTGAACAAGAGGAACTCAAGGCAGTCAGAAGAAAGAAAAGGAGTACTTGTGGCACCTTAGAGACTAACCAATTTATTTGAGCATGAGCTTTCGTGAGCCACAGCTCACTTCATCGGAGGCATGCCGTGGAAACTGCAGCAGACTTTATTTATACACAGAGAATATGAAAAAATACCTCCTCCCACCCCACTGTCCTGCTGGTAATAGCTTATCTAAAGTGATCATCAGGTGGGCCATTTCCAGCACAAATCCAGGTTTTCTCACCCTCCACCCCCCCACACAAATTCACTCTCCTGCTGGTGATAGCCCATCCAAAGTGACAACTCTTTACACAATGTGCATGATAATAAAGTTGGGCCATTTCCTGCACAAATCCAGGTTCTCTCACCCCCTCACCCCCCTCCCAAAAACCACACACACAAACTCACTATCCTGCTGGTAATAGCTCATCCAAAGTGACCATTCTCCCTACAATGTGCATAATTAAGGTGGGCCATTTCCAGCACAAATCCAGGTTTTCTCACATCCCCCCCACCCCCATACACACACAAACTCACTCTCCTGCTGGTAATAGCTCATCCAAACTGACCACTCTCCAAGTTTAAATCCAAGTTAAACCACAACATCTGGGGGGGGGGGTAGGAAAAAACAAGAGGAAATAGGCTACCTCTTGAGTAGTGAGTTTGTGTGTGTGGTTTTTGGGAGTGGGGTGAGGGGGTGAGAGAACCTGGATTTGTGCAGGAAATGGCCCAACTTTATTATCATGCACATTGTGTAAAGAGTTGTCACTTTGGATGGGCTATCACCAGCAGGAGAGTGAATTTGTGTGGGGGGGTGGAGGGTGAGAAAACCTGGATTTGTGCTGGAAATGGCCCACCTGATGATCACTTTAGATAAGCTATTACCAGCAGGACAGTGGGGTGGGAGGAGGTATTTTTTCATATTCTCTGTGTATAAATAAAGTCTGCTGCAGTTTCCACGGCATGCATCCGATGAAGTGAGCTGTGGCTCACGAAAGCTCATGCTCAAATAAATTGGTTAGTCTCTAAGGTGCCACAAGTACTCCTTTTCTTTTTGCGAATACAGACTAACACGGCTGTTACTCTGAAGGCAGTCAGAGGAATTCCTGGGCTGGGCAACCTATAGCTTGCTAGCCCTGTCCTGGGACCAACAACAACACTGCAAATAAAATATCTCCTTGATATGTCTAAACAGTCTTCTATCAGAGATCTGGAAAAATTGTTCCCTCTTTCAATTTGGGATCTCTGGCAGATTAATGTCCTCCAATGCTACTGGTGCCTGAAATAATGTTAAGACCTTAACTGCTAACAGGCCCCATGTCTGTTGGCCCTCCTCTCTTCTGCCCCCAGCCATTCCCATTGTGTTTTTCTCAAGATTTTTAAAATGAATTAAATATGAATTACCTGCCATAATCTCTGTGGACCCGAGATGCAACTGGCAGATGTATAGAGATTAAATGAAGGCATATCAAGCAAAAGCACATAGAAGTATCAACTTGTGGCCTGTTGTGACACAAAACATAAAGATGTTTCTTTCTTTACATGGGCAAAAATATAATATATTTTTTCATTGTGTTCCACCTCTAACAGGCCGATTGAGACATCCAGGCCTCCCAGACCTTGAGCCAGTGGGGGGAAGAAAAAGTTTCAGGGATGACCTGCTGCTAGAAATGCATAATGACTTTCGACCCAGATTGGACAGGCACCTTGAGCTTCAGCAGAAACAACTGCAACAAGACAGGGAGAGGGAGGAAAAATGCATGCTCCCTCGTCCTTCGGTCATATGCGCAAGAGCAGCAGAGGGAGCTATTTTAACGGTTGCTCTCCCTGTTGGCCAGTCAGCTGCAGACACAAGCACCAGAGTGGACTTTCCTCCAGACTACCATGTCCTGCAGCCAGTGCATGCACTGGCCAATTCTGGGGTGGACTGGGTGAATCAGTCCATGCAGTCAACCCCTGTGACTTAGTCAGGTAAGAAAAACCTGGTCCACTGACAATATGCATTTCCATTACCAGTGAGATTTCACTGAGTGGTGTCACTGTTTTTACTACACTTAGCGCTTTTTGATTTTGTGGCAATTTACACACTTTACTTGTTGGCAGCTCTGCTGCCTATATTGCGTCTTGCTGTATTTTATTTATTACTTTAATGTTATAATTTTTATAATAAAGTGCTTGGTTCTACACTAAATCCATATGCAAGTTCTTTGGAAGCAAGGAAAAGGCAGAAAGATTTATCCAAAGATTTTAATAGGTCATTCAAAATCACATAAAAGCAATAGCAAATTGACATGTGTACTAGAACACCACATTGTGTCAGATTTCCCATGCATCTCTCCAAGCAACACAAGGATGTGGGCACACAAGGCATCCCTTACTTCCTTTGCGCTCCTGGACCCATCCCCAGTAATGACAGGTTTCTGGTTACCTGTATCAGGCCTTCAAGCCAGCCATTTCTTGAGCCCATTCCTGGTGAAAACTCTCCTATTTAGCCTCACAATTGCTGTGTAGTGTGCAGCATGCCCCAATAATAAGAATCACAGTGAGCACATTATCATCTGAACAGGTTTGTAGGCAGTGCCATCTTGTCATCAGTTAGCCAAATAAACGTTTTACCACCTTTCTGCAACTGTTCAGGATTAACTTAAGTAATTAAACCTTCTTCTGCCAGGTGCTCTGACATCAGGGTAGGGTTTCATAAGCTAGGACAGTAGAGGATAGGTTGGGTTCTCTAAAATAACAGTGGGAACAGAAACCCCATAATAAGCATATTATTTGGAAGGAATAAGGTCCCTTCTTGCCAACAGATAAAAGCCAAATCTGCTGAACACCCTGTCATCGTGCTTCTTACCAGTGGACAGTGTTCATGAAACTGCCTTTACAGCTGACCAAAGCCTGAAGAATGAACAAGTTGTATCCTCTCTGGCTGACATATCCATATGCTCCTTGCGAGAGGCAAACAATGAGCACATGTGTTCCATCAGTGGCCGCAAGTCAGTTGGGGAACCCCATTCTCTCAAAGCCAACTATTATTTCAGGAACAAATGTCCACCGTCTGTGGGTAAATCACATCAATAATCACTTCACAAACCTCCACCACCACTGCACCGACAGTTGACTTGCCAAACTAAACTGGTTTGTCACTGACCAATAGCAATCTGAGGTAAACCAGCTTACAGATGGCAACAGTAACCTGCTTCTGGACTGGTCTGGCCTCCCTCATCTGTGTGTCCTAACCCTGAAGGGTTAGGGCAAGCTCCTCACACAGCTCCATGAAAGTGGCCTTCCTCATGCCAAAGTTCTGGAGCCACTGCTTGTCATCCCAGATCTGCTTGGTGATGTAGTCCCACCACACAGTGCTTGTGGTCCTGTGCCAGAACTCCCAGTCAGCCTAGGGGGAATCCACAGCAATTGCAACCACTCACCTATCTCCACTCTGCCATGCCAATATCCAGCGTGCGTGATCTCCTCACCAAGATGACTGCTGCTGCCTTCTAAGGGCAGCAAGCTGCTGACGAAATGCCCACCACCCGGTCTCAGATCCTTTGCATCCTGGTGTGTTAACAGTGCAACTAAAACCAGGAACAGTTCATCACAAGAACATAAGAGCGGTCATACTGGGTCAGACCAAAAGTCCATCTATCTCAGTATCCTGTCTTCTGACAGTGGCCAATGCCAGGTGCCCCAGAGGGAATGAACAGAAAAGGTAATCATCAGAGCCAGCCTTAGGCAAACGCAGCACCTGTGGCTGCGTAGGGCACCTGAAAATTTGGGGCACCTCTGGGTCTTAGAGTGTCCACACTCCTGCCTCTTCCTATCCCTGTCTGACCCTTCCTGCAGGCTCCCATCACAGTTGGCTGGTGCAGCCTGGAGAGTCTTCCTCCAGAGTGGATCTAGTACTTAAAAGTGAAAAAGCCTTCCAGCCTGTCAGACCTATTAGCACAGCATTCAAACTGTTAAAGAGCCATTCAAGTGGCAATGAAGCCATTTAACAGGCATTTGCCAGCCCCCAGGTATATACTGTCAGTTTCTGAATTTATTGACAAAAATACTTACGCCTTACTGTAATATTTACTCAGAACATGTTAGTCTACAGGACCTTAGTTTAAAATTTGCTTTAAAAATATTTCATTAGTGTATTGCTGAAGATTATAAAATCACATCTCTAAGAAATCCTTGCATAGATTTTTAGATGCACAATCTGAGTATTCAGCTTTAGCCTTAAATGCTTGGATCTTCAGACAGATAGGTTTTTAAATAAATCCTTCAAAAGACTACCCTTATCTAAAATACACATGCGAGTCCGTGCTGCCGTCAGGCATAGGTGCACCAATTTAATAATACTGCATAGGGTTCCATAAAACCTAAGGACGGCCCTGGTAATCATCAAGTGATCCATCCCCTGTTGCCCATTCCCAGCTTCTGGCAAACAGAGGCTAGGGATACCATCCCTTCCCATCCTGGCTAGTAGCCATTGATGGACCTATCCTCCATGAATTTATCTAGTTCTTTTTTGAACCATATTATAGTCTTGGCCTTCAAAACATCCTCTGGCAAGGAGTTCTACAGGTTGACTGTGTGTTATGTGAAAAAAGACTTCCTTTTGTTTGTTTCAACCTGCTGTCTATTAATTCTAGTTCCTGTGTTATGAAGAATAACACTTCCTTCCTTACTTTTTTCCACACCAGTCACAATTTTATAGACCTCTATCATATCCCCCCTTAGTCGTCTCTTCTCCAAGCTGAAAAGTCCCGGTCTTATTCATCTCTCCTCATGTGGCAGCCATCAATACCCCTAATAATTTTTGTTGCCCTTTTCTGAACCTTTTCCAATTCCAATATATCTTTTTTGAGATGGTGTGACCACATCTGCATGCAGTATTCAAGATGCGGGCATACCATGGATTTATATAGATATATAATATGGTATTTTCTGTCTTATTATCTACTCCTTTCTTCATGATTCCCAACATTCTATTCACTTTTTTGACTGCCGCTGCACATTGAGTGGATGTTTTCAGAGAACTATCCATAATGACTCCAAGATCTCTTTCTTGAGTGGTAACAGCTAATTTAGACCCAATCATTTTATATGTATAGTTGGGATTATGTTTTCCAGTGTGCATTACTTTGCATACTCATCATACTCTGTTAGACCCAAACCTTTCCAGCAGCTAGAATGAACAGAAATGAGAAGCACACAGAGTTAGAAGACCTTTTAGTTTGACAGGTTGGTGGGCCAAGAACACTTGCACACAGGGGGTTTGGAAGGACAGACAAGTTATCCCACAATATACCTCAAAACAATTCCTAGAGTGCTTTAATTTAGAGAGACACTAGGAAACCTGGGATATGCCCCCTGGAAATCCTAGCACCTAACCTGCGTTAATGCAGCACCAGTGTGGATGAAGATACGTAGGTATGGCTCTGAAGGGCGGATGCTCACATGTGGCCTTGGCTAACTAGGATGCCCAGATCCAGATTCCTGGACCCAGGCTAACTCTTCAGTGAAGAAATAACCAGTGATACTGATGGGAATAAGGCCCCAATTCAGCAAAAGGCTTAGGCATGTTTTTAACTTTAAGTATATGAGTCATCTAACAGAAGCTTTAACTTTAAGCACGTGCTTGAAATCAAAGGGATTACTTATGTGTTTAAAGTAAAGCAGGTGCTTAAGGCTCTGCTGAATCAGGGCCTAGAATTCTGGAATGCCTGGATCCAGCTACTGTGTCCAGGCCACTGTTGCTGCCTAATTAAATGAGCTGGTTTTTATTAAAAAGTTAATGTATCTAACAAATAGAGTATAAAATCTATTTAAGAGGTGTGGACCCATTTATAAGTTGATTTCCTTTTGTGTAGCCTAAATATCACTCCCCTGGTCTCCTTCTTCCACAAGCCACTGTGTGGTGCACGTCATATTATATGTCTACAATCTCCTACTGCTCCGACCTGTGCACCATGAGACCTTAGTCCTCCTTATACATTTCTCCTGAAGACAATTTTTAGCTTTCTTTCCATCAGTCTCTCCACTCCTGCCCTGTTCCCCAACATTGCTTTCTCAAATGACCTGCAAAACTAACATGTGCATGTAATAAATATATCTTGATCTCTTCCCCTCATAGCCCTGGTTCTTCCCATAAAACCTCTACTCAGTGCTGCGTTTGTTATCCCTTACCGGGCTTGGTCTAAATTAGGCCCTCAACCTGTAATAAGGACCATATGGATGGACCTCTGTGACTGCAGGCACCCGGCTCTGCACAAACACAGGAGGCCATACATGTGGATGACATTGAAGAACTGGGACCAAAGGCTTTAATATCTCAGTGGCAGGGACCTGTTTTATTCATGTGTGAAGTGACACATAAACATACACCTCTGGTAGCATATAAATAGCAAGGGCACTTATCCTGCAGTCCAGCGGTTCTCAAACTGTGGGTCAGGACACCAAAGTGGGTCATGGCCCCGTTTTAATGGGGTTGCCAGGGCTGGTATTAGACTTCCTGGAGCCCGGGACTGAAGCCAAAGTCCGAGCCCCATCACCTTGGGCTGAAGCCAAAGCTTGAGGGCTTCAGCCCTGGATGGTGGGGCTTAGACTTTGGCTGCAGTCCTGGGCAGTGGGGCTCAGGTTACAACCCCCATCCCGATCCCCACCAGGGCTGAAGCCCTCAAGCTTTGGCTTTGTCCCCCCTGCTCGGGGCAGTAGGGCTCAGGCTTCAATCCCACTTCCCGGGGCCGTGTAATAATTTTTGTTGTCAGAAGGGGGTCACAGTGCAATAAAGTCTGAGAAACCTGCTGTAGTCTGACCCATGTGGGAGGGCCCTTGTACCAGTGAAGAGGACTGCTGATGTCAAGTAAGACTCCATGTGGGTTTCTAAGTGGATCAGATTGCAGGAGCAGAGCCAAGCTTAGTACAGATCATTCAGTGAGAGTAAGAAGTGAATTTACTGTACACCTGTCCCCAAATACCCACTGAACAATAAAAAAACCCCACTTGTTCTATTTACAGAGTACTGTAAATCATACCAGACAGAGTCAATGCCAACTAATCAGATTGTTGGATGAGAGAGAGGGAGCAAGACCTTTTGTCAAGTTTTCATAATTCATTAATATACCTCTTAGAGTTCTGAATTAGAGTACTGAATACATTCGCTTCTGTCTAAAACCTCCTAGCCTTTTCTTAATTGCTCATTGAGTCTTGTCCTTTGTGTGCATGGAGGAGATGTAGGATTAAATACATCCAGTAAAAACAAGCAACAGAAAGCAGTACCTCTAAGAGAGTGACTCAACAGGAGTGTAGGCACTATATAGCTGCAGAATGGTGTAATGGCTGCAGTAACAATGTAACATGAGTTCAAGGAGACAGTGAGAAGACCAGGGGTATTTTGCTGTTTTTGGGAGAGGTCTTATAGCGACAGCAATAGATGGAGCTAAATAATTTCTTTTAAATAAAAATGGCACAGGTCTGGAAAGAGCTGGCAAGGGACATTATCTGGGCAGCACTGAATTTTTGTGGGGAATATTTAAATGGATCCAGGCCTCGCCTAGTTCAGAACTTTTTAAAAATTAATTCAACACAACTCCGTGATTCTAGAAATCGGTGCCATAAAACATCTATAACTTCCCCCAGCATTGATGAACCTACAAGAACTGAAGAGTCAACAACTTTCACTTTACTCTTCTAACATTTTTTTAAATAAAATCCTTTAGTGGATGATCAGAGTGAATGTGTTACCATATTTACTGATACATTAAAAAAACCCCAGAAAACAGCTTAATTTTTAAAAAAAGATTAGTTTCCTAAAAAGACAGTTCTAAGATTGGTTTCATTTTTAAACTTAAAAAAAAATGTAGCAATTGAGCAATGGTACATTTAACAACTATTGCTGTGTCACATCATTTATCACACAAAGCAGCTATATCTTCACCAGTTTTACATTGTGACAAAGTTCCTGCTCTACCTTAGTGGGTCTTGCGCTTATTGGCGGATTTGCTCGCCTTGGAGCTTCATGGCAGCCCTCAGTTTGGCCGTTTTTATGAACCCACAGTCCAGGTCGATTCCTCCTGTGTCTGACCAGGAGTTGGGAGGATTTGGGGGGGGAACCCGGGCCCACCCTCTACTCCGGGTTCCAGCCCAGGGCCCTGTGGAATGCAGCTGTCTAGAGTGCCTCCTGGAACAGCTGTGTGACAGCTACAACTCCCTGGGGTACTTCCCCATGGCCTCCTCCCAACACCTTCTTTATCCCCACCATAGGACCTTCCTCCTGCTGTCTGATAATGCTTGTACACCTCAGTCCTCCAACAGTCCGCGTTCTCACTCTCAGCTCCTAGTGCCTCTCGCTCCCAGCTCCTCATACACACACCACAAACTGAAGTGAGCTCCTTTTTAAAACCCAGGTGCACTGATTAGCCTGCCTTAATTGATTCTAGCAGCTTCTCGATTGGCTGCAGATGTTCTAATCAGCCTGTCTTAATTGTCTCCAGAAGGTTCCTGATTGTTCTGGAACTTTCCCTGTTACCTTACCCAGGGAAAAGGGAACGACTTAGCCTGGGGCTAATATATCTGCCTTCATGACTGTCCTATAGCCATCTGGCCTGACCCTGTCACAACATATTATAATAGTAACAGAATAAAAACCACTGCAATGAATAGAATATTGTCATGGAATCAGTCTCCCACTTTAGAAATAAATGATGAGCACAACTAAGACGTATAGTTAGTGACAGGAGATCATTAGCGAGTGCCAATGTTCTCTTCTACTGATGTGTCTTACTTATGTATTTAGCTCTTCATAGAATCATAGAAGATTAGGGTTGGAAGAGACCTCAGGAGGTCATCTAGTCCAACACCCTGCTGAAAGAAGGACCAACCCCAACTAAATCATCCCAGCCAGGGCTTTGTCAAGCTGGGCCTTAAAACCGTCTAAGGATGGAGATTCCACCACTTCCCTAGGTAACCCATTGCAGTGCTTCACCACCCTCCTAGTGAAATAGTTTTTCCTAATATCCAACCTAGACTTCACCCATTGCAACTTCAGACCATTGCTCCTTGTTCTCTCATCTGCCACCACTGAGAACAGCTGAGCTCCATCTTCTTTGGAACCTCCCTTCAGGTAGTTGAAGGCTGCTATCAAATCCCCCCCCGCCCCTTCTCTTCTGCAGACTAAATAAGCCCAGTTCCCTCAGCATCTCCTCATAAGTCATGTGCCCTAGCCCCTTATCATTTTCATTGCCCTGTGCTGGACTCTCTCCAATTTGTCCACATCCTTTCTGTAGTGGAGGGCACAAAACTGGACACAGTACTCCAAATGGGGCCTCACCAATGCAGAATAGAGGGGAATAGTCACTTTCCTCAATCTCCTGGCAATGCTCCTACTAATGCAGCCTAATATGCCTTTAGCCTTCTTGGCAACAAGGGCACACTGTTGACTCATATCCAGCTTCTCATCCACTGTAATCCCCAGGTCCTTTTCTGCAGAACTGCTGCTTATCCAGTCGGTCCCCAGCCCGTAGCAGTGCATGGGATTCTTCTGTCCTACGTGCAGGACTCTGCACCTGTCCTTGTTGAACCTCATCAGATTTCTTTTTGGCCCAATCCTCCAATTTGTCTAGGTCACTCTGGACCTTATCCCTACCCACCAGCATATCTATCTCTCCCCCCAGCTTAGTGTCATCCGCGAACTTGCTGAGGGTGCAATCCATCCCATCATCCGGATCATTAATGAAGATGTTGAACAAAACTGGTTCCAGGACAGACCCCTTGCTGCCAACTAGACATTGAGCCGTTGATCACTACCCATTGAGCCCGATGATCTAGGCAGCTTTCTATCCACCTTATAGTCCATTCATTCAATCCATACTTTTTTAACTTGCTGGCAAGAATACTGTGGGAGACTGTATCCAAAGCTTTGGTAAAGTCAAGGTATATCACGTCCACCATTTTCCCCATATCCACAGAGTTATCTGATCATAGAAGGCAGTCAGGTTGGTCAGGCATGACTTGCCCTTGGTGAATCCATGTTGACTGTACCTGATCACCTTCCTCTCCTCCAAGTGCTTCAAAAGGGATTTCTTGAGGCCCTGCTCCATGATTTTTCCAGGGACTGAGGTGAGGCTCACCAGTCTGTAGTTCCCTGGATTCTCCTTCTTCCCTTTTTTAAAGATGGGCACTATATTTGACTTTTCCAATCATCTGGGACCTCCCCCGATCACCACAAGTTTTCAAAGATAATGGCCAATGGCTCCTCAATCACATCAGCCAAATCCCTCAGCACCTTTGGATGCATTAGATCCAGACCCATAGACTTGTGAATGTCCAGCTTTTCTAAATAGTCCTTAACCTGTTCTTTCATCACTGAGGGCTGCTCACCTCCTCCCTATATGGTGCTGCTCAGTGCAGCAGTCTGGGAGCTGACCTTGTCTGTGAAGACTGAAGTAAAAAAAGCATTGAGTACTTTTTCCACATCATCTGTCACTAGGTTGCCTCCCCCATTCAGTAAGGGTCCCACACTTTCCCTGACCTTCTTGTTGCTAACATACCTGTAGAAACCCTTCGTGTTACCCTTCACATCCCTTGCTAGCTGCAACTCCAATTGTGCCTTCCTGATTACACCGCTGCATGCTTGAGCAATATTTTTATACTCCTCCCTAGTCATCTATCCAAGTTTCCACTTCTTGTAAGCTTCTTTTTTATGTGTAAGCTCACTGAAGATTTCTCTTTTAAGCCAAGCTGGTCGCCTGCCATATTTGCTATTCTTTCTGCACATCGGGATGGTGTGTTCCTGTACCCTCAATAAGGCTTCTTTAAAATACAGCCAATTGTCCTGGACTCCTTTCCCCCTCATATTAGCCTCCCAAGGGATCCTGCCCATCAGTTCCCTGAGGGAGTCAAAGTCTGCTTTTCTGAAGTCCAGCATCCGTATTCTGCTGCTCTCCTTTCTTCTTTTTGTCAGGATCCTGAACTTCACCATCTCATGGACACTGATGCCCAGGTTGCCACCCACTTCTACTTCCCCTACCAATTCTTCCCTGTTTGTGAGCAGCAGGTCAAGAGGAGCACGGTCCCTAATTGGTTCCTCCAGCACTTGAACCAGGAAGTTGTCCCCAACACTCTCCAAAAGCTTTCTGGATTGTCTGTGCACCGCTGTATTGCTCTCCTAGCAGATGTCAGGGTGATTGAAGTCCCCTATGAGAACCAGGGCCTGTGATCTGGAAACTTCTGTTAGTTGTCCGAAGAAAGCCTCGTCTACCTCATCCTCCTGGTATGGTGGTCTATAGCAGACGCCCACCACGACATCACCCTTGTTGCTCTCGCCTCTAAACTTAACCCAAAGACTCTCAACAGGCTTTTCTCCAGTTTCATACTGGAGCTCTGAGCAGTCATACTGCTCCCTTACATACAGTGCAACTCCTCCACCTTTTCTCCCCCACCTGTCCTTCCTGAACAGTTTTTATACCCACCCATGACAGTGCTCCAGTCATGTGAATTACCCTACCAAGTCTCTGTTATTCCAAAAACATCATAGTTCCTTGACTGTGTCAGGACTTCCAGTTCTTCCTGCTTGTTTCCCAGGCTTCTTGAGTTTGTGTACAGGCACTTCAGATAACTAACCGATTGCCCTACTTTCTCAGTATGAATCAGGAGGCCTCCCCTGTTACACCCTCCTACTTGTACTTCCTCCCAGTATCCCACTTCCCCACTTACCTCCAGGCTTAGGTCACCATCCCCCGGCAAACCTAGTTTAAAGCCCTCCTCACTAGGTTAGCAAGCCTGCCTATGAAGATGCTCTTCCCTCCGGCTGCTACTTTGTTCCCTCTCTTTATTAGGTGGATTTCATCTCTTCCTAGCAATCCTTCTTCCTGGAACAACATCCCATGGTCAAAGAATCCAAAGCCCTCTCTCAGACACCACCTGAGTAACCACACATTTATCTGCACAATTCGATGTCCCCACATGGACCTTTTCTTTCAACAGGGAGGATGGACGAAAACATGACTTGCGCCTCAAACTCCTTTATCCTTCTTCCCAGAGCCACATTGCCTGCAGTGACCTGCTCTTAGCAGTATTATTAGCACCCTCTTTGTAATATGCAATTCCAGTTTCGTACAAGATGCCCATTTGTTGGTTCCCAATTACAGTGGTATGTTGAAAGATACAGATTTTGCGAATCAGAAATATGTAGCCTTTGATATTCCAGCAGCATGATCTGTATTAGTTTATCTTGCCTAATCTCTTTCTTTGAAGAAAGTTTAAGATGCAACAGCCTGCCCTTACGTAAAAGAGAATAGCTTTATAACTATCTATGCCAAGGGACTGTTTTAAACTCACTGGGTTTAAACATCAAGGAAATATAATTCTGTGTTCAAGCTACTATGGCGTTATGTACATCTGTGAATTGCTTAGATACCACAGCAAGTTAGATCTTCCACACAGTAAAAGAGATTAAGGATTTAGTATTGGGGATTCCTTTTTATTTATCTATTTTACAGTAGCTGAGGGGTAAACAACTAGCTCAAAGGCGGACGTCAGAAGGCAGACCGCTTCATGTGTAATCGTTTATCTTCGTGTCACATTAGCAGCCATGCAAAAGAGAAGCAGGAAGTGGTTGACATGATGAAAGCACTTGTATTCGCATAATAAAATCCAGCCTAATCAAGTATGACAAAATATTACAAAATTAGGATCCAGTCCAGAGGAGCGCTCTCCCCTCCCACTGAAGTCGATGCAAACTGATGGGGCTGCTCAGTGCAGCAGTCTGGGAGCTGACCTTGTCTGTGAAGACTGAAGTAAAAAAAGCATTGAGTACTTTTTCCACATCATCTGTCACTAGGTTGCCTCCCCCATTCAGTAAGGGTCCCACACTTTCCCTGACCTTCTTGTTGCTAACATACCTCAGGCCTCTAGGCTGGAAACACAATCCTCACAGACACTGAAGTCCCTGCCTATGGATGCATACACTGTCACTTATCCCTTCTGGGACATTTTTCTTCCTGCCTAGTGGTTCAGAAGTGTCATGTAACTCGAGCGCCACACTACCAATCATTTCTCCATACAGCTGCACAGTAAAACCAACTATCATAGGGAGAGGCCTCAAACAAAACACTTGATCTAAATAATGAAGAATTTTCAGATCTGACTGTGTGTCTTGGGCCATCTTTGAGCATACAGGAATAGCAATGTGACTGCAAAGTGTGCTTAGTGTATCATGAGCTATCTTGTATTCATTATCTCTACAGAATCAAAACCACAGGTGGGAAAAAGCAATAAAAAGTTGTTCAGTTGACTGGCGCTGTCTGTGTCACAAACAGAAGAAGAAGCTGTTTGGATTAATGCTCCCTTCCCACTTTGTGTACAGTGACTGAAGTTCTGACAGGTTCATTTGTGGGCTATTTTTCTTATTCTTTATCCTATTGGCTTCAAATTCACCACTTCATTATCACTTACATGTTTTTTACCTGAATTGAATATTTCTCAGACAGATTGCCCATCTGTCACTTAGTTAAAAGCTCAAGTGTGTCTAATTTGTCCTCATAGCTCATGCCCTCACTCCTGAATCATATTCATTTATTGGCTGCTTCCCTCCCAATTCCTAGAATATTCCAAATAAGGTCTCACTTGCTGCTTATTCAAAGTCAAAATAGCTTCCCTTATGGAAGCTTGAGAACCTCTAGTGAGATGCCATTTAAACTTGGGTACATTTTGAGTGCTGTTGGGTACCTTGGATTCTGATCCTGTTAGATCTCACAAGCTAAGTGGGTTAGTATAGCACTGCCAACTCTCACAATTTTATCTGATGTTCTTCGAACCCCAGCTCCTGGTGTCAAATGATTACCAGTGAATCTCAGATTTCCTCCTGATTGCAGAGAAAATCTTGACAATGTAACCCGGGTACACCCTAACAGCTCAGAAATCAGAAGGAAAACAAAAAGATAATAAAATGTATTTTTTTAAAATCTCATCATTTTCAAAGACAAATCTCATGATATTTTGGGACCTGACAATTTTTGACTGCTATGGGTTGACAAGATTGTTATTGCCAAGGAGCACCTGCTTGCAGCAGGAATAACATTGCTGATTCAGCCAATGGCACACTTCGCTTTGAGTCTGTACTGAACCAACACGCCAGCCTGGTGTTAAAGAACAATTTGCTGCTGGAGGTATTCTCTCCCAGAGAGACATGAATCTTGAATGGTCATTAAAGTGCCCATGAAACATTTCAGGAAAGTAAGGAGCATTAGCCCCAGTGTCCGTGTTGAATTCCAGTTTGGGTCATCACATTCTGCCTAGCTAAAATCCCTCACTAGCAGCATGTCTATGCACCAGCATTTCCCAAACTTTTTTGGCCACGGAACACTTTTTAGCCTCTTACGGAACACTCATAATATTATTTTGTAGTCATTTGGTTTTCAAATAAAAAATTGCGTTATTTATGCTCAGATATATTTTATTTTATAAAACAAAGCAAAAATACAAATTTAAAAAAACTTGAACTAACAATTTCTAACTGGAAAGTGCGCATAAAGTAGTACAAAAATCAAGTGCAAGAGTCAAAATTAAAAACAGTGTTCTACTTTAAAAAAATCTGTTTTTATATATACACAAACGCCAAACAAATTAGATTTTTACTAGGAAAATCTATTTTTATAAACAGAAATACAAATTTGGATTTAATGGGATTGGTGTTTCTGTGTTTTTCTATCACAAATTCGCTTAATATTAGGAAAAATGCTGGAAAAAGAGTTTTATGTTAAATTACAGTCATTCAAAAAGAGCTGTAAACTATACTTCAAATATGCCAAATTTAAAATTAAAAAAAATGTAAAGACCCTTTTTATTCATTACGATTTTTTCATGGAACACCTATTCACATTGTGCGGAACACCAGTTTGGGAAACGCTGCTAGATACTATTCTTTTTTCATGTTTTGTCCCAGAACTGTTATATAGCGTTACACCCTCCTACTTGTGTTATAAGCCTGCAATCTTCTACTGCTCCGACCTGTGCACCATGAGACCTTAATCCTCCTGATGCATTTCTCCTGAAGAAAATTTTTGGCTTTCTTTTAGTTTATATGCTACTGAACAGCTTATGTATTCCATCCCAGAGATGGCTGGCTGCATTCTAGTGGTGGTTAAAGGTGTTTTTTTAAAACCTTTTAAAAACCCTTTTTTAAAAAAGGTGTGTGTGTACATGCCACATACAGTTTCTACATTGCTTTGGCATTCAACTAGATGAAAGGTACTATGTACATGTAAGGATGTAATTTGCCCTAGTTGCCTCCAGAACACATCCTTCTCACTTCTCTTTTGTATTTTGAGCCTTTATAGACTAGAACTAGTTCAATCATTTTTGGTGTCTATTCTCATTGTCTTCCAAGGGCCTGAATTTGCTGAGGCCCCATGAAATTAAAGATATTTTCTAGATTTGTCTGCCATTTGAAAGCACAGACCATTAAACTAGAACATCAAGCAAAGTCCAGCAAGCCTCCCTTTCCAGTGATCATAGTTGGCACAGTTGCATTAGCAGGAAAAAACAGGCTTACCTTATCACTGAAAGAGCCAGGATGAAAAAGTATCATTCAAAAGACTTTTGCATACAGGTTCATAATACAAAAGGGAGAATTTTCCCCTACCATATGGGACCAGATCCTGCAAGGTCAATTCTTATTGACTTTGACTGGAAGCTGCCAGCATCTGCTGCATTATTGGCTCTAATGAACAACCCTTTGTTTTCCTGCTGTTCCCAGCTCTTGTGTTTTCTAAATGCTAGAAGTCACATTTTCATCTTCCATTTCTAAGCCAAAGTGATCTGATGTGACCTAGTCTTTTAATCCTTAGAGTGACAACATGAAGGGAATATACAAAACTTGCCAGACTGGACAAGGCTGTGGTAAATTCCACTGAATCTAAGTAAGTTACCAACCAGGACAATCTGACTTCTCTGGGGAATATTGAACAGTCTGGTTTTGATGAGATTCACATCAAGCAGATCGAATTTGGACCTGGGTATTTTGAGAGGCCCAATGAAGAGATTTTTTGCAAGATCACCCGGTGTATGCCAGAGTAAAGATATTTTTGTCTATTATTGTTAAGACCTTGGGCTTTGAAGAGCATTTTTTTCTTTCTTTATTTCTGCAGGCTATTCTCTCTTTCAAATGTGGAATGTTCTGTGGCAAAGACAAACGCAATTATGATTGTAATTTATGTGGCACACTGTAGAATGGTTGGAGAGGATACAGAACTATGCACTGTAATTTTCTATAGCTACTTTTATATTAACAAATGAGTTATAGCTTTAAAAAGCAGTTTTATATGGTATGAATGACAGAAGATTGTTGTGTCTCGTGAAAAGTTTAAATATTCAGCCTTAAGAACAATAACTGAGGGGGAATAAAGAGGGAGATGAAAATAATATATTGTAGATTATAATAAAAATTAGATATTTTGATACTCTTAGGTGCACACTCTTACTGTCTTAAAATATTTTATATGTATAAAATGTAAGAGTTATATCTGCTTCTTTGCAATAGTCTCTGACTAGGAGTGAACTCCAAATACTTAGCAAAAAGGAATTCCTTGGACATACCTATCAATACTTGTCCTAGTTGCTGTTTTTCTCCAGCTCCCTCCACAGCACTTCCCACAGTAGCAGGAGTTGTTTAATCTGCATCATACCAGATATATTCCAGTGCAGTAAAGTAGCAATTTCCCACTGCACCATCTCCTTCTTTCCTTACTGCACAGTTGCAGTATCTGCTTGAATTTCTACCTACAAAATAATGAGCAAACTAACCTGAGCGAAAGTATAGATCTACTGAATTTTAAAGAATAACTTGTCATAACAAATCAACCACATAAAATAATTTTTGTTAATACATCATTATTATGGATTAGTAGGTCATACTCTTCTAAATTACATTACAACATGGTAGCATATCCCATTAAATAAACAGTGGATTACATCTCATTCCCTGACTACATGGATCTGTAATGCACAATATGTGGAACCACCCATCATATAAATGTTTTTTTTTTTACTTGTCTTGCTGCCTTTGCTCAAATTGGCAAGAGTTGCAGCACATACATCTATATACATAATTGTAGACTTGTAGCCGTCCACTGGATCTCAAAATTCTCAAAAGGTTCCTGGACTGTCCAAGTTCTTGCAAAAACTTTGGCTTATACATGCTTGACTAACCTCAGTAGCCTAAATCTATCTATTGTATAACACCCATTCCCTAGCTGTCTACGAAACATGAGCTGCAACATGATTTAATTCTGAACACTCACCTAAGAAAACAATCTTTTCCTCTCCCTTCTGGCAGAATAAATACACACACACACACACCCCCCCGAACTAAAGTTCTGCAACAAAAAGTTTCCACAAAAATTCAATTTCCGCAATCGCTAATTCAAAGTAAACTCTCGCAAGTTATATGACAGAGAATTCCTCCCTACTACACAGGGAAAATATTCATTTGTTTCAATACTTTCTGAGAGTATCTCAAGTAGAACAAATGATTCCTTTAATAATCTTCCTGCCTAAACTTCCTCCCCCCCTTTTTTTTAACCTCTTTGGGCTGATTTAGAACAAAATTTGCATCAGTTTTAGCTGAACTGGTGCAAGATGTGTGCAGACATAACCTAAAAACTCCAGAAGAAAGGATTTATTTTCAAATTTCTGCCCTGACACATGGAAAAGATATTGGAAGTGTGTTTACCTCTATGTTTGCATGCTGCCTGGCACAGAGAAAGGAATGTACAGAGTCCTCAGATGTGGAGTAGAACTTTGACAATAATCACTCCAAGTTAGATGGCTGCTCTCACCTTCACTATTCCAGTTTTAAATCCTCAGTTAAATGCCAGCCCTCCTTTAACCCCACATAATGACAATTTTTATTTTTATTTTTCTCAGTTCTAGATGGTTGTTGGGTTTCATTTTTTGGTCAAAGGTGTGACGTACGACCAGTCATCTAGGAGGATTTGTGGTGGCCCCTGGCCAGCCTGGATTTCTGGATTCATCGTACTCCTGGTTGCTGACCCATATCTGGAAGAGAGGCAAGGATGAGGTACCAGTTCATACAGGGAACTTGAGATCCTGCTGAGGACCTATAGGCACTGCCATAATATAAACATAAATAATAAAACATAACAGAGTCCAAACTGTCAGGAGAGGAGAACACCCCCTCCTTCACAGTTAGGGGAATACAGCAGTCAATGGTGCTTAATGGCTAGAGTTTACAGTATCACCTAAGACTTAGTCTCACAGTAAGAGAACCCACCTAAAGCAAACAAGCCCCAAAACAGTCCTTCATGTCAATGGTGCAAGTTTGTTGCCCTTCCATGTTACCACCCCCGCCTCCGCGACACACACACACACACACAAAACAAGGGCTGAAGTTAGACTGAACTCCCTGAGGCTGTGAGGTTGTAGAATTTACATTGAATCATTCTGTTGAGAGATTTCAGAGTAACAGCCGTGTTAGTCTGTATTCACAAAAAGAAAAGGAGTACTTGTGGCACCTTAGAGACTAACCAAATTATTTGAGCATGAGCTACAGCTCACTTCATCGGATGCATACCGTGGAAACTGCAGCAGACTTTATATATACACAGAGAATATGAAACAATACCTCCTCCTACCCCACTGTCCTGCTGGTAATAGCTTATCTAAAGTGATCATCAGGTGGGCCATTTCCAGCACAAATCCAGGTTTTCTCACCCTCCACCCCCCCACACAAATTCACTCTCCTGCTGGTGATAGCCCATCCAAAGTGACAACTCTTTACACAATGTGCATGATAATCAAGTTGGGCTATTTCCTGCACAAATCCACAAATCTGGATTTGTGCAGGAAATAGCCCAACTTGATTATCATGCACATTGTGTAAAGAGTTGTCACTTTGGATGGGCTATCACCAGCAGGAGAGTGAATTTGTGTGGGGGGGTGGAGGGTGAGAAAACCTGGATTTGTGCTGGAAATGGCCCACCTGATGATCACTTTAGATAAGCTATTACCAGCAGGACAGTGGGGTGGGAGGAGGTATTGTTTCATATTCTCTGTGTATATATAAAGTCTGCTGCAGTTTCCACGGTATGCATCCGATGAAGTGAGCTGTAGCTCACGAAAGCTCATGCTCAAATAAATTGGTTAGTCTCTAAGGTGCCACAAGTACTCCTTTTCTTTCTGTTGAGAGAGACCAGGTTTGCCTTCTTGTACAGAGGGCTGGGGGCACAGTCCTCTAACCTTGCTGTTGTCCCACAGATACTGGGACAAGCCTGTTGGATCTGGGGACAATGAAGACAAAGCCTTTGTGTGGAGGACCCTTTCCAGGGCCTTTCCAGCTGTGCCTGGGTCAAAAGCAATGGTGTGCATTTGACAGCAGGGAGTGGGAGAAATCCTCATGGGTTTGCAGAAAAATGACATTACAAAAAACAGTTCTTCCTGGTTCTACACATTCCCTGCCTAACCACCTCCCAAAACTGTACAGCCACATGCTGTAGCAACAGGCTGCAGCATGATTAGAGGAGGTGTTGTAGGGGTTCCACACCCTCGCTCTGATGGAATGTTGACTAAAGCAACCCTCTCACGCGCCTGGCATTTCCCACCTCTCTCTCTCTCTCTCACTGTGATCCCAATGCTCTCTTCACCCCCAAGATAGATATGCACTAAAAGGCAAAACCTGAAACAGTATCGTACTGGCCTGGGAGAACTCCCTCTCAAGCTTTCAAGTGCCAGCACATCCCACTACACTCCATTAAGTGAATGGGGTAAGGGGTTGGTTCCAGATGAAGATAACCAGTGCAAATGACAGTACAAAGGAAGTGGGCTATTTGCCAAAGACCACTTCCAGAAGCTTAATGTTTAGATTACTTAATGTAATATATGAAACATAAAAATCAATATGATATACATGGTTTCCCTCACTGCCTTAGAGCATGAGATTGTCCAGAGTGCTTTGCATGCCATTGTGGCTACAAATGGGCATTACGTTCAATATATGGATACACCTAATGAAGAAAAATCTACTAAGCTATATTTGAAACAGTAGACCTTGCTCTAGTGAGATTGGTAGTTTAGTATTAGAAAGACCCAGACACTCCTATATCTAATAACTTCAACTCCTGCAAATTATGGGTGCACACTTCACTCACAAGAGTGCCTCTTTTTCAAATGCAAGGTATTAGAAGAGGAAGAACAGAAACAGCCCACAGCTGGGGAAGCCATTGCTTTCCCACATCATTATCCTGTTGCAGAAATGGGCCTTGATCCTGTGGTCAGGTCTGGGTGGGCAGACCCCATTGCCTGCATGGAGCCCCGCTGACTTCATCAAGTCTGCTGAAAACGTAAAGCACATTGAGCTCTATGGATATCAGTATATGTGGACTAAGTATTACTGTTATAGCTTGTGAGAGTAACGATTAGTCATCTTTTTAATTCTTGAAAGATCGGGTCCAAATTGTACTTTGTCAATTTGAGGAGTGTAATTTAGTTTTAATTATTTAGGATGATCCCTCATGGCAAATGTTGCATTTCTGTGGTATATCCTGGAAAAGTAACAAAGTCTTAGGCTATGTCTACATGGCCCCACAGTTCAGACTATGGAGGTGTGAATTTTAGTTCGCACCCATAACATCCACAACAGAGAGTTACACTGTAGCTTGCTACTAGCGCATGCTGCAATTCACAGCCCCATAGTCTGAACCCTGGGGCCTGGTAGACAAGCACTTAGTCATGTAAAATCTCACTACAGCCCTCTGGTGTTAAATCTATAATGTCACTGAAGTCAATAGGGCTCCCCCTGGGAGCAGGAGCCAATTGTTCTGATTGAACTGGAGGATCGTGCTTCTGGATGCTGATTAGCGACTCAGAATAACAAGGGTCTTTTTTACATTTCTCTACGTGTTTTAAAACAGTTTTGAAAATACAGACATTCAAAAATCCACAGTGTCAGACTCACCAGGCCAGATCTTCTGCCTTGGTAAAGCAGTGTAGCTTCACTGAAATTAAAGATTCTTTACCGCTTTACAACAGCCAGGGGTCAGAGTCAAGAAATCTAAGACCGTTTTCTATATAACTACTCTCAGCAAATTGTTCTGTAATGATCCAGCTCACCTGTAAATATCACCCATGATTTTCAGAAAATTGTCTCTGGACCACTGTCCACATGATCATCGTATTTTGCAGCAGCTAAGTAGCACCGAAGATAGTTTACTCTGAATTCTTCATGAACATTTTTTCTGGGTCTCTCAGTTTTACACAATGTTACTCAGTATCATGTATGAACTCAGTTCTGGAATAGTTTGTTAACTTTCTCAGTTAACCTAAGGCCAACAGTCTCTTTCTGCCGTGTTTTGTGAGCCAGACAGCCCAGTTGCAAGAACAGCCACTACATCAGCATCGGAGGAGAGTTGTGAGAATGAAACAGAGAACCAAAATGGCCAAATGAATTAAAAAATATTGGTTAAGTATCTGAAGTGACCAAAATCCATGGAAACACCATTGAAAATAATGAAAACATACACATTATTAAGGAGAAAGAGCCCATATTATGGTCTACATGTTAACTGGGAACAGCGAATTGGATGCATTTTTGGTGGAGATAGTCCCTTAGTGGGTATGATGCTGGCAGACCAAGTGCCAGCTCATGCCAAGGCCCCAGGCCTCACTGAACACTTACAAATGCATAGCTGGAAGCCAGACCAGTTCACCTGTGTATTAGTAGAGATCAAAGTGATTATTCAATGTAGAAGAATGTATTTTGTGGGGGTTGCCCGGCTTTTGACAGTCTGCCATGAAGTAGTCACTCAGTTGTGAGCCACTCCAGTCAGCATGGCTGGGTGTTTTTGGTCTGTGTTTGTTTATTTTTTGTTTTTTGTTTGTTTTTATGAAGCATATATTGATTTATCTATTTTCTTGAACAAAGATATGAACCTGGGCAGCAGACTATTATTGTAAAGAAAGGTGATGGATAATGGGACTCTGATGTGTGAGACAAAGGGTTTGTCTTCACTACTGGGGTAAGTCAACCTAAATTATGCTACTCCAGCTACGTGAATCACGTGTAGCTGGAATCGACATAGCTTAGGTCGACTTACCCCCGTGTCTTCACTGCACTGTGTTGATGGGAGACACTCTCCAGTCGACTTTTCTTACTCTTCCCAGAGAGGTGGAGTGCTAGGGTCTACCAGAGAGCACTCTGCTGTCGATTTAGCGGGTCTTCACTAGACCCGCTAAATCGACACCCGCTGCATCGATTTCAGCTGCGTGGCTCTCCCCAGCAGTAAAGATAAATCCAAAGTATTGGGCTGGATTTATTTGTTGTTCACTATTGTATTCTCTATGTTAAACTAAAGATTATCCTTCCTTGTTTATTATATGGAGATTTACATGGATAAAGCTGAAATTCATGTTAAAACATAAGTCAAACAAATAGGATGAAATCTTAGATTTGTATATAATATGAAGACCCTTTCGCCAAATTCTTCCAAATGGAGCAGCTTACATATTGCAAGAGAAACTGGTCTGCCAGAAATAGTTTCAGAACTGTCCTTTGATGAGGAACTTAGTCCCAGCTCTTAAAGTTATTAATGCACCTAATTCCCATTGATTTCAACAGGAGTCCGGCACCTAAATTCCTTTGGGAAACTGGATCTTGATTTATTGTGGAAGCTTTAAATGAATCTTGGAGTAGACCTACACTTTATGATTAAGAGTATATAAAAACACTTGTGTATTATTTTAGAGACTATTGTCATCAAGTTTTCACCCTTAAATTATATAAATGGACATTTCCAATAACCACATGGAGAATTTATAAACAACTATATGTATGGGATTGCTCTATGTTCTTCTTCAAAATACATTCTGTCCTAGCTGCTGCTGTGTTTAGCTATTTCAGATAATCGAATCACCATTCCCTAATGGCATGACTTTTCCCAGCCTTGGAATTAGAATCAGAAACAATTTAATATTTAAAAAAAGACTGTTCTCCCCAACACTTCAAAGCTTTTAAATTAAATCAATTTGGATAAATATCATCACCAGTTCAAACTGTAGCTCAGTGGGTTTTCTTCCTTTGTTCCAGCGTAGGCCATCTGAATAGCCTTACAAAGCATGCTATGCTGAACAGTGCATCCATAAGGCAAAACAAAACCTAAGACATGGGTCATAGTCTGATTCAGCCTGCTGAGCAGTCAATTATTTCAAATCCATTTGCAAAGCCTACGCATCTTAGTTCACCTTATTTTTAGAAAATCTCCAGCTCATCTGCCAGCATTTTCCTTATCCCGGCATATCTAAATTGGACATTACTGTAATTTATTACTGAGAAGTCTTTGACAGCCTTGGTTACTGACAGGCTCTATTCTTACTGCAAGATACATGGTATAGGGGGAATGCTTCACGCAGTGAATCTTTATGGTATAGATTCCACAGTGATTGGGAAATCTCAGAGTGTACTTGAGTGTTGGCCAGACCCCACATTCTCCTTCACCCTTCATTACTCTAGATTGATTGTGTGACCGGACAGACAGAATACATTTAAACCAATTAGCCCAGTATTAAATGGTTCAGGCCATTCTTGAGTATGGCTAGTCAAGTACCCGCCGTGTGTGAGGGGAGGGGAGGTAAAGTTTTACACTCTTGAACTGAGGGGGTTAAAAAATGGGTCAGCCTACTGGTTTCTGCCTTCTCTCATTCATGTCCTTGTTCAGCCTCAGTCCTACACGTCCTTGTGCAGAGCACAGTGGGGAGCAAAGATGGTGGTAGTCCCGTCCCAGTACGAGTGGAGGCTAAGTGGGGGTGTAAATAAAGTTAAGCACTAAGCCCTGAGAGGAAGAAAGCCTCAAACTCCATGTATGACCACTCCCTACAGACTTCTCTAGACTAGGATAAAAGGTGTCCTTTTTAAGTGTTAGAGAGGCCAAAAAAAGAGAGCCTGCTGAAATCTACGCAGACCAAGGGAAGCTTAAAGCACACCTGTTTAGTGTTGGGATCCAACAGCTGTCTGGTGAGTGTCCGCAGGCCAGCGCCACTGTCTTTTACCCCTAGAAGTGGGGCCTCACAGTCCAGCTACCCTACTGGCCCCAGGACCAGTGCTGACACCCAAGTACTTAAATACATTCTTTCCTAGAGCTCCAGTCTTGTGGGCACTTGGGGGTTACAATTTATGCCTTCATGCACACTTTATAGACACAGATTTGCAAAAGGATTTATAAACACAATCACTCTTTGCATTAGACAGCCCAACAGATACACAGATCTAGGCAAAATAATAAACATCTGTACACTATTCCCTGCCTCAGTTTCCTTACCCTGTTGAGTGTTATTTGGGATTTGGTCAGAGAGTCTCTGAAGGAGTCTAGGACCTTTCCTCTCCCCCTTCCCTCCTGCACATGGCTCCTCCTCTGGAACATGGAATTACTATCCTACCCCTGCCTGCCCACCACGTCCCTCAGCTCCTGGCTAGTCCCTCACTCAAAAAGGTTCCCCCATGTTCTGGAAATCTGCTTCTTTGTTCCTCTGGGAGTCCCTCCCCAATTTCTTAGCCTTTCTTTTTAGAGGGCTGTACCAACACTTCAGTCTTTCTTTCCCCCTTGGAGATTTTCCACTCCTCCTCCTTTCGAGGAGCACAGAGAGCTAGTCCTAGACTTCAGCCATCTCATTGTTCTGTTCAGGCACTGTTGGTACACCTAAGGACTGTCCTGTTCAAAGACAGACACTCAGGCACCACTCCCCTGCTCCTTTCACAAGAAGTATGATTTAAGAATGCAGTAGAAATAATCATAAGGACTTAAACACATAGAGTTCATATCATAAAGCAGAATTAATCAGTTATACAGAGAGTCCCCAAATCATCACAGTTAGCTAACACCTTTTAATTAGCATGTTTTAACACCCTAGAGTAGCCTGAGCAAGTTGCATTTTAACAGGGGTTAGATACCATCTAACATGATTGTAATGGTATTAAACTGCATCTAGACCAGGGTCGGTGTAACCACTAGGTGAACTAGGCGGCCGCCTAGGGCGCCAAGATTTGGGGACGCCAAAAAGCGGTGCCCCAAATTTTTTTTTACACTATTGCTGGAAAACGAATGAATAAAGAAAAGAGAAACGTCCTTGAACTTGCATTTTAACTTGTCGTTCTCTCGTACATTACAGCTATGGCCTACGCTAGCTCTGCTTTGCGGGCACACGCGTACCTGCTTCACTATGGGTACAAAGTGGCAAGGACGTCATTTTTCTTGCCATGCGCAGCCGTCACCCGTTCTGACAGGCTGTTTATCATGCTAAGTTTACTAGTTTTCGGAGGCTGTCGACTAAGGCTAACTATTTTTGTTGAGTTGTTTCATATCTAAGACTCCGGCAATTGCTGCTGCATCGTTTTGCTAATTCTTTGTGTCAATTGTGTGTGTATGTTAAGTATTTGAGTGTATATGTTTATCATATCTGAATATGCGTTTGTAGGTTGTTCAAATTTGTCATTGATATTGTCAATTGTTGTATGACAGAGTATCCGCCATTCTAATTGTATAAATGTTATTAACAATAATTGGATATTCTAAAGGTAGAATAAAATGTAGTCAATTTTGATATGAAAGAAAGAAAGATGGAAGTATACGTGACTAAAAAGGGTGTATTTCCAATTACAATCAACATTGCTTAATTTTAAGGAAAAGTCATCTTGATCTCTTAATCAATGTTTACATCAAACAGTTGATGAAATTCAAATAGTGACTCATAGTTAGTAAGTGACATGCATTCTCTATCCTTTACTTTTAATAGTGAACAAGAAAAAAAAACTGATAGGAATAAAATTTCATCAATGTTGCAACAAAGACTTGTTGAGCTATCTACCTTGTCAGTAGAACATGACATTGCTCGCAGCATGGACTTGGAGGAACTGGTTTCTAAATTTGCTAAACTGAAAGCGCGGAAAAATAAATTCTAAATTATAACGTGTTACTCTGTGATGGTGTATTGTGTATAATGTATGTGATTTATTTTAAGCTCCATGCTATGTTGTGCAAAGTGAAAACAATAACAATGTCAACACTGACAGGTTTCAGAGTAGCAGTCGTGTTAGTCTGTATTTGCAAAAAGAACAGGAGTACTTGTGGCACCTTTGAGACTAACAAATTTATTTGAGCATAAGCTTTCGTGAGGTACAGCTCACTTGCATCCGATGAAGTGAGCTGTAGCTCATGAAAGCTTATGCTCAGATAAATTTGTTAGTCTCTAAGGTGCCACAAGTACTCCTTTTCTTTTTGCAAATGTCAACACTGTCAGGTTATTCATTTATTTTCATTAAATATGTAGACTAAATAATGAAATTAATAAATTTTCAAACCAAAGGTGTGTTAATTCTAATGAACAATGGCACATTATGCAGTATTCATTTTTGAAAGTGTATAATAAGCAATGCTCCAGGGGGAGTGGTGGTGGAGGGGAGGCGCAAGGTGGAAGTTTCACCTAGGGCACAATATATCCTTGCACTGCCCCTGATCTAGACCAGGTGTTAGTGGTGTTTCCAATGAGGTTAGCTAATTTAATTTAAAAATATACTCCCCTCCCCACAATGTAGCCATTCCCTTATCTTCTAGTACAGAGGGCATTAGAAGGGGCAAGGTGTGGGCAGAGAATGCCCCTGGTGGAGAGAAGAGAAAAAATATTTTTGTTGTTGTAGGTTTTTCAGCATTTAGCAAGAAAGGCAGCACATACAAACCCAGACAGTGCGATTCTCAGCATGCAGATAGAGTCTTTAGCTATGTACCCCTCTCTGGCTAGGAGCAGGAGTGACTGAGCCAGTCACTCAACAGCACTCCCATTGACACAGGGTCAGGTTCCCTTGTGCTTCCCACCCTGCTCCTCACTTTCTACCCTGCCTTCACACGCACAGCTCTCCAGATATACACAGCACATGAGTAATCCCTTCATGAGTTCCTGGCCATCTTCTCCTTTACTCCTTTTTCCTATTCTGTTCTATCTCCCCCCGGCTCTCCTTTGCTGCCATATCAACCTGCTGCCCTTACTCAGACTCTCCATCTATCCAGTGTAGTGAGAAGATGGGAAGGAGGACTCACTTTGCTGACAGTACAAGGAGAGGAACCCACACAATGGCATTTTGAATCATCAGCTACAAAGCTCTTAAAACAGGGTGCTTGTCTTCAGGCCCAATTATGTGAAGTGAGTGCATTCAGCACTTTGTGAAATTGGCACTTGGGACCCAATAAGTGCCAGTGAGCAAATTGAACTGTGAGCCCAGGGTAGATATAATCCCTTAACAACGACCTTGAAAAGTGTGCTCTATAGCTAGTCGGTAGGCATGTCAGGAGAGCTGCAATCAAAGCCTGCCCTGGAAAAGAGGAGATAGGATATTTATTACAATGATGGCACAAGAGAATGACTCAATTAATAAAAGAAGAGCTCTTTTCATGGAGCATCCTTTGAGACACTTCTAAAAGGACCTACCTATTTTGCAGAAGCCAACCTTTTCCCATATGTACCGAGCCACAGTATGAGGTACTGAATGTATGGTGCAAAACTGCAGAACTGACTGGATCTGTTCTGCTTCCTGTACAGTGTTTCTTGTGCAGCTGTGGAAATGGCTGACATTACAAGCATGGAAGACATGGCACTGAGATCCAGTTTGAAACAGAGTCTGAAGTCTGACTGGAATGAACTTTTGCTGTTCCTCCCACGCTACTTGGTCCAGGGTCTCTCTGCTAGTCCTGTAATAGAGTAGGTTTCTAATCAAACCAGCATAGGTCAGAAAGGGTGGGGCGAGGTGCAAAAGCTATGCTCAAAATACACCAAAGTGTTTCAGACAGGTCCCACTTCACAATTGTGTGATGCCTCAATGAGGAGTTATACCAGTTTGATCAGAGGTTGTGGAATGTATTTTACACTGCACAAAATTCTGAGCGGGAACATGTCCCAGAGGAATCAGAGCCATCAATTCCTGAATTCTAATCTCTGCTCTATTTTACATTTGGGGACAATGTATACCTTCAGATCAGCGGCACTGCTATGGGTACCCACATGGCCCCACAGTATGCCAACATTTTTATGGCTGATTTAGAACAACGCCTCCTCAGCTCTTGTCCCCTAACGCCCCTACTCTACTTGCGCTATATTGATGACATCTTCATCATCTGGACCCATGGAAAAGAAGCCCTTGAGGAATTCCACCATGATTTCAAGAATTTCCATCCCACCATCAACCTCAGCCTGGTCCAGTCCACACAAGAGATCCACTTCCTGGACACTACAGTGCTAATAAACGATGGTCACATAAACACCACCCTATACCGGAAACCTACTGACCGCTATTCCTACCTACATGTCTCCAGCTTTCACCCTGACCACACCACACGATCCATCATCTACAGCCAAGCTCTGCGATACAACTGCATTTGCTCCAACCCCTCAGACAGAGACAGACCCCTACAAGATCTCTATCAAGCATTCTTCCAACTACAGTACCCACCTGCGGAAGTGAAGAAACAGATTGATAGAGCCAGAAGAGTTCCCAGAAGTCACCTACTACAGGACAGGCCTAACAAAGAAAATAACAGAACGCCACTAGCCATCACCTTCAGCCCCCAACTAAAACCCCTCCAATGCATTATTAAAGATCTACAACCTATCCTGAAGGATGACCCAACACTCTCACAAATCTTGGGAGACAGGCCAGTCCTTGCCTACAGACAGACCCGCAACCTGAAGCAAATACTCACCAGCAACCACATACCACACAACAGAACCACTAACCCAGGAACCTATCCTTGCAACAAAGCCCGTTGCCAACTGTGCCCACATATCTATTCAGGGGACACCATCACAGGGCCTAATAACATCAGCCACACTATCAGAGGCTCGTTCACCTGCACATCCACCAATGTGATATATGCCATCATGTGCCAGCAATGCCCCTCTGCCATGTACATTGGTCAAACTGGACAGTCTCTACGTAAAAGAGTAAATGGACGCAAATCAGATGTCAAGAATTATAACATTCATAAACCAGTCAGAGAACACTTCAATCTCTCTGGTCATGCGATTACAGACATGAAAGTCGCTATTTTACAACAAAAAAACTTCAAATCCAAACTCCAGGGAGAAAATGCTGAATTGGAATTCATTTGCAAATTGGATACAATTAACTTAGGCTTGAATAGAGACTGGGAGTGGCTTAGTCATTATGCAAGATAGCCTATTTCCCCTTGTTTTTTCCTACCCCCCACCCAGACGTTCTTGTTAAACCCTGGATTTGTGCTGGAAATGGCCCACCTTGATTATCATACACAATGTAAGGAGAGTGGTCACTTTGGATAAGCTATTACCAGCAGGAGAGTGAGTTTGTGTGTGTGTGTGGGGGGTGTGTGTGAGAAAACCTGGATTTGTGTTGGAAATGGCCCAACTTGATTATCATACACATTGTAAGGAGAGTGATCACTTTAGATAAGCTATTACCAGCAGGAGAGTGGGGTGGGAGGAGGTATTTTTTCATGCTTTGTGTATATATAATAAGATCTTCTAAACTTTCCAAAGTATGCATCCGATGAAGTGAGCTGTAGCTCATGAAAGCTTATGCTCAAATAAATTGATTAGTCTCTAAGATGCCACAAGTACTCCTTTTCTTTTTGCGAATCTCTGCTCTGCACCTACTGTGACCTCGGGCAATTCCCTTCTATTCTCTTCTCTCATTGGTATAATGGGAGACTACACTTACTGACTCATTTCCTAGCGGGATTTGTGAGGTTGAATTAGTGGTCCCAGCAGGATTTAATGCGTCTCTGGTGACTGAAAAGTCACAGTCAGCAGTATGTCATGTAACTTGAGTGTTCCCAAACAAACACAGAGATGTTCCAGGGCTGATAAGACCCCTGAGCCTCTGTCTGAAATTAACCAGGACTTTTCAAAAAAACATGTATGAGCTGTTTCCCTGTCCAAAATCCTAAAATAATTTTAGATAGCTATTTTAAGCTCTTCCCCGAACAGTTCAGCACAGATACAAACAAACCTTTCTGGGTCATCCCAGTTTCACTGATGTTTATAAACAGGACAGGGCAGCCACATGACACAGATGAGCACAGAAAGTCTAAACTGCGATATATGCCCCTGAAGGTTTTCATTGCTAAACCAAGAGGTCATGCAACTAACCTTTGTATTAATCTTCCTACCCCCTCTTACCCAGAACCTGGCACACACAGTTTGGTAATGTTAAATATTTTCAGGATTTTCTGCTTAATTGACAAATGTCTGTCCTCATAGCTCTTAAAAAAGACTTGAGCTACCACATCATGGAAAAGAAGCTTTGCTTGTTTTCAGATTTCAACTGTGTTGTACGAACAGTGCAGAAAGTGTGCAGCCTATTGGTAATCAACATGTAACAAGGATTATTCCGTAGAACCAATAGGCAAAATTAGATCTTACACACTGGTAGGAAATACTAAATAAAAATAATCTGGTCATGAAAAGCAATGACAGAGTATCAGAGGCTCTAGTGCTGTAATACTGATTGATGTTTTATTCTAAACTTTAACAGACCATTGTACAGATTCTAAAAGCTTTAAAAAACATAAGGTGGAATTACACAAAGGATAGCTCAGTGGTTTGAGCATTGGCTTGCTAAACCTAGGGTTGTGAGCTCAATCCCTGAGGGGGCCATTTAGGGATCTGGCCTAAAAATTGGTGATTGGTCCTGCTTTGAGCAGGGGGTTGGACTAGATGACCTCCTGAGGTCCCTTCTAACCCTGATATTCTATGATTCTATGATACAAAGAGGAATGGCTTCTTGCACAAGTAGTAACCAGGATACAATAGGGGCTGCCTATTCAGATCAGGGGAGTAGGAACAAAGATGGATCTATGGCTCCAATATACGAGGAACCACATTTTTTAAACTAAGGTGCATACATTTGTGCCAATACCTGATGTGCACATAGCCAGTTAGGCATCTAACGCACATGTGCAATTGTGTGGCCTGACCTTGACAATCCAACCCTGAATACCTCAGCTGTGCAGTTATGTACCACTACTAATATACTATCTCTGCAACATGTATTGGAGCAGAAGTAGCCATAATGTATTGCATTTCAGCCCATACAGGTATACTACGTTCTGGAGTTTTTTCATCTTGTCTCAGCCCTGTTTAGAGAGCCTCCCCTCCCCCCCCCTACACTTTCTGTATTGGACACATATCTTCGAAGAAAATGTTTTGATGATTTTTTTGTGCCATGATAATGGAATGTGATATGTTTCCAATGCCGAGAAATCAGCTGAAGCAGCAAAATAAAACTTAACGGACATCAAAAAGAAAAATTAACTGGAGGAACTGGTGCAAGAGAGAAAGCTGTTTGTAACTTACAGAAGGGGAGTGGGCCTACAGAATTCTTGGTGCAAAGGTGCTACATTTTGTAGTTTGGCTGCACTGAATAGTGTGACTCTGCTCTTGTAAGTAAAAACCATCCATGGGTGTTAGGAAAGTGTGATGTGTTAAATCATTTGCTTATTAATATAATTTTAATATTTATGCATATCATTATTGAGTTTTATTTAAATAAAGTATTTGACTAGTGGAAACTGAACATAAAAGTTAAGCACAGAAAGAAGCGGGCATGTGAGTATTCTGAGTTGTGCCAGGTTTGTGTGTCTTGTGATTGATTTAATAGTCATTATAACATAACTACTTGCTACCCTCCTTCTGGGACACAATTTATTCTTTTAAAATCCAATTAATTTTTCTTGACTACTACTTCTACTTAACTCTTTAGATTCAGATGGCAAAGCTCCTCTTGACTTTCAAGAGTGCCGGATCCAGCCCAGACACTCATTCTCAAACCAATTCAAAATAGTCATTAATCTTTGCAAGGTACTATCATTACCCCCATTTTGTAGATGGGGAATCCAAGGCAGAGAGGTGAAATGAGCTGCCAAAGCCTTGAAGGGAGTGGGGCATGATAAAGCAGAACAATGTTGTTGTCTTACACATAATGCTAGATTTTTTTTTTTTATCAACAAGCACAGAAAAAAAATTCAGCCAGCTCCTGTAGCGATCCCTTGCCAAAAATATTCTTAAACCTCACCCCCTTTATCCTCACCCAAGGAGAAAACAGCCAAAACATTGCTGCTAAGAACAGCTGTCAAGACACACAGTCTCTAATTTAAGTAGGGGCAAGATCATTCAATTCTTTATAATGATAAACAGCAAAGTAAATTTCACCTGGAGGTGAGCTAGCAGCCACTGGTTGGATTATGCTCTCACCTGGCTACTTTACTTAGCACAGGTGTAATTTGACTTCTATATTTGGGGTGCAGCTCCAGTCAGGCCATCGAGGCTGCGTGTGAGGGAGAAAATTCCATGCCTGCCAGAGATTTGCAGTTTGTCCCTTGACCTCCCCTCCCCAAACTACATCCAGGCTACTCAAGAGGAATGCATATTTTGCATCAACTGAAGCTTACACAGAACCGTCAAGGTTAGACCCAGGGAGAGTGGGTTGTAATAGTCTAACCCTGAGGTAACCAGGCATAGCTCACTATGACATTGCTCTCATTCCTCTCAGATGAAGACTATCTCCTGGCTTTTCACCTTTAACACTATTTCATTAAGTAGCCAGATACCAATGCAGTCTGTCTGGAGAGTCCTTCCAAATTTTGTTTGGTCTCTGTGAATAAATTGAGCAGCTGTCTTGTCAAGCTTGAACGAAATAGAAGTATTGCAAATGTTAGGCCTCAAACTTCCATATGCTTTAAAATGCAAGCCTTGCAAAAACAAAACTTAAGCTTGTGGCTTGTGGTCAGGACACACTGCAACCAGATAACAATTTATACTGATTCCTATGTACTTATCAACCCCAAATTACCCACATTCAAAATTTAATTGGCTACCGAAAATAAATAGGCCTCAATTATACGAACGACTAACAACTGGACATAAAAATTAAATACGCATCAATTATACTACTAGGGCAACCGCATAAACAATGTGGCCCACCCTGACTGGCTGGTCTGTTCTAAAACATGGCCGTCAGATCAGATAAAAAGAACAAAGGCATGGGACTGCGTGTGTGTGTGTGTGTGTGTTCTCAGTAAAACCCCCTAAACTGAAGTTATGTGGACTTCTCCACTGTCTGTATCTGGTCAGTGCGGAAAGCAGCCGACCGAAGGGTAACGTCTCTTCGGACAAATGCAGGGTAAGTCTATGGAGTAAAGAAGTCTGGTCACTCGAGCCGAATTGATCATAGTCGTATCGATACTGTAGCATAAAATCAATAGTAGATGGCTGATGCATAATAGCTTTGCATGTATTAGCGCTGGTCTTTTAAATAGTCCGAGCAAATGCATGTAGCGCTGTCGTTCATCAGCTTTATGTTGCCTTTAAAATAGTTTGTCACCAGGAATACAGAGCTGGTGAATAATAGCTTTACTTATGCTTGTCTTCAAGGCTTTTATTATAGCCTGCCAGGACCAGCATATGTGGAGTCACTGTTCAGGAACTCGCAAATGGGCCACAATATTACACGTACTTGCGCTAGTCTTCAATATAATCTGCCTTTTGTATTAATCCTTATTCAGTGCTCGTCTTTGGTTTTTCTTTTCTTGTTTTGTTTATGCTGTTATTATAGTCGGAAATCATTAAAAGCCTTTCTTGAGGAATAATTCGTAGTTCTTACTTAGTCTATATGGACACCAGTTAACCTCATTACATCTGTGTTGGGTGGTGGGAAGTAGCGAACACCCCGGGGTGAAATAGGGCTCTGAGTCATGCCTCCTTCTTCCTTTATCTCCGCAGTCTCAACCATAATCAAGTTCCTGTTTGTGCATAAAATAACCTGAAAGACAGAGCTAGCTGAAAGGATAAATAAACTGACCGATTTTGTTTGGTCATTACACAAGTTGTGCTTAGCAAATAGCGATTATTTCCTTTTATTACATTAAATAGTTAAGATTTTCAGTTCCCTCCCTCTCCCTGCTGGATATTTGTTCTGAATTCATTTTAGAAATGACAGCTCAGATAGACTTGTGGCAGAGCCTTTTGTTACTGTAACTAAAAATAGAACAGAAAAAACATCTCTGTAAAGACAGTTGGCAGAACAAAAAAGCAACTGAACAATAGCAGGTGTCAGTCTCTATAGGTATTTCTGGAAAGGCACGGGGGGGGGGGGAACAGTGCGTGTTCAGATTAGAGATCTAATGATGTTTTTAGGATCTATAATCATTACTAGTTACCAATAAGAACTACTTAACAGTGTAAGGGGATTAACAATTATCCCTACAGAAAAATAGGAAATGTAAGGGAGACTAGCATCTTCTATAAGGATGGTTACCTACAATCTAGCAAACAAAGGCATAACAAGAACCAATGGCTAAAAGTTGAAGTTAGACAAATTCAAATTGGAAATAAAATAACTTTTTTAACCGTGAGGGTATTTAACCACTGGAACTATTTATCAAGGTTCATGGTGGATTCTCCATCAAGAGAAAGTTTTAAATAAAACTTGGATGTTTTTTCTAAAAGATATGCTCTAGTTCAAACACAACTATTCAACTAGAAGCAGGACTTAATAGAGGGAAATTCTATGGTTTGTGTTACACAGGTGGTCAGACTAGATGATCACAGTGGTCCCTTCTGGGCTTCTACATCTATGCCACCAGTACATCAATGTAAAATACTCGTATGAATACATTTACAGAAATAGTTACATTTATATCTAAAAAGCCAAGCGGAATAGACTAAAATTTGCCACTGCCAGAAATTCACCAGGCCCGTGTCTGGCTCTATTCAAAAAGCATTAGACCTGTTTTCCCAGTCATTTTGCTAAGTGATAGTTCATTTCTTTCCCTCTGAGAAGAAAGTTCCCTCTGCTAAGTTCTTTCCCTCTGTAGGCCCCTTCAAAGGAGAAGGATCCCCACCCCAGACTACTTCCTCTCCCAAACCAGCAAGTCCTTGCTGCGTGCTTCTCAAAATGTTTTATTCTGTGGATCACTGCTCGTGCAGACACCACAAGGATATTTTTCTCCTGTTCTATATTAATTTTTTTAAATTAAAATTGCATTTAAAGAAAAAAGAAAAAGCTAAACTGAAGCAGAAGTGAGAAGAATAAAACCAGTGTTATGTATGCTGGCATCGTCATAGAGGTCTGGAGGTCCTGCAGCTATCTGTGACAAAACAGTTTGAAAACCACTCATCTAGTCAGCAGTCAGTGTCCTTCTTTCTGCCTCAACCTAAGTTTTCTGCAGTTCATCTAGATACTATGATGACAGGTGTCCTTCAATATGGTTCATACTTACTAGTGAACAAACCCAGAAATCTCTCCCGGGGAAGAGCTGTACAAAAGGTTTGACTTGAACAGCCAGCTACTTAGAATCAGTCTTGGTGAAAGTTAAAACTATACCCCTCCTCTGCAGGCTTTTTATCAGGTTTCATTAATCTCCGGGAGCTGTTTATGGAAGAGTCCCATGATGCTTTCTGGCTTTATCTGAATATCTACAAACCTTATCACAGACTGCAGGTCACAGTACATTTAGAGTTTGAGAGTCGCTCACAAGAACAGTTCTTATGGGTCGAGTTACATCATATTTCTTGCATGTCCCCAATTAGTTGAGCCTCAGCTCAGTAGAATCCATTTTCGTTTGGTTTCCTGCATTTGAGTTGAACCATCTGAGCCAGCTGGAAAAAGTCAGGAAAAAAAAGCTAATTTTTTCTAGCTCTTGCAATGTCTGGCTGGCATTCCCCAGTTATTAGGAACTGTCTCATATTTATATTTTGATTCATATAATTCTACATGAGCTTCAAAAGGGGAAGATTCCTGAAGTCAGAGTTTTCTTGCGGCATCAGACCTAGACAAGGGATGGGATTTTCAAAAGCCCTCAGCAGTGGCCTAACTCCGGTCTATTACCATTGGCTTCACTGGCAGCAGTTAGGTCAATGCTGCACACTTTTCAAAATCCTGCCATCAGTTAATTTCTTACAGAAACCTATAGTCTCCCTGTCTAACTTCCCACTTATTGTGAACAATCTAGTTACTGTTTTCCTTTCGGGCTCATCTAATTATATGTCAGTTCAAGGAGGCAACCATACCTGATTTGCCTATTTGGTCCATTACTTTCCAGCTTCTCTGTTCAGCAGACGACTTCCTAAATGAAAAATCCTTTCATGGACAATCTCCCCTCCTAGCTCTTCGGTTCTCAAAATAATTAGTTCTGTAGACCTCCAGGATGGGCTCTGTGGGCCAAGGTGCTTCATACACCATAAACTGAGACCCAACAGTCTGGCCCATCACAGCCCTCTGAATGCTAAATTGAGGGATTCAGCTGGTGAATCTGAATGCCTGTTGGATAGTCTCTTCAAATGTTCTGGATGAGATCCTAAGAACCCACCAAAATCCACCAGTGGGATCCTGGCTCCATTAAAGTCAATGGCAAAATTCCCATTGACTTCAATGGAACTTGGATTTCACCCCACCTGGGTCTTTGGACTTCGGATCAAGGCCTTAGCTCCTGTTTTGTTTCTTCCAACTTCACATTGCACAGAAAACGCTCTGTAGCTCAGTTCTTCCAGTTAGAGAAAATTTCTAAAGGACAAAGAATTCCAGTCAAAACCTTTGTATTAGGCTAACAGTCACACACCCGTCTTCTTTAAGAACTATAGCTACTTTAATCTGCTATCGAAGATTACATGTTCTCTAACCCCATACAAACTGCTTGGCAGGGGCAGCTACTGATGCCGAAAGGTGCACATTCGAAAATACTATCCCAAGCTTTCCCAGAAACTCTTTAACAGCACTAATCGGCATCCTTCTTGCAGGATTGAAGGGGCACAGAAAAAGTTACCTTCAATGTTACCATCGGGAGAACCTCCAGAATATACCTCACAAGTATGTCTCAGTCAATATGGGGAAGTTTTTCCAACGCTAGTCCTGGGTGTGGATAAACTGATGACTTCAGTCTCCAGCGCTGAAAATCTGTCACCTTTCACAAGCAGCAGATTGACTTGAAAGCTGAAATTGAGGAGGTGAGGGAAGGAGATTCTAGGAGCGCTTTGGCAGTATTGCTAGACTGGCATATACTATACCAGCAAAGCTCCCGAGTGTGGATGCAGCTTACACTGGCAAAAGTGAGTTTTTGCTGGTACGGCTCATTCCAGGTCCTCCAAGCGAAATAAATTCTACCAGCAAGAGCAGTTTTGCAAGTCTACACTAGGAATTTCTGCCAGCACAGCTCTCTCTCTACCGACCTCTGAGCGACACTGCTATATCAACAAGAGTTTGTAGTGTAGACCTGACCCTAATCTTTTAACTGACTCGTCTTTGTCATTTTACATTGGTCCCATGGCCGGTGTAACCACTAGGTGAACTAGGCGGCCGCCTAGGGCGCCAAGATTTGGGGACGCCAAAAAGCAGTGCCCCAAATTTTTTTTTTTACACTATTGCTGGAAAACGAATGAATAAAGAAAAGAGAAACGTCCTTGAACTTGCATTTTAACTTGTTGTTCTCTCGTACATTACAGCTATGGCCTACGCCAGCTCTGTGTTGCGGGCACAAGCGTACTGCTTCACTACAGTACAAAGTGATAAGGACGTCATTTTTCTCGCCATGCGCAGCCGTCACCCGTTCTGACAAGCTGTTTATCATGCTAAGTTTACTAGTTTTCGGAGGCTGTCGACTGAGGCTAACTATTTTTGTTGAGTTGTTTCATATCTAAAACTCTGGCAATTGCTGCTGCATCATTTCGCTAATACTTTGTGTCAATTGTGTGTGTATGTTAAGTATTTGAGTGTATATGTTTATCATATGTGAATATGCGTTTGTAGGTTGTTCAAATTTGTCATATTGATGTTGTCAGTTCTTGTTGTATGACAGAGTATCCGCCATTCTAATTGTATAAATGTTATTAACAATAATTGGATATTCTAAAGGTAGAATAAAATGTAGTCAATTTTGATATGAAAGAATGAAAGATGGAAGTATACGTGACTAAAAAGGGTGTATTTCCAATTACAATCAACATTGCTTAATTTTAAGGACAAGTCATCTTGATCTCTTAATCAATGTTTACATCAAACAGTTGATGAAATTCAAATAGTGACTCACAGTTAGTAAGTGACATGCATTCTCTATCCTTTACTTTTAATAGTGAACAAGAAAAAAAAACTGATAGGAATAAAATTTCATCCATGTTGCAACAAAGACTTGTTGGGCTATCTACCTTGTCAATAGAACATGACATTGCTCGCAGCATGGACTTGGAGGAACTGGTTTCTAAATTTGCTAAACTGAAAGCGCGGAAAAATAAATTCTAAATTATAACGTGTTTCTCTGTGATGGTGTATTGTGTATAATGTATGTGATTTATTTTAAGCTCCATGCTATGTTGTGCAAAGTGAAAACAATAACAATGTCAACACTGTCAGATTATTCATTTATTTTCATTAAATATGTAGACTAAATAATGAAATTAATAAATTTTCAAACCAAAGGTGTGTTAATTCTAATGAACAATGCCACATTATGCAGTATTCATTTTTTAAAGTTTATAATAAGCGATGCTCCGGGGGCAGAGGTGGTGGTGGGGGGCGCAAGGTGGAAGTTTCGCCTAGGGCGCAAAATATCCTTGCACTGGCCCTGGTTGGTCCCTAACCCTACCCAGAGATGCACACTGATTCGCAGATCTCTGCAATTTATGATGTTTAAATGAGAAATCCCTAGCTTTCTCTCTCTTTCATGTTTCAGGTTTGTATTTAACCATCTGGATACCCTGGAACCTACTGCACGGTGAATTACACTTGAGTGCATATGAGCCACAAAGCCTGGCAACTAGGATGAAATGACTGTAAATTGCCCCCTGGATGTGAGCTACTCCTGTTCTCCTTTCCCAAAGCAAACCTTGTAAAATCAGTTATTGACCTGTTTCCATGGGTGAAACACAGGCCAATGTGCACTCATTTACCAGAGGGAAGGTGGGGCATCGAGCCACAGCGTGAAGTAGTCTGAGTGCACTGCACTGAATGTGTTCTTTGGCAAACATCCCAGTGAAGTGGACATGATGTTATTAGAAGAGACAATCACAAGAATTTCACTGTCATTTCTGTAAGGACCAGGGAGAAGAAACAAAGTGTTCCCCAGACTGAAACGCAACTGCCAGAGCTACCTGGTCATCAAGCGATGGGACTGATGCACAAGCAAAGGAGACTTGTCTTATTAACATGAAAATGATACATTGTTCTTCATACTTGCACTGGGCGAGTCCAAAAGGATTGCAAGGTGAAGGCTAGACATTCCGTCTCACCCGCACTGAGAACAAGGTAACACTCCCCCACCCAGACAATCCATCAGCAGCAAGGGGAACAAAGTGCCAGCTGGAAGGAACAAACAGAATGATGCCAGCCTGCTCTCTTTCTGCTGCAGTGTTAGCCCAACCCTCCTGGCATGGATTCAGTTCAAGCACTGAGATTTCAAACCTTTCTGCCCTCTAAGCTTGACTGTGCTCATGTAGCACAGCTCGGAGTAGGGGAGGGTGCAGAGCCATATCTCCCCATTGGGAGCTCAGGAGAGATTGTTTCTTCAAATGCAGACTGCTCCTGCCTCCTCCCAACCCCATCAGCACACCCAGTCCTTGCAGAGCAGGGGCACAGGCCTTTTCAGCACAGTCCCTGCATTCCCTTCCCACACCCCCCGCACAGAACCAGGTAACAATCAGGGACAAGACAGGCCCTTTTCTCTAGCCTGTATGGTCAGCATCAGTTTTGTTTTACCAGTAGTGACTATTATGCTCCTTGGTGCTTCCAGGAGAGAGTCAACTGGAATATTATCAGAGGCAGTAGCAGAGAGAGCAAGCTGGCATTTAATATGAATGTGTGGAAACGCAAGTGTGTGTACTAGCATTTCCCGTCTGTGGGCTGAAGGGGTAGGAGCACTGTATCTTTTACACAAAGTCTCTTTCCCAAGAGTTAGGAGTTTGTTGAACAGGTTTTAACACATAAAGCTTTACAGAGTCTGACAAAAAAATCCCTTCCCCTGTCAATTGGCCATGTGTCTCAGGGTTTTAGGATGTCACAATTCTACCAATTCTCCAGTCTTCCAAGCAGCCCTCTAGCAAAAACACAGAAGGAGAGGCCTAATATTTCTTAGATAAAACAAGACGCAAGGAAGAAAAAAAAGAGGACCTTCCAGGCCTTTTAAATGTTCATTAAGCAGCAAGAAGGGCCCATATGCATTCCCCTCAGCCCTTTCCTTTGCAGTGATAGAGGTAAATCAAAACATCTCTGTTCTTGGTTCTTCATCCCATACAGAACTTCATTTCACACTCTCACTACACTGTATGAGCAGTAGGTATGATGCACTACAGCCTCCATTTTATTGCTCTCAGAGGCAGGAGATGGGCTCTTTCAAAAACATCTTCCATCTTTCATTGACATTCCTGACGTCTGCCTGGCAAAGACTATGAGCAAGGTACAAAAGAACTGAATAAAGCATTAAGCACGTGCCTTACAGTTAACAAGTGCAGTGCCTAAATGGATCACTCGTTTTAAAAAAATCTATTCTCAGTGCCACTATTTGCAACTGGAGCTAAATTGATACTTCAGAAATCCAGCAGATTATTTTACCACTCGAGCCTTTCACTCAAACCACTTTAAAATTGCAACACCGTGTAGTCAGAATGTATTATGGCAAACAATCAGTTCTCAAGAAATATATGAAAATCAACTAATACTAGTGTTGGATTAGTTCCATACACACACACAGACCAGCCAGTTAAAGTAAATAAATGAACCCTAAACCTTATAAATGTATCATCATTTGTTTAGATGCAAAATTCCACCCCAGCAACAGAAATAGGTCTGAATGCACCAGATCAATACCTCATAACTTAGATCCTAGATCACACATAGTACAAGACGACACTGGTTTTATGCAGTAGTTTTGCTCCTAATTATTCAAGAGGAGCCCTGAAATGCCTGTCTTCCATCTGCACACGTATGTGTCTGACATCAGATCAGTACTACATCACATGGAGAGGGAAGTAAGGTGACCACTTGTTTGTATTTGTCCTATAAGACAAAATGGTCATGACATGATAAATAAAAATATGCAAGACATTCATCCTGAAATTTGAAACGGCCCCAGCATTGCTGAGGTTAATTAACCTGATTTTGAGCAAGCCTGGGCCAAGTTCTGGTTTTGGTTAGAAACTGTGACAATCACTGGGCAGGCTATGGTGTCTAATAATTTGAGCATGTGTCCGAGAGTCAGAAAATCTGTGTTCTGGTCCTAACTCATCCCTAACATATTGGGTGACCTTAGACTGGCCACTTAATGCTCTGTGTCTTAGTTTCTCTCTGTAAAATGGGGTTAATATATACCTACTTTTGTAAAGCACATCAAGATCTTTGAGTGAAAGGCACTACATGGAACTGATTAACAGTGTTGTTAGATATGTACTTTGCACAATGCTATATATTAGCCCAAAACTAAAGTACATACACGTAAGCTAAACTGGACCCTCTATGAATTGCCATGTATTTATTGGCTAAAAGTGCCACTGTTGCAACTATAGTGTTCTAACCTGAACCTGTTTTGTGTTAACTTATTTGGTGACAGAACTGTATGGAAGAGCAGCTTGAGATAGTCTGGAGAGCATTGGCCTGGCTTCTAAACTGATTAGACAGCCATTGAGATCTCATGCTTTAGAAACTCTTTTCTTTCAATAAAAATAAAGCAATTTCTCCAAAAAAAAAAATGCTGTTGAGTTTCTGTAATAACCACCAAACAAGCTTTGCTTCGCTATCTTCTCCAATAGGAGTGAAGAAAAAAACCCAACCAAACAAAACCAAAACCCACTGCTTCTGAAACATTTCAAAGATCTAGTACGTTGGTTCATTATAGTACCTGGGGCATCATAAGAATCTCTGAAGCATGCAGCTAGAAAGGAGTCACTAGCAAATTAGAGGTCAGGTTTCCTTTCTTTAATTTGCTCTGTCTTTTTACTCATTGTTGTTTAATAAAATAACCCCTAAGATATTTGAAACGAAAATCTATTTCCTCACCATGTTTCTTCATACTGTGTGTGCATGCATGCACAGACACTGGTTTTCTGTTGCAGTAGAGATTGGCATTGATTTTGTTTTGGAAAAATCTCAGTTGAAGTCTTCATTGTGAGAAAAGAGAACACCCAAAAATGATACGGGCTCTGCAAGCAGACAAGAAAAAAAAAAAAAGAGATCAGATTTTGGGTCAGCCAGGATCAACAGTCTTCAAAGACCCTGCAAGCCCTTTTCATTGACACATGTTAACAGAGTGAAAGTTGTTTTAAAACCCTTATACTGTATTTGATTTCCAAAAATAGGCCTTGATTCAGCATGGTACTTCAGTACGTGCCTCATTGACTTCAATCGGACTAAATGCATGCTTAAGGTTTGGGATGTGTTTAAGTACCTTGCTGAATCAGAGTCATAGACAAGAGGCTAGATTCTGCACTCACTTGTATTGATGCCATATGTTCAGAGAAAAAAAAGTGAGCGACTCCAGCAGTATAAAGGTACAACTGAGAGCTGAATCCAGCCCAGTGTTTTAAAAGCACAGCCCATTCTCAAACAGCCGCCGTGTACCTTTCAAGAACGCCGTGTAAAGGTTTTGTTGCTGTAATATCAGAAGCGAACTTCACTCGTTTCAGGCAGGATTATTGTCCTGCCTTACCAGCTTTACGTACCATTCAATCTGCCATCACCATGTCTAATGCACATACCAGCTTGACAAACACATGAGATAGCAACTGCTGAATCTGGCAAGGCAGAACAACACAGAGCCTCTCGAGTAAAAATATCCCGCACCGTGGCCTATGTTTGTCTGCAGTGGCTCCAGAAAGGAGAGAAGGTTCTAGGAAAGAGCAGTTCTATCTTTAGAATGTTTTACTTTACACAAATGCCGAGGGGGTGGGGGCGGCGGGGGAAAATGAGCTATTGCAGAAAGAGATTTGTTTTGAAGAGTTGGTTTTTATTCCAGTGGCAATCCCACTGCGTCTCATTGCAGGGGTGTTGGCTTACTGGATGGCATGTCAAGAGAGCTCTCTCTTATTTTACACCTTAGATATTATTTACACTTGGGTTGTTTTTACTTTCACTCATGCCAAAGTAGCTGTAGCAGTGGGTGGAAGAGGGGTCCCATTCAGATTTTCATTCGAAGAGGAGTCCCCCTCCGTGACATGGTTGATTTCCCTTTAATGTTGTAGATTTCTGTTTGGAGGAAAAGACTGTATGTGTGCCTAGCAAGAAGGGCCTGCCTAAAATGCTGGCCCTTTGCAACATGTTTGGGAGGCTATCACTATGTATCTGGGCCAAATGGTTCAGAAGTGGCCTGCATTCTATACAGGGCACCCACAATCACTGACTGCTTCTGACAAGCCTTAGGATGTAGTTGGATGGTATGTGACAGGAGGGGTTACAGTTATAGAGGGCACCCACAACCCTCCTTCCAGTGTGGCGCTCACAGCTGACCAATGCTACACTTCAAATTGGTAGTGCAAGCAAGAAGGGGAATGGCTAGGGTTGCCGGGGATGTGCTCTCCGAGCCATCAGGCTAGCAGAGTTCCTACAGAGCCCTCCTCCTGCTCTTCTGGTACCCTTGTCGGATATCAGTGGTGCAAACAGCCTGTGCCTTCCTCCGGGGTGAAAACCCTACTGTGCGCATAGGTCCCTGCTAGCTCAGAGAGGATGTATCCTGCTCTAGCTGCTGAGGAATTTGGCCTACACAAAATGAGCTGGTGGTCTCAGTGGTCACATGCACACATCAGGAGGGTATCCTTGTAGGTAGAGAGAGGTACAAACTGAACAGGTTCAGTCACCTCCATGGCACCATTCTCCCCTTCTCTGAACTCCATGGAGCCTCTCCACAGGGTCTAGGATCTACCTAAGGTCCCATGTACATCTTCTCCACTCAATATAATAAAGCCCCAGGCTATAATATCTTTTGCTCGCAAGCTTCTCTAGGGCCACTGTGGCCTAGAACAGTCATGCTGCTAAGGAGCAGCAGAGGCCGGATTTCCCTCCCTATCCCCTAGGTTTTACTGTGGGAGGGAATGAGCTGGGCCTCAGGTCATAAGACCTTGCTCAAGGTTAAAACTGGGAAGATGATGGTTTAGCCTGGAAGTGATTTCTCTGTAACTTTAGTCAATAAAGGCAGCTAAGCAGGTAGTCTCTCCTCCCCATTAGAACATGTAAGTGGATACTTAGTGCCTTCAGTCGCTACCAAGGCTGTCCAACTCTCAAAGGAGGGCATTAGATGTGAGAGACAAAATGCCATTATAGACCCAATCAACCGCTCTGAATGGCCTTTCAACATTTTAAGTATAAACACTGAGTTTTCCATTTCTGAGGAGTGCTCTTGGGTGACCACATTTAAAACTAACTTTAATATAATTGTGGCCAACTCATTGATGGCCCAGAATGATTAAGCAGAAAGACTTTCAAAAGTGCCTATGTGATTTTGGAGCACAAGTCCCGTGGAAAATTCAGTTCCTATATCAACTTAGATGCTTTAGAAAAGCCCATCGTAGGTATTTAATAAAAGGGTTTTAATTGATCAGATACTATTTCAATACTGACTATTGGCCACACACTGCTTTTCATCTGGAGAATCCTACATCCCTTTGGGACTTTTGAAAATTCCACCCTAAATCTACTGGATCTATAAGAAGACAAAAGCACAAATGATGCTTTACATCTTTAAAGCACCGTACAAATAACTGTTCATAATCCTCACACCACCCCAGTAAAGTATATCAGTATTATTACCTTCCAAACAGAGACACGTAGAAGTTAAGTGACAAGCTCATGATCACACACCAAATCTTTTGCAGAGAGGAGTTAAAATGCAAGCCTCTGGCTGAAATTTCTGTGTTTATATAAAAGCAAGCAAAATACACCTTGCCATATAACCTGACTCTAGTCTGTTTCCAGAGTTAACAGATTTGTATTGTCTGGCTGGCGGGGGGGGGGGGGGGGCAGCGTCTGGGAGAACTTCTCTCCTGCAAAAAGAAATGTGCCCAACAGGACAGAACCACCATACAACAGACAGCAAGGCATCTCTTAAACTTGCTATGTTCCATTTATAATGAGTTTCAGACAATATGACATTAAGCATCAGGCATAGAAAAGGAAGATCATACCATCTGCCGTCATGGTAACAAAGGTAGAATATGCTTTCAGTGCTGCTGCATAGAAACCTTTGTGTGTTTCCGTCCTGTTTTATCAGGGAATCATTCCGTGTACATTTCATGACCTCTGTCTCAGAACTTGCTTTTGTACTCAACTACCACCATATCAATAACGAAAACAATCAGAGGGGTTTGAGAGGCAGTGAGGCAACCACAGAGGCAGCTTGATGCTGTCCAGTCCCAGTGGATTATTATGCTTATGAGCAGAAGGTAATAAGCGATTAGCAGGACAGTGAAAACAGTGACATAATCCTGTATCAGTGAGAGTGCTGCTGCAGAGCCACTAAATTGCTTCTGCCTTGTGACCTGAGTAAGGCCTAAGAGAGGAATAACTAAGTGCTTCTTTAGCATAAAGAGAATTATGAAGAGTCATCCCCTTCCTTCTCCATATGCAGCCCATCTTTTAATGTGGCAGGCCTCAAGGATCACCATTGTGAAAATGGCTCAGTAGATCACACCCTTCTGCCCACATACAAAAGGGGCCAAAGGTCCAAAGTCACCAGATTTTTTTTTTTTTTTTTTTAGGTTAAACATCATGGAATCAGTGATGAAAATTTAGCCTGATTCAGAATGAACCAACTCAGCTGTACCTGAACACTGCAAGGGGCTACAGTAAATATACTAATTCTATTGTGTGCCAAGGCCAATGCAGATGTGCAGAACACACTGGTCAAGGAGCAGAGGGCGCTAATCACAGCAGGCTGTAAATTCTATCAGGTGAGAAAGAAGCAGGTATTCCAAAGGAAAGGAACTGAAAGAGGAGAAGGCTTCTTGAAACCACAAAGCAACTACAAGGTGCAATACAAGATGCTGACTTTGCTCTACAAAGCTCCCAATGGGTTGGGGGTTCCTGGATCTTTAACAGATCCATCTCTCTCCTTCCCCTCGATTGCAGGGCAGAGAATTCTGGATGGAGGGCCCTTGAGTCTGGAACAGGTGACCCTCACTGGTCAGACAGCCTGAATTTGACAACCTATCCAGTACACTGCAAGACCCATAACTTATCTCAGGCTTTTGTCTAATGGAGTGGGAGGGAAGGATGACTGCAGTGCAGCAGAGCCTATGGGTGGGAACTGAGGGCTGAGTTGGCCTGTGTGTAATTTTGTGGGGAGGAGGGAATTTTTGTGTGACTGTTTACTGAACATGATTGTACATGGTGTGTCTGAGGGCATGTACACTATGTAGCCTAAAAACATTCAGTTTCAGTGAGCTCAAAGAAGCTGTGATATGCAGCCACATTTTCAGAGAAAAGAAAGATCTCAGAGTTATTGTGGATAGTTCTCTGAAAACATCCGCTAAGTGTGCAGCAGAGGTCAAAAAAGCTAACAGGATGTTTGGAAGCACTAGGAAAGGGATAGATAAGACAACAACATAATATAATTATATAGATCCATAGTACACCCACACCTTGAATATTGCATGCAGTTCTGGTCACCCCATCTCAAAAAAGACATATTAAAAATGGAAAAGGTACAGAGAAGGGCAACAAAAATGATTAAGGGAATGGAACAGCTTCCATATGAGGAAAGATTTAAAAGACTGGGACTTTTCAGCTTGGAAGAGAGGACTAAGGGAGAATATGACAGTGGTCTATAAAATTATGAATGGTGTGGAGAAAGCGAATAAGGAGGTGTTATTTACCCTTCACATAACACAAGAATCAGGGCTCACCCAATGAAATTAATAGGCAGCAAGTTTAAAATAAACAAAAGGAAGCACTTCTTCACACAACACAGTGTCAACCTGTGGAACTTGTTGCCAGAGGATGTTGTGAAAGCCAAAAATATAACTGGGTTCAAAAAAGAATTAGATAAGTTAATGGAGGATAGATCCATCAATGGCTACTAGCCAAGATGGTCAAGGGTGCAACCACATGCTCCGGGTATCCCTGAGCCTCTGACTGCCAGATGCTGGAACTAGACAAAAGGGGATGGATCACTTGATGATTGCCGTGTTCTGTTCATTCCCTTTGAAGCATATGGCATTGGCCACTGTAGGAAGACCGGATACTGGGCTGGATACACCATTGGTCTTATCAGTATGGCCGTTCTTATGTTCTTTCAGAAGCATTCCCTAACTGTGTGCACTCACACTGAGGCATCTTGTGTTTGATTTTTAGAGATGCTGAAAACTGGATGCTGAGAGTCTTTTCAGCATCTCTGAAAATCAGGGACTCGGTGCTTCACATCGGGCGTACGCAATTAGGGAACATTTGGCCTTAGGGTCTTCCATGCAGCCATCTTCCTGCTAGATATTTGACTGTCGCCTTGAATTAGGAAGCAATTAGATAAACTGATACTAAAGAAATGACATGGACAAGAAGAGGAAGAATATAGATCCTCATCATGGATTTCTTCACTGCTCTAGCAGGTTAAAGCTCTGACAGACGAAGTCAGCATTTATCATCTGAATGCAGTGTGCATGGAAAGGTGCTGAGCTGATAGACCTGGAGATTGGAGTCCTTTGCTACAGCAAGTATAGCAGGCAGGTGTGCCCAGAAGGAGGCGCTCCAGTGGTGAGTGAATGCCTTGTGACACCCTCGTACTCTTAGAGACTCTTCCAATTTAACAACAAATAATGAACTGGACTCATTCAGGCCTATCCATTTATTTTTATTTCCTCTTAAGTCAGCTTTAATAAAGCTTTAAGGAGGATTAGATTAAGCTTGCAAAACACATTCATTTCCAGACTGCTTTGTTTGTTTAAATACATTCTGATGGGAACACAGATCATTTTGTTCGCAGTGTCAACAGGCTAATAAAAATTATGCTGGTAGCGGAGTTGCTGTTGATGTTCTAACTGCATCCCACAGTAGTGACAATGCAGGCCAGTAGGTTGTGGTTTTTAGAAACATCCTGCAAAACAGCAGTGAGGCTGATGTTAGGATAAAACAATAATTAGCATACACAAAAGGAGCTGCAGTTTCATTTTCTATTCATTTTTATTTGTCTTTCGTGTTGTCTAAATGACTATGATTAGCATACATAAACCATTGGGAAAAATCAATTCAACAAAACTAATTTAACATACAGGATGAAATCATTAGGCACAAATATCTAAAAGTCACTATTATGATTACTAATTACAGTGGTTCTCAATCTCTTCCATACTGTGACCTTATGTTACAATGGAAAAGAATTTGGGGACTCCCAACCCTGAGTCCATAAAACTTGCTCATTACTCCCAAGGTGAGTGCCTATAATTTATAATTTGTAGTAGAGCCGAGCCTAGAAGCCCCAACCAAGAGGTAGGCATCCCTGTGCTAGACAGTGTACAAACAGAATGAAAGAGTCCTTGCTCTGAAGAACTTATGGTCTTAGTAGTCAAGACATTTTAAGGGGTTCCATGAGTGATGCATGTTTACAAGACTGGAAGGGAAAGCTGAACATGAGGCAGAAAAAGAAGATCTTGGATGGACAGTGTGGCATCCTGGGTGGCTCAAAAGCACTATTCATACACAGAGAGATAAACAGGGGACTGTACAGAATGGGCTCCCATGATTGCAAACCCCTAGTGTGGGGATGCCACATAAGACGACAAGACAAAGAGCGAAGGAGAAAACAGGCCCAGAGAGGGGAAGTAACTTGCCCAAGCCATCACAGGAGGGCAGTGGCTGAGCAGTCTCCTCGGTGAATTCGGTGCCCTATCCATTAGACCACATTGCCGCCCCAAACTATCTAAAAGCTTATCAACAAAAAAAGGCATTACAAAATTAATGGCACTAAGTGACCATAAGTCTTTATCCAAGCACAAAATACATTAAAAATAAATTAAGATGAAAATCAACACCAGTTTGAACATCTGTGCAGTGTAAGGTGCTAATCACCAAAGCCATATGCTGACACTTTCACTCATGCATTATTCCATGAGTGGTCCTTATTCCTGGGGGAATTCTGCACCACTGAGCATGCACAGAATTTGTGTCCCCCATAGATTTCTTTGCTTCCCCGCAGAAAAATGACTTTCAGATGTGGAAGCAAAGGGAAGACACAAGAGCAGGTATGCGACTCTCCCCAGGACTATGTTTCAGGGGCCCAGGGCAGCCAGCAGAGAGGTAAATCACTGTGGGGCAGGAGGCGGGGCTAAGGAAGACCTGGCTGGTGGCTCCTACCCTGCACTGGGCTCAGCTGCTAGCCCTGGCTGGGCTGGGGAGGACAGGACTTCCTCTTCCCCTGTGCAGCATCTGGGGCCGGGTCAGACCCGCCCCCAGATTTCTCCCCTGGCTGAAGGAAACTCTGCAAACTCCCCCACTCCCTGAGTCCATCGCCTCTCAGCTGCAGGAGGAGAGATCCCTTTTCAGGGAGCTGCTCCCCCATCCACCCAACCCCTGTACATCCAGACCCCCTCATACCCAGACCTTCCTGACAAGCCTCACCCCCCCTGCACTAATAACCCCCCCATGAACCCCACTCCCCCTGCACGTGCACCCGGATCCCCACCCCACCAAGCTCCAATCAGCTGCACCTGGGTCCCCCATTGAGCCCCCTGCACCCATACCCCCTTGCCAAGCTCTATCCCCACCACACCCAGATTCCCCGTGCTGAGCCCCAACCACCTTCACCTGGACCCTCCTGCAGAGTCCCATTACTATTGCACCCAGAACTTCCCCCCCCACCCCGACAAGCCCCTGTGCATCCAGACCCCCCACACATCTGGATGCCCCGTTAAACCACTCACACCCACTTTGCCCCACGCAGAACTGTCTCAACCCACACCTGGATTCCCCCAGACTAAGTCCCTCCACACTTGCTGAGCCTGCCTGCTCACACCTGGTGCACCTGGCACAGAGGGGCAGACCCAGTCCTTGCACTGTGTCAGAGTTGAGTGCAGCCTCACTGCTGAGTCCATGTCCCGGGGGGGAGCTGCATAGTTATCTCCCACCTCTGTGTAGCCAGTGGCCTGTACTCCCCAATGCCATGCTAGAGCCTCTACATTTATTTGACAAATAAAATTTGCAGAATTTTAAAATATTGCTTGCAGAATTTTTACTTTTTGGTGCAGAATGCCCTCCGGAGTAATGGTCCCCTAAAGGAACAGATGAAATCAACTATCCATGTATTTAAGTTTCAATGAAACCTTGAAAAGAGAAGAATCCTAAACCCTTGTGAAATAGCAGGTATTCTGATTATAGAGTTTCCCCTCAATACATTCTATTGCCCATATCAAACACAACTCATGGGCTGATTAGCTTATGCTGTACCTGATTTGACAACTCCGTGGTTCTCAATGGAGTTACAGCAAGGAGAGATTTAGCTCAGGGAACTCATAGTATTTTGTAAATCGTTGGTTCAAAGAGGGCAATTGCTGCAAGATACATAGAATCATAGGACTGGAAGGGACCTTAAGAGGTCATCTAGTCCAGGCCCCTGCAATCATGGCAGGACTAAGTATTATCTAGACCATCCCTGACAGGTGTTTGTCTAACCTGCTCTTAAAAATCTCCAATTATGGAGATTCCACAACCTCCCTAGGTAATTTATTCCAGCGCTTAACCACCCTCACAGTTAGGAAGTTTTTCCTAAACCACCCCATTGCTTCTTGTCTTAGCCTCAGAGGTTACAGAGAACAATTTTTCTCCCTCCTCCTTGTAACAACCTTTTATGTACTTGAAAACAGTTATGTCCCCTCTCAGTCTTCTCTTCTCCAGACTAAATAAACCCAATTTTTTCAATCTTCCTTCATAGGTCATGTTTTCTAGACCTTTAATCATTTTTGTTGCTCTTCTCTGAACTTTCTCCAGTTTGTCCACATCTTTCCTGAAACGTGGCACCCAGAACTAGACACACTACTCCAGTTGAGGCCTAATCAGTACAGAGTAGAGTGGAAGAATGACTTCTTGTGTCTTGCTTACAACACTCCTGCTAATACATCCCAGAATGCATGCACCAGGTTTGAAGTGTGGGGACAAGTTTGATGCCTTGTTTACATAAAATAACCCTTTTAACACTGGACTAAGCCATATCATTTCTTACATGTTCCCAGGATGATTGACACTCTTGGGCCTACCAATGCAAAAGTATCAACTCAAGTAAGACCTGTCCCTGACTATAGTCTTTGTATCTAAGATACCTAACACTCAGAGTACAAATGTTCTTTCTTTGTTCATTATTTTTAGTGCCCATCTGTCTTGAATTGGGAATTGCAAGCACTTTGATAAATAAACTGAGACATGGCATAGCTTTTCTATAGCTTGGATAAGTAACTCAGTATCTGCTGCTGAAATGAGACAGATTTCTCACAGGACTGTTCGCTCCATCACATCTGAAATTGTTAAGTCTTCCACTGCATCACTGCACTAGGAGAAGTGTCCCACCCTCTCTCCCATCACTGGAAAGGGCACACTCGTTCCAGAGATCTGCTAGATCAGGGCACCAATGCTAATTAGAGATGGGCCCAAATGACAATGTCTGAATTTGGGTACAAACTACCCCAAAAACATGGATCAGGGATTTTAGTTCAAGACGATCGCTCATCCAACAAGATGTAGAACCCTTCATTGCTTACAACCACCTCGGTGGGAGGTATTTGGAAGAAGTAATATTAGTTTTGTCTATGAATTATCAGTCTCAGTGTGCTTTAATTGTTATTTCTTAGTGAAAAGGGAGTTTGGCTTTTGGTCTTGAAAGGCTGAAGGAATTTCCCAGCTATACTAAAACTGTCGGATTATTTGGCAAGAGGAAGCACTTGATTTTGTGTGGAGGGGAGGGAATTCCAATTCCAACCCCCCAGAAAACATACAATTGCGTATCCCAGCTAGACCCACTAAAAACCCTGCCTGTAGTCACCAGGCAAGCATGATGCTGTCTTGACCAGCCTTCCTGGAGGAGTTAGTTCTTCCACAGGCTAATTTATTATGTTACAATATGTTGAACACAGCTGTGGAGTAGGGTAGCAAATGCCAAAAGCCATCAATATCAGTCTTTGTGAAATGCTTAAGCTAACAGCTTTTGGGCCTTGGTCTTTGCTACCCAGATGTATAAACCAGTGCCCTCTCTCTTCGTCTGCTATCCCCCCTCCACACACACACACACCCCACCTCTCCCTGAATAAAGCAGTAGACTCGTACTCAATCCTCTAGCCACTAGAGGGCAAAACTGTTTAATGCTATTTAAGTTCTTCTCCAGTGAAACCCTCCACCTGACCTGTTAATGCAGAAACATTTATTAATATAGCACTATATAGTGATCCTCCACATTGGCTCCGAAGAGGCTGGTGCAGAGAAAGCCATTGAGGACAACTGAAGAGGTGGGGCCACAGGATATGCCATTAGGTGGATCAGGTGGCCCAAGCTCTCCACGTACAGTGGGTGCATACGGGCAGCTGCCATTATTCTAGTCCTTTGGCTGGAATTGCTGCCTCAGAGGTGGTGTGGTGAAGCCCCAAGGCCTGCCCCACATATTGGTGGGATGTATGTGTCAATTCTCCTCCCCAGACTAGTACTCTACACAAAGCACCATTTCTCTGGCTTTCTGCAGGTGGGGAAATTTTATCCAAGTACAAACACTGCCCTCTCACAATTAAACACTAGGAATGGGGATGGTTCACAGGCTTTGGAATGGGATAAGAAGCCGGCCTTCCATGGCTTGGCACTGATTTGGAAATGATTGGGATGGGTAGTGACACACTATTCCCAACTGATGACAGGTTGAGAATTCTGGCACATCATAATAGTTACTACCATCCCTGCTGAGTGGTTAATAGATTAAATTGGGCTGAAAACAGGCCAAATTCACTGCTGGCATCTTGGGTGAAAGTCCACAGATTAAACACTTACAAGGATAATGAGAACATCCATATAATTACATTAAATAAAAAAAGTGTGTTAATGATATAAACCCTCGTGCTTCAGTGCATAAAGCAATGGTGAACTGATGGGGGCAGGAAGAAATGACCCCTATGGGCAGCTTATTCCATAACTGTCCATCGGAGATTCTTGTAACTTTCTCTGCAGCCCTTGGTTGCTCACAGAAGGAGTACATAAACCCCCCGAAAAGCTGTTCACAGAATAAGCTTGTTTAAGAATTACTTACTTACACTAAACTATTATCGAGACAGAAACACAGGGGAGATTTCTTAAATTAATATGCAAAGAAATAAAGCTATAGTCTGAGGGAGTAACATAGTTAGTGCCTAGATATGATGGCTGAGTTAGGAAAGCTAGGTTCTAATCCTGGTTTCACACCAGCTTGCTGTGTAGGCTTGTGCAAGTCATGTGACTTTCCTGTGTCTCCATTTCCCCACTGGTGAGGTAATACTATGTCCCTGCTTCACAGAGGTGCTGCAAAACTTAATCCCAGGATTTGTAAATTGCTTTGAGATCCTTGGGTAGAAGGCATTATTGTAACCACTAAGTATTGTTGAACAAAACCTCCAGTGCAACAAGAAAGTATCTAACAAAAGAGGAGATTTGGAGTTCTGGTCTACTTGTTAAATTAGGAGCTTGGGACTCCTGGGTTCTGTTTTCACCTCTACAACAAATGCATATGAGCTTGTGCAAGCCAAAACTTCGGTGCCTCAGTAAAATGGGCATACTGTAATCAAACTGTACACCACTATACTAAGAGGCATAATTAATTACTGAAAACTGATTCAGGAGCCTCGGAAGATAGCCAGTACAAGTACAAAATATTAATCTCTTTTCTGTATACAATGGAATTATAGCATTTCACAGAACAAAGAGGAACCTTTCAAATGAATGACTCAAAAGTGTGACAGTAACTTTCCAGATAGGTACACATGACCTGCGCTAATGTCAACTTTGACTTGAAGAACTTACTAGGGTGAGATCTAGCTTGTAAAAGTCTCCTCATCCAGTCCTTCAAATCTCCCAAAATAAAGAGGTGGCCATGTTGCTACGGTGCTACATCTCACCATGGCTGAGGAAGCTAAAGTGTAAAGCAAGCTCTTACAAAACCACAGGAGCGGTCGCTAGGCATAGGTGCAGTTTGACTTCTATATATCGGGGACAGCTCCAGTGAGGCCAATGGGGAGGCATATTCTGTGCCTGCCTGACACTTACATTTCGAGGGGACAATGCTCCCCTTATTCCCCCCCCCCATGCTTGTAAACCTCCCAAATGGAGGATTTAATCTATTTTGCAAAAATAATTTGAGAAGCAGGTTTACCACGCTCATGCTTGCCGAACAGCACAAATTGTTACTCTCATTGTTGAATGTCCTTCCTTCTCTGAAGGGACTTCTTTAAAGTTCCACAGCCATTCAGGATTTATCATCTGTTGTCAGAAGGATTCTGAGGCTTTCGAAACAATTAAGGTAGAATTATCTCCAAATTTATGGGGATATTAAGAATTTTAGAGGAAAAAGACCCAACAACAACAAAACCCCCTCAGTTATTTCATCTGGAACCAACTGTTCAAAGATGAGAGCAATAAAAGGCAAAAAAGCACACAAACTTAGCAAGGAAACTATATATCCACCACCAAAGGCATGCTGATAAGTCAATTCACTGGAGGGAAAACATCTGCCTTATGCATCACAGTATGTCTGTTCCAGAACATCCAGGATCAAATACAGAGAAGTCATCTTTAAAAAACATTATGATGCCTGGATGAAAAACCAATTGCTTCCTTAATATTCTTTAAATAGCTACAATCTGGATATTGAATACACCAAATCCTAGCTCCCAAAGCAGATGTTTTATTCCTGAGTTGGCAGACAGCCTGAAACACTAACTCAGAGAGGTGAGAACTGCCCCTTTCATTTCAAAGGGATATCAATTTTGAAACAAATATAATGTAAGCAACGACATTATTTTGCTACTGATCATTTTGGCAGAAAAAAGACAAACGTGCTCACCCCACAAACCCAAACTGCTTCCCATGCCACCTAGGTTGACAAAAGCCCCAGTTGTCCCGAACTGCCAAAGCCTCCAACTTTCCCCATCTCTCCCAAGAATTTGTATGATGCCAGAGTCAATGTGGACCCAGCCACATAGTTTAGGTCCAGCTTGCTGCACAGTACCTGGAGCTTTGGCTCTCAGATCCAAGGAACCCGGAATCAAGGAAGGCCTATCTTTGGCAGCCCACAGTTCCAATGACCCAACAATAACCGGACTGTTAGCTGCCAGACACCAGTTCTATCTGCTGGTCTGCAGCACTCATACACATCTGACCTGTTCTGCCACCATGGAAGACAATGGAAGAGAGAAGTCCCGCCTGTGGATCTATGTCCCTCAGTTTTTCAGCAGATCATAGATTGACAGACTTTGAAATCCAAGTACTGGCTCGCAGGTTATTTTGGAGTGTTTTGCCTACAAAGTAGTTTCAAATTATGAGTGGGTTGATTCTCTCACAACACTGAGCAGATCAGATAAATCTGCCCTCGAGGGCTGTCATCTCTACCCAGAGCAGTTTTAGCTGTTGTTCTTGCTCAAGGCAGGCCCCAGAAGTGAAGCCAACACAGAGTGAACACCCCTATTATGCAGTACTTATTCCCTAGTCTCTTAAAACATGAAGACTTAGAGCCTCATCCCTGCTTGGGCATCAGTGGGTCGTGAGGTTATAACATGGGGGGGGGGGAGGAGGGGAGAGTCATGAGCTGTCAGCCTCCACCCCAAACCCCGCTTTGCCTCCAGCATTTATAATAGTGTTAAATGTATAAAAAGTGTCTTTAATTTATAAGGGGAGGGGGCTCACTCAGCAGCTTGCTGTGTGAAAGGGGTCACCAATACAAAAGTTTGAGAACCACTGAGCTAAGGAATATTCCCGCAGTGCAAGCACTGCAGAAGTCAGCCATAAGGCTTCAAAGACCCCCTAGCAAGCTCTGTTGTTGGGGGCATACCAAGGCAGGGCTGGAGATTTCAGGCACAGACCATCCAACAGCCTTAGGGTGCTGTAACTTAGACAGCCCTAGAGTCTGTCTAAATTATCCGGTGAGCATCTCCAGCTCCCAGAGCAGCCCAGGATCAGGAAATGAATAGGTGGCTTACAGTCACCTTACCCTTCCTCCCCATGGGATGCAAATTCTGTGCTGTCTCCCTTATCGACACTGTACAGAATCTTGCCCAAGTATGTTGGTCAGTCATGGACATTGTTGCCACATACCAATACCAGCCAAGTACCAGGTTTTCTGTCCACCTACCTGACGGCAAAACTTGATGCAACTGTTCTTCTGCTTACAAACGATCAGTGGTAGACATGAACGCCACTTAAAAATACTTTTAGCTTTACCAGAACTAAAAAATAAAATGAACAGGATTGTAACAGTTGAGAGACATGATTCAGAGACTTGCAGTCTTCAGTGACAAGATAAGATTTGAAGGAGTATGGAATCATGGTCTCTTTCATAGTTATCCCTTCACCTTGAACCTCTGGATCTGTGACAGGAGCATGGGCCTAACAGTCACTATATATCTAGATAGTTCTGGAAAGTATAGCATCCAGGCACTGGCTGCCATGAGTAGGAATCAGCATATACCAATCATAATAGAGAACTGACAGGCGTTTTGTTCAATCTCTGCAGGAATTATTCTTGTTTTCTCCTACTCTTGCAATGTAACATCAGATACCATTATGCAATAGAGTCATTTACAGAATAAATCATTAAACTAAACAGTAAGACGACAACACGGAGACAATCTACAGCATATTTTCAATCTGCAGAAGTATTCTCCCAAGTAAATACTCAGGCTATGAAATATTAACTGGAGCATTTCATCTGATGGGGGTAAAGAGGATAGGCAGGGCGTGGGTGAGGAATGCAAATAAGATGCAAATTATTTGAGTACTATGTAACCAAGGTTAGAATTTATGCCTGAGATTGCTGTTACAATGCACATCTCAGTATCTAACAGCTTACTAATGACACTGTGTGAGCTGATTTCTTTTTTTAAAGTCTACATTGTATTGTAGGTTGATTATTACACACATTTTGAAATGTAACCCTCATTGCACTAGGCAAGAGAAAGTAAGGGCAAGATTCTGCTAAGGGTTAAACAATAATTCTCAAAGCTCACAAATTACCTTTTAAAATAAAAACATCTGGGCAAATGGTAGTATAAAAGCTAAATATTAGTTCAGTCAGATGCTCGTACACGCATAACCTTTTCATTGATGTTTCCTCGAACATTTTATACTGAAGTTAGAAACAGGTGTTTGTTTTGGACAAACAGTCATCATAGTCAGGTTTTGCCAGAAATGCAGCAAAAGAGCGGATGGAAGGAATCTTGTTTGAAAAAAAGAAAAGTAAAAAATATCTGCAGAGATCTCTTTTCTGAAGAAAAACAGATGCCAGAACTTTGCATCGAAGCTCATCTGTACATAATTAAAACAAACAAAAAAAAAAAATGGTGATTCAGTACTTGGTACTAGCTCAAAAATATCCAGGTAATCTGCTTCTAAAACCAGTGATGTAAGAAAAAAATTAAATTTAAGTATGCTGATCCGATGCTGGTTGTCGTGAGTGCATGCTTTTAGCATAGACTGAGTAAAAAATAAATAAATAAAATAATCAGCAGATCCCTTCCCCCCATCTTCCACCCCCCCCTTTCAGATTGACACATACAGCAGCAAAAGCAGATAAAGTAACAATATCCTGTTAAACTGTTTTTCAAAAAGTGTCAGGACAAGCAACATACAGACATTCATATGGAGCAAGTGCATCTGAGAACTAAGTGGTTGGAGGTGTTGACAAAAAAATTAAGAACTGAATAATTAAGCTTGAGAATTAACACTCCAGGAAGCTAGATGAGGATGCTCATATTGTGGCTGCCAATGAGGTATTGTTCTGTGGGCAAACATAGGACTTCCTATTCCTATGTCATCAATCAAGTCTTTTCAGAAGCACTATATTCCCTTAATGGTTTCTTTTATCTGTCCAGGGGGAAGTCATAATTACCACCATTTCCAATATTCATAGATTTCTATTGTCTTTCGCGATGAACATTTAGAAAAAGCTGTACTCAAGCCAGAATTTGAAAAATACAATAACTACCCTATATTTTGTGAATACAGCTTTGTTACTATGCCGCAAATACTAGTTGATTTTTTTTTTGCCCGCTGGCAAATCACAATTCCTGCAGATAGTTGGGGGTTTTTTATGCTCAGAAAGAAAGTCTGCATGGTTGAGGCTTGGAAACCTTATGCTTAAACCCCATATATGAACCACTGACCTTCTTTGTGTATTACTATCTCTTCTGACTACTGCATTATGGTCATCATCCAATCGTATTGTCAAAAGGAGCATGACAAACCTGCAAAGACAACACTTCCTTGTGTCTTTCTGTAGCAAAATATTTACTCTATTTTACAAATATTGATCCTTTATGCTTGTTTATGAGTGATTACCGTAGCTGAAAATATCCACATCGAAGTGCTAAGAGTTGGAGGGCTTTCATTATGCACTCTCCCCTTCCACAATCATTCTGATGTGCAATAGGGTGAAATGAAAATTATTCCCTCACAGTTGTCGTATTTCTGTTGTAGGAAAAGATTACAAAATTTTGTTATGCCTGGGTGGGCATGAACAATGTGAACAAGAATGGCATACAAACCATAATCTCGTTGTTTTAGCCTCTTCCTCTAGCGAATTCCACCTTTTACCTCCACAATAGGAAAAGTTGTTGATCTTTTTAAATAAACAAGTCTCTCAACTCTAAATTGCATTTTCACATGTAGATGCATGAAATCTAGCTGACAGATATTAAAAATATATTTACAGGATTAAATAAGAGTTTATTGTCACATTTAACTGCTTTGTCTGATGTACATTGCAGGTTCTGTGCAGCATAAAAAAACAAAAAACCCTTTCTTTTATGTGAAAACCAGAACTGATGAGATGGCAACAGCACTTGTTTATCACACCAGCACTACAACTGCTTGAAGATAACCAACATTAATAAAACTGGAACAAATCTGTTGTTAAAATGGACTGCAACACTTGAAAACAAAATGCATCAAGTTAAGGCTAATGAGAATAATGTAAAACAGTTAAAACAGATAGACCACTAGATGTTTAAAGGTTGAAACACCCAATAGAAGAGTGCCAATTTTAACATTTCATTTTTCCAAACCCATTTGGTTTAATTTAATACAGGCAAAGAGAGGTTAATGAACAGGTTTTTGCCCAACATATATATTATATAATGAGATTTTAGCCTTTTGTAAATCTGAAATATTTAAACATTTAAGCAACTGTTTTGTTCTTTGGGATATTAACCAATCAAAAGGAGGGTTATTCATATTTTAAAGCATTAAATGCATATGTTAACACCATAAACTGCAGGTTTTGTCAATTACAAGTAAGGAAAAGCCCAATAGTACACAGACTTTTTAATGGCACAATTTCACATCTTTTGGGCAAAATCAGAATACAAGCAGTAATTAAATAAAAATATAAGTGCATCCAAACATAGATTCTCTACATATACCACATTTTATGTTTCCAAAATGTGGAATTTCTGATAAGAGCTGCAATTCAAATTAAAATAAATGTTTGTGTATTTCACCCGGAGGTGAAAGAGGTAATAAACCCAGGGGAATCTCTAAACAATCTTCCCCAATGCAATCCCCTATTCCTTACATGAAATAAATTGTACGGAAGTATAAATTCAATGCACAGATTGCAAAGAAATGGCATATAGTTTATAATTTCTGGAATTTGTAGATTCTAAAGCCCAATTGTGAATTAACTACTGTTTGTAATTTACTATGTGCACTTCATATTTTTAGTACAAAAATGAGACTGTAAATGAGGCTAGAGTAGCATAGAGCCATTGTAAACCCACCAAAACCAAAGTATGCTTATGACATTCATTTGGATGATTTACCAATAAGTTTTTCCTACAGAAAAAAGGCAGTCATTTTAAATGATATATATTAGGCTAGTACAAAAAATTGAAACAAATCCCTTCTCTATTAAAAGAGCATGCACACAGAAGAAGGTAGACCACATTTGTTCCAATCAGGCTTCTTGGAATTATCAAAATTTTATTTCTGGTAAAGATCAATTTGGCTCACCATAGAAAGTTGCTTTGAAGGCTATTGATAAATTGTTTCCCTTTCAAAAACTAAAATTCAAGGCATGATAGTGCAAGAGGTAAGTTTTGATTTTAGAGAACATTGTTATTTGTAGACTAACTGTGCTTAGTCACTAAATCCCAATTTATTGTCCTAAAGAAAATACGGCAACAAAAGCTACAAGGTTTCTAGAAATTTCATTTTGCCTAAATTTACCAGTACATCCATGAACCTCATCAACATTAACACAACTTGATTATCCTAATGATTCCATTATAAACTTGCAAAATGTATCACAAGGTGAATAAGCCATCTAGTGCAAGTCTTCTACATTTTCTGTGCACAGTAATCCTCTTTGTAGTTTATTTCCTCCAGGTTAAATCCCCAAAATTTTTCTGTAACAATTATGAAAAAAAGAGTGCCATGTTGAGTTTTTTTTCTATTATATCTGGGACGTTTGTGTGTTCCTGGAATCCCCATCAGGATGCGTCAGGGATCGTGAATCCCTTGTCTGTGAGTATTCACTGTCAGATGACTCTGTAGGTTCAAGCAAGTTCTCATAATCACTGTCTTCTGATTCATCAACAATGTCATTAACTGCTCTTTGGGAGGAAGGCATGGATGCTCCGTTACCAGAATACTTCAATCCTGCATTTGTGGAAACATAATTGGAAGAGCCCACTGCTTGAGGTCGAGGCATGAAAACATTGCTTTCTGGGAGACCATGACCCAAAGTACTTTCTTGATTGCTCACACTGAAATCAGAATAAGGAGGAGGGGGATCAGAGGCATCTGAGTCTTCAAGTGTGCAACCTTCCACAGCAAATCCAGGGTAGGACATTCGTGGAGGAAACATAGATTCCAAATTATCAGTTGACATTTGCCTGGTTAAGATGGCTTGCTGCAGTCCTATGAAAGACAAAAGGAAAATAAACATGTCCTAATTACACTGAAAAGCATGAAAAGTGATTTAGTTTTATATTTATGTTGGTCAGTGCTTAAGAAAATTCAGGTGCAGTGAACACATTAGAAAGCATCTGTCTTGTTTCTTGTGGAAAACTGCATAAAACTGGCAAAAAAAGTGTTTTGTTCTCAGTGGCTTTATTTAAACAAACCATTTTATGGATAGAAAAGTTGCTATACTGGACTTAAGTGTAAACTTAACTCTCAGGCCTCTGGGAATTATATTTCTACTACTACTTATGTTTCATATAGCCTGCCTTTTTTCAGACTAAAGTGGTGTTTTATGAACAGTTGAGGTGAAGCCAAAAGCACCAAAGTTGATGTATATGGAATCATTTAAATAGACAAGATGTTACTCACATAGGAAAAAGAACAAGTTCAAACACATGGGTCTGGTAAATTAAGACACAATAGGGTTCCATCTTTGACACACAGTACAGGGAGTGGTGAGATAGAAAAGTAAAAGGTTTTTCAGCAGCTGAGTAGTGCATGCAGCGTAAAATAGCAATCACTCCCTTGAATATCTTATTGCACTTATAAAAATGATAGATTTTAATGTTTTAGAAGGTACAGTCTCAACTGACTTCTCTGCAGTAGAAACAGAATTCATACCTACCTAACAATAATTGCTGAGTACGACAAGCTTTCCAACAAACAGCACTACTATGGGGACCTGAATAGCAGAAAAGTACATAGCAATAGCTCCCTTTTTCCCCCTATACAGGGAGCATGACTGATACATGATCAACTCTCCAATGCCAAAGACGAAGTTTCCCAGTATTGAGAAAGTGAGAAGGTAGAAAACCAGCTACAACATTTAATCTAATAATTTCATGTATGCAGAAACTGTGTATATACCTTCCTGTCTCACCCTCTCTCAAGCAATTCTTGTCTGCTCAGACACAGGCTCTCAGGAACTGATGCCTGCAGCCTACTGGCAGTCCACGGCTAATGCTGTTCTGTTCTTAGTGCCCAGAATCCGTTGCCACACAGACTGGGTTCAACTCTGGCCACTCTTGCTATCCACCTTCACCTTCTTGTTGGTTTATGCAGCAGTGGTTACCTGAACTGCATTATCCCTGGTCAAGCAGGAAACAGTAATGATTCACACTGGTTGTGTATTACAGGTGGTCAGTGAATAGGTAAGAGCTAGCATCAATCCTCCAGGTTGAAGGAAGGAAGAAGGAATCCTTCAGGAAGTGGGTTGGGAGATCAAACTGTTGCTGCCAAAATGCCCAAGCAGTAGTGGGTACCATGTGCATTGCCGTGCTGATTGGAGGAAAGGTCTCTCAATCCTAGTAGCAGAGAGGCCCATTACAAAGCTTGGAATACTCACTAAACAAAACAATCCCTTAATCCCAACCACACATCAAACAACTGAATATAAAGTTGATAAAGGATACTCTTGCTGGCAGTAATGGCAGGGTTATTTTTGTAAACTGGTCCATTAAATGGATGGAAAGAGGCAGTGGCCCCTTTGCAGGAATGTTTGAGAACAATTAAACGCAATTATATAACCATGTGTTCCAGAGTGAAACCTCTCTCCAGAGCACGTTTCTGGAACACTGGTGAAAAGTACAACGGTGAGTTCAGATGCTTTGTTTTATATTACTCCGAATACACAATTGCCCCATATTCCACTTTGCACTCAAATTTTCTCCTTAACGCCTTGTTTATACTTCCTCCCTTCATTTTATGCATCTCTTTCTCCACCCTCCAGCTATACCTCTCTCCCTCATCTGCACTGCCTTATGTCTGCCGAAGTGAGTTAGATCAGCACTGTTTCCTCAAATGATGGAGCACTTTATCATACCCTCCTCCTGGCTAAGCAAAAGTTTCCTGAAGCCCTATTCAGCTTTTAGGGAAGAGGAACAGTTTAGCACCAGCCCAAATATGTTCAAACAATGGATCTGAGCCAGAAAATTGTGGAGCAGCAGAAAATAATTGCAAATTAAGCAGTTTTGTTGCTCTTGGGTTTTTTTTTCTGGTAGCCCTTAACACATGCCATGAAAATTATTCTGTCAAAATGGCATAGAACTCTAATAAAAACATGGATATTTGACGTGGAGGACATATTTCTATCATAGTAAGTTAAACCCCAGCAAATCAATACAAAGAATGGTATATTTTGACACCCAGCATAACAAAAAGTACGTTTTGATACATCAGATCTTAAATCACAAACCAAAAGAGTCAAGATTGTCCTGTTCTACTTATGCCTCCCACTGTCTGAAATAAATCAAAGGATGAATGAGTCCAGCTCCAACATAATACCAGATGGCAGTATTTCAATACTCAAACTAACATTTCAATTACAGAATTAACACTGACAAGTAGGAAACTTCAGTGATATTTGAGAAAGGCACTATGCAGCTGCCTATATTTACCAGTGAGTACTCCTTAATGTAGGACTGGGTTTGTTGGATACTAGTTTAACATGCAAAAAAATGATATTGTAATTAGGGCTGTTGATTAATTGCAGTTTTAATCGCACTGTCAAACAATAGAATACCAACTGAAATTTATTAAATATTTTGGATGTTTTTCTACATTTTCAAATATATTGATTTCAATTACAACAAAATACGAAGTGTATAGTATTCACTTTATATTATTTTATTACAAATATTTGCACAGTAAAAATGATAAACAAAAGAAATAGAATTTTTCAATTCACCTCATAAAAGTGAAGTCTCTATCGTGAAAATGCAAGAGACCATAGTGAAATCTCTTTATCGTGAAAATGCAACTTACAAATGTAGATTTTGTTGTTACATAACTGCACACAAAACAAAACAATGTAAAACTTTAGAGCCTACAAGTCGACTCAGTCTTACTTCTTGTTCAGCCAATCGCAAAGAGAAACAAATTTGTTTACATTTACAGGAGATAATGCTGCCTGCTTCTTATTTACAATGTCACCTGAAAGTGAGAACAGGCGTTTGCATGGGACTTTTGTAGCCGGCATTGCAAGGTATTTACATGCCAGATTGCTAAACATTCACATGCACCTTCATGCTTTGGCCACCATTCCAGAGGAGATGTTTCCATGCTGATAACACTTGTTAAAAAAATAATGCATTAATTAAATTTCTGACTGAACTCCTTGGGGGAGAATTGTATGTCTCCCGCTCTGTGTTTTAACTGCATCCAAAAATATTTATATAAATAGTATTCTACTATTGTTTCACAATGTGATTAATCATGATTTTTTTTAATCATACGATTAATTTTTTAATCACAGTTATTATTCCAGTTATTCATTCAGATCCACAGTTCAGTCAAACAGCAAACAGACAACTCATGTGGATTCATAAATAAAATTTAGCCGATATGTGGTAGGCTGACATGTTAAAAGATGAAATGAAGATGCCCCAATCTAATGGATTAAATGCTGAAAAAAAACTTGCAGTCTTACTGATGTATGGGCCAGAGCTCTACTAGACAATTACTACAGCAGCACTAGAGCTGTCCTACTAATTATCCCATCAATTAGTTATTCTCTTCACCTCATGCAGTTCTTCCAGTGTGCCTCATTTAACTAATGTTGCTGTACCAGCTTCCGATCACAAAAATCAGGCCTTCAAATATGTACAGACATCTACTAGCCTGAGACTAAGCCTACTAGCCCAGGATGAAATTTCCCTTCAATTCCCATGCTATTACATCCCCTGCAGTTTGGAGTGATATGCAGTTGAGTACTGTAATGAAACGTAATAAATCATTCAACTTACTACTTACTACCTTTTAAAAAAGGTCTTTGTCAAATAGTTTGTCTTCTTTCCCTTTCTGGTTTCACTTCACTTCTCCTTTCCTAGAAGAAATCACTATCTATTTCTGTGTTATTTCCACGGTTTGTTTCCTCATTTCTTTTTTTCTCTGTATCCCTTTGTATCCTCCCCCCCTTATTTTCTGTTTCACTTCCAGCACTACCAAAAACAAAAAACCACCACACACACACACAACTTTCCTGCCTTTTCAGTACTACAGATCTCTTTTCAAATGGCTACTATCATTCTTCTGACTCTCTCTACATACTCAGACTTCAAAAAACAAAAAAAACCCTCCCTCATACACAGGAAATAATTACATTTTTCAAGACCCTTTTAGTCAAACACCAAACTGAGATAAGATGCCCCACTGTGCATGGACAACACCCAGCTAGGGGGAAAAAAAAAAAAATCTCTCCTCCAGTGGGTGTTTGGTTTCCTACTTAGTGCTTTTAATGAAAATTTGAATATAAGTATATTGAATATAGTACAGATCTCATCATTCACAAGAACATTAATCCTGGAGAATCAAAGGACATCTGGCTTTTCAGCTATCTTTTATTAATTGCCAGCTGCTACCACAAGTGATGTACTGTGTGTCCACTTGTATAAACTGTGGGCCAAGTACTGGCCTCCAGCTCTGCCCTCTCTGCTGTGGAATATGACCCTAAGAGGGAAGCTGTGGATATCCTTGGCCTAAGGGAAACCCAGAGATGGTACACATCTGGCATAGCCTGTTATATTAACCTGACCCCGAGGTGTAGGGGAGTATTCTTGGGCAGGCTGAAGGTTCGAGGGGTGTGCCTGGAGCATGCTGAACTCCAGAGAGCTCTGGCTGGTGACTCCATCCCCGTATGACCATTAGCTGATCTAGCCAAGAGCACCCATCAGGCCACTCTATGTCAAATGCTGGTTCAGGCTCAATCCCAGCATCACAGAAGCTGAGAAGTGGCTGACAGCCATTTCCCCCCTCCCACATCTTGGAGTCCCACACTCAGCAGAGTTCAGCCAGATGTAGGCAGCTGGCCCTCCATGCTTCATCCCAGCAACAGTGATACTAGCATAGATAATTCACCTGAAGGAAAAGCAATTCCCCACCAAATTCTTTATCACCAAAATCAGTATTTCTCTCAGAATGAGTTCTCCTTATAAACTTCCCAAAGAAAAAACACACAAGTTAGTTAATATGAAACACTGCATGTATTTTAATCCTTTGTTAAAATCATTGATGCATATGCTGCACTCTCCCATAGTCACCATGCTCTAGGTAAGATGATGCAAATGTTCTACAGTCCAAAGGCCTGATAGCCTGTATTAACCTATCCAACATCACACATTTTTTAGGCTAAGATCACCTAAATAATGGAACATAAGCAAGAATTGAGCCAGGTATCCACAGGAGAAAAATATTAACACGGGTCACTTAGCCCTCTCCACAATTCAGTTTCAAATTTTGCCAGTTCACATGCACAACTTTCTAAGATTTTGCTAATTATATTTTTCTTTTGGCGTAGAGAACATTGAAATGTGTGTTGCAAGTATCTTCACAAACTAAGAATTATTTCAATATACATTTATCACAGGCAACGTAAACATGAGTGCAAGAATAGCTATTAGGTTGACAATAACTGTGCCCCATATCTTTGTTGCAATAAGAAAAACAGGCAGATCATTCCAATGAGTCTTAAGTCCATGTTTCTACTAAATATTTTGTCCTCACAGATCCTGTTTATGAACATAAGTATAAGGGAACTTACTTATTTTTTGCTCCTTTTCGTTTTTTCTCTGTGTGATTTGCCCTTTTAGTTTGTTTACATCAGCTTGGAAAGATTCAACAACTCGTTCACTCTTTTCTACATCTATACATACTGCCTGGGAGAAAAACCACAATAAGATAAGTCATACTCAGATTCTCCAAAAATCCATTAAAGAGTTACACAACTAGGCCAGATAATATTGCCAGACTAGAAACAACATGAAACAAAGACAATGAACTCATACTGTACCAGACCATGAAATGAAATGTTGAAAACTGATTTTCACCTACTGATCATGGCCTATGCTCAGCTGTTGCAAGATGGAAAGAACTTCCAAACAGTTTACCACTACTTCCTGCGTGACCCTGGGCAATTCACATAGCCTCTCTGCGCCTCTGTTCCGCATCTGTAAAATGGGAATTATAGTACTTCCCTACCTCACAGAGATGTGGTGAAGATACACTAAAGATTGGGAAGCTCTTTGAGATCTACTGATAAATAGTGTTATACAAGAGCTAGGCATTATTATTACAGGAGGAGGCTCCTAACAGAAAGAAGTTACCTCTATTTTCTATTATCTGTTACAAGTGATTCAGATACTCTGCTAACCTTTTCTGCACTCAGTATCAAAAAATAAGGCCTCATCCACACTCACTGAAACTGTGCTAGCAACAGCCACATGAGATTACTATGAGCGTTAAATATAATAAAGATCCTTAAACTGTTCAGACTTTAAGATCCTGATAGTGATGTGCTAATATAACATCAATGCTACACTTTCAACTGTGTTGTAGCTGGGCAACTAGGAGTGAGGAGATAAATGTGTCATGACCTGATCTCCTGGCTGTTATACCTGTTGCGCAGACAGATTCTACATTCTTCCTCTATCTCAAGTTTTTGATAGTGAAAATTAAAAAGTGTAGTGAATAAATGAACAGATTTCACTGATCTGTTCTTGCTCTAACACACATTTTTGGTGTTTCTAGTTTGCAACATTCTTTGTGAAACGTGTTTCAAAGTTAACCAACAAAAAGAACTTTTAACACTTGACATAGGATAAAAGAACAAGCAGGTATGTGTGTAAAAGCAGACTTAGTGCCATTTAGACACCAAAAGACAGCAGGGTCACAATTCTAGGAGCAATAAAGCAGTTCCCCAGGAAAGTCAGTATTTTCCCAAATTTTTCCCAAACACCTTGTTAGCTAAACTCACCAGTGATTAGTGCAGAAGCATACATCTAACTCTACTTAATGCTGGAAAGCAGGAGGTACTACACAAGGCTATCCCATCAACCCATTTAACAACACATTTGTGAATAACTGTTCATCTATTTCAAATATGGAGCTTGGAGGCAGCACAGAAACTCCTGGGAAAGAGACTCTTTCTTTATTCTGAGTGCCATGCTCTGGGCAGCGCTGAGAGCACAGCTGACGAGGCTCAGAGAGAACAGCATTTGTCCACAGGTTAGCTCAGACGGAAGATTGCTCTGATGTTGGTGTGCGCACATGTATGAAAAATAAAAGTACATCCAGCCACCCTCCAAACACGCATGGCCAAATTGTGGTTTGCCCACTGTAGGCTACTTACATCACAGATCACAGTGGGGGCACTAAAGGAAAGCAGCTTCCACAGGGCAGGGTCAGAGATGGCTAAAGCCTTGACTCTGCCTCATTCCTCATTTTGCATGCCAGCCAGCAAAGCTGAGCTGGTAGAGCGGGGGATATGATCTGCTACCGGTCCATACGAGTAGCACATTACTCCAGGGTGTATGTAAAGGGGGAGCCTCAGTCACAGTTCCCAAATGGGTCTGATCCTGAGGCAGCACAGCTATATGCCATCATCTACTTGGGACAAGTTGTAAACTGACAATCTAGTCCTCAGATTTCTGAAGCCCAGCAGTGAGCCATTTTCAGATGTCACAGCTACAATTACAGCAAGAGTCTTTTTTTATTTTAAACTAAATTAAATTAGTTACCTGTACTTTTTCCTGAAGTGCATTATAAACCTGATATATAGCCCTGATGTCCTTCATCACTCCATCTTTATCAAAAAAATCAGTACTAAAAGAAAATATGCAGAAATAATTAGAAAAGATATCACAACTTTCTCTGTCTCTCTGAGTTGCTTTTCTCCAAATCACTTTAAGATTTTATTTTTATATTTACACAATGAATTAAACTTCATATATTGCTAAATCGCTTCTATCCCAAGGAACCAGTATCCAGGGAACAACGTATCAGCTGCAGAGGCTCTTTCTGGAACAAAAGGCAAAACTTGTCGAGTCTGATCCTAATAAGATTAGACTCTTAAACAAAACAAAAAAAACCCTCTCTCCAAGCTTCCACGCAGTAACTGGAAAAATGTCTTTGTTAGATACCCAAAACATTTTTAAATGTTATTTTGCAGTGTCTGTGCATTTTAGTAAAATGACTAAGAAAATAAACATTCCCAAACCGTGAGTCAAAGCCTGTAAATCCACCCTACATAAAGCACATCCACTGAAATCAGTGGGAATTCTGCATAGGGAGGGCTTGCAATATTAGGCTACAATTAGTCTAACTTTGATGTTGTAATCCTATAGAATTCAGATCAGTTCATTTAAAAAATATGTTTTGCTGTTTAGAAAATGGTAATGCATAAAATGGAAGCAGATTATTAAACAGCTTCAATACTTGGTTCTATTTCTTGCTGAAATCCATATTCATATTACTATTTAGGAGGCAAAAATTGTAGAGCTTCTGGATTATACTTAATTTAAAAAAACTCCACTTACCCATGTTCCTTAATAACTTTGGCATAATTCTGAGAAGTATTTGGCACTGAAGAAACTTTGTACTCCTGCTGACTAGTATTGCCGAGATTGGGAATTGTAAGTGACACTCTTTGATTATACCTTTAGAGAAAGTTTAGAAAGAGACTGCTATTATTCTTCCAAAGATTTTTTGCAAGTCTTGATATGCCCCCACCTCCCTACCCAAAGTGGACAGGTCTGTCTCCAAGCAAGGCGAGTACGTGAGGATCTCAACTCCTTTAAAGTTTAAGCTAATATAAATTTCTAGGTCTGCTGTATTTTGAATAAACAGTTTGTCATATTCAAAGATGGCTGTCTTTTATTTTTAACACATTCATGCAGAACCAAAATTGACCAGTAGGTGGATCTTTCATACCCCCTAAATCAGGGGTGGGCAAACTTTTTGGCCCGAGGGCTACATCGGTGTTGAGAAACCGTATGGAAGGCTGTGCCTCCCCAAAACAGTCTGTCCCCTATCTGCCCCCTCCCACTTCTCACCCCCTGACTGCCCCCCTCAGAATCCCCAACCCATCCAACCCTCCTGCTCCTTCTCCCCTGACCACCTCCTCCTGGGACCTCTGCCCCTAACCGCCCCCCCCGGGACCCCACCCCCATCCAACCCCCCCCTGCTCCCTGACTGCCCCTACCCCTATCCAAATCCCCGCCCCCTGACAGGCTGCTGATCCAGCACCCCCTGTTCCCCATCCAAACTGCCCTCCGCCCTGAACCTCCGCCCCATCCAACCGCCCCCTGCCCCCCTGGACCCCCTGCCCCTTATCCAACCCCACCCCCTTACCATGCTGCTCAGAGCAGCAGGAGCTTGCAGCCTGGCTGGAGCCAGCCAAGCCACCTGCGCTGCCCGGCAGGAGTTGTGGGCCAGAGCGCTGGGGTGCAGTGAGGCTGCTGGGGAGGGGGGCAGCAGGGGAGGGGCTGGGAGCTAGCCTCCCTGGCCGGAAGCTCAGGGGCTGGGCAGGATGGTCCCACGGGGCGTAGTTTGCCCACCTCCACCCTAAATTGTCAACTGTGGACTAATCAGGCTATTGTAGGTGCAGAAAGGAAGCCACATTCCCAGCTCAGAAATTTTGGAGATGCAAAGCCATACTGACTTCTCATTTCTCTTTAGAAACAACTTTTTCAAGGTCTATTTTTAGTCTAAAAAAATTTATTGACTGAAAAATAACTTTCCATTGTCCTGACTGAATCTTAGTTTCATTTATGAATTGCTTCCAGAGAAAAACATGCTACCCTGTTTTATTATGTATGTATATAAAAACCAGACTTTGACCAGTCGACAATTGCTTTCAGTATAGATATTTTTTAAAATAGTTCTTAATGCTATTAGGCATTTTAATAAAGATTATAATTACAACCACACTGTGGTAGCTGATGTGAACCCGGACTGTTTACCTTCGGTTTGGTCTAAAGAGCACATACTCTAAAGCATGTGTTGAGTTATTTGCAGTCGAGATGAAGCTGAAGAGAAGGAAGACAAGGTCAGGCACTCCAAGAATGTGTGTCAGCTGTTTATGGATGATGTGCTCTCTATATGACATTTGTTGCGGAGTGTTTCTCCTAAATCTGTACCATCCAATAACATTCTGTAATGAAAGTAAAGAAGAGAAAAACAAAGTATCAATGGAGAGATAAAAGATTCATAGTTTTATCTGTTGAAGCTCAAAGTATGGCTAATGTAGTTAAGAAAAATTCTGACAACTATATAATTCTGAATTATTGTAGATTGCTTGCATTTTACACAGACTATCACTATTGCCACGTCTGAAAGTTTAAGTGGTTTATTGTTACAAACCTTTTTGTAGAAGAAAGAATAAATTAATTCTCTTCATGCTATCTAGGAACCCACTTATAATGGAAGGTTATATTTTAGAGGCAAGTCTCAGAGTATCTTCTCTTTGTTGCTACTTGCTCAGTTTTCAAACCTGGCAGCTTTTTCTCTTTTATTTTGAGGATTGCTGCAACAGACTATTCACTTGTGTTGCACTTTTGAGATACATTTTCAATGACATGCATCAGAGAACAGAATTGCAAATTTATGTTTATTCACAGGAGCTGTGGGATTAATCTGCTGTGTATAGTGCTGAAATGATCCCTTTGAGCATTTAATTGACATACTTGTAGGTACTGCAGATAACATCCATCTAGTAATTCATTTATTATACCAAATACTAACATGTACTTAACTTCATAATTTACATGCTAGTTTACATGAAATAAAGGGACAATAATGCAGAAAGTTAGCTCATTACCAGAACCTGGCTCAGTAAGAGCCACGAGAGTACACAGAATTATAAAGAAAATGTCTATACATTCAAAAAGAGTAAAGTGGATTCTACACATTAACTGTCAATGCATGACACTTGTATTAAATACAAAAACCCATTAGCAAATATTACTCAGTCTTTTTTCCAATCAAACCTCTACTGCTGTGGATTCTGAGGAAGCTCAGCTAGCAATCAGCTGAATCCAGGATATTTACTAACTGCATTTTTATTTTAGTTGTTGTCCTGGTAACTTAATGGCATTAAGAATCCATTAAATTTAAATCTGGAGAGCTGAGTCACATGACACTTAAGAGCTTTTCCCCTTCTCAAGTCTATCTACTTTCAGGTGGCAGATAATGCATCTTCACTGACAGTCTGAAATTGACCTATATCTCAACAAAATAAAATTCAGCTGAAAAGTTGGTGTCTTGATTTGAAAATGTACACTACGGGCTTAAAGAAAAGAAAATGCCAGACAGTTTTAATAAAGTGTTTTCTGCTTTATCTCCTGAAGGGGAACTGAAAGACTGAAACGTCTCTCATTCTTTCAACAGTTGAGAACATCTTGTTCACACACACCATATTTATACTGTTCTGTGCTGGAGTTATGTGCTTATAGAATTAAATGTTGGAGACGGGAAACACCCATGTGATCATTACTAGACGTAAGACATAGTTGAGGCAACTGCTTTTGTTGGAGCAAACTGACAAGAAATAAATGGTTACAGGGAACTAAAAGTAGATTTGTGGCGCAGGAACTGGTACTGAAATAATTGTTTAGTTAGAACAGATAACTTAGATCTTCTCTTCACTGTAGAGAGTTAATTTGAGTTATAATTTCAGAGTTGCCCCAACTTTAGGCCTGTCCACACTCAAAAGCTCTTACCTTAGGCTGGCTAGACAGCCAGGGGATATAGGTTACAGCTCAAGTTTGCACAACTTGCCAGGTGCTAATACAACATTCGAGCTAAGAAAAGTAGGTGAGAGCAACCACACTGCAAAATAACCAAGCCACGTTAACTCAAAAAGAGTTCAGTTTGCAGTGAAGACATACTCTAAGACAAGGGTAGTCAATAAGTGGAACGTGGGACAAATCCAGACTGCCAGATGCTTTTGAACTGACCGTGAAATCTTTTTGTGTACTTATTATTATCATTATTGTAATTGTGGTATGAAAAATATTTCTCTGGAGTCTGGACCTTGACCATACCGTGACTAAGAAATTTGGACCTTGACCAAAAATAATTGATTATCCTTGCTCTAAAAATTGCTTGTCTCCAATCTGAAGCTCAGTTCTGCTCTTTAAGACATCAGATCTGTTAAAAATGTCTGAAACAAGTATTTGCTAATTGTTAAGATACAGTACTAACAAGTTTTAAATTTGTGTTGAAAATGAGCCATTGGTAAGAGTTTGATACTCCTCTCTTGGTCAACTGTAGAAACTTAAAACATTTTAAATATAGTACTGAATGTGCTAATAGCAAAGTACAGTTGAATAAGAGTACACTAGTTTAATAATAGCTACTTTGTGAGGCAATATTGTTTCAGTTTAAAAATATTTCAGATGGTGGAAATATTTGAATTCCAAGGCTGTTTGTCAACCTTTCTAATAAATCTATAACTATTTTTAAGCAGGAGTATCTGAACATTTTCACAGTAACTGCTCTTGGATTAAATGAGCATTTCACATAAACTCTCTTTTCTGTTGGCCAACGTTGCACAGTGCAGTCATTATTATGCAAGTCTAACTCAGCCATTGGCTGGTGACAGTAGGTTAATACTGTACTAGTTATTAATTTCTGGGGACCTGAACTTAAATCTAAGGTTTCATGTGAGCATGAATTTGGTCCTTCTGGTTTTGCCCCTAGTTAAAATTAGCAGACTCACAAAACTGACAAAATAATTGGCATGACTGATAGCCTCTTCACAGGATAAACTCAATCCTGGTATTGCCAAAGATGATGCGAGTCAAGATAAACTGGCAGATTTGAAAAAGAAAGCACTTGTTCCAGGCAGTACGTTCAGTTGCTCATTTGTATGAGCCCCAAGTTCCATTTTTTCCTGTTTGTAGACTCTATATGCTATAAAAGGGGGAAAAATAAAACAAATGTAGAAGAATATAGTGAAACTTACTTTTCTTCGATCTTTAAGAATTCTGTCCAAACTCTCCTCATTAACTTTGCCTGCATAGTCATAAAAGCTTAAACCAAAAAGGAAAAAAAATATAGGTACAGTTTACAGACCATTCACATGTCATCTTGGTAAACATACAGTACTTAAATTAATCTTTAGATACTATCTCATAATTCAGCCACAGAATACTGAGCAGCTTTACATTTATCCAATGCAGCAATTTAGCAACATGGTGCCGAGACCACTAACGGTGAAAAAACAATATGCCTTGTTTTAACTACTGGTTTAAAAAAATCTTCAGTGTTGTTGCACCCAACAGCTAGGTGGCAATTATTTCATTGGCAACCCCTTCTTACAAGGAGCATGTAGCTGGACTGCATAAGTTTCCTCTGACTAGCTCTTGAAAAACCCTAGGTTTGGATGTCTGGGTTCTCCACCTGCTAAATGTGACGGAGAGAAAGAACAGCAATTTTATATTTCAATTAAAAAAATATGGAAACACCTTTTCAGGCTGCAGTCCTGTAACCAGATCTACATGGGCGGACCCTTATACCTGTGAAGTTCCACTGAAGTCCACAGTTATCCATGCAAGTGTAAGGGTGTGCCCATATGGCTCCATTTGCACGACTGGGGCCTAAGTCAATAACAAAACATGAATTCAAATGGTTTACACATTTCAAAACATGGGAAAAACATTTGAAAATAGATTTCTCCTTCACTTACCTGCCAAGTCTTTAGTCTCTTTCAAGAGCTGATATCACTAACTCCTAAAGCAGTGCAGGAAAACACTCTGATTTAGAGGTCTATGATCTCAACTCTTGTCAGGGAAAAACAAAATCCTGAACTCAGTACTTGGCCAGTAAATAAAGGTGGAACTATATTTTGTTTTAAGATGCAAGTTATTTTGAATTTTAAGACTAATATTTCATTATGAATGTGGAATCCTGAATAATTTAATTACATAATCCTTTCAGTTCACCTTTAAAATGTTTAAGCTTTCTTTCATGTAAAGTGGCATCTAATCCCATAAGTCTGTTTTCTATAGTTCATGGAACCATCATTCCTACATACAAGGATGATGATACCCAGCAATTATTGTAAAAAATTGAGCAACTTCATTTGCAAACTGTTTTGCTACAGGAAAATGGCCTTTTTAGAACCCTTATTTTTGGCTCAGTTCCCACAACTTGGGAAATGCACTGCAACCAAACCCACCCTATTCAATAGCAGCAAGGCCACAGCTGTTCTTTTCAAAGAGCACAGGGTGGATCAGCTGTAGGTCTCCTTATGACTGACTACATTTAAGTCAAGAAGCTTTGGTAGTGTGCCAAAAATGTTTTTGTATGTGAAGGTTAAAGGAAGAGCAACACATACTGAGCACTGCTACTGATGAGTAGCATATGCACTTTGAACATCAGAGCAGCCATACTGGGTCTGACCAATGGTCCATCTAGCTCAATATCCTGTCTTCTGACAGTGGCTGGTGCCAAATGCTTCCCTGGGAATGAACAGAACAAGGCAATTTATTGAGCGATCCATCCTGTTGTCCAGTCCCAGCTTCTGGCCATCAGAAATTTAGCAACACCCAGAGAATGGGATAGCATCCCTGAACATCCTGGCTAATAACCATTGATGGACCTATCCTTCATAAACTTATCTAATCCTCTTCTGAATACAGTTATACTTTTGACCTTTACAGCATCCCCTGGCAACGAGTTCCACAAGTTGACAATGCACTGTGAGGGGTAATACTTCCTTTTGTTTCTTTTAAATCTGCTATCAATTTTGCTGGGTGACCCCTATTCACTTTCTCCACAGCATTCATGATTTTATAGAACTCTATCATATCCCTCCTTAGCCATCTCTTTTCTAAGATGAAAAGTCCCAGTCTTCTTAATCTCTCCTCATACAGAAGCTGTTAGAAAATATACCTTTGTTGCACTTTTCTGTACTTTTTTCAATTCTAATATACCTTTCTTGAGATGGGGCAACCAGAACTGAAGATAGTATTCCAAGTGTGGCTGTAACATGGATTCATATAGTTACAGCATTATGATATTTTCTGTCTTATCTACTTCTTTCCTAATAGTTCCTAACAATTTTAGCTTTTTTGACTGCTGCTGCACATTGAGTGGATGTTTTCAGAGAACCACCCATGACTTTAAGGACATTTTCCTATGTGTTAACAGGTAATTTAGACCCATCATTTTGTACGAATAGTTGAGATTGTGTTTTCCAATATACATTATTTTGCATTTATCAACATTGAATTTCATCTGCCATTTTGTTGCCAAGGCACTCAGTTTTCTGAGATCCCTCTGTAACTTTCTGCAGTCAGCTTTGGACTTAACTATCTTGAGTGATTTTGTATTGTCTGAAACCTTTGCCATCTCACTGTTTACCCCCCTTTTCCAGATCATTTATGAGTATGCTGAACAGCATTAGTTCCAGTACAGATCCTTAGGGGACCTCACTCTTTACCTCTCTCCACTGTGAAAACTGACAATTTATTCCTGCCCTTTGTTGCCTGTCTTTTAATCAGTTACTGATCTATGAGATGACCTTCCCACTTATACCACGACTGCCTGCTTTACTTATGAGCCTTTGGGGAACGTTGTCAAAGACTTTGAGTCTAAAGTACACTATATCAACTGGATCACCACTGTCCACATGCTTGTTGACCCTCTCAAAGAATTCTAATAGATTGGTGGGGCATGATTTCCTTTTACAAAAGTTGTGTTTACTCTTCCCCAACATATTATGTTCATCTATGTGTTGGATAATTCTGTTCTTTACTATAGCTTCAACCAATTTGCCTGGTACTGAAGTTAGGCTTAATGGCCTGTAATTGCCAGGACTGCTTCTGGAATATTTTTTTTAAAAATTGGCATTATATTGCTGTCAGTCAGTCATCCGGTACAGAGGCTTAAGCAATAGGTAACATACTACAGTCAGTAGTTCTAAAATTTCATATTTGAGTTCCCTTGGGTGAACACTATCTGCTCCTGGTGACTTATTACTATTTATCAACTTCTTCCAAAACCACCTCTGACACCTCAATCTGGGACAGTTCCTCACATTTGTCAACTAAAAAGAATGGCTCAGATGTGGGAATCTCCCTCACATCCTCTGTAGTGGAGACTAATGAAAAGAATTAATTTAGCTTCTCCACAACAGCCTTCACTGAATACTCCTTTAGCATTCCTATCATTCAGTGGCCCCACTGAATATTTGGCAAGCTTCCTGCTTCTGACATATTTGAAGTTTTGCTGTTAGTTTCTGTGCCTTTTGCTAGTTGCTCTTCAAATTCTTTTTTGGCCTGGCTATTTGCACTTTTACTTTTGACTTGCCAGAGTTTATGCTCCTTTGTTTTACTGAGTAGGTTTTGACTTCCAATTTTTAAAGGATGTCTCTTTGCCTCTACCCGCCTCTTTTACTCCGCTGCTTGGCCATGACGGCATTTTTTTAATCCTCTTACTTTTTTTTTTTTTAAATTTGGGATATACATATAGTTTGAGCCTCTATTATGGGGTCTTTCAAAAGTTTCCATGCAGCTTGCAGGCATTTCACTCTTACAACTCTTTCTTTTAATTTCTGTTTAACTAGGCTCCTCATATTTGTGTAGCTCCCCTTTTTGAAGTTAAATGCTACTGTGGTGGGTTTCTTTGGTATTTTCCCTGCACAGTTTAATTACATTATGGTTGCTATTATTGAGTGGCTCAGCTATATTCACATCTTGGACCAGATCCTGTGTGCTACTTATGACTAAATCAAGAACTGCTTCTCCTCTTGTAGGTTCCAGAAATAGCTCCAAGAAATAGTCATTAATGGTGTCTAGAAATGTTATCTTTGCATCCCATTCTGAGGTGACATGCTCCCAGGCAATATGGGGATAGTTGAAATCCCCCATTATTACTGGGTTTACTGTTTTCATAGCCTCTCTAATCTCCCTGAGCATTTCACAATCACCACCATCACTCTGGTGAGGTGGTCCGCAGTATGTTCCTACTTCTATACTCTTATTATTCAAGCATGGAATTTCTATCCAGAGAGATTGTATTATACGGTTTGAATCATTTAACATTTTTACTATATTTGGGTCTATGCTTTCTTTCACATACAATGCTACTCCCGCACCAACGCAATCCACTCTGTCATTCGTATATATTTTGTACCATGGTATACCAGGTCCCACTGATGATCATCATTCCTACCAAGTTTCTGTGATGTCTATTATATTAATATCTTCATTTAATACCTGGCACTCAAGTTCATCCATCTATTTAGAATTCTTGCATTTGTATACAAGCACTTATTAAATTTGTCAATATTTAGCTGTCTACCATCATGTGGTGTAACTGAATGGGACTCTTCATTTGACTGTTCCTCTTCAGTTCCTACCTGTACTTCATCAACTTCTATTCTCTCTTCTCTACTAGGATATAGAGTACCACCTTTAATAAATCCTCCCCTAAGGATGTGTCTGTACTTAAGACTCTCTTGGAGTTCAAAAGCAACTGAATATTTTTGTAAAGAAGTTACACTGAAATATACTAGTACTGACTCAACTACTAGTAATCAACTAATTGGGAAGATGATTGTAAGAACATGATTTCAGCTTTGAGGTATACTGCATGAAGCAGCACCAGGGACCAATGCATGGACATCCGAAAAAGACCAGCCAGATACTGGGACATAACCTGAGATGTGGAGAGTCTTGCACATAAATCACAGGGATGAGACTATTCCCTTCTGTAATTATCAGACAGCAAATCAGACTGCAGGGTCTGTTTTTTAATATAATAAATGTCAATCATGACACTTGCGGCCCATTCCTTAGTAAATCTGTGGAAATCTCCAAATAAAAACAAATGCGTGGAACATAACCAGGGATTATTTCTAAAAATGCAACTTCTAAACACATACTATAGATAGTAATTTAGAAGCCACCTTTGCTTAGTAACTGCAGTCTACATGAGAAAATTAGATTTAACACAGTCTGAGTCTTCTAAATGAAGATATATAGAGCTAGATTCTCTTTTACATTCTGGCAGTGCAGAGGGGCCAGACATCAGCTTGATCTAGCCAGCTGAAAATTCCTCTGGCATGGGAGAATAATTAGCTGATGCAAAGTCATCATTCTTGGCTCCTACACCACTCCCTGGCCCTGGTCTAGGGGTCATCTGAGGTGAGGGTGACCAGAGTGTGCTGCACATCTATTCCCCAGGTCTCTTGGGGACAAACTGGCATAGGTTAAAGCAGTCCAAATGATTCTCCAACCTATACTAGGGTGCAGCTCCACCTCAACTATCAGGGAGCCAAGACCGGATCCTTCACTGCCACCACTCTCTAATACATCAAATGAAAATTCAAAACAGGAAAGAATCTGGGCCATGGTACCTACACATACTTTGCTGATATGTGCTTTTTAAACTAAAACTCTACATTAAAATGGTGTTAGTACAGCTTTCAAAGGATGTTTTCTGTGTCACAATGGGAGCCATTTAGCCATATTACTATAATACAACCACATAAAGAGCAGTTTCAAGTGTTACTATACACATTTGAAACACTAATGTATTTCAATGAGCTACCTATCTTTATGTGCCGGATTCACCCAACAGTGGAATCAGTACAGTCAAACAACAGAAATAGCTTACCTAAAGAGTTTTGAACAAGGCTCGTGGTCATGGATTTCTGTAATAAAAAAAAGAAAGTGTCTGTCCCAGCAGCTCAAAACCCAGAGAAAACTGTGGTGGTGTACAATTGCACAATTTCTTCTAAATCTCCAATAATAAACAATATCATATACAATATACTGCTGTCAGTCTGTGGACAACTTCTGACAACAAGAATTGCCCCCTGTAGGGTGAGAGGGTAGTCTTTCTGTCTAAGAATGCATTATACTGAGCATAATGAACCTAGGGAACATGTAAGTGAACCTAGTAATCACATTTTAAAATATTCTTCTATGGGTGTTAAGTATCTAATATATTGCTAAGTTTTCAGATTCATTTGCTTTTAGATGTATCTTCCTATAGTAATCTGTTTACAGTTGTTCAGTAATGGTGCAGTGACAGATAGAAAAATGTGTAGGAAGCAAACATAACAGTTAGATGTGACAAATTAACCAAATTGGAGGAAGGGAAATACAGATTAATGACCTAAAAGAGAAGATGGTAAGCACCACCTGGCATGACTGCTTTCCTGTCACTTTAGCCAATGTGACAGGTTTCAGAGCAGCAGCCGTGTTAGTCTGTATTTGCAAAAAGAAAATGAGTATTTGTGGCACCTTAGAGACTAACCAATTTATTTGAGCATAAGCTTTCGTGAGCTACAGCTCACTTCATCGGATGCAACCGATGAAGTGAGCTGTAGCTCACGAAAGCTTATGCTCAAATAAATTGGTTAGTCTCTAAGGTGCCACAAATACTCATTTTCTTTTAGCCAATGTGATTACAACTAAACAAAGTCACTGCATTATTTTTTTTTCTGATTTTAAGAATTAGTAACAAATATTTCCTAAGATTCACATTTAAGCAGCAAAGGTTATAAAAGATCTGTGCTGTGGGGCAAGAATGGGAAAATAATTAAAAAGCCCATAAATTATTATATCTGTCTTTTCAACGTGAATCAAAGTTTGTTTGTTTCTGTGCTTTAGGTACTTGTACCAACTATCCTTCCAGTTATGACTTTTTAATCAGCTACTGTTTATCTTTTATTTGCATTTTTCTCTACCAATCCTTTCTAGCGCTTCTGTCTTAAGTACTCTTAAGCCCCTATTCTTTCCTTAGATTCAGCAGCATTTATACAGAGTACCAATATTTTGAGCTCTGCCAAAGTGAGCACTTAGCAGTAACTTTGCTTGGTACCTTCCTCCCTGAAGAGTAATTCATCACTTGCTGTTCTGAAAGCCTCAGAGTTTGCTCACAACTTCAGCAATTTCAGATCAATCAAACCACAATCTCCAAGAACAGACTTTACACATTAACTTTTCACTATATTCAGACACTGCCAAAATAATGACAGGTTTCAGAGTAACAGCCATGTTAGTCTGTATTTGCAAAAAGAAAAGGAGTACTTGTGGCACCTTAGAGACTAACCAATTTATTTGAGCATAAGCTTTTGTGAGCTACAGCTCACTTCATCGGATGCATACTGTGGAAAGTACCTCTCACCCCCCCACACACAAACCCACTCTCCTGCTGTGTGTGTGTGTGGGGGGGGAACCTGGATGTGTGTTGGAAATGGCCCAACTTGATTACCATACACATTGGTAAGGAGAGTGATCACTTTAGATAAGCTATTACCAGCAGGAGAATGGGGTGGGGGGAGGTATTTTTTCATGCTTTGTGTGTATAAAAAGATCTTCTACACTTTCCACAGTATGCATCCGATGAAGTGAGCTGTAGCTCACGAAAGCTTATGCTCAAATAAATTGGTTAGTCTCTAAGGTGCCACAAGTACTCCTTTTCTTTTTGCCAAAATAAGTCTCTGCACATCAATGTATGTTTGTGCTTCCAGAGATTTCAACTTGTTTTTGGCTACAATAGGGATGCAGCTGTGAAAGTAACATTTTTATTTAATTGCAAACCAAAGATAACAATGCCAATTCCAGATTTACAGCCTGACATTCTTGAGTCTCGTGGAAATGATTTGCTAAACAAAGCCAGTAAATAATATAATACCAGCATACAATGTAGTTACCTCTGTCAAGGTTCCTTCCCCACTCTGAACTCTAGGGTACAGATGTGGGGACCTGCATGAAAACCTCCTAAGCTTACTTTTACCAGCTTAGGTTAAAACTTCCCCAAGATACAAAATTATTTTACCCTTGGATTTCCACTGCCACCACCAAACTTTATCTGGGTTTACTGGGAAACGTAGTTTGGACACGTCTTTCCCCCCAAAATCCTCCCAATCATTGCACTCCACTTCCTGGGGAAGGTTTGGTAAAAATCCTCCCCAATTTGCATAGGTGACCACAGACCCAAACCCTTGGATCTTAGAACAATGAAAAAGCATTCAGTTTTCTTACAAGAAGACTTTTAATAGAAGTAAAGGAATCACCTCTGTAAAATCAGGATGGTAGATACCCTTACAGGGTAATTAGATTCAAAACATAGAGAATCCCTCTAGGCAAAACCTTAAGTTACACAAAAGACACACAGACAGGAATATTCATTCTATTCAGCACAGCTATTTTCTCAGACATTTAAAGAAATCATAATCTAACACATACCTAGCTAGATTACTTACTAAGTTCTAAGACTCCATTCCTGTTCTGTCCCCAGCCAAAGCATCATACAGACACAGACCCTTTGGTTTTCTCCTAGTGCTGAAACTGAAGTGTATTAATATGCTCTATTGTCATCAATGACTCAGATCAGTAACTGAGTTTGTATAATGCAAATTTAAATGTGTCAGAGCAAATATATATTGAGAAGAAAATCAACAATTTTCTGCTACCACACTTCCCCATCTCACACACACACAGTAACTTGTCTTTTTTCATGGTATCATGTATATCAGTTTAAACATGGACTAAAATGTAGGCCCTGTTCTGCAATCAACTCTGTGTTGGCCAATCCCTTACACCTGCACAGGACCTCGCTAAAGTCAATGGGGGTCTGCTGGCACTAGATCTGATTCCAGGACTGAGGATTTAGGCCTTAAAAACACCAACATTTTAAGACTGATAGAAATATTTTAATGCATTTTTATTTTGATTTATACATGCATCCATTAAAAAGGACCACCTCCTTGACAATTCTTAAATATATTGCTATCAACCTGACCACTCCTATTACTGCCCTTCAACCATTAATCAATATATTTACAACAGCCAACAATAAGCCAGCAGCAAAAACCAGATCTTTAAAATCTCCATTAGAATCATCTCATTTTGTCACAGCAAGCAAAAACAAATAAGCTTTGTGACATTACCCTGCAGTTCAATAAACAAGGCCTCGATCCTGTGCATATTTAAGCATCATCTCAACCTGACTGCCATGAGTAGCCCCTTTAAAAAAAAAATGGGGTTGTTCACAGTAGTTAAGTTAAGCATGTGTAAATGTTAGCAGGATCAAGGGCCAGGACTGTTTTGGAGTAAGAAATTAAATGAGTTCTAAATATTTTCTTGTAGTACTTACTGCAGTTAAACCCACTAGTCTATTTTCATTGTCTAGAGAAATGAAAAATAGTAAACAGGAAACCTAAACAGTTAATTAGTTGTTTAAAATACAATTTTAATGTGTTATTAGTAACATGGGTAAGGATTTTAAACGTATATGATTATGAATTTGACCATGCCCCTCTAACTACATTTTATTTAAAAAGCAAACAACAAAAATCCTGATAGATGGGATGGCCTCAGTATTGATGGCTGATTTTTCAGCTATTTACCAAGAAAGAGAAAAATATTTTCGTGTCCCATAAAAAAAAACAGAAGTTAATGAAGACAGACACAAGGGAGCAAAAAAAAAAAAAAATCAAATTTGAAGTGTGTGGGTGGAATCATTTTCAAGATTAGGGCCTAAATTATTTCATTTTACAAAATTCAAACTATTTGTGGAATTTACTGAATGGCTAAGATGAGTTACATTTACTCTACAGAGAGGCACATCAAAAATGTATCCAGCAAAAGAACTGTTCCCTTTCCTCATGCTTCAGCCATATATGTACACAATGGTAGTAAATAAGAATATCTGGATAACAGTTCTTGGGAGGTTGTAAAATCTTGCCTTATACCCTTACAGAAGAATTAGCAAAAATACCTATTTTTTAAAAAGGAGAAAACTTTTTAAAAGTTTTTTTCCTTTAAACAGAAAAAAAAAAATCCTTATTTATAAAAAAAAGTGAACTAGGCACCTCTTCCAGAATTTCTCAAAGCTTAGTACAACTTACCGATTACTTGCAGAAATTCAGTGTTGCTGATTTGTGAATCACTGATACTAAATGTCTCCTCTTGTCTTACCTCTCCAAGCAGAAATCCTTCCTACAATTAAAAAAGATGCAGACTAAAAACAGAAAGAACCCACTAGTATAATTTATTCCCAAGCACATTTAATAAAAAAATTAAATGTAAGACTGTTTGAAATTGACATGTTGATTTGCGCAACAACAAATGCAACTATCAGTAAATTCAACATTGCCTGATTCTAAGTTTCACTTAAGGCCCCTTTATGCAAATCTGGCAGTGTAACGATGTGTTGAATGAGGCAGAAATTGCTTTTGAAGAAATACTATCTTTGCAACTGTAAAACTTGTGTAAGGGCTCTATATGCACTTTGTTAACAATCCCGGTACAGGGGCCATGTTATGGGCATAATATGGAAATGGAGCTGGTGCATCACAATTATTCTCTCCTTCCAAGGCCCACAGGAAACAGAGTGTACACTACAGAAGCCCTGAGGTTGCTCTATTTACACCTGATGCTGGGGCTGGGCACTTCCAGAAAATGGAAAACAGTGGTGAATTTAATAGGCAGGTTTCAAACAAACAAAAGGAGTACTTCTTCACACAACACATAGCCAACCTGTTGAACTTGTTGCCATGTGATGCTGTGAAGACCAAAAGCATAAATGGGTTCAAAAAAGAATTAGATAAATTCATGGAGAATACATCCATTAGCTAAGATGCTCCGGGACACAACCACATGCTCCAGGTGTCCCTAAACCACCAAATGTTAGAAGCTGGGACTAGCCACAGGGGGTGGATTACTCTTAATTGCCCTGTTCTGTTCCTTCCCAGTGAAGGATTTGGAATCGGCCACTGTTGGAAGACAGGATACAGGGGTAGGTGGACAATTGGTCAGAATGAGTCAGATCATTCTTTTGTAATTAAAGCCATCTTTCCCTCTCTGTTCCTATCCCAAGCACAAGAGTGGGATAACTGATAATCAGGCCCTATCAATATAAATAATGAAACAATAGGTTGCCATTTTTTTTTTCCGTTCAGATAAGTAGAGCAAATTTACACTACCTACCAGTGGATTAAAAGCTAATGTCAGCAAAGCCCTAACCGCAAATATATATTGCTGCAAGCCAGACTCTAGCTAATATTTTTAATGACTAGTGCTAGTACACTGTGAAGAATAAAGAGGTTTAATCCAGATGCTTATGTTTCCCCCCTTTTTATTGGTTTCAGTGTAACAGCCCTGTTAGTCTGTATTCGCAAAAAGAAAAGGAGTACTTGTGGCACCTTAGAGACTAACCAATTTATTTGAGCATAAGCTTTCGTGAGCTACAGCTCACTCCATCGGATGCACCTTTTTATTGTACACCCACCCCAACTTTCAAGTACATGGCACACTGATACAAGGCCCTGATCCAGCAGCATTCACACAAATGCTTGACTTTATTAGAAAGTACTCACAGCAACAAAGTTAATAACATACATGTTTGCAAAATTTGGGCCTACATCAGACTGTCAATCAAAACCAACCTCTTTAAAATGAAAGATCTACTTTCAAGGGTGAAAGACCTTTGCAGGCATTATAAAATCCCTATAATAAATTCTAGTAGTATGATAAAAAAGCTACATTTAATGTGTTTACTTTGTGCAACATGGTCAATAGAAAAGTTGATAATGCAACTGACAAACTCTCTTTAAATTTCTGCTTCTTGATTACATACATTTTACAATGAAAGTAGAGTGATAACTTGTATTAGGTTAACAAGTAAATTACAATACTCAAGGGATGATCCAAGTAGGCAGTTTATTTAAGTGAATTATGATCCAATGTCTATTGTACGCCAAAATGATTTTATGCGAGAAAGAGAAACTATGCACACTGCAGAGAATATTGTAAAAATAGTCTTTTATAAGAACAAAGTAGGCTTTTTAGAGTAATGAACTCAAGATATTAGGCAGCTTTTGGAAGCTAGCTTTTGGTTTAGCCACCTGTGAATAGCCTTCTGCGACTATGGCACCATACTATCCACCTGGTTAATGTCAGCAGGGGCATGTGGGGCACACAAGAGAAGATGGAGAACGGGATCCATTTCCTGAAAGTATTCAGACCAGAGTTAAACGAGAACCGGAACAACCAGAGAAATAAACATCCCTAGAGGCAGGACTGATGCACGACTAATGTCAGCAATGCACGGACATGCAAACGCCTAGTCTGGATTGCAACAACACACAACACTTTTAATGCCTACTGCTCTGTGTCGGGCCGAGGGGTTCAGTCCACCTGGGCTTCCCCCTTTTCCCTGTACACCCTCTGACTGATTCGTTAGACCCGTTGCGGGGGGGAAACGTAAGAGACTCACTTCCCCAAGACCTTCACAACACCTAATCACAACATGCCCCACCCCCCCCCAACTCTGCCCCTCCACTTCCCTTACCCCCCCATCCCCTCACCCCCAGCCTGCCCCGGCGCAGAGGTGAGGCGAAGGCGGCCGGCTCGGGGAGAGTGGGCGGGACAGGGGGCGCTAGGCCCAGGGCAAGCGGGCAGGGGTTCCCTGAAGCCCCCCTGCCCCAGTGGGGGGTGAGGAGCCCGTCTCCCTCCCGGCAGCTCCCCGGCGGGGAGCAGGGCGCAGCCCCGGACACCTACGTGATCCGCGCTGCTGTTAGCGCTGTAGTAACAGACGGAACTGAACGTGTAGCCCGAAATGGAAGCCGCCATGATGGAGACCACCGCCGCTGCCGCTCCCACAAACCACCGCGCCGCCCCCTCCCACTGCCCCCCCCCCCGCCGCCCCGGCTTCCGGGAGCGCCGCGGGGATGCCTGGGAAATGTAGTTCCCAGCTGCCAGCCTCAATGCGCGGGCGCCTGGGAGCGCTGAGAGCAGGTGCCGCACGGCCCCGGCGCGGCCACCGAGGGAGCTGGGGCCCGCCTCGCCCAGTGCTTGGGGGCCGCTGCCACTCTCACCTGGGCCCTGCCTGTCAATACCTCTCACTATGCGCGCCTGGTCGTTACAAAAACTAATTTCCCCTCTGCTGTTACTCGCGCCTTCTTGTCAACGGTTTGAGGTGGGCCACCCCCATCATTATGACAAAAGGGATTGTTCCTCCCTTGGTACCCTGCTGTCCATTGAATTGTCTCGTTAGCACCGACCTCCCGCACCCCCACTCGGTAAGGAAGCCCCATCTTTTCAGGTGCTGTATATTTATAGCTGCTGCTCTATTTTCCACTCCATGCATCTGATGAAGTGGGTTCCAGCCCACGAAAGCTTATGCCCAGATAAATGTGTTAGTCTCTAAGGTGCCACAAGGACTCCTCGTTGTTTTTACTACTAGTAACGATTGTCACTGTACGGCAGGGTATCATCACGCCATGCCCTAGCAGTGAGGGCGTGCACGGCGCTGTACGGAGCACAGGAATAGGTCGCCGGGCAGTGCTCTAGCAGTGTCAGTGCACGCAGTGCCGTACGGAGCACGGGGACAGGTCACAAAGCAATGCCCTAGCAATGTGAGCGCGCACAGCGCTGTACAGAGCATGGGTACAGGGCGCCAGGCAATACGCTAGCAATGTGAGCGTGCACGGCGCTGTACGGAGCACGGGGACAGGTCGCCAGGCAATACGCTAGCAATGAGGGCATGCACAGTGCTGTACGGAGAATGGGAACGGCACCAGGCAATGCCCTAGCAGCCTAAGCAGCATCAGAGCACACAGTGCTGTACGGACCAAGGGAAGGTCACTAGGCATTGCCCTAGCAGCGTCAGCACCATTTGTCCTAGTAGCATCTGTGCACACAACACTGTATAGACATGAGCCCAGGTCACCAGGCATTGCCCTGGCAGCATCAGTGTACATGGTGCTGTACAGAGCACAGGGACAGACCCACTTCATGTGCCCTGACCTGACTATGGTGTCATTAGATTGTCATCAGATAACCCATGGACATTTAGGCCCCTCTACCCATGCTGTCTCTGGGCCTCAGACTTAAATATCACAGGTGACTAAACCTCAACAGGGTAGGGACTGTGCCATTTTATGTTTGTGTAACCCTTCTGCCCATCAGAGTTGGCAGCAACAAGGGCCGGGTTCAGTATCTAGGGGTTCCATTCCAATAAAACAATGCAAAACCAGCTTGAGCCCCCACCCAGTGACCTGGGACAAATATACACCACCCCCACTGAGTGCCTCTAAGAGGCAATACTTCCTCTCTCACAAGCACAGAGGCTGAGCATAGCAAAAGCCTTTTAATAACAGAGAGAAACAATGTGGCATTATGTTGGGGAAACACCACCAACAGGATTCATAACCAACCCATGAACCAAAACCCACCCCAAGAAAATTGGGCCACATCCTTTCCCTTTGGTTCTTGAGTCCAGCAACCCAAAAGTCCAACAACCCAAAAGTCTCTGTCCCTGATCAGTGCCGCCCCAGAGTTTGAAAGTTTATCTGCAGAGTTTTAACTCCCAACCTGGGTGGAAATGCGGGGGGTTAAGGGGCACCTTACGTGGTCCGAAGCCTACTACCCAACCTCTCCGTGGGGCTCCACTCCGCTCCACCAGCTGCCCCACAAATTGCTCTGCCAGCCACTCCACTCCGCTCTGCTAGCTGTCCCGCGAGCGGCTCCCACCATCCCACAAACTGCTCCGCCAACCGCTCCCGCCATCCGACTAACTGCTCCACAATATATCTTCAGGCCCCCCCACTACTTAACACAACACTCAGTAATTTCAGCTCCTAGTAATTTTAGCTCTTTAGTGATTTCAGCATGTAGTAGGGAAGCCTCACTGCTAGTATACCATTGGCCCAAAGTGAATTTAGCTCAGTAACTTGTAACTAGACTCATAGTAGAATCAAAACTAGCTCTGATATTCCACCATAAAGAGGAAAAAGGTGCAACTGACATGTAAGGCCTTCATCAGCAGACCTATCCCCAACATCTCTCAATTCACTGGCTTTTGGAACCCATGACCCTTGCCTAGCGAGTGCTGCTTAGTTGATGGTGAGTCCCTCCATCATAACAAAAGGCCAAGTACAGTTCCACTGTCCTTGATTCACATAATCAGGATAATAACAGTTTATTCTTCCTGCCCCAATAACAGAGAAACTGGAGCTCCTACAGCAGCCAAAGTGACCATCTAGGCACGGTGGGTGTGCCTATGCAAATGAGATCAGCCCCTGAAGTTCTTTTCCATAACCCACCAGGACTCACCACCAGATGTCAGGGTAGAGCTCATCCTGACTCTGCTTACATTTGCACAGCACCCAGTACAGTGGGGGTCCACATCAAGTCCCCTGGCCACTACTGTAATTAAAAATATTTAATAATCATTAATAATAAAACTGATGTAGTAATTTTAAAATTACAAAGGTTTCTATTTACCGTATGTTTTCATGAATACGTAGTACTGAAGGTTTTGGAGGTATGGATGAACAATAGTCTAAGGAAACAAATTCTGTTTCCAGTTACACCTCAGGCCAACCCCACTGAAGTTAATGGAGTTACACAAACAGCAAAATCTGCCCCTCTGGTGGCAACAGCTATTTCCTGTGACAGGTTCTCCACAAAATAATGTACAGGTGACAGTGTGATTTTAATGGCACAGTCCAGTAACATGTCCATGCAGGGAGATGTGATTTCATATACAGTCTCATACAAAATTCAACAAAACTTGTAAATGAGAAGTCAAAATCACAATATGTACCCCAGTAGAGGCGGTTTCACATGCAAATACTATTTTTTCTTTTTCATGCATACTTCTTTCACTCTTTTTTTTTAACCAAAGGGAATTAAATTAAGGATACTTAATGTAACATTAAGATTAAAGCCTGGAAACTCCAAATTAATCCATGTGAGCAGACCCTTATGCATGTGTATCACCCAAGTGAAGTCAATGGAGTTCTGCTTGTGCACAGTCTGCCTGGATCAGCTTGCAGGACTGGGGCCCGAGTTAGTATAACAACAGCAACAAAAATGAAGAGGCCAAATTCAGAGAGAGTTGTGCATTCATATGCCAAAGCTAAATTAGTTCTAGGATTCCTACAGCCTCGTTCCTCATTCCTATTTTTGCTGTAAAAAGTACACTTTCAGGCTCCAATCTTGCAGAATCGAGGCCTAATATAGTACAGTAGAAGCTCAGAGTTAGAACACCAGAGTTACAAACTGACCAGTCAACCACATACACCCAATTTGGAACCCGAAGTACACAATAAGGCAGCAGCAGAGACAAAAAAAAAGAAAAAAAAAAAAAGAGCAAATACAGTACAGTAGTGTGTTCAACAAAAACTACTAAAAATAGCTAAGTGGAAAGCAACATTTTTAATTGGCATAGTAAAGTTTCAAAGTTGTATTAAGTCAATGTTCAGCTGTAAACTTTTGGAAGAACAAACATAACATTTTGTTCAGAGTTACAAACATTTCAGAGTTGCGTACAACCTCCATTCCTGAGGTGTTCGTAACTCTGAGGTTGTACTGTAACATTTATATGACCAATCCTGCAAACTACCAAATGTCGGTCAGACGACCATGAATTGTCCATGGAAACCAATGAGCTTCTCAAAACAGTAAACACTTATTGACACCCTTGAAACGACACAAGATAGTAAGCAGCACCCTTGATAGTGTTTGCAGAATGGAGCTTGATAGTGTCAAAACAGTTCAAGAGCTGTGCAAAAAGACTGAGTGAAGGCTGTTGTAGGCATAACTTTTCACTCTCCGGACATTTTTGTGCTTGATTTCTCTACTTAAATAGTGTATCGCTGTATGTTTGTACATTTAATGGACCTCTAGAATCTGATTCCCAAAACCATGTAATTCCTTGTGTTAGAAAACAAAAAGGCTGTGGCCTTCATCTTGCAAACCATTCCATGTGGGGGAATCCCTGTGATGATCAGATTGGGGGTCTGTGTGGGTCCTCCAGAGCAGACAATCTGGCAGTTTCAGGGTTTATCACTTTGATGCAATGTCCAGCTAGTTGCACCCATTTTCAGATTCCTAATTGCTTGTTTTTTGGAAAGTGTGCAAGTCCTGTCATATATTTCATTGTGTACACTTCTTCCTTTAGGGCAGTGGTTCCCAGACTTGTTCGCCGCTTGTGCAGGGAAAGCCCCTGGCGGGCCGGGCCGGTTTGTTTACCAGCCACGTCCGCAGGTTCAGCCGATCGTGGCTCCCAGTGGCCGTGGTTCGCTGCTCCAGGCCAATGGGACCTGCTGGAAGCGGCATCCAGTATGTCCCTCAGCCCGCGCCGCTTCCAGCAGCTCCCATTGGCCTGGAACAGCAAACCACGGCCACTGGGAGCCATGATCGGCCGAACCTGCGGACATGGCAGATAAACAAATTAGCCCGGCCCGCCAAGGGATTTCCCTGAACAAGCGGCGGAACAAGTTTGGGAACCACTGCTTTAGGAAATATAAGTATTTATAGTATTTATTTATTTGTACACTTGATCTTTATAAAATTGTTATTTTTAATACAAGAATCAATACCTTTTTATTCAATACATAGATTTCAAATGCTCAATACTGGGAGATCTTAGGAGAAGCCTTTCAAAACTGAACCAATGTGTGAATGAATAATGAAAGAAAAAACATAGAGCAAGGAAACAGATTATTATAATCCCTTTAAAGCATGGAACAGATAAACAACAGCAAGGAAAATATTATTTAAAATGTGATGAAAAGTTCCTTTTAAAAGCTGATAATGCTGTGTGTGATAAGCCCAACACACTATACAACAATGTTAACTCCAGGTCATTATTAAAGGGAATATATAATAGGTGCAGAATAAAAATAATATAGAAAATTATTATTTTTATTATGGACTCCTAGATGGTAAATGTACAGACAGATTAGATTCTATTTCTTTTCTAATTTAAGGCACTTACATTTTCATTTGCCATAAAACAGCAATTATATTTTTGACTAAGTTTCAAGCCCCATTCACTGTAGGTTATGCACTGTATTCATTGTTGAGTCTAAGAAATGTGTTTATACTTCCTGTCCCTTCACACACTAGTGATCCAAAGGAAATAGCAGAAATCCTTCTGATTGTGATCGTTTTAGATCATTCATGTGGGTCAGGTGGTCCAGGGTTCAAAATCTGGTCATTTGGAGTCACATTATCCATTGAAAGCAAGACTATTTACTTTTAATCTGTTTAAATCACATGCTGGCATTTGTATATGATGATGGAAAAACAGGAGAATTGTGTCTCTAAAACAAAACAATCACAGTTTAAGAGACAGATGGACAAAAGAATAGGACATAAAATTGGAGTTACACTAAGGATGAATTTGGTTTATTGAAGTACAGTATTAAAATAGCTATGACCTGATCCTGTTTGTGCAGTTAAGGGTTGCAGGATTGGATCTCTTAAATTTAGTCCTCTAATCTGCTAAAATATTAGTGGTGTAGTATTACTGCCAGGCCTACTGACTTTATGAAGCTTAAAATATAACTATTTTAAAGCTCTTTAATGGCCTGAAAACCTAGGTCTGGAAAAAAGAAGCATATTCCATGGGACTGGTGTGTTTTTTTATGTGAATAACATAGGGTCCAATCCTGTACAATGCTAAATACCTCAAAATAGGCTCAACACTTTGCCAGATCAAGCCCGTTACCTATAAAGAAGCTTCCAGTATTGCTAAAATGTTCTGTATGCAAACACAACATGAGGGCTTTCTTGCCTCTGACGTTATTCCCCCCACGGACAGATATGGGGCTGTCCAAAATTTGCACATCTGAGTGAGGGTCATATTGGTAACTTCCCAGAAGCCTGATCTGCATAGAATAGAGCCCGTTGTATTTTCCTTCATCCTCTGTACACAGCTGCTTCTAAGCTGAATGGTTCCAGACAGCCAGTTACAGAGATGGGGTAGACATATCCAAAGTTCAGAGTGTATTGGGATCTGTTGATTGGTCTGTCCCATGTCTAGCTACCCAATCTTTGCTAATTAGTAGTCTTTACTGCCTCTGCATCATCTCTTTGCCTCTCCAGCACTGCCTGGTTCTCCCTCCCAACAGTCCCACGGAGACTCAAATCTTATCTTGGGACCCACGTGTTTAGGAGCTGGTGAGAGGATGCAGGACTAGCTTGGAGTTCAGTGAGGACATATTTGAAGAGTGCAGGGGCAGATATCAGGGGGCATGAAAGGAAGGATGGTCCAGTGGTTAGGACCTGGGGGACCTGAGTTCAGTATCCCATTCCATGATAGACTTCTTGTGTGACCTTATTCTGTCTAACTCATGGGGGTGTTGTGAGGGTAAATACATTAAAGATTGAGAAGTGCTCAGACACTACACTCATAGGTGCCGACTTCGCCGCTTTCCCCTGGGTGCTGGACCCCAACTCTGTCCCAGCCCTGCCATCACTCCACCCCTTCAACGTGGCCCCGCCCCTGCCCACCCCTTCTCCAAAGTCCCCGCCCCAACTCCGCTTCCTCCCTGCCCCTATTCCAACTCCTTTCCCAAATCCCCGCCCTGACCCCGCCTGCTCCCTTGAGCATGCCACTTTATGGCTCCTCCCCCTCTCTCCCAGCATGCCGCCAAACAGCTGTTTGGCAACGGCCAGGGGGAAGCGCTGGGAGGTAGGCGTAGGAGTGGGGACGCAGCGTGCTTGGGGGGGCGGAAGGAGGTGGGGTGAGGGGAGTTTGGCTGCCAGTGGGTGCAGAGCACCCACTAATTTTTCCCCATGGGTGCTCCAGTCCCGGAGCACCCACGGAGTGGGCACCTATGACTACACTGATGGGAGCTATAAGCACCTATCCTAGATAGGCTGATGGATGTAGGAGTTTTGTGAAGGACAGAGCTGAAGGCTCTCCCTATCTCTCTCTCAGCATATCTCTGACACCCTCCTTTCCACTTAATTATTCCCTGCACTGTTCCACCAATCCACCTCACTGCTGTCCCCATACTCCCAGCTCAGACCAGCCCCAAAAGGCCAGCCCTCCCATTCCCAGACCCTGATTCCTGGCTCCCACAAGGAAGACAGGGAGAGGAGCTCAGACTTCTCCCAGAGAAGCACCCCCCTCCCCAAGATCATACATGGAGAGCAAGGAGAGGGGCTCAGGACCTCCCCCCCTAGAGTGTGCAGGGAGAGGGGCTTATACAGCCTGAAATCCTGCATGCTTAGAGGGAGGGAGGGAATACCATAGGGGTGACAGATCCCATCCTCTTGCCAACCAACCCCAAATCCCCAATCCCAATGTCCTCCCCACCCTTCCACTTCCCCTAGTACTCCTGACCCCGACCTTAAAAAACGGACACTCCAGCAGGAGTGCCGGAACCTGCCCTTCCCCCTGAAGACCTGCCCCCACCCTGCCCCTTCCACCCAGGCCTCACCCCTGCCCTGCCTCTTCCTCCAATGCCCCGCTCCTGCCCTGCCCCTTCCCCCCGAGGCCACGCCCCCATTTGCTCCTCTTTCCCCATCCCTCTGTCACTCACTGCTTTTCCCCTCTCCCCGTCTCCCTGCAAGGGTTGGGAGGGACTTGCCTGCAGAGCATGAGTGGGAGCTGCAGCTGCCCGATGCAGATAGGAGGTGGCCCTGGCTGAGTAGGGGCTGGCGTGGGTAATGACTTGGCACCTCCCCGCCTCCCCCGTCCGAAGTAACTGGACTTTGGGTGTCCAGTCAGTAGATCTGACCGGACATCGTCAAGACCCCATTTTGACTGAACTTTCTGGTCAAAAACCGGCCACCTGGCCACCCTACTACCAATGCCTTTCCCTTCCTCTACCATTTATCCTCCTCATCTTAATCCCTCTCCCCCCACTGCAGCCCCAAAACCTTCTCCACCTATACCCCCCCACTACTCCACCCCTAATCCTCTCCCTCCAGCACTGCTCTCACACAGTTCCACATTTCACCTCACGACTGCAACACCCCATAGTCCAGGCATGGGCAAACTACAGCCAAGCCATTCGTTTGTGGGTGGTACGGGCTGGTGAAGCTACGTTCTGTTCTCAATCTTTCACAAATATACAGGTTAAACTGAAAGAAAATAAGTTACACCATAAACTTACATATAGACTTGTGTTAAGGAATGTTCCTTTGCATATTTGCCACTACTTTTATGTGTAACTAGCAACAGGAATAGCCCACCTTTTAATGTTTGTTTTGGAAACAAGTAGTTGTGCGTTTCTTTGTTAGATATGAAGACACCGAAAAATAATTTTATAGCAACACTGATGGTGACCAACAGCAGTTTATAAAAAAAAAGTATGGTGATTGTTTGAGATCAATGGGTGACCTGACAGTGAGTTTGACTACGTAGTACAAATAACCAGAAAAAAACAGTCATTACCTTATTATTGAATTCCGGACCAAGATATGTCAGTATCCGCTGTGGGCATCCACATCTAACAATCATTTTGTACATGCCCTTTGCCACCTCAGATGCTGACTTACTTCTAAGTGGAAAGGCTTCCACCCATCTTGAAAGATAATCTATGGCTGTCAGTATATACTGGTATCCATCCTTTGTTACTGGTAATGGTCCTATTAAATCCATTCCCACCTATTCCTAGATCCGAGTGACCTACATACAAGGGTACCAGTTACAGTCATACCACACGTGTTTCTTACTAAATGTTCTCAATAAACCCATATGTCACAAGCAGAGAATGTAAGGCCCACTTTTAAATACAGAAGAAAAAGAAAGAAAGAAAAAACAAACAAACAAAAACAAGGACAGGAATGGGTTATGGAAAACAATACAAGAGTAAAGCTGAAGAAATATCCCCAGCCAGTGCAAAGGCGCATTAGAGGTAATTGCTGCACTGTGCTGTGCCACTTGTATGCATTGGACTCGTTTGAAAATCAAAGCCTCCTTGTATCGCAGAAATAACAATGGATAATGATAAACAATAATGTGTCTGATTCCAAAATTCACCTTTATGCTTTTCAAGGTGGTATCCAAATTTAATTCCTTTCCCTCTTTCAGGCAAGTCAGACATCGTGCAACCTGTTTTTGATGGAACAATATGATTATATTAACATTTCATTATGGAAATAGTATTGCAAGGGAACAGAGTTTGCATTTGCACACCAAATATATTTTTATATTTCTTTTATACATTTTGAACTTCTATTTTAATTGTAAATAGCATTCTTCAGGATTTAGTTTCATTACTTTACATACCCAATTGGCAATGTCTTTTGTCATCCCTGGCCAATAGTATTTTGATGTCAGCATATTCCTCGTTTTGAATATTCCTAGATGTCCACCCAATAGACTGTCATGATACCTTTCAAAGAGTTGCAGGGCTTCTTTCATGGTGTGCACAACAACAACCTTTCTTCCTTTTTGCAGAATGGAACAATGTCCCCTCTGTTGATCATAGAAGATGGAGCACGGAGGATGATTAAGGTTTCTCGGGGCCCTGAGCCAGAGCAATAGTTGGGCCCCTACCCACCCTGTCTGCCGGTTGCACCATCTATGGCCCTATCCCTTTCTTCCTCTTCCCCAGGATCTCAGCCATATTCCACCTAGGCTCCCCACCATTTTGCCTCCCCCACAACTCCTTTGTTCATTTCCCACCCACCCCACTCTCCCACACAGCCCCAGGACTGGAGAAGCTCTATCCCTGTGTCACAGCCCCAGGGCTGTACCAGGGAGAGAGAGCTCCTCCAGGCCCAGGGCTGCAGCAGGGGTTTGGATGCTGTGGTTCTTTAGGGGACCAGAAGCAGGGTGCTGTGGATTCTCCTTCCCCACCAGGCACTTCTGCTGGAGATGGGGTCAGGCATAGGGGCTTCCCCTGCTGCCCCACGGCTTCTGCCAGGGCTGGGGTGGGGGCAACGTGTTGCACTTAAGCTATGACCGGTTATTTGCAAAGCCATTAATTAATTATAAGGCATATGACTACCAAAGACATCTATACACAGTATGGTTCATAATGCCTTGAGTACAAGGGGGGAATTTCAGTGTATAGTTAGAAATTATTGCTCATTGAACATATAGCGATTGCTGTTGGTGCTTGCAGCAAACTGGATAACATACTTAAGAAATGAAGCAAGTCATTAGGGTTTTTTTGTAAAATTTATACTAATTTCTCACATAACTGCACACTGTGTTTGTTGCACCACCGGCATAGATAGCAAAGGAGATTTTCTGGAAAATTTTAATAAAACTAGAGATCCCAGTTCCGGTCCCTTTGAAGGTAAGATTAACACTCCAAATAATCCCAGTGTTGGGACATCAGGACCATCATTTACAGGCTGAAGTTTCCAGTGTAATGTGTCAGTATTATCTTTAAAAAAGTATTCCTTGCCTTCCAAAGAAAAGTTGACAGCAAATCGATGCAGGTTCAGTCTGCCTGCTTTATTCATTCCTTCAGGATATGTTTCACTCCTTAGGTATGCCAAAACATTTGCAATTTTTTCCTCAGAAGATTTCCCTCAGAATTGTTTACAAGAGAAAACAGTTACTTAAGAGCAAACATCACATATCAATCCATATAAGACTCAAAGTTGATTTAGAAGGTATGAGATGTACACTGCAGACCTATAAGCAGGGTAAACCTAAATCAACAATGCATCATTCATAGGCCAGTCACAAGACAGACATAAATAAATTGCAGACATGTGCATAATTTTGAAATATTTGTGGCTTGCAAATTATGGCTATATTAAATCAGTGCAGATTGAATGTTATCAGAGATAAGGATATCACCTACAAGATTGTAACCATGTATAGACATAGTGACTCAGGACAGTAAATGTAACAGCACAAAAATGTCAATAAAAAAAGCAAACACAAGCAGAGTTGCTTGAAGATAATGGGTTCTGAAAACAAATGAATAATTAATATAATATATGGAGATATACCTATCTCATAGAGCAGGAAGGGACCTTGAAAGGTCATTGAGTCCAGTCCCCTGCCTTCACTAGCAGAATCAAGTATTGTCCCTGACAGGTTTGTTTGTTTTTTTAACTGATCCCTAAATGGACCCCTTAAGGGATGAACAAACAACCCTGGGTTTGGCAGGCCAATGCTCAAACCACTGAGCTATCCCTCCACACCCCACTGAAGGGAACGTTCTACTTATTTATGTGTGTTGTAGAGGTAATTTTTTGCTTCGTGCAACTTTTTGGGAGAAAATAGTTTTCTGAAATTCTGAACAATCTGAAATAAAGAAAACCCAATAACATACACATATCAGTATCACCTCATTCTCAGCTATGCCTTTAATCAATAATTTTACTGTAATTTAACGAATCAATCCTAACGTAATGTTACTTGATTATCTAACAAATTATATCCCACCACCTTAATTGGTATACACCCAGCAAAATTACTTATACATCAGCCAAAGAAAATCAAAAAACCAGACAGAGACCACACAGATAAACAATAGAGAAATGGGGAGCAATAAATAAATCACCATGATTACAGGCATGCAAACCATTTAAGAAATTACTATACAGTTATTGTAAAGATTCTTGATTATTCATGCAGTTAGCCAGGAAGACCCTTAGTATTTGTGTACTTTTACCAGATTTGCCCATTAATTGGGGTATGCTCATTTATTGGGGTTACTTGTCTGGGTTTTTTTCCCCTGATCGTTTTTTCCCCCTACTAATGTACTGCTTATGTATAAAGCTCTTGTAAAGCACCCTTCTTTCACTACTAACAGTATTGCTGTAAAACCTTTATTTTTAAGGCACAACTCTTAACTCCTTATTGCACAGTTCTACAGGCATTCTAAGCAAGATTCTTAACAGAAGGTTAACAAATATTCTATGAGAGAGAGACCATGCTAAAGGAGCTTGGTCTGAAAAAGAAAAAGAAAGCTTGCTCAGGTCTGTGCCTCAATTTCCCTACTCCACAGCAATTACTCAACAATTAACATGTGATTAGGGTCCACGTGCTGCCTGCGTTTGTTCAACAATTTGTGACCAGCTTTGCCCGTTACTTTGGGGTACACTCATTTATTAGGGTTACTCTTCTGAAGGGAGGGTGGTTGTGTAATTCTATCAATGTACTGCTTGTGTGCCCAATGGAATGAGTCAAACAGCACTTTCAAGCTGACATCCTTATTTGTCCCAGATTTAGCATGTCCCTATCCCCACTATTACATCACAATTGTACTGGTAGTAACCCACTTGATGAGCAAACCCCAGAGTACTTTTGGGCGCTACAGGGATCTGTAGCTGAGGTAAAAGAAGCATTGCTGCTGAGTAAATGTGGAAGATTCAAACACAAAAGTAAAGTTATTTATGGACTAATAGTGATAACTACTCAAGGAGAACCTAAACAAAATAAGTTGCATTATTAAAGGTTAATACCTGAGGTAGAAAAGGAAACAGAGAGGGAAAATGAGGGATCTCACCCACTCCAGAAGCTTGAACTCGTGAGGCTTCCCAGGCAATGGTGATAGCTCAGAGTCTTGGATCAGTCAGGAGTAGATGAAACCCCAGTGCAAATGAGGCAGAATTTGGGTCTATGCAGACATCAGAAAACTTACTGGAGTGTAAGTAGATGGTTTTGTAGAGAAAATACAATGGTTCAGGGGAGGACACTAGATTTGTTTATGGGTACACTGATGACTCAAGGAATTTGTTTAGGCTAGACAATAGGAGCTGATCACTTCTAACTATGGCTGGTGTTCCTTCAGGGGGCTGACAATGAAATTGGGCTGCTTCAGTATTTTGGATATCAATCAAGGTTTAACTACTAGAATTGGTCTAACTGCTGAGCTGTGTGTGTGCAGCATAGGTTCATTAACATCTGGAGCAGAGAACTCCCATGATGCCGTTGTTCCCTGCTTTTTTTCTCTGATCAGTTTTGGTTCAAGCAGGCGGGGTGGGTGTCCTTTCATGAGTCAGACAGACTGGCTACTGTGCCCTAGTTCCCCAAGAAGACAGGTATTATCTGTGACTGCAGAGGTCTTCACAGGGCATTGAGCATGAAATGATCTTTAACAATATTTTGTGACCTCTTACATTAAGGAAATCCATTCCACCTTGGTTTAGGAGAGAGACTCCTGATTGACCAATAAGAATCTGGTGTTGCAGATCCCCACAGTGCAATTATTTTTTATTCTCCATTGTAAGTGCAGCTTTTATTTTGGTGAGTTTTGCTCACAGATGCAGAAATGTGGACTTGCACATCCAAAAGTTCTGCAGCCGCTGCTCTTGAGCCCAAGCCTTCATTGTTGAAGATTTTTGCCCTTGGGAAGGATGTAAGATGACCCCATACAATACACTTACTGAATATCTGTGAATCAGCTTCTACACATAAGCAATGACATGTGAACATGGGATTGTATGGGCTAGATTCACAGGCAAGATAAATGCAGCAAAAAGCAATCCTAAAATTTGTGAACTGTTATGAGACTTCAGGTAGACAAATAGTGATAAGAGACTCTTTTAAATACTCAAAATGTGTGACGCAGAGTTTGATGGAATGTAGGGAAATTATTTCACTGCATCAAGTCTCCTGTAGCAGTAAAGTATCACTGGGGCAGCAGGTTTTTATATTTTTTGTTGGCGTCCAGAAAAGGTCCAAGGGAGTTTTGCTGTGGGAGGGGGCTTGGGGTCAGTACTGGGTTTACAATGGTGCCCATGGCGCTGTGGCACCAGGCCCACGCTGGGAAAGGGCCCATTACAGACCCCTCTAACTTATCCGCATAGCTGGGTCTGGCCCCTCCCCTGGGGCAGTCCAGCACACAGGCCCTGCTATGTGAGCAGCTCTCATCCAGCAGGTTCCACTCGCCTGTAGGGGGCTCATCACCCAGCAGCTGGGGGCCACTATGTGGCTCGGCAGGGCTGCTGGCCACGGGGCCAATGGGTGTGGGTGGGCTGGGTGGGATCTTGGGAGTCACGTCCCAGGGATCTGCCCCGCTCCCCAGCACTGCTCCAGCTCTGAGCTGTCTCCGCTGCCTGGGACCTGTGGCGACCCACCTGCCTCCCCTGGGGAAGAGCCACCTGGGACTGGTGCAGAGGCTGGACCAGTCTCAGCCAGTCACAGGGGACAGTGCCGGGGGTCTCAGCTGGGTGGATCCTGCCAGGCATGTGGGTCCTGAGGGAGCCTGGACGGGGTAGGCTCTGCTCCTGCTCCAGCCTGGCTGATTGCACCACTCCCAAGGGGCCGGAGTTATCCTGCCCCAGGACCAGCTCTGGCTGCGCTGCTGGCTCAGCCTGGCAGACACAGTCACCTCCCATCAGGGCTGGCTATTGTGGCCAGGTGTCAGGGTGTGGGAGAGTAGGTCTCCAGTGGGTCTGGGGGGTGGTGCTGGGCAGTGGAGGGTGGGGAGATCTGTGTGTGTTGGGGGGCTGGGAAGTGTGGGGGGTCTGTGCGGGACACTCTGCAGTTGTGGTGGTGGGGGGCACTGGGCCGTGAGGGGATCTGTGTGTGTGTGCGCGCAGGGTGCTGTGCAGTTGTGGGAGGGTTGTGGGGGGTGTTCGGGTAGTGGGGCACTGGGCAGTGAGAGGAGCTGTGGGGGAGTTCTGGATGGGGGGGCTGTGCTGGGCATAGTGGTCTGTGGGAGGGCACTGGGCATGGGGGTTTGTGGGGGGTCTCTGGGTGGTGTGGCACTGGGCGTAGGGAGTCAGAGGGGTGCTGGGCAGGGGGGTAGCATGGTGCAGCATGGGCCCGTCCCCAAGGGAAAGAAGCATGATGGCAGCGCAGGGCTGGGCTGGGCAGTGTGCATCTGGCAGCTCCCAGTTTGTAAACAGAGCCCTTGTACTGGGCTGGGTGGAGCAGGGCTGTCCCTGCCATGCCATGACCCATCTCCCATTGCCCCTGGCCAGCCCCTCACTCTGAGAACTCTGCCCCCCTGCTCCATGTCCCCATTGCCCCCATGGGGCCCCACAAATATGTTTAGCATTGGTTAATCTGGCCCTTTTTGGGGTGCAGGCTCTGGGATGGAGTTGGGGTACAGGAGGGTTGCAGGCTATGGGGAGTTTGAGTGAGGGGTGCAGGCTCTACCCCAATCCCCTGCCCCAGGTCACAGGAGGGGTACAAACATGCGGGCTCTGGGAGTTAGCAACTCAGCACGTTATATAAAGAGAAAGGCGCTGCAGTGATTTCATATAGACATAGAAACTGATAGAAGACTCTTACATATTCAAAATGTGAGATGCAGAGTTTGAGGGAGGGCATGTCTGTACAATATTTCACAACATTCAGTCTCCTGGCTGTAGCAGTAATGTGGGCCTGCAGATAGAGAGGAGCTGCGGTGTCTGAGCACTGACAGTCTAGGAATTGGGAGGCCTGGGCCATTAAGAACCCACCCTCTGCTCCGGGGCTGACATACAGCATCCTATGAGGAGGACGAAAAAGCCTCTGCCCCGACCCCGCCCTAGATTTGCGAGCACAGCAGGTGGCTCTCTCCCCCTCCCTAAACGGGGGTTTTGTCCCCCCACAGGGTCTGGCAGAGTCTTCCCCCTCCCCCGGGCTTAACCCCGGCTACCACCCCCGATTTTCCCCCTTCAGCTCCTCTTCTGCCGCTACCTACAGTAGCTTGATCCCCCCTGCCAGTAAGTTTCTGCCCCCTGCTCAGATCCTGACACCCCCCACCCCCGCTGCGATCTGCCCCCCTTAATCCTTTTAAACCCCTCCAAAGGGGAGGCAGCAAATCGTAAGGAGACGTAAGGGCAGAGAGAGGGCAGTGACAACAGCGAAGGTTACTGGGCATGCTCAATGCACCCAAAGAAGGGCACTGGGAGAGGGGGCTGTTTGTGCCCTGCATGCAATTTCCCCACCCAGATGCAGCCCTCGGGCCAAAAAGTTTGCCCACCCCTGCCATAGTCCCATAGTTGTGCAGCAAAAAAACTTATAAGAATCTAAAAATGTTATGAGCATGCCATGGTAGGGGGCTGTGTACCCAGAGCCCCCTTGTCCTTAACCCCACTCAATGCCATTGTTCAAGAAATAAGGATTCCCTTGTCTTTCTTCTTCCCTCTAGTTAAGCAATGCTCGCTGATTAATCAGCGCTGGCTCTCTGCTGTCATAGTCCCCCTAGACAGAAAAGTCCCACCAGACAGTCATTCTCTCACATGCACGCCGCATGGGCAATATTCCCTCTGCGAAGCCGGTCTGAGCCCCTTCTTCCCTGGTCTTGCTGCACAGGTGCGCTTGGCACCTACTGGTCTGGAGAGCCCGAGCTGAGATCCATGTCCAGCGACCCCCTGGGGTCAGCGAGACCCACAGCGTGAGCCACACGTGTGTGCAAAACGTTGCAAGAACCCGCTGCTTTTGTAAAACGCCGCCCGGTGGGTGTGTGTGCGACAGGGACCCCTTGCTGAGATGACCCAGGTCTGTGCACCCCCCCCCCCCAAGAGGGCTCAACTCAAGCGCAACTGAGCCGGGCCATACCAGGAGCAGCCCCGAGCACAGCTTCCAGGACCCTCACTCCCCTCGGCATCCCTCCAGCAGCCCACGGCAGAGGAAAAGTCCTCCAGCAGCCTAGAGGGGTTTGCCGCCTGGCGCGCTCAAACCCACCCGCACTCTATGGTGCGCGGGCACTTCCGGCTTCTCGGCCGCCGGGAGGATGAGTGTCGCCGGGGAGCGGCCACGTGACGCCCCGGGGCTGGGGCCCGCCTTCGGCCCGTCGGCCCTGGGCACCAAAGAGCAGTGAGTCCCGGGCGGGGCGGTGCCGGGCCCGGGGCCTGCCCAGCACCTTGGAGACCGCAGCCGCGCCTCGCCCCTGGCGGGCGCAGGGGTATCTCCACCGGCCTGGGGAGGCCGGGGGGCTGCAGGCGGGGCCCCGCCCCGGTGCCCGGCCCTGGCGGCTGGGTGTCGCTCCCCCGCGGGCAGGCTTTTCAGAGGGGCGGCGGGTGTTCGGCTCCCAAGGCGGGTTGCTAGTTTGGGCTGGCCCTGTTCCTGGGAGGTTTCATCACCTTGACGTAATCTTTAATTAAAGACTCCTCTTTAATTCCTGGAGACTCCAGGGCAAGCGGTTGGCAACCCTAGTCCCAAAGCCCATTGGCATTCATTGGGACCTTGGTTCCTGCCTCCCCTAGGCTGCCTTGGGCTCTGCGGCTGCTGAGGCCTGGTGAAGTCTTCGCTGCGGCTGCGAGGTGTCATCCCCAGCCCGGGCCGGCAGGCTGGCAAGTTGCCTTAGGGCATTAAAATAGCGATGTGGCTTCGGCGAGGCAGGTGGTGGCTGGGTGCATGTCCCCTGGGATCAGGAAGGGTTGTACTTGGGTGCTGCCCATACCTTTGATCACACCACAGGTGCTGGCGCAACCCCGGCTTGAAGTGGTTTCCGTTATATACAATGTTTACAGTTTGGTTCTTTGGCTCTCAGCACCCCCACTAGGAAAATTGTTCCAGCATCCCTGTTTCACGCTGCCATTTATAGCGTGTGAGCTGCAGCAGAGCTAGCATATATAATGTATTCCTTCCTGAGCTGGAAATCAAACCTCCCTGCTGATACCCTCTAGGCTTGTCTACACAGAGAAATTGACTGCTCTAGCTATTCCAGAATAGCTCCCCCTGTGGACACTCTATTCCAGAATAATCAGAGTGTGATTTATTTCAAAGCAGAATAGTTTACTCCTCAATAGCTATTCTGGGCAATTTCCCCATGTAGACAATTGTGAAGTAAAAATTATCAGCTTTTTGTAATTTCTCATTAATTAATGATATTTTCCCCAGGCACTAGATCTCAGCAAAGTTAGTTGCATCTCTCCTTGTTTCAATCTTTTTTCCTTTTTTAATTTGATTGTAGAGTTTAGGAGGAGAGCATGTGACCTTAAGTATGTAGCAATGTGTTCTAGGCCTAGTATTTTCTCTTGAACCTGAGGAATGAATCCTTAGTACATTGTACAATTTTCTAATTATTCTTCATCACCTGCTACAGGGAAAAAAAAAGTTGTTTAAAAGAAGTTTTTTGGACTCTGTGAAAAATACATCATGGTAACTGGTATAAAAATGAAAACTTTAGAAGGTGGTGGTTCTGAAAGCTTTTTATAATCCTACAACTCAAAAGCAGTTCCATTTTAAAATCCAAAATTTAAACATGAGCTATAATGTTTCAGGCTTTAAGCTCAATCTCAAGAGCAGTCAGAAAAATCTAATTTTTTCCCCTCAATGCAGTTCATATCTATCAACCTGCACCTTTTCAGTTCACTCTGATCATCCAGAGTTATTTGTATTGTGGACAAAATGTTCCACATCAGTTTGTATAATATACAAATAAACCTTTGACTGAGCTATACCATGGCGAACGTAATGAGTTCTAATATGGATCATAAAATCACTTAATATGCCATTCATTTGGTTCTCAGGTTTTGTAAGGATCAGATTGGCAGTGATTTCTTTTATTTTTGCTCAATGTTCTCAGAGTTTGTAAGGAGCTTCACACCTTTATGGATGCTGCAAGGCTCCAGAAAAGGAACATTAGAGCATATGAGTATGACAAACACCATTATAACCTTATTGATCTAACTTGGCATTAAAATGCTTATTGGAACATGTGCTGTCCTTGCAAGATGGAGATTTTTGATGTACTTTGGCAACTTTACACTGTTCCATCCAATGGGATCCAACCACTGGAGAATCTTCCCTGAGTTAGCCTTGGCATATAGTCACCAAAGCTATTCCCATGCCACCTCTTAAATATTGGTTGCCTGTATAGGAAGTGTGGTTTGGGATAAAGAGATGTGACTGGGGCTCCCAGCAATTCCTAGCTCCTACAACAATCTGTTGGGGCTGTTGGCAGCTAGTGGAGGTTATAACAGTCTGACCTACTCTGGAGGACTAACTCAATGTGCAGAACAACCCCAGGGTCAGGGGAATGCAAAACCACACTGTTGCCTCCCACCCCCATACCCCTCCTGGGTTGTGCTATACACTACTCAACCGGAGCTGGAGATCCAGCCCTTTGTTTTGATGCACATGTCTAATTTGGGAAATTCAACAGCTTATGGGTTGGACATGGGGTGTATGATATGTGAATACAATCTCCACCTGTGCCCTTTCTTCCTGATCGTTCATCTAAGTCATTCCTGTGTTAATTTCATATTCTGTCCTCTCTTCCTCTTTAGCTGGGACGCTGCATATGAAAGTGAATTACAGATTTTTCAGGAGAGTGAAGATGCTGGGGAAATTTGGTAAATAAAGAGAATAACTATCAATGGACATATGCATATTTTTATGCTTTTGAAAATATATGTAGTAAAAGCAAAATAAAAAACTCATTGGGTCACTGGGTAGTTCAAAGTATTAGTCATATGATACGGAGCTTTTTACCTTGGAGTCACCAATTCCTATTTGGCCCAAATCTGTTGTGACTGAAAATTGTTAGTTACCCCCTGAAAATTAGTTGTGTGTGCCATGAGTTGGTGGTTGCAGTCTGTTTTACTACTAGGCACGTACTCATATCACCAAGGACATCCATTATTATCATCAGAGGCTAAGAATTAAATAGGCAGCCTAGGGAAGCTTCCAATGCAGTCTTTATTTTATGTGGCCATAAAGAGGGCCTTAGTTTCAAGTACTGCTAATCCCAGTGGGTTTTAAGCCATTTGGTTTACTTAAAACTTAAACAAATCAGACTTGGAATATGATCTATATAGGTTGTTGCCTAGATGCTATAGTGACAGGTGCTTTACGAATGCCAGATAGGGGGAGAGATGAAGTACAGTTGCTGCTGTGCCTTTCATGTGTTCTGGATATGTTGATTACTCAAGCCTCTGTTTCTGATAGGTTTGGAGAAGAAAGCATGATTCGTTTAATCAGATGGATGGAAAAACAAAAGATCCCTCTGGACAGCTCAGTGCTTGACATTGGAACTGGAAATGGTGTTTTACTTGTTGAATTGGTTGGTATTTTGTAAAATTACAGAATCAAGGCTAAGAACAGAGTATATACATTTACTGCAAATGAGAGAATATTTGCTAGTTTCAGCTGATGCTGACATTATAAAAAGCAAAACAAAACTTAAATTAAAACTGCCATAGAGTGTTTTCCCATCAAGAGCACATTGGTTGTTGTGCATACAGTCTTTTACTTTAATTGATGTAGTTGTACTGATTGAAATTCACTTGGTTAGGGAACATCAGCAAATGAAAACTGGTAGTGTGTGATAGCAGCAGGTTTGCCATGCAGCCTAAGGGAGTTAGGCACCCAAGTCTCACTAAATTTCAATGGTGTTTGGGCACCTAACTCCTTTAGGGACTTTTAAAAATACCAGCTCTAGCAAACTAGAGTGAAGTTTTGTTTTACTGGATGGAAGAGGAGCTATTCTTTTGCCAGAGTTGTTTAGATCAGGGATTCTCCACCTTTTTCTTTCTGAGGCCCCCACAATATGCTATAAAAATTCCACGGTGCGTCTGTGCCATAACAACTGTTTTTCTGCATATAAAAGCCAAGGCCAGCATTATGGGGTAGCAAGGAGGGCAATTGCCTGAGGCCCCGTGAAGCTAAGTTGCTCAGGCTTCGGCTTCAGCCCTAGGTGGCAGGGCTTGGAGCTCCAGGCTTCAGCCCCAGGTGGTGGGGCTTCGACTTTCTGCCATGGGCCCAAGCAAGTGTAATGCCAATCCTGCTTCGCAGACCCCCTGAATGCTGCTCCCAGCCCCCCAGTGGGCCCTGGACCCCTGGTTGAGAACCACTGGTTTAGATTACAACTTCTTGTGAATGTCTTCTGTTTCTCTGAGTACTTTAAAGGGAACTGTAAATTTAAATATAATCAGTTTCAAAAACTGTTATAAATAATTTCCGGTTCTGTACCAGCTCCTAAATTCCCCTGCCAGTGTTCGTAGATTTACTATGATATTTTCTTATATTTTAAAATGCTTTCCTCTGCTCTATTGCTGTGTGCAAGACCCACAATAACAACAGAGAGAATTGACATACTGTATATTGGAAATAGTGAAATTGATACACAAAGGGCTGTCAAATGCACAAAATAGAGACGTTCCCCCCTTTCATCTTGGTTATACTACCATTAGCATTACTTGTGAAAATAGTAGTTAAAATATTTTCAGGCAGAAGTGTTGTGTTTTAAGTTGATGGTATCCCTTTAATTAAAAACAAAACAGTGATAATTTTTCTCTTGAGGTGGAAACAGAGTACCAAGTATGTTTTAAAAGCTGATATTGTTATTTCACAGGGGTACAATAGGGCATGAAGTTGAGCAATCTTCAGTAAGTTTAGTTATGAGTAGTTTTGTGTTCCTTTTCACATTTTTGATTAAATGCTTTGGTAGAATGTCCCAGCTGGTTTAGACTGAGTCAGTATATGGCATTCACTGTACTAACACTTATCCATAGGCTGTAGCAGTTAAAGCAGAATTTAAGTTCGTGTGCAGCTCTTGTATTTTTTTTAAAGTTTATAGTCTCCATGAATGTGAGCCAATGCTGTCTTGTCTTCCTGAATCTGCAGATAGACACAAACAGTAGCACTGAGAAGTATAACTGTCCCATCTATCTCATTAGAGATGTTAATTTGAAAGCTAATAATTTTAAATTTACTGTTAACTACATTCTTCTGCAGTGAAAGTGTTTTTATTTTGGATCATGCTTGAGTATTCTGCCATCCTTGAATCTGACCTCTGATGTATCTTGTAAACATGTAGTGAATTTTTATTCCATATCAAGAAAGGTAATGATGACATGGGAAACCCACTTCTAAAGGCTATTAGCATTCCCCCATCCCCTGAAAAATTATCCCTCAGGATATAAAGTGCCCCAAAGTATTGTGGTTTGACCAGGAAAGTTATTTTTAAGTGAAGTACTAGTCTGAAAAATGACTGAGATGTTGATTGTTTACTCTCAACTCAAGATGAGATTTGTTCAGTTTATAAAAAAAAGCATGAGTTTTTCCAACTGGCAGCTCTGTAACCTCAGCCCAGGATCTGGAAGTAATGCTGGGATTCTTCTGGCCCATGCATCATCAACAGTAATAAAATTCTACAGCTGGAAGTTGGGACCTGATAATTCCATAGAAACTGCAGTGCTGAAATGAAGTTAATTAACTAAATAGGATGGAACATCTCTGGAAGGTGGTTGTACAGGTTATGTGGTGGGCTGTCATCAGAGCAAGAAGAGGTGAAGTTAAGTCATATCTTGGTTCCCAGGGGAAAAGTAGACATATGTATAAACAGTCAGGAACAATAAGTGGGATTATACAGTAACTTTTCACTTAACGTTGTAATTGTGTTCCTGAAAAATGCGACTTTAAGTGAAAGGATGTTAAGCGAATCCAATTTCCCCATAAGAATGAATGTAAATGGGGGGGGGGGGGGGGTTAGGTTCCAGGGAAATTTTTTTTTTGCTGTACAGTACTATAGTTGGGAGGTGCCCCCGCCTTACCCCACACAGGCACAGCCCACTGGCACTGGAGACAGTGAGGCAGGCAAGGAGGCTGAAGGTGCTGTAGGCTAGGAGAAGCACATTGCGCAGCAGCAGCGGAAGCTTCCCCTACTCTCTAAGCACCAGGGGCAGGGGGCTCAACCCTCGGGCCGCCCACTCCACCCCTTCCCTGAAACCCCCACCCTTAACCCGCCTCTTCTTACCCCCCCTAGCCCCCTTTCTCTGCATGCCGCGTCCTTGCTCCTCCCCCACTCCCTTCCCTGCCTCCTGCCCACAGCAATCAGCTGGCTTGCGGCATTCAGGAGGGAGAGGGGAGGAGCGAGGACACGGCGCACAGGCTCCCTCTCCCCCCCCCCCCCCCCGCCTCCTGAACACTGCAAGCCAGCTGATTGCCGGAGGCAGGGGAGGGACGGGGGAGGGTGCATGCTGCGTCCTCGCTCCTTCCTCCTGCCCGCGGCAGTCAGGTGGCTTGCGATGTTCAGGGGGCAGGAGGGTGGGGGGAGGAGCGAGGACTCTGCTCGCAGCCTGCCCCCTCGCTCCCCTGCTTCCTGCCCGTCGCAATCACCTGGTTTGCGGCGTTCGGGAGGGAGGGGGAGCCTGGGCGCCAAGTCCTCGATACTCCCCCCTCCCTCCTGAACGCTGCAAGCAGGGAGGAGGGGGAAGGCACTGATCTGCGGGGTCTGCCTGCGGGTGGGAGGCGGTGTGGGGGGCATAGGGGAGCTGATATGGGGGCTATCAGCTGTGGACAAAGCAGGCAGCCAAACGACATTGTAGCGAAGCATTGCAAAACTTTAAATGGAGCATGTTCTGTAATTGAGCAGGGACGTAGGATCGAAACAACGTTAAGCAAAAGTATATTAAGTGGGGAGTTACTGTACTAAGAAAAATTATTCCCGTGGAGGTTAATGCTGGTTGAGGCATTAACTCCTGTGCAGCAGGCTGTATATAGATGAGGAAAAGCATACTGACAAAAGTAGGTGGCTCTAGAAGAAGTCAAGCAGACACAGAATGCCATATGCCAACATACCATAAGCAGGTACACCACATGAGTGACCATTGTGATGCTAACAGATCCTGATACCCATCCACAAGCCAAAGCACCCGCTAGTGGGTACAATACTCACATTGTTGCATGTATCATACAGGCACGGTGGGGAAACTGCCATTCTGCAAGTTCCAAGAGACAAGCTCTTGAAAACTGTTGTCCTTTCCTTTATTTTTTTCCTCTTTTCTTTCTGTCTTTGCTCCCCGTATTTGTTATCCCACCACCCACAATGTTGGGTCCTCTTGCTCTTTGACATATGTGTATCATGAGGAGCCTGTGGACCTGCTTATTGAGTGTCTAGTGTTGTGACTCTCAGAGCAGTTGTGACTTCTCCTGCCTGTGTTTGTGACGAGCTTTTCTCCTTCAGCTACCTTTTCCTGGATACAGCACCAGGAATTTAGCCCATTCACTATTAATAGCAATGGAAAGACTGATAGGGCAATCAGGGCACCACTTATGACTCTGACCTCTCTGTTTCTTGAATAGCAAAGAGCAGAAAACATGTGACTCCCTATTAACAGAGATTGTCAGTACATTCTTTAATGAGGGAAATCTACCACCCAATTCAGAACATGCAATAATCTGGCAAACATTAAAGAAACCATTGCTCAGTGCTAGTGACCTTGAAAACTATGACCCAGTATTTAACGTCCTTTTTCTAAGCACACTAATCAAGAAACCAGCTAAAAGCATTTTCCAACATCAACTACCAGTACCATAGGTCAGGGCATGGTACAGAGACATCATTGGTTGCTCTGTTGTGTGATTTATTTTCCTCGCTGTGGAAGAGGGTAGTTAGTCCACATACGTTCAGCTGGAGCACGCTGCAGTATTCAATATCATTGATCTCCAAACACTCCTGTCCTGTACCAAGAGAATGTAGGTGAAGCTGTAGGGTGAGCTGAAACTCCCTGAAGTGAATCATGTTGTTCCTCAAACACCAAATTGAGAGGGCTGGTTTGGGAACTGTTCTTCCACCTCCAAAGCCCTCAACTATGAAGACTTGCAAGGCTGGGTGTTCTGGGAAGACAACAGGGGCAGAAGTCTTAGCAGTACACAGCTTTTTGTCAGATCTCTCCATGCCAAATGTGAACAACACAGTCTCTCAGCTTTCCTGATGTTTAGCTAAAATTTAGAGACTGGATTAAAAGCAGCTAGTTAAAGCTGAACTCACAGAGGTTATGCTGTTAGGAAGAACGTGCTGCAAAAAGTGTGTCTTTGTATATCCGCTGCTATCCAGGGCATCAGCCTTCCTATTAAGTCAGTGCACAGCCTTGGATAACTTTGAACTTCTTAATGCCATTGGATTCCCAAATGGCCATCTTGTCATAAAAACACCTACTTATATCTGCTGCTGGCCAGAAGATCGAACCTTCCATGGTGGATTCAGACCTGGCCACTTGTGACATTCAGACTTCATTTTTGCAATTCATTCTATCTAGGAATGAAACCACACACTCTCTGGTAAAATGCCAGCAGGTACAAGATGTAGTAACTCATCTGCTTAACAAAAGGTTTGCCATTAACACATTACCTCTGTGCTCTGCCCTCTGCACTGGTTTATTGAGTACAGAGTCTAACTCAATGTCTGTGTGGCACAGCATGTAATTAGCTTGTGGAACTCGCTGATGATACTGAAGCAAAGAACCCAGTAGCATTCAAATAAGGATTAGATGTTAATGTGAATAATCAGAATGTCATATGTAGTTACACCAGCGAGGATAAAAGGTATTAGGGATTTCAGTATGCTTCAGGACAAATTAAGTACCTGCCTGAATTTAAGAAACAAATTTTCCCATAGCTATGTTATTGTATAATTGTCCAGTATGGAGGATTTACTCCTTCCTTTGAATCATCTGATACTGACCATTGTTGTGATCTGTATGGAAATGCCTGTTTTCTTAGTTTCCCTTTTGGTGCAGATTAGAGGATGTATTATTGTTTTTTACAACTACTTCTGTAGCGTGTTACTTGTCATGGTTCTGCTCAGTTTTCCACCTATTGGAAGGAACTAGCTCTTAGTTAACAATTCTGTTGATGATGTACAAAACAAAATAGAATAACAGCTCATGCTCCCATAGCTTTTTTGGTTCTACAGAGGTATCAGGAATAAAAATGAGTAAAAGCTTTTTTTGTCATTAGGATGACTAGAATTGACTTGGATTATACACAGGGAGCAGACCTGCTGAGTAAGGATAGTTTGCTAGCACATTGAGTAAGATTCTCTCTCTTTCTCTAGGCAAAATGTGGTTACACTAATCTCACTGGAATTGATTACTCTCCTTCTGCAATACAACTTTCTCAAAACATAATAGAGAAAGAAGGGCTATCTAATATTAAATTGCAGGTAAGTGTTCAGAGAGATTATGTTAAGGAAAATAGAAAGCAATTGATCTTGAGAGATTATTCGAGTCACTTGATTTCAGACACGTTAATATACTGACTACATTTTTTGAAATCTAATTGTAGTTCTGCTCACTTGAGGAGGACTCTAACCAACAGTTTATTAATATGTCTGTATTTACCAGAAGATTTCTTGGTTGGTGAAGATTTTACTCCCTTTGACACCTGTGCAAAACTCCCATTTAGTCGAACAAGAGTGTCATCCCTGAGCAAGGGGAGAGACTACATCACACTTTAAAAGATCAGTTCTGTGTTCTAGATTATATACTCTGACTTTCAGATAAGGAATAGCAGACTAAATATGTCAAACTACAAAAAATTCAACAATGGTTAGGCAGCTGGTGTACAGAGACCACTGCTTTTCATGCTGACCACTTTTATCTCATTGTTACCTTGTGCTTCTCCCGTCTGGATGTTCTCTTTTCTTATACTGAGGGTAGGTCTACATTACAGTGGGGATTGACGCTCTGAGATCGATCCACCAGCAGTCTTTTTAGTGGGTCTAGTAAAGACCTGCCAAATCGACAACAGAGCGCTCTCCAGTCGACCCCATACTCTACCCTGACAAGAAGAGTAAGGTAAGTCGACGGGAGACCTCCCCGCCGCAGTAACTCGACCTAAGGTATGTCGACGCCAGCTCCATTATTCAAGTAGCTGGAGTTGCATAGCATAGGTCAACTTACCGCGGCAGCTTATACATAGCCTTAGAATAGATCATAAACTCCTTGGGCTGTGTCAGTTTTGTTCTGTTTATATGCTGCCTAGCACTCTGGGACCCAGGTCCATGACTGGGGCCTCTCAGTGCTGCCACACTGCAAATAGTAAATAATACCGTAGAATGAACTCCCAAATACATTAAAGATTGTGAGGTGCTTAAATACTACTGTAATGGAGCCCAGCTACGCACTTCAAATAGGTAGGCAGGTAGCTGGGTTCAACTAAAGATTTTTGCATAATGCAAAGGGAGAATCAAATTGACATGGCATCAAAATTATGCAAAGAAGTTGCATGGTAAGCACTTCCCAAATAGACCTAGTGTAAGGAACTCATGCAGCCCATGTAGGGATGTACTTGTCTGTAAGGTACTCATGCAGCCTTTGCAGAATTTGTAACTGAATTAGTATAGTTTACCCCATATTGGTCATAGCCAGCCTGGGCATCCTCTGGTGGGCAATATAAGAGCTCAGCGAGTGCCAGTCAGTGTCTGCTCAGTGAAATGGCTGCCTGGCTCCTTAACCACTAGCTGCTGTGTTGTGTGCTTGGAATAAAGCCTGAAACTGCTTCAGCTGATCTCAAGTCTGTTGTGAGTGTTATCTTGTTCCATGACACTTAGATGTTGTCAATTTTTGTACCCTCACAAATGAAAGCACCAGTCTACATTAGAGATGCAGCATTTCCCAAATAAAAGATGATTATTTACATAGTTGTACACTTTTGATTTAGGTAAAAGACTTCTTGACTCCATCAGCTGAGCTATCAGGATTTCAGATTTGTATTGACAAGGGAACTTTTGATGCCATAAGCCTTAATCCTGACAATGCAGCTGAGAGGAGGAAGCAGTATGTGAAATCCCTCTGCACGGTATTGAAAATGGAAGGCTTTTTCCTCATAACCTCTTGTAATTGGACCAAAGAGGAGCTGCTAAATGAGTTCAGAGAAGGTAAGTAGTTGGGCAGAGTTATCTGCCAATTTATGGTTGTTTAAGGTTTTAAGTAGGTAAATGTTAATGTCCTTTTATTGCCGTGTTTATTTTATCAGAGCGGGATTAGATATCACAGTGATAAAACGTGGGTGTGTGTCCTGAGCCTTATCCTCACTACAGCTTCCATCGTTGTAGGCATGGGTATGGAATTATGGCTCCCATTTTTACCAGTATAGATGCACTTTAAGAGTGAGGATTTTTTTATACCTTCCAACCGCAGAGAACAAGAATTGCAGGCAAGTTATTATGGAGAAGAAGAGAATATATGGCTTTTTTCCTGTGATCTTTAAAATAGATCCCCCATTCACCCACCCAGCTCACCTTAAAATTGGGATAACATTTTTAGCTTTTCTTTTAGTCACAAAGGAACTGGCAGTTGTAGGCTGTGACATTCCATGTGCACGCACATGTCACTTGCTCAGTGAACCTCCTGATGGGTCTGAATTCTTTTACTTGCTAGTCAGCTTCTGAATCTCATGCCTGAAGCTTGAAACCCAAGTGTGCCAAGAACTAGAACTGCTGGCAAATTCTTATCTCTTCTTTCATTAGTCTACACACTGCAGCTAGCTAAGATTTTATTATCTATGGAGGAGTTTCAGCTATATAAAGAAGCAATATAAGACACAGTACTGTACACTTACATAGTAAATGACTTGCTTGTTTTCCATATGAATTAAGAGTGGTTTGCAAAAGGTTATCCAAGGGAAGAGTAACATGACTTCTTAATAAAAGCATTAATTTCTGTCTGGCAGGATTTGAAATTCTGGAGGAGCTGCCAACACCCAAGTTCTGCTTTGGAGGGAGGATTGGAAACAGTGTAACAGCCTTGGTTTTCCAAAGAAAAAATTAAGGCCATCAATCTTAGACAAATTAGATTAGTTGAGAAAAGAAAAGTCTGCACTTCAAAGTAAACCTGATGCAAAGGAGAGAGAGAGAGGAAAACACCTCCAGTATTGTGTAAATAACTGCTCACTGAGTACACAATAAGACACAGTGCATGTGCTGAACTGCAATGGGCTTCCATAAAATTCAGGGCAAGTTATATAAATCTGAAATGTTTCTAGGGTAAATTCTGCCCTGGTGCTGTTTCTCTGTGTTATAGCTTCATTTATTTCAACAAAATTGTATGGGTGTAAGTGAGGAAAAATATGGTACTCTAATTTTTCAGAGACCAACTAAAACTATTCACATTAGTTTTGCATTTGAAGTGTAAATATTTTTTCCTATTTATTTTTGATTTTGGTTTCTAGTGAACAGTTTAAAATAAATTTAAGCAGTAATTGAATCATACAAAGCAAGAAGTCTTATTTCTGTGGTGTTTGGCGTACTAATGAACATGCTTTTGAGATCTAAACACTGGGCAATATTTTATTTTATTTTTGTAAATGAAACATGCATGTTACAGTGTAATCCGAAATCAACCTTTAGTTAAATAAGGAGGAAAATGGGTGTAAAGACTGTAGCACTCACAAGACATTGTAATATAGTGCTTTCGGGCGGGATTTTCATAAGTGCTCAGAATTGGCCTACTTCTACTTCCACCAAAATCCATTGACTTCAGTGGGAGTAGAGTTAGGCTAACATTGAGTACTTTTAAAAATCCCTTCCTGAATCTCTAATATGTGCTCGCTAATACTGATCAGTACCATCGATCCAATTAAATATTTAAAAGACGCTGTTTGGTGTTATTACAGCTTCTCAATAGCAGATATGCTTACCTATTTTAATATTAATTTATAGTATGCTAATGTGTTATGAAGGGCCACTAATGAACATCTTCTCCAATGAATTTTGTATGACATTTTAGTTGCATAAAACCCAAACAGAGACCACAAAACCCCACATCCCCAGCCTAATAACCCTGGTTATATTTATTATTGTTTTTAACCCATGTTCATTTCTTCGTTTATTATTTTATATTTGTGGAATAACGATACAGATGCCTGGAGAGAGAGAGGAAAGAAATATTTTTCCTTCTTTTATGACTTGCCCCACGCACATTTTCAAATGGCAGTAAACATGACATTTTAAGCATCCAACAACTCCTATTAGGCAATTTGTTCTCATGGAAGAAGAATGTCATGTTTGCTCATCAAGGAAATGTTTTTCCTGGTTCTCAGTCTGAGCAGGTTCGTTGGCTGCCCCGCTCCTGTTCTAGTGCTCCCCCTCTGCAAGAAGTAAGGACCAGAAGAGCTGTACAGTAGCAGATCCTTCATCATTAACCTGCCCCCAGGGTGGCATTCCCGAATTCTGCACCTCCTTGCACAATGGAACTGTGCTAGTTCCACTGAAAAATGACCCAACAGAAGTAGAGAGCAGGTTTTGGTCCCAAATGAGAATGTTTCTTTATATGCTTAGGCAGCCTAGTATCCTTACCTACGTTCAAAGTTAAAAAAAAGTTAGATGTGGTGATGTTACCATTTGAATAGCCAGTGGGGTAGTATTTACTACCTCCCACCCAAAGGTTTCCAGCTGCACATAGGACTACTAGTGCCTGTAAGAGTTGCCCATCATCAGTTCCTACCTTGGATATATTGATGAGATAACAATAAATCTTTGGAGAGATGTTCCCAAGCCTTAAAATGTGGGTCTGAATTTTTGTAATAAATGTGGGATCAGGTGGATCTAATACAAGCAGATTTTAACTGACACACACACACCAGTATGGGGTGTTTGCCTATGAGGCTTCTGTTTTATTTCCATCTGTAATCTTTGCTAATCTAGGAGTGTTATAGGGTTTAAAAGCATTAAAATAAATCAACTATGATCGCAAACTACAGGAAATTCCTTTAATCAACCAACAAGAATTTAACCATAATTCTTCAGTCCATAAGACTTCCATGGTTTAGGCCTGTTATTGCTTTGTTTTGTTTTTTAAAATGACTGATTTCTATTTTTTTAATATTAGATTCTGTTATCTAGATTATTTTTATCCATGCAGACTATATAAAAATATGAAGTCTCTCCAACTATTTATTCAAATCTTGACTTGAAGAATTCTTACAAATAAATGTGCATCAGGCAAAATTGGTGATAGAACTGAAATTGGATCAATCCTCTGACATTTTATTTAATTTTATTTTTTCAGCAAAGCTTTTAACAGTATAGATTATAAATTCTCATCTTAACACTGGTTTGAAGATTTTCTATGGGCCCTATTCTCCACGGTGTGAGAGAGTTTCTTCTGGATGGTTTCCTTGGTGTGGGAAAGAGGTGGATCAGCTCCCCAAACCTATGTATCTTTGTAGGAAAAGCTAAGGCCCTGTGACTCACTGCAGTATTCCCTCCCAGCTCTCCTCAGCAGTATAGCTCGACAGGCAACAAGGCCTGCATAAATGCTACACACTGCCTTCAAACATCTCCCCCCACCTGCTCTCTTTGAAAGGGAAAGGGGTGGGGAGGGGTTTGGTAGTGCAGAGGAGATGCACACACCTATTCAACAAGCACCGTCAACTTGGAAATAATCTTTCCATTTGCAACTGTTGTACCTAGTATTGTTACAATTAACTCCCCCTCCACCCTCAAAAGATTACCGTAACTGGAAGTGTATAGAGAGGGGAACTCCCCGCCCAGGTTGCTTGCTTTGTGCATCTGTCAGCACTCTGTGTATAGTCAGTTTCAACGTTTAATTGATGGTCAGTTGTGTTTCCTGGTCTCATGCGTTACTCGGGGATGGACCTTACCTGCGTGCTGTTCCTCAGGCTCTGTAAGAAGGTGTTTAACAAGAGCAGTAAAACTAAGGAGGAGGAATCAGTAGACAGGAAGTGGTGGAAGAAATGGGGTGGCCCAAGCAGGTTTGGTGGGGTTGGCGGGGAGGGATAGCTCAGTGGTTTGAGCATTGGGCTGCTAAACCCAAGGTTGTGAGTTCAATCCTTGAGGGGGCCATTTAGGCATCCAGGGCAAAAATTGGGGATTGGCCCTGCTTTGAGCAGGGGGTTGGCGTAGATGACCTCCTGAGGTCCCTTCCAACCTGATATTCTATGATTAATAGATTTTAATTCTAGAAGGGGCCATTGTGTCAACACAAGCCATAAATCTAACAGAGTGGTTTCTTCATCTAGTCTTGAGTTCTCCTGCTCTTGCGCATGCCCAAAAGACTCTTCTAATCATAGAATCATAGAATATCAGGGTTGGAAGGGACCTCAGGAGGTCATCTAGTCCAATCCCCTCCTCAAAGCAGGACCAATCCCCAACTAAATCATCCCAGCCAGGGCTTTGTCAAGCCTGACCTTAAAAGCTTCAAAGGAAGGAGATTCCACCACCTCCCTAGGTAACGCATTCCAGTGCTTCACCACCCTCCTGGTGAAAAAGTTTTTCCTAATATCCAACCTAAACCTCCCCCACTGCAACTTGAGACCATTACTCCTCGTTCTGTCATCTGCTACCACTGAGAACAGTCTGGATCCATTCTCTTTGGATCCCCTTTCAGGTAGTTGAAATCCCCCCCTCAATCTTCTCTTTGGCAGACTAAACAATCCCAGTTCCCTCAGCCTCTCCTCATAACTCATGTGTTCCAGTCCCCTGATCATTTTTGTTGCCCTCCACTGGACGTTTTCCATTTTTTTCACATCCTTCTTGTAGTGGGGGGCCCAAAACTGGACACAGTACTCCAGATGAGGCCTCACCAATGTCGAATAGAGGGGAACGATCACGTCCCTCGATCTGCTGGCAATGCTCCTACTTATACATCCCAAAATGCCATTGGCCTTCTTGGCAACAACGGCACACTGTTGACTCATATCCAGCTTCTCGTCCACTGTAACCCCTAGGTCCTTGTCTGCAGAACTGCTGCCGAGCCATTCGGTCCGTACTCTGTAGCGGTGCGTGGGATTCTTCTGTCCTAAGTGCAGGACTCTGCACTTGTCCTTGTTGAACCTCATCAGATTTCTTTTGGCCCAATCTTCTAATTTGTCTAGGTCCCTCTGTATCCTATCCCTCCCCTCCAGCGTATCTACCTCTCCTCCCAGTTTAGTGTCATCTGCAAACTTGCTGAGGGTGCAATCCACGCCATCCTCCAGATCATTAATGAAGATATTGAACAAAACCGGCCCCAGGACTGACCCTTGGGGCACTGCACTTGAGACCAGCTGCCAACTAGACATGGAGCCATTGATCACTACCTGTTGAGCTCAACAATCTAGCCAGCTTTCTATGCACCTTATAGTCCATTCATCCAGCCCATACTTCTTTAACTTGCTGGCAAGAATACTGTGAGAGACTGTGTCAAAGCTTTGCTAAAGTCAAGGAATAACATGTCCACTGCTTTCCCCTCATCCACAGAGCCAGTTATCTTGTCATAGCAGGCAATTAGATTAGTCAGGCATGACTTGCCCTTGGTGAATCCATGCTGACTGTTCCTGATCACTTTCCTCTCCTCTAAGGGCTTCAGAATTGATTCCTTAAGGACCTGCTCCATGATTTTTCCAGGGATTGAGGTGAGGCTGTTTAAGATCAGCAAGGATTTCACTGTTAAGCCAAGCTCATCGCCTGCCATATTTACTATTTTTTCTACACATCGGGATGGTTTGTCCCTGTAACCTCAATAATGATTTTTTAAAATACAGCCCGCTGTCCTGGACTCCTAAACTCCTCATAAAGAGGGGAGCAGAAAAACCCTTCTAAACTGGGTTTAAAGAGGATTTTTTCTAAAAAAAAGAAAAAGAGGACCAGTTTGAAGGATGCTCTGTCAGAAACCTGATTTGTTTTAATATTTGGTTTTTAAAACTGGAGGTTTCCAGTGCATCTTTAATATAAACTTCATCAGTTTGAATTTTTTTTTTTTTTTATTAAAAGGCTTGTAATGAAACTACAGGTGCCTAGTCTGTACTAGAATTTTACTGTGAGAGAGCTAATGCACATTGATTATCCTGTGGTAAAAACACACCTTTTTAAACAGTGAAGACAAAGCCCTAGCAGACAGGACAAAGGGTGAGATGAGGAACATAGGCACAGAGTAATTAAGTGACTTAGCCAATGCCACATGGCAGGTGAGTGGCAGAGCTGCAAACAGAATCCTGGTCTCTTGAATTCCAACCCAGTACTCTAACCACTGGACACGTCTGTCTCTGTGGTCATTAGATGGTGTCTACTTTAATTTCACAAAAGGTTGTGATTGTATGGAGTTTTGATGAATAATCTGCCACTCCCCCAACGAAGTACAAACTAAAGCCGCAGCTTTCAAAAATGTTCCATATAATGTCTTTGTTCTCTGGTATAACTCCAATGCTATTCAATGTCTTTCTTTGGCTGTTTTTAATGATGGGCATTTTTGCTGTACAGTTTCTAAATCCTAGGAGCTCAGGCAATGTGCAGTTGAGGTTCTAGTACCAACCTTTACACTACCCTTGTTTTTTTACCTTTGCCCCACTCCTAGGCTACAGATCCCCTTATCCTGCCCCATTGAATTTCATACTTCTTCTACAGGCCACAGACCCATCCTGACCCACAAAACCCATACCCCAAGTATGGACATGTTAAACATTCCCCCACTCCATGCAGGCCAGAGACTCCAACATCACACATTTTACCCTTTGCCAGGGAAGATAAACAAATATACCAAATATTCCACCACCCCCATGAGAGAGTTATAGCAATTTCTTGCAGTATCCTGGACAAATCTTACTGAATTAAATTAAAGTATTTTAGGAGTGCAGTGTATTGAAAAACATTTATGTACTATTGTGAGATTGTACATAACGTTTCTAGGGGAAGATGTGTAAACCCTGGGAAGTGTTATGAATTTCACAGGACTATTTGAAACAATGTGCCAGACAAGAATGGACTTTTCAAGTGAGTTTCCTAGAAAATCCCTAGGGGGAGGTATACACAAATGCACCCCTCTGGGTATGCAAGTACTCAGTGAAAGATTCTTTTATTGTTTTAATATGTTTTCTCTGTGATGCCTTCACCTTAAGAATAAATGTGCTTGCTTAGAAAGAGCTGGGTCGTACCTTATAACTGTGAGCACTTCTCAGAGGCTAATAGCCTCTGAGAAGATAGAAAAGCAGGTGCGCTTAAGCAGTCTGACTTGCTGGGGAATTCTGAGTGCAGGCAAGGAGCTGTGCAGCCTGGAAAAATGCTGGCCAGGAGGGGGAGAGACACATGTCTCTGCGCAGGAGACGTGATGGCTGGGGAGCCAAAAACCTAAGAGTTGATGCCCTCGGTGGGGGACAAGGAAGAAATACTGCTGCAGTTGCCCTAAACTGTGGCACACCCAACTACCACATTAAGGGAAAGATATTTTCCATTGATTTCTACCATTGTATGACCCCTGTAACATTTCCACTGCTGGGAAAATGCATTAGCATCTGTGGGAACTGGAGGCTGCTGATGGAAGGTAGAAACTTAGAGACTCAGGTGTCTTTGATCCAGGAGAATGCTGTGAGGGAGAGCCACTTCCCCCTCCTCAGCACAAGGCATGGCAGTACTAATCCTGGAGCCGCCTTTGTCACCGTATACAATAGCGCCTGCAGGAGCCAGGCACCTCTTTGCTCAGAAGGAAGCCAGGAATGATGGGAAATGGCTCAGGGGCTGTATGTGGGAGGGGTAACTAACAGTTTCGCCCCATAGTATGGCTATAGCTAACAGCAGAGGTCCAAGAGGAGAGCATGGCAGTAAGGATTCCACCACTATCGATACCCCCAGTGGGGGGTGTGTGTATGTGTTGTGTGAGTGTGCGCACGCGCTGCCTGCCAGGATCTTGAGGTATGGGCGCCGGTCGCCAATGGTTGAGGCAGGTGAGAGCACAGCTAAGTGGGGATGTGATTTTTTTTCTAAAAGTCATAAATGACCTGCAATCGTTAGGAAAGATCAGTACAAAATTCACAAACTCCATATCAGCTTACATTAGCAAAAGCACTGGGCGTGCTAAAAGGCCACAGGACTCCTTAAAAAGCAAAGTGAGTTAAGATCAGGTGAAGAGAAACTTACAGAATTATCCACACTTCTCATATAAATTATAGATGCATATGAAGGACAGGTCATCTGTCGATCTTGGAAAAAAATAGTCCTACGTGCTAGTTAGGATCCGCTTATAACAAGTTTGATGGATTTACATCAGAGTGATTTTGATTGGACCTAAAAAATACTCAATTGTCTGAGTGTCAAACTTCTAAAAAATATTCACCTCTTGGCAGGGACTGTGCATGAGAAATGTTTGGAAGAAAGCAGCCTTTAAAATCACTAAATATGGTGTGACTTGTGATAAAACCATGAGAGCTGACAACTCTGAATTCACCGAAATTTTCATAATCTTAATTTTGGAATCAATATAGTGAGTCCCTAATACCCCTGTCCAGATATAAACCAAGTACAATGCAAACAGTTGCAGTTTTAATCTGGGGCCCTCAGTAATAACCTGAAGAACATTCTCCTAAAGGAACAGAAAGGATGTAATTACATGCTTACTCATTTCTGGCCCTCTATGGAGCAGCAGCAGCCAATGAGCTATAATTCTATTAGTTTTAGGGCGTAATCCAATATCTTCTAAAAACCCAGACCCTCCAAAATGATTTCACTTTAGTCTGGCCAGATACTGAAATCCAAAAACAAAATATTAATTCCTTAACCTCTAAGCCTCTCCACAAACATTACACCAAAAACCAGCAGCATATAATAGCCTTTGAAAGTGATAGTTCCTAAGTGACAATTACCGTCATGTAAACATAGCCCCTTACTTGTAAAAAATAGTATGGTTACAAATAGGTGGAAGTCAGAAACTAGGGGAGCATCAGCCTCCATTTTCAATTTCCTGGCTTTTGTTAGCTTATCTCATGACCTTTCTTATATAACATTTCCTTATTTTTAAAAAAACCCTGTGTGGCATTGAAGATAGGGAAATACTTATTTCAACTAAATGTTTTGTCGTGAAGAAGAGGGGAATTTTTATTTACCAAGAATCAATTATTTTGGGGACTATATGTACCCAGTGGCTCGAAATGAGTCCCATGTGTAGAAATGCCACTAGAGTTGTCCTCTTAAAAACATGCTTATTTCATTTATTTATAAAAAATAACCAGGCCCCTCCACCCCCCATTAGTAGAACAGGGAAGGCATGAACTAAATGGAGAGAAGTGACTGGACTGATCTGTGATAGGTTTCAGAGTAACAGCCGTGTTAGTCTGTATTCGCAAAAAGAAAAGGAGTACTTGTGGCACCTTAGAGACTAACCAATTTATTTGAGCATAAGCTTTCGTGAGCTACAGCATCTGTGCATCCAATGAAGTGAGCTGTAGCTCACGAAAGCTTATGCTCAAATAAATTGGTTAGTCTCTAAGGTGCCACAAGTACTCCTTTTCTTTCTGTGATAGGAGAATGCCTATCAAATTGAAAAGTAAGATCTACAAGATGGTAATTAGGCCTGCACTTTTGTGTGTCTCTTAATGCTGGGCACTGAGGAAGAGCAAAGAGCGGATCTTGAATACAGTAGAAATGAAAATGTTAAGATGAATGCTTGGAGTTACAAGGGTGAACCATGTTCAGAACAAATGAATTAGGGGAAGTGTGAAGGTGTTACCAATTGTAGAAAAGCTGAAGGAATCCAGGCTTAGATGGTGTGAGCATGTGAAAAGAAAATCAGAAGAATATATAGTAAACAGGGTGTTAAACTTAGAAATAGAGATTAAAAGAAGGGTTGGAAGAACCTAAAACTAGATGGGTGGATGTCATACAAAAGAATTTGATTAGCTATGGAGTTTCCTAAGAACTGCTTCAAGACATACTGGAATGGAAAAGAAGAACTCAAATTGCCGACCCCACATAGATGGGACTAAGGCTCAGTGAAGAACTAGGTCCCCATCCAAATTCTGGGATCTGGACAGTTTACTTTCCCAATACAATTTAAAATGGAAGGGCCTGGTTTTCTCAATGTAAAATACATACAGGACCGCAAATAAAACGAGCCCCACAACAAATGTGTCCAAGCCTTAATGCACTCCGACCTCAAATGCCTAGAAGATTATACCAGCTTTGCACTAGGCCCTGAAGATTTAACTGCTCAAGAGGACTGGGAGGGAAATAAATTCCAAAACTGTGGATCCCTCGTGGAGAATACCCTGCTCACAGCCCACTTCTTTGTATACGGCCTGATCCAAAGCTCATTGACGTCAGCCTTTACATTGACTTTAGCTGGCTTTAGATTAGGTCCTTTCGGTCTGATGCAAAGCCTTCTGGAGTCAATAGGAGAACTTCCATTGACTTCAGTGGGCTTTGTATCAGAAACCCTTCCCTGCTCCCCCTTCACCTTCTGCTGAAGCACATATCCAGCCAAAGACACACCCACCCCACAGCAGTCCTGCCATGACATCCAACTAGATCTTGGTTCCACAGGCAAAGTCTGAGGTCTGATCCTTTATCAGTTCATGGGTGGTGATTAGCCACGAACCTCACATTCAACAGTGATCACATAGCATACCTGTGGCAACTACAGCAATTGTTTACCTGTCAAAGTAACAGGAGGAAAGTATTTAATGTATTTTTAGCTTCTTTTAATATGAGTCAGCAGCTGGAAACAAGGAAAGAGATTCAGCAGCGTGTGACCAGCCAAGTCCGTGTGAACTAGTAAATGCACCTGCTGAGAACCACTGCTCCAAAACATTTCTCAACCTCCCTTTTTAAAAGTTGGTTTTCCATTGATGAGTATAAATGTTTGTAGGCTTCAACTTGGTAAGGAAATGTTGAGCACAGCATATGACCCAGACACAGAGACTGTCTCTGAAAAGTTATCTCCACAGCCATTACAAGGTAGCTAGGCAAGGTGAACTACTGTGGGGGTGAATACATGATGACCTTGCCTCGCTATCATATGTTACAAAAGATAGGTGCCTTTTCTCTACTAGGATGTTACAGTGAGATAACTATTGCACACTAGCCATCTCACTGTAAAAACCACTTGTTTGGCAGGGAAGACGTAGCCTTACGTTGTAAGCTCTTTATGGCAAGAATTGTCTCATCCTATATTTAATCAGTATGGCCCTTATGGTTGGGCCTCAAGGCACTGCTATAATACAAATAACCAGTACATGCTTAGCTTAATAATGAAATGAATATAATGCCCACTATTTAACGGTAATAATTATATTTCAATGGTTGATCTTTGAATGCTGCCTTGATGAAAGTTAGGATTGTTGTTGGCTTCCAAATGGGTTTGCTATATTGAAGCAGTGCTATGGGGAGGGATAGCTCAGTGGTTTGAGCATTGGCCTACTAAACCCAGGGTTGTGAGTTCATGGGAACCATTTTTACATAAGGGTGAGTTCTTGAATAGTTTTTCCAGTACATTAGGTATAAGCTTGCTTCTCTTCATCAGTGATACTGATCTTTTACTTATGTCCTCATCCTGAAAATATGCATATGGACAGTACTGTAGTCATTGCAAGGAAAATCACCTATCTATCTATGTTTTGTAGGGTACTTAGTACAGGACTGTCAAATTCATATTATCTAGGGTTACAGAGAAACTGTAAATATGGTAATTAGAAACATGCAGCATTAATTTCTAGTGCTTTTGCACTGAAATTGCTTTCTTAATCTTGGCATGCAACAAAGCAAAGAACATCCTTTGCTACCTCAATAACAGTTTTATTTTATAAGGTGTTTTAAGTACTTTAACATATCAAATGATCTTCCGTAAAATATACTGAAAGACAAGGGAAAATAAATCAGTCTTCAGGCCAGTGCTTTGCATTCCCATTCCTTGCTCTCTTGGCTTGGATAATGAGATCGTAGGATTATACTGCCCAAATCTACCCCCTTTGGCTAAATCAAGAGGTTACTGATGGACTCTGAAAGAACACCTGTGTTATACTGCTTGGTTGGAAGTATGTTCACCATGATCCAGGCCTTGAGGATAATAGTTTAGTTAAGTGGGGAAGTATTAATGGAGCTGTAGGGCATTGAGTGTGTGGGTATGGGGGGATTTGAGATAAAGTGGCCTCAAGTTGAGGGGAAGTGATCATCAACATGTGTTCTATAATGTAACTAAAGGAAATGTCAATGCCTGGCTTGATTAGCTAAGTAATAGCATGCAATAGCTTGGAATATGTGCCATTCTGATGAACAGTTTTTCTAGGATACTAGAAATTAAACTCAAGGTCGTCATGCAGAAAAATGATGTAGCCCCAAAGTAACATATAAATGCTGAATAATAGTGAGTGTGCAATCCACTGCTGGAAAGCTAGAGTTCATAAACATTACTGAGAGAACAGAAATCAGTTTCAACACAATTCCTCAAGGGCTTGAGCGTTCACTAACAGTGTCAGATGTCAAGCAGAGATGAGACTGGAAGATCCTGCGTTTCTTAAGGAATGTAAAATGTTGCTAGGACTCTCTGAATTATTACCTTTTACTTACAACACAGAGACTAGAAATTCTGATACATACCACAGCTTGATAAGCCACCAGCCATTCTAAAACCTTGATCAAGAAAAGGTGAGTTGAAAGAAGGCATTAATTTCTAAGGACCCTACTGTGCAAGGTGTGTTTCTTGGAACAGCTAGAGTCTAAAAAGGAGAAACATGCTGAACCTAGTAATCAGAGATCCATTTTTCCTTATTATTAATATTTACATAGCACCATAATTTTGCATGGCAGCTTACATAAATTTTAAAAATAGATTTGGGTCCAGATTGAAATCAGTGGGAGTTAGGTGCCCTAACCTAATCTTTGAAGGTCTGGGTCTTGATCCCTACCACAAGGATCTCAAAATCTAAACCAGATTCCTATTGACTTAAATGTTCTTTGGATTGGACTTTTAGTCAAGAGAGCAAGTAGAATGTTGCAGAATACTAATAATATCTGTAATGACAGTTCAGGAAATTAGGCCAAAATTTTCTAACATGCAAAACAGGCATAAAGCAATTTAAGATTGCCCCAGGTGGATTTAAGATTGTTTATGTGATTTGTATTTGGGGTAAATCTTGTCCTTTAAAAAATTGATAACATTTCTTAACAGATACATGCCTGTGAAGTGAAAATCCATGCTGCATGTGGCAAGGATTCTATGATGGAAAACAGGTTTTTAGGATTTTTGCTATCAGAGAACTAGCAAATTCCATAATTAAGACAGGATATTTCATGTGTCGACTGTCATAAAAACAGCACCACTAGCTACAGCCCTCTGTGCTCAGCAGCATCTGATTTAGAGTGAGATTATCTCCTTGATCCAGATTGGTTTTGTGAGACGCAACATGTTGATTATCTTGTGGATTTATAATGAAACAGTAGTTAAGATAGGACACATTTTGCAAGGATACCTGTGCTTCATGTCATTTGGATACTTTCCATTTTAGAATCACTTCTCACACTGGGGGTGGGATCTGATATAGGTGTCCATATTTGTGCTACTTGGGCATGGGTGCTGGGGATGCTCCTGCACCCCCTGGTTTGAAGTGATTTCCATCGTATACAGGGTTTACAGTTCAATGGCTCTCAGCACCCCCATTACACAAAGTGTTCCAGCACCCTAATACTTGGGCATAGACTCCCATTGACTTAAATGGAGCCAGGATTTGATCCTAAATTGTTGATACCTATGATGATCTTGTGTTAAGCACTGAACTAAGACTCATGAGATTGGGGTTCAGTTCCTGGCTCTGTCACAGAGCTTTTCTGTCTTACCTTGGACAAGTCACCTAATTGCATGGTGCCTCAATTTCCCCTCTGGAAAAAGGAGATAATACTTCCTCATCTCATGGTCGGGTTGGGAGGATAAAACTATAAACGTTAGCAAGTGCTCAGATACTACAGTCATAGATAAGATGTAGGTGTCATAAAAATAACACTTCTTCTGAAATGACTATCAATGGCAAATACAGCGCAAATAATCAGTGTGACAACATAACACACTGCATTGGCTCTGCATGGGTGGAAAGACTATCACAAAGTTTACACAGCCACAGGACTGTAATTTACTAGCAAAATATTGGGCAACAGCAAGTAAAGGAAATTGTATCTATCTATGGTATTTATCATTGTACTTTAGCTAAGAGCTATAAAAACTATGACCACAATATAATTAGAAAGGGTCCACAAAGGTCCATAACTATCTGTTTACCAGAGGCCTTACCCCTTCCAGCTGTTTTTCCTGTAAGAACTTCCAGCTCAAGAATTGCCTTTCCTCTTGTGGGTTCCAGGACTAGCTGTTCCAAGAAGCACTCATTTAAGGTGTCAAGAGACTTTATCTCTGCCTGAGGTGACATGTACCCAGTCAATATGGGGGATTTCAGCTATCCCCATATTGACTGGGTACATGTCACCTCGGGACAGGATGCAGAGATAAAGTTTCTTGACACCTTAAATGACTGTTTCTTTTAGCTAAAGTACAGTGGAAGGGGTAGGGCCTCTGGTAAACAGACAGTTATGGACCTTTGTGGACTCTTTCTTTCTAGTTATATTGTGGTCATAGTTCTAGAAGCTAATTCTGGAAGGTAAACATGGGGAGTCACATTTTGTGCTGACTTAATGCAACTCCAATGTCTACACCCTAAATCAGCACAGAATTTGGCCAAACAAATCTACAGCCTGTGGCAGCTAGTCTCAAAGGGCTCTTCCTTTCTTCCTTCCCTTTAACAAAGAACTTTTATATAGTCCATCAAAACTGGGACTCTGTTTTTCTCCTTTTCAAAGAGATCTAAAATGGCTAATCGCTAAATTTAAATAATACTATTTAAATAGATTGTTAAATACTGTCTCTGTGAAAGCATCTTGTTATACCTAAGCAAAAAGGTCATGTTCACCTAGATTGATAGCACTACACAGACAACACACTTGTCTTGAAACATAGGGGACTGGTGGTAAACAAGGGCTATTTTTTGCATGGAGGTACGAGAATAAACAGAATGCAACTTTGTCAGGTTATGGGAAAGTGAAATTGCTGTACAGAGGCTGCGGATAAGTTACCCTATAAACTTTTATTACTTATCTGTTCAATTGGGAAACTATAAAAACACATCTTAAAAATTTGATCCCCATGTTCTGGAAAAGGGGTTTGAGAATGTTTTATTTTTATTATTTCTAGGCTGCATATGTGATCAGAAAAGCGCCCAGTTTAACTGAAGCTGAGGAACTGGATGGCAAATATCTGCCAGATCATTCAGCCCTTCTTCCTGTTAGTAAAGCACATTAATAATGTTTTGTCCTGTCTAATTTTAAATGTTCCAAGCAATGGAGCTTTCATCACTTCTTGTAAGAGTTTGCCTGTCAGGGAAATTTCCCAGATATCCAGCCTAAGTTTCCCTTTCTTAATTTCACCCTATTACTTGTAGTTACTTACCCCCTTCTGTTATGCTAAATTAATATTATTTCTTGGTGTTTGTTTAGTACAGTAGATTTGAACCCCAATTCAGCAGAACACTTAAGCTCATGCTAGGAACATGTGAACTATCACACCTTTTCTCCTAGTGTAGACATACCCTTAGTGTGTATGATCATGAATCCCACTTGGCATTGGACCTAGCAATGATGATAACCACCTTCTCCTCTAGCCCAAGAGGCATAGGCCTATGCTTTAGATGATAAAGGTCTCAGGGTTCACTCCTTGCTGACATCTGTGGTATTTGCATCTACATGTCCATGGTTTATGAGTATATTCTATGTATATTTTGTACTCGTTCCTACGTCCACTTTTAATTGTTATATGTAGCCTAGTTACTCATGCATAACATGCATCTTAATTCTTTAATTGCATTCTGTCCCAGGAAGAAGTCCAACTATATGTTAGATGCAATCCACTTTTTACCAACATAAAATATTGCTGTTAAAACAGGTGTATTTTGGAGACGGATTTTAGCAGCAATCTGAGCAGACATATCCTTGAGCCTTTCTAACCCTCTGCTCCTGCCTTCATCTGATGTGTTTCTACCTTTGGATTTGAGCAACAACCACTTCCTGGAAGGAAACACTGAATGAGATGAAAAATGGAGGGAAAGGAAAGGGAAAACCAGTGTTCTCAATCCCCAATCCATGGGGATTCTGAGTGTTCATTCAGATTTTCTTCTCTTTTTGGACTCTTCATTCCAGTGTATTAATGTCATGTGGCATATTTTTGAGGTGGTCCAGAGGTGAAAACCTGATCGTTTATTTGCTATGGGCAAGGTTCTGCCACCCTTACTTGGTGAGAATTATTCCATGCTGACTCTCAGAGATTACTCCAGTCCCTTTAACTCAACCTCTTAGTGGGCCTGTTGACTGGAAGACTCCTGTGGCAGCAGATCATTTGCTCCTGCCACAAATCCACCTGTCCCTGCACACAACTCTGCAAGTGGACTATACAGGGTATACATGTCCCTTGCAGAGCCTCCCCACATCCTAATCCCTTCCCTCTTTGCACAGTAGACCATTGCTCTGAATCTTTAAAAGGAGCGGTGTGCTCTTACCTTAGTCCCCATTTGTGCACATCATAAAACCATGACATAATTCAGCATTGTCAGTGGTCTCTGCTCAAGGAAGGTTCAGAATAGAATAGCAGGAATTAGGACTGAGGTATGTTGGCAAAAGGGGTATGGGAAAGCTCTTAGGAGTGACAGTCTGATCCATATTCCTGTGATCGCGCCAGGACTCTCCCTTGGTGGCCTCACTTTCAGGAACACATAATTCACTCTTGCTTTGTTTAGTAAAAGAAGTGGGGAGAGGGAATAGCAAAGGCCTGAATAATTTTCCAGTGCAAAGGAGAGAAATAGTATCCCCCTGCACTGTATTTAGGATGGGTCTGATGAGCCAAATGTTTGCAAGGGGATCAGAGTATGCCAGCAGGAGTCACTGTAAGCCTCCTAATGGAAATTTAGGAAGTTAACAGAAGTCTTCAAAATAATCAAAGATTGAGGTGAATTATTTAATTGCAGGTGATAATGAACATTTAAACAACACCAGTATTAGTAAGTTCTGCAGCATTCTTGATCATTTATTAGTTTTACTTCTGCATGATCTGGTTGCCTTTTGATTTTACTTTATTATTTTATTTTATAACTCATTTTTAAAAAATGTAATAAGTAAAGCTATTTCCTGGGACAAAGACTACATCTATCCTGCAGACTGAAAGAACAAAGGTCTGGAGCAGTTTATATCAAGTTGCCTCAAATTTCTTAATCTCACTACCCTGCAGCAATATCTGTTGGGAGTAGTGAGTGGACCCAGGTATTTCCCTACTGTTACTTGCAATTCCTAATTGTTGGCATCATCAGTGGGACCCATCTTTAGTATAAGATCAGTGCTAACTCTTAATACTCTGAGAATGATGCATCTAGAATAATAAAAAGATTCCAATATGTGTTGGTGATGGTGTATTAGAATTGTATGAGCACACACAAGTCCAAGACCTAATTGTACAGACAAAGCCTTTCATTTTTTTATTTTACCTTGTGATACAAGCTTCACTGGTTACCTGATTAGACCTCAATGAACAGTCAGAAAAGCCACAAAATAAAAAAGTCTGGCCTGTTTGCATTCGTAAATATAATGAATTCCCAAGTGATCAAAGTGTAATGGTTCAGAGAGTTTTAAATTATAAAAGAGAAATAAAACAGGGGTGTGCTTCATAATATAAACCTTTTACTTTAACCCCCACAATGCAAAATTGATTTAATTACCTTGTATAAAGCAAATGCAATATAGCTCAGAAGATCAAGTAATGGCAATTTCCAGCATGTGCCTGAAAACATAAATTCACTCACCCATAGATAATTTTAATTAAGAATTATTTACACTATAAATTAAGCCTGGATGCCTGACCTAAAGACATCTTATATACCCGTACTTAAAATGTTTTGCTGGACAACAGCAAACAGCAAAAGATCACGAACGTACTAGGAGCGCTACTTCAGCTTAACAGAAACACCCCCGTTCCCCCAGATCTGTAAACTGATGTGGGGAGCGATGCTCAAATACCACGGATCGGAAAAACCACGACTCACCCCCCACCGCCCCCTTCCTCGAAGGAACCCGAAAAGAACTTTAGACTGATGGGTGCCAGGGACTGCGGCTGCCCCGGGAAATCAGCAGCGAGCCGAAGATTTGGTGTAAAGCAATGAGCCACCACCCTCCCGAAGAGAGCCGAGGCAAGTCGATGGCCCAGGTTTGGACTCCGAAACCTGCTGCCGGGCTTTGTGGGTGCGTGCCCCAGCGCAGCGCGTTTCCCGACCGGCCCCCGGCCCCCAGGAGCTGAGGCCGCCGGCTGCAGATTGCCCAGAGCAGAACGCCCGCTCGCCACAGCCTCGCTGTAAGGCAGTGACAAGCCCCCCCGGCCGCTGAGAAAAGCAGCTCCCAGCCCCGCCACCAAAGCTACAGGGTCTGCGCTGCGCCCCACGCTGAAGTCATCGGGCTGCTGACGCCAGCCGATGAACAGCCTGCAAGTGCAATACGGTGTAACCTTGATGAGGCGGCGAGGGCAGCAGCCCTGCCCTGCCCCGTGGTGCGTTTTAAAGGGACGAGTTGAAAACAGTTCAGGAAGTGACAAGCCTATTTCCTCTCGGTGAGCAGATCGGTACGAAGCACTCCAGATCCAGCAGGGGAGTCTTGCGGGCTCCTTCTGGAGACGGATGCTGCAAACCGTACCCAGGAGACCCACCGCCGGGTGCTGGAGGATGGGGACTTAATACAAAGAGACAGAGTAAGAGATCCCGCTTAAGATGGGTCGCTTTCTTAATGACCCGCTGGGCATTCGCCTGGTCTCCTCTCCCCTTTTCCCCATCCCCCTGCCAGTGGTCTGGCCCTGAGCAGATATTGTTGCAATGTGTAAAATAGTAGAGCTGGGACACTTTTATTCTCTTCTCGGAGAGAGAGAGAGAGAGAGAGAGAGAGAGAGAGAGAGGCTGGCCTGATGGCTTGAGGTGGAGGCTATTTCTTTTTTGTTTCTCTTTGTGCTTGACTGGCTCGCCTGTATCTGAAGGGATGGGACAGGGAAGTGCCCGGGTGAGCCCCAACGAAGCAAGCAAGGGAGCAGGGTCCCACTGAAAGTCTGGTCCAGAGCGAGCGAGCCAGGGGATGATTGATCCTGCGGTATTCGTTTTATCCGGTTTATAACTTCATCTTTCTCGGCTGTCATTACAGAGCCGTTGTTAGGGAAGAGCGAAGAGGAGGGGGATGCGGTAGGGAGGGGGGCGGCAGCTTTCCGAAAAGTTTCGGCGTTATTACAGGACGGCGCTTTTGTTGCTTGAACTTTGCAGTTAGCCCAGAGATCTGGATACTGAGTCGCGCAGTTTTGTTTTGGTGTATTACTTTTGGACCGTGCGGAACCATGCAGTGGCTGCTGCTTGCCACTGGGAATTGCAACTGGCAGTGGGCTAGGACCCCTCCGTGGTTGGAGTTGTTGCTCTTCTGTTTGTGCTGGTTGAAAATTGCATGCTTTGCATTTGCACATGGCGATAGGATCCGTCCTTGAAAGCTTCTTGTAAAGTCACATTTTTGCAATACGTCATTGATTTGTCAGTCCCAGGGGAGTTTATTCCCCAAGATTGGTGGCTCTTCTCTGAGGGCTAAAAGAAAGAAGTAAATCTGATCATAGCCAGGCTTGCAAAGCTGACATGCGTTCTGTTGTCCCTGAGTGCTTTATAGTCCACTCCATAATAACATTTGTCCACAGTGCTCTATATGTGTATGTAGGGCCCCCTGTATATTGTAGCAGCGATATTTCCTGCAGCTACTTTAACTGGATATTGTGTCTCCTCAGGTGTCTCACTGCTGGGCTGAAATACAGCTCCTGGATTCTTTATGCCTCAGTGTATATTTTAGACATACTGTACTTTGATGGTGAACAAAGAACAGCTCTTGGCTGCCTATGATAAATGGCCTTCGGCCTCCTATAGGCTCGACTCTCTAGCATTATATATACAGTATGTTCTTTGACTATAGGGTACCCACTAGTAAACTGTACATTTTAACGTTAGGTGTATGTCTGTCAGTGCTTTTGTACAAGCCAGTGTATACTTTCCTATATCCAAAGCAAATGAGTGCTATGGTTGGCTGTTGTCAAATATGGTGAGGATTTATTGCTCCCTTATCTTTTTGGGGGTTGTCTTAAGGCCAGTACAGCTGTTTGCTGTATGCTGACAGAGATATTCAAATGGCTTTTTTTCATAAAAACATGATAGCATACCTCCATGTGACTTCCTTGCCTATGTACTAATAGCCTGTATTCACTGGTAATAGCAGACTGATTTCTTGCTGAGCCTACTGACAGCAGGGAAATAGATGGCGGCAGCATTAACTGGCCCATATGGTATGTGATCTTGTTAGCTGAGAAAATCATGTATGTGAGAACTCATTACTAATGCTGACCAAAGTAACAGCTAGTCTTGTGAAATTATTATATTTGTTGTCAATTTTGTCATAGGCTCTGATTTCATCTTAATTCGAATACACTCTGTGACAAACCTGGTGCAGCTAAGATATTTGAGACTGGGTTATTACGTGTTAATACTCTGCACTTTTTCCACCATAAAATAAGTTGGGGATGGAAACAAACTGTGTGTCTCCATATTTGTATTACTACCCCTTTTTTGGATCATGGGTATATTATATCTTTGCTGAAATGATGGAAGGTTGTGCTTTCATTTGTACTCCCAGTGGTACAGTGCATAAGGACTGCCCTGAGTTCAGCAGACTTTAGTGGTGAGTTGGCCATAGAGAAGCTGTATCAAGCTACAAAACCAAGCAAAATATAATGGTGAAGCTGGCATGTGCTGAGAGAATGGCATCAATTAGGTGCTTTGATGTACATTTGTTGCAGGAAAAACAGACAAATTCATATAGCCTCGCCAATGAGGGTTGGGGATGGAGTTGCCCTTCAAGAGTTTGGGCTGTAGCGAACAACCATTTCTCTTGTGTTAGAATTAGTATGCTCTGCCTGTGTAATTTTTTTCCTGAATGTATCAATTTATTCCACTGCCCTTCCAGACTGGGAGTAACGGTTAGCACAGCTGAAACTTGAAAGTTCAAACCACCAGCTACAAAACTCTGATCCACCTAGCTGTACCAGGACTTAAATGCATAGCAGGACGGACATTTGACTGAATGTATTGCATTGACACACTTGCCAGCGCCATCTTTAGCTATTTAAAACTCTTCCCTTCAATGAGTCCCTCATTTCTTCACATTATTTCTTCCTGTTGGTAGCCATATTGTAGAATTTTACTTCCTGAATACCAGGGGTGAGGGGCGTATCTAAGTATCATTAGGTGAATCATTCCAACAGAGGGTAATGAAGAGCAATCTGACTACCTTTATAGTGAAGTCCAATGGAGTTGAATACATTTGGGTTTTACATATATTTAATTGGGTTCTGTAGAATTTACTCTACAAATCTATGAAGTAGTTGAGCCATCCAAAGCGTACTATAGCAAGGATACATTTCTCCATTAAATTATATGAGATTGTTCAAAATACCTACAGAGAGGTTATCATTTTCTTTGTATTATTTAAGACTTTTCTCCCCAGGAGTCTTAAAAGATTTAATTTCCTTGACACCAAATAATATATATAGCGTTTGTAACAGAGTGCAAGCTCATGCACAATGAGTAGTTCAAAGGATTCATTTGCCATGCAGCCAGCATATATATCTATAGCTGTCTTCAGCTGGATTTGTAGTTTGGAAATGTACCCATCTGCTTAAAAATCCCTCTAATGTGACATAAAAAAAGGTATATAACATGCTGATAAAGTGAGCTTCAGCTGGAGATTCAAACCAGATGTGGATGTTTTCTTTTTAAATGCTCAAACAACAGTAAGAGTATATTTTGACAAATTAAAAGCTACTTGCAAATTGCAAAGGTAACATTATCTTGGAATAACTATCTTTGTAAAAATACTGAACACTTTGAGTGGCTTTACATTTCGTCTTCTATCCTATTTAGTTCCATCACCTTTTAGCCAGATTCTTCATCCCTCTCTTGAAGGAGCCATTTTCTAAACAGCAGCGATGCACATGGCATCTGCATGGCCTGGTCTGCTCAGCTCTGTCCCTCTCCTGGCAGCACAGCTATGATTTCTGAACAATACACAGAATATTAGAGTACAGAATGTGTCACTGTAACAGTTCTCAGCTAACAAAGTGCCAATCCTGTAGGATAATAAGTGCCTTCAACCTGTGACTGATCTAGGACTAAATATTTACTAAGTCTGGTTGAAAAACCAGAAAATTTAAGACAGAATTTCTGTAGAAATGTTTTGGGTGGCTCAAAAAACCAAATTCTTGGTGAAAAATGTTGTCAAAATTTTCAAAATCTGAATGCTTTGATCAGTTCTATTATTTACGTATGTGGGGCCTCAGCCCACTGTAATTTTGGGGAGGACTATTCCTCATATGGAGAGAAAGATGGAAACATTTCTTTGTCATAAAAAAATAAAAAATAAAGGCACAGTGTGTGAAGTGTGGGGGGGGGGGAAGAGAGGGGAGAGAGAGTTTGCAAGGGGTTACAGACCCAGCCCCTTGGCCCCCCAGATTGAGCCAGGTGGATGAAGGGCACACTTTAAACACTGTCGTACCAAAGATGCTGCTTCTAGATTCCGATAGATTCTCCCCCCAAACCCCATTTTTTCAGGCCACTTTAAGCAGCACTGTTAAGGCTGTTTGAAGCTGCTCAGAGGTTTGGAATGTTAAAATTAGCCCTGATGTAGCTGCATTAATAGGCAGAATGCAGGTGGGGGCAGTCAAAGGTGCAGAAGTGCCATTTATTACATGCTTCAAACAGCTGCCATTTTTAAAAAACTGTCTGCCATATAAGTGTTTCTTTCTTTCTGTCACCGTCAGAGGTAGAATTCCCTCCCCAAATTAAACTGGCTTTAGAAAGGCTACTGAAGACACACATTGTACTACATACATTCACAGAACGAGATGATCCACATCAGGAATTGCTTGCACTCCTTTACATTTCAAAAGTGGGAAGGCAATTTTTGTTTCTGAATCTGCAGATTCAATTTTTTTGTTTCCAGGTCAGATCTAAAACAGGAGGGTTTATATTTCCTGGTTCTGGTTTGGATACAGGCCCGGTTTCAGAGGACAACTTACATGAGACTTCTGTCTTATAAGACAGATATCTTGTGAGGAAAAACTCAGTTATGCAGCACTATCTAATCTGAACCTAGACCTGAATCATAGTCCTGACTGAGCTCTGAACGTGATCCCTAGTATAAATGAATCAATATCTGATCCACTGCCTTCTAGAGCTCAGAATCAGTATATACAGGCTGAGCAGGCAGTGTACAAAGCAGATCCAGAATTGATTTAGGCTAGGGTTCTCATATATACATCTATATTATACAGTCCACTAAAATTATGTATGTATTTATGTAACTTTAGTGTATTTTTTCAGTATAACACATTGTGATTCAATTTCAACAACTTTCATGGCACAGTAAGGCATACAACTTTTGCCAGAATCAATCTATAATAGATTTGTGAGAACATGTTTAAAGAAGCTTTTCCAGTGAATGAATAGAGGTGTAACTGTGTTTTATACACTGTGTCCATTTTATATTACTGTTCAAGTTCTGATTTTGTGACAGGCTGCTACATGTTTTGAGGCTGTTTCTTCCATTCTTTCCTTTCTCCCAAAATTCTACAGGGTTTCTCTCCCTCACTCTGTAGTGGAAACTCCTTAGCTATTTCTGAGAGTGGATGAAGGAGATATATTCTCTGTGCTATTCCTACAAAATCCCAGCAAAAGAAAGAAAAACGAAACAAACTAACAAAACCAATTTGAATGGTCTGATTCTGATTCACTTACACCCCCCTTCACACTGATGTGAAATTAACTTAATTTGAGTTCTTCGTGATTAACATCAGGCTACATCAGGTCAGAATTTGGACCAAATAGGTGAAGCAGTGAGAACTGTCAAAGTTGTTCACTGGTATTTAAAGGGTTTAGCCCACAGAGCCAGCCTAGGGGTTTGGGATCCTCTTGGCATGTTGTAAGAGGGAGGAAATGATCATTCCTGTAAAATACCTGTACCTAGAGGAACTCTGTATCTTAGGGTGAAAAAACACTGAGAACAAAGTCTTGTTTCTTCTGGTGCCATGGAGAAGCAGGACAGCCAAGGTAGCATGAAAGAGCTAGGAGATGTTTGTACAGTGGAAAAGGAAGAGTGAGGGGCGTCTGTTTTTAGGAACAGAGACCTGTTTGGTTTCTTTTTGCCCCTGTTTCCCTGACAAGGAAGGGAAGGCGAAGGATGTGTGGCAGAAACAATTAGGGAAAATAAAAATATTTGAAGGGCCTTGGAGGACTTTGCATTTCAAAGGTTCCACTTTGTAGAATTTTGTATCGTATCACCATGGTTAAAAATTGTGACTGTGACAGCCATTTTCCCCTCTCTTCTGCTGGGGGCAATGGCTGGGCAAGCTTGGCAATCTGTACCAGGAACCTGTGTTTTGCATTGCAGAGGTCCTTGCAAGGCCATTTAAGAAATATCATACTAACAGCCTCTTGTGTGTCTGATCCCAGGAGAACTAAAATATAAACTAATCAGCATAAGAGAAGGGAATTTTCCACCATACTACTCTTGGGAGATTGTGAGTGTATCAGCTACTAACAAGACCTGAACCCGAATGGCTGCAAATAGATAGCAGAGCTCTACATTAGCATGTAGGAAAATTCAGATTTGCACAATAGCTCCCTGAATATTATGAATGCAATTTTATCAGAGTGCAGATTCCAGGCCTATAAAATTAGTGCTATTCAGAATGCAGACCTACTAGCATATTTGTTAGACTAGATGCTACAGTGATGTGTGCATTAGAAATGCCTAGGAGAGACAGCTATGACATTTCAGAGAGAAATCTAATTCATCTATCTACCTACCTGCTTTTATGGCCCTCTCACCATACGCTCTGGACACCTCTGTAATGATAGAATTCATTATATGTCATGTGGACCATGGACCTGATTTTGACCAGGCTCACACTGGTGTGAATCAGGAATATCTCCACAGAAGTCACTGGAGCTGATTCCCCTCTCACACCAGTTTCGCAAAAGTTTTTCTGTCTTCCATTGAGTTACTCCTGATTTTTACTGGAGTAAGGAAGAGCAGAATCAGGCCCAAGAGCTTCCGTTTTGTACTCTTATTTTGCATATCAGTAATGTGCATGATATACACATGATGAGGGAATTTATTGTTTCATAACAAGGTTATGCTACAAATTCACAGCCCAGCCAACTCTGACCTAGCTATTTGCTTAGGCCAGTAATGCAGAACATGGCTTCGGTACAATGAACTAGCTAACAGATCATGAGGCTGTTTTGATTTTTTTCATACTTTTATGGGTTGTCCACCTTTAGAAAGACAAAATTTCCAAGCAAGAGTTTAATTTAGAAGTTCAGCCCTGTTGGTGTGAACCTCTGGACTTCAGTATTACAGAGTTTGCATGCATGCATCTCCAAGTCATCAGCATGTTAAATTTGTTTTGAACATTAAGAGCCTGACCCAGCAATTAATTCACACTCAGGACTTTTGTTGGTTTGAATAGGTTGTTTCATGGGTTCTAAACTTTGTCTAATAAGATTTGCTGCAGAAAAAGCCTTCTATCCAAGGGAACTCTCGGGAAGAAATTGTTTGACATTAATAAATGCAGAAGTATAGAAACCACAACAAATTCCAGTCATTCTTTAGTATAGGGACAAATTCATCCCAGTGTAATTCTGTAGTAATAATTGTATTTAAAATGAAGGTTAAAAATTAGAATAATGATTGCAAAATCTGCTGTGCTCATTTTGTGCATTGTACCAAAAAGGGCCCAAGCAAACCTTGGTCATGGTTTTTGCTTTCAGAAAATTAAATATAACAGTAGCATCGGTGTTGCTGTACTGCAGCCCATTTGAGTCATCCCTTGGGTTACGTAATTCCCTATTTTTATTGAAGTTGGCCATAAAGTTTGCTTTTCACAGCCAAAGGTTTAGCACTTTTTAAATTATACTGTGCTGTAGGTACTGGAATGAAGTGAACAAAAAGAGTTTGTCATTTGTGCCATAGCTTTACAAATACGAGGCTTTGTTAGAAATGGAATTTGGCAGATGTTGATATAGCAGTTTAAAAATTTACCAATTTTCTTGGTTGCCAGTTCAAAACCAGCTTAATTTGAAATGACCAGAAGTCTTTATGATGGTTATTTTATGGCAGATGAGAAATGAGGTTTGGTGATGGAAGTCACAAAAATGAGCACAACTGGTATAAATCAGCAACTTTGTTGACAGTCTCAGTGAAGGAGCTGAGAATTGGCTGGGTGTGAAGGTAGAGCTATCCTTTTACCCCTAAATATAATATCCTTCCAGGTCAGACTTAAAGCACATTATTGGAGTCCTGTGGGGAAGCAAACCTTGCGATTGCTTGTGATGTAAGATAGGAGGACTTCAGTCTCCACAAGGGTCAGTCAGGTACCTTTCCCTTGCACTAAATTTGCATCAAAGCACCAAAATGCTAAGGAGAAGTACAAGAGAATAGCACAAGCATGTAGGGACAAAATGTAGAAAGGCTAAAGCACAAAATGAGTTAGACCTACCAAGGGACATACAATGCAATAAGAAGAGGTTTTTAAATACATATGGAGCAAAAGAAAGATGAAGGAAAGTGTAGGTCCTCTACTTAGTGGGGTAGGCATGCTAATAATGGAGGATATCAAGAAAGCCTAGGCATTTAATGACTATTTTGCCTCAGTCTTCTTGATCTGTGGCCTTCCAGGCATCCATCCACTCTCCAGTATAAATGAAAAGCAGACTCATTTGTGCTGGCTGTCAGAAGCCCCACAGCTGAGGAACAGCCAGGTGAACTGGAAACCCAGCTATGCCTCTTTAGTCAGTAGCCGAAATGTATGTGTGTGTGTGTATGGTATAGGAGATGCTATGCCAACTCTAAACCACCTGAGGATTCCCTTGTGCCAGTGGAGTGGTATAAAGCAATTCCAACAGGTCAACCAATCACAACACGATTGCTTTGAAGTGGCCTTTTGATGTGTTTGCAGTATTTCTGTGTTGGAATTCAGTTGCCATAACTAGGGCATCTCCATCATGAAAGGCTTCTTAGTTCCAGCTATGGTTCTAAAGATCCTAAAGATCAGAAAGTCGCTTTAAGAGATCTTTTGTTTTGTGTCTGTAATGCACATCTCCAGTAGCCTAGTTATGTGGCCATGTTTTGCCTTTGTTCTGCGTGTGGATCAAGGCCTATGGTCCTATTTTATTTAGACTGTCCCTAACTTACACATTATGGGAAACACTCACAGTCTCTTTGGTCATCACCAGGGCAACCTTCTACATTATATTTAGGATTTCTAGTTTTAGGTTTAGAGTTGTGGAGAAGAAATGATGAAACTAGTCCAACTCATCTTTCAGAGTTCAGTTTTTTAGTTTTTAAATCAGCACTGGTGCTAGCTATTTTGAAATGTCAAATTGTGTTGTGGCCTGCTGTTCTTCTGCATTGATTCTCCTCATGGTGATGTTATTATGAAAACTGGTTTTAAATTTGGTAAAAATTTGAGGTATCTATCTCATTTATTTCACATAGCACATATTGTGTACTCCACTCACACGCCAACAGGTTGTTTCTGCTTGCTTCTGTAAAAATTTATTGAGTGGCAATATGTCTGATATAATCAGGAGTTCTATAATATGGTTTGGTAGGAGCAGAGAGATTTCTCCCTGTAGACAGCGGTAGTGTTTTATAGAAAAAAGAAAAGGAGTACTTGTGGCACCTTAGAGACTAACAAATTTATTTGAGCATAAGCTTTTGTGAGCTACAGCTCACTTCATCGGATGCATTCCAATGTGTTTTATAGGATAGCTTTTAATAGGGAGGCATAGTGATCTAATGGTTAGAGCATGGCACTTGGGGTCAAGAGACCTGGGTTCTAGTCCCAGCTTTATCACTGACTAACTGTGTGACCATGGGCAAGTCATTTTTCCTCTCTGTGCCTTAGTTGCTTCAGCTATGAAATAGGAATAATAATACTTACCAATCTTTGCAAAGTGCTATGGATGTAAAGCTTTAGGTACAAAATGTGCTCTTTATTATATATTTCTTTGGGATGTTATCTAACAGTTGAGCAAGGCTGGGTGCTCTAGCCATTTCTTGTGTCACAATGATATGCTAAAAGCGACAATACTTTTGAATGGTCTAGGTTTTATATTTGTGTGATAACCTTAGTAGCACTGAAGCCTATTATCAAACCTTCTGTGTTGATAATAGTCATACATGTCATGAAGTCACTTTAAGTGTATGCTACTAAAACCAATTATGGGGTTTTTTTTTGCCACAGCCATTAAAAAACAATATCATATAACATTTTTGAAGGGGCAAATTTTAATACAATTAAATATATGTCAAAACATACCATCAAGTGCAAGAACTGAAAATCCATTACAATTAGGAAGACACAGGAAAGCTTTAAAAGAAAAATCTACATTAGTCTTTTGTAGCATCTCCATTAACCTAGAAAAGATAATCCATTTATTGAAATATCAGTTGTGTTATAATTGAAATATAATGCAGTAGAGAGTGTTTTGCACAATGAAAGGATCATGTTTAAAGAAGATTTAAAATTACTGATAGATTAATTTGGAAAAACTTATTCACCCACAGTTTCTGTTGCTCATTGTGTATGCTGTTGGTCAAAATTACTTTTCCCATAGAGGTTTTGGATAAATTGTTATTATTGGATACAGGTCAGGAGGGGGCAGAGACTGGGTAAAATTGCAAACATTTTTCATACTTGCTATCTAGAAGGCTAAACATTGGCTAAATAATTCAGACTATAGATGCGATCTTGTTTCCACAGAAGTGAAAGGCAGTTTTGTCATTGATTTCAGTGGCTGCTGACGCAGGCCCTAGATCTCTATACAAATTAACTACTCTGGCTATAAACCCATGAAACTAAATGAATGTACATTACTTACATGTAGTAGATCTGCTCTTTGTCTATATATATATGTATTGAAGTGAGCAATTTAATAATGCTGAATTCTTTGGAAACAAATTTATCCTAAGACTTCCCAAGCCATTCCATGAATATAATACATACTCTTATATGTTTTGACAAATTAAGTGTTTTTAACTTCATTTTTAAAATTCAAACTCTTTTATGTGATTGCATATAATAAGGGTACTAGCAATCCAATCAAACTATTGTTTTAGCTGTGTGCACGCCTCTTGTGTAGTGTGACAATGGTGTAATTCACAGACACAGTAAGATCACAGACTTTAAAATAATAATGTTAGAACTGAAATGAAAGTCCAAATTACAGACAGAGGGTCTGATTTTTCAAACCTTACTCATGGTTAATAGCACTTACACAAGTAGTCCCATTGACTTCACTGGAACACACTGCTTCTCAGCATGTAAATTCAAACTAATTAGGCAGTATTAAGTTGAGCTTTATTCCTTTTTAAGGATATCTCAGTTATAAGGCATGGTGTAAAGCACTGCAAAGGGAAGTGAGTCTGTCACATTGACAGAATAGTTTTCAGTTATTGAAGAAACCCTGGAAGTTCTGTCACCACCAGCCATTTTCCACACTAACTTCATACTGTCTGCTTGTGCTCATCAAGGGCAAATCCTGATGTCCTTACTCAGTTCTTCCCAGCTGGAGTTTGTCCAAGTTGTGACTGAGTAAAACTTTAAGATTGGGCCCACGGACTATCTTCTAAAAGCAAAAAACATTAACTATCTATTCTTTGATATTTATAAGAATCCTATCACCTTAGTTCTTAAGAACTGTACCATTTTCCATTCTATCTATGGAGAGCAGGCACTGACTTTGGCATGAACTCAGTGTCTTCTTCTCTTTTAATACTATATGCTGTTAGTTTTTCCATGCATACGCCTCATATTGACCGTCTAACCTACAAAAATGTGACCACTAGAAAACTCTCTCTTGTATTAATTGGCAGCAGATACATGCTAAAAGCTAATTAATAAGGAAGCACTCAAGAGAAGAGTGAAATCATCTTACACCTGTTGCACAGTATGAATTGGGCACCCTGTTGGAGATGGGTAGTCCAAATGTTTGCAGAAAACAAGAGGACTGTGGGTAGATGGATTTCTGCTCTGTTTAAAACTGGAGTAGGAGAGATAGAGCACGGTTTGATGTAAGAACAGAATTAGCTCTAGTGTTTTAAATTATTGGGTTTGTCATCATTGAGCCAATCATCAGTTTCACCCACACAACAGCTTTTAATTTACATAATTGATGAATGGAAACTTTATTAATCCTTTACACCTGATGTAACTTTTGACACCTAATGTGATAGAAAAGTCATATTTTGGTCATGTAACTGTGTTCTAACATTTCAGAATAATATCTGTACAATTTTTAAGTAGTTTTCGTCCTTAGGGATCTCAAAATACTTTGCAGATATTTTCAGTAGTGTATACAATACCAGCATTTACAGTTGTTAAAAAATCAGTACAGTGTGCATTTTGCATAGACTTTTTCCTGTAATAAATACATCGTTTTTCTATTATTTACTATTGTTATTATTTACTAATGTGATGCCAAAGGTGTGCATGCTCTTTTACATATATGTGGGGAGACAAGTTCTTTGCCCTGAATAGGTGCAGAACATAAAAGACCTTATCAAATGAGATAATCTCTCTAGCAAGAGAACTAATTAGGGAACCCTTTGATATGCAATAATTCCTACTGTTGCTAATGAGAATTGCATGATTTTATTGAAGGCAGAATATTATTTACTTTTTCTATGACTGAAGATTGATTGAAACACATCCTCAGCTGCTGCTAGCTGGCTCTCAATGGAGCTGTGCTAGTTTATACTGGCCCATTTTTTAAAAAGGAGGAAAGATGTCTAACATTGAGTATACCCATTTAGAGAAACAGGTCTTCTGATATTCAGATAACCAATTCCCATCCAGGAGATACTATAGCACTGAGTCAACTTTTATTATCTTGAAAGAGTCAGAAACATTCATTTTTCTTTCTCATGCTTTTCTAAGCAAAAGGAGGCCCCTTTAATAGAGAATCATAATAGTAAAAGTGTTTTATGGGACTAAAATAAAATGAAACATAAATCAATTAACATCAAGTAGCTACAGAACCTAAAGAGGGTTGTACCAAGGGGTGGAAGTGCAACACCAGGATTTCATGGGAGGGATGGAACAAAGTGCCTCACCAGGCCAGAAGAAGCCAAGTTTTAAATGTCTAGTAGAGCTTATAAGTGAGTCTTTTTGCATTGGACAACCCAGTCACGCACACAATTCTGAGAGGGTTTCTTTAAATTCACAAAGAAGCCAAGAAATGGTTACCAGTATCTGATCATAGACCTTTGGTTTGTCCTTTCATTGGAAGGAAATACATGCAAATGTTGATGTTTCTAAAAAGGGGTTGATGTACGTTAATCAAGTAATATTAGGTAATTACAGTATTGCCAACTCTCGCAATGTGTGTTTCTTAAATCCCCAACTGCTGGAATCAAGAGATTTTAAATGAAAGCTGAGCTTCTCATGCAAAGAAATGCATTATGAGCCGAGGCATGGTCGCCAAGGAATGCTTGAAAATGTGAAGCAAATGCTCCCTAAAGGCTCAGAAACCAGTAGACAAAGGGAAAGAACCCAACATTTAAAAAACAAATCTAATGATTTTTAAACCAATCTCATGATTTTGGGCAGCCTAATTCATGATTTTCAAACGCCTGGAGTTGGCAGTACTGTAATTAGCCCATGCAACATGTTGATATGGATTTTCCCATATAACAGGGATGAGTTTTCTAGTTTCTGTGTTTGTACTGAGGAATCATTCATTGTTGTGCACTGACAAAACAGCTGGCACAGTTGTTTATCCAAATAGCACAGGGACTGTCATCAGCTTTGAAGCTGTCAGGATTCAGCATTGGGTCAGTTCTTCTCAAGATGTTGCTTCGGAAGAGAACTGTGGTGAGATCGGAGATATGCTGGACGAGGCTCCTGGGAGCCCTTAGTTAAAAATCATGGCTCAAAATGGACTGAAACTTCTCACTTTTGTTCTTCCTATTTCTCTGCTGCATATGTGAGCACTGAGGAGTCCGTTTCACTTCCTGATTTTTATGGAGCAGGAGGGAGTGTGGATGGAGGTAAGCAAGAAATGAAGTAGATGTTCTGTCTGTGGAGATGGCTAGAAGCACTTGTGGAAGCTGCTGCCTCACTTCATGCCACCACAGCCTTGCTACCACAGTCTTCTTTCCTCAAAACCGCTCAGAAGTGAGAGGGGATAGAAGCCACCAAGAGAAGGCTGGAGTATGAAAGAAGGTTGAGAAATTATGGACTAAAATAAACTTCAGCCTGAGCCTTAACTTCGTTCTGACTTGATGTTAATATAGACTTCAGAATAATTATTTTTGAATACCATAAGTAGATAATTATTCCCTAGCAAATACTACAAAGTCAGCTTGCTGTTGGGGGTATCAATGGGAAAATGCAGATTTTCTTTTTTGTGGATGTGCATGCAATTCTAAATGACTCAACACTGAAGGGAATTGAGCAGTATCTCAGAGGCAGCATTTGAAGAAAGCTGAAAATAAGGTGCTTGGTTCAGCCTGAATACAAGCAGATATTTCATTTGTGTTTGCTTTTCAGTATCTCTTTCTAATACTTCAGAGGCAGATTAGATTGCTTTACTTTGTTGGGGCACACTTGCTCATATGAGTAATCTCAGCAGTTTAGTGGAGCTATTCATTTGAGTATGTGTGAATAAGAGTTCCCCAATGTGGCCCTCAGGGAGCCCCTTATAGGTTTAGAATTATAAGAGTTCTAGTCTCCTGCTGTTTCTACCCTCCAGGAACTGAAATACTATGAGAATGATACTATGAGAGTGGTAAACACCCATTTTTTCATGGTTTGTGTGTATAAAAAGTTCTTCTGTACTTTCCACAGTATGCATCCGATGAAGTGAGCTGTAGCTCACGAAAGCTTATGCTTAAATAAATTGGTTAGTCTCTAAGGTGCCACAAGTACTCCTTTTCTTTTTGCGAATACAGACTAACACGGCTGTTACTCTGAAACTTATGAGAATACCAGATTTTGTATTATTTCACCCCCATAAATGGCTCCCTGAGGTGTTAAAATGCAAGTGAAACTATAAACATAAATACTAGACCCCCAAATATATCTCACTAGAATGGTTTTCAAGAAAGCAGCTTCTTTAGGTGCTACTTGGCTTTGATTCAAAGGACAGTCATGGCAGGATGTTGCTTTGACTTCTTCAAAGAGGAAGACTTTATGTGAGAAAACATGGACAGGCTGAAGCAACAGCTACTATAACTCGTCACAAAATTAAACCACTCCTGAATAGACAGATTCTGCCACTTTTATTCATATAGGGTAGTCTTACTCTGTGAGTCTCATTAAAACAACAAGTCAAATTCTGCCAGTCTTACTCTCACTGTGTAGTGCCTTACTTCTCAAGTAGTCTGACTGAAATTAGTGGAATTACTTGTGACCCTTAGATTTTCCTCATTACCCAAAGACCTGAGAAACTTTTGAAGATATAAGTAATGTTGTCCTGCTCATTTGCTCTTGACTTATGAAGGCATCTGCATCCAGTCTGTCCACATAGCTCAGATGGTGGGTCATATGTAACACATATGTCCTATCTGTCTTTTCATCCTCTCACTCCCTTACATCCCATCCCTGTTGAAGCTTCACAAAGTTCCATCAGCTCTGATGGATACTCTGATGTTCCAAATTTAGAGCTGAGCATTGTAGTGTAGTTGGCAATAGCTAAAGGAAATTGCTTGAGCACTTCCCTCCAAAGCTTCCTTAATTTAGCATAGTGGATGCAACTAGTGTGTCCCTTTGCACTGATGAATTGTGAAGAACAGGAAGGAGAGTTCCCTTCCCCCCTCTCTGTACAGTATTTCCATATTTCCACTGGAACTATCAAAATTGGTTCCTTTGAAGCTTCCACATATAGGAACCATCATCTGGTAACAGATTGTTGTGTGTTTAATGAACCTGAGGAAAACAAAGAAATTTAAAGGCTGCCGGGCTCCACAAGTTTGCTGTTCAGTCTGCCAAATTCACACTAACTCAGACAACTCACAGAAGTTTGGCTTCTCATTCGTTAAAGAGATTTATGTAAGGTACAGATTCCAAAATCTAGTTCCAGAATTCTGGAGAGTCCTGAGTGGCATCAGCCATTTGCAAGCGTGAGATGAAATCCAAGTGGAGCCAGCCACTTACACTGCTCATTACCATACAGAAGGGAATAACTGTCCAGACATTAGCACCTCTGCAGGGGGAATCAGAGCAACCTAACTGGTAACAACTACAGTAGAACCTCAGAGTTACAAACTGACTGGGCAGCCACACACCTCACTTGGAACCGGAAGGACGCAATCAGGCAGCAGTCAGGCAGCAGCAGAGATAATAGCAAATACAGTACAGGACTGTTCTAAAAAAATAAAGGGAAAGTTAAAAAAAAAGATTCGGCAATGTAAGGAACCTGTTTCAGTGCTTGTTTCATTTAAATGAAGATTCTTAAAAGAAGCATTTTTCTTCTGCATAGTAAAGTTTCAAAGCTGTATTAAGTCAATGTTCAGCTGTAAACTTTTGAAAGAACAACTGTAATGTTTTGTTCAGAGTTATGAACATTTCAGAGTTACGAACAACCTCCTTTGCCAAGGTGTTCGTAACTCTGAGGGGCTACTGTATTCCTTAACCAGTTGGCACTGTAGTGGCTCAGTTGCCTAAGATCAGTGGGTTCTTTGGGAATGTGTGCATGGAATAACATCCACTGTTATAATTCTGTCTAAGGCCTATTTCAGTCCACTGCAAGGGCCCTTAGTCAGTCAATGTAAGGTACTCAAAAGCCATAGGCACAGAGAATCTATATATTCTAAAGAAACTAGAATAGCATTAAAAAAAGCAAGCCCCTATTCTTTTCAAGTTGCAAAGAAAGCCTCCGTTGTATAACACGTTGCAGTGCTGGTTATTTTGAGCCAGCAGGCTAAAACAAATATACCAACATGTGTGTGAGCTTCACCCACGTATCTCATCAGGAATCTAACTTCAGCTCCAGGACCTGGGTGGGGCCAGTGAGATGTTAACACTAAATAATCAACACACCAATGTCCCTCTTAAATTACTGAAATGTACTAATAAGAGGTATAGCTAGTTTTCATTCTATGGTTCCCTGAAAAGAAAACACCAAGACCTTCTCCAGCACTCCACTACTACCGTAAACATAAGACCCAGCTGCCCTATGCCAGCTGTGTGGTATCAGAACAAAGATGTATATATTATTGTAATTGATGCGTTTGACCTTTTATCAAACTTTATTATGGCATATTAGCTCAACTGCATGACACTTTATCTGGCTTGCTTCAAATGAATAGCTACATCATTTCCTTCCACCTTTAGATTTAGATAATTTCTCTCAGCACAGAGTCATTCTAGGCAGCCTTGTTCTTCAAATATTTTCCTTGGGTGGATGAGTAGCTTAAAACCCTGGTTTTTGAAAGGGGTGGTTCTTTCTATATCTGTGTGTTTTCTGAGGCTTTTCAACCAGTAGACTAATGGAAAGCTCTAAGCTAACACCTCAGCAGTGGAAAGTGTCACTGAGAACATTCGCCTGTTCAGGTTATTTATTAACAAAGATTGCCCAATAACACAAATTATGACAATGGCAGTTAAGATTTTTGAACTGTCTCCAGCCCTACGGATTGTAACCATACTGATGGGATCTGTAATGGAATCTATACTAAATAATGGGTTTTGCATGCTTGTTGTGCCTAGATGACACACTTCATAGGTCACTAGGTTTGAGAAACTCAGATCATTCAGGTTTCAGAGTAACAGCCGTGTTAGTTTGTATTCGCAAAAAGAAAAGGAGTACTTGTGGCACCTTAGAGACTAACCAATTTATTTAAGCATAAGCTTTCGTGAGCTACAGCATCCAATGAAGTGAGCTGTAGCTCACGAAAGCTCATGCTCAAATAAATTGGATAGTCTCTAAGGTGCCACAAATACTCCTTTTCTTTTTTCAGATCATTCAGTCTACTTAGTTCATCTGAGCCATTTGAACTTTAGAACTTTCCTGACTAATCATTTTTCTAGGCTTTACACCAGACTCTATGATCTTAATGTCGCCTTGTCACTAAGTCAACAATGCCAGGAGAGCTCTGCCTATCCAGGTTCAGCCTTAAGAAAACAGAAGAATCTGGCTTGCCAACATTGTCCTAACTTGTCCTGTGAAAGGCTGTATTCTCTGGTGGTGCAGGTGAATTTCACTAGTACTCAGTCCATCCAGTCCCTCTCTGGTGATCACCACTGACACTTTGGCATTGTTATAGGGAACACCTGCATTCTGAGGTATAGTTTTGCAGCTTAAGCTTTCCTCAAGACAAACTCCTTCCTATAAATCATCAAGAACTCTGAGCAAGCAAGTCCTGAGTCCACCAAGAACTCTCTGCCTTTGGAGCATTATTGACTGGCTGTAAGTAGATGGACATCATTTCACAAAGGTAGGCATTGATATGGGTTTAAGTAATATTTGAAGTGTGCCTATGCTTTGAAAAGTGTTTCTCAATGGCTCTATATCATATTTATTCTGTTTATGGGAAAAAAGTTTTTCTGTTTGCCAGCTCAATATGGGAAGTCAAAGTCAAGCTGGATTCTTCCTGGCTTGTGCAGCATCCTTAGTAATTAAGAGTCTGCAGCCGAAACAGTTCTGTAGATGATGCCCTTGGAACGGAATCTGCTCACTCTCCCATAGCTGTATTGGCTCTGAAGTGTTACTGGGAGTAAAAAGTGGTAAAATCTTATTTTTGTCACCAAAGTGAATAAACCAGACTCTGAATACAGGTCTATTCAGTAAGAAGGTGCCTTTTTACAATCATTTTTCTGACCATAACTGCACTTTAAGTTGAGATCTCCCAGTGGCTTAAGATATGAGTGATTCTTTTTGTGCCATTATCATGGTCCTCCACAAGAAGTTTCGTGCAGCCTGAACGGTGGTATCAAAGCCATCAGTGGGTTTTCCCATGTCTCCTGTCACTGTTTCTGTGTCAGTATCACATAGCAAATCAGATATTTGCAGGAGTCCATGATCCTCATGGTCTAGTCAATTAGAAAGCATAGCTGCCACCTCTGAGTAGCAGCCCAACACTCTTCTAGTTTGCTGGGTTCTTATCCATCAGTTGGTATTTGCTGCTTGCAGTTACTAATTTTGCTCTTTTTTCCCCTTTCAGTTGCCAAGAAGGAAAATGCAAAAGCACTGCCAGCACCACGTCCTTAATCTGAGAAGGAACAGCAACTGAGATGACTCGGACAAACCACCTCTGACCCTCTCCTGTCATTTTTCTCTATCCCTTTCCGCTGTTTGTTTGTAAGGGAGTCTTTCCCCTGCCACTCCTATTCCTTAAGAGCAAGGGGACAATAAACTGATGTTGTTTTTCACTGACCAGATGGTGTATCATTTTCCTTTAATTACTCTTAATTCTTTCAGTTTAAATTTGTACCTAGAGATGGGCTCCAACCAAAATATTCAGATCTGGGTCTGTGTTTAGATTTCAAACTCTCCCAGCCTTTGGGGATATTTGTATTTAAGGTTTCGTGTTTGGCTCATTATAAAGATCAGCGCTGTTTGCAAAATTTGAAGGCATTTTGCATTTGAAGGTTTGCATTTTGATATCTGCTCGCTCCAAGTGCAGGGGTGTTTGGGACCAGGACTTGGTTCAGGCCCATCTCTACTTGCTTTAGTTATTTATATGTGATTGTGGGTAACAGTTGTTGTTCTTGCGATTTAGGGATAATCATGGAACTCACAAGTGGGGTTGCACGTGGTCATCCCTAATGACTGAAAGCTGCCATGCGTTCTATTTACAGTGCAGCTCGTCTGAAGGTGTGCTTGCAGAACTATAACAATAAATCTTTGGCTCTGCCTATCGCTGTCATTAGCATAGCTGTAGAGGACAACCGCTTAGGCTAGAACTATCCTGTACTGGCAATTATCCTCCCCACTTGAGTGATACGGGTTTCTTTGAAGAGAACCTCTCTCCTTCATTAAGATGTTAAACATAAATGAAGAGATCATGTGGGTTAGAGAGCCAAGCACAGCTGCAGAGCTTCTGTCTTCTTAAACACCAACATTTATTACTTTGCCCTTTTGTTATAGGTGTAGTTTAAGTGTTAAATCAAGGCAAGTCTTTTACTTATTAATTGTGAAAGTGTATCTTTATCTTGTTAGCCAAGCAAAACGTTATGGTGTCGCTACCACTGGCAGGAAAACTGGGAGACTTCATAGTCCTGCTTTTTTTTTTTTTTTTTTTATGGCTGAACCATTAAGTCAAGACAAAATTATATTCTCATGATAGAATTGTTCCTCTCTACACAATTAAAGTGGTTCTTTTTTATTTATTGAAATCTTTCGCAACACTTGACAGCTACCTGTGTTATATCAGTTCCCTTTATTGTGGTGAGGCTGAATCACTGTTCTCCATGGTTAAGTTGAAGAGGAATGCTGTGGAAAGGAGTGTCGCCTCTTATCATAGAAAGAAGTAGTGTCTTGTTTCTTGGCAAAGAGCTACATGCTGAACTGTAATGAAATGGCAGGAGGATTGTGGTTCCCCTACTATAAATTTTACAACTAAATCCTAGATTTGGGTGTAATAGATTACTATATTTTTTATAAACTTTACTTTTTCCTTAACATAGCTTTTCCATCTAAACAGATTCAGATAAATGACCAAACACACAATAAGTCATGAGGTAAAATGAATTAGAAAAGTGTTTAGGAGACAGTTGGAACTGGGGTTGGGAAAAGATTTATAACAATCCTTTATCCTTGCCTGTTACCTTTCATCTTTTATCCAAGGCTCTCCAGAGGCCAGATCCAAAGCCCTTGGAAGTTAGTGGAAAGACTCTCATTGGCTACTATGAATTTGAGTCAGTCTCAATGAACTTTACAAATATTAATCAAGCCTTGCAATATGCCTTGTGAGGTAGATAAGTATTATAGCCATTTTACAGATGGAGAATCTAAGGGCTGGTCTACACTAACTCTGTAAATTGATCTAAATTATGGTGGTTCAGTTACATAAGTTATGTAACTGAAGTCGATGTAATGTAGGTTGCCTTACAGAGGTGTCTACACCATGCTATGTTAATGGGAGAGTGCCCTCCCATCGACTTAGAGTGTCTTCACCAGACCTGCTAAATTGACACCGCTGCATTGATCAGAGCAGTGCTGGTTTAACCAGTAGTGTAGATATGGCCTAAGACTGATACAACTTGGGCTTGTGTGATGTAAAATACTCTTCTCGGCCCCAGAATGGTGGTAGGGATGTTTTATTGTGCTGTGTAGATTTTCTCCTCCTAAATAAAAACATTCTTCATCAATTATTTTGCAGAGTGTCAGAAACAGACCTAAATTACTCTAGAAAGGGGGCAGAATACACAGAACTGAGCCCCTATCGTCTCCACTACAGAAGTTAAATTATTTCCTGAAAGAGTGAGGAAATGAGACCACATGTCAAATAATTATTAGAATAAACTTTAAACATACAGGGTTTTCCAAAATAGAAAAAAAAATGAAGTAAACATCAAAGTGAATATAGACCTCTATCATTTCAGATGCCGATTCTGAGATATCTAAATTGCACAGAATGAGGATCGATTTGAACTGTAGCCTTTAATATCTCCATTCTTATCAGAATCTCTTTCTATTAATATTTAGTCAGCCTTCCAGTTTTGTTTGAAACCTTCTAGGGAAGTATGGCTGTTATCACATGGACAGTCTCCCCTGACTGGGCAGAAGTATTACACAATATTTATAGCTTTAATTATGCCTTTCAGCACATAACTACTGTCCCATACAAATTTTCTGGAGCAATTTGGATTCCTGTGAGAATGCTGGTTGACTTCTAATTTTTGTTTTAAATCTACAGGATGACTTGGAACTGGGAATTTTTTTTGTGTTGCACAGCTCTGTCTGTGCTTATGCCGTCCTCTGATGACATACCTGCTATACTTTGAAGAGTATGTGCCTGATTCTGACACCCTTATGTGTGATGTAAAAACACCTCATGCCAAAAGAGGTCCCGCTGACTTCAGCAAAACCATTTACTGAGTAATGGACTAGTGAGCACGGGTAAGGGTATCAGAATCTGGTCATAGAAGCAAAGAGACTGAAATCTTCAGTATACTGGCCAAATTCTAGCAGAGCACTGCGTACATAAAGCACTCTTCAGAAAACCCTCCTATGCTAAGGAAAGCTAATCCTTCAAAATTCCAGGTAAGAAGTTGGGGATGGACATTTTGGGGCAGGGTGTTTGGCGTGCATGCTTTTGAACCTAGAGTCCCATATTCAGCGGTGGTTTTGCTGCATGTAGAGATTATAATCTGTGTAAAGGGGAGGGGATTTTTGTGTGTATATGGGGCTCCATTGCCAGTCAGAATATGGGTGTAGAATCTGGCCTAAGGGGACTTGGTTTGGACAATGAAACTTGTACATTGTCTAAAACTTGTCAAATAAGATTTGCAAACTGAGTAATTGTTCACATACATGATCTTCAAGTTCGTGATTTTCTGCTATGTGGAAGTGAGGTTTGCATTTTCCACAGTGAAGCCCCACTGCTTTTCCTCTTTGAGAGCCACTGGTGTAAAAATTACTTGTTCCCTTCTATGTCTCACATTCATTTTTCTGTAACTTTACTCGTGGTGTTATTTGCAACGGCTGGATTGCATTTACTGACCTCTCTTGCCCTGGTACAAGGAAAATGTTGCCTTTTCAGCAGTCTTCTAAATAGTAGCTGCCAAAAGATGAACTTAGCTTGGAGACTTGGCCTCACCTACCCTTTCTTATTGAAGCAGATATTTGAGTTGGACTTGGATATAAAGAGCTATTTTGTCACATTTTGCAGTATGGTGATGTGGAAGCTTTTCACAAATGGCCAAATTTGTTCTCAGTTACACTAGTGTAGCTTTGGAGTATTTCTATTGATTTCTGTAGAGTTAACTCAAGAGTTACATAAAGAGCAAATTCTGGACCTAAGTATTTTTATTCCATCACATTTCACAAAGTTTTGAAATTTCACAAAGCTTGTTACAGATTCAGAAGTGGATGGCAATTCTTAGGATGAGCAAAGAGATTTGATTCAGAAAGGAAAATGACTGGTTCATTTATTCTTTCCTTTTCTTTTAAACAGACACTGTTATATGTTTTGCAAAGCAAAACAGATGCCTGAATTGATTTTACTCTTGCAGTAATCAAAGGAACACCACCATGAGAGTATTTCATTCAAAAATTGAATCTTAGTTCAATCACTTCAGCTATGCTAAACACAGCTTTTTCACTGACGTTTTTTAGCAACCAAATTATTAAAAAAATCAATGCGGAAATGCAATCTGTATTCCAAAATCTATCAAATTTTACTGTTTTTGAGATATATAAAAATGTAAAATAAGGATCAATTTCTGATTTTCTGTATCCTCTTCTTATAAATGGATTTTATGTTAGACTTTCTACTGAGAGATAAATTATTTGCAGCTGAGTAATTTTTGAATTTGTTCTGTACAGAGGGTCACTGTTACAAGAGAGTTTGAAATCTGTGTTTGCTGGTAAAGCACACATACTTCCCCACATTCTTCAGGGTAGAGAGTACGGAGGACAGGGTGGTATATGTGTACGTCATATTAAGTATTGGTCATGCTCCCTTCAGTCATGGCATAGTAGCTGAAATATGTTACAGCTTAATACATCTCTATGGTGGAGCCTCTTTTCCATACTTTTCATTGTGGTTGATGAAGGAGATGCAACTTTGAATAAATTGTAGGGTTTTTCCTAGTGTTTCATTGCTGAATTTGGAGCTGTATTCTTTGCATACCCAAAACTTCCATGGAGGCCACAGTAATATTTGCCTGAATGAGAACAGCAGCACTAAGACTGTAATCATTACAGGCATAATGTATGGTATTCTTTCATTTACTGGGCATTACCTTTTAATCCCACGAATGAACCTTTGTCTGACCAACTCGATTATTGCAAATACACAAAAGAGTGCTTCATGTCACTTAGGGGCTAAGAAAGGAGCTTCCCCCTGACCTTGTTGGCTGAAAGGATGATGGTGGCCAAGACATGGGACTATGAGATTGAGAAGACAGAGCAAGTGTGGGATCTTAGGGCGCTAAACTGGACTCTGAGGACTAAAAGGGCAGAGAGGAGGGAATAAAGTATTGTCAGTTTTGTTTTGTCAAAATATCAGTTGTAAAATTGTTCCATAGTTTTCATTAATTCCTATCAGTATGGAATCTAATCTAAAAGTATCTAAGTATCTGTCTGATTCTCTACCTGCCTCCCATACAGGGTGAAATCCATTTCACCTTCGTAAAGCCCAAGTATCTATGTGGGTGAGTTCACAGATGCTGGGGAGCTGGAATGTACCCCACCCCCCAACCCAAGGCCAGAGTTCAGGGCAGCTGCCATTCCAGTTTATAGGATGGAATAATGGCCATGGCCTCTCTGCACAGTTGCACAGGATAGTGATGCCACTGGATCTGTGTACAGGTAGATTTGTTGACCAGACCCTCATTGTATAAAGTCCTTTGAGATTTACTGATGACAAATGTTATATAAAAGAGAACGGTTTTGTTATTATTATTGTGGCCTTGCACACAAGACTATGTGGGACTGGCTCAGAGAGCTTTTTGCTGCATGCAGAGGATGTTTCACCATTGGATGCTTGGTGCACCCCGGTTTGGGGCTTATGTGGTGCAGAGGTCCTTTAACTGGCCCTCTGCATCATGGAGAAATCTCTCCCCTAGAGAACAGTGATGGTGCGGTCTGATATTATGTTCAGAATCCTTGTACTGACATAAGTTTGGGATAGCTGCTTTACTCACAGGTGGCAAAGTTTTACAGGTCATTACAAGCGAGTGCAGATAAAACTTCTGTGCCACACCACCTTGTATTCTATATATACCACATATGTTACATACTATTTTAGAAATGTTTTAGAAGGGTTTTTAAATGTTTTCATGCTTTTTTTATCCTTCAGCCAGTAAAGCCAGGCTTCCCTAGTTACCAGAACCACTTCGTGCTTCAGTTTCTTCATCCGTAAAGTGGGGACAATAATAGCTACCCAACTTTGTAGACCGCTTTGAGCAGTGTGGATGAAAAGAGCTAGTTGTAATCAAGCGAAGACATGATCCATGAAGAAGGGCCAGTAAATTGTAGGTAGAGGAAATACATTTCTGAATCATGAAGGAGGTTCTGCTGTGTGATGACATGCACAACAATTTATTTGTTCATTAATTAATTTGACAGTAACAAGAGAAATGTACCATTAATTTACAGTATCAACAGCAAAAAATTGTAGACTAGCCTTAAGAAACTCTTCTGGCCATTGATGTTAATTGATAAAATAATACAAATTATGTAGGGTGTTGGCTTCACTTCTAAGTTTCAACACGGGTTACCTCTATCTTCAAACAGCATGAACATTTGTTTTGGCGTTTGATCACAAGATCTAGTGGCCTTACGTGACACTTAGCAATGTTGGTTTCTTCTTCTCATAATGCTGTTTGCTCGAAGAACAACACTTGGTTGCTGTGATATTGTCCCAGAGAGCAGATTTAAGATAACCCTGATTCCTCCTATAAAACTGTCAGGGCTACAACATGTGCTTCCACTCAGTCTGAATTTAGAAGTGGTAAATATGGGGGAAATTATTTGCTTGATGTTTCCAATTTCCATGAACTTAGTACTGTTGCTAGAGATAATACTAAAGACAGATATAACCATGTCCGCAATATATTTCTAGGTATGGTTATAGGACCAGTGGTTTTCAATAGTATTCAGCTGGGTGGTAGTTGGGGAGGGACATAATTTATACCAAAAAGTAAATGTGAAGAAGGTAAGGGGAAGATTTGGACACATTATCATATTGAGTTTGCCTATGCATTAGTTCTCAGTAATGTAGCACTCTGCCCATAGCATTCCTGTTGCAGAAGTGAGTCCTAAGAAATCAGGATGTATAAATAACCTTTGGCAGAAGTCGTGGAGTATAAAGAACAAACATGAGCAGAAAAGTAATTCACTTTGCCTCCAGAAGGACTGATCACGGGTGTAAACATGAAATTTGCATCGAGTTTTATAAAAAAGAAAGCCCTTAGCTATTGCCACTGAACTGCAATATACTCACAGAAATACAGCAAGCACAAAGAAGACTAAAGAGAAGTGATACACCCTCCCTTATGACATGTAGCACTGGAGCCCTATGAAACTCTCTCTTCCATTGTCCCACAAAATGAGATTTTTCTGCTTCTGTTTTAAGGGGACACTGTCCAGCAGTATAGGCCTAAAATTTTGGTTTTGTAGAAAGCAAGGGTTTTATAAGACTGTGATAAGGCATAAAAATACTCCTTAAGTCCAAGAAGAGCCTTTCACATGGGTGATCAAGATGGGGATATAAAAGCAAACAAGCTGTTGTAGTAGCGGTTATCTACGGGGAAAGGTGTGACTCTTTTCTCCCAGCTTGCTAAAAGCTGAGAAGACCTTGGGGGTTGTTACCGCATGTTCTGAGACTTTGTTCTTATCTTTGAATCTTTGTGTTAATAAAGCCAGCCCTGAAGAAAGGGACTTGAACTGGACTATAGTTTGGGCTTTTATTTTACCTTTCCTAGCTAGTATACCTGCACCATTAGTTTACACAGACTCAATGTGAACTGAAGTGTTGGCTTAATTATTTTGTAAATTTCGGTGGTTATAGCAGTTCTGAGATCTAAACTTTCCCATGCAGCCTGGAGAAACCCAGACATAATAGCACTGTGCTGGTGCAGGAGAACCAGAACATGATGTTTCACTGTCTGAGCTGGGTAAAGCATGAAAAGTAAATATGCAGCAAAAATGCAAATTATATTTTGAAATGTCTTTCCATTTTAGTAATCTACTCAACCTTGAAGGTCCACTGGAAAGGAATTTTAGGGTGACATTGAATTGTGCTGTCTGTAGTGTAATATTATGTCATTAAAGTCTTCCCTGAGCCACAGATTGCTCATCAGGCTGACATGGCTTTAGGCATGTCAGTTTCCATAGCCACAGGTACAGATGGGAGTGGTGTGGTGAGCATCACTTCCAGCCACCTTTGACTTCCCTAACCTATGGATCAGGTATCCCTTTTGCAGCTGGGTGAACTGGAAGCAGACTGTCAGTGTGAGATTGAGTGAGACTAAAATCCACAACCTCCAGGATTGTAGTCAAGCACCTTGACCACTTGGCTACCACACTTTGATGCACTCTGATTATAGCAAAGGAGTACTTGTAGCACCTTGGAGACTCTAGGGTACCGATGTGGGGACCTGCATGAAAGACCCCCTAAGCTTATTCTTACCAGCTTAGGTTAAAAACTTCCCCAAGGTACAAACTTTGCCTTGTCCTTGAACAGTATGCTGTCACCACCAAGTGATTTAAACAAAGAACAGGGAAAGAGACCACTTGGAGACATCTTCCCCCAAAATATCCCCCCAAGCCCTACACCCCCTTTCCTGGGGAAGGCTTGATAATAATATCCTCACCAATTTGTACAGGTGAACACAGACCCAAGCTCACAAAAGCTTATGCTCAAATAAATTGGTTAGTCTCTAAGGTGCCACAAGTCCTCTTTTTCTTTTTGCGAATACAGACTAACACGGCTGCTACTCTGAAATCTGATTATAGTGGCTCTCTGTGTCTCCAGTCTGTGCTGCCTAGTCTTTCTTCCTCCTGGCTGCTGAGAGGTAAGAGGAGTGTCTGTCTCCTGTATATGTCTTTTCTCTGTCTGCTTCTGAGCTGCTTGTACCTTGTAACCTCTTGGTTCATTTGCTCAGCACTATCATGCTACTTCCTGTGTGTTAAGTGGTGGGGACAGTGCACTTATGATAGGCATTCTTATGATAGGCTTACCTGGGAACAGGCAGAGTAAGAAAGTTCTGATTAAATGTGTGAACCCTGCAAGAACTGATTGTAGGGCCCAAAGTGAGTATTACAGACTTAGGTGTTATCAGCAAATAGAAATAGGCCAAAGTTGGAATGCTGTGAAAAACTGAGCTGTGCTGTAAGTGGATGGAACTTCACTGAAATCAGTGGAGTTGTGCCTGCTTACCTCAGGGCTGAATTTAGCTCCTTGCATCTGATTCCATTTGAATTTCAAAGTTGGGTGCAATGGGGTTTTCCTCTTTGAATCTCTGGATCTGAACCCACCACTGAGGTTCTGGTATATGGCTGGACTCAAAAGTACAGGAGGCCTTTTTTCCAGATATATTTCAGATTCAGTCCAAGATGGTGGAAACTAATGAGATTAACTGGTCTAGTGAGATTTCAGTCAGTTTGGTGATGAAATCTCACCAGAACAGTTCACAAGATGTCAGCACTAACTCTAGCTCAGGTTCTGCCTTAAACTCAGCTTAAGCCTAATCTTGATCCAGGTATGAATATTATCTTCTCATCTCATTGCAGCTGAGGAAAATATATTGTTTTAAAATATTTGGTTTTTATCTAAATAAGTGTCTCTTTAGAAACATCGGCCCAATTGAAAACTGAAGCCTACACCTACAATAGACAAGAAAACCGTACACAAATATATACACTGGCTTTCTTCAAAAAGAGAAAAGTTAATAAAAAGAAGGTAGAAAGCCTGAGGGACATTCTGTTTCTTGTATCATTGGTTTTCATAAATAGGGCATGACAGGGCATGGCTGTGCTCAGGTCACACCTTACCTCAGGAGTGTTATGAGGCAGGATGGGAAGCCAAAGATTACATTTCAGTGGAAAGTTTGACTTTTCTCTTGGTGGCAAGGGTTTTGAAAAATCTATCATCATCAAGTGGTAGTTAAAACAAAGGAATCTGAGTTGAAAATAGACCACCCATGAGTGGACAAACTGACGGAGACCTGAACAAAAGGAGAACTTCAGATGATCTTAAAACCCAGTTTAGAAGACCCTACGGTTTCTCTTTTTTGCACATAGGGAGCTTATTATTATTATTATAATACTGTTGCCACATTCTGAAATCCTCACTTATGGCCAGACCAAGATGCCTTGGGGGCACGCAGAACAGAGTACACCATAGTATGTCCAACCAAGGAAGAGTCCTTTTGCCTGAACTTGTCATTGTTGCTGCCTCCTGGGTAGTGCAGTCTTAGGTGTGTATAGGACCTTGTTGCAGAAGCATTAATCATTACCTTAGGGAAAGATAATTATTCATAGAGAAATCATGCCCTATTAATAAGGAACTTTGCTTAACTGTTTGAATGTTGCTGAGTGCTCCAGGCACTGTACATCCTAACTTTCCACTTACTTATAATCAATAATAATGATACTTTGCATTTGTATAACACTTTCCATCTGATGATCTCAAAGCACTTGAGAAACACACTGAATTCAACCTCATAACACCTCTGGAAAGAGGGGAAATATAGTTACCCCCATTTTATAGTTGGGGGAAACAGATACACGGAGAGATCAAATGACTTACCGCTGATGACCCAGGAAGTTTGTGGCAGAACAAAACCAAATTGCAAATATCACCGTTCCAAGTCCTGTGGTTTAACCATTCTCTCTTCTCTATGCCTACAGAATGGTAATGGCAGCACAGAGATTAGCAGTGAAAGAGTTAAATCATTACTGTGAACTGGATCTTGAAGTTTCCCAGGGACTGTCTCCTGAAGTGGGAGGGATTTATGGAGCTACAGAATGGGTAGGGTCTTTGGCCTCCCAACCCAGTGGATCGTGGTGGTCAGAGAAGTAGGGAAGCTGCAGTCTAGCAGAGAGAGAAGATATCCACATGGAGGGCTGGCCATTTTGCAAAATTCTACTGGAGCTGTGGCATTGGCTGAGTAGCACTAGCAGCCACAGATCATGGTTAAAGCAGATCAGATTTGGAGAGGGAGCTCAGCAATTCTGGTGGCTGTAAGTCAGCACTGGTGTTAATGTCACGTGGTTAAGTACTGTTGCACCATCTTGTGGGATGGGATGTGGCACAGGAAAGAACAAGAACAAGAGAGTAAGTATATCTGAAAGGTATCATCTATGTCCCCGAGCAGGCCCTGAGCCATCCTGGAAGGGATGGACAGCTGGTATCAGCTCTCTCTCCCTCTTTCCCTCTCTGCCCCCTTGAGGGGAGGGGGAACCAGAAGGGACACAGATCTTCCTGCAGAAGAAGGGAGGCAGATAGGGGAATCCCAGCTTGGACAGCTCTTCTCCAATTAGGTGCTGCTCGACCTACTGACGGGAAGGCTTGGAGCCCTATAATCTCCTACCCAGGCCCCAGCTCCTGCTGCTCCCACTTCAGATTCTCCCACCCAACGAGTCTTCATTTCACCAGCCACTGAAGAGGCAGGAAGGGGAGGAACTCTGGTGGAGCTCTGCACCTCTTCCCTTACCCCCAATCCCAAAAGAAGAGAGGAAAAAGAACTCTCCTTCTTGTGTTAGTGGAGGACGGGGAGCTGTGGCTCTCACAAGCTCCCTCTTACTTTAATGTCTGTTGAGCAACTCCCTTGCTGGTTTGACGCCAACGTACCTTGTTCAGCATCCCTAATGTCAGGGCTCAGGCCTCTGTGAAGTCACTAACTCAGCCATTTCAACTTGCTGGCCTTTTCTCAAGGGCAGGCCTCTGATGTCACTGACTCAACAGTGTTTGTTTGGTGGTCTGATGTCAGTGCATAGGCCTTTGTGGTATCATTGACTCATCTCCTTTAGCTGGCTAGGCTTATGTCAAGGTGGAGGAATCTCCGAGGGGAATGACTTTAGCTTATTGGTCAAATGTCAGGGGAGGTCATTGGCTCAGTAGTCTACCTTGTAGTGCAGATGCCAAGGCACAGGCCTCTGGGAGCTTACTGTCCAAGTGCTCAAGTTTTCTGGATTGATGTCAAAGCTAAGGCCTCATTGAGGTCACTAGTTCAGTAGCTTTAGTATGTTGGGATGATATTAAGAGACAGGCTTCTGGAAGCGCTCTCTCATACCTCTAGCTTGCTGGTCTGAAGCCAAGGTGTGCATCTTTGTCAAGTTACTGGCTCAGCCCCTTTCCCTTTAGAGGCCTGTGTTGAAGTAAAGGCCTCTGTGTGGTTACTTGATGTGCACTTGCAGCTTGCTGGTCCGATGTCAAGGGACAAGCCATGCTGATGTCACTGGATGAGTACTTCCAGCTTGACGGGCCTTTGTGAGGTTATTGCTCAGCTCCCACTGCTGGTTACATGTAGAGGTCAAGGCAGAGGACTCTCTGAAGTTACTGACCAGTAACTAGAGGTTACTGAGATTACCTCTAGATTGCTGGTCTGATGTCAAGGAATAGGCCTTTATGAGGTCTTTGGATCAAGAACCTTAAGCTTTTGGGGTATATGCGATGGCCTAGCGTTTTGTGAGGCCTCTGGCTCTGGATTGATAGGATGATGCAAAGCACAAGCTACAGTGAGCTCAGTGCCCTTCATTTGTTGGGCTGATGTGGAAGCACTGGTCTCTGTAAGGTTACTGGCTCAGCACAGAAAGCACCTAGCAACAAAGGCAGCATAATCTCTTCAGCCGATGGATCTTTGTTCGGACATTTATGGGACAGATGATTCTCTGCTCCATGCCCAACCACAATACATCTAGGAGACTTGACCCTATAAAATAGTAGTGGGGACTTCCATGGGGATCACCTGGAAGAGGAGATGAATCAGCAGAGCCACAGCTATTCTGGGTAGGGTCTCCTAAGTTTCCTCTTTGTTTCCACAAGCAAAGGAGATGCTGGGATATTACAGGTAGAAATGCTAATTTTAAACCTGATTCCCACCCCCTCCTATAGGCTGAAAATAGCTGCAAGTGTGGCATTACAGAAACACTACATACTCCAGAAATGTTATAAGCCTGTGAAAAGAATAGCTTTGAGATTGGAATTTTGTATTTCTCTCGTATTTGCACAAAGTTTACGTGACTATTGGAAAGCAGCTTTCTTTAAGAAAGTGGCTTCTCTCTCACAGGACCAAGAAAGGCTAGGAAAGGTTTGCGTTTTTTTACAGTTATTAAAGTCAGCAAATCACATAAAATACCACATAAGTGGTCAAGACACCAGTGAGAGTTTGTCTAGGCACCCCTTACCTATATACTAGTCTTCATAACAAAAATACTTGTAAGCAGTAGGAGTTTCCTCTATGTTCTGGCCCCCAAATTTCCTTCCCACCACTGTGACATGGCAGGCTGTGTGCTGGTTGTTTGCCAGGCTGCATTTCTAGTAGTGCTATATGGATTTGGTTGGCAAAGTGCTTTGAGATCCTGCCTACAAAACACTTGACAGTGGCTAAGCAGAAGGGAGGCCATTATATACCAAATATGATTGTTTCAGTGTCACTTTGTCCTCCTTCCCACACATCTGTTTGTTTATCTTCATCGATTGCTCCCATGTCATAGGTTTAGATTGTTAGCTCTTTAAGGCAGGGACAGTCTACACAGAGCCTAGCACAATGGAGTGCCCATCCCTGAATGGGACCTCTAAGTGCTACCAGAATATAAATACATATATGATAAATAATACTAAAATGCTGTAATATAGAGATGTAAATCACTGGGATGTGCTAGTTAGTGCTTCTGTAGCTTGCCTGCTACAGGAGAGATTCAGAAGTGCACAGCTGTGGGTCACAGCCCCTATACTGTGTATAGGTTAAGCAGGTTCTTCTTTAGCTCAAGCTTTAGGAGGCTGTGCATTTATAGGAGCGCTTGAGTTCTATCTCTGCTATTGATGTGAAGTTCTGAACAGCGTGCCGCAGAGTAACAACTGGGCAGACTGCGGCTTTGTTGTCCTATTATTACATTGCTCTGCAGTTCGGACTACGGGGGTGTGAATAGCAGCGCACACCGAAGTGCTTCACTATAACTTCCCCATGTGGACACTGCGGGCGCGAAATTGAAGGGGTCCTACTTCACGCTAACGTAATTCTTCAAACGGGAGTCTGATGTGATTGATTTCTGGGCCTCTCCCCACTCTGCCTTTTTTACATTGCACACTACTTGCACAAACCCAGGCTATCTGTATTACAAATATGTGGTTTGATTTTGGATAATTATGTGTAATTATGATTGCCTGAAATTCTTTGCTTTTAGCTTTGACATTTTCCACGTGGTCATTGGGTTGGTCACAGATTTATGTGGAAGCTACCAGTGCATTAAGTTGACCAATCTAACATGAGAATCTTGAGTCTCTACCATTGGCCCTTTTGAACGGTAAATCATAAGAAAAAAAGTATCGATTCTTCCCCCTCCCCTCCCCCCAGTTTTGCACTCTGAGTGAACCTTGCTCTCACAAGACAATAGTAGGTATTTTTTTTTTTACTAGCCAGCTGGTCTTTAACTGAACAATCTCAATAATATCCACCACAAACTCTAATCCAAATAAACAAGAAAATACGATTTACAATCTGCAAAGCCAATCAATATCAGTCCATAATGAGTTTTAATACTTAGCAACATATTCTTAAATGTCGTTCTTTCATATAGCAATTTCTTTTTAATTGCATATTAGGAGATAAGGGTTTTGTGTTTTTCAAATCATTTATATGAATTATTTTTTCAGTTGCTTTAACCACAATACAGCAAAATGGTGAAAGAGGATTAGGGGAATTTAGGAAAAACACTGATTTCTATAATCAGATCTGAATTGCAATCTGTCTGGTTTTGAATAGCAGTAAATTTGCCACAGAGACTGCCAGAAGCTGAGAAATGATTGGGCTACTATTACTGAATATTTGGTAGTCTGCTTAGTACCATGGAAGCCTTACTTGATTTCTTTCTTTTTAATACACACTGGGGCTTAATTCTGAAGCCCTTATTCAGTTTTTAGTCAGGTGAAACTCCCAAGTAAAGACTAAAGTAAAAAGTAAACTAAGACTGAGTGGCTTATTGTGGCCCTTGGGATTTGTGGATGGAGAACTCTTCCTCTCCCCACATGAAAGGAAGAGTCAGCCAAGTCCACCACTCCATTGCCTTCTTCACAAGGGTTTTGTGTGGATCCAGGAATCCATGAGAGGGTAGGAAACAGTGGAGATCATCAGAGGAAAGTTAATGCAATCAGAAAAGTGCTACTCCCTGCTGGGAAACCCCTAGTTTGGGAGTTTCTAGCAGAGCCCCAGGATGTCCAGAACTGATTTGGAGGCACAGGGGCCTTTGTGAAATTGGTCCTGGGACCTTGGTGGATCCCTGTTTCAGAACCTTAATTTCTTCTTTGTAGGGGACAGAGCCTAGTGACCACTTTTTAATAGAGGAATTCAGAGAAAAGTCCAGAAAGGGAACCACATGGCGTTCCCTGGCCCAATGCATGTATTTCTCCATAGGGAAGTTGTCTGACCATAAGTAAGAATTTGTCTTATGGATTTACTGGGTGTTTTGCTGGCACAAGAATTGATTAGAAACTGAGTGATGATTTCAGGATTTGGCCCTGATAGAATTAAGTCAGAGTCAGAGGTGGTGCTAACCCATTGGGGGTCCTAAGCAGGAATAGTCCCCCCCCCCCGCAACACATACTGATAGGGGGTCCCCTTGAGTTGCTCTGGGCCCTAAGCAATTTCTTAATCTGCTTATGCCTAGTGCCAGCTCTCTTCAGAGTAGAGCTCAAGTAGCTACACCATCCCTGGAACTACTGACTAATAATACTTTGCGTTTCTATGGTGCCTTTCATCTGAGGAGCTCAAAGCTCTTATTCATCTTTAGAACAAATACTAAAACTACAGGAAGGTAGAACACACCAGACTTTGTGGTGGAAGAGCACTATATTTAATTTTTGAAAGCATCCTAAAATGACTGTTTTGTGGATAATGATGTGACTTTTACCTATCAGTGCATATCATCAGTTGTGTAATATCCGTGTCTCTAGTTTAGTATAGATATCAGAGCCAAAAGGATTTTAAGAACTGTTAACATATTTATGCATTTTAATACTTACATTACTCCATGTCATTTTATTTGCATCTTACATTTCATGAAATTTCCTATCCTCTAATGTGGTTAAACCCAGAGTAAGGTAATGAGATGCAGTGTATCTTGAAGACTTTTTTTAAAAGTAACATGAATTTGAAGTAAATATTCCCCTTAAGTAGCCAGTAGCCAAGACAAGATTATTGCAGTAATTTTACACAATTCACAGGCTGATGTGTAGCCCATTGTTTCATTGACTACAGCACCTAAAATTTGTCACATCTTTTCCCATCCTTCCCTCACAGCCTTGCACTTAACTCTCTGGTTTGTGAAAATGCTTGAAAAATGTTTGTGTGTTTCTTTTGTCTATGCAGGGAGTTAACAAGAGTTGGAAACTATTGTCAACCCATCCTGTGAGTGAAGCAGATGGGAGTTGGTTCTGTTGAACTTTTCACTTGGGAAAATGCATTAAAAAAGAAGCGTTGCTAGAACATGGCTGATGCTGACCTTTGCCTGTACTGTAATGGATCCCAGTGCATGATTTCATTACCATGGTGATGATCTTAACCAAAACGCTGGAAAACAAAGGTGCTGACTCTGTGACATGCAGGACTGAGCTGGTAAGATATGTAAAATCTTAATGACAAACTATCTTCCTGCTGATAGCTGTACTGTAGCTGTATAATATGTGTTTCAAATTTAGGGCCAGATCCTCAGTTGGTGTAAACTGGTGTAGCTCCAGACACTTCAGCTGAACTACATCCATTTACACCAGCTGAGCATCTGGCCCTTAGTAAATAACAGGAATGCTGTGGTTTTAGTATATGTGAATCTCAGCAAAGCATTCAATCTATTGCCATAGAATAAACACATTAAAAAACTGGATAAACACCAACTAGATGAATAGCTTGGATTAGAAGTTGCCTGACTAACAGTGAACAGATGGTCACCGGTAATAGTAAGATGAGCAAGTGGGGAGCAGTATTAAGTGGGGGGTGGTAAGGGTCAGTACTGTGTAACTTAACAGTTTTGTTAAGAATCTAGAGAAAAATACAAATTCAAACACCATCAAATGAGCTGGCAGCACAGAAAAATCAGAGAGGCAACAAACACACAGAAAGACCAAATTACATTGCCAAGTGAATTGGGGAGAGTGGAACAGTGGGCTGAGTGTACCTAAGGAGAAGAAATAAGTGGCACAGATGCAAATTAGGGGCAACTGCCTGGAAAGCAATGAGTGCAAAAATGACCTGGGGGTGATAATAGAGAGCAATCTGAATAGGCTCTCAAAGTGCCAAATAGTCAATGCTAGTCTCAGACGTGTTTATATATAGTGGCATTCAGAAGAATTATTCACAGTCTAGAAAGAAATTAGAACAAGGTGCTGTTGCCTGGAAAATGCTTTGGGAGTTTCAGAAAAGATGCACAAGTACAAATACTCCTCTCTCTCCCTCCCCACCCCAGAAGAAGCAGAGGCCTCCACCCCCTTAACTGACAGATCCCCCAAAGATCAATGCGGATTGCGGGAGAAAGCAACGGGCAGCTGCCTGTAGCACAGCTGATGTCCCTGTGGAAGGTGGAGGAGCTTCTGTAGGGTTGGAGGAAGCATGTTGCAGAGGCTGAACTTCACCCTTCTGTGGGCACAGGGTCCCCCTCTGAGAGCAATCTAGAAGGCATACAACTCAAATGTCTCCCAAAGAGGAGGTGAATATGTTCTATGAGGGAGCAAAGCCCTTGTCTGAACATACATTATTTTGGTCATTAGCCAATAAAGGAAAAAATATGAAAAACATGATGAAATTTAACTGGTCTGAAAGATTCCCCCAAGCAGGCCTTCTGCAAACCATTGGCTAAAGTTCACTTGAAAGTTATTGGATTAAGTGGGTGGGCAAAGGGAAGTGACGAAGTGTCATGTACAAGCTTCTAATGAGATTTGGTGGCTGTGGGAGACTCACTGGTTTGGGATGAGTATAAATTATTCTGTGCATTATGGAGCCACATGGAACCAGTCCACTGTAAAACAACAAAAGCAGCCCTTCCATTTCCTTTGCTGGGGGCAAAATTGTTAGCTTTTGATATACTGCAGACTCGTTAGAATGTAATTACCTCGCTGCAGGGCCCTTGGTTATTAATTGCTTGTTAGCACTTTTGGTGCTGTGTAAATACAATAATAAAAATGGGTCTGGATGTAAATTTCTATTTTTCTGGGATGTTACATTGGTGCAGATGTTCACACAGGGGCCTGATCCAAAGTCCACTGAATACAGTGGGAGTCTTTGTAATGACTTCAGTGGGCTTTGGATCCAGCCCAAAGAGTAGAAACCAAACAGTGAAAATTGAATAAAATCTAAAACCAAATCTAAAACCACATATAAAAAACAAAAGACCGGAAAAAACCTCCCAACCCCCGCCCCCAGTGAATTAGTTCACTGTTTTACTTCCCAGTTTTGATGTAAAACTCAAATCTTATGAAATGGCAATCGCACTTAATATAGGAACATATGTCATTTCAAAATGTTTCTTTCTTCCTCATTTTTAGACCTTAACTTTTGTCTCCGAACAGTACTTGCTCTTCTTTGATATTGGCTAGGCAGATGTATGCTGTGAAAACCTGGTTTTCTAGCGTTTGTTCTCTGTTCAAATTTGCTCTTGTTCGGCCTTACTTTTGATACAGCTATTTGTCATCTTTGTTCTCTAGTTCTCTGGTTACTTCATACCTTCTGTAACTAAATTAGGTCCCAATGAATATAAATCTATTTTCTATTTTACCTGGGAAGTGACAGCATGCTTCAAAAAGGTGGCCAAACTTTTACGTACAACTTAAATGACTTTTTCACATCTGCACAATTGGCATTTTCTGCCTCCTTAACATCTTGTATTAGATTGTAAGGTATGTGGTGTGCATATTTATTAGGATCATTTTCATTAGATAATTTTTATAATGGATTGTCAGAAGTAATTGGAGTATTGTTATGTAAGTGGCCAACATTTAAAATATGAATTGGGAGAGAACAAGGTGCATATGCAATTGCCTAAACCCAGATAAAATGCAAATGTGGCAGAATGGATCACCCTGGAATTTATTTTGGTGCTGGTACTTGAATAAAATTATCATTACTTAAGTAAAGTAGGATGCAGGTGCAGGGGGAGAAATGTCAGAAGTAGAATAGGGACGTTTTGGGACAGCAGAAGAATGGTGACCATGATAGGCATTGGTAACATATTCTGCACCTGTAGTGACTTATTGTGTTTAAAGCTGCAGTTTGGTCATGGCAGCTTTTAGGAGAAGGCTTAAGATGATTGTGCTGTCAAGGGAAAAATTGTTGGAAAGGGTGTTTAAATAGAAAACATCACAAGTCACTGGAATTGGTTTGTACCTGTAAAACATTGATTCTTTCATTTTCAGTGTAAATAAGAAGAACAGTCTAAGTGCTGTGAGAATCATTTGCAGAAGAGCTGTAGTGTGGGAGCCCACCTTTGTTAAAAATGGTCTTTCAGTTTCTAAATGGGAAAATGTAGTGAGCCTCTAAGAAATTCAAAATCCCACTAAGTCCACTGGTCTCTTGCTTGTCCCAACACAGAATTATTGATGAACTCCCCCTCTTTGTTTAGTTTCCCCAGTAGTTTAGGGTCCTGGGTCAAGCAATGAGTAGTCCCTGACTTCAGTGGAATACTCACACTCACGGCTTGCGTGACTGGATCCTAGTGCTGCCACTTTGCAGTTTTTAACAGTTTGATTAACTGAAGGAAATATGGAGGGAGGATGGTTGGCTGGTTAATGCACAAGACAGGGTCTTAGGGAATTTCAGTTCTGTCCCCAGCACAGCCACTGAGTTCTTTGGGCAAGTCCCTATGGACTGCCACTTTTGCTCATGTTAACTAGTCCTACTGATTACTAACTCAGCAAGAATAAGGATGGCGGAATTGGGCCCTAAAGTTCAGAATAACTTCGAATGAATTAGTCAAGCCTGCGAGAAGTGAATAGCTTTTCTGGTTGTTTTCAGCACATTCCAAAGATGAGTCAAGGACCTACTCTCTTCTCTTGTGGAATTATGGGTAAGTAACAGAAATTTCTTCAATATTTACTGCATCTCTGCTCCAGTCATTTAATCAGTGACCTTTCATAACTGCATGGTGTAAAGGGAAAGCATTTTTTTGGGGGGGGAGAAGGGGGATCTTAGTAAGAATATATCCTAGAATTGTTTCCTACAAATCACAAGCTGTGTTGCTCCTTTTCTCTAAATACAATATCTGAACTCAGAAAGGCCTCAGGGCCCTTTACTTTGGAAGCCACATAGCTATTTGTTTATCTCCTGTATGCTACACCTCCTGGCACTCTGGTGGGGAGCAGTGTGTTCATTTCCAGTTGGACAACCTGTATCTTCAGCTATATGTAAGCTTAGCATCATCCCAAGCAGTAGAATCTACTTAATCATCCAGCCTTTCTGATTATTGCCACATGCATTTAACTGGAACAGTTGCCAGCAATTCAGTGCAAAGCCTTTTGTGACTCTAAAAAATGGCCAAGCGCCACAGCCCCTGTGTCTAAATGGCACGTCCAATGGTGTCTGTAAGCCTGGTCGAAGGAGTTCACAGGTAGGAAATAAATTAGTGTCTGCTGTCATGCACTACCCACCACTTATTCCAGGGTAGCTTTCTGGCTCCATTGGCAGCTGATAAATAAGTTATTTACCTTGTTTTTCTAAATACTTTGATGCTTTTGCTTATTTTTAGAGTGTTCATACAGTACATAGATTGCAAGCCTTTTGGAGAAGGGACAGTCTTTTTATTCTGTGTTTGTACATTACCTAACACCAGGGAGTCATGGGTCAATGACTGGGGCTCTTAGGTGCTACCACAATACAAATAAACAAACAAACAATATTATCAGTAAAAAAGAATACCTCCGAGCCAAAAGTTTTTAGACAAGCCTCTGTTAGTAAGGACAGTTGCTTATTTGGTCCTTTGTCTTTACCAAGAGCATGGATTGTAGTGTATGACTTCTAATGTATTTTGCACCAGAGTGCATCACTTTTTATGCAGAACTGCCATTGACTTCCATGGGAGTTTGGTGCATGGACTGACGATCCTGAGGGACCAATCAGACTGAAAGATGTGGCACTGTATTATGCTCAGTGGGCTTTGTAATGTGGAGAGTGACTTGCTAGGCACTGGGCTAAGATCTCCAAACCCAATTAAAATTTTAGGTGGTGATTGAGTCAAACTACTTGATATGAAAGCCAGGGCTTTACAAACAGAGAGGCTGCCCCCGCCATTAACAGATGTAATTCTCATTAGTGTTAATGGGAGCTGAGTACATGCATTAAGGGGAGACATTTCCCAAGCCTCCAGATAACTAGAGTCTTCTGAAGGGGGTGGGGGGAAGATTAAATATTTTGATTTTCCAAATGAAAGTCACAAGATTCAAAGTCAAGACATGACAGAAACAGTCAGTTCCCTTTATTCAGCCTGTCAAGAATAAATAAGGAACAAAGAGTACTCAATCAGTTGGGTTAGCCTTGTGATAAGGCATTTACAGAACTGTCAACAAATATGAAGGGTCTAAGCCTAATTGAAAAACAGCTTGTTAATAGCTTTCTACAAAGCCGTTAGGATCTGAGCTACACTGTGCTGGTCTTCCTTGTGTGCCAAATTATCCTGTTTCCAAGGGAACCTAATCTTACCTCCTTGACCACAGCTCACCATGTAATTGTCTTTGTCATGCCCAGTCAAGAAGAGTGAGTCTCATTGGCATGTGAAGGCATTATTTTGTTTTTAGGCATCTTTCCCAATGCATTTCTTGATGTCTTCAAACTTGTGCCAAGATCACAAACCAATTCAGTGTTGAAACTTGTTCAATGTTTTAAGTCCGTTCAGTGATTATAGTGGCATTGAATTTGAAATTGGTTGACTATTTCAGATCAGCTGGCTAGGTTCCCGCTTGTGAAAAGCAGAGAGAGAAATAAATACATTGAAGTTTGGATTGGCAGTAGGGCCAGCAGGAGGCCAAGAATTACAGTCCCATGTAAGATCTCTGGGGATTGGAGAGAACTTGGCTGGATTTCTTGTCCTTTCATTCAGGGTGTCTTAAAAAATGATCCTTTTGGATTCCACTGGAAGCAGTGAATGGAGAGGGAGATATTGCTGGGCAGTCTGTGGAGCAAACTGGCATTACATTTTCAGAAGGAAATCCATGCCAACCTCTTGGCTTCAAGTAAGAGGCCATGAGGTTGACTACAGGGAACTGAAAAGTGTCAAGGAATGAAGTGGTGCCAAGTGGTGGAAAAGGGCATATCCCTTCTTTTTCAATTGTCTATACCTTTGGCTGCAATTTCTTCAGAACTCAAGATCAGCAAGTCAGTTTTTGGATGGAAGCCATGAAAGAAAAACCCAGAATGCTCTAAGTGATTCAGTAAGTGGGTTTCTGGTCTGAATAAATATTGAACCAATACCCCATTTTGGTGACAGTGTGATATGAAAGTTATTGTCTTAAAGATGGGACAAAGTAAAACTCTTTGTATCCTGCTGTAGTAGGGATCCCATTGGCTAAGTAAAAGTGTGGTAAAACAATTAAGTCATGCACTGCTTGCTGAAGCTTGTCAAACCTAGACTGTGCCAGGCTGCCAGAAAGAGTGAGGTCCAGAAGCATGGGCTCTCCGCAGAGAATACTTTGCACCTTTTTTGGAGAGTATGTCTCCAAGAAGGAATAGCAAGATTGTAACCACCGGACCAAGGCAAGACATAAGAGGCTATGTATCAGAGATCTGGGTCTGAGACTGTGACCAACACCTTGAATTGCACTTGGGAGCACATAGCCAGTGCAGAGTATGGGGCATTTGGGGCTCTTCCAGGCAAGGGGTGAGCTACACACCAGCTGAACATTCCAGTTGCATTTCAACAATAGCCTGGAGGAGAGTGGATTTCAGTCATTTCGTTTCACGGTGACAGAGGTGGGGATCAACTGGGACGAGTGGTAGATACGCTGGAGGGGAGGGATAGGATACTGAAGGACCTAGACAAATTGGAGGATTGAGCCAAAAGAAATCTGATGAGGTTCAATAAGGATAAGTGCAGAGTCCTGCACTTAGGACGGAAGAACCCAATGCACAGCTACAGACTAGGGACCGAATGGCTAGGCAGCAGTTCTGCGGAAAAGGACCTGGGGTGACAGTGGACGAGAAGCTGGATATGAGTCAGCAGTGTGCCCTTGTTGCCAAGAAGGCCAATGGCATTTTGGGATGTATAAGTAGGGGCATAGCGAGCAGATCGAGGGACGTGATTGTTCCCCTCTATTCGACATTGGTGAGGCCTCATCTGGAGTACTGTGTTCAGTTTTGGGCCCCACACTACAAGAAGGATGTGGATAAATTGGAGAGAGTCCAGCAAAGGGCAACAAAAATGATTAGGGGTCTGGAACACATGACTTATGAGGAGAGGCTGAGGGAGCTGGGATTGTTTAGCCTGCAGAAGAGAAGAATGAGGGAGGATTTGATAGCTGCTTTCAACTACCTGAAAGGGGGTTCCAAAGAGGATGGCTCTAGACTGTTCTCAATGGTAGCAGATGACAGAACGAGGAGTAATGGTCTCAAGTTGCAGTGGGGGAGGTTTAGATTGGATATTAGGAAAAACTTTTTCACTAAGAGGGTGGTGAAACACTGGAATGCGTTACCTAGGGAGGTGGTAGAATCTCCTTCCTTAGAGGTTTTTAAGGTCAGGCTTGACAAAGCCCTGGCTGGGATGATTTAACTGGGAATTGGTCCTGCTTCGAGCAGGGGGTTGGACTAGATGACCTTCTGGGGTCCCTTCCAACCCTGATATTCTATGATCACTGTAATAACATCTGGATCAGAGCGTCACAGCTGTCTGGACAACCGAAAAAAAAAAGTATGTTGTGCCACAGGTTACACCTGATAATCCAGAAGCCCGTCTGGCCTCGTTATGACTCTTAGACTATTACTAAGATGCAAAGCTTGGACATGAGCCTCCAACAGAAGGCAATCTCAGGTTCTTGCCCATTCCTCCAGATGTTTGCCCCTCTCCACCAGCATCACCTCCACCTTATTCTGATTGAGCCAAAGTCGTTTTACTCTCATCCACATCTCTACTTCTGACAGGTCCTGGGAGAACATGGAAGCCACAGAATTCAGGGTTACTGAAAATGAGATGTAGAGTGGAGTGTCATGTTTCTCCTGATGGCATTGCAAGCAAAAGCATCTCACGGTCTCCCTTGGCATTTGTACATACACACTAAACACGCTGGGTGACAAGTCAGAATCTTGCAGGATGCTGCATGTGAGGATGGAGAGTAAAACACTTATTACTATTCTCAAGAGGAAAGAATGAAGCCGAACCTAACTTCAGGCATAGTGGCATTAAAGGCTGTGAATAAACTTAATAAAAACATAATGGACACAACTACGTCAGCTGCCAGATGGAGACTAAAAAAAGAATAGCATTCCCATTCCCATATTACATACCAGTGTCTTAATCCAAACATAAAGGGACTAAGATTTCTCAACATCACTTTATCAGAAATATTTCTCATCAGTAGGAGGTTAGAGACCATGCTATAACTGGAACAGTTTATGGCCATTAAATACACCATAGTGCTTTTCACAAGTAAGGCTGCTGTTAGTCCTAGTAAAAAGAAAAGGAGTACTTGTGGCACCTTAGAGACTAACCAATTTATTTGAGCATGAGCTTTCGTGAGCTACAGCTCACTTCATCGGATGCATACTGTGGAAACTGCAGCAGACTTTATATACACACAGAGAATATGAAACAATACCTCCTCCCACCCCACTGTCTTGCTGGTAATAGCTTATCTAAAGTGATCATCAAGTTGGGCCATTTCCAGCACAAATCCAGGTTTTCTCACCCTCCACACAAATTTACTCTCCTGCTGGTGATACCCATTACCAGCAGGACAGTGGGGTGGGAGGAGGTATTGTTTCATATTCTTTGTGTGTATATAAAGTCTGCTGCAGTTTCCACGGTATGCATCCGATGAAGTGAGCTGTAGCTCACGAAAGCTCATGCTCAAATAAATTGGTTAGTCTCTAAGGTGCCACAAGTCCTCCTTTTCTTTTTGCGAATACAGACTAACACGGCTGTTACTCTGAAACCTGTTAGTCCTAGTGAAATTCTGATTTGGGTAATTACATTTGGCCTGTGTAAACTGACCAGCAGTTTCAACAGGATATGGTATTCTGCTTCACTTCCTTGCCCTAACTGATGGCTAGTGTTGCTGAGCAGTGTTAAACAGCTGCCATGATACATCTCAGAAGGTTGACTGTAGTTCACTGGTGGATGGAGTGGTATAATATATATAAATGTGACAAATATATAAATGTGATAAATATATATGTGACAAAGCTCTGTCCTTGCCTCCGTGAGTCCCGCGTATCCTGGCAGATTTCGCTAGCCTCAGAAGCTCACTGTGACCTTCCACGTAACCCTTCTTTCTCTAGAGACAAGGGTCACAGTCTACTGAGCCATTTTCATCATAAGCCAGCAAGGGAGGTGAGGAGAAGTTATCCTTCCTTGCACAGTCTCTGTTGTCTCCCAGTCTCAGTGATTAATCAGGGGGCAAATGTTGGGGGCGGTGGGGGGGGAGCCCAGGCCCACCCTTTACTCCAGGCTCCAGCCCAGGGATCCTAATAGTATCAGCTATGGTAGCTGACCTTTTAGAAACATGACATGTACAATTCCCTGGGCTACTTCCCCCACAGCAGCCCTCACTTCCTCAAGCTCCACTTCACCCTTACCTCACGGCCTCCTTCCTTGTGCCTGATATGGTGTGTACTGCTCAGTCTCTCCAACAGCACAACTTCCTCCCACAGCTCCTGACATGCACAGCCCCCTGACTGGCTGGGAGGCTTTTAACTAGTTTCAGCCAGCCCCTGATTGGCTTCAGGTGTCCCAATCAACCTAGCATTCTCCTTGCCTCCTGGAAAGTTCTTAGTTGGCCCCAGGTGTCTTAATTGACCTGGAGCAGCTTCCATTTCGCTTATCCTGGTACCAGGGATTTGTTTAACCTGGAGCTAATATATCTATCTCCCACTACTTTTCTATAGCCATCTGGCCTTGCCCCGTCACAAGATATATATATATATATATATATATATATATATATATATATATATATATATATATATATATATAGTTTGCAAAACCCTTTAAGATTCTACAGACTGAAAGTGCTACACCACTGGAAGATCTTATCATTCATTTAGGGACCCTCTTCCTTTTGGAAATAAATTATTTTAGATGATTATAACAAATGAATCAATATGAAAACTCGCACAAAAGCTTTGCAATTGTCATATCAATACATCATACAAATGTTTTGTGAAGGAGGAAAAGATACTGAAAACTACCCTAAGGGAAGAGGGGGGAAGAGAATGAACTAGAGCTTGTAAATCTTCTATATAATTTAGATATTTATAAAGCACTAAACATTATGAGAATCTATAAGAAACATTAAGCTATATAAAGAGCCATTAAAGATTTGATAAGTCAGAAAATCTAACATCAGAACCATTTTCCAAATGACCTAAAGAATTATCTTGTTTTTTATTTTGACATAAACAAGAAATGCTCTCCCAGTGTAATAATAATACTAAAAAGATTGATTCTGATCTTTATAGCTTTGCTTTGCTGGAAAGAGGACCAAAGTTGAAAACCCTACACCTATAAATTCAGCCCTGAGAAAGAACAATTTCTTGCACCTGGCTTGAGTGGTCCTTGAAACATCAGGGAATACAAGACATTTCCTATTATGAAACAGAATTTTTCCATTTCCCTCCCACACAGCTGGCATTACATGCCTGTAGTCAAAAGGCATGGAAATGTAATGGTAGCTGTGCCAGAGATAGAAGCCATTTTATTAGAAAGTTTGGTTATTGCCTCTTGATACAGATTTTCTGTATCTGAGGGGGTTGGGATGGTAAAATTTTTTAAAGAGTTTAACAATATAGTAACATCATCAAGTAATTCTTCCCAACCAGATATTGAAGGAACACCCAGTATCTGAATGTCCAACATCAGATACCATTGTGAGGGATGGCTGAATAAGAAACTAGATAGATACTTTACTAAAGCTAACATTTCAGGCTATGCATCAGAGCATTAGCCAAATCCAGTCAGCCTTTTATTTTGATTATGGTAGCTCCAAGGTCCATATCAGGACCTCATTGTGCGAGGCACTGTATATACACAGTAAAGACATCGTACAAAGGGCTTAAGCTCTAAAGAGACAGGACAGACAAACAGAAGTAGGCAGACAAAAATAATAACTAAGTAACATTTTATAACTAAAGAACTCTTTGCTCAGCAGAAAATCAGTCTCATAGTTTCTCAAGAAAGTTTATATGTGATGGTTGCGTTCTGCTGTTACCAAAAGGAGAAGGATTTTGCATGAGGAACCAAAATGACAATGGGAGATGCAAGAGTACAACACCCCAGTAAAAATAACGTGCTTATTTTTGGTAAGTTTATGAAACTCGTCGTTTTGGTTCATCATGTTCAAAAAGGATTGTTGAATCATATATTAATTCTTTATAAAACGCACTTTAAAAAAGCAGCCTGCCCTGTTCCTGGAGAATTTACCCAGAATTCATTCCAGTTTAGTACTTTGTCAGGAAAGAGTCCACAATAAAATATGGTGGTGAAGAAAATTCTGAATTTTGTGCATTCTGCTTCTGACACTGGAAGTGGGACTGTAGCAAAGTTTCTTTAAATTCTGTGGGCAGGATTTTACTCAAAGTGAATAGAACTGATGTCAGTGGGATTACTTTAAGAAGCAAGCATGCCCAGTAATGGTTGCATCACTGCAGCTAGTGTTAGTAACATGGCTACATGAAAAAGGTTCTGAGCGCTACAAGGAGGAAAACCAAGAAGTCAGAAGAAAAACTGATAATGAAATAAAAAAAATAAACCAAACCAAAACCTGAGCATATAACTTCAGACATCATCATCATATTAACCTTATACGAGTTGGCAAGGGCGAGGACAATCCTTGTGGCAAGGGCTACAGTCATGCCCTTTTAGACTGCTAATTTGGAAATGTTGCCTTTTTATTGGAACAAGACTGTTTTGCAGCTCTGTTTCCCACAATAAGGCATCATTTTCCCTTCTAATCCACACCTCCTATTTCTGAACTGCAATTTCCTTTGAAAACAGCTTGTCTGTGGAAGGTTCCATCTAAATGACTAATTGCTGTGTACTTGTAACAGGAAATATTGCTCAGAAAGCAGCTCCAACTCTATATGCATAGCCTAGGCTTTGCTTTTCAAGCCAGCCTAACCATGAGAGCTTTGTTCAAGTTTGCTTGGACGTGTAGTTGTATGTGAGAGTATGCATGTGTGCAGTGTATCTACCAGCATCTGAAAACTAGAAAAAAGCACAGCTTGGTAGAAAAATAGGGAGACATTTAACTCCACCAAGATTGGGAGAGCTGTATAGAGGGACATATTAAAGAATGAAATAATTTTTTGCTGAAAAAGTAGGGACTTTCCCTCTTAAATACAGTTGGCACGAATGGTGTGCAGACCACAGACTTGGTTTGTCGTGTTTGTTCTGAAGCGAGAGATTTTGGGACTATCATTTTCATTTCCCACTGAAGCATAGCTGCATGCATCATATTTTAATCTTGTTTGTGAAACAGGAAAGCAGGAGTACTGGTGTGGTTCTATGTCATTGCCATCAACTAATTACAACCATTAAATTTGTTCCACATTTAGAAGCCATCGCTTGCACATAAACAGGGGACAATGGAAAATACAGACTGTCTTTTCCGCTGTGCATAGAATGCAGAAAAGACTAAAATTTAAGTAAAAGAATATGTGAGAAAGTGAATTAAATACAAACTTATCACAAACAAGACATGCACAAAAAGAAGTGTTTGTAAATATGTGTTGTTAAATTGGGATCCAAACAGAATTCATACGCCAATTTAAAAAAAATTGATTGAAACCCATAATTACTTTACGAGTTGCTGTAATAAATTATTGATTAATGTAAATTATTTCACAGGAAAAGAACATAAAGGAAACATGAGCAGAAGGATCATCCATTATGTATAAAAAGGAACTGTAAAAATATTATAGCAGAACATTTGTCTTGCTATAGTTAAAGTTGTACACCCTTATTTTCTGTGGTTAATAACTTGGTTGTTAAAATTTACACTGTGTCATCTGGGGAACACATTTTTAGTTACACTAATTTAAAAAGCAAATGTGGCCATTTTGAAGCTGTAGAGGTGGAAAAAAATGGCAAAGTTTCCTGTGCTTTTTACTTTGTGAGTGTGTGTACTACAGTAACTCAGAATCAGGTCAGTTACTTCATATGAAATTTTGTCGGACCCTAGTTAGTCTTTTAATGTGGACTAAACCCTTTTAAAATGGCCAGCTTAAATTTGGCTACTGTGATAATGCAATTTCATATTTTAGATGTTTTTAAAAAAATCTCTCTCCCCCTCCCTGACCTTCCTGGGAGTTGAGGGAGTTCCTGCCCAGTGAAGGAGGAGATGGACTGCTGCTTCCATTTGCTGGCTTTAAGGGGTTATTGAGAGGAGCAAAGTCCAGAGCAGGGCTCTCTGTCTCTTTTTTTCCCTCTGGTTGAGAGGTGGTGGAGCTCCAGCCCATGCGGGGCCTCCATTGGGCGTTGGGAAAAGGGGCCTGGGCCACTGTCACTGTTTGCTGGGTCCAAGAGGTGAGCCCATCCTGGTTCTCACCACCACCTTCTTGCTACAGGCATTCCCAGTACAGTGTCCGCTGTTTTAAAAGAGGTGCAAACCTGGCTTTAGAATATGCATGTTTTGTTATTATTTTGGCAGGCTACCAAAATTTTCATGAGACCTACAAGAGAGAGATGGGAAATGGCAGTTTTTAAACAGATTCTATCTCAGCAACAGCTGAACAGAATTTCATGGAATTTTTCAAAGAAATGGCATTTCTGTAGCCAAGTGTATTTCCTCTGCCAGCTAACAAAAGACTGCTGCCAACAATGCAGGTGTAAGAAAGAAAAGGTCAAGAGAATCCTTCTTAATGAAAGGTGTGAGGCAATCTAAATATAGGAGTCACTGTCAACTCCCCTTATAATATTGGGCCATGACATGCCATTTCATGGAAAAACTTGTAGGAAGGATGAGGAATATGTGGGATTCATGAGGGAAGGAATTTCCCCAGTCAGAGGGGTCAGTTCTTGTAACCGGTGGATTTCTGGAGATTTGCTGCAGTCACGTAATAGAACCACACTAACAGGTTCTCCTGACCTACTGCCCATGAAGATTCCCTAATTGTGATACGAAGCTCTGCAGAACACTGCAGTTTTAAAGGGATCTAAATCTGGCCTCTCATTTTGTGCCTGAAAATTATTGTGGGCTTGGTTTTGCAAATGTAACTAAATGCAGGCACTGATAATGGCAATGAAACTTGTAACTGGGTGCACATCCATCTGCCATCATTTGCATCTGCAACTAATTGAACCTACAGTTATATTTCTGGGCACAAAAGGGGTGGTCAGGTGTAAAAATCAGGCCCTGACTCATTTTAATGTATTTTTCAGTTTCAAAACACTGTAGAGCTCACCTTTAAATATCAAGTAGGAAATCTCTGCAGGAAAAAATATCAAATTGCTTTATCTAGGCACAATATGTCACAAAGCTTTCCCTTTCATGATATATAATGGAAGGAAGGAGCTCTTGAATCTGTAAAGGAGGCACTGGAAGTCTTTTAACAGTGGATAGCATTACAGCATAGTGGGACAATTGTTGTAATTGTGAACTGATTAACTAAGGCTCCTTGAGCCTATAGGTGAAATTCATTATTGGCCCACTCTTATGCCATCAGTGAAATTTGTCCCTGAAATATTAATTGACTAAGGGTGAAATGAATACTATGTAGAGGGCCACCATTTTTAACTCCTGCAGTTCAGGTTTACTGACCATCTAAATAACTGGTTTGCAGGCACAATAAGTGACCCAGAAACCCAAAGGATATAAATTGGAATTTCAGTTAGCTTTGCCTGAAAGTTATTTAGGTAGAATCGGAGTCCAGCTTCTGAAAATCTGTCCCTGAGGGTCCGAGCGGGATTCCTTCACCCACTTTGTGAGTTTTGGGTGTGCAAAGAATTCTAACTTCATGTAGTTTATCAAGGGAACTACAGTGTCCTCTTTTTGGCATTAGGGCTTAACTTCTGCTAGTCCAGATTCTGTTTTTAGTTATTTGAGCTTGAATCCCATTGTATTTCATTGGAGTTGGGTGTGTATAACTAAGTGCTGAATTTGACCTTAGATTTATGCTGTTTTATGGAGGAGAGAATAGATCCCACAAATCCCCTAGGAATTCCTAATACTACAGGATTAAGATCATTAATGTATAACTGCATTTCTTTGGGAATCCAGATGTACTGATTATTCTGATTTTAAAAGCATATTGTGTCAAGGTTCCTTCCCCACTCTGAACTCTAGGGTACAGATGTGGGGACCTGCATGAAAAACCCCTAAGCTTATTTTAACCAGCTTAGATAAAAACTTCCCCAAGGTACAAACTATTTTACCTTTTGCCCTTGGACTTTATTGCTGCCACCACCAAGCATCTAACAAATATATAACAGGGAAAGAGCCCGCTTGGAAACGTCTTTCCCCCCCAAATCCTCCCAAACCCTATACCCCCTTTCCTGGGGAAGGCTTGATAAAAATCCTCACCAATTTGCATAGGTGAACACAGACCCAAACCCTTGGATCTTAAGAACAATGAAAAAGCAATCAGGTTCTTAAAAGAAGAATTTTAATTGAAGAAAAAAGTAAAAGTATCACCTCTGTAAAATCAGGATGGTAAATACCTTACAGGGTAACCAGATTCAAAACATAGAGAATCCCTCTAGGCAAAATCTTAAGTTACAAAAAGACACAAAAACAGGAATGTACATTCCATTCAGCACAGCTTATTTTATCAGCCATTTAAACAGAACAGAATCTAACGCATATTTAACTAGATTACTTACTAAGTTCTAAGACTCCATTCCTTTTCTGTTCCTGGCAAAACAACACACAGACAGAGAAAATCTTTGTTTCACCCCCCCTCCAGCTTTGAAAGTATCTTGTCTCCTCATTGGTCATTTTGGTCAGGTGCCAGTGAGGTTATCCTAGCGTCTTAACCCTTTACAGGTGAAAGGGTTTTTCCTCTGGCCAGGAGGGATTTTAAAGGTGTTTACCTTTCCCTTTATATTTATGACATATTGTCAAGGTGTTTTTCATCATCTTTAATATGTATGACCTTCTAGAAGCTTGAAGGTGAAATCTGTATCCCTGCCAAACAACTGGGTCACCACTCCTCACACCAGTATGCTTAGAAGGTTGCTCATGAGTGATAGGCCACTGCTGCTGATGTATTTATTTTTATCTTAGAAAAATAGAGCCTTTAATTTATTATGAAAAGAAAGCAAAAACGTACATAGTCTCTGCAAACAAATATAAGAAAAAAGTGGGACGTTGCCATTCCAAGTTTGGGCGTTTCAGCTCCGTTTCTTTAAAGATACCTTAGCATTGCAGCCTACTGGATTTTTCAGCAGGCCATATTTTCCAGATCTGTTTAAAGATCCTTTAAAGTTCTCTTTAATGTTAATACTCTAAGTTCAGATGATATTTTCAGTTCTGATAAGTGCTGGCATTTCCTAATTCAAGGCAGATTGAGGGGCCCTGATGTCACTGCAGAACCAGTAAACAGCACAGCTAGCATTTAGGCAGAAAACAGCAACTTTAGGAGCGTTCTGCAGTGATGATAACCTGACCCCCTCCAACTGTCATGTCTCTTGCCTCTGAAGCTAGGACCAGGTTAACCAGGTTTCAACACGCTTTTTGCTAGAATGCCTCTCGCACAGTTTTCCTGTTTCATGGACATATGGGTGGGTTGTGTTGCAGTCAGTTTTACAAAACCTTACTGGAGATTAGGGAGTAGGGCTTGTTTATAGCAGGATTTTGTAAAATGGTTCATACCATAACTAGGGCCTATCAAAAACTTGGTCCTAGCAACAGTCTGATGTATACATAGTTCTGCATCCTAAATCCAGTATGGGGTGTAGTCTCAGCAGCTGGGGTGGGTGAGGAAGTCCAAGGGATTGCTCAAAGGTCAGGCAGGCAGTGGTGTTAAGGAGCAGGGTGTACTGAACTTGATGCTAAGGAGAGCAGGGGAGATACCTTTCTGATTTCGGGCTACTACTGGTCTTCAGGAGTGCAGAAATCAGCTCCTTCTCCCAGCACTAGCATCTGCAGTTTCTCCTCCCTCACTTGCGACTCTCCAATGGTGTGAGACTTACATTATTTTGAAATGACCAGCTTTAGAATGGAAAATGGACAATATTCCTTCTTTTAAAAACAAATTCTGCCCTCTTCAAAATCAGATGATATAAATGTTTACTTTTTGCCTTGAAGGAAAGTTCAAAATGTCATCATGGCAATGGCGCTTTAACATGTTACCAAAGTTCTGAAGATCAGTTAAACCATATTTCACACACAAGCAGTTTCAGTTCCAACTTTCTGACTTGCCTTAGTCTCTGAACAGGTAAAACAGCACGCCCTAACATTAAAAGCACAGGATGTGTTGGCTCTAGTTGAGGCTTGTTCGTGGCTTGGTAATTGACAAAGCTAGTGTCAACCACAGTTGAGCAGACAAGTCTTAATAGCCGTCAACCACAGCAGATGTAGGTGAAACATTACAATTAATAAGCAGGCCATGGAGAACAATAGTGTAGCTACACTTCCAGCATCTTTTCACCCACATGTCTGATGTGTTTTAGGTTCTTAGCTTTTTGCAGAAAACCACACCTTTTACGGAGTCTTTAGGTTTATGTCATGAAATAGCACCATGTGTGAGAACAAAAGAATCAAGGTCAAATAGGTGCCTGAAGCTTGGGTCATCATGTGACTGTTCTGCTTTGATCACAAAGGGCTTTGGATCCTCTATAGTTAACTAGGTTAATTTGTGCCTGTGTTAAAGGCACAAAGAATATGAGGCTTGAAGACAAACCAGGCTTTTCAAGGTTAGAGGAACAAAGCCAAAGTGGTCAGATTCTAAAATGTAATTTATCTTAAAAAAGATACCGGACCAAATTCATCTTTGTGTAGTTCCTGTGAAATCAATGAAGTTACAATAGGAATGAATGTAGCCCTACTACTTTATTGTTAGCCTGACACAAAAAAGTTCTTTCTGTAGCTCTCCCAAACAATGTCCGATACAGCTTTAAGTTGCCATCTCCTCAAGAACAAACTTAGAGCCTATACTCATTGAAGTCACTGAAGGTGTGTCTACACTGGAAGCTGGGGGTGTGATTCCCAGCTTGAGGAGACATACTCATACTAGCTCTCATTGAGCAAGTAGGCTAAAAATAGAATGTAGCTGCAGCCACACGAGCAGTAAGATGGGCTAGCTTTCCTGAATACATACGTAGGGCCTCCGACAGGCAAGTCGTCAGGGCAGCTAGTCCATCCTGCTGCTCATACTCTGCAGCCTTATTCTGGTTTTAGTGTACTAGCTCGATGAGAGCTGGTGTATGTCTCCTTGGGCTGGGAATCACACCTCTCGCTCCAAGTATAGACATATCCTGAGAGTTTTGTCATTAATTTCAATGAGAGGTGAGACTGAGCCCCTCAGGGCTTGATCCAGAGCCCACTGAGGTCAATGGAGACTTCATTGTGGGCTTCAGATCAGACCCCTAGTGAGAGTTTTGAGTGCACAAGGAATGCACGATCAGGCTGAACTGGTTGAATGAGATAGCACGTGTCAGAGGGTTATTCAAATGCAAGCTAGGATTTTAATAATACTGCAAACTTGGTTTGGAGAGCTGGATCAGTCTGGTCACGTGTCCCTGTATGGCTGGGACAGCCTGTAAACTTGGAACTTCTTTTTAATTTGCTGCTGCTTCATGCCTGCCTCTTTCTTTTGTGCCAGGATACTGCAGTGTGAGTGGTAAGCATCGTTTTCAGACTTCTGCAACACTCAAACACAAAGAGACAAGTAAAGGAAAATTATTCATTGTCAGAGTTCTCTGACTTCTATGGTTGAATGTTACAACTTGAAGGTGCTTAACTGTAATACTTTTATGTCATTTCCTTTTCTTATTGGAGTGTTTAAAATAGAAAGAAGCGGGGGAGGCAATGGGAGGTCTGAGCATTTCTCTGACCACAGGTTTTAAAACTTCTGTAAAATTACTTTCTGGGTTCTTTTCCCAGTTTTTCCTGTGACCTTGGGCAATTCACTAAATCTCTGTGTGCCTCTGTTTCCCCTCCCACCCTTTGTCTTTTCCATGTAGATCGTAAACACTGGAGGGTAGGGACAGTCCCTTATTATGTGTGTTGTAGAGCCTATAGCACAATGGGGCTCTAACCTCAACTGGGATCTTGAGGTGCTACTGCAATAGAAGTAAAAGCTACAATAATCTGTTTGACAGTGACGGTCTGTATTTTGGGAGCTTTGAAAGCTATTTCATGATCAAATAGGTGCTACAAAATGCATCCGGTATACTCTGTAAATACAGACCTGCGGGATAAAAAAAATTAGGAAAAAAATGTATTGGACATGTGCAATAAGCAACTTGACATTTTCAGTTTTATGGTTGTAAGTTAAACCCAAAAGTTAGTGGCCTGAGGGCCAGCAGTATTTCTTTTTAACAAACTAACTCACAATGATACCTTTTTATTTGCACCTGAGATTCTTTTTGTGTAGCTTCTCTCCCATTTATAAACGGGCAAATAAATGTTGTCGAACAAAGCAGTTTGCTTTTGAGTTGAGATGCTCTCATAGTAAATTTTGTTCTGGAACAAATTTCTGCAGCTGGGTAAACCACATTGAGGTGTATAACTTTAAAAAATTAATACATCCTTAACTACAACAGTATGAAGGGCTCCCCTACAATTAGTATCAGTGTTTAGAAGATGGTAATCTTGTTCTTAAAAAAAATAGCAAAATACTTTTTCCTTAAATGGCTTTATTGAGTCATTTAAAAAGAAAACCTCTGCAATATCCTTTTTTTTTTTTTCAGTTTAACATCTCATCAGTTTCAAGGTTAACATTTATTTGCTGTGAAAATGATTTCCTGGGTTATCATGTGATATTTAAAAATAATAATCTGATACTGATGGACTACAAGCAGGCTAAAACATATGACAGTCTTCATGCTGTAATTCTTCAGCCCAGAGAGAACCCAGCTAAATATGGCTGACTGAACATATATTGAATCATTTATATTGGCCACCATACTGTAAAGGACATTGCACAGTAGGAGTATGGCGATAGACTCCTTGGTAGCACACTTCATATGCAACGAGAATTCATACTCTCCACTGGTGAAAAGTACGTTTTGCAAGGTTTGTTCTAAAGTGCAAAGGGAAAAAAATCTTAAGTATTGCTCAAGATGATACTGTATCTTCCATTTTCTTTGTAGTTTTTAGAGATTTATAGCTGTTTGTGCAAAAGTGATGTCGAAAGAGGAAGGTATCCTGTATCCTCTTCTTATAGCTCACCAAGGCCTTTTGTGAAATATGACGTCTGGGACCTGAAGGTCATGGCAGCTTGCCATCAAAAATTAGCTTCTATTTCTGTTTCTTTTGTCTGGTGATCTGACCTGAGAAATCTCTCTGTTGGCTGCATTAAGGGGGGAGGGGTGGAATAATAAAGATCTAAATATAGATGTAATTGTTTAGTGTATATTTCTCACTCTTCATTGTGTTTATTAAAATGAGAAAGACAGCAAGGGTTAAAATAGAACTGAATTCATAGCTATGGCCACAAACAACATTTGGCTCTGCAGTTATTAAGTGGCATTCTCTTGGAATCAGAAATAATAAAACTCGCCCAATGCAGTGAGAAATGAAAGGACATTAACCTAGTTAAGTGCCAAATTTGGCCTCTCTGATTGAAATGATCATTATATGTTGGGGAATAGTCTGTTATTATTTATTAATTATTTGTATTATGGTAGTGCCTAGACCTGTAGATTGACTATCTAGTTCTTTTAAAATCAGCATTCAATTGCTTACATAAAAAAAAATCACACTATTTTGATGTGAACACATGAAAACTCTGCAGTAACAGTTAACTGATATATTTTGCCTCTGTTTGCAACAGCAGTCTACAAAAACAGTTGCCAGTCACGCATGGTTAGGTGATTACTTTTTTCCATCACGGCTGTTGATGGCATAGTTCTAACACGGTTTTCCTGTTGAGTGTGAACAAGGATGTTTTTAAAGAACTTCATTAGCCTTAACCATATTGTAGCATATGGGTCAAATTTTTCTTACTTGCGTACTGTCATTGACTTCAGTAGGACTATCTGCATGAATATGATCAACAGGATTTGCCCTCTGTCCTAGGTGGTCAACAGCAATATATCTGAACATAGATGGAACATGATTTGTAACCTTCTTTCGTGTAGCTGCAATCAGTGTTCTAAGCATAACCACATCTGTAAATATTTCCAAACATAATTGTGAGCTGTTGCATGGTTAAGTCAGGACAAATGCTATTCGCAGAGCCATTCACCAGGGACATGCTCGCTGATGGAGCCGATATATACACATTGAGAAATACTCAACAGGAGGTCATGTTGTCTTTTGTTCTGCTATATTAGAAATGCATTAAAAATTCTAAGTGAGATGGACAAAATTGACAGGTAAAGAAATTTCCATGTGGATTTGTTGAATATAAAAGCGGGGGGGGGAAGAGTATAAAAACTAAGCACACATTGACTTGTCCCTTTAAATGAAGAAGTATTTAATTGTTACGTATTGTCAGGTTTATCACAAAGCCTGAACAATTTATTGTGCTCTTTATGACTGAGAATTCCAAAGGAACCTAAAAGATGGTAAGCACCCATCTCCCACTGAAATTCAATAGGACTTGAGTGCCTAACTCCCTTTGGCTAATTTGAAAATCCCAGCCTATTTACATAATTATTCTCATATGAACATAGACTGAAAGGCTACTCTGAATTCTTAAGAGACTCAACACTGAATGCTACTATCAAAGTGAGGGCCAACATTTTCAAATATGGGTTCACTTCAGTGAGACCTGTGGCTACTCAGCAGCTACCGTATGAAAATAAGGTCATTTACTTAAGTACTCGATTGTGGATAGAGGTATCTGATGTTAGGCATCCGTGTTTGCAAATTTTGACCAAAGAAATTCCATTACAACAGCTACCTCCCCACATTGATAAGGTCACATTATGTATTGTTCCTCCTATGTTACCCTGCTCTAAAGCCATTCTTTTTTTAAATAGAAGAGGAGTAAGAGCTATCCACTACATCTCATTGGAGCTTACATGTACTTACTTCATTAGGATTGCTATCTTAAGGACAACTCCAAAGAAAACCTTGGAGCCAGATCCTCAGGTGGTGTAAATTGGTGTAGCTTCATTGACTTAAGTGGAGCTACACCAAAGTATGCCAGCTAAGAACCTGGCCCTTGACATTTAATTCTGATTTTAAGTGTCCTTTAGACTCTTGTAACCTTGTAAACCTCTCAGGTAATTGTTGCTTATAGAGTCTAGAACTAAATGCATGATTCTCAAGCATATTTTATCACAGAGATAAAATGATTATTCTATGCGTTTGTACAGCTAAGTTCCCCTTAGCTAGTTCATTTTGTGTAGTCTCTTCTTATAGCAGTTTTAGTTCAAGATTAACTTTTTTGCTGCTGCTATTATCTCCCTCTCTGTCCATTCATCTGAAAGCAATCACTTGGCAAGCACTCTGGGAAACCATATTCCATGGGTTAATTTATATTGGAAAATGTCCCATGTGTTATTTTTAGTAAATGGACACAGAAAATGACCCATATAATTAATTCATGCTAATATGTATAGATATATCGATGTATATAAATTTTTTTTTAATCATTTCTAAACTAGAAAATGACAGATGGAGAGATCTCAGCAGGAAGTATCCACTTCAAATTGAGCAACCTGGTACCATCATCTGGGACTGTCTGCCTGATAAAAGTGAAGATGGCTCAATATGGCACAGAGAGGCAGCTAACACATGTTCAGTGACCAACTTGATCAAAGACCTCAGTCTTAGTGACCATAATGGCAACCCATCAGCACCTCCCAGCAAACGCCAGTGTAGGTCACTCTCTTTTTCTGATGAAATGTCTAGCTGCAGGACATCATGGAGGCCTTTAGGGTCAAAGGTCTGGACTCCTGTAGAAAAGAGACGGTGCTATAGTGGGGGAAGTGTCCAGCGCTACTCCAATGGCATCACCACCATGCAGCGGAGTTCAAGTTTTAGCCTCCCTTCAAGGTCAAACATGCTTTCCTCATCATATGACCAGTCTGGATTTAGCAACAAATTTGGATGTCAGCCATGCCAGGGGCTGAGGAGGTCAACCACCTATGGACAGACAGGTGACATCTGGGGTTATGATCACAGTTCTATAGATGGTAACCGGGTGGACATGCAGAGGTCCCTCTCCTGTTCACATGATCAGTTTTCCTATTCAGAATATTGTGCACCCTCGGCAAACAGCACACCTGCCTCAACACCAGAGCTGATGAGACGCTCCAACGGGCTGTCCCGAAGCCGATCGCAGCCATGTGTCCTTAATGACAAGAAGGTTGGAGTTAAACGACGACGGCCTGAGGAGGTTCAGGAACAAAGACCTTCATTGGACCTTGCCAAGATGACCCAGGTAAGACATACTTATGTCACTAACAGTCAAACACAGGTGGCACAGACATTTACAGAATATAATTGAACATTTACGTGTAGACAGAACACAACACTAAACAGGCAGCACCAACATGGGGTTATTTTTTAGTCAACAGAAGCCTGAATTTTAACTGTTTCCATTTGAGTTAAAATCCATTTTCTCCTGACTCAGCTGTATTAATCTGCATTAAATAGATGTGGTTCTTATGGATAAGTTTGTTCCTTTTGTTAGAGCAGAAAACTAATTACTGTCCAGCTGGATGTGTAGCATTATTCTTTTAAAACCTTCCTTCTTTTTGTTCCTGCACTCTGAGGCCTGTAGCACACCACATCAGTATTTCCTCACAGTATGTATTTCTACCAGAAATAATTTTTAAAGTAGAATTTATGTAGGAAATGTTTAGAGGAAAGGAGCTTTGAGAGCATGCTGGAGGAAGTGAAGGCAACATCCTGGGTATTCAGCACTAACTTTATCACTATTTGAATTTTCACTGGTAGGGACTGTACTGGCTATTAGCGGTGACTTCAAGCAGTCTTGACTCCTGTAATTTTCCACTCTGGAGATATTATCATATTTCATTTTCAGGTGCAAACATAGGGCAAAATTTTCTTCCTCAATCTGCAGTGCAAATCTGCAGTGCAGATAAGAGATTTGAAGTGTGTATCTGAGAGGATTTTGCTCCATAACCCTCAACCTTCAAGACCCAATTACGTGATATTGGCCTTTAAAAATGCATGAGAAAGAATCAAAATGAAAGGATACATCAAAGAAACAGCACAAGAAGCAATTTCATTTTGCATATATAAATTTTTCCACAACCACAGTTTTATGATTCAGCGTTTCTAATGTCAATAATTTACAATAATAAACTCTGTGATAACACCAACTTCGTGTGGTACAGAGATAAATTTGGGTCTAAAGATCCCATGGCTCTTTTTGCAAGAGTAAGGTATTAACCCTGCTGTCCAGGCCAAATTCCAATTTTTAATTTTACATTCTGCCTGCCAAAATTTTCTGCTAAAGTTTCAACTGGATAAGATATTCTTCTTCACTCTCTGTTGTGTAATGTTGCTGTTAAACAGCTGTTGCATTTCATCCCAAAGGTGACAGCATTTCAGTAGGATAGAGCATAATGAACTTTAGTTTATTGTTAACAATAAAACTAGTGACATCTCGTAAGCAGGTACAGTTTAGAAATAGAGTTGCAAATTTCCTTTCCTTCCCGTCACCCAGAGTAATGACTTCTGATGTTATAAATACATTTTTTTCTTTTAGAATAATGTGATATTTTATGACATTTTATGGTTATATGGTTCAATGGTTGCTTGAATGAGTTCATTTGTGTTTGAGGAAGTGACTAGTCTGTCCTCTTCCAAGAAGCTTAAATGATAAAAAGGGTCAGAAAACAGCGTTCTTGGGTGATGCACTGTGATTGCCATTTGATAAACTGTGTCAGTTACATTTAACATGCTTAGCTTCTTTTATTAGCTAATAAGCTGGATTGGTGGTAAAAGCAATTTACACATGTGGTTATATTTTATTAGCCACAAATTGAAATAACACAACCGGCATCACTGAAGTCCTTTTCATTTCCTGGCATTGGCAGAAACATTTTAAAAATATAGTCCTGCATATTTGTGCCCACATATATAGGATACTTCATGTATGCTGGACTGGTCTCCAAGAAAGTGATGGTGTCAGCGGTGGGGGTGGTAGGAAGAGGTAGAAGGGGCAGCTGTGAATGAAAACACTTCTGCTGATGGCTCAGTGTTCATCAACAAGTCTCTAGGTACATTAAACACACTTAAAAGTGGACAGCAGGGGATTTATAATCCCTTCAGGGAGAAGGAGCCTTGGGAGAAGTTGATACTGTGTGATTTGGAATAATTCTGGGGATTTATATTGCCCGAAAGACACAGGGCTGGCTTGTGCAACCTTTGTATTGGTGAGCCAAGTAGTAGTCTCATTGGCTGCAACAGCAGTACTCACACGAGTGAGTGCTCACCACCATGGGCAAGGGTTGCGCAGTCTGGTTCTAAATAAAGGTCGAGGCAAATCTGTAAAGTAGTGTGGAGAAGATGGCATGACTGCTGTGCAATTGAAGAAGCTTTTTCCTGGCACTACAGTCTCTCTCTCTCTTTGTTTTTTTAGAAAAAGCAAAACAGTGGCCCAGCTATGCTACCAAGTGGCCACGTGGTCATCTGCCTTCCAAGCATAGTCCTTGAACCCAACCTCTCACTCTCAGCCAGGGGTGTGCTCAGTATTTAAAATTTGACCCCTTTAGGAGGGGCACCCAGGAGCTCGCTTCCCCCTGTGCCTGGCCCCGGCAGGAACTTGCTCTACCCTCCCCACAGCCCTGGCCCTGGCAGGAGCTCGCTCTTCCCTGCCTCCGTCGCCCTGGGGCTGGAGAAGTTCTGTGCCCCTGATGATTATTCGGAGTGGGGGGGGCATGCCCCTGTTGTGACTGCTCTCAGGTGGTGGTGCTAAAGGGTGCTGCAGAGGCAGTGATGGAGGAAGCCCTTTATGTTACTGTGCAGAGAACCCTGGGCTGTTTGCAGAACACCTTTGTTAGGGTGCAGAGAGGGCCTTGTGAGCTGGGACACACAGGGGGTACCATGCCATGACAAGAGGCCTTGAAGGTGAAAGAATAATGTGCAGCACATCAGGGGTGGGGAGCCATAGGACTTGGGAGCACATTCTCCAAACCAGCTGAGTAACCACAGCCCGGAAAATGGATCCCACATTGGGAAAAATCCATTTTTCAGCTACCTTTTACTTAGTCCCTTTGTACCAAATAGAAGAATAAACTTCAATTCCTTTTGCAGCAGCTTCTCATTTAAGTTCAACTTCAGCCCCAGCTGCCTCTATTGCTGAGTGACGGTAAATGACACACTGGTTTGGATTGATGGAGAGGTTTAAATCTGCCTCCAGTGACAAAGACCTTTCAGATCTTCAGAGGCCCAAGAGTCCAGGGTCTGTGAAGAGGGAAGGGTGTGTGATATTCATTTTAAAAGAATGCAAACAAAAGCTAAATCACGTACTGCAAGGGAAGGAGACTATTAAAAAAATTAAAGTCCATTTTTGTAAAATCCTGTACCTGTGCCCAGCAAAACAAACCAACCATATTCAGTATCCCCTCTCAGCTGAGCTCCCTCCTATCTGCGTCATGATTATGCCCCTAGCCGCTCTCTCAGTATTTAAACCCAGGTGAAGCTGAAGGTATTTTATGTCCCCAAAACATTTTGGATTTCAGGTCTGTAGAACAAAATAATAGCGAAAAAGAAAAGCAGTGAACTGTAATGCTACACACTGGCTATATGGCTATAGTATTCTGAGCACAGTTTTCACACACTAAAGATTTCTCTCTTCTGACTTTGGTTCCCACGATGGACCCAAGCTAAAGGGGTACGTACAGTATATCTGACAACACTGAAAAGTGTAGTGTTCCTGCAGCCTGCAGGAGTTTGCAGGTTCCTGCTGTGCAGGACAATGCTGCACAATAGAAATCCTCTGCAGGAATGGGTAACTGCATCTTTAGGACCGCATGACCCCCTCCCCTCCACTTTGTGTTGTTTCTTGAGTGATCTTACCATCTGGGATGGAGTGAACTAAGTAAATTAATCCCAAATAATTATCAAAGTAATGAAAAGCCCAACATTTTGGAATGATACAAGGACCCATCCAAGAAATGTAGCCTCTATGTAATTGTAATGATAACCACGCTGTATCACAACAGAAGTTGTTTTAAAGCAGTGCAAGGCATCATTCCTCTGATCCATGTACAAGGTGGTTTCATTTAGAGTTCACAAACAACTCTTTGCTATAAAAATACTTCATGAAACGGCTTTGACCTATTGCTTTCTGTGTTTAGCTGCAGGACCCTGAAAAATGACACAATATGCTCTACAGTAGGGCAGGGCTTAAACCAATCATTTATTTATAGCATCAGAGTTTTGTAGCTCCAGAAGCATGATCAGTATTTTTCTTCTTGCCACCACACACTGGTGACTGTATTTTTCTTTGGCTCAATTAGTAACATGTTCATTGAGAAAAAGGTCACACAGGACTGTGTTGCTGCTTTTGAAATTGTGACAATAATGCAGTGATACCCACCGACAGGAGATGGAGGAGGAAGGATGTTTCTGCGGATAAGGCACTGGACCGAGTCAGGAGAGATGCGCTCTCTTTCCAGTTCTGGCAGTCTTTGTGTGTGACCACTGGCAAACAACTTCACCTTTCTTGGCTCATGTTTCCTCAAGGGGAGATTGTGTGACCAAATTCAGTAATATTTGGGAAGCACAGTGACATTCTTGGGATAAAAGGCATTAAAGAGATGCAGAGTATATTATATACGAAAAAAATCTGCTTACAAGGAGCCAGGCTTTAGGCCGGTTTTTGCATCCTGGCTTGTTTTGTGCCTGGGTAACTTGGCATGCAACATTTGCACAGCATCTCACCCTTGGTCTGTTCCATGCTAGGTAGGTTCTCCTACAGCACTCATCACAGATGGTAAAATGGATATGCACACAAACCTCAGTGTTGCATGCAGACGTGGGCTGGGCTTGTAAATCTACCTGATAACATTTTGCTTGTTTTATCTAATGACTTGTGTACGCAAAGTTTGGCATGCCCCAAATGCTCCATCAGCAACCTCAAAAGCGAGTGAAGGGACTTAGAGATGCTCAGGACTTTTCAGGATCAGACCCAAATGGAGAGACAGTGCCCCTGGATGCCAAATCATTCCATATGCCTCTCTGTTACAATTGCATTTGTTGTAAGAACAGCTGTTGAATGAATAAAATAAAGGTTAGTATTTTTATTCCTTAAGTTATTCTGAGAGTCTGCACAAAGGCCTCTAAACTCTCCTCCATCTTGAGCAGGATTTTGGACATTATGGGAAGAGCAGAAAACAATCCGTACAAATCCTGGGGAAGGGAGAGTTGCAGTGATGGAAGGGGGCTGCAGGAAGAGAAGGGGTCAGAATCGGGCAGACCCTGACTACCAGGAGCTATCACTAGTTTGCAGTTTCAGCCCACTGGACATTGCAGGAGAACCCAGGATCAGTCAGGACCATATTTGGCAGTTTAAGAACAACTGAGGGAAATAGATATAAGAATCAAATATCTTAGTCAATGCTTTTTTTTTAATTGATATTCTCACTTCAGTTTTCTCAGTGTAATGGCCTGGGCTCCTTTTGTTTGCTTGAGTCTGTACATACGGAAAGTAAGTTGAATGCTTTCTAAATATCAGGACAAGAAAGAGTAAAAAATGAAAGTGCAACTGATTGCTCCAGCCTACACAGTGAGCCCTGGAACAGCTGCTTGGCTACGCTTTAAATACTATGTTAGTAATTGTTGATGGGGCCTGTGTGTGCTAAACAGGGGCGTGCTGTAAAAACAGGAAAGTTGAGAATAAGTCATCTGTCTTGGCTCGTCATTTTGTATTAAAATGTGTTAGGCTGCTAGGAAAATTAAGAGAACCATTGAGCTGCAGGTCGCTGTGCCGTTTGCTGTGGCTTTATGAATTACCCTGCCTTAAGCTGTCAGCGCTGTTATTGCACAAGTAATCTTCCTAAGGTCATGGCGACTGTGTGCTCTGCAGCTTCGATCTCACGTTAAAAAAAATTAATGAGTTTATCTTTGAAAATGCCAATGAAGTAATTTTTTTCAAAGGCTCCTTGCAATTTTCTTCTCTTTAATTGTTGGCCATTTGCAACTAAAGATTCCTAAGAGGGAAAAGCCACTGAAAAAGGGAAAAGTAGCATGGCAGAATACACTGTTTCTTGCTTATACAGGGTAAAGAAAGAAATCCTTCATCCTATGCAAGTGTTAAAATGTAGCTCCAGTCCACCCTTAATGCAGAAGCAGTCTGGAGACCAAAGACATTTGGGAAATTGCTATGGAGAGAGGAGATTTAGTGCCTGGCCCAATGAAGCCAATGGGCATCCTTCTCTTGGCTCAGATCATACATAAGTGCTCAAGGAAAAGCTGGAGAGTGCAGGCTCAGGTTCTAAGTGAGAATGTAGGGAACTTCATTCTGGAAGGGAGGGAGAATGGTCTTGTGGTTTAGATGCTGGGCAGAGGAGCAGGAGAGCTGGCTTCCATTCTCAGCTTTGTTGCAAACTTCCTGTGTGTTCGTGGGCGAGATACTGAATTATTCTCTGACTCATTCCTCCATGCGTAAAACAAGTATAATACTTTCCTATCTCACAGGGCATTGTGAGGAGAAGTCCGTTAGCATTTGAGAGGTGCTCAGATGTCACCAGTGATGAGGGCTGTTGAAGTCGATAGATCGCTATTTGAGAGTCAGAGGAGGGATGTGGTGGAGAAAGGGGGACTCCACACGCAGTCACTACTGGCCTGAGGTTGTAGGCCAAACTGTTGCTTTCCTATTTGTTTGCTGGTGATACAATGCCAGTTTATTTAGTTGTAAATATTTCACTCTGAAAACTTTGGGGAATACGAGCTGGGAGGAGGAACATAGAGCCTGAAAGACTGTTTTTATGGCTTTTCTTCCAGTTGACCCACCCCATCAGCCGACATCCTGTAATACAAATGCTTCTTAGTTTTTAAATCAGTGCCTAATAGGTATTTTAGACAAGGCAGTAGTGAATACAGATCATTTGTCTCCAAACCTTCCAGTCAGCTCCTTTGACTCTATAGAGGTCTCTCTCAGCTGCCTGAGGCTCTGCAGGCATGGCCGAAGGCTTCCAGTTTGGCTCTGTTGTTTCTCTGAGGATTTAAACTACTAAATATTTTGGAACCTGAAGGTAGGGTTACATACTGCATCCTTTAGCCCAGTTCTTCAGGTTTATTTCAGTTTTAGCAAAGCACAAAATACAAACGAGAAGGACCTTGGCTGCCAAATCTCCCAGTTTCTCCAACATCTGGTGGCTGTCTCTCACCTTTTACCTGTAGGAAGGACCTCTACTTCCCCTACTGGACCCGATAGATAATGTGTAATATTCCCATCGCAGACTGGCAAAAGGGTTTGAACATAGACTGTCACTACTGCAGCACAAACCTTTACCGTTTGTGCTAAGCCAAACTCCCATGGACTTCGGCGGGTCCAAGATTTCACTGTAGGTCTCTTTGGTGGAAGCGGTAGTAGGCTGCTATTCTGTCAATCAGCCGATACATAACACACAGTGCAAAATGGGTTACAATGCGTCTCTTGTGCTGATGGGAATGGATGGATCATCATAGCTGCCCCATTGAGAAAAATGAGAAAATAAATCAGCATAAAATCACCTATATCGCAATTCTATGTGCCATTCACGGCTATTGCACTAACATAATTGCTCTTCCAGATGAAAGATCCATGTGAGGCAGCAGCTCCAGGGCCCCAGACTGTATAGTGCAGTGACTCTCAGCCTTTCCAGACTACTGTACCCCTTTCAGAAATCTGATTTGCCTTGCATACCCCCAAGTTTCACCTCACTTAAAAACTACTTGCTTAGAAAATCAGACATAAAAATACAAAAGTGTCACAGCACATTATTACTGAAAAATTGCTTACTTTCTCATTGTTCCCATATAATTATAAAATAAATCAATTGGAATATAAATATTGTTCTTACATTTCAGTGTATAGTTTATAAAATAGTAGAAACAAATCATTGTCTATATGAAATTTTAGTTTGTACTGACTTCCCTGGTGCTTTTAATGTGGCCTGTTGTAAAAGTAGGCAAATATCTAGATGAGCTGAGGTACCCCCTGGAAGACCTCTATGTACCTCAGGGGTACGTGTACCCCTGGTTGAGAATCACTTGTAAGAGTGGTAATAGCTTGTGTAAAGTGATCACTCTCCTTACAATGTGAATCATACACATTGTAAGGAGAGTGATCACTTTACACAAGCTATTACCAGCAGGAGAGTGGGGTGGGGGGAGAGAAAACCTTTTGTAGTGATAATCACCCATTTTTTCATGGTTTGTGTGTATAAAAACGTCTTCTGTACTTTCCACAGTATGCATCCGATGAAGTGAGCTGTAGCTCATGAAAGCTTATGCTCAGATAAATTGGTTAGTCTCTAAGGTGCCACAAGTACTCCTTTTCTTTTTGCAAATACAGACTAACACGGCTGTTACTCTAAAGACAACTACAGTGCCCCATTTAGGTGTCAACTACTTGCTGGATAGCCAAAGTACCTTGATGGGTTTAGGGTGACCAGATAGCAAGTGTGAAAAATCGGGATGGGGGTGTGGGGGGGTAATAGGTGCCTATATAAGAAAAAAAACCCAAAATTGGGACTGTTCCTATAAACTCGGGACATCTGATCACCCTAGATGGGTTAGAGAGGTGATCTCATCTAGTCCTCCTGGATGCAGGGATGTTGCTGTCACACAGGATTTGAGTGCTGGGTGTAGATAAAGTGGTATCCCCTACTACTCACCATCAACACCCAAAATAAAACCTGGTGATGTATGCCTCAGGAGGTAACCAGCATTAGAGACAATGTGTAAGGATTTGGATCAAAACCTCTTAATTATAAAGGAACCCAGAATGAAGATCCAATGAGGAATTTCTTCAAGCCTGACTCCCTATACATCTTCTCTCTTCTTTTTAACCAGTTAAGGGTTAATAAAAGAGTTACTAGCATCCATTTATTGCCTGAGCTATTTTTAGCTGCAGGAGATATTTCTACAGCTGACAGCACATATAGGAAACTATACTCAGGAAAGGTCACAAAAGAGGGCAGGATTGAATACTAGTCTCAGATCAAGAGTCAGTTGCAGTGTTTGAGACTGTGGCCTTGCTTACACTGAGGGCTTCCGTCTTTGGTGACCAGCCATGGGATTAACTTTGCTGGTGCAAGTCCGTAGCATAGACTGGCCAAGCTGCTAAAAGCTTCAGTCTACACCACTGCAGCTTTATCTGTGCTTGAAACCAGGCTGCTCTAGTGCAAATCACGGCATATAACAGCTTTGCCTGCCTACAGTAGGGCCACCTGGCCCCGATGGCTAAGGGGGGTAAATTCACAGTGTAGACAAGGCCTACGAATCCCCACAGCAGTTGTCTGTCACAAGTTGGTGTTTCCAAATCCTGAGGAAGTAAGGCAGGGATGGGAAAGGCATATTTAACAGTGAGATAATGTTGAATAGAGATTTAAATGTGTTACAGCTTTGTCACACTACCACAGGGCCACTATGTCAGGAACACAGTGTCCACAGAGGCCACTATACAGCCTTGGTAGAAACTAACTATTCCAGTCATGCGGGGAACAAAAAAACCCTTACTAAAACAGAGGTGAAAGAGATTACTGTCGAGGCTTTTTTGTGTAAGACACCCAGGAAGTATAACTGTCGGTGATTAAATCTTTAAATTGTTCTCTGAAAACATTGAGCTGGCTTCAGGCGCCAACCCAGCCAGCGCTCTGGTATCTTGCAGAGAAGACACCCAGGGGAGGAGGATAGCATTATGACATAGGGGGATATAAAGAAGTACGGATAAGAGAAGTAAAATGTGGGCAAGTGGTAGAATTCAAAATCAAGATGAGCTAGACTAAAGCATCTGGTGTGCTCTCTCTTCACCTCTATTCCCTCCAGTACACGAGGAACATAGGAATCACCAGACTGGATCAGACCCCAAGGCCCATCTAGTCTGGCAGCCTGTCTCTGACAGAGGCCAGCACTATATGCTTCAGAGAAAGATGAGAGAACCCTGCACTTGGCAAATGCCTGCTGAATGCAGTGTGGGAAAGCCTATTAGTTGGATATCTTAGCTAATTACCAGCATGATACATTTCTGGGCTATATCTATATCCGGTTAGAGTAGTGTGGATTCATGCTCTGAAACTAGGAATTCAGTTCTAATCCTGGCTCCTGACTCTTGCGGGCCTTGTCCAAGTCAGTAACCTCAATGTTTCAGTTCCCCCAGCAGGGATAATAATAATTACCCACTTCACTGGAATGTGGTGAGGACTAGTTAGTTAATGTTTGTACAGCATTTTAAAAAAGTGAAGCGATTGGTATTATTTCAGCTTTCTTTTGATAGGTATCTGTAGAATGGTTGCATGGATTGGCCGAGGGGTAAGAGAGAAACAGAGTTTGTGCTGTGTTCCCCAAAGCCCAAGATGGTAACACACCTTCCACTTGCTGTAGTGAAAAGGCAAGTTCTTCACCCCTGCAGGGACCCAACTGCTCCTCCTCCTTCCTAGGATTTGGCACCTTCTCCTTCAGATTCCTTGTAGGGATTTGCCATTGTTTCTCTTGCAGCCTCTGCTGGGGTGCCTGGCTTGCAGTAACGTATGCCAAGCAATATTGAAGCCCCACACAGTAGCTCATGTTACACTGATGTTTATACACCTTTATCCAGTGGGATTTGAATTGCAAACCCCATAGGGAAAGGATGAGGAACTGTGGTGTGGAGGTGTGGGGGAAGGAAAACAGACTTACGGCCAGATTTTAGAATTAATTTATTTAAATTGCAGTAATTTTATGCCTTACATTTTTCAGAACAATGATCGATAGAATTTAGATCTTTTTCAAATTTGGTCTATGTGTCTTGAGTTTTGACAATCAGGTGCATTTTATTAATTAAAAAAAAGTTACAGTACAGATTTAATTGTTGTAGGTTTCAGGAATCACATGACTGGGGTCAGTGTGATGTCACTCTAGTTCCAGGGTAGTGACTCTTGAATCATAACTTTTGAGGTGTGATAGTAACTCAAGGCATGGCTCTGTTTTCATAAAAGTTTCCATAGCAAAGTGGCAGGACATTGTGGTCTAACGTTCACAGACCTGTATGCTGCACCAGATGATACTCTACTGTGTGTCTGAAAAGGACTTAGACATACAGTAAAGAGATGCTAATAAGGTTTCAGGAACACAAAAACCAAATGAGAAGTGCGACCAGACAGCCTCTATATTGTCCCATAGGAAGCTCTCCACTTCCACTGCTCAGTGCCGGGCTTGCAGACCCCCGCAGAGCAAGTCCCGCCAGGAGTATGCTCTCTGACTGCAAAGTGGGGCTTGTGTACAGCCAGCAGGTGTGGTTCTCTGGCAACAAGGAGCTCTGCAAGTGCACCAGCACATGCATTTTTCAGTTCTCAAGCTGCCTGACCTGAGACTGCAGGGAGCACCACGCTTGTCATTTGTAAATTGAGGCTGCTGCTGGCTTTGTCTCCCTGGTAATGTGGTTTGAAGCATGCTGTGGGTGGGGGAACCTTTTTTGAAAAGGTTCCTGGACTTTGTACTAAAGTGTTACAGCTTAATCATTAATAAGGGGCAGGCTTGGTACAGTAAGTGTGAAATTTTCTTGAATGGGCAGTATATCCCAACTCAGTGCCAGCAGGGTGAATGTGCTAAGAGGAGCGTGAGTGACAGGTCAGATAGATACACCTGCCCTCCACCGAACTGCCCTGTATACCCATTTGCTTTTTGCCTGACTCAGGGGGTGTGTTATGTTACTTTCCGGTGACTGGCCCACAAACAGAATAAGGGTATGTCCACATTGCAATTAGACACCTATGGCTGGCCAATGCCTGCTGGCTTGGGCTCACAGGGCTTGGGCTAAGAGGCTGTTTAATTATCATGTACAAATTCAGGCTTGGGCTGCAGCCTGAGCTCTGGGACCCTCCCCCCCACCCCCCAGGGTCCTAGAGCCTGGGCTCAGCTCAAGCCTGAATGTCCACACTGCAATTAAAAAGCCCCTTAACCTGAGCCCCGTGAGCCCAAGTCAGCAGGCATAGGCCAGCTGCAAGTTTTTAATGGCAGTGTAGACATACCTTCAGAGAGCCTGCTGCAAAGCCTACAGGTGTCAATGGGAGTCTTTCCATTAACTTCAATGGAGTTTGGATTCAGGCTGCTAGTGGTAGGTAAGGAATTCATTAGTTCATGTGCTACAGAGCTTTGTTTTTGCTGCCAAAAGTCTTGGGTTCTGTCCCAGATGCCTCATGTTTGAGGATCAGCTGATAACCATGGTGCAGGTATGTATGCATCCATGGCTTTGTTACACGAGCTCTAATGCTGAGTTCTCTGTGCGACTCACTTGTTTTCTCTCTCTCTGTGTTTCCCCATCTGTAAAAAGGCATTCCTACCATACCTTGTGAGTTAATATTTGTACAGCTCTTTGAAGGTTTCATATATTATGTAAGTGCTAAGTATTATTACAGGTGAGGAAAATATTATTTTTGTCCTTTGCTACCTGTTTTAGAGGTCACAGCTACCCATTTAAAGGTGTACTCTCTCAATCCTGTTACATATTTCCCCAAGATATTTCGAGCTGCACCTCCTTCAGGGGTAAACAAACACTCAACAGGGCTCCAGTCTATCTTCATATCTTCCCCACTGATCAAAGCCCTAACCACATACAATCCATCTTCAAAACTTCCTCGCTAGGTTAATCAGAAACAAGTTTCATAAAGGGGATATTGTACAGTAGGTAGAAATGGCAACACAAGAAAAACAGTAGAAGACTAAGAACTAGAGACAGCATGGTTTATAACAAGATGGTTGTGGTTATGAAATAGTCAAGATACTAAAAGCAGCAGTGTGTCACTGTAGCAAATGTATTTGATAATAGAATTTCAACAGATGTGGTGTCGATTATGCAGCATTAGCTGTTTGGCAAGAAACAGGAGATGTAATTTAAAATGGTGTGAGATTAATTTTCACTCACCAGAGGTACAAGAGCGACAGCTTGATTCACACAGAAAAAATAATAGAAAAGTAAATTCAGTGGTGTCAGCCTTAAACCTCTGAAAATCAGGACATTCCCAGTTATGGTTAAAACTCCTATTTGAGTTCATCTGGTTACACCTCTGGTATTGCAACCCATGTGGTGAATTAAATCACACACAGCCCCCATTTGCTAGGGGAGTAAGTCATTTCCCTGAATATAGAGAGAGTACTCTCTAGTGGTTGAACCAGAGGAAGGCAGTCAGAATAGCTGGGTTTTATTCCAGATCTGCCATTGACATGCTCTATGATCTTGAGAAAGTCACAGAGAGACAGTCTCTGTTATTATTTGTTACTATTATTTGTTAAGTGCAGATGTCATCTCTGATTTACAAAAACACAGAAAAACCCATTGTCCCTGCCCCAGGAGGCTTACAAACTAAAGGGACAGACAAAACAATAACAAATCCAAACCATCCTGATGGCCAGACCGAAGTTACCAGTGTCATAGACTGGTCTGTAATTGGGTATGTAACTGCTTTTCTAACCTACTGTAAGTGGGTTTACACTGATAATCATTGGTCAGAGTCTGTACATTACTGGCCTCTTAAGATAGTTTATGAGTTATAGGAGTAGAAAAAAATCTTAAGCTACTGAAACCATTTGTGTGGGTGTGTGTGTTTTCTTATAACTCAAAACATCACAGCAACCTGATAATTGTTCTTGTTTGAGCCCCATCACATTGTATGACAGCACAAGGTCTTAATTCACCACTGTATTATTTTAGATGCCTGTGCAAATGGTTAACACAGCAGAATGGTGGCATTTTACACTCCCTTAGCCTTTCTGGAAATGACCACACAAAGTGCAGCAAAGCAGTGGGGAATCAGAGCCATAATTTCCTCGTTTTTGGAGGCAAATCCTGACAGATTCTCCCCAGACTGCAGTGGTATGAATGGGCCACTGTAATAATCTAAGTCTGAAATATGATGCTGTCTCTTGTTGTCATTCTGTCCTGTTTGATCAGATACTGTATTTCAGTTCCAAATCAGCAGTTTTTGAAAAATGAATGTTAATGGCTCCTTACTCCTTCTTTGGTTTTGTATTGCATGTCACTTTATGTTCTTGAAGGACATCTAGGCTAGAATACATTGTAATTTTCAGGTCAATAGATACATCAATTAATGTGTATCTTGCATTTCCTACCCTTCCATTCATAACTGGGCATTTTCTAACTATAGTTTTGAACCCTGGAGATGACAAGGTGCTGCCAGGATCCTGATACCTAGTGGAGGGTGGGAGGATGGGGGGGTCTTTTAAGAAGCAAAGCACTGAGAAAGTAGTGGATATGGATGGAAGCCCCAATAAAAGATGCTCTTGAGTACTTTAAGGTCATAAAAAGAAAAGGAGTACTTGTGGCACCTTAGAGACTAACTAATTTATTTGAGCATGAGCTTTCGTGAGCTACAGCTCACTTCATCGGATGCATACCGTGGACACTGCAGCAGACATTATATACACACAGAGATCATGAAACAATACCTCCTCCCACCCCACTGTCCTGCTGGTAATAGCTTATCTAAAGTGATCATCAAGTTGGGCCATTTCCAGCACAAATCCAGGTTTTCTCACCCTCCCCCCCCCACCCCCAAACTCACTCTCCTGCTGGTAATAGCCCATCCTATTACCTATTACATCCTATCACCAGCAGGAGAGTGAGTTTGTGTGTGGTGGGGGTGGAGGGTGAGAAAACCTGGATTTGTGCTGGAAATGGCCCAACTTGATGATCACTTTAGATAAGCTATTACCAGCAGGACAGTGGGGTGGGAGGAGGTATTGTTTCATGATCTCTGTGTGTATATAATGTCTGCTGCAGTTTCCACGGTATGCATCCGATGAAGTGAGCTGTAGCTCACGAAAGCTCATGCTCAAATAAATTAGTTAATCTCTAAGGTGCCACAAGTACTCCTTTTCTTTTTGCGAATACAGACTAACACGGCTGTTACTCTGAAACCTGTCTTTAAGATCATACTAGCTTATTCTGTAACCTCATTGGCTCAGAGATCCTTAATGGCTCAAACCTTGATGGCTCTATTCCAGACAATAAAAAATTCTTAATGAAATTTAAATATCATTCTTGGGGCAAAACTGCAGTGCGTCAATGGAGAAATCATCAATTACTATGCATGCTGGAGTCTTGGAGTCAGAAGAGCTGAATGTAGGAGCACCTCTACTCCCCAGTCACGGGAGAACTCCAGTAGGTTTGAAAAATCAGAGCTTCCATTAGTTCAGAAAGATACTGTCAAGGTTGACACAGGCCCAACATTTAACTCATCTTTCCCTCAAAATTACACTCATTTGCACAAAAAATATCATGAAGCTAGTGAAAAAGCCCAGTCAATCTGCAAAACAAGAGCTGCAGGGATTGCTGTTCCTGAACTGGACCAAACAAACCCCACTCTCCATTCAGTCCCAGCCAGTGGTCTTGCAAGACAAGAAAGGTCAGGGAGAGCAGGTGCTGGTTCCCACGCAACTGAGAACCTTGGGTTTGAGGGTAGGGGAAGATCTGTGAGTTGACACTGTTGCAGCCCTTGTTTTGAACATGAGTTTTCACTAAACATGTAGAAATTTTATAACAAGAAAAATAAGGCAGTTGTTTTTTCCCAGCTTTCAATGATGCCACCAAAAGGTTGTGAGCGAGGATCTTCAGATCAGCAAGCGAGAGGTGCTTACATATATGCAGTTCTCTGACAATACATATCCCTAAAGTGATGTGGTTGAAGATTGTTATTACTGCAGTAGAGCATAGTCCTGGACCAGAATAAACACAGAACAAAAAGATGGTTCCTGCCCCATGAAGGTTCTATTTAAGTATAAGACAAGAGACAACAGATGGATACAGACTGACCGACGGGGCAATGCAAGGAAACCATGAAATGGTCTTGGTCAGCACAATGGGCAGTGGGCTCCGCACACCAGAAGCCTAGTTCTTGTCAAGTGTTGTGTAGGCATAACAGAAAAGGAGCATTTGTAAGAAGGATTTGAAGGAGGATAATGAGTTAGTTTGGCATATTTTTAGGGGGAGCGTCTCCTCACTATGCAGGGAGCATGGGAGAAAGCATGGAGATGCTAGTTTGAAAATTTAGCAAGTCAGTGATGGAGGCTGGCACCATTGGCATTCAAGGCAGGAGCTGACAGCTCAATAGGGAATGAGAAATGACAAATAGGGTGGGGATAGGCTGTGAAAGTGAAGACAAGAAGCCTGTTTTTGATGCAGTAGAAAATGGGGAGCCAGTGGAGGGATGCAAAGACTGGAGTCAAACGAACGGGCTACGAAAAGAATCTTTGTGACAGCATTCCTCTCTGGCTCCCATGCCACAAGTAGAATTACTGGACAACAACCTTATAGAATACATTAATTGATCCATGACCTTGGATATCCTAGAGGTATCAACTGAATAACTATTGGGCATGTTATTTGTCAGCTGAAGTGTGCTAACAAGGTTCATAAAACTATTTAAGATAATTTGTAAGTTGCTCCACTCATTCATACATGATTAATCTAAAAAAAAAATCTACAATTTATTTTAAATGTGTTCTTTTTGGATTTTTAGGGAAACTAGGGGCTACTCTCCAGTAGGAAAGGCAGTACTGTGCTCTCCTGGGTAACTGCAAGTAGTAAGTTGTTTTGCCTTATGGTAGCAAAACCTGGAAACTAGTCCAGAAGCACCCTCCTTCTTTTAAAGGAAAATTTCACTCCTGAAACATTTTGTTATTCCTAGGGCAGGATACAAAACAATACATAAATAAATGTATAAATAAATAAAGTAGCTTTTAGAATAGCGTTTTAGGAACAATCTGTATTATCCTCCGAGGAGTCTTTTGGAAGTTTTAGTTAAAAAACAACTTTTCCATCATGTCTAACTAAGGATGGCAGTTTGTCAGTGGAAAACGAAACCACAGAGAGTTTGTTCTGGGAGACACCTCATGAGGGAGAAGAAGTTTCCCTTTCCTCTAGAAGAAAAGAAAGCTTATGCCTGAATTTAGAATATGGATCATGGTTTCATCTTTGACACAGACAGCCAACCCCAAAACAATGAAATTTCTGTCTTTCACTCTTCCAAAAACAACCGAATCCATGTTCCTGGAAAACCAACTGCTTAGGAAATGGTTATGTTCACCTCCCAAAGGAGTAACCACACTAATTAGGAGACAGTCATTAGTGTCTAATATCCTACAACTTGAAAAAGCTTTTATGGAGCACTGGATCAGACAAAAATGGTTTTCAAGCAATAATCCTGCCAATTTTCATAAACTGATACAGATGTATCATATTGTATCATCTGTAAAATAAAGTGGGGTTAATGATCCTAAAAAGACACTTTGTCCCTTATTTTTCATGCCATTGCCCTTTATTTCCTACAACCATAGTATACAGTAGCCTCAAGGCAGGGGCTGTAATGGGAAGACATTACAAGGGGATGATGGGCTCTGATACAGTTACAGAACTATCCCTCTTTAAAAAAACAAAAGGGTTGTAATTTTACTGTTAAGAAATCTCCCTCCTAGATACTGAAGTATTACCAAACATCCTGTCATTCTGGGGCTACTGAATTTCTCCAGTCCCCATCACCTGGAAGGCAGTTGTCACTGTAAAGCATAGTAGAAGGCAAAGCATATAACCCTATACAAGGGTACTGCACACTCATAAAATGCAAAGCATGGCTGATAAAGCAGCATGATCAGAGAAAGCTCTCCCTTATCTAAGAGACCAGGGTGCTAACGGTTGCTACACAGCTGGTCTTCCTCCACCAACCCTGGCAACAAAAGTCCCAAGGTCACTTCCAAGCACAGGTCTCCTTCGTTTTTAGGTGCCATGGCGTGGCAGGTTCCAGACATTCTGGCCCTGTCCACGCCATGATTGCAACCATGGTGACGAGCACACATTGGGTAGTATGTGAATAATAAATGATCGTACGAATATAAAGCAACAAACAGTGCTCTATACATAGATGTTTCCTAACTGGCTTACAGCATGGCTTTTCTGATGTGGGGGTATTTTTGAGAACCATGTTAGCCCAGGCCTTTTTATACCAGGCTCATGTTTCGTAGAAAAAACAAATCCCTGTGCATGCTGATCAATGAACCCATGCTGGAACCCTGCTAGCAACACGCTTGTTTCAACATGACTGTTGTTTGCCGTTTCAGCCATATTTGCTCCAGGAACAAAAATTTTCAAAAGTAAATTATTTTAAAATATTTTAGATCATGGTTTGGAAAATGATCAGGCTCGAGTCATTATCACCACAGACACTCCCATCATCCCCATCATAGAAGCGGAGATTTTAAGGCCAGAAGTCACTATTGTGAACATATCGTATGACTCCTGCACAACACAAGCCATAGAATTTCACCCAGTAATTCCTGCACTGCACCTATTCCCGTGGGGCTGAACTAGAACATACCTTTCAGAAAACGGCATCTGATCTTGACAAAGATTTCAAGAGGTGGAGAATCCACCACATCCCTTGGAAAATGGTTCCAATGGTTTATCCTTCGGGCCTGCAATCTATGGGTTATTTTCAGTTCCTCCCCTTCCCTTTCTCCACATATCCAGGCCATATCCAAATCCTGCTTTCTCTTCTTCCTCAGCATCTTCACCCTTTTCTTTCCATCCCCAGAGACAAGTTTCTCGATCAGGCCCCTATTATATCCCACTTAGACTACTGCAACATCCCTCTTCCTGGCCTTCCAAACACACACGATGCAGCCCTTCAGTCCATAAAAAACATGGCCACAAAAGTAATCTTTCTTGGCTGTTGGTTTGATCATGTAACTCCCCTCTTTGCATCCCCCCTTTCGGCTCCTCATCCTCTATTGCATTGGATTCGAGTGTCTTGTCTCCAGTTTCAAAGTGCTATATAACTGTTTCTCTCTATTTATCCTCTCCTTGTCACGTTTCACCTCACCCCTGCACATTCCTCTCTGCGCCCCCTTTCCACCTGAGGGTTAGCTTCTTTCAGTGCCCGGGCAGAAGGCTTCCATGCCTCCTTCTGTGACTGGTAGGGCCCCCCTGAGCTCATCTGCAGGGACCCTACCCTATTCACATTAAGTCCCACTTTCAGCCCCACTTCTGCTGGGCTGGCTGCTGATTAAATCTGTGGATATATATAAAATAACCCCCCTAAAGATTGTTCTTCTTCCTGTAACTTCTCTCCACCTATCAGGCATTAGACTGAGCTCCTTGTGCCAGGGACTTCCCTTCTTGAATGCCTGAAAAGTGCCTAGCTCATTGTGTGGGCTATCATAAATAAATAATACATAGCAATACAGTGACTTTGTAGCTTTTACTCTCAGCAAATACAGAGTAACTGTATTAACTTGAGTGGAGTATGTCTGGTTTTACACCATTGAAAACGTGAGCAAAATTTTGCCCCTCAGCTGGTGGTGGAGAGAACCCTACAGGGTAACCATTTACCAATCATAATTCAGGAATTCTGTCATTGGCCTGAGTGGGAGCAGAGTGTCGCTATAAATAATAAGAAGAAGGATCAGACCCAAGTATGGGCTGGAGTTTTATTACTTGTACAGTTCACTTAGGAAAGTAGCCCTACCGCCTTTCATGCTAAAGTACAGGATATCTTCATGTGGGAGTAATATATTAACTGGCACAGAGCAACAGAGCAAGATTAGGCAAGTTATGTTGAACATTCTTGACTTTGGTGGAGTCGATTTTCATAGGTGAAAGGGATTTTGACACAGCAGGCAAGCAGGGCAGACTCCTGGAGGTAAAAGGAACATAATGTTAGTGACTTCATGCTGCTTCAGCAGTGGCAGAAACTGGCATAGCTTTGCTGTAGAGCCATGTGCAGTCTAGCACACTTGCCATTCCCTGTGGCTGATTCTAATGAGATTACAGGAGTAAGATATGAATTAGAAGTCTGGAGTGTTAGTTGGTGTCAGATAAAGACACCGAATAATGGCTTGTCATCTTTATTACTACATGTTTCCTCTGCTCTCTCCTCAAGTTTGGGGGAAAAGCTCTTTGTAATTCCTGGAGAAGGCAATCAAAATAAACAGCCTAAAAATTAACAAAATGATTATAGGGGTGTTCTGAATTTCAGGATCTGGGTTGGCTAGTTACCTTCCAGAACTTTTCAGCAAAGAAGCAAATTTGTCGTAACCACAACAAACAAACAAACAAACAAACTAACAACAAAAGTTTAGTAGACATTCTGTACTTCTGCCCATGTTGAAGTAAATGCTGCTGGTCAATTACCATGCCATGTTGCAATAAAAAATTGACCTCTTATCCATTACTTTTCTAAATTACTTTTTAAAAAAATGTTGAAGGCTGTTTGCATAAGCAGGCTAACTTAAAAGATGTTCTGCAAATCAAATGGATTTACAGGCATATTAAACATCTTTTTCCCTCAGAGGCAGGAAAAAAAATAGAATGATGAAGTGGCAAGAAGAGAGCTCACTTAATAGGAAGATATAGAATTCCTTACTTCTGTTAATAATAACAACACTTGTTTGTACAAAGCTTAGATCGGGGTGGGCAAACTTTTTGGCCCAAGGGCCACATCTGGGTATGGAAATTGTATGGCGGGCCATGAATGTTCATGAAATTGGGGGTTGGGGTGTGGGAGGGGGTACGGGCTCTGGCTGGGAATGCGGGCTCTGGGATGGGACCAGAAATGGGAGTTCAGGGTGCAGGCAGGAGCTCTGGGCTAGGACAGAGGGTTGGGGTGCGGTGGTGGTGGTGGTGGGGGCTCAGGATGGGGGTGCGAGCTCTGGGGTGGGGTTGGGGGTGCAGGAGGGTGCTCCAGGCTGGGACAGAAGGGTTCAGAGGGTGGAATGGGGTTAGGGTGCAGGTTCCAGGCAGCGCTTACCTCAAGCAGCTCCTGGAAGCAGCAGCACATCCCCCCTCTGGCTCCTACGCAGAGGCGTGGTCAGGCGCCTCTGCATGCTGACCAGTCCGCAGGTGCCGCCCCTGCAGCTCCCATTGGCCATGGTTCCAGGTCACTGGGAACTGCAGGGCTGGCGCTTGGGGCGGGAGCAGCATGCAGAACCCCCTGGCTGCCCCTACATGTAGGAGCCACAGGGGGACATGGCACTGCTTCTGGGAGCTGTGCGGAGTCACCGCATACATGGAGTGGGGCAAGCCCCCGACCCTGCTCCTCAGTGGGAGCTCGAGGGCTGGATTAAAATATCTGAAGGGCTGGATGTGGCCCCCGGCCCATAGTTTGCCCACCCCTGCTATAGAAGAATAGTGGTACTAATACAAAGCACTCTTATACGAAAAAACTGTGTTCACACTAGGCCTGTTATATCCCATTTTAACTATCCCAGTACAGTTAAAGCAGTACAACTTGTGCATATGGACAAGTCCTGAGACTCTTTTGAAATTGAGGCCCCAATATTTTTGACTCTTTGCAATTCCCTTAATTTAGATGGGGCAACTAAGACTGGTCCATTTCACTCTGTGATTCTCATTCAGTAACCTAATGCTCCCAGTTTTCCGATGCTAAATTTAAACAGACGAGAAAAATTGTTTTCATTGAAATAAAAAAACCCTACCAAAATACTCCTCTTCTGCATTAGATTTTGTTAAAGCCTTTTTTTTTTCTTTAACAAAACTCAAACCTATGTTTTGGTCTAAAATTAGTTGCCGTGTCCCCTTAAGGAATATACTCTGGGTAAGAACATAACTGAAAATACTAGAATGACAGCAAAGCAGATTACAATCTTGCATAATATAAGTATTGAAAGGAAATCTCACCATTAGAAGGAAAGTGAAATGAAAAGTCGGTTTCCAAATCTCACTCCCCTACTCCCGGCCCCCCATCACCCCACAGAAAAGGAAAGTTTGCCTGGAGTTTGGCTTACGTTCTTTCACTGTGCCCTGTACACCTAAGAACTGCCCTCGATTTCTTATCACTGCAATGTTGTTGTTCCTAATGAATGGCAGACCTGTCAGACTTGTTGATTTATGCCTAAACCTGAGTTACCTTTATAAATCTCATGTAACAGCATACTGGTGCAGATGCCAGTGTACTTCTGGTCTAAAATTGTTGAGCTGTCTAGACAGCTTGAGGTGATAGGTCATTCAGAAGGCGTTAAAGGACTCCATGTGCTGTAATTGGATTATTATGGAAATCTGAAACTTAGTCCAGTAGTGTGGCCCTTTTAAAAGGGTATGTTTACAAGAGGCCCAAATTAGAATAATAAAGCTGAATTTGATCAAATTACAGCAACCTAGCCACATAGATTTTTTTCTATGTAAATATGAACTTTCAAAGTTCAATATATACAGTGTCAGTAGCATGGATTCTTCTGAAATTATCTCCTCCATATCTAGTGAAACACTTGAGACCACTCATGTGCTTAAAGTTAAGCAGGTGCTTAAGTGCTTTGTTAGATCAGGGCCATAGTTCTCCATTAGTATTTAGCCAAATTCTCATTACAGAATCAGGCCCATTAAACTGAATTGAATAAGGGAAAACATTCCTATGCATTTAAAATATAATGTATTAGTCATTTATTATTTATAAAGCACCATATGTTTATGTTACTTAGCTATTCATTGATATCAATGGGAGCTCTGTGCAAGTTCAGATCCACTGCACAGATCTAGGAAGAAGAATCAGAATTTTTTCCAGTGTAAATAAAGCTTCTTGTTTCTGTAGAATTGTGCATCACTTTCATTGTATAATTCTAAATACAGAACCAAAGCCTCTTTCTTCTTCTCTTCTTGTTCCAATTTTGTTTTGGGGTTCCTTTTCTGTCATGAGCGTCTTTCCATTCATGTGAAGCTCCATCAACCTGCAAAGTCCCTCCTGTATCCAAATTACTGTCTTTCTAACATGTTAATTAATCCTGCAGCAACTTGCTCTATTTTCTAAATTTAGCTTCACAGCTTTTTGAAATGTTTCTCTACCATCAAGCTGTAATCAAAGATGGCCAGAATTAAGGTTTATCTTTCAACAGTGCTCTTAATGAGCACAGAGTGTGATGAGCACAGAGTATGACATGAGAATTTCCCCAAAGGTTTGAGGAGGAAAGAGAAGGGAGGTTTCCATGGAAGGGATTATAAAAGAGGAAAATAATTTGTGACAGGGTCACCTCGTACTGGGGCTGGATTGGCGCCTGCAGCTCCAGTTTCATTTTTGCATTAGATCCAAAGACTAATTCGTATTTTGCATTTCTGGTTCAGATGTGTTGGAAATCTTGCAGGAATATCCAGTTTCTTGAGAATTTGGGTCAAGATAAGGAAACATTGCAAAAGCACAGTGGATCCCATGAAATTTTAACCATCTAGGGCTGATTTCAGCCTAGATGAACCTGAACTCGAACTCTGGCCTGATTCACCTTAGAATCTGAACTCCAATCTCTAGTATATTGTAGCCCCAACTACAAACATCCCTTCTCAACCCATCTCAAGTCAGTGCAGTAAGAACTGGGAGGAAGGTGTGGATGCTGCATGGGGATGGCACCAGAGTGTTTCCAGCTGTGTAGGGAAGGAGAAATTAAGCTTATTTTAACTTTTCACTCGATTGAAAAACAGTATGTTCGTCAGTGATTCTGTCAGACCTCATAAACCAAACACAGCTGGACCAGCTTAATACTTGTATGGGAAACCTTTGGAGTGGCCAGGGGCTCTAGGAGGTGGTGTTGGGAAATCAGAAGGTGGAGATCCACTTTCTCAAGCCAGACTAGTGTTAGAGGAAGGTACTGAGCTGTTGGAGGTTCTGTCTTTTTGGTTGAGATTTTCAGTTGAGACCCTGACCACCCATGTCAGGTGATAATTTATAATCTCTAGGCATTTTTCACAGTAGTAATGGGTATTATAATCCCAGTGGAATGGTCAATAGAGTATAGTCTCATTTGGATAGTCAGTCCCAAACTAGATCTGATTTCGGAACGTGCTGAGTCCTGGTCTATCTACAGATTTTGTACTGATATGACTATTTCCATTAGGGATGGGATTTTTTTTTTTTTTTTTTTTTTACCAAAATCATTATACTGGTACAGCCCCGGGTATGGATGCCATTATACTAGTATAAAGGTGCCTTTTACACCTAGGGTAGTTGTAGTAACAACTACGAGTATAGTTAATTATATCTGTACAGTTAACTATGCAACTTTTGAGTGTAGACAAAGCTGAAGAGTCCCTAACTCCCACTGACAATAGGGGGATTTGAGGGCTCCAAGGTGGGGCTTGAAACCTTCCACGACCAGTTCCTAAATTAGACAGACAGTATAGTACAGACAAAGAAATCACTAGAAGGTCAGATGAAGGCTCAAGATCAAAGATGGAACACTTCTTTAATGTACATTTCCAGAAGGCTAGAGGAAGAATATAAATTCCAAACTCCCTTCAGTCATATTTTAGGGGACTTGTTATTTTGATCTACAGGTGGTTAGAAGAAAGTACTAAGGAAGCTGAATTTAGCTCCCAGTCAAATTTATTCTGGCATTGTTCTTGTTTATAATGCAGGATCTTTAGTGCTGATAAGTTCCAATGAAAGGCTATAGGTTTTTAGCTTCTCCATGATTTTTTGAGGCATTTTTGGATTAAAGAGATGTATCTGCCACACTACATTTCAGAATCTCATTACTTTGTCCTCACCAGTTATCTCTGACTCTGACACCCTCCTGTTTTGCTCAGAGTCCTGCACAGTGATGACTGTCTGTATGCTGGGGAATCCTGTCTGGCTGGTAAGGCTAGTGTTCCTCCTAGATAAAACATTCCATTATGGAGTGTTCTTGATTGAAAACAAATAATGCAATGAAAATTAAAAATACATTGACATCAATGGGAGTTCTACAAGAATGCAAGGAAAATGCACAATGGAGATTATGTCCTGCAGATGGGATATCTGCTGTCGAAATGGATGGGGGAATTTTGGCCACACTGAACACTAACTTGGAAGAAGATGAAAGTAATAAAACACTGCTAAAGTTTTTATAATAAAGGATTTTATGCCTTCTGAGTGTCTTTTTATGAGCTGAGTGTTGATTTGTTTGTGATATAGGCAATAAAACTGTTCATCTCTGCTTCCTGGCTCTCTCATGCATACTGTGACATTCATGATGAGATTGCTGTCATGCTAGGAACACATACCCTGACACCATAGATTCATAAGTTATGTAATATTAAGTGAATGCTATTAAACATATAAATGGATGATTCCTGCATTGTTCAGGATTGAAATAGTAACTCGAGCTTGATTTACACGTGCCTAAACCATGTGCATGTTACTGACCTTTGCATTAAGCATGGAAATTACCCCACTTTCTGCTGTAATTCTTTTCCTTGTTATATATGTATAAGAGAGAGAGAGAGAGACATCCTCAGCTTGGGTATATCATCATAACTCCATTGACAAGAGGAAGGATGGTTTAAGTATTAGACTGGCCTGTTGGAGACCCATGTTCATTCCCTGCTCTGCCACAGATCCTGTATGATCTTGAGCAATTCACTTAATCTTTCTGTGCTTCAGTTCCCCACATGTAAAATGGGGATCCCTGCCTCAAAGGAGGTATTGTGAGGCTAAATACAATAAAGATTGTGGGGTGCTCACATACTGCAGTAATGAAGGGGATCAAAGTATCTTAGACGTCAAGACTGGTGTGAGCATAGGAGACAATAGAGCTGTGTTGATTCACGTCAGCTGTGGATCTGACCCAAGGATTTAAAAAAGTACTAGGTACAAGTTAGAGGTGGACCTGAGCTGCAGAGTTTGGATCCAGAGCAAAGCTTTGGGGGTTTTCACATGTGGGGTTGGGCTTAGCCCTTTGTAGAGAATAGATCCAAATCCAAAGTTTAGTTCTAGATTGAGATCCAAACTTTGTGGGTCTGGTATTCTGCCTTGAGCCCTTCCCTCATGGTAATCTGATAGGAGCAGATTGTGGTGATGAGAACAACTACAGTTTGTGAGCTTTGGAGAGAGATGGTCCTGAGTATATATTCAGCCTATGACTCTCAACCAGAAATGGCTCCCTCACATAGACTGGAAACACTTAACTGTTTTGCTTGTGCAATCCAGCTGACTGAATGAGAATGGTGCCCTCTCTTTTACTTTGCAACAATGAACTAACATATACTGAATTAGTCCCATATCTGCACACGTTGACTTTGCTAATTCACATACAAGAAAGTAAACAAAAAAGGGGTCTGTGTTGTCATGGTCTTTTTTTAGAAGTGTTGCATGCATTATTATTGTTGTTTTAAATAAGGGCATTCAACAGGTGAAGACATTTTACTTACCATACCCACTTAAAATTTTGAAAACAACACAGATGTTATAATACTATAACAAATTAGTTGTCAGTTTCTTTATAACAATGTTCCTTACATTGTAAATCTGTAAAATCAGGATAAGGATACTGACCACCTTCGTACAGTTCTTTGAGATCAGCTGATAGAAAGCGCCACATAATGGCTGGTTATTATTATTGTTTAGAGTTGCCAACTTTCTAATTTCTGAAAACCGGACCTCCCCCTACTCTGCCTCTTTCCTCAGGCCCTGCTTCTGCTCCTCCTCTTCCTTTGAGGCCCCACCCCTTGCTCCACCTCTTTCTTCAAGGCCCCAGCCCCCACTCGCTCCTCTTCACCCGTCCCGCCGTCGCTCACTGCTCTCCCCCTACCCTTTCCTCGTGGCTTGATCCTCTCCACCTCCCTCCCCCACACCTCCCGATGGGGTTCCTCTGTTTCGGGGCTGGGACGGGAGCTGCAGCCTGATGTGGAGCTTGCTGCCTGCCTTCCCACAAGATGCAGGTAAGGGGCGGCCCTGACTGAGCAGGGGCTGGTGCAGATTGATGACCTGGCACATCCCCCCTCCTGCCCAAGGTAACTGAATGTTTGGTGTTCATTCAGTACACCTGACCAGACACTGCCAGGTCCCCTTTTTGAATGGGTTTTCTGGTTGAAAAACAGACACTTGGCAACCTTATTATTGTTATTAAATTCTGGGATCATAAGGCTCTTTCCCTCTCAGGTAAAATAAAAAAATCTCCCCATAAAGATGTGCTGTGTGAATACTGACAGATTTCAGACTCGCATTCAGGTCGATTGTAATGGTTGGGACAGCAGCGAAAATTTGAGAGCTTTTGCACCTCAGCTCAAAGTCTCTGGTGGATGGCTCATTGCAGCTGTAATTATAATTGCATTGGTCAATATAAAGTGATTTGATCTCACTTCCAGTACAGCACCCACTGAAATGAATGGTAAACGTAAAAAAAAAAAATGGTATCGAAGGGTGAAAAAGCCACAAAGTTTAAATTCCAAACGTATCCCAGGAAATAGTTTGATTCTGATATAACTCATGAGATAGGTTCCAACTTTTAAGCCTCAGTGTTTTTAAAATAAACATGTATGCAAGACAGTAAAAGTCAATTTGTGGCTTGGTGGGAAAACACATCAGAACTGTATTTCACTTCAAGATCAAAAGGAAATGGCATGGTGTAAATAGTGTAGAGGATCTTGGAAGCAGAAGGATTTTTTATTTGGTCAAATCATTACGTGTCTGGGCATAACTATTCATTATCCCTTAATTTTTATTTAAAAACACAAATAATTGAAAAAATATTAAATCAATCTTGGAAATTATGTTTAGAATGACATTTAGTGCGGGGATGAAATCTTGATGTTTCTTCCCTTCTTGTTTCTTTGACAAACAATTCACCCTATTCATTTCACTGGGCTATAACATCACTGGAATCACATTACTGCTCATGTTCACCAAAGAAAAAGGCAGAGTGAGTGGCACTAATGTGGGGTTACTCATTGGCATGACCCACATTTGAAGCTCAGTGCATCTTATGACCCTGGGAAAGTGGCTAATTTGCTATGACAAATTTCTCCAGGCCTGACATATTTACTTTGCGTTTATAGATCTTTGTGCGAAGCTTTTTCTACATTGTCGCCAAAAGAAGAACTTTTGTTAGTTATCATGGATTGGCCTAGCTTGAGCATTTCTTGATCAAAGGAAAACTGCATACATTTTAATACATAAAGCACAGCACACAGAAAGGAAGGATGGTTTGTGGTTAAAGCACTGTATTGGGACTCAGAATATTGATTCAATTCCTGGCTTGCCACAGACTTCCTGTGCGACCATGGCTCTGTGCCTCATTTTCACATCTGTAAAAATGGGGATAACAACATTTCTTTTCTCCCACCATTTGTCTGTCTTATTTAGTTAGAGTGTTAGTTCTTCAGGGCAGGGTCTGTCTCTGTAGTGAGTCGGTACAGTGCCTAGCACAATGGTGCTCTAATCTTAGCTTGGGCTTCTGTGTCATTCTACTGCTAATAATAATAATATAGGAAGACTGTCCATTTGCCTGTAAAAGGGCAGTCCGGGAATACAGTCTGATGGTAACCTACTGAAGCAGGATATCTTTGAGATTCAGAAAGAGCCTGTAAGGATGTGATTTGTTGTAGCGGGCTCTGTCTCAGTTATAATCCATTTAGTAATAATATGTAACACAATGACATACTCTGTTTTTACTTGAAAATCAAAACAGTCCCATCTACTTGAATTATAATTTGCCATTCTCTTTAAAAAACTTTATCACATTGGTTAAAAACTAATTCCCATCAGACAAACAAACTGAAGTGGATTTAGGGACACAGACAGACCTGGTTAACCTTTGCATAATTTAGCCAGATGTTTCTGGGGTAGTCAAAAGATTTTTGTGATGTCGGTCTCATGGCATGTACTCTGTGCAGCACTGTCTTGTGAACCTGGAATTGTTTTTGATTTTAGTCATTCGAATGATAGTTTTCCCAATGAATTCAGCTTAGCTGGGATTTGACCATATAAAATTAAGAAGCCAAAGAAGAAAGCTTGTTTTCCTGAATACCCTGGCAGACCACTCTAATCAAGCCTAAACAGTCTCAAGCCACAGACTGCGTGGTATGAGCCCAGCACGCACTGCCACAATGTGTACCCTACGTGTATGGTTCCCACAGGTGGCTAGTAGCTGTGGTAGGAAATGCTACTCTGAAGAGGCACATTACAGCAGCATTATATGCTGCATTCTTGGGGGAAAGGAGGATATTTTGCCAGTTCTGGAAATCTGAGGCCATAGGTGGCCACCTTTCCCAGTGCCCATCTACCTAGTGCCTGATGTAAGTATTCTGTAGGCTCTCCATACATCCCCTTAACCCAGTTAGTGAGGCCAGAATGGAATTAACATTTTATTATGGGGCAGACAAAGGCTGATCTATGTCCTTTACTCATGTGAATGGAAATGCAGGCATTGCCCTTTAAACAACACGTGAGGCCCAGAGTTGCCCTTATTTACCTCTGTGAAGTCAGAGGGGTGTAGATAAGGGCAGAGCTGGGCCAGCATGATTTCTGAAAGACAACAGTGGGTCAAGTGTTATGCCCTTGTTTGCACTCACATGAGAGGACTGGACTTAAAATACAACAAAGATGTACAGTGTTTCTCTTCAGAATGGGAACAGATTCCAATTGTATCCAAAAGGAATACATCTGAGGTATCACATGTCTGTGATTAACTCTGGAGTGTCTGGGAATATATTGCATACAGTCCCATAAACCAGCTTTTACATAGGCCTAGAGATGTATTCCAAACTTAAAAGACCAGCATTACCCCATTAAGGTTTCTGAAGCAAGCTCATTTTTAAAAGGATACAATAATGTCAACTGATCCACAATTGACTAGAGCCACCTGCAGGGTCTGTTTTGAAATTCTTTCAGGAACCCATTGTTTGCCCCCAGAAAAAGATTCTGCTTCCAATTATTGTCAAAACTCTGTTGCTTTAAATGGAGATGGATAGGGCCCATTGTGTGGCTTTCTGAGGGAACCACAGCAGGTCTGAATAAAGCTCCGTTTTCTGTATGAATTCCCATAAATGCCTGTCACATACTGGCTCAGAATACACTGTTGGTTTGCTCTTCACCCCAGTGAGCCACATGCCTTTTTATTTAACATTTTGAACAATCGCAAGGACTGGTTTGCAAACAAGATGGACAGCTCTGTGGATGAAATGTTGAAGGGATGAATTTCAACCTGGGTTAACTCGGGCCACTGTTGTTGCTTCCTTTCTAAAAGTGACAAAATGTGGCAGATCTTAAAGCCCCTTTAAATCTCGATGGGATATTTTTAGTTATGAATGAATACAAAAGAGTGAAGAGTCTAGGTGGGTCAGGGACCTTTGTAGCAAACACAGAAGTTGATTTAGACCCCATGTACCATTTCTTTGTTGGCTAAAATTGGCCTTCCCAGAAACACAGCCTGGCAAAAATTACTGCCCTCACACAACTGCAGCATCTTTTCTGGAATGTCATTTATTGTCGATGGACAGCTAGCTAAATAACTACCCTGTCAGCCTGTCATATCATAACCTGGTATGTGACCTGGGCTGAACTCCTGTTTACTGAAGTCCTCAAGGCAAATGCCTGATCTAGAAAGCTAGGCAGCTTAAGGGTGACCTTGCATTTTTTTTTGTAAGAAGCCGGTCCCTAGCAAAACCCCTTGGTTAACCCACAGCTACAATACTGGTTCTCAAAACAATCATGAAGGAAAGGAAATTTATGGTGTAATGGAGAAATCAGGCCCTTGAAGTCTCTACGAAAGGTTCTGATTTGTGTTTCAAAAGGAATTGTTCCACTCTGAATGCTCTACTGGCAAGTCCATTGTTTAGCTGCTCTCTGACAAGCCACTAGTGACACCAACAAATTCCAGTTTTGAAGATTGCAAGATTATTCTGAAAGTTCCATCGCTCCTGTTAAGGTTGTTGCCTAACATATCACAGTGAGTCCTTATAGTCCTGGGCTGCTTCTTGATGAGCTAGAGGAGTGCTGACTGTTAATCACCCCTTTCTTAGGACTTGAATGGGGGTGATATAGAAAGAGCCTGGCTCTTTAGCTCAACCTGCAGATACTCATGTTTTTCTCTCTGATGGTTCTGGTTCATTCATTCAGTGTGTCAGCCAAGGCGGCGGCCATCACAATTGCACGTGCAATAAATTTGTAGGCCCACGTCTTTAGTGAGGAAGTCTGGGGCACAAGTCTGGGTCTTGGGAGAGCCAGAGTCTGTTCCCTGCTCCAACAGACTTCCTGTGTGTCTTAGTCACTTAGTTTGTCTGTGCATCAGTTCCCCAGCCATAAAAGGGGGCTATATAGCACTTCCTTACCTCAAGTCCATATGTTGTGAGGATAATACATTAAAGATTTTGATGCATTCAGATACTTTGGTACTGGGGTCCATAGATAGTTTCTGTTTATAGAAAAATAAAACCCTTTGGCAAAGAGTTTCCCACTTCAAGTTAAAGAAATGCTGAGAAAAAGCCCTCTGCTGAGACTCAAGAAAATTGCAGTTCAAATTGTCATTGCTAGAACTTTACAGCTAATTGTTGCATTCTGCATCCACCTGTAGCCTGAAGATTGCCAGCCTGAGAGCTTGCTAGGGAAGCTTGGCTATTAAATAACAATTGCTTACTGACTTCTGTCTAATCTGCACACATCAGTTTAGCTAAAATTGTCTTATGCACTCAGCAGACATGGAAAGGCTCACCTGATCAGAGGTCAGCCTCCTGCTATTGCAAAGATCACCTCAAGCAGGGGAAATATCCTTTGTCTAATTTGGTGCCATCTAGTTGATGATGCCAACTTCAGCTTCAGCACACTCCGTGCTCGTTGAGGAGTGTGTGAGTCAGCAAATGTCATCTGTCCTTGCAAATCACAGTTCAAACTCGGTTATAAAGACTGGAAAAGTTCTTCCATGCACTGGCTGAAACGCAGAAGATCTGACTTAGTTTGTCTGTCAGCTGCCACCTATTTTAAACTGAGTATATTCTCTTTGCTGGCTTGGAATCAAGGTCAGGTAGTGTGGCACTTTCTCGCTAGCTACTGCCAGATTCCTGACATACTGACACACTATAAAGAGGCAGCCAACAGCATTTGTTCACCATGTTTTAAGAAATCTAGAAAAAGATCTTTCTTTGCAGTTTTCTTAGCTTGAGAGTCTCGTCAATATTTCTGGTAAATATCACAGCAATGCAATCTGAAAACAGTAGTCTGATATTCCTCCCCTCTCCCCCCCCACCCCCGCTGATAATTGTGTCTTCTTTTTCTGTCTGAGGTTGTTGAAGAGAATCAAAGAGTGTGAGAGAGATCAGAAAAGAAGTAAACAGACAGTGTCCAGGGAACATGCATGGCAGGGCATTAAAAGAAGATTTTGGATCTTCAGCCAATTTCAGCACAGCTGTCATAACAGCTCCTTGGGCATGAGATAATGTTACCATGGTCTCCTGGGCAATGGGTGTTTTTTTTAAAAAAAGTATTTTCCAATGGGAAGTTTTGGTAGTCATGGTCAAGCTAGTTCAAGGGGAATCCTGTGCACTGTAATATTTTGGTCTAATTTTGATTGTTGGATTTAGAATTTGGGTACTGGATGGTGTTGGTGGCCTGTGATATATGGGAGGTCAGGCTCGATGATGCTTCTGGCCTTAAACTCCATGACTCTTTTTTGTAGCTCTGTGAAATCATTACAGAAAGAGGAGCTAAATAAACTGAAGAGACAATCAATGCTTCCTGCACCACAGGGATGCTCCAAACTATGCCCAAGTGTGGGCTGCACTGGAAACTTACCTGAAACCAGAGGCTTTCACCTAATTTATATAAAATGAAGCAGATGATGACAGCTTTAATGTGATAATGTGACCCACAAAAATTACAAATCCCAGCATGCAAAATTCCACTGTATTCTGAGATGCCTACAGATGATATATGTAGTTCTTTAGAAAGATGCACACGTATGCATACACACATCTTTTACAATTCCTAAAAGCAAAAAAGGCCACTAGAGATAAGTGCTGGGTAATTAATTGTATTTGTAATTCACATTGCTAAATATATGCTTGTGCTTACAAGTTTTTGTTCAGTGACTCTTAAAGGAGCAGCATGATCCTGTGGTTAGTTCATGGGATTAAGCAACAGCAAAGCCTGAATTTTAAACCCAACTCTGCTGCACTGTTGCCAGCTCTTGCAATTTGATCATGAATCTCCTGATATTTGGCTATTTTCTTAAAGCCCCAAGTAACTGCAGACAGGTGATTACATGAATATCACAGTTATTTTTTTAAAGTAAGTTTCTAGGTTTCATGGTTGTGAAGAAAAAACATGAATACAAATGGCTCAAAAAACCAGAAGGCAAATAAAAAGAACTCCAAATCTATTGTTTTGTTAAATCTCATGATTTTGAAGCCAATCTCTTGATTTTTGAACATTCAGGGTTGGCAATACTTGCTTTGTGGTCTCATACAGATCATTAAACCTAATGTGTCTCAGCTTCTCTATCAAAAAAATTGAGGGGGATAGTGCTTACCTCACATTGGATTTGTGAGGCTAAGTTGTTGTTTATACAATGCTTTGAGGCGGTTGTACGCTGATAAGTAGTAATGTTTTAATGATAGCAAATTGCCACACTCCAATAAGACACAGTAAATCATTATACATACCACTTATTTTCAAATCACTGTGTAAACAATAACTAATTAAACTTCACAACTCCCCTCAAGGGAGGGAGGTCTCATGATTCCCATCTAGCACATACAGAAACTGAGAAAGAGGCCTCGTCTACATGGGAAATTCATTCGTGCTTTTCTGCATTGGTGCAGTTTCACTAGGGTGACCAGATGTCCCGATTTTATAGGGACAGTCCCGATTTTTGGGTCTTTTTCTTATATAGACTCCTATTACCCCCCACCCCCATCCCGATTTTTCACATTTGTTGTCTGGTCACCCTAAGTTTCACAGGCAGTAGCAACATTAGAAGCTGGAGCTTCATCACATCTAGAAAAAGCTCTTGCACCTGTTGGATCCTTTGGGAAAAGCGGTCACTGAAATAATCTTTGCAAGGGTGCAGTATGTGCTAACTCCAGCACAGGACCAGTTCTGCTGTCTGTGAGGAGAAGGGGGAGAACGGAGTTTTGGCCCCATCCCTGCTGGTATGGCTAATGCTGGCAGCAGTGCGAGGCTAGAAGATTGCAAAAGATTCTCAAGGGAACAGGAAAGCCCTGTTACACCCTCTTCCGTAATCCTTGTGCTTCTGCTCCACGATAGGCATAACAGAGCCTTGTGTCTAAATATATGGCAATATAAAGAGAAACATGCGAATGGCGGCATTGTTATATGCAGTATGGTAGCATCTTAAGGCCAAAACTGAGGGTGGGGTCCCATGGTGCTAGATACTCTATAGACACAGCCCCTGCCTTAAAGAATTTATAGTCTAAATAGATAAGAGAGACAAAGGGTGGATATTCTCTCAGTTTTACCGGTGGTACATCTCTCCCAGTGCTCCTGAGGCCAAAGCTTGTGCCTTAGCCACAAGACCATCCTTCCTGTCTTGCCAGGCGCAGAGCCCAATTTTCAAACATGGATAGCTAAGGTCTGCACTTGGGTGCTCAAGTCACTACCTAGCCACCTAAAGCAGGTATTTGTCCAGCCAGATGCCACTGAGAGATGGATGCACATTTAGATATCTGGCCCACCACACTGTACTCAGAGGCTACTGTTCACCTCTCTACATAGGCCATGAAGGCTAGGTCATGTAGATACACCTTCTCTCTGTGTGTATACCCAAAGTATCTGAGATCTATCTGGTTTTTGTTATAACCAATATTGGCATGTGCTGGTGGGAGTTGGACTCTGCTGCTTCTTAGTTTCTGTGCAGCACTCCTAGTAGCTGTCTGCACTTTTTCCCTGGTGTATTTCAAAATCTGAATGAGGGTCATATTTAAAAAGACATGGGTAAGCATTGGGTAGATCAGATGCAGTTGTTCTTGTCTACAGCCTGAGTTAACATTTCAGGCTTAGTAGGTAGAGGCTACAACACACTCACATCCCATGCACAGAGGGGGATGTGAAACACACATTGACCAGCGGGTTATGTTTCCACTGTTACGAGCCCCTGTGGAGCTATATTGGTGCTAAGGAAATGGTGCAAAAAGTCTTTTTATTCATATACCCATGGAGTGAAAGAACTGCTGCCTTCAGTAGCTTCTGTTGGGGCACTGGATCTCTATATCATCCCACTACCATGGGCACTGCTTACAATTGCTGCTCTGTCTCCTGCAAATGAAAATCTGATGGATAATTTGCATGCATCCCTGGATATTAAGAAAACTACCTTAGTTAAGCTATAAATGTGGTTATACAAAATAAGCAATATGGGAAACAAGGAGATCCCTCTGTGTAGATCACATAGGTCAGAGTTAGTATTGAATTTTTTAATAGCCCTTTACTTAATTCTTATGGTTATTATTTGTATTTCAGTAGCAACTAGGGATCCCAATTAAGGGATCAGGGCCCATTGTACTACCTGCTGTACAAACAAGTAACAAAGTCCAGGCCCCAGAAAGCTCACAGTCCAGGTTTATGACAAGTTACAGCAGGTGGGTGAAAGTGGCAAACTTTGTTCAGAGTGGTTGGAAGGCTGAAATAACAATAAAACAAGAAGGTGAAATAATAAGAAGCAGAAGTTTCAGCTCGCCACTTGTATAGTCATTGCTCAATGGTAGCATTCATGCAAGAGATGAGTCTTAAGGAGAATGAGGTGGTGTCACCATGCATGTTGATGCGGAGTTCTTTCAACATCTGAGGAATGCCATGGAAAAAAAACAAAGTTGGCCCAGTAACCTAAACCAGTGGTTCTCAAACTTTTGTATTGGTGACCCCTTTCACACAGCAAGCCTCTGAGAGAGATCCCCCTTATGAATTAAAAACACTTTTAAAATATTTAATGCTACTATAAATGCTAGAGGCAAAGCAGGGCTTGGGGTGGAGGCTGACAGCTCGCGACCCTCACATTATAACCTCATGACCCCCCTGAAGGGTCATGGCCCCCAGTTTGAGAACCACTGCCCTAAACAGTAACTAAAGACTGGATTAATTATTGTGGTTTCTACTCATAAACAGACACTGTATTACTAATCCAAGTAAATTGCTCTTAAAGACAGACTGTAGAAACAATCTCATCAAAGTCTCAGTTTGTCCAATTGTGCAGTGTTGTCCTCTTCCACTAATTCTTGGAAAATCTACTAACTACAGCATTTGACTGTGCAAAATATAGTATTGGACAAGCTGATGTTGACTCATTTGGAAAATGTTCCACTTTCTGAAACTCTTTTCCACAGCTTCCTTTGATGCCCACATTGACATGCCATGGCAGTGCTCCTTTTGCTCCTGGTTATATTTATCCTGCTGGAGATGTAGCCAACTCTTCCATCACTGAATCTCCTTTCATATACCCGCCTTTGCTATCTCTTGCTTAGTCCCTATGTGGGCTCCCATGCACCTGTGTTGGAGCTTCCAACAGAGAAAGGCCACTGCACGGTGGCAGGGTTTTGATTCTGCTATTGTTAATATTTTCCTGTAGATAGGCAACATTAAAAGTTCAGAATGATTGGGCTTGTTTCCATTCTGAATTTCCAGACATTCAGGAGCTCTTTCCAAGGGTGCCCATTGGTGCCAGCCACTCATGCAACCTTTCCCAGAACACTTGGGAATTACCTGGGCAGGGTCATTTTTCCCCCAAAGCAGCTAGTTGGCCATTGATTTAGGATAAGAAGAAGAGTGTGAGGGGATGTTTTGTGCAGTCATACATGGTGCATAAGTCTAGAACCGGCTGCTATGCTTAAATAATTGGATTGCCTCCTCTCATGCAGCTCTAAGAACCTAATTAGGAAGTTGGTTCTTTAACTGAAGGCACATTCTGTTATATTCGGTATAGAGAGAGATATCACCTAGTGGTCTGAGCATGGAGCTATGTGCCAGGATCACCTGAGTTTTAATCCCCATGTGGAGACATTGTTTCTCTCTATGGCCTCCCATAAATCACTTCATATCTCTGTCTCAGCCTTCCTAGATGGGAAAGTTGTGAAATTTAATTAGAGCCGCATTGTGGCTCTTAGCTCCAGCCCATGATGGGAGAGAGGGGCAGAGATACACCGATTTAGCAGGAGATGCTAGAGATAGGCACAATGCGTTGGATAGCACATGGGGGCTAGGGCAGAGAAATCCCTGCTGCATTCTTTGCACTCCCTAGGATTCACACTAGCCCTTCCCTTTCCCCTCTCTGCCACTGGCAGAAAGCTTTGATTGTAGTTGGCAGGGTGGGGAAGGGGTGGTTGTTTGCAGCATTTCTGCACCACCCCAGCTTGTGGGCCTGCCCAGGATTAGGCACCTTCTAACCCCTTAAGGGTATGTCTACATTGCGTCTGGGAGTGAACTTCGCAGCCTGGGTTCATAGACTTGGGTTAACGGGGCCCTGAAGATACCTGTAGATAGTGCTTTGACATTGCAGCTCAGGCTGGAGTTTGGGCTCCAAAGCCCCCTCCTCTCTCCAGGTGTCAGAGCCTGGACTCCTGCCCAAGCTGCAATGTCTGCTTGTAGCATGCCAGTGTGAGTCCTGCTAGCACAAGTCTGTAGACCCAAACTGGGAAACTTGCTCCTAGATGCAGTGTAGACATACCCTTCCTGGCCTGACTTTCAGAGGCGCTGAGCATTTACAGCTCCCATTCAAGGTGCTCAGTTCTCCTGAAAAAAAGGTGATGTGTTTCTAAATTGCTTTCAAAGGGGAAAGCACTAAGAGTGGGATTTTCAGATGGCTTTAGCTTTGGCCTAATGCTGCTCTGTTGACATCAGTGGAAGTTTGACCACTGACTTCAGCAGGAGTGGAGTTTGGCTAGTGCTGAGTGCTTTTGTAAATCCCACTCCAGGCTGCTAGGAGTGACCTTTAAAGTTTTTGAAATAAATGCAGATAAACAGAAGGCACCGTAGCCAGGAGCAGTGGTGCACAAAGGCATGAAATGACATGTAATGAACTAATGTGATTGGTTAAAAGTACTCCAGATTACATTTTCCTCCCATATTTTTTTTTAATCAAACACAACGTTAATTTGATGCCATTAGGAAAAGCAAGTTGACATTATTTTGTTAAAGTAGTTGTTCGGCACTAAACCTGTATCAGCTACATGCTACAGGAGATGCTGGATTTAAGAGCTAGTCCTAACTGTATACTCCCTCCCGTGCCAGCAAAAGTGATGTATATGCAGCATGCAGGAATCATCTATGAAATGCACAAGTACGCGATCTTTAGATATTCATTGCATGTTCCTTGCATTATCCCTTAATTAAATGATCCCTGCATATATTGCATCATCTATGCATGATCCCCCCTCTCTCGTTTCTGTTCCCTGTGATAAAGACAATGCTGATGTATGTAAACTTCCTGTTGTAGTAACTGATGCTATCTCACAGAGGGCTCAATCTAATTCTCATTAAAGTCAATGGATTTATTTCCACTGCTTGTAACGAGAGCTGGATCAGGCCCATATTGCATTGTACTCTGACAACACCAGATCACATACCATGCTCTAGATAGGACTGGGCTGCCATTCATAGTGCACTAAAGATTCCGTGCTCTGGGTATCCCATAGCACTTCTTCACTTCACTTCCATTCCACGGAATCACAGCTTGCCTCATCTATTGTGCTGGATAAATGCTGCTGTGCTCCTTGCAGTCACTCTTGCATATAGTGACCCTGCCTTATGTCCTATCATTTAATGCTAATTGCCCTTATGATTGTGTCTGGCCTGCTGTGAAACTAACACCATTTCTCTCCTACATGCTTCTGTAAAGTATACCATGCCTAAATGAAATTACACATTAATACAGTTACATGGTAATAGATTAGTACTAGGAATTTATTAGTATAGGGGTTATTTTCAAGGCACTGTGCAAACACCAACTAATTAGCCTTCCCAGCACTCTGTCTAGTAGGTTAGTAAGATATACCACTCAAGTTTTACCACCGGAGGAAAGGAGATGTAGAAAGAATACGTGTCATTCATAAGGCCACTCTGTGAGTAAGTAGCAGAACAGAGATTGAAAACCAAAACTTCCTCACTCAGCCGCAAGATCTAGGCTGATGTATTCCCACTGAACTCACTGGGAGTTTTCCCGTTGATTTCAGTGCGGCCAGCACGTCACCCAGGTCTCTAAGACCAGGCTGATGATATTACTGAGATTGATTTGCATGGATCTTTATAATTCTGCCCTGTTCTGTCCTTCGTATGACTAATGGAAGGCTGGAGTAAAACTGTATTCCTTTATTCTCTGGCAGTTCTGGAAACTGCATTGCTGAGTTATGAGACATTTAGCACATGCGGACGCCAAAGAGGAAGATCCAAACCCATGATGATTGTGGGTTCAGTTGACTCTTCCCTTGTTTTTAGGTTACCCTGCATACACGATTAGTCTCATATTATCAAACTCCGAATTCAGCAACCTGTGCCAAATGGAGATCAGGGCTTTTAGGGTAACTTCTGCTCTCAGTTATAACAGTGTAAATCTGCCACTGAAATCAGGAGTTACTTCAGATTTACAGTGGTGTGACTGAGAGCAGAATTTGGCCCTTTGTATGTATGTTTTTGTAATGGTTGCTACAGAATAGATGGAGGTGGGGGCAGAGGGGAGATGGGCCAACTGGTAAAAGCTCTAAAATCCAGTAGTTATATAGTAACTCTCCTCTGAGGCTTTAGATGCAGACAGTATAATGAACACAAATTTCCAGGGTTCCAGCCAGGACACTACTGTTCTGTCCTCTGCTAGGCCTCAGCCATGTTTCCCTGCTGGCGGGAAAACTGCAGAAGGCTTTTCCCAGAACCATTTAAGGGATCAATCGTATTTGCATCCAATTTCTCCATAAAGTGATTAATTGAATCGCATTTGGGCTTGAGCATCTTTCTGAAATGAAGGCTGATAAGAGACAAAATCACAGTACATCTGTTGGGTGCATTGCTGGCTAGTGCCATAGAAGTAGACACTGCCGCAGTATCAGCAATGATTAACAAAGCTGCTAGACTGAACAACGAGTGAGAAATTAGAAAGGACCATGAAATATTTGGTAGTAGTTCTGTGCTTTCCAAATGAGCCAAAAAGAGCTCACAGCCCCTTTAAACTAAATGGACCTAATTCTCCTCTCACTTACGCTGGTGTAAGTCAGCAGTAACTCCACTGAAATCAGTAGCTACAGTAGCACGAACCTGTGCAAGTAAGAAACAAATTGGGATGTATGTATTCCATAATGGCCCATAAACAAAAATCCCAGATCAGAATCACAAATGAGAGTATTCAAGGGCCTGCGTTGAGGATCTTTACGATGATTATTCATGTCACAGGAAAGTGCTATAATTATAAGTGATGTCACCCTTAAAACACAATGGCTCAAATTCATCCCTGGTAACATTCCGTTAAAGTCAATGGAATTACACCAGGGATTAATTTGGTCCAGTACTTGACAACTTATAGTAGAAATCAGTTTTTCACTTAGTCTTCATTGGAGAGCTGCTGTCTCTCCGTGCCTAACATGTAAATATAATATTTTCCTCATAGAGAATTTTTCTCCAGTATAGCAGTGGAGATTATTTGAAGCAGTTTGTTAGCCTGGAGAATTCCACCAGCTTCAGTGGCTTTGGCCAGGGATTCTCAGCCTTTTTCTTTCTGAGGCCCCCCAAACATGCTGTAAAAACTCCATGGCCCACCTGTGCCACAGTAACTGGTTTTCTGGATCTAAAAGCCATGGCTGGTGTTAAGGGCAGTTGCCGAGAACCCCATGCCACAGGGGGCACTGTGAAGCTAAGTTACTCAGGCTTCAGCTTCAGCCCATGGTGGTGGGGCTCAGGGCCCCACACTTCACCCCACATGCAGTGGGACTTTGGCTTTCTGCCCTGGACCTCAGCAAGTCTAACACTGGCTCTGCTTGGTGGACTCCCTGAAATCTGCTCACGGACCCCTGGTTGAGAACCACTGGCTTAGACTACATGATGTTTCAGGTTGTGGTAGCTGAATGTAGTCTCATATTAATACTATATGACAGGGTTGGGCCAGATAGCTACAGGAGAGTGATCCTATTGGGATCCGGGAAGTGGGCGGGCTACAGGAGAGTGATTAAACTTAAGTCAAAAGAAAGGCTTAGCCCCCGAATCCGTACAGAGTGCGACCCTGGCGTTTTAAAGCATAAACCACGTCCATGGCTGTCACAGACTTCCGCTTCGCATGCTCGGTGTAAGTAACAGCATCATGGATCACGTTTTCGAGAAAAACTTTGAGCACGCCACGGGTCTCTTCATAGATCAACCCAGAAACACGCTTGACACCACCACGACGAGCCAAACGATGAATAGCCGGTTTAGTAATACCTTGAATGTTATCACAAAGTGCTTTCCGATGGCGCTTAGCACCTCCCTTTCCGAGTCCTTTACCGCCTTTGCCCCGGCCAGACATATTGCTAGGCAGATATATTAGCCCCAGGTTAAGTAGGTCCGTTTTCCCTAGTAAGGTAACAGGGAAGGTTCCAGAACAATCAGGAACTTTCTGGAAACAATTGAGGCCGACAGGCTGATTAGAACACCTGCAGCCAATCAAGAAGCTGCTAGAATCAATTAAGGCAGGCTAATCAGGGCACCTGGGTTTAAAAAGGAGCTCACTTCAGTTTGTGGTGCGCATGTGAGGAGTTGGGAGCAAGAGGCACTAGGAGCTGAGAGTGAGAAGGCATAGTGCTGGAAGACTGAGAAGTACAATCATTATCAGACATCAGGAGGAAGGTCCTCTGGTGAGAATAAAGAAGGTGTTGGGAGGAGGCCATGGGGAAGTAGCCCAGGGATTTGTTGCTGTCACGCAGTTGTTACAGGAGCCACAGTAGACAGCTGCAATCCACAGGGCCCTGGGCTGGAACCCGGAGTAGAGGGTGGGCTCAGGTTCCCCCTATCCCTCCATCCCCCCAAACTTCCCAACTCCTGGTCAGGAGGAGTTGACCTGGACTGTGGGTTCACAAAAATGGCCAAACTGAGGGCTGCCATGAATCTCCGAGGTGAGCAAATCCTCCAATAAGCACAAGACCCACCAAGGTAGAGGAGGAACTTTGTCACGACTACTACATGAATATTAATGATAGAGTTGGTTGAAAATGTTCCAGTGGAACAGTTTTCCACTGGAAAATGCTGATTTGACAAAATTGAAAATTTTGTGGAAGTGTATCAGTTTTGTTGCATTTTTTTAATGAGAAATTAACAAAATGTTTTATTTCTACTTTATCATTTTTATTTATATTATATTGTCATAATATAATATAAAAGTCAAAACATTTAAACTTTAAAGTTATTCTACTCTATTCTAAATTATAGCAAAATATCATTAATATAAAAGGAGAAACAATAACACTGAAATATTTTCAGAATATTGTGTTTCAAGAAAAATACGGAGATTTCAACTTTTCAGCATGATCTGGAAGGAGATCCTCTTTGATTAAATAGAACCAAAATGTACCAGTGCTTTCCACCATGTATTCCTTGAGACAATCTATTCTGCAGAAGGGATCTACTTTTCTTCATGAACGGTACCAGTTAATTGCTCCCATTCTGAGTTAAGGGAACAACTACTGAAGAGTGAAGCCTGGCTTCCTGGGGTTCAGAGGATAACTGGAGGGAATATGGAAAAAACTGCCAGTTCCAAGATGTATGCAAATATATTTTTGCAGCTACTCTGGCTCCAGGAGCTTTAACTGAGCCAGCAGCTTGTTAATTTTGGACATGCAGGACATTTCCAGAGTGCAATTTTCAGTTTTATATATATTGTACAGAAGGAAAAAAAAAAAAGCACATTACTCAATGAGCCTGCTGTCTACGACGCTTGAACAATATCACAGGAAACCTCTTCCCCTGGCCTGCTTTTGGTAGATATTAGAGAGCTGCCTGCTTGTCTATGTTCAGAGAAAGTGCCCTTACTCGTGCTGCAGGGCTTTTAAGACCAAATTGACTTTGCTTATTCTGGAGCGGATTCAGCAAACTTGTCACTGCTCATTTGTAGACCAATGCTCTGGGTGCATAGAGACATGAAACCCAGACTCAGTGGAATGGGCCAAATTCTGTGCTGATTTAACACTTTTAAAAAGCCCAAGTTAAGCCAGTGCATTGCACAGAACATCAATCAGCACAGGGTTTGACCCAGTGTATTTGCTAAACCTGTGGAAGGTGATATTGACATGCCAGAGCATACTCAGACCAATTAGGTGTTTAACAATGAACGCTCCTCTTCCCCGTTATTAGAGCCATGTGCTATGGCTTCCGTGCCTATGCAGCCTCCAGAGCCTCCCTTTAAGTCAATGTGGCCTTGAGTAGAGAGAGCTCTGTGGGAAAGATAGTACAGTTCCAGGTGCAGTCCCCACAGGTAGCAGGCATCTAAATTGCTATTTGTCTCAAACTGGACAGCACTGTTGCTTTTACAACATTCATTCCGCCTTCAACCTCATCCTCTCCCCCTGGCCTGCCATGCATTCTTCCCACATATAGACAACAGGAGAGCTTGCTGCAGGTCCCAATTAGATAGCTTCCCCCATCCTTTTCAGAGCTGTGGGCAGTTCCAGGCACCGAGAGTCTCTACTGCTCTCCAATATATATGGGAGGCACAATCAGGCCCCAAATTGGTTTTGTAATCCATGCACCATTCAGTATCTGTGTTACAGAATAAAGGGAAGAATTGAGAGGAAGGATTGTCTTGTGGTTAAGGCACTGGAATGAGACTTAAGGGATCTGGGCTCTGTCCCAGACCTCATGTGTGACTTTAGGCAAGTCATTTAATCTCTCTTAGCTTCAGTTCCCCATCTGTAAAAGTGGTTAATAAACCAACCTTTTCCCTTTCTTTGTCAGTCTTGTCGTGGCATTTCATAGCACCTCCCATCTGAGGGCCTTGCAGAAGTAGTATTACTTTTCCTTCATGATAACTATTAAAAACACTTTACAAACTAAAGATGCTCATTAATTTGACTGTTGCTTTTTTCTTTATTATTTTCCATTAGAAGGGCACATATAGGAGCTGTGATTTTAATTAGCATATTTCAGTGATGAATGCTATGAAATACCAGGAGAGAAATGTCTGTCACAGACAAAGAGCAAACACTGAGCATAGACACAATGTAACCATGGGGATCAAGGAGAAAAGGAGCCACAAAAATTCTGGGAATTTTTTTTTTAAATGTGTAATACTTGTATGGTTTCACAGTGACCTAAATGAGCATATAGACTCCTCCAGCATGCACTGCAGTGGTCAGAGGATATAGCAGAAGGGGTTTTCTTTCGCAAGCATTGATGATTTCTCCCCAATTATTATTATTATTTGTGTTGCAGTAACAGCTAGAGGCCCAACCAAGATCTGGAGGCCCCTTGTGCTAGGCACAGAATATTGGGAAAGTCAGTCCCAGCCCCAAAGAGTTTACAGTCTAAGTAGATAAGCTAGACAGAGAGTGAAGGGGAAACCAAGACAGGAAGTGACTCATCTAATGTCCTACGACAGATCAGTGACAGAGCCAGGACTAGCACCCAAGTCTTCTGTCTCTTAATTCAGTATCCAAGTTGCTAGACCATACTGACTTTCCAAATCTCTGGCATTTCTTGTTTTAACTTTGTCATTTTAAGAATTGGCTAGTTGATGTCCATCTGGATTAACCTGATCTTTCTCTTACTGCACTCTTCATTCTCTACTATCATGAATATGCAGGCCTATTTTATTCCTTTTTAGTGGGGATGGAAGAGTTTTTAAAATGATCACTCCATGCTGACACACATTTCACAAGAGAGTCCTATTGATGGGTAACATAACACTTTCAGGATTTTTTTTCCCATTCATAAAAACCCACTAAATTCTTCATGGTAATGGGACAATTACAGAGCTGGAAAGAAGACGAAAGTAAAATTGCAAGCGAAATTAAATACAATCTGCAGATTCCAAGGTAGCTTTAAGGCTAAAGAGAGGCTCAAATGCTACAGCACTGGACTGAGACCTGAGGTTTCTTCCCAGCTCTGCCACTGGCCTGCTGGTGACCTCAAACAAGTCATTTCCCTGCTCTGTGCCTTAGTTTCCCCATGTATAAAATGAGGCTAATGATACCTTCTTTGTCAAGCGCTTTGATGAATGAAAAGCATTATAGAGAGTTAGGTATTATGAATAACTATCTAGTAGATAGGAATAATAATAATAATAATTAATAATAAAGTATCTAGTCTTTCGAATTCCCCAAGTCCTGCATAACCCAGATGCAGATCACTATGTGACTGGCCAATACAGGACTGCAAAGGAAGCCCATAGCTCAGAGAGCACAGTTCTGACCCCATCTGTGTGTGTCACTTCAGCCAGCAAGAATTTCCTGTGAGTTGAAATAATTCAAAAGGGGTAAACAGGCATTAGCTATTAATTATCGGAAAAAATATTGGATGAACAAGAACTTAATGACCGGACAATATCTGGGCCTGTTTCCCTAGGTATAATCCAGCTCAGACTCTAGGACAGACAGAGTATTCTATTTGTATTTCACATATTTTATAACTGCCCTGTGTTTTTTTCCTTGGATATTTCAGTCATATTTTTTTCTGACACTTCATTAATCACTGGAAGTTTGTTCTAGGAAAAAGTAATGTCAGTATAAAATCTGCATCCTTTCCTCCAGTATGAATGTTGATCTTGGAATTCTTTAGCCTTTTCCTCATTGCCCTAGTATATGATGGCAGTGGTAGCCAATTACTGTTGGTAGAAGTAAGACAGCCACATCTTTCAGCATCCTTTGGAGACAGACTCCAAAGCTCACAGTCACCGTGTAAATTAGAAATCCAGTGCAACCAGCAGTTAGAAAGATTATAGTCCTGCAGTGGGATTAGCGCACAGAATCAATGCATTGAGATATTTCATTTCAGCTCTGGGTTTAATGAGATGCTGCTATGATTAAAAAAAGAAAAAAATTCCCAATTGCTCTTTCTAATCACATTTTTGATAATTAAAACAGAATGCATTCAAGAATGTAACATACTTTTGACTATTCATGATGCCTATTTGTTTATTTCTTAGAGTTTGCACAGTGAAAACAGACTTGTTAGTTTAAATTTAGTCCAAGAATTGTATTATTATTGTTGTCTCTTTTACTTTATGTTTTATGTACACTATTGCAATTTAGCAGGGTTTGAGTTGCAACCCTGCATGCCTGCTTGCATCTCAGGTAAAAGCTCACTCAAAATACTCTTTGGCCTAGGAGACCGGAAAGCCTGGATTTGCCTCTTCTACCAACTCATGTTAATACTTCTCTGCAGTTCACAACCCTTGCTACTGAACAAGGTCTCAGTACCCTTTCCCTAGGAGGCAGGCAACTCTCTTTCCTACCAGTTTTTAAGCAAGGTATTGAGAGGCTGTACAAGGTCACAGTTGGTAGAAATGGGAATAGGACCCAGCTCTCTAAGGTGACATATGAAAGTCTCCATCCCTGTGCCATATTCAGTGCTATAGTGTGCCTTTGGCCCAGCCATTAGTAGTGTGTGGTGTATTAGCTGCACCATCCTACGAGTAGTCCCCTGAGGGATTGTGACTGAGAGAGGAGGTGCTGAAGTTGCACAGGGTCACATCTGGCAAAGGGGTAGTGGTCTGCATCTCTTCAAAGGGCACTACTTCCTTTTCTTCATGTGCCCAGCCCCAGCTAGCTCCACTTGCATGGGGTGGGGAGGAGCAATGGCTCTGCATACTATTCCCTTTCCCCTTCCACCTCCACCCTAACCACTTGCCTGTGGGTGGGGTGGGGGGAGGGAAGCAGTAGCTATGCAGCCCTTGTGCTCTGGAAACAAGATCCTGGCACATGTAACATGGCCATGCATTTGGGGGGGGGTGGGTCTTACAACCTCATGTGCATACCAGGGTGTAAATTAGCCCTAATACATGGTGCAGGTGTGGATACTGTGTACTTTCATAGACTTGGCATGGCATAGACATAGTACTATAACATACAAGATGCTACACCCATGTAGAAAAACTCTATGTTAAACTGTAGTTATAGTTGAAGACTATTGTGTTATGTACAATGGGGCAGGCAGAGATAACAGATTGCTTAATAATAAAACCTTAACATAAAACTTAACTTAGTTTTCGTAAGTCATTTCCCGAGTTTTGTAAAAGAAAGCAATCTCAATCGATGTTCTGTCCTCTCTGGGACTTGGCATTAGCCCTGCCTGGTGCACAGCAGCCCTTCTTCTTTAAAAAACAACTATTTATTTATTTCGGAAGTTTTAACTGGTTTACAAATACTTGCCATGTAACTATCAGGGGCAAAACAATAGTCATTACAACAGTGAGTGTTTGTTTATACAGTCATATAATCATCAGACTCTGTTTAGCAGGGTGCTGCCATATTGCAGAGGGAGCAGCTTTACACTATCCATGACATGCTGTTTCTGATGATTTTATTAAATGAGTGAAATCTCTGCTTACACATATTTAACAAACCAGGCATTTCTAAACTCTTTCACCTTTTAAGGCCTGCACAGACTGAACCATCAGTATACTCTTCATTACGCAGCTAAACTATGCAACACAGCCTACACTAGTAAAAAAACCTCTGTGCAAATGCACTGTGTATCTCTACAAGGAGTTTTCAAAGAGCCATAACTCAGTGAAATCAATAAAAAATATCACCCAAATTCTCCAAATGTATTTCTCCTCAGTGAGAGCTATTTCCATGCCAAAATTCAGCTTTCTTCTCCCAGTCGTTTCCGATGGAGGTCTGTTCAAACAGAGTTGGTTATCATTCTCTTTATATTAAAACATTGTTGAAACATTTTGGCTCAAACTTTCAGAAGTGCACACACTCAAAGCGGGTTGGACTAGATGACCTCCTGAGATCCCTTCCAACCCTGATATTCTATGATTCTATGATATTACCTACAGGCTATGACCAAGTCTCAAATACAGTGGCCTAAAATGAAAGTTTGAGAAAATTATGGTTTGACTGAAAAGGGGGTTCGACTGGAAATTTATGGAACTTAAATATTACCAGTTGGGGTGCTGATCCTGCTATAATTAAGTTTAAAAAACCCCTAAATCTAATGTTTTGGTCTGAACCGCCTGCCTGCACCTCTTTCCCTTTAGTGCAAATGCTTGAGTAGCAGTTGCTGTGTTAAGGAAAAGGCTGATGGAGTTGTTCCATCACAGCAAGATTTCTCTGCAGTATGAGAAGGCGGAATACTTTCCACCCACAGGTCAGTTCTCAGTTTCCTTCTCATAGATAGTTATTTTCAGCCCTATGAAGAAACTGTAGCACCGTGTGTTAATAGGAGGTGCTGACAGTTTAGTAGGTAGGGTTGTTATTGTCGACAGTTTGTAGCATTACACCTTTAACAAGAAAATTGCAGCAATTACCTAACTGGGGGAAAAAGTGTTTGTGCAAAACCCATTCCAAGTGTTTTACCTTGGAGACTATAGTTCTGTTAATATTTATTCTAGCATATTTACTTGGGGATTTCTTATTTGAGGGAGACATTCTTAGAATTTCATTGGAGGAGAGAGTTTAAGTTTTACCTTTTATTGGGGCGGCAGAGAGTTTTATGAAGAAACATGTAAGGTGAATTTCCTTAGCTTTCGCAGTGGTTAAGTTGCCTGTGTTCCACGTTTATTCTTAATATATAACTCTGTCTGTTAGATACAAAAACAGTGGCTGGAGGAAATTGTAAGTACCTGGCCCAAAGCCCATTAACTCAATGGAAAGACTCCCATTGACTCCAGTCAGTTTTGCATCCAACCCTAAATTAGTGACTTGTCACAGAAGAGACATTGAATTGTAAAGTTGTCTTGGGATTGAGTGCTTGATTTGCACATCTTGGAAACTATTTCAAATGTAGTTAAAGGATTGACAGCTGCATCGGGAAGGTGCAGATAGAAGCCGAAAAATCTAGCCAGCCCCTATATGGTGTATGCAAGGTGGTCATGAAAGAGTTATTTTCCTAAGAATTCAGGCCAAACATTCAAGTTGGGTGCCTAAAGCATAGGCACCGAGAAAAGTCAGTCAGTGACCACTTAAGTCAGTAAGAGCTGCACATGTTCAGGTCACTTTTATATATGTTCCTCCAGCTATGTTTGGGTGCCTGAAATTTGGCTGCCTGAAATTTGATAATTTTGACCACAGGGCTCAGTTGTGTATTCCTTGCATGTTCAAAATTCCCACTGAATTTAATGGTCACAGCTACTCTATAATTACTGCTCTGCTAAAGCACCCAGCTGCAGACAAGAGCCCAGTCTTCTAAACCCTATAGTACATGAGGAACTTTATACAGATGGAGTAGTCCCATTGATACCAGTGGTACTGCTCAACGGCCTGATACAAAGCATGTTGAAGTCAATTGAAAGACTTCCACCAGGGTCAGTAGGCTTTGGGTGAGTTAGTGTTTGCAGAATCAATGTGTCCTGCCACATGTGTTAAGAAGCGTAAGAAGTCCTGATTCCTTGTTTAAGGGTATATCTGTTGGTTCCCTGGGAGGTCAGGAAGAGGTAATACATGCTAAAGAAGCAAAAATACAAACAATAACACATTTTTCTCCTTTATTAACCCCGGCTCCCAAATGCCTTGTTCATCTGTTATAAGCATTTTACAATCATGCATACAGGTGGTATCACTCCTATCTGAAACCAAGTGAAAACAAACACCAAGAGCTAATTTCTATTATCAGTTACATAGGGTCAGCTCCCACTGAAGTCAGTATAGACTTATCCTTGAAAATGACAGCAGAATTTGACTGCGGGAAAACCATTTAATAATTCACACAAAAGGAACAACAAAATGAATCAACTGACTGAAGGAAAAAGTAGATTCTATAATAGAGCTACTGTACTTTAAATAGAAAACATTATGTTAGAAGAACATTCCCAGCCTTGTTTAAACAGACTGAATCAGAAAAGGGCAGAGATAAGGCCAGCACAACTTGCCCTGGCATGTCTAGGCCTGTTTGGGTACTGCAGAACATGTATAACTGTGTGCATTCTAAACAAGCAATGTTCTCCGAGCTGTGTAATACTGATTAACCAAAGGTTGGATTAAAGATGCAGGGATGGAGGTTAGGGAATATAAGGAATGCCCTGAAGTGCAAACAGCTCCATGGAATCCTGATCCATAAAACTTAGATTAATTAAAACCTAGATGAAAAATGCCAGTGCAAATACAAACAGGCCAGCTAGATAATTAAGTATGCCCTGTGATGCTCAGATAAACACTGCACGTTGTTATTCCTCCTCAGATATGTGGATCGTACTGCTGTGTATTTGGAGTTTTTTAGACATATTGCTGAGAGTGCTTCTGAGATCATCTCTCTTGCTTGAATTGTTCTGTGCTTCCAGCTTCCCACAAAGGAGGCCCCTGGATGGGGGCACAAGAGTATACAGCAAAAGGCAGAATAGAGATCAAATAGGCACCCATGAACCTGAGCAATCCCTGTGTAGGGCATAGATACTCACAGGCAAGTTGACAAGATCAGAATAGGCCTTGAAACCAAATAAAGTATTGTTTCCCTTTAGAATATGTTGGGCTCATTGGTCGCTGCACTGTGCCTAGTTTCACAAGACTGGACCGGCACAGAGTAAAGTGCAAGTCAAACAAGAGGTGAGCTGTAGCTCATGAAAGCTTATGCTCAAATAAGTTTGTTAGTCTCTAAGGTGCCACAAGTACTCCTTTTCTTTTTGCGAATACAGACTAACATGGCTGCTACTCTGAAACCTGTCAAACAAAAGTGTGTGTGCTTTATTTAGCATTTACAGCAGTCATACAAGAGGTCTTGGATAGTGCTAAAGGACCTGCCCTGAGGGTGGTCTGGTTTGCAAGAACTGAGGTTGGCGGCCTGTAGCTCCCTCAGTTTGGTCTTGCAGCTTTGCGTTTTTATGGCTTTTCCCCTGCAGTTTGACCTTTTGGAGATGTCAGCAGCTCCTTAGCTCTAAAGATGCTAGAAGAAGAAGAGGAGAGATGTAGAAGTTTTGCTTTTTTAGGCTTTTCTTACATATATTTAATTTTTATGGCAATGTTGTTTCTTTAGCATCTTCTTACTTCCCTCCCATATATGTAGATTTATCAGCACTCTCTCTTTGGGCACCTAAGATTTCATATTTTTGGAAGGGATAACAGGATAAACTGAATGGCTCATGAGATTAGAAATGGACTATAGAGCCATTCACTGGTTCAGATTCAGCTTACTTATTGGTGACTGAAAGTTATTACTGCCTGATGGCAGTCCAGTGGGGAATATGAACCCAATTTAGTGAAAACAATGGTCCAAATTACCCACTATTAATTATCTTACTGAAGCACCCAGTTGCAGACTGGATGTGCAGTGATGAATTCAGTCTTGTTCAAAGTGGATGAGTTTCTACATTACAAAATCTGCCAGCACACTACGTGCTATATGTCAACTTCGTTAACAGTCACAGAAGCAGCGAAGGGCTGAGTGGGAGTGGAGAATGAACTACTACTGGTGAGATATTGTGGGGAAGCTTGTACTGCTTATGTTGATGTTGTTTCTGTCTGGCAGATATAAATAGAGGACTTTTTGCCAGTCCAGCACTTTTCACAAGCACTAAATTCACCCAATAAATGAACAAAAAAAAATCCAGATGAATGTAGAACAGATGGTGCAGTGAATATAGCATCTGATTCACATCTGCTCACCAGGCAGCTGAGACATCCAACAGCAGGTGAAAATGTGGGCTTCATCATCACAAGAATATTGCAGATCCTTGCTCAAAAAGCTTTTTCCATGTTACCATATACAATAACCTCACTAGTGTGTTAAAGATTCCTATCAAAGTACAGTTATTCCATTACAGACCCAAAATGTGTATGAAAAAGCACTTTTCTTCTAGAGTAACACATGAGAATGAGTGAGTGAAGCTTTTGTTGTATATATTTTACATAATCTATAGCTATAGATATATAACTGAGTTTGGAGAGTTTAAAATCATGGTAGAAGAGGTCCTATTTGTTTGATTGCACTGTTCATGTGTACACACACAGGTCTAATTCTGAACCATCTGCCCCTCCTTTGAAGTTTGATGTTCTCTGTCTGAGGAAAGTCCCTTTAATCAGATTTGGAAGTAGAGGTCATAGCCTTCTCAAAACAAATGAGGTGTTTTTCAAGGTGTTTTCCCCCATTTCTGTAGGAGTATCCAAGAGCTGCACTAAAAACAGTAGAGCCCATGGGCTGCTCTAACTTATGCCCGGAGACCGCCTTGCACTTAGCAGCCCCTCAATCAGTGGAGTGCAATGTTGTGCTTGATGCTATTCCCTGATATGCACTGTGTGAACCTGATGCAAAGCCCATTAAAATCAGTGGAATTCTTTCCACACACTTCAATAGGCTTTTGGATCAGGCCTTAAATTCCTTGGCAGTAACTGAAGATGTGGTCCAATATGACCCTGCATATCATGGCTAATTCAACTCAAGGCTTCTATCTGAGAAAATATTTATGAATCAGTTTTTTTGGGGGGTTTCCCCACATTTAACCATCTCTGGTCCTTACACAAGCACATTTCATTGGCAGCTTTGCATGTGCGAGGTGTACAAAACTGAGCTCTACAGTGTACAGTACAAGTGCGTATCTGCAGCTGGGTGACTTGAAAGAATGTTGTGCTTGCGGAGGGTACATTTTCTTTTGTTACAAGGAAAATTCTGTTCATCCCAAAAGACGAGAAAGGGAGGTTTCTGACTGAGTCTACAATGTAGGCAAGACAAACAAAATGTTTGTTTTGAAATTGTGCAAGAGTGAAAAGGTCCTTTGAAGACAATGTGGGATACATCATTAATCCTAGAATGCAGAGGAGATCATCTCCTTCAGGCACGAAGAACTTAATTTGCAACACTGTTCACAAACTTAATACCCCTCATCTGTTACCGGGTAACTAGAGTATCACAGATCCCGCCAAAGTTTATGACATTAAGATTAGCAAGGCTTCTGTTCCTGTTAAAACGGACAGCTGCAACAACCTCAGAATGCCAGCCAAATGAATTGTCATAGGGCCATCTTTTCCTCTCTTTACCCTCAGACCAGTGCAATGAGGATTAGTAACACAGAGGATTTCACAGAAACTCAGTGCCTGGGAAAACTTGCTTTCTAAATTGAGTGCTGGCAAATCAACTTTATAAACAGTGTCTCATTTATAAAACTGCATGTAGCTCTGAAATAGCAATGTTCTTCCTTCATTAGGCATGGCAACAAAATATACAGCAACCCAAGAGCATATGAGCTTTTCATCAGCTTACACGTGATCCTTCTATTTAATGGTTTTATGTCAGAGGTCGAATTGCAGCAGATGCAGATCTAATTTTGGATGTTATAGGACAATGAGAAAATGACTCTCTACAGATACAGGCTCAGATCCTGAAAAGTACTTAGGCCCCTAATTCCCACTGAAATCAAGAGGTGTCTCAGGGGGACTTCCAAATCCCACTCCCAATACTTCCCCTTCCATTCACCATTACATGGACCACATCTTTAAGATTGTGTGGACACCTCTCTCCCATTCATGATAATACAACATCCCTGGAGCAACTGCAGCATTCGTTTACATGGAAAATTAATAGCAGAAACCTATTAGATTTATTTTATCAGGTCTTTTAATACGAGTTGACAGGTGCAGGAGAATTAGCACCCTGGGCAACATTTTCAGAAGTGTTTAAGTGACTTAAGAGTAGAGCTGAGTGAAATTTTTTTGTCAAACTTTTTTTTGGTTGGGGGCGGGGTAAATAATGCAGATTCAACATCGTCACACTGTTTTGCAAATTCATATCAGTTATGTGTTGTAAAAAATAAATGTTGAAAAAGCCAGAATGTTTGTTTTACCATTTTGGAAATGAAACATTCCAGTTTTTCAGCGCACAATGGCTTTGTTTCAAAATTTCCTTCACGTTTATTGAAAACAACTTTAAAATGTTAAATGCTCAAACCCCCAAAACAATTTTTTCCCAACTTTTCAATTCACTAAAAAGTGTTTAAAAATTGTTTTCGGTTCAACCTGAAACTAAATTTTTCCCCAATTTTTTCAAAATTGCTAATGAATTGAAAAATCCACTTAGGCTAAGTCAATTTTTAAAAAAGTCCTTGGCATTTAGGAGTCTAAGTCTTATTGGCTTTCAAGGAAACTTAGGCTTCTAAGTACCTAAGTCACTTTTGAAAAATAGGGCTTAGACTGTGAAGTCACTTAGATGCTTAGAAATTTATACTCCCTGTGGCTGACCAGTGGAGCTCCAATCCAAGGGGCTAGGTCAGTGGGTTAGGTAAGGCAGTAAGGCAAGGTCAGGCCACACAGCAGGGCAGGATCAGGTGAGATAGGAGGATGGCAAGGTAAAGTTACACAAGGTAGCGAGGCAATGCAGTCGAGGCAGCAACCAATAGGCAATGGCCTGTTGCTCAGGCCAGCTTCTTCTTCTTGTTGGGATCTTTATAGAGGCCAGGTATCCAATGAGAATGCTGTCTGTCCAGCCAATCAGGGGCTAGGGGCATGGCTGTTGTGAGGCCACAGGCCTTGAGCTCTCCAACTGTTGGTCAGGAGCAGTGATGTAGTGTACTATCTTGTCACAGAGCTGGCGTCCACTATCAGGGTCTTGCCACCAGACCACAAGCAAGAACTCCACCAGTGGTCACGCACCACATTTTGAGAACCTCTTACTGAAATCATGCTACATCAGAATATTGAAACGACCTCTTTGGCACTGGGAATCTCATATGTGTTTTACATAGACCCAGGATGAGAATATTCCTGTCAACAAATGATATATGAAAGCCGTTGCAAGGGAAATAGGATATGGATAACTCATTGCAAAAGCACTATGCTCAGCATGCTAGTATACTTCAGCTCTCCTGCAGCTTCCTAGGGATGAACAGAAAAGTCTGCATTTTGAGACAGGAGAACGCACATCACAAACCAGTTAGAATGCCAGGCCTTTCACATGTACCATCTACCACTTCATAAAGGATAGTCCTTGGGGCAGCGATTCTTTGCTGTGTGCCTTGTGCAACACAAAGGCCTTTATATGGACTAATACCTAGTCTTTTATATGGACTAGTGCCTTTTGATTCTTTGAGGGTTTTATTTTAAAGAAAAGAGCTATTTCCATTTGAAATGCAGCCGCTGAACTCATGCACTAGCTGTTATTTTTCACAAACAGGCTTCCAAAGAAATTCACTCATATGGCTCAATACGCTGCAGTAACCAAGCACCAGGAGTGATAAAGATGCTGTTAGATCAGTTCATTGTTTTCTGCCCCCCTCTAAGAAAAGACTGTTCCTGGCTGAATGTCTGTGCCTTCCCTCCCCCCACCCCATAAAAAAAAAAGACAAAACAAAATAAAAACACAACATTTCTTATTTCATTTGTCTAGTTGACACTTGCCTCCAGGCAAGTTCAGACCTGATGTAAGCTGGTGTGGTGAGGGGGGTTACCGAACCTAAGGGAGTGAAGGCGCAGTACGGTGGGGCATGCTCCAAGTGGAGGATCTGCTCAGAAAAAGACTCTGACAGTCAAGCAGGGAGGGAGGATGAACGAGAGACAGTTTGAAGGGAGGAACCTAGTTTGCAGCTTCTGAGGACAAAGCAGTCCACAGGAGAGGGTCTGGTAAGGCCCAACTGGGATTGTAGGGGCCTGCTCCTTTTCCCTCCTACACACACTGCTGATGGAGCATAACTGGACTAGGAAGAGAGCTGGAATGATTGAGCTTCTGGGACTGATTGGGTACTCCAACTGGGCAGGAAAGTAGGCTGTGACCATACGTCAAAGAGAAGAGAATGTGGGGAGGTAGGAAGAGGCTGGTCAGGTGCACCAGGAAGAGGTGACAAGACATTCCACCCTTTTCCCCACTGGGTCCTAGGCCAGGACCCAGTGCAGAGGGAAGGCCTGGGTTTCTTTATCTTTCTCAATCTGTCCAGGAGAGCTTTGGAGTACTGGGGAATTGATTGGCTACAGTCTGCCTGCTGGCCCCAGAGTGAAACCTGCTATGGGGTTGAAGGACTGTCAAGCCATGGCCTGGCCACTAGGCATGCTGGCCTCCAAGTGAAACCTGCTCCAAGGTGCAATTCCATTTAACTTACTGGGGCTACTCTGGCTTTATAGCAGTGTAAATGAGATCAGACTCTGGCTCTGCGTCCCTTGAGTTGGAGTTGCAGGGACTCCTAGTGGAAGACTCAATCACAACAATTTATTATATAGAACTGTGCCTTTGCTTGCAATGTCTTATTTTTCTGATGATGCTTCATTTAACATAATGCTCAAGGATGGAGATTAAAGCATTTCAGGAGATGATCAATTTGTATAAATTTAGTGCCGGTGCCTTGGGTTTCTGTGTTTTGAAAAGATAATTGAAGTGTAAAGTAGCTGAGACACTGACACCAGATTACTCAATAGATATTTGGAGTCTGACTCTACTCTCATTGAGATGAGGCTTACACTGGTGTAAATTACCTCGATTGCGTTACTCCTGATGTGAGAGGCGCGCCAGAGACAAATCCCAAAACAAATCTGTGTAGAGTACTGGAGAATGCCAGCCATCAGCTTTACTTGGGAAGTTGGGTTTTTTTTTAAATGAAAATTTCTAATACAAAGCCACAGAATTCTTTGTTTGTATAAGCAAGTGAGGCTCCAATGAAGTAATTCTGTGTTACCCCAGTAGTGAATTTAGCCCATAGTCTTTAAGAGAATACAAATGCACATATAAACACAGTATGGAGACAGCACTGTTTTCCCCTTTTTATCTCTGCTATCACTAGCTAATATATACATACAAACCTAGTAATGGCCAGTATGAAAAACCAAGCTACTTCATCATTTAAACTCAGGGATCTCATGACCTGCCACCCTATTGCATTCCAAATATGCTACAGGTTATGCCATATGCAATTCCCATGTAGAGAAATGAGAGTTTGTGGGGATGAGAGAGTTTGAATCTAATCGGTTGTTTGTTTGTATTGCATTTATCTGCTTCAGCTTCTAGTTCTTTCAGAAGTGAGTGTCAGATGATCGTCTTCATTCAGAACAGATACTTTCTTCTGTAGGCACATTTATTAGATTCATATTCTAAACAGCTAAACCTGAACATTGGTAGCTACATAGCAGGCTACTTGGCCCATGAAAACCCCCCACATGTTTTTGCTGAAAAGGTCTACACAGCTGGTTTTCATCAGAGCCTTCCTCCTTTGGGAATCATGTGTTTCTGTGATGCAAAAGCAAGAGATAGGCATATGGAAAGGAGAGAGAATAAGTCACAGGAGATAATAATTTACACAAAGAGAGAGCATGTGCAGCCTTTGCCCTGTGGTTTTACATAACTTTCACTCAAAACGGGATGCTAAAACGTTTGTATTGGCTGTGGTAGCCCTTTGGTTATAGAGTAACTGAGGTAAGTCGCAACAAACTGTTGTGTCAGAGTAGCTGAAGTAGCTGTCGCTTCTAACATACACTTTTATTGCTGCATTAAGTCGTATTGTAGATCCCTATAAAAACGTAGATTTTGTTACCCATTTCCTTACATGGATGTACAGCAGGGGAAAATTATTAGCTCTCAATACTCATCATAACATCTAGGGAAGTTTTTTTTTTCCCTCATGGTCCAGAATAGGATTAGGAAACACTGAGGTAGTGACAGTTCCTCAAAAGGCTGTCCCAGGTATTACATGAAGATCCAGTGCATGCTGGGACAGGAAGCTTGTGGAGTGAGAGTCAGTTCTTTGAAGACAATGAGACAGGTTGGATGTGTTGCATATGGCTCCTGGGGAGGGGGGGGGGGTGTCACATGACTGTGCTGCCAAAATTTAATGAGCTCCTGCTGTTTTGGTCTGAGAGCAACATTTGCTTAAAATCAAGTCTGAGCTAAATGGTGTTTCTAGCCAGAGTACTTCATGTTTTGCTGTATGCGGGGGGAATAGGGCCTCAGTAGCAAATTGAAGGGTAGTTTCCCCCCTCTCTCCCCCAGAAACACAGCAGCTGGTACAACCTGGTGCATTTTAAAGCAATAAAAGGGGAAAGATGTTTCTCAGCATTATTTTTATGAGTCATGGATATCAGGCATTCTGGGAGGGAAGTATAGCAGTATGGTCCCATGGGCTCCTGCAGAGACATTCACATCACTTCCACTCACTCTTTTAAATCACTGCGTCTAGTACTACTCAGATACTGTGAGCACACCACATTGCCAGAATGTGTCATTAAAAAAACTAGATGCGGCAACGTAAAATGGCTGTGTGGTCTTCAGTGTCCTCTTTCGGAAAGTTTGTTTATGGCATGGTTAACATAAAGTCTTGACTCCTCTCTATGCATGCAATGAGTTTATTACACCATGTATTGCACAGGAAACAGCCCATCTATTACATTCACACATGTATGCAAGGGGGTCATCTAAGCCAATCAGTACCGCTTAGACCAGTGGTGGGCAACCTGCGGGCCGCACATGGCCCGTCAGGGTAATCTGCTGGCCGGCCACCATACTGTTTGTTTACATCCGCCCGCAGATCCCAGTGGCTGCAGTTCACCGTTCCCGGACAGTGGGAGCTGCAGGAAGCAGCGCAGGCCTGACCACCGCTTCCCGCAGCTCCCATTGGCCGGGAACAGCAAACTGCAGCCAATTGGAGCTGCGGGTGGCTGTGCAAATGTAAACAAATGGTCTGGCAGGCCACCAGCGGATTACCCTGATGGGCCCATGTGTCACAGGTTGCCCACCACTGGCTTAGATCACAAGAACATAAAAATGGCCATAGTGAATTAGACCAACAGTCTATGTAGCCCAGTATTCTGTCTTCTGACAGAGGCCAATGCCAGGTGCTTCAGAGGGAATGAACAGAACAGGGCAATTGTGGAGTGATCCATTCCCTGTTGTCGAGTCCTAGCTTCAGGCAGTCAGAGGTTTAGGGACACCAGATCATGGGGTTGCATCCCTGACAACGTTGGCTAATCCTCCATGATTTTATCTAATTCTTTTTTGAACCCAGTTATAGTTTGAGCCTTCACAACATCCCTTGGCATCGAGTTCCACTGGTTGACTGTGCATTGGATGAAGAAGCACTTCCTTGTGTTAGTTTTAAACTTACTGCCTATTAATTTCACTGGGTGACTCCTGGTTCTTGTGTTATGTGAAGGGGTAAATAACACTTCCCTATTGACTTTCTCCATGCCATTCATGATTTTGTAGACCTCTATCATATCCCCCGCCCCAGTCGTCTTGTTTCTAAGATGGACAGTCCACAGCCTTTTTAATCTAGCCTCATATGGAAGCTGTTCTTTACCTTTAATCTTCTTTCTTGCCACTCTATGCTTTTTCCAATTCTAATATATCTATTTTTGAGATGGGGGTGATCAGACCTGCATGCACTATTCAAGATGTGGGTATACTGTGGACTTATATAATGGCATTATGATATTTTCATGTTATCTATCTCTTTCTTAATGGTTCCTAACATTCTATTAGCTTTTTTGACTGCCACTGTACATTGAGAAGCTGTTTTCAGAGAACTATCCACAGTGATTGCAAGATTTCTTTCTTGAGTGGTAACAGATAATTTATACCCCATCATTTTGTATGTACAGTTGGGATTATGTTTTCCAAGAGGCATTTCTTTGCACTTATTAACCTTGAATGTCAGCTGTCAGTTTGTTGCCAAGTCCTCCAAGTTTACTGAGATCCTTTTGTAACTCTTTGCAGTGAGCTTTGGATTTAAAAAAGCTATGTTGACTCTTCCCCAACATACTGTGTTCAGCTGTGTGTTTGATAATTCTATTCTTTTACTATAGTTTCAACCAGTTTGCCTGGTACTGAAGTTAGGCTTACCGGCCTGTAAGTGCCAGGATCACCTCTGGAGCCTTTTTTAAATATCGGAGTTACATTAGCTATCCTCCAGTCATTTGGTACTGAGGCTGATTTAAGTGATAGGTTACATACCACAGTTAGTAGTTCTGCAATTTCGAATTTGAGTTCCTTCAGACCTGTTGGGTGAATACCCTGTGGGCCAAGACTATAACAGGGTCCAAAAAAGAACTAGATTCATTCATGGGATAGGTTTCAGAGTAGCAGCCGTGTTAGTCTGTATTCGCAAAACGAAAAGGAGTACTTGTGGCACCTTAGAGACTAACAAATTTTTTTGAGCATAAGCTTTCGTGAGCTACAGCTCACTTCTGAAAGCTCATGCTCAAATAAATTTGTTAGTCTCTAAGGTGCCACAAGTACTCCTTTTCTTTATTCATGGGATAGGTTCATCAATGGCTATTAGCCAGAATGGGCAGGGATCGTGTCTCTGGTGTCCCTGTTTGCCAGTAGCTGGGAATGGGCGACGGGATGGATCGCTTGATGATTACCTGTTCTGTTCATCCCCTCTGGGGCTCCTGGCATTGGCCACTGTCGGAAGACAGGTTACCGGGCTAGATGGACCTTTGGTCTGACCCAATATGGCCATTCTTATGTTCTTATGTCCTGGAAATTTATTACTGTTTAATTTATTAATTTGTTCCAAAACCTCCTCTACTAACACCTCAATCTGGGACAATTCCTCAGATTTGTCACCTAAAAAGAATGGCTCAGGTGTGGGAGTCTTCCTCACATCCTTTGTAGTGAAGACTGACACAAAGAATTCATTTAGCTTCTCTGCAATGGCCTTGTCTTCCTAGAGCTGGGGTGGCCTGAACAATTTGTAGAGTGGGGGTGCTGAGAGCCATTGAACCAAACTGTAAACCCTGTATATGATAGAAACCACTGCTGTACCCCCAGGTCCACTACCTATATACTTGAGTGCCCCTTTAGTACCTTGGCAGGTTTCAGAGTAACAGCCGTGTTAATCTGTCTTTGCAAAAAGAAAAGGAGTACTTGTGGCACCTTAGAGACTAACCAATTTATTTGAGCATGAGCTTTCGTGAGCTACAGCTCACTTCATCGGATGCATACCGTGGAAACTGTATGCATCCGATGAAGTGAGCTGTAGCTCACGAAAGCTCATGCTCAAATAAATTGGTTAGTCTCTAAGGTGCCACAAGTACTCCTTTTCTTTTAGTACCTTGATCATCCACCCTGCTATTAAAGCCTGCCTGTGAGATATGCTGAATCAGTGCATTTCCCAGGGCAATTGATCCATTTGTCCGTGGGCAGCCCTTCCCACTTTTTAAATCAAACTCAGGAAGTGTAACTGAAAACAGACAAGACTAGCTATGAACTGTGCTCTTTTGAAATGCCATATAGGTTTTGCAGTCCACAGTGGTGCACCATCATTACCAGTGAACCCAAACTGTACATCTGGAGGTGACTCAGAAATGTGATTGGATATTCTTGTGTCAAGTTCATGCTGAGTATTATCATCTGACCAGCAGTGTGGTTTGTGGCATAATCCTAATATAATGGGGATTTTTCACACCAGCATTCCAAAATACACTGAGCAGATTAGCAGCACCCGTTTGCAGTATAACATTGGTCTGTTCTGAAAGCTAATTATAACCCTAGCCTTGAATTAAAACAATCTTGTTCTACAGGAGGATACAGCAACATGAACTAAACATGTTAACCACCCTTATCTGACTATAGCTCTGATACAGCACTCAGATATTACAGTGCTGGGTGTATAGCAATATGTGGATTAGACAGGATATGGCCAGACCAGATTTCTGTGAAATGAGTTAATGCTTACATGATAGCATCACATGGTTGGCGTTCGTTTTGGGAGAAGTGTACACAAACCATTGGATATCCATGCATTGCTTTAACTGGCACTGTAGATGCCAAGGATTTTTAGATTCATGGGGCACAGATGGGATTACTAGAAACTAATGATTAATAGTAGGCTACCTTTCAGTGTAAGTAGGTGCAAGGACATTTTGTCAGTTTGAGGGGAGTGACATTATTTCCTGTAATATTTTCAGTGATCACTTGACTTCTTAAAGTTATCTTTGTGCTTTCTTAAAGTCCTTGTTTAACTCAAAAGGGATATGCTTTCATTTCTTATCAGCTGATGTTAGATTTCCACAGGTCTTTGTTTTTGTGAGACTTCTATCCCTTTCCCTAGGTTTTGCAACTTTGCATTGCCTCTGTCCATTTGTCTTTCTGGTCTCACCCTCTTCAGTTGTTTTTGCCTCTTTTCACAAACCACTGGAAAATTCAGAACAGGGATTTCCTGTTCTACTGCAAATTGCACTGGTCCCTGGATATTCCTTGTTGCAGTACGTGCTTTGCTTACATAGTGAACATCAGGAGAGTAGCAATTTATTTTAATAAAGATAAGTGATTAGAATTTTGTTTGTTTCTTTTAAAAAGTGTCACTACAAATATGTATGCATGTGCAGTCAGCAGTATCTCCAGGGACGAGAACTGTCATGTCATACATACCATAGCTTAACGTGAGCAATTCTAAATGCCAGCAAAGATCTCATCATTGTCAGTGTTTTGAAACCATTTTGATCGGACAGTATGTGAGCTAAATAAAGAGTATCAAGAAACTACAACCAACCACAAAGCCTGTTTCATACAGAGCTGAGCGATACAGAGATCATCTTGTGTTCCCCTTAATAAATGGGCATGGTACTGAGATGCAGTGCTTATCACTGTGGCATAACCACAAAGGCCCCAATTCAGAAAAGCACTTAAGCACATGCATAAGTCCTATAGACATCAATGGGTCTTAAACACATGCTTAAAATTAGGGTCCTAATCCATATAAAATGGAGCCAGTTCTCCATTTCCTACTACAGAGGTGCAGCCTACAGAGGCTACAAGATTAAAGGCTTTCCTGAATCTGGCCATAGATTTAAACAATTTGTAACGAGAAGCACGTATTTAGGAGCAATACTGCAAGCGCTCCTATGAAAGGGAGAAGTCTCCTTGCTCAGTAGCTGTGATCCTTTTATGCATGATATTTCAGTAATATCAGCTTGTCCAAAATGTCCCATCAAATGGCAGTAAATGGCTTTTAAAAAAATTAATTCATTTAGTTGCAACTGAATGGATCTGTGCTGATTGAGTTCTCAGATCTCAAGGTCCTAAAGCAGGCAGGCTGGGGTAATGTGTAATGTATCCAAAACTAAGTGGCTACATTTGCATCCAGCAGACATTACAGAAGGTGGAAGAAATGCAAGAACTACTGCAAAGGGAACTAACAGTAGGACTGGATTTCCAGCATGTAAATTGCTGCTGCTAAGAGTACCTAATTCTTACTGGCAGATTTTGGGAAAGTAACATATTAAGTCTTTGAGGGCTTGAGAGAGGCAGATTGTCTGCTAGATGGGTTTGCTGATGGGATTTTTCTTTTTCACAAAGGGTTTACTAAGTGTAATTATTATCTTTTGAGAGACTTGAACAGCATTCTCCGCAGTGGCTTCTGAAGACTCTAAGAGGAACATTTCAATTAATCATTTTGAATGCTGTTGGAGTTCATTTATAGATCTCTGAGGCCAGAAGGGAATTTTAGATCATCTAGTATGACTTCCTGGATAACACAAGCCTTAGAATTCCATGCACTTACTCCTGTATTCAGCCCAATAAGTTTGCCTAAAGCTTATCGTCCAGCAAGGCATCCTGTTTCGATTTGAAGACAAAAAGAGATGGAGCATCCACCACATCCTGTCGTGGCTTGGTCCAATATTAATTTCTCTCTGTTAAAAAATTGGGCGTTCTTTTTATTATAAATTTGATGGGCTTTATCTTACAGCCACTGGTTCTTGTTATGCCTTTCTCTGCTAGATTAAAGAGCCTTTTAGTACCTGGGGTATTTTCTCCCTGGGATAATCCTTAGAAAATGTCTGTGTCATGAAACTTCCATGGTGGGGTGGGGGGGAACACCGGTAAGTGTACAATAAGGACCATTTTTGCTCTGGCAGGGAGATGTCCTAAGGGAAGCAGTACATTTTCCCCTCTCTCTAAATTCAGCTGATTCTTTGACCTTGTTTGTGCAAACTGAATGCCATTGTTTCATCTGCCTGTTTTATGTTCCCTTTGCAGAATCGTCAAACCTTTAACAGCCTTAGCTGCCTTAGCACCACAGTAGATGACTGTGCTCCGCAGAATCAGTTCTGCCCTGGTGTCAACAGCCCCAAGTCATGGACAGCATCTCCGTCCTCCTCTGATGTCATGCCAGGCAGGACACCAGCCTGCACCCCTGTGCCAGAGCCGCACTCAAACGCAGAAGAATGTAGAGTTAGCAAAGACGACTCCTCTTGGGAAGAGTCAGATTATTGTGCCACGGAAGACGAGAGCAGTAGAAAAGAAGATGAAAGAGCTTTATGGAAGAGTAGTGGGACAGGGGGGCGGAATGTCTTTCCGCTAGATGGTGAATTAGACATTGAGCAAATAGAAAACAATTAAAGGATGTTGTTTGCATCAGGGTTTGGGGATGTGAATTAAGAACAGGGAGTAGTAGAATCTCCTAGGTTTAATCCTCGGGTTATACTGTATTTAGGCATAAAAGCAAATCAATGTTCTCGTCCTATCAGCAATAGGAGACAAAAGCAGCCTTGCCAAAATGTCATCAGGTATCCTGAGAAATTTTTTTTTTAAATCTTGAAATTCTACATAACTACTGTAGCCAGATATCAGCTAGTTTGGTTAAAATAGCCCATGAGGCTTTGGAAAGAAGCATTCTAGAGCTCTCCAAACTGCATTTCCCCCCCTCCATCATTAAGTCAACAGCTTTTAGTAAATTTGAAATTGCAGCTGTTGGAGTAACTGCAATTTCTTAGTGAATACTTGTGTTTAGATTTTTTTTTTAAGGACTGGAAAATAAAGTACTGGTTTTGATTCACAAACTAGGTACTGTCTAGTACAGAGAGCCAGACTGAGAGGGGCTATGTTATGCCTCACTGGGACCCTCATCAGCCTGGACTTCCTGGGTAGCAAGATATAAGGAATGTTTCATTTTAACTGATTCATACCCCCTCTTCTGATTCCATACTGCACCTTAGACACTAGGAGAGGAGAGATTGCAAGGGGGTGATGAATCCTTAGTTTAACATTTCATCCTGGAGATCATTATTCAGCTCAAGTTTGAGTTAGGGATCTTATAACTGAAACCTTGCAGTCCTTACTTAGGCAACACTCCTAAAGTCATAACCACAGAACTATCCCATATTGCCTTGTCAGAAACCTTTTTAGTCCTGCAGTCATCAACAGAGCCATTAGAGGGAAATCACAAGCATAGTGCTTGACATTTGATCATGATCACAGCAAAGGATTTATATTTTCAGTTTCCTTAATTCAACGAAAGCAGAGGCTAGGGAACGCACAATAAAAACAAACCCCCCTGGGGCCAGATCATCAGCTGATGTAAGTTACCTTTGACATCAATGGAGTTATGCCTGTTTACACCAGCTGAGGGAGGATCTGGCCCATGTCTCAGTTTTTGGGAACTTCAGATCAGTGTTAGAGCTGTGCCGGGCATTAGCATAAAAGCAAATTCTGCTGTTTCCAAAAGAAATTGGTATTAGACTCAGCTGCTTTAGTGTTCTTCCTTTCAAGCCTCTCTTTTAGACCCAGTGGAAAAATAGTCCAGCTTTCTACTGGGCTTGTGAAAGCAAGGCTTTTAGAAGAGGCAACTCAGTGTTTGGCAGGTAACATGAGTTCTAATGGTGACTGTTCTGATCTTGCTCTCACACCAGTGTCAATCTGAGTACGTCCAGTGTAGTCAGTGGAGCAAAGCCAGTAGAAAACTGGTGTAAGTGAGATCAGAACTGGAGACTTAACAATAAAACAAAACAAACATCCCAACAGGCTCGGATTTTCTTAGATGTCCTTGTCTGGTGTGATAAGAGTACATTGATTAAAGCCTTTGTGCTTGTCGGGCACGTCTGGCAGGTAACATAGAGTGAAATTCTGACCCAGAGGCAAAACTCTCATTGACTTTCATTGGGGGGGGGCAGAATTTCACATTTAGTTTTGCTGAAGACAGAAGGTACTTACTTCATCACTGTGGGAGAGTCCAAGTGAGTCATCCTCCTCTTTTTGAAGAACTCTTGTGAAAGCCTGTCCAAGGTTTCATACACCAGAACCTTTTTGATTACTCCTCTGCTTCTACCTACATCTTGCCAGCCTTTTCTCCAGTACTTCTTACTTCAGGGATGTGATTTTTTTTTTCTTTCTTTTAAGGGTTCATTAAAAAAAACAACACAAGTTTGTTTTAAATTTGGCATGGAACTCATAATGACTGTGAGGTGACCTACAGAACACTGCCAGCACAAAGCATCTGGTGCAGCATTCGCTCTGTCTAAACTGCTGGACAGCTTGATCTTACTGCGCTTGAGGATTTCCACAGCACTAGTGCTGTACAGGGCTTGTTGCCAATGGTCATCCATGTTGTTAGGGTAGATGCAATAGGTGTGATGAGAAATTGCTTTCTGGTCACTTAGGATGGGTTTTATCCTGTGATTTACCAAATCACAGAAATAAAACACAAACATTCAGAGAGGGTTTAAACCCTGTCCCACTAACAAATACAGATTTTCCGTGCTTTCGTTTGGCGTGTTTTACTGTGAAATGGTTTGATGTAAAATGCAGTATGATTATTTGACAAAGTAAGCTCTCAAGATGTTGAAAAGCCAGGTAGCAGCACTGAAAGCTTCCCCTTTCCCTGTCCCCATTTTTAGCAACGATAAAGTGGTGAACATTAAGTTTATACAATTTATCATACCTTTTACCTTGGTAAAATAAGCTGTTCACTTGCTAAAAGGTCTATGAGGAAACAATCTTTTCTTTTCTTTTTTACTTATAGGAGAACAATAGCCTAGCTATGAAATTTTAACCACATCTTCTTATGTGACTGCACTTTTTTTCTGCAGTGGTTCAAGATGTGTGTAGCATCTCGTATCACAGTGGAATCCATCCAGTTGTGTGGCTTTATAAAGTGTCCAGTCAAATTGCATAGAGTGTTTTGTTTGTGACAATGTTAATTTCAGCTCTCCCTCTAGATAGGGTGCTGGCACACAGTGGAAGCCAAACAAGTAATCATTTTGGGGGGGTGGGCGATGCTTTTATTTTTATTGTTCGGGAACTAACACAGCTGTGTGAAAACAATGTTTTGTTCAATGCATTAATCGAGAAAACACACCTTGTCTAAATTCTTTAGGCACATCATTTGGAAAGTGCAGTCAGAAGTTTGTATGCCCAAGTTGGGGGGTGCATAAAGGTGATCACGCACACATTGACCCTTGCATCCAGAAGTGCACCCTGGGACACATGCACTTCTGTGTGCACACTTTTTAAAAAGACACACTGACAAAATATCAGTTTCCTCAAAAGCAGACTAGCTATTCAGTGAAACCTCTAAAGCAGTGGGTCTCAACCAGGGGTCCCTGTACCCCTGGGGGTACACAGAGGTCTTCCAGGGGGTACCTCAACTCATCTAGATCAGTGTTTCACAACCTGGGGGGCATGGATGGGGGTGGGGGGGTTGCAAGTGCAGGGTGGGTATTAGGGGGTGGCAAGCAGGGCAATTGCCCGGGGTCCCATGTCACAGGGGACCCTAGAAAGCTAAATTACATGCTTTGGCAGCGCTCAGGCTTGAGTCCCAGGCAGCAGGGCTCAGGCATCAGACTCCTGAAAGGGGTACAGTAGTCTGGAAAGGTTGAGAACCACTGCTCTAAAGGAAAGGCAAGAATAAGATGCTTTGGGGTAGTGCCCTTCTCGTAAAGAACTGCTACTCAGTTCATTCCGGGATGGTCTCTTCTGCTGGAAGATTGCCTAATAAGGGTGGTTTCTTCACGGTATGAGAGAATACTTTGTTAATGCTTTATTGTCTATTTTATCTTTTATAGCCACACATCATACCATTTGGCTTCAGTGACTATTTTGAGTCTTCCTGTGAAAGTGAAATGACTGGTATTTCCCCCCAAATGATAGTTCCTAAACTCTGCTGGTGGCATAGCTCTGAGACATCATTAACATCCAATCAGCTACCAGTTGGACTGATTGAACACTGTGCAAACGCTCCCAAATCCTTTACTGTCAGTTATGGCTCCTGAACTGTTAGTATTGCCCCAGCCTCTACAGCACCAATCTTGTTCCCATTCCCTCTCCTCTGTCAAGAGGTTGCCTCTCTACTGCAGATCTTTCTTTCTGACCTCTACAGCTCCACAGAGGTCAATATTCCTAAGCCTGATAGCTCACAGATGCAGTGGTGCAGCGGTTCACAGATGTAGTGCATTGGACCATCACCACAGTGCTTCTAGAGTATCTCTCTAGAAGGATCTAGAGTATCTCTTGTTATGCCGATTTGTGAAAACCTGGACTGACTTGTTTTTTATTTGTTTTCTTTTAAAGCTATTGAAGCACTCTGGTATTTACATATCTCCAACTTTTAATTCATAAGGGCTTTTATTTTTTTTAAAGGGCTGCTATGTCATGTTAAAACATGCACAGTAGGAAAGTGACCAGATGGATCACTACCCAGCTGCGTTCAACATAGCAGGAGCATACAGTTTACATTGCAGTACAACCTTTTTGCCTTACTAAAGATGCTTCTACAATGAGCAATGGCCTTAGATGGGCACGTTAGCATAGACACAAACGACAATTAGCAACAGTTTTAGGCCACAGTGGTGTTTTGTTTTGTTTTGAGGGTTGGTTTTTTGTTTTGTATGATTTTTGTACTGATTTTCAGGTTAATAAAGCCTTACTTTTTAATTTTTTTTTCCTGTAGAGGTAAAACATTTCCGGATTTATATGTATATTAAAACAATTTAAAAAATCTGAACTATAATATAGTATGTGGGGACATCCTATTGATTGTAAAATTAGAAGGTGTGTTGCTCTTCAGAACATGATGGAAGCTCAGCAAGATCTTAGACACGCAGTGACACCAGCTTAAAAACAATGGATCCCTATGGTGAGGATTTCTTAGCTTTTTAGGACTTCACCAATATTACACAGATGCTTTGAATAACCCGTATTTCAAATTCCTACCATATGCAAGAGTCTGGCACTATGGAGCAAATGATTTTATATGCTAGGTAATTAACAGTCTAATCATCATGGAGATAGACTGTGACTGATTTGGAACATGGATCAATTTGGATTACAGATATTTAATGATGACAACAAAATATCAACAGCAATAAAATTTCAGCATTCAATAAAATTATTTTTAAAAAGTATATTAGTGGATAATGTCCTTCTTGTTAGCACTGGTAACTTACTCACAGGGAATTTGCTGTGTATTTGCAGGTATAGCTTATTGAGGTTGTTCTATGAAAGACTGCAATACATCTTCATATGGAAAAAAGGAGACACAAAGGAAGTATTTGTAGAATAGATTGTAATTTCTCACATAATAGCCTATTTGGCCAATAAAGTTGTGTTTCAAGTGCATTGTTTAAAGATCCTGGATAAACAGGACAATGGACTTATGTAGGACATTTTAGGATTGTAGCAGTGCTTTACAGAGTCTGTTTTTGATGTTTAAGAATTGAAAGACGATGACGGACAAAAAAAAGCCTTCTGAAAGCTATGAACTGAAGTAAGAGTCTCTCCATGTTAATTGCACAAATGCAAATGTACGTAAATGTATACAAAGTTGGATTTGTAGAAGGTGTGATCTTTGTTCAAAGACTGTTCTTTCACCTGAAAGTCAAGAAGACTGCTGATTTGTACTCTCTCAATGACTTTATTGCACTAGAGCAACTCAGTCTCAGGAATTTGCTTGTTACTTTTACTATGTAAATAAAGCTTCCTGGTTCAATAACCGGTTGCCCAGCACTGGTCTTTGTTTATGCTTTGCTATGTTTCTCCATTACCAGGGTACCGCTGGTGTTGACAGACTTCCTCTGCTACTATAAAGACATGGAGCTTTGTGCTGTGGTTGTTAGGCTAGGTGGGCCTTACCAAAGGCAACAAGTACCTTTTAAATCTCCGGGAATAACCATGGTGCCTGAAAAAAACAAGATCCCAAATAATCTCCCTCACACCTGTACACAAATAGGACCGTCCACATGAATTTCCTTCCTGTCCCACATGGAAAGAGGTTGGAGATCAACCACTGCTGTGATAGCTTCACGCTTTCCTCTGGACCCCACAGACACACCTATGCAGGTCCAGTTCTACAGTGAGGGAGAGGCAGAGACTAGGTAAAGTGGTGGATTGTTGCCCTAACAACCCTGCAGAAATCCACTAGAAATTTATCAGTCTGGGACTACTCTATCTTTTCCACAGGAACCTCTGGAGCAGCCTTGATGATGGGAAGCTATTGACCTCTTCCACATGGACTGCATGCATGTGGCTCCCAGTAGCCAAAGGATCACAACCCTTGAGTAATGGTGCTACCCACATATGCCATGGTAGGGCTAGTATTTCTGTGTAGTTTTCCAGAAACACACAGATTTACTGTTGATGAACAAAGATAACAATTGAGTCTGTTCCTTTAAAGGAAAGGGAATCTAATAACCTCCCCTCAAATAATAATTGGTTATCTATATTTGGGTTTAGAAGGGCACGTTTACCTTTTGCCCCCACTGAACTTTAATATAACATATATATGTTCATTTTTCTTACAGCATTAAAGTACAATACTATATTTCCTCTGATTTGCTGGGCATTTGTGTCATATGTATATAACGATTTAAGAGAGTCAAGCAAAAAGAAATAAGGAATAGATGCACAGAACAAATGGATAATGGAATGACATATACAACACATACACAATTTGGTTCATGATATTTTGGGTGCCAGAAATAATTAAAAACCTTCTTTATAGTAGATGACCTGTACTACTTAGAACCACTAGATAATTCACAGTTTCTGTGACACTTTTGATAGCTGTCTTTAATGAGGGTTTATGTTGCCCATTACCAGGAATTAGTACCAGTCAAGCTGGCTTCAAAAAATGTCATATATGCAACAACAGCATAACATTAGTCTCACTGCGCACTTGTGGTGTCGAGTTGCTGTATCATTCTGAGATCAGGATGCAAAAAGAAGGTGAGTGCGTGAGTACCAAAACCTTCCCGGGACAGCTGAATTGAAGGGGCAGATAATAATATTGGTGGGCTTATCCTAGGCCCAATTCATCTATCAACATTAGGGCTGTAAATTAATCGCAGTTAACTCACACGATTAACTAAAAAAAAAGAATCACGATTAAAAAAATTAATTGTGATTAATTGCAGTTTTAGTTGCACTGTTAATAGAATCCCGATTGAAATTTATTAAATATTTTGGATGTTTTTTTACATTTTCAAATATATTGACTTCAGTTACAACACAGAATACAAAGTGTACAGTGGTCACTTTATATTATGATTTTTATTACAAATATTTCCACTGTAAAAATGATAAACAAAAGAAATAGTATTTTTCAATTCACTTCATACAAGTACTGTAGTGCAATCTCTTTATCATGAAAAATGCAACTTACAAATGTAGATTTCTTATTGTTACATAACTGCACTCAAAAACAAACCAGTGTAAAACTTTAGCACCTACAAGTCCACTCAGTCCTACTTCTTGTTCAGCCAATTGCTAAGATAAACAAGTTTGTTTACATTTAGGGAGATAATGCTGCCCACTTCCTATTTATAAGGTCACTTGAAAGTGAGACTAGGCGTTCACATGGCACTTTTGTAGTCGGCATTGCAAGGTATTTACGTGCCAGATATGCTAAACATTTGTATGCCCCTTCATGCTTCGGCCACCATTCCAGAGGACATGATTCCATGCCGATGACACTCATTAACAAAATAATGCATTAATTAAATTTGTGCCTGAACTCCTTGGGAGAGAATTGTATGCCTCGTGCTCTGCATTCTGCCATTTATGTCATCTTATAGCAGTCTCGGATGATGACCCAGCACATGTTAAGAACATAAGAACGGCCATACTGGGTCAGACCAAAGGTCCATTTAACCTAGTATCTTTCACCTGACAGGGGCCAATTCCAGGTGGCCCAGAGGGAATGAACAGAACAGGTAATCATCAAGTGATCTATTCCCTGTTGCCTATTCCCAGCTTGTGGCAAACAGAGGTTAGGGACACCATCCCTGCCCATCCTGGCTAATAGCCATTGATGGACCTATCCTCAATGAATGTATCTAGTTCTTTTTTGAACCCTGTTATAGTCTTGGCCTTCACAACATCCTCTGGAAAAGAGTTCCACAGGTTGACTGTGTGTTGTATGAAGCTCATTTTAAGAACACTTTCACTGCAGATTTCACAAAATGCAAAGAAGGTTCCAATGTGAGATTTCTAAAGATAGCTACAACAATGAGGAGTCCTTGTGGCACCTTAGAGACTAACAAATTTATTTGTGCATAAGCTTTTGTGGGATAAAACCCACTTCATCAGATGCATGGAGTGAAAAAAATAGTAAGCAGAATATATATTATAACACATGAAAAGATGGGAGTTGCCTTACCAAATTGGGGGGTCAGTGCCAACAAGCCAATTCAATTAAGAGAAGTGGCCGATTCTCAACAGTTGACAAGAAGTGGGTCAATACCAAGGGAGGGAAAATTACTTCAAAAACAAACTCCAAAGAGGAACTGCAGAACTGGAATTAATTTGCAAACTGGACACCATCAAATTAGGCCTGACTAAAGACTGGGAATGGATGCGTCACTACAAAAAGTAATTTTCCCTCTGCTGATACTCACACCTTCTTGTCAACTGTTGGAAATGGGCCACCTTGATTGCATTGGCCTCATTAGTACCACTGAAGTAATTAACTAACCCTCACCACCCCCTTTCCATGTATTATTATTCCCACTTAAACAGGGAAACTGAGGCAGAGAACATTTAAGTGATTTGTCCAAGGTCACTCAAGAAGCCTGAGGCCCATTAGAACACAAATCTTCTGCATCCCAGTCCAGTCTAAGACACAAGCTCAATCTTATGGTTAAAAAGCAAAGGGAATTTAGGAGTTGCCTATTAATTCACAGTCCTAAATCAAGATTACAAGGTTATTTGTTGAGAGTGACAAGCTAATCCCTGATAATTGCAGCCATACAACCAGACAAAACAGGCATCAGCTGACCTAAGGCCGAGTTAGGAGGAAGTTCTGAGGCAGTGAGTGACGCAGTTCAGTACCAGTTCTGTATGATTAGTTGACACATCCTTTCTCTGAAGCTGTTTAGAGGTGGGCATGGCGTTTCTATTGTAATCAGATGAAAGTTCAGGAAGCATTGGATTTGTAAGCGTTTGTGTGAAGCAAAGTTGTTGTTTTTTTTTTAAATAGTTACTGATGTTAAGGAAATTGCTTTTTATGCCTATAATCCCAGCTGATCAGAGACTCGAAGAGTAGGGACAGTTTTTCTTACCATATTGAGATGGGGAGGGGAGGGGAGAAAAGGCATGATCTTTAGAGTTTTAAAGAACTGCTTTCTTTAGTCTTGAAACCAAAGCCAACTTCCATATGGGGTCCTGATTTTCAGAATTGCTGAGCTCCCAGCACTCCAAATGAAGTCAGTGGTAACTGCATGTGCTCTGCTTCTCTGAAAACCAACCCTGTGAATTTCTTTTAAGAAATGCTCACCGGAAGCTCTTAAAACAAGTGGAGGAGAGAATTAAAATGAGTAGGAATTCAAGCAACCTACCCCTCCTATCCTTTTGTGTTCTGATATTGACTAGGTGTTAGCAAATGAGGCATTCTACAGGCAGGTGGGATATTCGATATCATGGAGCAGTGTTTGAATATTGTAATGCCCTGGGTCAGTGTGTGACTGATTTAAATAAAGTTAATAATGCTTAAAAAGAGATCTAGGGAGTGGACACTGACTCCAGTTCAGCAATAAATCGTAAACTCAACTTAGCACTTCTCAGCAGCCATATTTGCTGCATGGATTCAGCTGGGCTGCAGAGAGAGGCATTTGACTTGGAGTGCCCTTAACATGACATTTACCGCAACATGCCCTGTGCTATCTCCAGTAGATCTCCCACAGGGAAATTTATCAAACAGATACGGGTCATAGGGTTCAGGTAGCTACAGTAGTTAGGGTGTGGTATGGGTGTTTGGTATCCAAGAGAATTGGAGGCGAGCATAGAAATAAATACTGCAAAAGAAACTAAGGTGATTGAAAAGCCCTATTTATAAAGTAGAACTGCGTCTTCCTGAGGAGGTAGAGGAGCTGATTAATACAGCTGAAAAATCTTTTTAACTCCACACTACAGTATACACCTATTTGAGTTATCTGAGATATGCTCTGTGTGTTCCACTTCCTATCATGATCTGGATTGCTTTGTGGTACACAACTCTGTTTTCTTTAATCCACAGTTAAAGAGAACTGTAACTCACTCTCCTGAAAATCAGTGGCCCCTCCCACAGAAGCCTGAGTGAGACTTTGCTTGTAAATGCAGTGAGCCTGAATACCAGCAGATAACACAGAGATATTAATTTAGACCATGGCAGGAGCATTACCATTCAGTTATAAAAGCAGCCCTATCCCCGTTCTGAAGGTCATGATAAAGTTTCACAGTAATAAGCTTAGAGTGAAACTTTAGCACCATTTATAGCCAGGGCAATTTCTCCAGCAGAAAGGTATACCCTCCCCACAGTGCAAGAATGGAGACCATGCACAGAGCATATTCACAGTCTCCTCTGCTAAGACTTGACTTTCAGGTCCACAGCAAACGTTGCAGCCTACAGAGGCAATAACACCAGTAGGTTATCACAACACAGCTTAAAATCAAATATTTTACAGTGATGGCTGGAGGACTGGTGGAGCCCAAGTCTCAGCTGGTATTTTACAGTAAGTCTGCCCCTACTGACTCTGAAGATTTAAGGCGCAAACGGCAGCATCGAGGAGAACTGAAATGCTTGGGGCAGATTTTGGTAGCAGGAAGAGAACTAACCTTTTCCTTCTGCCCACATCCCCCACCCAAAGACACCCCAATCCCACCAGCTCCCTGCATTTGCTACTCGTTAGTTGCCAACACCTCATTAGTGTTTGTTACCTAAATCAATTACCTTTTCTGTTACAGGTTGTTCACATGCTAAAACTTTAAAGTATTTAAACCACTTCTTTGGTATTTAAAGCCACTGCTCTTGAATGAAGATGAACACAAAACAGTCTTGGAAGGCAACAAGAGCATACTTGATTGTTTTTGCTAACTTGTCAAGATGAACTGATTTGAATGTGATTACATTAGTCAGAACCCCCCACAACCCCTGGCCGTATAATAGCTGTGTCATTCCACTGCCTCTGAACATGTATTTGTACAATACTGTGCTAAGTTTGGTGGCTCTCAAGAGTTTTCTAACTATTTTCACTCATTCTTCTGTTGTTTGTCACCTTCTCCAATATGGCAAAGGAGGGCCTGGACATTCATGACAGGGTCTGGGACTAGTGTGGAGAAGAGATTGTGGCGCAGCATTTTAGCACTAAGTTGTATTTGGTCAAACCACTTTAGTTAATATAGACAACGTGGGTAATTCAGCATAGGAGTTAGCATTTTTCTAGTGCTTTGTCTACTCCTTAACCCTCACAACACCCCGGCAGGCAGGTACTTAAGTGTTACTCTGGTTTTGATAGATAATGAAACTGACACAGAAAAGTGAAGTGACTTGTCCAACGCCAAACAAAGTCAGTGGGAGACCTCAGATTAGCTCTCAAGGTGATGACCTGACTCCCAACCTTCTGCTTATCCCCCCATTGCTGTAAAAAGCCTCCCCACTGACCACTAGGTTCTTTTCTGGTGCATTATTAAGGTTCTTATAAGAACTTTAGATAACATTGCTGCACTGTGTGTACAGCTGGCTAAAGCATCATATTGTGTGTTCTATGAAGAGCTTATAGAAATTGGAGCTAGAAGAGACCTGTTACATCAGACAGTCCTTTCCCATATAGCAGTGCATAACACTCCAAGGAGCAGATTTACTAGTGGTTTGTCTAGGCTAGTTTTAAATGTCCCGAGCAATGAGGTTTCTACCACTACTCTTGGGAAATTATGCCACAAAGTCTTATCTTGCACCAAAAGGGAGGAGTGTCTGTAACTAATAGGCCAGGTAAGGAATTTGCCATAGGGTAGCAGAACAGCCCTGTCTCCCCCAGTACTAAACACTCCCTACCCCATAAAAAGGCCCACAATTTCCTGAGTGCAGCTTCTTATGCACCTGAAAGCTCCTGTCCTTGACTGCACCCACTCATTCACAGCTGGGTCACTGACAGACTGATTAGGGTTTCTGTCTAGTTGGCTGGTTGCAGCTTTTTTAAAGGGGCAGTTCACAGGCCCTTCAGTTGAGTTCCTAAGGGACTGATCTTTTATAGACAATACCCAAGGATGCTTTATAATAGATCTGTGAGTGACGCCATGCCTGTCACTTGCTGTTGGGAGATACTATCTGTACTTTTAGGGGAGACAAGACTCTCCTGACTTCCACTTCCAGCTCTTTTTGATCTCACCTAAACTGCTCTCACGAGCACATTCTTGAAGAAAAGAGGCAGCAAGCATTTTAATGTGGCCAGTACGGCTTTATCTAGAGGGAAATGGGAAATAAATTTCCCCTCCCAGCTCTGTGTATCTGTACAACCCTAGAACCCTCTCCCTAAGGAATGGAAGAGTTTCCATAAAACTACAGGCCAATAGCATTTGTTTAACCAGCAAACACACAACAGTAAATTTCCTCTCTGGCTCCCTAAAGGGACTGGGTCCTCTGGTAACAAGCACAGTTTTGATCACAGTTGAGTTAACTTCTCTGACCACTATCTTTTAGTAGCCAGGGCTTTCTGGAGACCTTCTATTCTCTTGTTAGCAGAGATCTCTCTGGTAGGTCTCTTGTCCCCTTTCACATTACCAGCAAAGGATATTTTGACAGGAAGGGAAATCCCACACTACAAACCATATGTTCTTAACTTAGGGCATTTTCCCTTTAGCTCTTTCACCCCAACATTTTCTCCCCTCTCTTATAAGCTTGAGTTTGAAACTCTCTTGGTGTGGATCTAGGCTGAAAGGAAATGCTTTGAAACCATGCTTTACTATTGAAAATGCCAGCACTAGTCTGTGTACATTTTTTAACCCTCTCTTAGCTTTTTCTTTAACTCATAATTTCCTTCATTGCCTTCACTTGCTTTTACTCATTTTACCCCAAGTTGTCTGTCTGATAAGGACTGGTAGAAAAAATTCCCACCCCATTCTCAGGGCCCAGTCATGTTAACACTGGGTTGCAAGTTCTTCAGTAAAAGAAGCAAGCCTCAAAATCCTGATGACCCCTCTCAACCCCCAAATTTTCCCCTGGGAAATGATCTTGGGGAGACTTTAACACTCTGTAAAGAGAAAAGAGAGGAGAATCCACTGTTAGAACCCATGTATGTGGGCTTAAGGGAGACAGTGTGGCCTAGTGGTTAGCACAGCTGAACTAGACTAAGAGTCCTGGGTTCTATTCCCAGTTTTGCTCCTGACTCTGTGTGACGTTGGGCAAACCACTTAACCCCTCTGTGCCTCTGCCTCCACATCCGTAAAGTTCACTTAACGTTTCCTGCCTTTGTAACATCCTCTCCTGAGTCCCAGCGCAGTGTGCTAGCCACTAAGCCACATTCCCTCCCATAGCACATGCTTTGTACCTTTGAAAAAACCTCCCCATAAATGACTGTGAGTGGAAACAATCAGTGTGATGTGACCAAATACAATAATGTTCTCACTTGCAGTTACTGGAATGATAGGACGAGGATCTTATATTTTCTTTCTGTTAATTTGTCCTTTTTGGCAGCCCTTTACACCCAGTTTGACAGGTAGTAAAAAAGCTGTTCATTTTCTTATTTGCCTCGAGCTATTTGTATACAGGAACTTTGATGCTTCAAGACTTCTGCTGAAGTCCTTATCTTTGCCAAAGATGTTCTGTTGCATTTTTTCCACATTACCTCTATAACAGTATCATCCTGGCATCCAGTGAATTCAGACTACCACTGGCATCAGCAGTGAATCACCTATGTAACGTGGTGTGCAGGGCCCTTTAATGAACTTAAGTTTGCAGGCGCAGGTAGTTGGGAATGCACCACATATGAGCTCTTCCTTTAATCCTATTCTTAGAAACACGTGTTCCTGAATCTCTAAGAAACTGTTGGAGGGGCATAAAGGACGACTTGGTTGGCTGAAAACAACAAAAGAATCAGAATCACAGTACTTGGGTTTATTAATTCGGTAAGTCAGTTCTCTAATGAAGACGGCCACCAAAAGACCCCATGTCAATCATGTTATTCCTCAATTTGTAATAACTGTACTTATCTCCAGAATCTAAACCACTTCAGCCCCAGACAACTGTCAATATGTAGAAAAATGCAATTAAAGGTTTGACAAACACATAAAAGGGGGAAATGTGAACATGAAACCCGAATAAACTGCCAGACATGGGAAAATTCCCTTATCATCCTTTCCACAATGACATCATCACAATCTTGGGCAGTGAGAACCCAGAGAGATGTCACACTAACCCTGGGCTAGGCTGTGCAAGATGCACCAGCCCAGATGAAGGAGAGCCACCTGGCCCCAGAGGCTGAGCCGGGGAGGCATCCTGCCCTGAGTTCCCTGGCACACAGGAGGAGAGCACCTGCTTTTACAGTCTGCAGCAGGTGCAGAATACTCTCCTGGTGCACTGGTTCCACTCTGGAGACAGATGCAGGGGGCCGTGACATGACTCTAGTCCTGCCTCATCCCCCTTAGCTGGACTGTGTCCCTGATGGTGCCGGTGGAGCACAGAGATTGTAATTGAGGTTGTCCCTTATACAGACCATGCAATGAGGAGTGATGTCTCCTTCCCTTTTCCCCACTCTATTCACAGACACAGTCTGATCTCTTTCTATAGCACACACCTTTTCCTGTTGTTACTTTATGAAGCATTTTTCTCCTCTGTAACCACAAGGGTTTTTGATGTGAGAGTTCATTTTACCTAGGCATTAATTTTTTGGACCGAATTCAGCCCTGGTGTAGCTTCTGTGAAGTCCATGGCACTGCACCCAGGGGTGACTTCGGCCCCATGTGTTTAGGTGGTATGTATCAGGGTCTAATCCCACAAGGTTCTGGGTGCTCTAATCTCCCACTGGCCTCAACAAGAGCTGAGGGTGCTCAGCACCTTGCAGGACTAGTCCTAGCATATTCACAAGATTTAATTTGCTTCAATGATTAGTAAAGGCTGAAAACCACAAGGGCAAAATATAAAGCAGTTAATGTAGGCAGCAGCGTGCTATTTAATTCACAGATGATTTCACTGCCCTCTTCCTGTTACAAGTAAGATTTCCAAGCAATAGCAATGCAGGGCAAAGTTATTACTTGGCTTTTTAAATCTGGGAACTGAACACCAGATCATTAAGCCTGGCATCCAGCAGCCATAAAATAACATCTAAGTATCGGAGGCTATTTTTAGCAGTTGAAGACTAAAACAATGTGACGAGATGATGACAGTTCAAATGTGGGACACCCATGCGAAGCAGGACTTAAGTGGCCCCTAGACCTTGTACTTTGACTTCAGTTGGAGTGGAGTTGGGCCAGTGCTGCGCGTTTCTGAAAATCTCACCGATAGCAGGCCCCGACTGCTGCCCTGAGCAGCTTCAAAGCCCCCCACACACTAGGCTGAGAAATCTCGAACAAGATGCTACTCGGAGCAGATGGTTACACCCAGCCAGGAGGAAATCAAGGATGTCATTACAAGATGAGGGGGTTCCCCCAAAACTTCACCTTGGGACTGGTGTGCGCATGCATCTTACACACAAAGTTCTGCACTCATCTACAAAAAGGGGCAGCCTCGAGCCTGACCTATGCTGCCTGGGGATTCCCCACATGCTGGGGCAACCCGCTGCTCCCTGGGTAGGGACAGAGTCTGGCCCAAGTGGCGCAACACCCACTCATGTCAGCTAATTTTATCTGTTCTTCCTCCTGCATGGCTACCTGGCACTCAAGGGAATGGGCGGGTGCTAGAAAACCAGACGATTCACGGAAGTCATAAGCACCTGTTAGGTTTAATGTTTTTATCATTAAGGCATTTCATTTTAGTACCTAGAAATGAGACGCTTTGAAAATCAGGCAGTTAACAACAAACTATTAGCATTACTGGTTGCCTATGGTTACTTGCATATGTGTAGAAATTAGGTGAAGAGAGGGAAATGAATTAAACGGGGGAAGAGGTAGCCTGGTGTGTGAGCTGTATGCTAAGCTTCAGATGTCAAGTCCAACTTCTTTGTGCCTTTAAATCAGTATCTTCTACAGCACGATCACTTGTGCAGCTGTTTCACAATAATGTCCACTGCTTCTGCGAGGTTGTTCACGTATCCATCTGCCTTCACTTCCGGGTGCTGCTCATCGCAAGCCCTGCAGAGGAGACAGTAGGGTGACACTGGTAAAAGTGGGAGTGGATGTTCCATAAACAGGTACATAAAAACGAATGATGGTTTCTCAGAAATACATGAAGAGAAGGGCAGATGTTTAGTTTTTGTTCCATTGCAACTATCCATTAATCTGGGAAGTACTCCCATGAAACCTTTATAATATTACCACTGGCACACATCAGGTTTGGGATATTTGTTGGATGACACTTGTCTATCATTAGAACTACAGTAGAACATAGTCATTTCTCCGATAAATGCCAAACCCGCTTAATTGTGATAATTAGCAAGGATGCCTCTCAGCGACTCTAGACCCAGATAATGGCACAGCCTGTCAATCTAAATGTCATATCTAATGTAGAGGTGGGCGAAATTTTTCTACCAAAACTTTTTTCGGCGAAAAATGCAGCTTCAGCAACACCAAATTATTTTGCAATTTTGTGCTAAATTCACCAAATCGTTTTGATTGAAAAAACCCTAAAAACCCCCCCTAACCTCTGCATAATATCAAAACATGTTTGCTTTATCATTTTTGAAACAAAACATTTAGATTTTTCTATTTCAAATGATATTTTGTTTCCAAATTTCCTTTCATTTTTTTTTTAAATTAAAAATGTAAGAAAAGCTTGAAAATGAAATGAAACCTTCTATTTCACCCAAAAGATTTGTTTTACTTTTTGATTCACTGAACATTTTGAAAAAAAGAAAACTGTTTGCAGCTTGACCGGAAACCATTTTAATTTTTTGATTTGTTAGAATTGCCAGCAAACTGAAAAATCTGTTATTTGCGTAGCTCTAGTCTCAGGGCGTCTGCAAGCCTTTTCATTGCACCAGAAAGTGTGAGCTGATGTTCCTTCTCACATGCTTCCCAGTATGCAGCTATTAGTTTTCTTTAGTGTCCTTCCATTACGGCGCATAAATAAGTCAATCTCATCCTAGTTTACTTCTGAATATGTTTTATTGTTGTTACTAGAATTATGTGTATTATGGTAGGGCCTACAGGCCCCAACCAAAATAAGGCTTCATTGCGCTAGGCACTGTACAAACAGTGGGAGATAGTCCATGCCCTGAAGAACTTACATTCTAAACAGACAAAGGATGGAGAGAAAACACTACGGCACAGAGAGGTGGAATCACTCCCCCTAAGGTCACAGAATTCTTCCTCTGAGGAGAAATGCCAAACTGTCCCCACTCACTTTCTCTTTATTGTGGCTGGGAGGTAGATCTTTCCCTATGCTTCCACTATCATCTGCATTAGCTCCACTCCCTCTCTGCACCTAATTAATCTCATGAGATGCTCTTCAAATCCCATGAGAAAGCCCCATCTCTCTTCTCTGGCTGAAGATGACACCAAGTCCTCACGCTAATAACAAATAGCAATAATAATGGGCTCTTACATAGAAAGTTTTCAAGCCGCAGCTCTCAAAGCAATTTACAAAGGATCAGTATCATCACCCCCATTTTACAGATGGGGAAACAGAGTCACCGAGAGGCAAAGTGACTTGCCCAAGGTGAGCCACTAGGCCAGTGGCGGAGCCAGGGACAAATTTAACTGATCCTATGTTCTAACTCTGACAGTTTCCCCAAGCTCTATCATTTTTCCTGAAGTTTGGCTTTCATATTCTTTTTTCCCTCTCTTTCCCACCATCTCTACAGATCTTACCTGTGTGTTATATTATATCCTACAAATCTTCCATGAATGTGCATAGACAGATGATTTGGCTGGGGAACATTCTGTGATACCTTGTATGGATGGCGGTCTATATAATTAACTAATTAGCCAAAATGAATGCATTGTATCTTACATAGCATTTTATCTATATCAGCAAGAGCTTTTAGAAGAGTTTGAGCATCCATGTTTCATTGCAGGCCTCTGATTTTATAAAGTTTATGAGCATTTCAGTTTACTACTACAGATCAGAATTCATTCTTGGCCTGGAAAAATAAGTGGGCTCTATGTAGTTTCAGTTGATGGGGGACTAAGGGTTTAACCTGAGGGACTGTGTCAACTTTATACCTGTTGGGCTGAGTTGTGAATCAGAAAATACATGGATTTTATTCTTAATGGCTTCCCTCTTGAAAGAGACGAGAGCCCAGTTATCCAGCTCCCTTCCCTCTCAGTGGCCTATTTTCTTCTGTAAAGGGCAAGACTATTTAGTGAGGGTTATTGTATTAATGGGGGAAGATGCATTTCCCATCGGATGTGTGGTAGCCATGGAGATTCTTATTATTTATGAAGTGAAGAATTTGGTGGGTACTTGTCAGTACAAGTCCCAAATTATTTTTCAGTTTTTGAACTAGAGCTCCCTGGAGTGCTTTCCTTGCTGTTCATTTTTCAGAAGTTCTCAGAGTTTCTGAATACATGAATTCCTTACAAAGGAGCTGGGAATAGCCTCTTTCAGTAGCCCATGCTGGCTGAGATTTCATTTGTCAGAAAGTTACAAAGGCCAACATACAGCTAGGGGAAAAATATTACTTTGCTATTTGGTTTTGTTTGTGAGATCGACAAAGCAACCTGCAAAACAAAGGAAATGGCCGCAGGAAGCAGACTGTACTTTGGTATCAACTTTAACAGAAATATCTTATCTAAAATGTAGAAGATTAGTTCATGACTCAGTGCTTTGGTCTTCTAGTTCTGCTTTGTTACATTGTCATGGTGCAATAATAATAGTGATGATGATGGCAGTTTCATTTATTAGGATTTCCTCACCCAAATAAGCATTTCCTCAGCTCACACATGGGACAGCAGCTTATAATATACAATGGAATAAAATAGGCAAAATCCAAAAAATATGAAACCAGTAAAAATTAAATAAAGTCTTCAGTTCTGTGCCGCTATCCATACTCACCCACTAACTTCAATGGGAGTTTTGCCCAAGGAAAGATATGTCTATCTTTGTTTCACTTCATATGATACAAGTAGATACCTCTTTCCGAACCAGAATTCAAACTGTACAGAAAGTTCATTTGCATCCTGAGTAGATATCCTGAGTGTAAAAAACAAGACCTCTTTCCATTTTACACATTAAAATATGCTCCTTTTCTCACTTTCACAGAAAAAAAAAATACCAGTATACAAGAACTGTTCAGAAAAAGAAAAACTTTTACAGGAATTTTCAAGTAAACTGCATTCTCTGAGCTACCAAAAAAAAAAAAAAAAAAAAATGAAATGCTTATCTGAACTAACACTCCAGTGATCTCTCTGTAACATAAGGTTCTGTAAACTTGAGTGATCAAGGTAATGCTGTGTGTGTGTGTGTGTGTTGGAGGAGGGCAAGCTAGGTTTACAGCCTGAATACTGTAATACTAATTGCAAATATGCTATTGTTTGGGGTTAACCAATTTAAAGATGTCCCTGGTGTACAAATACATTGCAGTACCACCAAAGATGACTGAAAATCAGTCTATAGGTGACTTCTCCAATTCTGAAGAACTTTCAAGGCGAGGCTGGGTGCCTCAGACAGCTAAAGCTACCCATTGTAAGTCTCATATTATTAGCAGTGCTAGAAAACCACTAATGGGCTGTTTGCTAGGAAGTGGTTGAAATAGGCTAACAATACTCTAAAATTATTGCATCTCTTTACAAAAACTGCGCAAACGGGTTCTGAATTTAATTACGGCTAAGTCATTATGTTGGTCAAACATTTATTATTTTGTAAAAGCTAATTATATTCAGCAAACAATAGAATATGTACAAGTTATTAGACAATGTGCTCAAGATGCAGTTGTGTTTCTGACACAAGCAGCAAGCGGTTGAGAAGGTCAGACTGTTTTTACTTGGTCAGTCTAGCTCTCAGATGACAGGGTTTGCTTTCAACACTCTAGTCCCAGGTAATATATTTATTTTTGTATATCTATCCAAGTAACGTGTGGACACATTACATAGATTAACAGATTGCCAGAATGAGAGAGTTGCACAGCTGCGGACCTTCCACTACACAGTGTGATTTCACATGTGCTGATTTGTTTGAGGAAAACTTTTTAGGGGTGGAAAAATTAACAAGAGGCATGATTTAATACCAGGTGACTGTCAGTGCCTATGATGGACTCTGAAAGCAATGTCTGGAAAAGGTGTGAGCGAGGACAACATACTCTGGAGCACTGCAAGCTTTCCCAGACAGCTCTGCTAATGTACCCCCTGCCCTCCGTCCACATCTGCAGCACCCTTCCCATTTATTGCAGCCTGCCCATTTCTGTTCTGTTTTGCAGACAAATAGCTGACAGGACTAAAATGATCTATTTGTTACCCATTCTGGATGTGAACTCAACATGGCAATTGGCTTTCTATATAATGCAAACTTTGGTTAGGAGAGATCTTTGCAATTTGTTACTTGCACTGTATAAAATAAAACACAGATAGATGGACACGTAACCCTTATTCAGGAGAAATTCCCATTGAAGTCATTGGGACATAAGCAGGTGCTTGAAGTTAAGCATGTCAACAGATAGTGATCAATGGCTCCATGTCTAGTTGGCAGCCGGTATCAAGTGGAGTGCCCCAAGGGTTGGTTCTCGAGCCGGTTTTGTTCAATATCTTCATTAATGATCTGGAGGATGGCGTGGATTGCACCCTCAGCAAGTTTGCAGAGGACACTAAACTGGGAGGAGAGGTAGATATGCTGGAGGGTATGGATAGGATACAGAGGGACCTAGACGAATTAGAGGATTGGGCCAAAAGAAATCTGATGAGGTTCAACAAGGACAAGTGCAGAGTCCTGCACTTAGGACGGAAGAACCCCATGCATTGCTGCAGACTAGGGACCAAATGGCTCGGCAGCAGTTCTGCAGAAAAGGACCTAGGAGTTACAGTGGACGAGAAGCTGGATATGAGTCAACAGTGTGCTGTTGTTGCCAAGAAGGCCAATGGCATTTCGGGATGTATAAGTAGGGGCATTGCCAGCAGATCAAGGGACGTGATCATTCCCCTCTATTCGACATTGGTGAGGCCTCATCTGGAGTACTGTGTCCAGTTTTGGGCCCACACTACAAGAAGGATGTGGAAAAATTGGAAAAAGTCCAGTGAAGGGCAACAAAAATTATTAGGGGGCTGGAGCACATGACTTATGAGGAGAGGCTGAGGGAACTGGGATTGTTTAGTCTGCGGAAGAGAAGAATGAGGGGGGATTTGATAGTTGCTTTCAACTACAGAGGGGGTTCCAAAGAGGATGGCTCTAGACTGTTCTCAGTGGTAGCAGATGACAGAACAAGGAGTAATGGTCTCAAGTTGCAGTGGGGGAGGTTTAGGTTGGATATTAGGAAAAACTTTTTCACTAGGAGGGTGGTGAAACACTGGAATGTGTTACCTAGGCAGGTGGTGGAATCTCTTTCCTTAGAAGTTTTTAAGGTCAGGCTTGACAAAGCTCTGGCTGGGATGATTTAGTTGGGGATTGGTCCTGCTGTTTTGAGCAGGCGGTTGGACTAGATAACCTCCTGAAGTCCCTTCCAACCCTGATATTCTATGATTCTATGTGCTTATGTGCTTTGCTGTGTTTGTACGGCACCTAGCACAACAGGGTCCAGCTCTGTGACTAGGGCTCCTCAATACAAGTAATAAATGATAACAAATACTAATAAGAGCAACAACAGGTTCGGAGGGTTTATTTAATTTCAACTGGTTTAACATTTTGCTTGTTTTGTTTCATTGTACTTTTGAAGTTGCTGCATGGTGACCTTCGTTATGTGAGGGGAAACTAACAAATAAAATAGTTCTTTATATTTTTATTATTGCACCGTGACTCCCTTGTGAAGCAGAACAAGGAATCTTGAGCAAACAGTCCAGCTCTATCTATCCCCTCCTGCTAACTGTAAAATAGAAAATTTCTATTACTGTTGACACCAACACACAAGCTGGCCATTTGCTCCAGCTTGCAGGCTGCCTTGTAGATCTCAAAACCCAACCATACCGTAACGTTTTTTCCTGAGTTTAATATTGGCCATTGTAGTTTTCTGTCCCAATGGAATATTAAACAATAGCACTAAAAAGCTAATGACAAGGGTTACATTTTCAAAAGTGTGCAAGTGATTTAGGAGCCCAAGTTCTATTTTCAAAAGTGATGTAGGCAGAGCTAGATTTACAAAAGTATGTAGGTGCCAAGAGAAGCAGATAGGCACCAAGTGGAATGTACAAAAGCACCTATGTGAATTAGATGCCTAACTCCCATGGAGTTTCAATGGGAGTTACATGCTGAACCTGCTCAGGCACTTCTGAAAATCCCACTAGGAGCTATCTGCCTCTGCAGGTGCCTAGATCCCTTTCAAAATCTAGCCCTTAAGAGCTTACATCTCACTGACTACCTACATCTTTAGCTACTTAAATACCTTTGAAATGTGGCCCTAAGTCACTTTGCAAGTGAATTAAACTAAATCAAATTAAGGCCACTTCCATTCTGAATAAGAGAATTCACACAGGGTTTAATGTGGTTTAACTAATCCACTTTAAAAGTTAATGTGGATTACTTTTCTGAGTGTTCCCATGTAGACAAGCCCCAAGTGGCTGGGACAAGGACTGAATCAGTACCGAGAGTGAACTACCCTCTGAGCTGTACAGATTGTCTTGCCCAGGTTGGGGTTGTGTAGTGTACCTATTAAGGCTGAACAAAGAAGCTCTTTCTCCAGGACTATCAATCTGTCATACTTCATGAGGCAGTGAACATTGCCACAGGTTCTCTGCCCATTGTCCCCACTGGCTCCTTCCTACTTCACCTTTGTCCCTGCCCCATCCTCCCCATTTTCTTTTCTGCTTTTAGTAAAGACAATGTTGTAATGCAATGCAGCCAGTTCTACAATAAACTAACTGAAGATTTATTGGCTAAGAAACAGAATGAGAGTTAATGAGAGGTTACAGCAGGAAAAATATATGTACAAGTGAGTCACAGTCTGTAATTCCAAATGATAGCAAAGATGTAGTAATCTGCCAGTTTCCTAAAAGTCTCTCAGGGCTACCCAGAATAACTCTGGGGATCTCTGTCTTCTCATGCAGTCATTTTGCCTTGTTAGAATCCAAACAGTCCAGAGATCAAGGATCTTTCTTTGAATCCATATTTATAATATCTTCATACAGAAAGTAAGCTGGCAGTGTCTCTACACATGTGGGCTTTTCCTTTGGTGGGAGTGAGGAATGTACTTTGAGTCTCTGACCTCAGGTCATCACCACAATGCATAGCTGTGGTGAGTGAAGTTATCCAGGTATTATTTGCACATTAGTATGTAATGTGCTTTGGGATTCTCTGAAATGAATACAGCTATATACACATGAGATATTATACATTTAAGAGGATGTTTTGGGGGGCAGGATAATAGACTATTCATATGCAATGGACACTTTCAGTGTAACTACTTCCCCCACCCCCTAAAATGATTCTTGTCCATTATTACTTTAGGATCTGCTAATTTGTACCTTTGTATGTGTGGTTCCAGGTGGGTGTCTGGTTTTGCTGGGGGTGAACCACTAAACACATAATCATAAGGAACCGTTTATCAGAAAGGACCCCAAGTCTTAGAATGTATGTTACCCAGAAAGTTCTTATTAGATCATGTAGGCAGTTTGAGACATTGATAGCAAAACCCCTGTATAAGTACAAGTGGGTTACTTCACACTGAAGACATGGTGATCATACAACTCTGCACTAGAGAAACTAGCAAGCTGGTTGGAATGTCTTTTTTCAGTACTTTGCTTGTATTATTCTTTAACAAACACATGGAGAACAAAATGGGAACAGCTGAAGCACTATATGGATAAAATATAAAAGGCTTAACACATGACAGTGTAAACTGAGACAGTTGACATGGATTGCCATGGCCACAGGGATGAAAATAGCAAGATTATTCAGATCAACCTCAACTAGACCATCAGAAACTTGACTTCAGAGAATAGGAGCAGATGGTAACCAACTAACACATGACTGACACGATGGATTAAAATTAGCTTCTTGCACAATTCCTTAAAAATAGGGGTGTGAAGGAAAACAGCGTGCAGGGCCAAAGAAAGGTACAGATGTTAATTTGAACAAGACAAATGATCTTGCATTCCAGTGTACAATGCTGAAGTAATTTGGCAAATCTAATCTGTAACAATACGTGTCCCCCTGTTGTTGACCTTTTTGCAATACTGCATCCTGTAAGAGAGCTAAACTCATTCCACACAACCTCCTTGTGTTTATACAGGGGAATCTTCTTGTGTCACAGCACAGTTCCCACTTACTCGCTAATTAAATAGGATACACTCCCCCCACATAAAATTAAATTAAAAAGTCTAAAACCATTTCTCTTGGCAATGTGTTCTTCGAGGACTCTTACTGAACCTGTAAACGGCATCAGACACAGTTTAACAGGATTTTCTTTATTAGCAATATAAACAGATACTGTTAACCTTTGCTAGTCTGTTTAGACAGAGGCAATAATTTTACTGAGTGCTACAAGAGAAACTCTTTTTTTAGTCCAACATGGGTAATTTAATTAGTTCAGCACTGCAAATCCAAATAAATCACTACGACTGACAGCACGTTGATGCATCGTTAGTAAATGTCTGTACAGTATGTTTCCCTGACATTATAATTTGAGATGAACCAGAACCAAAACCACAGAGCTGAGCACCCAACTTTGAAGAGGTTTGGATCTCACTCTGAGCTTTGTAGCTTACCATTATCTCTGTAATGGGCTGGGACCAAAACTCCAAATCTAAGCATTTCTGAGCTTTGGGGAACTACAAAATCAGATCTGTGCAATGATCAAACCCCAGGTCAGGACCGGCTCTAGGCACCAGCAAAGCAAGCACGTGCATGGGGCGGCACAATCCCAGGGGCGGCAGTCTGGTCATCCTTTTTTTTTTTTTTTTTGGCTTGGGCAGTTGCGCTCTTGGAGCTTGGGGAGGCAAAAAACCTAGAGCCAGCCCTGCCCCAGGTTCAGAATTCCCTTTGAAGAGAGGAAGGATGGCCTGGCGGCTGAAGCACTAGACTGGGACTCAGGAGAGCTGGATTCAGTTCCTTACTGTGCCACAAAATTGCTAAGTGACCTTGGGCAAGTCAGTGAATCTCCCAATGCCTCAGTTTGCCATCCTTTCCCTGTTTTGTCTAGTCTGACTGTAACCTTGTTGGGACAGGGAACTGCCTCTTATTCTATAATTGCACAGTGCCTACCACAATGGGATTTCAACTTTAAGTGGCGCCCCTAGGCTTTGCCATAATACAAATAATAATCAAGAAAAAGCTTGGGTCTGCCTCTAATTATTATATGCTTTCTTTTCTTTTCTATTATTATTAAGGCAACATTTTTTAATCAGAGATTACAAAACCCTTCAACAAAAAGATCTAACAATAAGGAATATCATAATGACACCCTGTACCTCACTGCACTATTTCTGGTAAATGCACTTGCAAGAGCAACAGAAAACAAGCCTGTGCAAGAAGTCATCTATGTCACAGATTCCTAGCAACCTCCATCTCGCTTCTCTTACCTCCCAGAACAGCACACATAGCTTAATTGTATTTAATTCCATCTAATTTACATGCAAGAATCCACAAATGGGTTAAATTAACAGCCAAATTGTTTGCTAACATCTAGGGGAAATCTGTGGGTTTGTCTCCTAATTGTTCCATATCATGTGAAAAAGCTACAGTTTTAACAGAGCAGAAAAACAGACTTAGTAGATGAAGTGAGCTGTAGCTCACGAAAGCTCATGCTCAAATAAATTGGTTAGTCTCTAAGGTGCCACAAGTCCTCCTTTTCTTTAGACTTAGTAGAGCGTTTCTTCAGGAAACAAACTGTCAAAATGCAGGAAAACACATGGACTGAGGGGTTAGAGAAGTATTTTCCCCTGTAAATCAAAAACGGGACAAATGTTAGGAACTAGTTACCTAGATCGCTGCTTTCTTGCCCTGTTGGAACACATTTTCTGAGGTGAATAAGTTCACTTTTTAAACACAGGCATGCTGAACAAGTTAAACTGAGGCACTATGCTCATTTGTTTGCTTCCTAGCCAGTTGGCTGCATGGTGATGCTAAAGGGGGTGTCCTCATGTATAAAACTCTACAGATAATATTCATTTAAAAAGAACGAGGTCAATGCTGGTAAGCCTAAAATTAGAACTGAGTGGGTGTGTTTCGGTGTCCAAACACACGCATGCATGTCATACCTCCCTTTGCTTTAGCCCTGTGGGCAGGAAGGGTGCTGAGGTATACTGAAATCCTTTGCTCTGAACTGGAGTACTTGAGAGAGCAGGATTATATTTCAGTGCTCCGCCTATTTACCAGGATGCAGCACAGGGTGGTGAGACATGGACATATGCACTTGTGAACAAACCCAGAACCATAGTCCTGGATGGCAGGCAGCCCAGCAGCAAGGTAAGAATGCTATCAGTGTTGCAGCTCCTTTGTTTTCCCTCAGGATGGGGGGGAAGGGTAGACAGATAGGTTTGGGATGCCAGGTTTTAATGACTGTGCTGGACCTTGAGTCTGTCCAGTTCCTTGATGAACATATAAGAGGACATGAGGAAATTAAAAACAGTTTATGTAATTGCTAAGACTAAAATCAGTGGGGAGAGAATCCTGCTCATGTTCCACTTACATGAAATTTAAGTCATATATTATTAAAAGATCTTTGAGTGCAATTCAGTTGTTTGGGAGTCAGGCCAAGTCCCTCCAACACCTGGGAAGTGCAGGTATTTCATAGCAATTGGAAGCAAAAAAGAAAAAAGAGCTAACAGGGCTAACAGTCACGATACAATATACTGTAGCTACTTGGTGCCATGCTCGAATTTATGGCTTCCTCATGCCCTCCCTCAACCCTGCCTACTGCATATCAGGGTTCCTCTCAGCCAAAGGATTCCCCATTGTCCCAATTTTGTAGCAGTTCTCCTACCCTCTCTGCTTCCTACCACATCTGAGAGCCACTTCATCTTCCCATGCCCCTGACTCCGTAACTCTGAAAGGAGGCGGCCTGATTTTTTCCATCTAGTGTGCAGAATGAGGAGAAAGGAAGCTGACAGCTATGAAAGCGATTGGAATCCTTCAGAGGTTTCTCTGACAATGAAGAATGCCCTTACAGCGGACATGCTGCTGTGACCACTGCCCATTTGTATTCACAGATTGCTTCGGGCACACCCTTCAAATGGAGTGCGTTCAAAGCACAGGGCTATGTCACTCAGGAATAACATAAAAAAACACAGCCAAAGGAAGATGAGACAGTGATAAAAATTGCTGGGGGGCGGGGCAGGAGGAGGGTCAAGCAGGTCTCAGAAATAAAGGGGGAAAGCAGAGCAAAGGCACGATAAATCAGAAAACTAATATCAATGGAGACTGTTTCTGAAAATCTTCTAAGGAACACTGAAAACACAAGATGATTTGGTAAGCATTAGCAAGAAGGTTGGCAATGTGACGCAAGAGAGGAAGGAGTGTTTCCAGTAGTTAGAGCAGGAGACTGGAAGTCAGGTCTCAGGTTCCATTTCTCGCTTTACTCCTGAATCACTGTTTGATTTCTGACAAGTAACTTCACCTCTTTGTGACTCAGCTTACCACCCTGTGAAACAGGTATCATAAAAACCTTCCCAGTCTCCCAATGGGTGTTGTAAGGCTTAAATAAATATAATAAAATGATGGTGATAATACCTTAAGCACCTATACAGGGTTTTTGTCTTCAAAACACTTTACACACTTTAATTAATTAATTAATCCATCCTGATAACATCCCTGAGAGATAGTAAACAAGTATCACCAGACAGAAAGGTTAAGTGACTTGCTCAAAACAAGAGAGAAAGTGAGTACATCAGATTTGCGATAAATCCCAGTTAATTAATGTTCATAAAGAGCTTTGAGACCCTTTGATGAAAAGAGCTATGTACCTTCAAAAAGTTATATATACTACAGCAGGTTTCTTGCATCTTTGATTTCTGAAAAATTCACCATTGTGTGTGCTCTTCCATTTCTAAAACAGAGTAAGTTGGTCTTTTACGAAGAATAAGTACAAGTGAAAAGAAAAGAAAGCCGTTAGGCAAAATAACTCTAATTTGAAATCCTATCCATTTTCTTAGACAATTTACTGCTTCCACCTTAACATTCTCAATGAACGTAGGTCCAGTGCTGCAAACCGAATGAGTTAGTACATCCCTGACTAGCCGTGGGAACTCAGACACAGAGAGCAGGAAACAAGACACAGAATAGTCTCTCTCATGTCAGTCCACTAAGGGCCTGATCCAATGCCCATTCAAGACAATGGTAAGAATACCATTGGGTACATCTACACTGCAAAAAGACCCACAGGACTTGTGCTATGGGCTAAAAATAGCAATGTAGACAGACATTCAGGTTCAGGCTGGAGCCTGGGCTCTGAATCCTGGTGAGGGGGGGAGGGTCTTGGCTCTCAGGCTCTAGCCTCAGTGGGAACGTCTATGCTGCTATTTTTAGCCCTGTGGAGACATCTATGCTGCTATTTTTAGCCCCCTAGTGCAAGCTGTGTGAGCCCAAGTCAGCTGATCCAGGCTCTGAGACTCGCCTCCTTGGGGCTTTTTTTTGCAGTGTAGACGTATTCAGTGACTACAGTGGGTGTGGGATTAGACCCTAAAGGACATATTCTGCAACCCTTACTCATGTTGAGCAGTCCCTTCCTCCACGAGTACTTCCATTCATTCCAATGGGACTACTAATTAAGTAAGGGACTACTCACCATCAGTTGGGGTGGGCACAATCTGGGCCTTAGGGCCTGATCCCAGGCCCACTGAAGTCAATGGGAGTTTTTCCATTGTCTTAAATGGACATTGGATCAGGTCCATTTAGAAACCCTGTCTCTACCTGCGCTAAATCATTCTGAATGTTCAGTCCTCAGCTGGGTGAATTTTTGTGGCTGTACATTTGCAGGGCCACGAATTTATCTGCATCATGTAAACGTGTAGTCCTGTGAGAACCTATCAGTGATTTTCACCCTGATAATGTTCGGCAGCTCACAGCAGAGATCTGTAGCATGTCATCCAAAAGCTGCCCTGAAGACAGCATGCTACTATGCAACTGAGACCCATGGATAATGTATTTCCCATCTGTGAATTTCACCACTCTGATGCGGCAGTCTTTAAACTCAAATATTGTATAACTGCAGTAAGCACACAGCTGGCTACGTATATTTACGGGCAGATTCCCCCTCTCTCGTTCATGTTGGTAGTAACTTACTCCTCAAGTAGTCCCAATTCTCCTATATTTTAGATTTCTGTAGTTACTGTACCAAACAGTCTATAAATATACAATTCTGAGGAAGCGGATGACATGAGGAATTGTACCCCTCCCCCCGCTCTTTATTTTTTCTTTCAGGAAATGTAGCGCATGTGAAGGTACCAGATTAAGAGCTTTGCAGACTGACGCCCTCTCTTTACATGGCCTAAGAATACAGCATGGACAGTAGTAAAGAAAGCTTCTCAACAACCCTCCCACCAATGTGCCTCAGCCTCGTAGGGACCACTGCCAGGGGTGAGAAAGCTGGACAGTTGCCACGTCCATTCAATCTTTGGCCTTTCTGTTGAGACTGCCAACCAGGTGGCAAGTTAGTGCCGGTTCTGATAGTCGCGTCATGGTGACATATATCCCCTAGGGCCAGGCACTCAGCTGAGACCAGCAGCCCAGTTCACATTTCGTAGGCTGCCCCCACTGCACCGATGACGGTATCCATTATGGTCCCTTTGTTTTCTTCACTCATTCCCATCTCCATGCCTTTATCCACAATGCTCTCTGTGCATAGAACAGTCTCACAAAACCTGTTCACTAAGGCCTGGTGCTACCAAAAGCACCACGTGAATGGATCCCTGTTACTTCACAGAGCCCCTCTGCTGTCAGTGGGGCTCTGCAAGCATGAAGGGGCTCACCTGGACAGACCTGGGGGCTACTCTAATTTGTGCCAATTAGCCCTGAGAGTGTGCAATTCCATTTGGTCAAACGAGCAACCCAATGTTAAGAATGTTGCACAATGGTAGCCATTCGGAAGTCAATATCTGCGAATAGTTGCCCTGCAAGTACTATCATTTTGCTTTATACTTAAAACACCACATAGCTGGGAGGGAACTGCTGGTAAGTGTTAAGTTTTAAATGGTGATCACTGTATAAGAAGAGGCCCAGTTTTCACATACTTTGTAGATTCTGTCAAGTGTGGGAGCTAGTTGAACTGGAAATTGCACATGTTAATATACTGGTATGTTACCGGAGGGTTCACATCTGTTTCCTTGATGATAACTTAAGATGTGTCAAGTTTCAGGCAGACTAAGGGCCAAATTCAGAGTGTGGCCTAGTGGTCAGAGCACTGGACTGGGACTCAAGAGGACACGTGGGTTCTATGCCTGGCTCTGCTGAGTGACCTTGGGCTAGTTACTTTACCACCCTGTGCTTCAGTTTTCCCATCTGTAAAATGGAGGTAATAATACTGAATTCCTTTGTAAAGCACTTTGAGATCCACTGATGAAAATTGTTATATAAGAGCTCGGTATTATTATTATTCTCAGCTCATGTAAATAAAGGTAATTCTACTGAAGCACCTAGGGGAAGAGGGTGCAACAGCATAGGCCTTTAAGAAGTTGCACTTGCTTACACCAGGACTGCATTTGGCCCTAAGAGGTTATGGAGCAGTGACCTGAGGTTACTGAACTATATACTATGTATTCAATTTTGTGCATCTTGGACAGGATGTTGCTCTGAACATAATCCAAGTTCAGGCATCCCACAGAACATATGAGACTCCAAATGAGAGATTAAAAATGTGCTTGCTTGCATGAAATGCTAGAAACATCAGTAAACAGAGGACTCGTGCACTGGAAGTGCAAGTGAAAGGCATATTTGTGAGGTTTTGCTAGGATTCCATTGCTCATTAGGAGGAATTTGGAACCTTCTCTGTTGGTATACAGTCGCTTGGTATTGCTTGTGGAATGGGCCTGGCAGCATCTAATTTAAAGAGGATGTTACTTTGTTAAGTATGTTCATGATTGTTGACAGAAGGGTTATTGCCAGACACTTAGAGCAATGTTTCTGAACTTACATTTCAAATAGGAATGGTGAAATCTATGCCCAGCTACAATGAAATGTGAAAGCTATTATATCATTTAATGGACCCTTTTAATCCCTTTGATGACTTCTGAGGGTCTGTTATTTCCTCTTAGAGGAATGGTTCCCTGCATTATGAAGTAGAACGTTGCTTTTCTATTGGCTGTAAATCCTTTTGTGTCTTCTGTGCTGAGTCACTTGAGTTTTTATATACAGTGCATGCTATCATACTCTGGAACTGTACAGCAGAAACGTGGCCTTTGGTATGAGCAGTTGCCATGTATGTTTGTGTAATTGAAATGGTTCCCATGCTGTGTAATCAGAACAGCTTCATTTCTTAAATATGGGTTCATGCAGGGTTCTCCTTTTGTGCATAGCACAGATGTTTTCAATAAAAACAAAAGTCTCCTCCCTGCCCCTCAAAAGTCACACATGCTCTTTGCTGAGAAAAATCTGAGAAAGAACTGCCACAGATTTGCCAAACTCTCCAGCATAGTATGGCATTTGCAAGCATCAGGAGACTGTCCGTTTCCTGCTTGGATTAATTATTGACGAACTATGTGCCTTTGCCATGTGACCTTATTCAATAAATTAAGAAAACATTTTAAAATCCCAAGAAAGGATTTGTGGACATAGACACAAATATACATGTATACAAACATGCATCTTATACACAACTACTGCATTAGCCCTGAACAGATTATGGACTCACTAACACACTGCAGCAGAAATGATTAGCTTCTGGGGCTGGGATTTGCCTAAGGGCATTAGGCACTCAAATCATATTGAAACTCAGTGGAATTTGGGCACCTCACTCCTTTAGACACCTTTTGAAAAGCCCCGCCTGAGAGAACATGTCACTTCATCCTTCTAATTCATTAGACAAGTTCACAATATAATAAATGAATGAAATTCATGCTGACACTTGCATTTGCAAAGCACTTTATGGAAATTTAACTACAAAATGCCTATGGACCTGAACGTTGGGGAGGAAAGGTCTTTTTCAAGCAGTGGAAGAAAGATTTATTTATTTAGGGTTTATGAACTTGTTTGGTGATCTTTAATTATAAAAGTATTGGACCAATTTAATCCGAGGTGTAACTCTCATAAATTCTACAACCACTAATAATGTGATCTTCTAGCAACAAGGTGCCAGTGGCTAAATACCAGGTAGCGTTTAAAGGCTGTTTTCCAGGTAAACTTTTCAGTGAAAATAATACTTCTCTTTGGACAATGTCTGGTGAATCATATATTCTTGCTTTTAATTAGGGATGTGGCTATCAGAAATGCAGTGAGACTCCCAGGAAACCAAAACTAAAGAAGAATGACATCTATGTAATCAATTTCCCATCTCAAATGAAGTGATGCCCTATTCATGGCTAGGAACCAGCATTTTATCACCTTAAAACCTTTTTCAGATGAGAGGCTAAAAAAGTTAAATGTTTCCGAGTTGGAAAATTGAAGCAGCTTTTGGAATCACTTAGCCCAGACAAGCCAGTTGTGTAGGAATGTAGATCACAGAAAGTTCCTTGACCTACCGAACAGGAATGATAGGTCAGTGAAGACTTTTTTCTTTCCTGCTGGCTTTTTATCTGATCTCTCTCAATCACTATCTATATTTTTTATAGTAAGACTCAGCCCCTGCACAGTCAAACTGTATTCAGTGCTCTGTTCAAGAGGTACATTTTCACATGCTTACACCTCTGCAATAAAATGTGGTTTGGTTCATTGGTGATGGGGCAGGGGGTGATGCCATTACCTATTAGATGAACAGGAAAATCATTCATCAAAAGGAAAGACAAACTCTAGAGGCCACAAGCATATCTTTAAAAAGAAACTTATTCTCAAAGTCCAGAAAATTTCATGAGCAGATTTCTGTTTTCAGGTTCTATTTAGGACTGGCCAAAGGACGACAATTCCATTTCGCTAAGGATTTCGAGATTAAAAATCTGGCTTTGTTTACAATTGGCATGAAACCTGAAAACGTAGAAATTCTCCTTTAAGGAAAAATCTGAAAGTGTTTTAGTTTCACAATAATCAGAACACTGTTTCAAGTCTGACATTTTAAAATTGTATATTATAATACATACTGAAAACATTAAAAAATTTTGAAATGAAACCTTGCTTCAAAACAAAAAATTTAAGTGTTTGGTTCCGAAATGTCAATCCCCCCCACATATAAAAATTTTGCGAAAACAGACAGTTTTAGGAAGCGATTCAGTTTCAACAGAACTGCACTTTCCAACAGAAAATGGTTCCATCAAAATGTGTTCTGACCAATTCTAGTTCTAATGAAAATAAGACCTAGTGGTTGGTCTTCTTGAAACGATTGGTAATTTACCACACCCAGTAGATTAGAATCACCCCTCTCGTTGTATCCTACCGGTTGGAATTCCCAGGTTAACAGCCACTTGTTTAACAGCCACTTGGGGCTCTGGTAGCCGCACATTTCCAGTGATAGGTCTTTGTCGATGAAACTTATGCACCATCTCAGCCTAGGCCTGTGAGTTTCTGGGCATGCTGCAAGGCTCATCTATTTCCCCAGGATTTCATGGCAGTGTAAGGCTATTGACTAGAGGGGAGGGGGAATATGTTAACTTTGGGGGGTTTGGAGGTCTGGTAGTTGCCTTTCTGATCTACTGTTGAGCTTGGGGTGTTTTCATATTGTACAGTCCTGGGAGCCCTGGATAGCTAAATATGGCTCTCCTCCTGCAAAGTGATCTGTGTTCCCAGGAGGAGTCTCTTTCTGTTTACTGGAACTCCATGCAAGAGTCTGTCCTTGCAGATCAGCTTGTGGGACTGAGGCTTCATATTTACTAAAAGGAGACTAAGGCTGAGGTTTGCAAAAATGCCTCAAGAACTTGGATTAGAACAAACGAGAATTGGGCACCCACACACCATAGGTGGCTTTGGAAATCTCAGCCTAAATTTATCAGCGTGCCAGGCTCCACTCTTTCTTGATGCTGGAGACCTAACCAGCGAAACACCACCCGCGAAAATCCAGACTAGGCTACCAGCTAGTCATTTTGAAAAGTTATTTGGATGCCCACATTTACATAAAATTTGATCAAAACTACCTGGCACACTCTTTTTTCTCACCTACCTATATTATTATTATTTCCCTGCAGACTTTCTGCATGGCAGGCTTGGTTAAAATCTTCATAATATAACTCCATAAACTTGCTAAACATGGCTGCTTGCATCAAGAGAGGGAATTGCATTGTGTATCTCCAAGGTCACACCTCCATATTAGAGACGGAGGCAGCCATGAACCACATTGTCCAATGCTAGTGGCTGAGTTTGAAATGTGGACTGAGCGCTCTGGATGACCGCTGTACAGTGACAGTGCGGTACTATATGCGTTCCAGAAAGAGTTCTACCATTGAATTCTACATTAAATACACAATGGAACAAACTCTGCCCAAAGGGCAATGAGAAGTCACCAATTTTTTGATATACCTGGGGGTGGAATATAACACCATCAATGCACCAACCCCACTATCCACAGGGTCTTGGGGGAAGAATAACATAAACGGGTGTGCCAAAAAAGCCAGCACAGGGTAACTCTACACTGCAATTAGAGCCCACGGCTGGCCTGTGCCAGCTGACTCGGCCTTGTAGGGTTCGGGCTAAGGGGCTGTTTAACTGTGGTGTAGACATTAAGGCTCGGGCTGCAGCCCAAGCTCTCGGACCCTCCTACCTCACAGAGTCACAGAGCCCAGGCTTCAGCCCAAGGCTGAATGTCTACACCGCAGTTAGCCTGAGCCCCTAAGCCTGAATCAGCTGGGCCAACCGTGGGTTTTTAATTGCAGTGCAGACATACCCATAGAGGCCCAACTGTTTTAACCACTTAGGAACACGCAAGTAACTTGTAAAATGAAGGGCAATGGGCTTTCAAACTAACTGGTACAGACCCACAGTCTAGCTTTGAGCTGGTGCATTGCTAATCACTAAAGAAACTGCTCAGAGTAACTTGAGGATGTGCAGCTCACTGATTTAAATCAGGGGTTGCTGCCACTTCAAAAGCATCCATTTCACTGTAAACACTGCACATTATGGTTTGTTTATTGAGCCGCTCTGTAAACCAGACTTACAGTGCCTTCTCTTCTGTACCTTGCCTGCTGCTAATGGGTACCTGGCCCCACCTTCAATTTTCATAGCATCAGGCAAGCAAAACAGGTTTGCTTGAAAAAAACCGAGAGAATTACAAATAAACACGAACGTTGATTGTCGAGATTCCCATGAACCAGTTTCACAGACCAACTTCTTCAAATCTACATTGCCTAATTTAGGAGCGGCGGAAGCTCCCTAAAAGTGTGTGTGTGGGGCTGCCGGTTCCTGAACCGTGGCCCCGCCCCCACACTGTCCCGTCTCCCCAAGGCCCCACGCCCATGCTGCCCATTCCCCCCAAGGCCCTGCTTCTGCACCGACTTCCCCCCCCATTCTTTTAAAAGTGATGGGGCCCCCATGACCCCCTACTGCCCCCCGTTCCGGCGCCTCTGGCCTAATGTATTCATACAGCGCCTCTTGGATTAGAGGGTGTAAGCTCTTTGGGGCAAAGACTGTCATTTTCTAGATAGTTGTACAGTGACTAATACAATGTAGCTGACCTTAAGATGCTATTGCAACATATATATATAAAAATAAACACACACCCCATTTTTCATGCCTGCATTTGCCTGTTCATGTTTTCTAATAAAACTCAAGTTCCATTGTTTGGAACAGTGAAGTTTGTCACCCGTCCTTTTTCTTTGGGCCAGTCCTAATTTTCCAGGGGTTACTGCCAATTCTTGTATGGCTACCCCGCCTGATGCTGTATGATCCGGAGAAGGGAAAAGCCCTTGTGTGCTTCATCAGGGCATCCTGCTGAATAAATTCCCAGAGGTAGCAACCCACAGTGCTATTCTGCAGACTTTCCATCACTGCTCCAACTGACAGTCCAATCAGCAGCTGTGTCTTCTGTTTTGTGTCTACGATGAGAAAAACAGGCCTGTCTGGCAGCTGAGCAGGTAAGGAAGCTAGCATTGTGTTGTGTGCCTGCAGTCTCTGAGCTACGACAGAGGGCCTGTTTGGGCAGTAAGCTCCTAAAACAGACATAAATCAAGTCTATTCTATTCAGCACTTCATTAGGCAGCTCATGGGTGGGTGGGGAAGTCTAGCAATCAACAACAGAGATCTTAGGATCATCTACCCCACCAGAGACAGATAAGAACTGTGCTCCGCTATCAATGCCTATAAAGGAGTGAACCTGTTCAAAGAGTGAGAACACTTTGCCTGAAAACACTGCATTTATGTAGCATACTTCACCCAAGGATCTCAAGTTCTTAACAAACCTGGAAGGAAATGAGAAAAGATCCGCCCAGTGCAGCAGAGAAACAGGACCATCATGGAACTAGCAAGGGCTCTCTGATTCTCTGTCTGGCTCTGCTCCCACTTGACCCAAACACAGACAGTCTAGCATTGACAACAACTAGCTAACATATTTTCAAAGATGTCAAACCCTGTCTACACTTGTGTTTAAAAACACATTACTGAAAGCATGTTAGCTAACATTTTTTTAAACAAAAAGAAAAGGAGTACTTGTGGCACCTTAGAGACTAACCAATATATAGCTCACGAAAGCTTATGCTCAAATCAATTGGTTAGTCTCTAAGGTGCCACAAGCCCTCCTTTTCTTTTTGCGAATACAGACTAACACGGCTGCTACCCTGAAACCATTTTTTTAAATACAACATATTTTCCTAGTCTGGACGTGCCCAGGGAGTTAGTGTCAGCACAAGGAGTACAACACTGGCATTCCTGGCTCTGAGCCCTCTGTTTAGACCATTAGAACACTCAAAGATGGGAGGTAATTAATTGCCCTTCCTCTCAGATTGGTGTTCGTGCTCCTTAGTGCTCCTTATTTGGAGGTTATTAGCATATCCTTCCCTATTGCCATCTACAGCATGTGTTCAGTCCTTGCAGATTCAAGGTGAACTCCTGGCTCCACTGAAGTCAATGGGAGTTTTGCTGAAATCCTGGCCCCATTGAGGTTAACTGGGATTTCACACTCAGTATGTTGTATTTTAAATAATCCTAAATATGAAAGAATTACTAGCATATACTCAGGTTAGAGCGATGAAAAATCTCAAAGATATTCAGGATGCTTAGATTCAGTTCCAAGCGATCTAGACTATAAGATCTTCAGGGCAGAAACTGTTTGCTATTCTTATATAGTGTCTAGCACAAAGTTCTTGGCTGGCCCTTAGAAACTTCCATAAATAACATAGTTAATAACAAATAATAATAATCCTTCCAAATGGCTCCTAGATGTTATGCTATGTAATAACAGATCAATATTCCAATGGTAGTTTATCGTGGATGATTGCTAATAGGAGTATTATTCAGACACCCAAGCCTTGACATTTGAAATATTATGCTTTTTAGGGCTATCGTTTTACTACTTATTTGTACTGAACCTGGCACCCTGGGGTCCTGGTCCCTGAATGCAGGCTGCAATATAAACAATAGTAATCATTTCATTCTCAGATCCTGATAGCACTACCTTTGTGAGGCTAAAAGGGTTTCTAAAAGGGATCTGTATAGCTCCTAGAACTGACACATAACATGCACACAACAGCTGTAAATCAAAAGGATGACTCACATGAGGAATGGTTCTCTTTGGAATGTCTTCACCAAGTTCAATATGATGGATGATGTGATTTTTTTACCAGCATAGGTAAATTATGGTTCCTGGGTGTCTGACCTCTCCCAAGTGAGATCAAAAACAGTGCGTGTGTGTCATGCCAGAGTGTACACTTGCATTTCTAGTAAAGGTCCAAAAAGCACTAGTCATAGTTCAGCAGGACATTTCGCACTCTCTGGCTCTTCCCCCATAACCCTGTAAGGGTTCGTGCTCAGAACCTCACGGGATCAGACTCAGGTTTGTAAATTTCTTTTCTTTTCTAAAATATTAAATTGATGAAAAAGTTTTATACTTTTTAAATGGAGGGGAAAAAGAAAACGGGAACAGCAGCTTTCTGATTGCTTCATCCTCTTGAGTTTGTGAGTTCTGCTTTTTTCTGAGCACTTTTGCTGGGGCTTTTTCCCTCCTTTCTCATCCACTTTGAGTGAAGTGTAGTCCTTAGGAAAGTCAAAATTCCACAGCACCATCCATAGCCAGGGACAGTGTAGGTGCTGCTACAACCTAAGTTTGCTGGGAATGGGATGACTTTATGAAGCACATTTAACAGTACCCTTTTAATTTATTACTTTGTTACCTATTGCACTACAAATAGCAAGCCTCCAAGGATAACTTTATAATTAGAGTGAAACAGCACCATTAACACACTTTGCTGAATCCTTTAATGGATTCCTATGGTTAGACATAGTTACAAAATATGGAAAAGTAACACATTACAGGGATTTGCAAGACTGGCAAAGAGAAATCTGTGGAAGGCTAATCAATCTTCTGTGCTGTTTTATTCCTGGTCTATGATTAAACAGTAGCTTTAAATGCTAGTTTGGTATTTAAAAAAATAAAAAAAGAATACTTAAGTCCTTATGTGTAAAGGACTTATTAGATCATAAAGAGACAGACTTCAACCTCATTAAAAGAAAAGTTAAATGAAACATTTTAACTTATAGCACAGTACATTAACGCTCAGCAATGTAAGAGTCTTGAGTTAATTGCCTATTGCTTCCCCACCATAAATTATCATCTTCACTAATGGTACAGAAGAAGAACATTCATCCGGACCTGCTTATAAACTATATGATCATTTCCAAATATAGATCGCAGTTGGTGGTTCAAGCTGGAGGGAAAGAATTAATTCACAGTAGGTGGGTGCAATGGGAACACTTGGAAAAAGTGCATTTGACACTCCCATTTTGTACAAGCAAGCAAGAAATTCATATATTCAACCCAAGTGAAACTAGCAGATTGAGCTGCAATTACCCAATTTTCACACAGATATGCAGATTTTGGGGATGCAATCAATCTTCATGAATATTTGTTGGTGCACCTATTCCACATATGCGTGGTGATAGCCTCCTATAAAGTACTCTAAATGTTTTTACTGCTGTGTATTTTTTTAGTTTAATAACTATGCAATATGGGGTTAAAGGGTAGGGCATGTCCTGTAATGATTTAATATATCACTGTGGGACACGATGCATTCTCTAAAACTCTCAGTTTGCTATCCTGCAGCAATGATCTCCACAGCCATTAGGCTTACTGTTTTATTGTTGAAAGCAGCCATGACACTTTTCATTTGGCATTTGTTTTTATTGATACCTGTGTTAAATGACCCCAAACTGCACATATATTAAGGGTGTATTTCTATCTTGTGGCTCTGGTGAGATAGGTATGATCTATTTTTTTGCTGAAGGTCTATGGTGACATTACAAACCAGGAGTGCAAACTACTAATCCATCTCTGCCAGGCCTACTTCTAACAGTCCAAACCTCTAAGCAGCTTCACACAGAAATAAGAGGTTTATGCCGTTGGAAAGTGGAGTCCGCAACCAGACCCAGCTTTCCAGTGAGATTCTCACCATTTGCTTGCGGCCCAGGAAAATCCAGAAATATTAGGCTTTATAGTTGTGAGGTTTCTGTATGGAGAAAAGGTGGTTCATTTTTAGAAGTTTTAAAAATATATTAGCTATTATTTCCTCCCTGTGAATCTTGTAGAGTTGAATTCATGCTAGCAAAGGCAGTCAGAATTTACAAGTGTGTTTGTCTGCGTGTACACACACACAGACATCCCCACCCCTTTCTGCATGCTTTTAAACAACAGTGATCTTAACTGTGCAGAGATCATAGAATCATAGAATCATAGAATATCAGGGTTGGAAGGGACCCCAGAAGGTCATCTAGTCCAACCCCCTGCTCAAAGCAGGACCAATTCCCAGTTAAATCATCCCAGCCAGGGCTTTGTCAAGCCTGACCTTAAAAACCTCTAAGGAAGGAGATTCTACCACCTCCCTAGGTAACGCATTCCAGTGTTTCACCACCCTCTTAGTGAAAAAGTTTTTCCTAATATCCAATCTAAACCTCCCTCACTGCAACTTGAGACCATTACTCCTCGTTCTGTCATCTGCTACCATTGAGAACAGTCTAGAGCCATCCTCTTTGGAACCCCCTTTCAGGTAGTTGAAAGCAGCTATCAAATCCCCCCTCATTCTTCTCTTCTGCAGGCTAAACAATCCCAGCTCCCTCAGCCTCTCCTCATAACTCATGTGTTCCAGTCCCCTAATCATTTTTGTTGCCCTTTGCTGGACTCTCTCCAATTTATCCACATCCTTCTTGAAGTGTGGGGCCCAAAACTGGACACAGTACTCCAGATGAGGCCTCACCAATGTCGAATAGAGGGGAACGATCACGTCCCTCGATCTGCTCGCTATGCCCCTACTTATACATCCCAAAATGCCATTGGCCTTCTTGGCAACAAGGGCACACTGCTGACTCATATCCAGCTTCTCGTCCACTGTCACCCCTAGGTCCTTTTCCGCAGAACTGCTGCCTAGCCATTCGGTCCCTAGTCTGTAGCTGTGCATTGGGTTCTTCCGTCCTAAGTGCAGGACCCTGCACTTATCCTTATTGAACCTCATCAGATTCCTTTTGGCCCAATCTTCCAACTGGTCTAGGTCCTTCTGTATCCTATCCCTCCCCTCCAGCGTATCTACCACTCCTCCCAGTTTAGTATCATCCGCAAATTTGCTGAGAGTGCAATCCACACCATCCTTCAGATCATTTATGAAGATATTGAATAAAACCGGCCCCAGGACCGACCCTTGGGGCACTCCACTTGATACCGGCTGCCAACTAGACATGGAGCCATTGATCACTAAACTAAAGATTAGGATCACTAAAGATTAGGATAGCATCTAATTTAGGCACACTTGGGATGACCTTGTTCTCTGATTCTGTACTTAAATGTGTTCATGAATCTCTTGATAGCAGTTTCTATTGATCACAGTGACACCTGTTGGTAAGAAATGCCAAAGACTATCCCTGCAGCAACCACTTGTGCCAAGAGCAGATATTTCTGTGAGAACATTACAAACTATTGCTTCACCTTCTTGCCGTAAGCAAAGAAACAATAAAAAAAAAATCTGTAGCAAGATCCAACTAAATTGCTATTCAAGGGCAAGTAAGCTTATTATTTTTTAAAACACATCTTTTTGGGCTAACCTAAGGCATTTCATTTCCCCCCTCCCCCAGCCCCCAAAGGAGCAGTGGAGACTTAGGTTCTTGTTTGGGTCCCAATCCTGCAGGCTGAGCCACAAAGGCTGATCTCTAAGCCTGCATGGAGTCCCATATTGGCCCAAGGTGGGCCCAAGGGTACATCGGAACCAATCATCCTGGAGGATCAGGACTTTAAATTGCAATTCAGGAGGCAGAACAGTGAGATTCTTCCACAGTGCTCAGTGTTTAGATTCAGAAGGCTAGATTCTCAGCTGTTGTGAACTGGTGTAGCTGCACTGGCTTCACGGAGCCATAGTGATTTACCCCAGCTGAGGATTCGGCCCAGTATCTGGGAACTTCTGAACCTCTGCTGAACCCTCCTTGTGTGTAACTCACATGCTGTCGACATGAGCAAATTTAATACTCAGCGATTTCCCACGAAGATCTTGCAATAGGTCATAATGCCCTGAGCTGTTATTTCACTGTCAATAGTGGTGGGTGGTGGCAGTGCTATGGATCTAAAGCTTCCCTTTATTCACTGATTATTATTAACACTTGTCTCTGGCATTGAAATGCATATCCACAAACCTCCTTCTGTCCCAGTGTCAGCGATAATATGGACCAAAAGCATCTGGCTCTAGAGCTAGAGTGCTCAGGAGAAGAAAAAAATGCACTGACACAGTTCACTTACATTGCTAGTGCATTGGCTTGGTGCAGGAAGTGTTGATGAAAGGAGTGACACATGTTAACAGTAAAGATCTTGTCAATGTCAAAACAAAACTAATCCTAATGAAAACAGCATTTACATTGTTAATGTTCCAGAACAGCAGAGTGTGTGAGCCTTTCAACTAGATTTGCTCAGCTCAATATGTTTTTTCTTCCCACAGTTAATGCTGAGCTCCAAATACTTAGGGCTCGGGCTCTTACGGTACCTCAGGGGAGATGCTGAGCAGCTATTATTGCCTCGGTGAACTCACTGGGAGTTGAGCCACTCTGTACCGGGGAATGGAAGGTGCTCCGAACCTCTCCGGATCAAGTCTTTAAAATCCAAAACTTGAATGAAGTCTCCAGGGAAAAAGTGAGAACAAGTCTCACAAAAATTGAAGGACAACATGTAAGTGTTACCGTTATGCAAATAAATAATCACCATCATGGCCACCGCAATATATGATTTTAAATAGAAAATTGAAGTTAGACATTTTAACTGAAATAAATAATTCCTATGGGGGAATGTGCTCAGTTGGTTGGAGCCGGAAACTAGGAATCAGATTTATTGGGTTCTGGTTCCATCTGTGCTACTGATTTTCCGTGTGACTTTGGGCATGAAGTTTTGTCTCTTGTGCCACACTTTGCCTGTGTGTTAATGGATATAATAATACCTGAAGCCCAGATACTCCGGAAATATGTGCTTCAGAGATACCATGCAGATATTAATAACAAATTGCACAGCACAGAATTTTAAAAGTATTTTAAATACACTACAAAGAACAATCATGAAGCTGCTAACTTGAAAAGCCATGAATGGGACACAGGCAATGAACAGCTGCATGAATATAGAGCAACGCAGAAGACCTGGAGAATTGCTGTAAGATAATTTCTATTATTTTAAAAAATATTTATGGATTTATCTATTAATATTAATCTATTTATATGATTAATCTATTTATGGATTTATCTATTAATATAAATATTAATATTTATCTATTAATTTAAAAATTTTTTACAGTGCATACACCCAGGCCTCACCGGCTAATAGAAGTGACCTTAAAACAACATGGGAATTCCCTGCTCTCAGCTCTGCACTGGGATGGGAAAGGTCTTCCCCCACAACCTGCTCTGCATCATCAGACTGGACTCCCTGCTATCAAGTATCAGTATAATATTAGCATTCACTGTGATAATGCCTTCACAGTTATGGGGATGCTGAAATAGTGACAGCTATCCTGGAAAGTCTTATATATAGTGACATCAGGATTTACTTGCATTATCCAACTCTCTGATGCAGGTTTTCCATTAATTGGGTTCAGGCTGATATATGCTTTAGATGATACAGTGCTTACACTTCAGTGGAGGCAAGTAAGTCCCCTGCTCACTAAGCCACTAGCCGAAAGTGACCCTCACATTGAAAAGAATACATCTGCCTGGGGTAGAATGTAACCTGCACACAAAGTCTGTAATCAGTGCAGCAGGTAGCTGGCCACAGATGTTGACATGTACCTATGTTGGTGCTTCACAAAGTCCATTGGTTCCTAGTTCATTTTGGGACCAAATTCAAAATACTGAACCTAAGCTACTCTCCCTTAATGGAATGGCACTGGCTAAGTACCTCATCACCCAGGATGCTTTGAGAGAGATGCTCTCTCTCCATGAATAGAGCAGCTACAGAATCCCAGGACAAAACATTCAGGTACAGGAGACCTTGTATTCTCAGCAGCAGGACCCCAGTTACGGAGTTCCTGGGCAAAGAGAATCAGACTGAGCCCAAGCCTGACTGTTCAGCACAAAATGTCCCCTTTATCAGAAGGCCTTTCCCATTTAAACACAACATGTGAATTCCCGGCAACCAGGGAAAGGCGAGAGGACCACACCTCTGAACTTTGATAATTTCTTCATAAATCTCAGACAATGCTTAGAAACCAAGGGGATCAGCCAAGATATCAAAAGCATTTCTTAGAGGGAGGAACAGGTGGTGGGTGTTGCAGCAGACAGGGGTGGTCCACTTTTTTGATTTCTAGATCTCCTCTGAAAGTCCAAAGGTCTTGGAGAAGACTGTTGTGGGTGGTACTGAAACAGTCTGGAGCACTGTGCCATTTGGGACCTACTTCGCTGTCTCTTCATTTCAGGAACATGAATTCCGAGGCAATCTGAGTAAGCATGTAGATTTTACAGTGCTTAAGAAAAATCAGCTGCTAGAAAGTAAGTTAGTCTCAATCTTAACTAAGTGGTGCTGTTGCCCCATTGTAATGTGATGCATACTTTGGGCATTGGTTAGCCACGGGGGAACGTGTTACTTGGCCCTTCCCTTGCTCTTCAGCAGCTTGATAAGACTTCTCAGAAGGGTGCAGGGTGTTTGCCTTTGCTCTCTGCCTAGGTCTGTTAATCTCCTTGACATTTGGAGGCTTTTCAGCCTCCTATAGCATTTGTTAGATGTATTCAAGTTTTCAGGGCCTGATGAAATTCATCCCAGGGTATTTAAGGAAGTAGCTGAAATAATCTTGGAACCATAAGATTCCAATTATCTTTGAGAACTCATGGAGGGCTGGTGATGTCCCAGAGAACTGGAGAAAGGCAAACCTATCTTTAAAACCAAAAGGACCCTGGGAATTATAGATCAGTCAGTCTAACTCCGATACCTAGAAAGATACTGGAACAAATTATTAAACAATCAGTTTGTAAGCACCTAGAGGATAATATCATTATAAGGAATAGCCAGCATGGATTTGTCAAGAACAAATAATGCAAAACACCTAATTGCCTTCTTTGACAGGGTTACTTGCCCAGTGGATAAGCAGAAGCAGCAGACATGATATATTTGATTTTAGTATGGCAATTGACACAGTCCCACATGCCATTTTCATAAGCAAATTAGGGAAATGGTTTACTATAAGGGGGAGTGCAAAACTGGTTGAAAGAGTAGTTATCAATGAGGAGTCCGGTGACACCTTGAAGACTAACAGATTTATTTAGGCATAAACTTTCATGGGTAAAAAACAGTGCTTAAGAAAAATCACTTCAGATGCATGCACTTCGGAAGTGGGTTTTTTACCAATGAAAGCTTATGCCCAAATAAATCTGTTAGTCTTTAAGGTGCCAGCGGACTCCTCGTTGTTTTTGTGCATGCAGACTAACACAGCTACCCCTCTGAAAGTTATCAGTGGGTCACTTACAAACTGGGGGGATGTATCTAGTGGGGACCTGCAGCACTCGGTTCTGGGCTGCTACTATTCAATATATTCATTCTTTAACCTGGATTAGAAAGTGCTTATAAAATTTTCAGATGACACCAAGCTGGGAGGGGCTGCAAGCAGTTTGGAGTACAGGATTAGAATTCAAAATGACCTTGACAAATTGGGGAACTGGTTTGAAATGAATAAGATGAAATTCAGGAACAACAAGTGCGAAGTACCGCACTTAGGAAGAAAAAATGAAATGCACAACTACAAAATGGGGAATAACTGGCTAGGAGGTAGTACTGCTAAAACGTATCTGGGGTTATATTGGATCACAAATTGAGTATGAGTCAACAATATGATGCAGTTGCAAAAAAAGGTAAATATCATTCTGGATTGTATTGACAGGAGTGTGATATCTAAGACTTGGGATGTAATTGTGTACTATTTGGCACTGGTGAGACCTCAGCTGAACTCCTGTGTCTAGTTCTGGGAACCACACATTAGGAAAGATGTGGACAAACTGGAGAGAGTCCAGAGGAGAGTAACAAAAACGATAAAAGGTTTAGAAAACCTGACGTATGAGGGAAGGTTAAAAAACTGGGCATGTTTACTCTTGAGAACAGAAGACTGAGCGATATGATGGTTCTTGGGGCACGAGTTGGAGTGATGACCTCTCAAGGTTCCTTCCAGCCCTCCATCTCTATGATTCTATGATCACTGATGAAAATGTGCTGGAATTAATTTGCAAACTGGATACCATCAGATTAGGCCTAAATAGAGACTGGGAGTGGTTGGATCATTACAAAACCTAAACTTAATTTCCCCAATACTAATTTCTCCCTACTATTACTCACACCTTCTTGTCAACTGTCTGTAATGGGCCACTCTCTTACTACTTCAAAAGTTATTGGTATCTCCCTTGGTATCCTGTTGTTAATTGATTTATCTCATTAGACTGACCTCACACTTGGTAAGGTCCTTTCATGTATTTATACCTGCTCCTGTATTTTCACTCCATGCATCTGATGAAGTGGGTTCTAACCCACGAAAGCTTATGTCCAAATAAATTTGTTAGTCTCTAAGGTGCCACAAGGACCCCTCGTTATTTAGGTCTAGTATTGATCCCTGCGGACCCCAGCAGAAACACCTCCATTTGATGATAATTCCCCATTGGCAACTACTTTTAAAGATCTTAAAGCTTTTAAAAAATCTTCAGCTGCCTCCATGATGACCCATCACCTCTCACTAAAATCTGTAGGAAAGAAGCTTGTATTTCCATTCCATGAAGTCTGGAACCCATCCTCTCAAAGTCCAAGCCCTGATCTCCCTACACATTAAAACGTTTCACTGTTTAGCCCTGTTGCTTTGTATGACCAAATCTGAAAGGTTTTTGTAAGCCAGAGTCATGGGTGAGTCCCAAGGAGGAGGCCTAACTCAAATCTAGTGTAGGCTGAGGAATCTTAGTGTGAAGGAAAAATGCTGATCTCTTAAGTCTACTTCTGCTGTGAAACTTAACAAAATATTGATTCAGCTTCCAAAAATGAAGCGAGGCGAATACCCACACACTGTGAAAATCTTCAAACCCACAGATCTAGCAGCAACAGCAGCAGCTGCCCACACGACCCTCTGCTATTTAAAGAAATTATGAAACCTTACTTTACAGTAAAGGTTCAACAAAACTGTGGTAAAACCAAGTATATCTCTATCTTAAAATAACCCCCCTAATCACCAAGAGAATGTGACGATGTTGCAACCTCTAGACTGCTTTAGGGGTTCCGGTTTCCTATATTTGACTACCTTTTTTTTTCTCCGGTCCCAAGAGTGTTTCAATTAAAAAACAACACCAAAATCAATGCTAGGGTGATGCAAGCAGATGATGTGTATACAGTATAGATTCTACATTTTATATTGTCAAAGTTTTTCTCCCTCCATCTCTCTGTCTGCGCTCCTTTTCCCAAAATCTTTCCTTGACGGAATGCAAACTCAACACCATTTAAGATGGAGTTCAGTTTCAAATCATGATGCTCAAACATGATGGAAATTTGGTAAAACAAGTTTATAATATCGTGGTGTACACTTAAAAATATCTCTGTACTTTAAGGAGCTGATTTCCAGCTGGGGCTCAGGCACAAACAGGAGTTCAGTTTTCAACAGCTACCATTTGCACTTTCAGTTTGTTGTAGGCACAAAACCAGTAGGCAGATATGCCCTGAATCCCAATCTAGTTACACTGGTAAACTCTGGTTCAGTGCCTTATTTGTCCTGTGGACTGTGTTTTGTAAGAGCCACTGTGGCTCAAATGCTGTAAGGTAAAATTTCAAGGGCTAGACATTTTGAGGAACTGGATAGTTCATAGATTGGCACAAGGTACAGAATTTTTACCCTTTAGGTCAATAGTTCTAATTCAGGCCTAGTCATTATTATCTGCTTGGATGGCAGGCAATACATGAAATGATTTGGGGGTCTCTGTCCAGATCTCAGTGAACACTAAAGCCATCAGAATCATTGGCACCCTTATCGGCAGACTCTGCAGAAAGACCATCGAAAAGTGAATAGGCATAGGAGACTGAACTAGCTTCTCAGGCCTGAAAGTGGTCCCTTTAATTGAGACTTTAGGCAGATGGTCAAGCTCAGTTGGATGCTCAGTTGTCCCACACAGTGTTAATAATGTTTTCTTTTTTCTTCATTGAATTAGACAAGAAAATACCACTGAAAAGGAACATGAACATAAACATGCTCTCATACCTTCCTCCTGCTCTGCTTTCTATGTACTCAATAAACCCATCATTATTGGGGAAGAAGGCTGCAGCTGTATTTTCACAACCCAAATAAGTGGTCATTGGTACAAGTTTCCAAACCAACCTTTACAAATTAACACTGCTGACCTTAGCAACTGATGGACTTGATAGAAAATCTGGGGCGAACATCTTTCCTGCTGTGAACGATACTGAGTTCTCCTGATAATGTGCTGACCACACCAGGTAGAGGAGACCAAAGGCACTTGCCTGGAAGGGATGGAGCCAGCCCTACCCCTCCGCACATATTTTTATTAGCATGATGAGGCCATTCCAGATCACTCCCCACGCTATGGCCCCCATATTAAAGAGACCTCAAATTAGAGTATAACATCCCCATCTCTTTTCTAACCCCACTAGTTATCATAAGCAGTAATTCCTTATTGGGTCAACAATCAACAACAGAATTTAAACTGATTCCCCCCAACACACACACACACACAAAAGTGAATGATATATAAGAACCTGAATCAATCCTGTATGACCTCATGGCTTCTGATTCTGCCATGGCTGTGACCAAAGTCACAGAGTTTGTTATTTTTATGGGCTGTGTGAGTGAATGAGACCCAGTGAGAGTCACTGGGTGAACGAGCAAGCACAAACGTCAACAGCTGAGACAACTTTATTGAGAGTGTTGAGGGAACAGCACCACAAGACTGTGAAGAACTAAAGAGAATGTAAGTGATGCTCATTAGGAGTTCTGTGCAGAGACACAGGACCAGACTGATGGCAGATGCCTAGCATTTACATTGTTATAATATGTTCAGGACAATCAGTTTGGATGATGGGGAGCGGGTGGTGGTGGTGGTGGAGGAAGGGAAATAAGAATCACCCAAAGGGCCATGTGGGACCTCTAAAATTTGGACGTACACACACGGCCAGTAGGGATTACATATGGAAGAAAGACTCAGATGGTGGACTCCCAGGGTGGCATGAGCTGGCCTTTAAAACTGAAACAAGAAACAAAATACAAACCAAAACAGGAAAAATACCCACTTCTTAAACAGAGCAGACATGTGGCTTTACAAGTGTAAACTGGTTTCTGAAAAACCTGTGACTTCTTGATTTTAGCGATAACTTATTCCCCCAAATTTACCATAATAAAGTTACTGATAACTGCCTGAAACCATATAAGCTACCAACCTCGAATTTTTACCTACCTAAGTCCTGGCTCCGAAGTTGAGAGAAATCAATAGAAAGACTCCTATTGATTCCAGTGGGATCTGGATTCTCACCCTGTTGCCCTCTGACCCTGAATCTGGGGTGGTAAAGCCATTAGAAATGCTATTTCCTCGACACTACCACAACTAAGACTTAGCACTTATGCATTCCATCCGTGTTTGAACTAACTCACCCAACTCTGTCTCCATCACTGTCCACTGAATTTTATTCTGTCACCTCCATGGCTAGTGCTTATCATGGTAGTATTTTATACTCCATCAAATATTGTTTCAAACTACAACTTTCTATGCTATCGAAACAACCACACACTGTTCAGAGAATATTAAAGATCTGGCAGTCTCACTGAAGTGAAATCATGCAAGAAAACAGAGTTAAGACTGAAATGATCTTAACTCATGTTTGTGCATAAAAATTGTAAGACAATCTGTACCTTAAGATTTCCACTGTTTGGGAATCTCTGCAAAATTCTAGCATGGCTGCATTAGCTGAGAACTGGCTTCAAAAAGAATTCCTAATTTCTTGGCTTTTGTGTATTTTTAATCAGACCTTTGAAGTGCTCTGAATGCATTTACAGTGATTCACTTCCCTTTCCTTTCCTTTAGTTTAGCACTCTAAAATTTGTTTAATGGTGTCCAATGAAGATAGCCCATGGGGAGGATGAGATGACGTTGGTGGATCAGTAGATGCCATTCTCCTCTCTAAAGGCTTGTCTTCACTTGCAAGTTAGGCTGCATTAGAAGTTGACCTTGAGGAGTCAGGGTAACTAACAAGGGCCAGCAATCAATGTAGACAGGGGCTGTCATGTAACTTCATGTCAGCTTGTCATGGTGAATGCTATAGTGAATCAAGCTAACTTTACCCCAGTTAAAATTATTATTTGCTAGTGAACACAAGCCGTAAATTAATGCTTAGGAATAACTCAACACTCTGTTAGGGGTACCATGAAGCTGTAGATGACTCCTTTCAGATGAGATACAAAACTAACATCCTGATCACCGGTGGTCATTGAATATCCTGAAGCACCTTTTGCAAGTGTGGGGCCAAAGTCCAATTTGCATAGTTGCAGTCTTCCTCCCTAATCTCCCCCATTTATCTGGACATCTTTTTAATCTCCTGTCCTTTGCTGTGTGCTATTGGGCATTTATTGTGTTCCACAATGGTGAATTTAGTGGTGAATTTATTTCAGTGGTACATAAAATAATTCTGGTAACCAACCAAAAACAAAATCCTACCATAAATAAAGAGCTGTAGAATCTAGAGAATGCTCCCTAGTGGACCATAGAAATTTAAATATATTGGTGTATAAACCTACCAATAGTGTTTCTTTAAACCTGATGGCATAAGAGGGTCAGTAGAATGATAAGTGGATTAACAGGCTCTCATTGCTTGATCACTAGTTCAACTCCAGCCTGCATCAGCAGTGACCATCTACTGGCTCTAGGTGCTCTCAGTCTAGTGCCATGTAGACATATGTCCCTTTCACAATTAGCCACCTTTAATGGCAGCATCATTAGAGAGACCGCTTTGGTATGGAGACTGCTCTACCTTTTCCTCCCTACAGGTCATAGTTGATGCACTTTTGCAGGGAAGATTGCATGGCTCCCACCTGTGCTATACCTCTTGTGCGGTTAAGGTTAGGACTGTGGCCGCCAGGGCTGTCAACCCTCCTTTCAGGAGTTCTAAATTCTTACACTATTTTTTTTTTTGTAAATAAGGTGATAGATTTTTAACTCTTTAAGAATAAGTGTTGTCTAGAATCCTGAGCTGAGCGCGCATTTGTGTTTCTGCCCAGAGCACTTTTTTGTGTGTGTGACTAAATCGCTAATCTGAAAATTGGGGGGGTTATAATGGAAAGGCTGACAGACCCTAAACTACAGTGGCACTGTTATGCTGAAGAGCATTTTCAACCCATGCAGGCTGAGGAGAATATGATATTTTGGAGTGATTATAGCCACAAGCAATTATATACTTTACATTCAGTTAGGTTGGGGATTTTTTTGTTTTGTTTTGGTGTGTGCTCCATTAAGTAAAAGCTGGGGAGATTTTATTTATGACCAAGTCCAATCAGTTTTCTTCCAACATTCTGATATTTTTCTACATGTTCTATTCCCTGCTTCAAGCACAAGTCAATAAGCAGTGAAAAAGGCAAAGAAATATGTTATTTCCACACTAGTCCTCATCTTTAGTTTGGGGCTAGTGCCCAAAACCAAAGACAACACACCACTGTCACTTCTGCCACGATGCCCACAGAATGCTGCCAGCTGCTGATAACTAGGCAGGTAGCAAGAATAGGTCCTCACTTTCTCTTACCTTGTCTTCCCTCCATACCTCTGATTGCCTGTTTCGTTCACCTGTTGCATCTGGTCCTATATCTAGACTGTGAACTCTCTGGGACAGGCACTGTATTCTTATTGTGTGTCAGTACAGGACCTCACAGAATGGGACCCAGGTCCTTGATTGTGGATCCTAGGAGCTGCTGTAATATTAGTAATAACCATCCGCCTAGGCATAACACCACCTCCTCACACTGTCACTGAACCAACCAAACCACTTTACTCCCAAAGTTCAGAAACTTTCCAGAAGACCTTGGTGGGGAAAACCACCCTTCTGACAGACTTGGGCATTGATAAGCTTGTGAAACACTAGAATCAGCTGCAGACCCAAACCACTGATGAGGCAGTTGCCAGGTTACCTCTTCACCCACACACTCTGGCAGCTCACCATGATTCTCTGACAAACTATGGAGACTGAATTGTGAGAGCACGGGACTGGAGTGCCCAGGGCACATAAGCTAAATTGCTACAGCACATGAACAGCTCACCTGCATACACAGGCTGCAGCCATAAGGGATGCTAAAGGAATCTTCTTCTCACACACAACTGCATCACCCAAACCAAAGCAGCAGAACTATTCTGTGGAGTAAATTGGCTAACTGACCTGAAATCAACTCAGACATGTACACATGAGCAAGTCCTGCCCACTGAAAGACCTCCTATGCTACTTCACAGCCAAAATCAAAGGAGAAAGAGAAAGAGGTGAGAAAGAGGTAACCACACCAATATCAGAAACACACATCCAACCTTCCACCTGGCTTGATGGAATTTGAACTAATATCCCAGAGACAAACCCTGAAACCTCTGAAAAATGTCCCTCCCATGTCCTGGGAGAAGAACTCCTGGCCCTTTTGGCTGCTGAAGTCTTGCAAACAAAACCTAACCCCCATGATGCCAGAGAACATTGTAATGCTTCCTTCAAAGAAGACAAGATACCGATCCTCTAAAAATGTAGCAGACCAACCAGTCCTGAAGAACTCTACACTTAATGCCAAATCACCTAGCCAGAGACCCCCCAATTGCCAACTCCCCTCTTCTTGTCAAAGTCATCAAGAAGTCAATAGCTTCCAAGCTCTATCAGCATCTACCCTCTGCCAACATCTTGGATCCTGCACAAGCAGATGTCAAAGGAGCCCATGACACAAAAATGGGCTTGCTGTTACTGTTACCCTATACATTTTAATCTTGGACAGGAAACAAATCTCTATGCTGAAAGTGCTAGATCTCTCTGCAGCCTTCAGCACTGTTGATCATAAACCTGAGTTCCTGCAGCAGTAGAATATCCTTGTCATGGACTTGTGCATCAGAATTTAAGCTTTCATTAAAAAAATTTTTCCTTACATTTTAGGTTACAAAGAAAACCTCAAAAACACGAATCACGTGTAAACTGACACATTCATGTCTTCCAGAGTGTTCAGAGATCCTGAAAGAATAGCTCTGAGTGGTGTGAACTGTCCCATGCACCTTGCGGAGTGTTTGATCTGACACCTCGAGAAAAACTCCACCAAGCTTTTAATGGTTTGGGACCTGGCTACTTCAGAGACCACTGGGTATCTAGCTGGTGAATCTTGCCCACATGCTCAGGGTTCAGCTGATCGCCATATCTGGGGTCGGGAAGGAATTTTCCTCCAGGGCAGATTGGAAGAGGCCCTAGGGGTTTTTCGCCTTCCTCTGTAGCGTGGGACATGAGCCACTTGCTGGAGGATTCTCTGCACCTTGAAATCTTTAAACCATGATTTGAGGACTTCAATAGCTCAGACATAGGTGAGGTTTTTCAGGAGTGGGTGGGTGAGATTCTGTGGCCTGCGTTGTGCAGGAGGTCAGACTAGATGATCATAATGGTCCCTTCTGACCTTAATATCTATGAGTCTATAACCCTTCAAGACAGCACAATTCCACAAGGATGATGTAGTTGGAGAGTCACAGGGTTACATTATCAGGCACATGGGGAACAGCATTCTCTGTTGTGGGATCCTGACTATGGAACTACTTGCTGGAAGAAAACAGACTATACCCAAGCCTGAAGACATGCCTCTGCCATAAAGTCTTTCCCCACAGAGGACAGTTATAATGAAAAACAAACAAACAAACAAACTCCCTCCAGCTGTAAATTCACACTCCCCTGTAAGCAGAAGGAACAGAGAAACAAACAAACCATGTGATAGGAGCCTTATAAACAAATACCTAAGAAGAAATAAATCAAACAATTAACTACAATAACTTCCTCGTAAACCATATGCAATAAACCCTTGCTGAAGATGGCCAACAGCATCTGTAAGGTCAAAATCTCTTCTAAGTTACAAAAATGAAATGGAGTACTTGTGGCACCTTAGAGACTAACAAATTTATTTGAGCATAAGCATCGGATGCATCCGATGAAGTGAGCTGTAGCTCACGAAAGCTTATGCTCAAATAAATTTGTTAGTCTCTAAGGTGCCACAAGTACTCCTTTTCTTTTTGCGAATACAGACAAACACGATTGCTACTCTGAAACCTGTCAAAAATGAAATGCTTACTGACTACATACTATACCCATACTATCTGGATGAAGAAAACAAATTTCCATTGAAAACATTTGGCCTTGGAACATGAAATCAAACAATTTAAAGTGGCGCACAAGCTCGCACACAACCTCAAACTGCTGATGCCCTCAAGTTACCATTGACAAAATACAGACTTGAGAAACTGAGAATAATGAAACAATTCAAAACAGTGGAGCAGGTCACTGGAGCAGTTACATGCAAGAGAACTTTCAAATTGGAGAGGGTTACAGAATCACAGGGCCAGATTCTGACCTCAGTTACCCTGGTGTAAACCTGCAGGAACACCATTAAGGTCAGTGGTGATGCACTGCTGTAAATTCAGAATAACTGAGATCAGAATCGGGTCCACGTTCCAAAATAATGAATTACCCCTTCCCCCCATGTTCAGAGTTGCAGGACTGGAACTAAATAACAGCCACTGTTTATAACACTGAAATGGCATAATGAGAAATGACCGAGTTCTAGAGCTTCCCACAAATTTGGGTAAAAGAAACATCTCAGTTATAAAACATAAACCTCTCCAGTTTTATTGACAGAGATGGAAAGTATCAGATAATGAAAATTGCTAAATTCAGTCTCTGATTAGCAATTAAGCACTTATACAGGGGTAAGCCTCTGGGCAACAATGACCTTACCATTGATTTAGTATAAAACCTTCTCACATAAATTAGCTGCCCTATGATTTCAATGCTTCAATATGCCCTTGTCAAAGGGGTTCTTGCAGAGTTCTGTGCAGCAACTGGCAATGACTTCTCTTATTTGGAAAGCTGGCAGAAATCCAAATGACTATGGACTCTCTAAACTATTCCATTACTGAACCATATTACACTATTAAAAGCTGAGCTGGAGCATAGGGTGTACAGATTGGCAAGCTGTTATGTTCTTTGTGGACTGTATTCCTGACCACATGGTCCCACTAGTTCATGTAGTTTGTGCTTGTGTGTACAGAAGAGGTAACAAATGTGAAATCATGGCCAGATTCCAGTCTCACTTATGCCAGTGTAAATCTGAAAGAAATCCCTTGACTTTAGTGATGATGAAGTCAATGGAGCTCCTTTGGATTTACACCAGTGCATCTGAGATAAGAATATGTCCCTTTGACTTTAATCTGTCCCTTTGACTTTAATTCAAATAGCATATGCTTCCTGTTTTTCAAGCATAAACAATGTGCATAGCTCATGAGTGGACTGCTTTCAACTTTTCAGCTTCTTTTGTATACCTTGGGCTTGATTCCAGCCTCTCTTATACCAGTGTAACTACACTGACCTCAGCAGAGTCCCTCCTGATTTATACTGCTGAAAGTGAGATAAGAATCAGGCATTTTCAATATGAAAGGGATTATATAAAACCAAATACCTATTCATTTTACTGACCCATCATTCTCACTGAAAGCTGAAAAAATTCAAGCCTGATTCTACCAGGACTATCACTTCTCCCAAACATAGTGTTCTGTTTACAGACCTTTGAACATACTTGACAATATCTAGGAGTTGTTTCCCCTCCACCTCCTTCTACAAATATAAAGCTGCAATTGGAAGTCCAGGTCTTGGGAGGGAGTTCTGTTTTTTATCAGATGGTAATGATGAGTACATCATGAAATAATTTAATAGCTCTCATTAAATGCATTGCTGGATAGCAGGCTTGATTTATGAACAGTATGCCATGGTTATAAATAAGCTTAACTTTGCTTGTAACACAGCTGGTCAAGAAAATTAATGTTTTGTTTTCCATAACCTTTGTACTCTCCCTTCCTCTGCTACTATGGCAAAGCTCAAGGCGTGTAACATGATCATTCTCTGAAAGACAACATACATCTGAATGCTTCTTACAAGCAAAATGTAACGTTAGGTATTCATCGTTCAAAAAAGTCAGAATGCACATCTTCCTTATAGTTTCTCTTTTTAAAAACTGACTTACTTCCAGACCTGCCACTTCTGCACATATGCTGGTGGGGTCACTAAAGCAGCATTTCCTGGCACGTTCAGTACCACTAAAGACTGATATTTAGCTCTGGCAAACTTTGAAATATTTTTATAACATTTCAGTAAAGGACTTGTCTCTATTTATCCTTCTTCTTTTTTTAGCTCAGGGAAGTAGAACAAAACGCACTCCACACTGGATTTAATGTCCATCTTCCCAAATAAGAATAAAGGAAATAGGACACAGTTATGGTACAATATAGTGGTCTGAGACACTTTTTAGTGCTTACATTCATTATGGTGCCTAATCCTAGGCACATACTTGCTAAGTTGGGTAATGTTTTTCCAATAGATCTTTTACTCACAGCACAAGGTGCGCATTGTACGTGTAATTCAGCAAGGGAAAAAAATCTAACTTTCAGGGGTAGACCGATGTAGGTGGTGCTTAGGAGAGGGACGATTTAAATATGGCTGAAGGGAATGACTCTGATCATATGTTTAATAGCTGGAATGTATGGGCATGATCATTTTATAACCCCTGCAATTTCACTTATGGGACTAAACAGTTGTATATTGTTGTTATGCAGCATTGCAAAAGTCGCTACATTCTTCCTTAGAGGTAGCTGCATTTCAGTGAGGGGTGAAGTGACCTTAAATGCAAAGCTTGTAAAATGGTTTTGGAGCTTTTTAGATGAAAAGTACTGTGCAACCAATTTATGAAATAATTATTACAAAAATAACCTGCTTGCTTATTCAATTACATTCCCTCTGCAAGTCAACTGGATAAAGTTCTCTTTTTCACTGTCAATCCATATGATTATGCAGTGTTAATGTGAACTACTAGACAGCACCAGAGCTGGCTGCATTTCAACAGTGTGGGAAGTGATTCTTGTTATTATATTACTATTATTATGCCACCCACTGATACATTCCTACAAGAGCGGTAAATAATATAATCTTTTACAAATGTTTTGCAAGAATGTATTTGTTTAAAGAACACAGAACTCAGAACAATATGCAAAACTGAATAACAACATACAAACTGCATTAAAGCTGAGGTACATGTAAGAAAACTCTTCTGCGTGAATAATAAATGTTCTGTGAGGAAGGGTACGAACATCAGTCCAGCAGGGATGAGGCCTGGAGGGCATCACTGTTCCAGAGGTCAGCCAGGGAGATGAGGGAAGAGGACCTTTGGAAAAGAAGAAGCCCACAATACACAACAGCAATAGGGAGGGGAAGGAGGAAAGTGCATAACAGAATAACAATGTGTGTGTGAAGTGGGGAAGGGTTAAAGCAGACTTCGCCACACAATAGTGTTGGATCCAGGGAAGGAAGGAGACTTCACAAAAAACACAGTAATGGGGGCAAGAAGGCCCACAACATTACAGCATTGAGGGAGAAGAAAGGAGGGCCACCAGATACTTGAGCAAGGAAGGAAAGAAACCCCATAGCAACTAGTACTTGGTGACATCTCACTACACAACACTTGGAGGGAGAAGGAAGGGGGCCACCGTGATGTTATGGTAATTGAGGGAGAAAAGAGACCTTTCCACAACACAGTGTCAGTCAGGAAAGAGGAAGCTCCCCACAACACTAGTGGTAGAGTAGGTGTCCCATACCCCCCACCCCCAAGCGTTTATATGAACAAAGGCAATTGGCCTAGAGAACAAGGTGTCAAGCCTATTTATTTTCCCACCACCTGGGTTGACTTTACTTTGATGAAGGGCTGCTGGGAAAGGGTTTTGATGGTCCCAAGAATGGGGAGCAGTGGAATACAGGAGGTGAAGAACTGTTTGAATATGTCCTCCCTCTCCTGGCTGCTCCTCAGATTGCATCTCGGTGCTTCCGTAGTAGACTAGCTTTTCTACTTCATAGGGCACCCTGCTGAAGACCTGTGGTCTTCCTCTTGTTATGACTTTTTCCAGCCCTTAGGCCGATCACCCTTGACATCGTGGTTGCTTTATTATTTTTAAGCATGCAAATTTTGCACACATTAAGATCAGATACAGGTTCTAAATGCCTGGGTAGGTTTCATCAGTTCGTGTTCCATTTAGCAACCTCACCTCCCTCGGCAAACACTAACATTGAAAACAAATGGCCACATCCTCAGTGGATATAAATCTATGTAGCTAGGTTGATTTATGCTGGTTGAGGGCAGACAGCTATGACTGTAAGATCTTTTGGGCAGAGATAATCTCATTCTACATTTGCACAGCACCTAACACAAAGGGGTTCTGGTCCATGACTAGGGCTCCTCGGTGCTACAGCAATACTAATAAATAATAATATATCAATTTACACCAGCCCAGGGGAGGTGCTGTGCTGATTTATAACCGCTGAGGATCCGGCCAGATTCTATGAGAATTTGATTGGCTGGTTCCTGACTTTGCAGTGATTGAACCCAAGTTCAGTATTTTCAGTGATTTAATATTTTAAACAAAACTGCCTGAATTCTGTGTTTCCCAAAAGGCAACATTATTATTGATGATATTTATGTTCCCTACGGTAATAATATTCTTCGGTAAATGAGAAACAGATGGAAATCTTGGAGTCACCTGGGCTTGATTAAAACGCCTCAGAGCGTACTCTATGATAATGGGGCTTTTTAAATCTGTGCTGTAGGCAGCACCATCTGTAGGAGAAAATTTCTGGAACCTGAGTGGTGGTGGGGGTTCCAGGTTTCCTCTCTCCAAGATTTCCAAATCAGGCAGAATCAGGCCATGTGTCAGAAGCTGATTGTTTTTCTAGCGATGGAAACTCAGCCCGGCCTGTGAAAATCAGTCTGTTTTGTGCACCATCACTAGTAACAAAGATTCTGCAATCAGACCTCAGCTGACAATGCATAAGTCAGGACAGAATGCGGCTCACTTTCCCAGAGCTTTCCCTGGCTCAGCAGTGCTAAGGAGTAAAACCTGGTGTCTGTTAGTAACATGAGTACTTGTGACACAGAGAGCTATGATCTCCTCTCAGTCCTTGTGCAGAATCCAGTTGATAAGTGGGATTTTCAAGTGTATACGTTATTTCAGAGGACAAATCCCATTGACTTTCCCACCTGACACCAACATGAGTTCAACAAGCAGGACAGATCCCAGGCTGTTGCGCATAGGGAATAGATAGTAAGAAGGTGCCATTTTTCTGTTTCTAATGTTTTAATAAAAAGAAAAGGAGTACTTGTGGCACCTTAGAGACTAACCAATTTATTTGAGCATGAGCTTTCGTGAGCTACAGCTCACTTCATTTTAATGTGTCTTTGAGCCTGTCTGTAGTGTTGTAAAGATGATAATAAGGAACTGAGAGAGCCAGTTTGATGCATGTGTATATACTCATATTTCACATACATTATCGCATCGAGATTTAAAATCAAACATGAAGATCCAATTTCCATTTAGTACAGCTCATCACAGTTTCTCTTGAACATCATTCACTGACTTCATCAGGGTCATTTCTACCTCTTTTACTACATACTGTAGTACCCGTTTTCTACGGACTTTTCTACTGACTTTACAATATTTATTTTCTGGTTGCAACCTAGACTTCACCTTTACATAGTCAATCATTTTTTGAATATGTACATAATATATTAAGTAACAAAATCACGTATGATGTGATCCTTGGAAGCTACCAGTCAAAACACGGGAACACAGAGAACAAAATGATTGTGAAAACCATGTCTAAACACTGCAGGGAATATGGAAATGGCTAATCTCTGTTAGGACTAACTTTTTTTTTTTTTTAAGTGTTACTCTACCATTAAACAAGCTCTTTTGTTTATATTACCATGACTGAAAAATATCTGCAACAGTCACTTAACCAGAGCTAGAAGCACAAAGTGGAACATTCTCACCAACCACCTGGAACACTAAGGCATTCTACAGTGAATTGCTGTATTTTTATCCACCTAAGAGTTCAGTCCTGTATTCCTTATTCGGGCTACCCTCACATGAAAGTCAATGGGCCAAATATTGAAGTCCTTATTCAGGTGTTACCCCGGGATAGCTCCTATAGTTCAGCTTCCTCCCTTGGTTGATAATGTTGAGCAAGAATTGAGTGAAAGCTAGGGAAGGACTTGAGGATTTGGCCCAGGAGAGACTGCAGGATCTGACCCTAGATTTTCATAGACAGTCATAATGTTACTATTGCTGTGTGCATCTTCGAGGCATTAACTTAGTGCATGGACACACAATTTGGATCAAAATGGCTCCAGTGGTGACCCCTAGTTTTCTTACTTGGTTTGTTCACATTTGTAGAACCATATCACCAAGAAATGTGAAGTAATAATATTTTGGCATGCAAGTATCACTGATTTAAAAATCTGGAATTTAGTTATTAATCCAAAGAAATGGAGTAGAGAAACAAGTAATACAGTAACTGCTGTATTATATCATTATTAGGTACTGGAATTGCTAATATAAAATAAACAAGGAATTTATTCTCCAACAGATATTGGGCTGTTGTAAATAAGATCCTGAAAACACTGTCATGATTACGTGCACACACAAAGAGAGCATATATGTTAATTATGGATGGCTGTTTCTTTCTATATGAACAGATTTCACATTAAGATCTTTCCCCTTTAAATGATATATAAAAGAGGAAGACAATTCATCTCAATAGAACAAATTTATTCCTGGTTTATTGCCTTTGTAGTCAATGGAGTTATACCACGGCTAGATTTAACCCAATGACTCTAGCTTGTCTTTCCTGCTGGTTCCCATCTCTATAATTAACTTTTACTGTAGTTTCTTGCTATTTATTTATGTACAGAAGTATTAATATCACTGCGATAATTAGCATCATGGTTTCCCTCAAGCTATCTGACTTCAGCTGATTCCATAGCTTGTGGATCATCTGAGCTCTTTTTTGGCACAAATCGATGACTATTTTAATCTCCCAAGACAAAACTCTCGTTTTCTTTTCGATGCCTCTGGTTTCTTGCAAAACAGCAGATTTTCCTAGGTGTGGCTGTCTACTGTTAAGGTTGCCAGACGCTTTCCATTGTAGGGTCATATTTACAATTGCTTACAACTTTGCCAAAATATAACCATGCAAAAACAATGAGGAGTCCAGTGGCACCTTACAGACGAACAGATTTATTTGGGCATAAGCTTTCGGGGGTAAAAACCCCCACTTCTTCAGATGCAACCATGCATATAACCATATGCAACCATGCATATAAGCATGCAGATCTTTAGATGCAACAATGCAGAAATTTTCCATGCCGGGCGTCTGAATGAGGCTGATTTTTTGGTTTAGCTGTTTCCAAGAACAAGGCTAGGAAAAAATATGTTGTGTTGCCCATGTTAAAAAATCCTGATAACCTTTTCTTTAAGAAATGCTAGTGACCCCAGGCTCTGGAGGAGGAACATGAAATTTGGCCTGGATGTTTCTTTATTTTAGGGATGTATCTTTTGCTGTTCCTGTAAAAATCCATCCAAATTTAGCCAAATTATAAGCCATTGAAAAAAATCTCAGTTTGCACATGCTCAGAAGAGACTTACAGTTTAGCAGCTAAAATCTAAAATCTAAATCTAAAATCTCCCAAGATTCTGTCATAATTGAGGCTCCATCCCCTCACAGATCCTAGTGCTGACCAGACTGAACATGCACTAGGCTCCAGTCCAGGGCTAAAAGGGGGAAGCTGGACTTTCCCTGTACTGGCTATTGTGGGCCAGGCTGGGGCTGTGCACAGAAACTGAGCCTGTCTCTCCTGTGCTCTCAATGACCTGCCCCCCAGGCAAACACCCAGGCAGCATACAAGAACAAGACATCTGATTTGAAAGCAGAGGGGACAAGAGACAGATCAGGAGGGAGGGAAAGGAGAAGATTGGGAGAAAAAGCCTAGTGAAACTGGGATTGGAGTGTGGGGGTAGAGAAACTTGACTGGGAGTAGCAGGACACTGGGAGCTGACTGGTCAAAGAGCCTGGGACTGGAAGCTGGTTGGGAGGAATGGCGGTGACTGACTGGTCAAGGAGACCGAGACTGGAAAGCAGGGGTGGGGAAGGAAGGCTGGGACTGATAGGCAAGAAGACAGGGACTGGAAGCCACTGAGGGAAATGAAGGTGGGTTCGTGGGAGTGAGCAGGAGCCAGCTGTGGGGGAAATACTGCAACTGCTCATGGAGTTGGGGCAGGGGAAGAGACTGGGACTGGCTGGACAAGGAGACTGGCATTGGAAACCACTAGGGGACACTCCATCCGGTTAACAGTTTGCTTTTTTAAAAAAACTTTGCTATATCTCCCCAGGCCATTGTGGGCAGGGAGCACTGACGCAAGAACATGCTCAGTCCTGTGGGGAAGGTAGCACCTCACAACTTTGAACAGAAGCTACTCTAGTAGCTTGAGAAGCTAGCTATGGTGAGTTCCAGTGGAGACTCATCCAGTCAGAAGACAAGAAGAGTGTTGCTGTGACATTTGGCCTTGAGAATAATGGTATGAAGCAGGTAGAATTGGTGGGATCCTCAGGTTTTGACAGATACACAGAGACCAATCCAGGGAAACAAAGGGCTGCCTCTGCCCCTGTGTGACTTTGGGCAAGTTACTTAATCTCTCTGGATGAACTCCTTGTCCTATTGAAGACACTGGGAGTTTTAGCACTGACTTCAACAGTGTCAGGTCCCCATCTGTAAAACAGGGACAACAGATGATTCTTTTCTCTCACACTTTGTTTGTTTATCTATTTAGATTTTAAGTTCTTCAGGTACAGTGCCTAACAATTTTGGTTGGGGCCTGTAAGAACCACTGCAATAAAAGGAAAGAGCAATAATAATTCAGGGACCGTGCGGTATGGATACAACAATGAAATTAGCATATTTGTCTACAGTGCACAGTATATAGGCCAAATTCTGATTTCTGCTACTTGGGAGGAATTCCCTTTGACTTCTGTGAGAACTTAACCATTGCAGCTGAAAGCAGAATTTAGTCCTGTGTGTATATGTTTCTTATATAAACAAAGCAGGAAGGAAAAGGGGTCTTAGATAATCATCACAAAAATGGTCTTGACATTTTTAACACTGCTGCCAAGAATAAAACTGACAAAGCCTTAGACTCTGGGCTATACCTGAAAGCTTACTCTTTCCTGCACTACCGCCAGATTCAATGCAGATTTGTTTGTTTGCATTTGAGTGTATCTTATCCTCTTCTGTCACAAAAAGTTTAATTTAAAGGTGTATGGAAAGGGGAAGTCAGAACGGTCATCAAACTGTCCCTGACATGATCGGCCTACGATTGGCATCTAACCACTATATTGACACAGACAGGGCAGCCCAGTGGATAGAGTACTAGACTTAGAGTCAGAAGATTTGTTTTTTACCCCTGGCTCTACTACTGACTGACTGTGACTGGGTACAAATCAGCTATTCTATAACTCAGTTTCACAGAGTGTCAAATGAGATACTACTTGACTTTGTAAAGCACTTAGGGATTTATGAATGAAAATTGCTACATAAGTGCTAAATATTTTTATCTAACTATGTTGCTCATTTTAGATCAAAATTTACCTTTGTCCCACTTGGACATCATTATCATAGCTCAGTAGTAATTCAGAATATTGCTATGAAGTGTTAGGATTATTATTCTGTAGATGGTCAGTTTTGCTGCTAGTGGATATCTGCTGGCTGCTCAGACAGACCACTGCTTTAGTTGTCTTAATAAATGAATCACCACAAATGACTACCTTGTAAAGAGTTAAAACTGTGTCTTAACTTCAGCTAATGTTCAAGCTTTCAGTTAAAATAAATTATTCACCATCATCATCTGGGCTACATTTTGAATAGTCCTTTCTGCTGAACATTCTCTGTCCTTACATCAGTCACACAGAGTCTGGAGGAAGAGAAAGGGGGTAAAGCATGCACAGTATATACAACAAAGACAAGGCTGCTTTCTGTTAATTGCTATGAAACATGTGTTGCCCAAGGCAGAATGGAGATCAGTAGTGTCAATTATGTTACAAAAGAGTACAGCAAACAGAAATAATGCACTGACTTATGAAACAGATGTAGCTGCCTATTTATTATCTAACAGAATCATTCGCCATAATTCACCTTCTACCCTCAGTAGTGTTAGGTCTCTTTCACTATCAACGAACCCACCAATTGGTGCAAGAAACATTCCAGGTCTCCAGTTCCATGAGATGTAGAAACAGATTCTCCATCAGAGTTGAGAAGATGCTGTAAATAAATAACTGAACAATGAGGGGCCTCTGGCACATGCTCTTAGGAATCAAAAGAGCCAGAGAAAAATAATCTCACACAGATCAGGCTGCAGCATTTAATAATACCCGCCAATCTGCCTATTCATTGGTCTGTCTAAATGACGCACCAAATATGGAAAACAAATGCAAGAGAGTCTGCTTACAGTGAACTTGGAGGATACCGAAACTCAGTTTAACATGAAATAGACCCTCCTGATTCAGTGCCTTGTAATGTCTGGTTGTTGTGAACTGCATGCTTAGAAACATAAATCTAGTGGTCTGCTCGAGTATGTTGGCTGTGCACCGAGGATGAAGACTATTCCCCACTGGCTGTACAGTGGGATGGGGCTGCTTCATGGAGGCTGCTCTAGTCTGGTGGCTCAAATAGTTTTTATGACCGTCCCCTCCCCTCCCTGGTGAAGCTGGAGTGGGGTAGCAGGACCAGAGGTTCTGTGCAACAGATGATTTTCTGACCCCCTTCCATCTCTGCCCAGCCCTGGATTATGTAATATCATGAGGCCTTGAAGAACTCTCCAGGCAAGTGATGCTCACTATTTCAAACCCATTCCTCCTCTCTTTGTGGGTTCTTTAGCCAGATATCCCTCAGCACCCATGGAAGAGAGGGTAGGTTTGCTATACTGAAGTGGGTAAGAACGAGATGGTGCTCCTATAAGAAAGGCTCATCTCATAGCTGGAGAAAGAAGTCATCCCTAAAGGAATCTGCCAGTGTGAAGCCAGGTGAGTTTTCTGTTCTTCTTGCTTTTGAGTAGAAGAGTTATTTGCACTCGAGTGTTCTCCATATGTGGCTTGCAACAGGGATTCAGTTTAACTGAATGAGGAGGTGCTAACTGTATGGTAACACTAGCTGCAGCCCAAAGGATGGAGAAGGTACAGGGATGTGGGAGATCTTCAGCCTAGTCAAGTAGGAGCAGAATGCCAGCCTCGCAGATAACTAATGCCTCACAAGCAGAGCTCCTAGTGACCGAGAGCACAGGAGTCTTCTCTTTCTTTCAAGTGTGCCTGAGCAGTTGGGGCCTACTAGGAGTTGTTCTGCATCGCCAGAGTGCAGAGATGTTCTGGCTACGTAGCCCCTTCTCCTGGAACACCCTCCATGCTGGGGAAGCCAGGGACATGGGGCACAGAGCAAGAGGAATATTCAGGCCACCAGATCAGCACAAAGGAGATGGCAGGAGGTGCCAAGATCTGACTTGGATTAACACCTAAAATCTTGTTAATCAGCAAGGCAGCACACTTTAAGGGTGACGATGAGTGACAATATACCATTAAAGTGGAGGTATATGTTCTGGCTCGCGACTGTCATAACAAACTCAGTAAGGTCATTTTTATTCCACTTGACAGAATATGGCTAAGTGGGAAAACACTGTGGTCAATAAATAGCATTGTTGAAAATGAAGTGGCTTGCCAATAAAATAGATTAACCCTTCAACTAAAAGCTAACATTAAGAAAGCTCCATTTAAAGTATCTTGAATATTGTCTGCGGAAGACGCATCATATAACATGGGGAATGGCAGTATTAGCATCTTAACCTTGCCAGCAGAGCGGTGGTTTCTGTGACTGGGGCACATATCCACAGGAAATGGTCTGACTCCACCAAACTCAATGATCAACAGAGAGTAAGTGTGTTTGGTCACTACCGAGTTGGGGCCTGGCCGTGCCAGCTATTGAGCACCCAGAGCTCAGCACCCTGCAGATGTTCAGCAGCTTGCAGGATCGGGGCCTGAATGAGCATGGATTTGAACTAGTGACTTAGAACTGAAAAGCAGCGTTGTCTGTTGCTGAGAGTAGCAGCACTGACCATGCTGCAGTGAGGACTACAGAGGTGTGAACTGCAGCATGCACCAAAAGGTTGCGCTCTATCTGCCCCATGTGGATCACAATATCTGGTGATACCCAAGACACTCGAAAGAGGTAAGCAGTGAGAGGGCAGGCAGTGCAGCCTAGTAGGTAGGCACTGGATTGAGACTCAAGAGATCTGGGTTTGCCACTGGCCTGCCGGGTGATCTTGGGCAAGTCACTTCGCTTCCCTGTGCCTCAATTTTCCCATCTGTAAAATGGGGATACTGACCTCCTTTCTACTGAAAAACATTATATGGGAGCTAGATATTACAATATTACCTGGAGGAAATATGCTGTCTCAGTGACAGGGAGGAGAAAGGATACTTGCTCTAGAAATGTAACAAATTGCTTAATGCACTGGAACTACAGGAGTTGTACTTCCCTCGAAGAACTTCTGCCAAATATAGGACTAGATATGTCATAAGTCACTACAGTAGTGAAAGTTCCCCAGGAGGGGAGCCTTCAGACCTCTTGTGAGAGAGAGATTGCAGAACAGGAAGCAGTACCTCTCCTGGAGCATTCACTGGGGGCAACCCCCTCTGCAGTGCCCCCCAGTTCTGGCTGCACTCAGCAGGGACTAAATGAGGGTGCTGTCATGAATCACGCTAGTGTTAACTGTTTGCATGAGTCAGCATGAGGGTGATGAACACATATGTGAATGCACGTGAGAAAGTTAGTTGTGTGAACTGTGAGATGCTGGGATGTGCAGGACATGGAGCAACCTGCGTTCTACTAAAAATTAGTACGAGTCAGCCTACAAGTGGGTGTGCGTGGGTGCAAACAAATACAAATGCAGGAGTGTTAAACTGTCCTGGTTGACATGACACATACGATACACGCGTGCTCAGATCTAATCAGGGCATCAGGAAAGCCAGTTAGCCATAAGAAGAAGGAAGAATGAGATCCAGAGCTGACACTACTTCATGCAGAGGTCATGAGAGTTCCTTCATTAATGGGTGAAATGTACCCCAGCAGAGGGATGTCACAAGTGCTAAACACCACTTACTGCCTATTTTGAGGGCTTAAATGGGACTTCAGAGGTGCATAGGTCTTCTGTAGAGGGGTGAATTTCACTCTTCTGCTTGTAAAGCTGTTTGAGATCCTTGCATGAGAGACACTAGAAGCACCAAAGGTTATTACTACTATTAAAATTATTCTATTACCAGTCCCTTGAGTCACCCAGCCCCCTCTTTACTGCTCTGTGAAAAGGCTAAAATGCCAAAGTAATCATCCTGGCAGGAAGTCCAGCAATGTAAAAATAATACCCTTTCCAAGCAAACAAACAAAAAAACCCACAACCCTTTGAAGACTGGTTTGAAAAGCAAATGATATATTGCTTACAAACAACTTGGCTCATAAATCAGAAGCTACACAACACACAGGGCTCCTTCCAGAGTGCTGTTCCCCTGCTTAGTTGAGTTGATGCAGGTCAACTCTTAGTTGTACTACTTACTTCTTCAAAGGCTGAAGAAAGTAGCAAGTATTTTTTAGTCCTGCTCAATGCTAACCTGGGCAGGGAAGACAAAAACAAACAAAACCCAACAACAACAACTCGGGTTTCACCAAATGCAAGGGCCTTATCAATATTTAAGGCAAGACTAATGCAGAGCAATTTGTTTTGTTTGGAAACACCCTGGCAGTGTTTGCATTAAGAATGCATGGTGTCTAATATGGAACATGTGTTCGGTGAGGATAATAAAACACTTGAGCTGGGACGTCAGGAGAGCTGAGCCACCTCCTCCTTTCTGCTGCCTGGAAATTGCTTTATAGTTTATTACTTTAAGTGACAGAACATGATAAAACAGGTGGGCCTGGCACATTAGGATGTTTCACACCAGCCATCTGTCCAGAGAATGTACACATCAAGGGGAAAAATGTGTGAAAACCACCAGCAGTAATGCAGGCAGGCAGGATTCTTAAACATCAGCAAAACTGGGGCCTAATCCAAAGCCCATTGAAATCAATGGGAGGCTTTCATTTGACTTCAGTAGGCTTTGGATGTGGCTCTAGATTTCTCTCAAACAAAAGCTAACTATAAATTAGTTTTCTTATTAATGTTCAGGATTATACAGTGCAATACGTGACAGCGTGTCACATAATGTGCAGAAAAAGTCTGGGAGCTTTGCTCAGGGAGTCCTGCAGACTTTTTGGGGGGATGGGGGGGCAATCTGTTTGAGACCTTAGGCTAGACAGAGACAGTCTGCTCAGGCAGAAGTTGATCATGACTCTGAGGCCTGGTCTATACTTAAACTTAGTTTGACCTAACCCCAACTGTAGACACAGCTAGGTCAACAGAAGAATTCTGTGACACTGTAGTGTCGACACTACAACGAGGGAAGGTGTTTTTCCTTTGCCATAGTAAACCCACCTCCTTGAGAGGTGGTCGCAAGGTTGACGGAAGAATTCTTCAGTCGATCTGGCTGCGCCTACAATGAGGGTTAGGCTGACCTACCTATGTTGCACAGGGCATGAAATGTTTCACAGGCCTGAGCAATAGCTAGATTAACCTAATTTTTAGGTGTGGACCAGGCCTAAGGCAGAGTGTTCTACTTCAACCCTCAACTAGACCTACCTCACTGCCAGTTCTGAGAGAACAGCCGTTCCCCAGTAAACAGCCAATATCCCCAATGAAAGATATTACTTCACCCACCTTGTCTCTCTAGCCATTCCCCTGGCAGTTTTCCTGCCCTACATAAGTGGGATCATATAGAGCAGGGGTCGGCAACCTTTCAGAAGTGATGTGCCGAGTCTTCGTTTATTCACTCTAATTTAAGGTTTCGCATGCCAGTAATACATTTTAATGTTTTTAGAAGGTCTCTTTCTATAAGTCTACAATATATAACTAAACTATTGTACGTAAAGTAAATAAGGTTTTTAAAATGTTTAAGAAGCTTCATTTAAAATTAAATTAAAATGCAGATCTTATCAGTTTAGTGTGATCCTTGCCCTTGCTTTTCTTTGCTGAGTTTTCCAATGTCCGGCACATATTTGTATACTTTAAGCTGCACACAAGCTTCTGAGTGATCAGTTGTTAACCGGCTCCAAGAGGGACAGAGGACAGATTTCATGTGTGAAAATATCTGTTCACACAGGTATGTGGATCCAAATGCTGAAAGCACTGCAAATGCAATTTTCTTCAAACAGTTAAATTTCACTGGCAGGGATGTCCAGCAGGTCAGAACAGAGGCCCCATGATCTCTGTCAGTAGCTTCAAGTGCACTCTGCAGATCTCCAAACTTTGATGCCCACAATTCTGAGCTTTTTAACTGAACGAGCTGCATTTCAAAATCTTCAGCACCCATCCACTGAAATACAGACAAATCCAAGTCGCTTTTGTTGAACTTTTCAGGTTTAATTAGAAAAGATAGCATTGGGCCAAATCACTGGAAATTTTGAAATCTGTCAGAAAATTCTGATTCCAGTTCTTGCATGTACATTCTAATCTCAATGTCAAATGCCGTGCCCTGTTCCACGTGGTGTGATAGTGATGTAAGCAGCAAATCAGGACTTAAAAATATCCCAGTACAGTGGCGCTGGAACAATTTTTAAGGTGGGGGTGCTGAGCTGTGCCCCCTCTTGCCCCTGTCTGCATCCCTCACTGCCCCAGGCTGGGGCCAGTGGGCCACAGCTGGGGGTGGCTGCAGAGCCCCAGGTCGGCAGCCGGACCCCAGGCTGGCAGCAGAGCCCCCTGGATCGGTGGCCAGGACCCAGGCAGTGTGAGTGCCACTGAAAATCAGCTTGCATGCCGCCTTCGGCACGCATGCCATAGGTTGCCTACCCCTGCTGTAGAGAGTATTGGAGCAAGTTTTGTGTCTTCTCTGATTTACAAGTACTAAATACAGAGATATATTTAAAAGTTTGCATTTACTCTCCAGTGATTTCTTTTTAAATTTATGAGGCAAAGCCCTGAACATGTGACATTTGCAACTAAAAAATTGCTCTTAGTTTAGCTGCAGTGCTTTGAATAAGCTTTAACATCAGTCATACCTAAACTACTGTACACAGGACGGCTTTCTAAATGTAGCCTTTATTACTAGTATTATATGAAAAGCAGCCTGATCTGTTTCAAATCTAACGTTTATTAGCTGCTTATGCAGCTGGAAGTGTGGTAATTTCCTAGGATCACTGACCTACTTGGGCAGAAAGAGATTCCAATACTCTGTGTTCTGCCTAGAAACTGGAAATGCACTTACTTTAAAGTACCAAAAAGCGTGCTAAATAAGACTTAGCACCATCTCATTAATTTATTTACTCGCACTGCAGACAATATCTATCTATTGTACTTATATGGCCCCTATCACCATAGAACTGAGCACCTCACAGTCTTGAAGGTATTTATCCACACAGCATCCCTGTAAGAAAGAGCAGTGCTATTCCCCTCTTTTACAGAGGGGGAACTGAGGCACAAAGAGGCTAAGGGAATTACCCAAGGTCACAGGGAGTCTGCCACAGAGCAGGGAATTGAACCCAGGCTCCTGCCTGGATCATGCTTCCTTCTCTGTATTACCTATCTTTTGTAGACTGGAAAACTGGCAGACTAGGATGGTGGCACTTATGGCAGATCCTTTATGATACAGCAGTATTTAACGCAGGTGTATAATCCATGGGACTGAGCCTCGACTATTCCCAGGTGTTCAAGGGTTTAATGTAACCCTGGAGTACAGAACTTGTTTACTGAGTGAATTAGAGATAGATAGCTTGCTGAGAATACACTGATCAATATCTTCCAACTGCCAGTTTAATCAGGATTAAGGGAAGGCCTAATAATTTTTGTCTTTTCCAATAAAATCTGGCTACCATATAAAAACGTTTCTTCTATCTTTACATAAATTAACCTTAATATTGGCTAGCGGACATTTTAGCAACAGTTCTATTTTAAAAGCCCAAGACTAGTAATCTGGCTTCAATTAAAATGTTTGCTTTCCAGGGAGTGGCTCAGAGAACACTCAAAGAGGTGATCACTAGAATGATTACTATGGAGTTCAGGCTGAGGCAGGCAGCCTCTGCTCAGCCCCTAGCCTGAGGCACGCATTGTTTTCTCAGAAGTTTCTCCTCTGGGATGGAAATTGTTGTGTTTGTTCAAAGCCCAACGTTAAATTTTATGGGGAAAATCTGCTGAGCCACATTTGAATTCTCCAATAGATTTTTTGGTCTGGAAACATCTGCTTTGTTTGCGGAGCGGAGAGAGGGGCTGATAACTCCGAAACAGGTTCTCCCCCACCCCGACTTCAGGGCTGGTGTTTACATAGCTCTCAGTGGGCTGGTAAGGCAATACCAGTAAAATAATGCCTGAGGGGTACAACACTTCCTGCGATATTGCCAGAAGCAGCACAATCTCAAAATAGGTTTTAATCCTCAGGCAGTATTTTACTGCTAATGAGACAAATCCTGCATCCCATTAGCATCCTACACTCCCCCTGATTTCAAGGAAGTATTTTAGCATTCCGACACACACAGAGAAACACATTCAGTACACGTATTTTACCACACACGTTATTTCATCTATACTGAATATTTAAATATATACACACATACAGCACTACTGGAATGCACCCACCTCTGGGGAGCATGCAGCAGTCAGCCATATAATATAACACAATACTGTGTGTGGATATGTGTGTGTGCACACTGCAATATTACCATTTGGATCATACTGGAATCAAGCTTCCTGTCCCAGAAGTGAAGGATTCTTGCAGTACCCTGTGCAAATTAATAGTTACAGTGGAAGAACTGTAGTGAAAGGCGAGATTCTGACCCCTTTACTCACCCTGAATGATACCTTATTCACTTCACAGAGACTACCTGTAGAGGAAAGCGCTACTCACCATACACAAGGGGATCAGAATCTGGCCACACAAAACACACTTAATCATAGTTTAGGCCATTCATAAAAGTGAAGCTAAATCCTTTTTCATTGTAATGATTCCTTCCAGTGCAAAGGCACCAGGAACTACCCCAAAGAAAGACCAAGAAGACAGACAGAACTGGGCATTCCTTCCAAGCCTCCTCTGAAATCACATTTAGCAGAGGACCCCTAATTTGTTGAAAAAGTATGTGAGAGTGTGCAGCCAGAGTTGTTTTCAGGTTGGATCTAATTTGGGTTTTTAAGACCTCTGGGATCTCATTTAGCTGTAAGAATAAAACCTTGTAAATTCTGAATAAAAAGCCAGTTCCTATATAAAAGTTCAGTCTTGAATGGATTCCAGAAGAGCAGCTGATGAACGTGCTTATTAAGCCAAAGCGCTCCTTTACGGCAATTAATGCCAGAGGGAGAGAAGGCCTCGAAACCACAGGCTAGAAATATCCTGCTCCTGAGGGTACATGCAAGCACTTAACCCTATTCTAATGACTTGGATTGACCTTTAAAAACCAAATCCTGGTCTCAACCTGCAGCCCAACTCCATAGGCTGTGGTCTTGGGATCTCCACGTGGGTGTGAAGTGGTTGGAACCCTCCTCCTCCACAACCAAGTTGCCACTGCAGCTCCAAGAGCCTATACGTCTGGTGCCTGGGCTCTAGGACACTGTGAGGTGGGAGGGTCCTCTAGGCCAGAAGTCTGCACTGCAGTTAAACAGCCCTGCAGCCCATGTCCTGCAAGCCTGAGTTAGCTGACACAGGCCAGCTTTGGGGCTCCAACTGCAGTGTAGACAGACTCTTTGTATGTGCGCATGCACCCACACCCACACACTTTTGAAAATGGTCACACTGAGCAAGTATTACCCCTTTGAATAATTAAGGTCATGATATAAAAAATACACTTACTACTGCATAATTAAAAAATGCCTCTGCACCTATAATGCATGTTGCCCTTGATCATTTGAAAGCAAGAGAGAACAAAATCATTAACAGCTAAATTATTCTAGTAGCCTATTATCATAGTGTAATCTTATTAGGAAAAATTCATGCTGGTAGAGCCTCTTATCTTCTCCACTTACAGATGAGCCATGTGGCTTACCTCTGAGTGCACAAAGATAATGAAATTACAGTGAATTATGCAGTCCACATATGGAAAAAGTAATAGAATTCTGACCCTTTAGGGAAGGGTGCAGATTTTTCATCGGGATGGAAAAGCATCTTTACTCAGTTACCACGTATAAAGACCTAGTAATTGTTATTTGTAGACAAACACAATTTTGAAAAATCATTTAGGGCTTCTATTGTAATGCTAAAAAGGAAAGTCTACTGCAACAAAACAACCAGTACTACAGTACTATATCCAGTCTGCCACTGACGCGATGGAAGACATTACGCATAACATTTAAGGGTGGATTTTTAGAACTGCACATACACTAGTGCACATATCATGCTATCAACGATCATGGTAACTGCATGTTCCGATAACTTTTTCACAGTTTTTGTGACTGTAAGTGCAATCACAGTAACAAATTATGCTCCTTGTATTTTTTTTTCCCACCATTGGCCACTCCAGCCTGGTTCCCAACAGCTGGAACAACAAGCAAGCTGCGGATGACTGGGTTGCCAGGGGTTGCCTATTTGCAAATGACAGTGTAATCAACCCCACTTGTTCTGCTGATGCAGTTTAAACCCAAGACACTCATGAACTTCCACTGTTTGAGCTAAAGGACTAAGTCCCCTAGCTGGCAGCTGTAGCAGACTCATCCATCTGTTATTTGGACCAACCACTAAAGGGGGGACAAAGGCCTAAGCTCTCCTAATGTGGGTTATGCTTCGACACCAAGGAGGAGTGGGGAATGGGAAAGGGGATTTCAGGGAAACATTGGCAGCTCCTTTTAGCTGTGGAGAAGATACGGGGATGAAGAACTCACAGGGCACAACTGAGGAAGAGGCACCAGAGAGGGATGTAAGCAGAAAGTGGGGAGCTCACACGGCCTGCAGGGCACAACTGAGGAAGAGGCACCAGAGAGGGATGTAAGCAGAAAATGGGGAGCGCATAGCTGAAGATACCAATGGGTTTAAGCCTGGCCCTAGACCTCTATCATCCATCTTGGAACCAGCATGCATATCTCCCCAGGCCAAATGCAGCAAAGCTGCTATGCTTCTAGGTGAGATTCTAAAGAGGATCCTGCAGTCCCATCCAGGAAAATACTTCAGTCTAACCAATTACGTAGCAAGTGTTCAGCACTGTAAAGGTGGGAGGGATAGAGAAGGTAAAACACCACATTAATCTTTCTGGGATTCAGTATCTCCACATGTGCAAGGGAGATAATCATATTCACCTAGTCACAGAGGAGTTGCTGATCATCCATGTAGCTAAAGGGCTTTATGACCGGCAGGGGAAAGGGAAAATTATGGTGTGACTTTGGCCAAGTCACTTCCCCTCTCTGGGCCTGGTATTTGAAAAGTGGAGGCCCCACTTGCATGTCTACTTGTTGCACGTAGGTGCCCAAATCAGGGATCTGTACAACAGAGATCGCGAGGTCGGCACCTCCTGTAGTTGGCTATATGTGCAAACAAATCCTCTGTTCACACACATCCATGCAGTAAATAGGCATGCAAAAGTAGAGGTGGACTTCAGAACCCACTGACCTTGCTCTATGAAAGCCAGCCCATCTGTAACCCAGTTCTCCTGTCAATAAAAAGGGATAATCTTACCTACTCATCCTGGCTCTGTCACTAGTCTGCTGGGTGACACAGGGCAAGACACATCCCCTTTTGGGCCTCAGTTTCCCCATCTGTAAAATGGGGATTATGATACTGACTTCCTTTGCAAAGCACTTTGAGATCTACTGATAAGAAGTGTGACACAAGGGCTAATTATTTTTATTTTATTATTATTACTTTTATCTTTATAAAACAATTTGAGTTCCTCAGATAAAAAAAGTGTTCTATATGTGCAAAATATTTATTATGATTAGTTTTATTACTTTGCAGCCTTCTCTCTCAGACAGCTGTAAATGTTAGCCACGTAGCTGCATTCTACTTTTTTTACCACATCATATTGGTATAGGCTGCATTTGAAGGTGTCTTAACCAACCTGAGTTCAACTGATCATGAACTTGTGACTCTTATGGAGCAATAGTAATAACCTGATTTATGAGTAAGTGGCATAAAGATAGCGTAGCCTTAACCCTCTCATTATCATCTGTGAAGGCCTATCTAAAGGATATGCATGCAATTAAAAGTTTTCTGCAAATGTTAATTACAGTGGGCTTAATTAACTAATGACTGATTGATCTTTTGATTGTATTAGGTTTATAAGTAGAATTATTTTAACTAAAGTATGGATTACAACCATGTTCTAATTAAAGCAAAAATGCTTCGTTTATGTATTAGGAATCAGAAGGACATTTTAGAGCTGTTTAGGGTCACACTGTTAAAAAAATATTGATGTTTTCTCTAAGGCCTCCAAAATTTAGTTAGTATTTTCTATTGAAGTTGAAAAGATACTATTTAAAATGGTATATCCAGGTAAGATTTTCTGGTACTCTTAAAAAGGAGCTGGAATTTGATTTGGACTGTAACTCTCGTGCCATACGCCTGTGACCTTGATATAGGAGTGCTGACTTCTTTGATTTCCTCAAAATAAAGTAGGTCAGTGAAAGGATGAAGAAGGCTAATGTTCCTGAATCAACTGATGCACTGATTAAAAATGCATTTTTGCACAGGATTGAAATAGGAGCAGTACTGATTGCTGCTCAACAGTTGGTTCCTCCATACACCATATAGTGGAGGAAACGCCTCATTAGCCTGCCCTGTATTTAGATAGTGATAGAGAGCATAGCATGTATTCTTGCCACTAGCCATAGGGAGAAGGCATTTAGCCTTTGACAGATAAGTAGCACTTAAGTATAGCTCTGATCGGACGAGCAAAATACTGATCAGAAGAGTAAAGCACTGATCAGAAGGGGATAGGACTAGAATAGCAGGAGTATTGAAGGTCAGGATTGAGGTGCATTAGCAAAGCAATGAGAAGGATGTGCAGCTGTTGCCTGCACGGTGCATGATTCCAGCCAGCTCTAACAGTCTTTGCAGCACTGAAAGGAAGTGACCTAGTTTAACCAAACTTTTGAAAACCAGACTAACAGTTGCTGGAGTTAACTGGGGGCTGGGAGCAAGGCATTCTCAGTGGAAGGGTCTGAACTGGGGAATTCATTTCCACCAACCATCTGATAGTGCCTGTGTTTGCACATCTTTAAGGCACAATGCAAAGCCTTTCTTCTTTCTCTCCCTTCTGTGTGTGTGTATGGGAGGGTGGAGTGGGGGAAAGGCATGTGTGTTGCTGGTGGAAACCTCAGACAGTTCCTACAACAGCTAGACACTTGTAGAGTCAAACAGCATGCACTTTATATGTGTAAAATATTTCAGTATAAAGGTACAGGGCCTGTTAGTGCACAGTCTGAGGAAGCAACTCAATAATGCAGCTTCCCCTGGAAAGACAACTGTACTAGCAAAGGGACGATGCAACTCCCTTCCGGACTTCATACAAACCAGCACCGCTCTTTCTGAGAACTAGGGTAGTAGTAATGAATGTTCAAAGAGACACTTGGTGACCGAGGAAGAAGCATGAATTCAGGAAGAGCTTGTGGTTATGTTCGGAGGTGTCATGAAAGCCACTAAACTAGCAAATGAGATGGCACTTATAACCAGCCTAAACTGAAGGCTTCCTGTCATAAAAATACTTGACTCTGGGCACACTGCAGCCATTCTTGGAATAGACCAAGCGACTGAAGGGCGAACAGCCGTAGCAGGGACTACACTTGAACCAGTCCCCAGAACACTGCTGTTAAGTTCAGATTTATCCACGAAAGCCAACCATTTCATTAATTCCCATGTTCGGTCATGAAAAGCCATGTGCTTAAAACCATTCCCCTCACCCCTAGCCACTGTCGTCAGAGAAGCTTTAAGTATCTCATTGTAAAACAGCTTGAGTACTGAATCTTGGCTCTTCAGTGCTGGAGTTGTCATGCACTATGCTCATGGCCTTACTCACACTCCCAGCACACCTTTGTCCCCTGTTACAGAACTCCCTTCAGAAGGGCTGACATTCAAGTTACGTTCTATGTGTGACTAGAGCGTTTAGATATTTATGCAACTGGCTTTCACCTTGTCTTCTTGTAACATACCACACAGACTTGTTGCAACAAGTAGGGGGGAGGGATAGCTCAGTGGTTTGAGCATTGGCCTGCTAAACCCAGGGTTGTGAGTTCAATCCTTGAGGGGGCCATTTAGGGATCTGGGGCAAAAATTGGGGATTGGTCCTGCTTTGAGCAGGGGGTTGGACTAGATGAGCTCCTGAGGTCCCTTCCAACCCTGATATTCTATGATTCTATGTCTGATCTTGCTAATGCACCTGTTCCTGATGATGCCCATAATCACAATCATATGTTCGTTCTTTAAATGTTTTACACACATTTCTTAGCATTTATTTCTCAGAAAAGCTGTTCCAGTCATCTCTCTTCATCTGACCACCATGTGAATAAGACAGCCAGGGATGAAATCCCACCATCCATCTTTCTCAACTTCTTACTGCCCATCGTTGTTAAGCCCGTGTATGACAGTGTCATGACAGCATAAACTCATCTGTGGTTTATTTAGTCACAGCATAAACTCATCTGTGGTTTATTTAGTCACAATCTTGTTATATTGGGTGAGGCGGTCTTTAGTAAAGCATTTGTGGATTCCCCTTGAGACGTGGTCATTTCTGACACCATTTTATAACTAGCCTTCTTCACCTAGTAGCTCCAGCTGCTGGATTCTGCCTACCCAAATGAGAGGAGTACTTACAGATGCGGGGAGTAGGGCACTGATGATGAAATTCTGAATGGGATGTAAAGAACCAATTCCCGCTTCCCTGACTTAATAAGTCAATAGAACCACTTGGATGAGTAGGGCAAACTGGATTTGGTCTAAAATGAACTGATTAGTATACATGGTCAGAAAGCAGTGGGATAGTAAATTGATTCAGCACAGAGATGAAACAGTTGACAAATGGAAAGCTGCAGGGATTAGTGTTGAGCCCAGTCATATTCCTATTAGATTGCCAAGAGCCTGGAGGAGAGAACATGCTAAAAGGCGTGCACATTTTCACAGAATAAGGAAGTGACATACCCAATCAGTACTGAAGAGGATGGAACCTGGAGCCAAAAGGATGCAGACAGAGTAGCCATGCCCAGATAAATAATGGACTATGTAGATTGGTGGAGAGATGAGGACTAGGTTAAAGAGGATTATGCCTCAATCAAATGGAGCAGCATAGATGGCTACATGCTGTAAAAGATTGCATGTTGATCAGGAGCTAGACTCTGGAATGATAATGGATAGAAATTTAAAATCTCAGAATCAAGCATCAGATAGGAAAGCTATGAGAATAACTGGCTGCTTCAACAGAGAAGCACAGTGCCAATCAGCATAGATTCTATAATGTGTGAGGTGTGATGATACCACCTATTAGATGAATGTGTACAGTTAGGTGCCATATTACAGAAAGTCTGCAAAAGAACTGGGAGGGGAAAGGTGTCAGTGTGGGAAATGACAATGGTTATAGCTATATGGATGTGTTGGGCAAACTAACTTGGTATTCACTAAAAATGAGGAATAGAAGGTGGGAGATGAATGAGGGGTTAAGATCCTGACTGCTCTGTCCCGTATTTAAAAAACAAACATCAAAGATTCTAAACCAGACAGTGCTGCCAGGACTTTCTACCTTACACTCAACATTACTAGCAGTGGCTTCACCAAAGAATCACTCCCAGAAGCAGCCACAAATGAAGATGCTACTCAGAGAAAATATCCTCAAGCATGTGTGTGCTACATACCCGCCCAGCTGGAGCCCTGCCCTTGAGTTCACACTCAGAGAAAATAGAGAAATAAGGAAGCAGTGCCAAGCACAGCATCAAGAGGGAGAGGTAGTGTCTGCTTAATAATGGAACCGTGTTCTACGTCTCTCTTTCTGTCTGATTAATTGTCCTCCCAGATATGCAAAGAGAGGCCTCAGATATGTCTGAGCCTATATATAGCACCACCTGACATCAAGCAGTAATAAGAAAGTCTGCAGACATCCTATCAGAGGGGCAAGAAGGAGTAAAACAATCTGAATAAAAATGATATGATTCAACTTGAAAAATGTAAGCTATATATTCCTTTAAAATCCACAGACTTTGTTCCTGAGCGGCCGAGCAGTAAATCCCTTTAGCAATAGGATTTACATGTTGAGATGAGGCGAGGTAAAACAGTGTTAGGAAGAAGATAACACACATGCTACTTTACCGGCCCTGCTAATTTTCATGCAATTGTGTTTTGAGATAAAGAGGCCCCTCTTGTTTGTTTTTTTATTAGCGCAGTAATAGAAGATATTCAAAATATACTGTCCTTGTGGCTACATCTGTCTTCTTTTTAGCGTATGCATCCTGGGGAAGCACAGTACGGGTGGTGAGGTGTGTTCAATAATTCTCTTGCTGCAAGGCTCATCTGTTTCCTTTGGCTTTTCCTGGAGAAGTAGGGCGAGAGCTTTGTGATGTCCAACTGTGGGGCATTATTATTTAAAGTGGGGTTCTTAATTGCTAATTGGGTTTTTGTGCTATTGATGGATTCTGTTGAGACTTGACTATGGGCAGAAGGATTTGTTTTGTATTATGGTTATTTAGGCTCAGCTCCTCAAAGGTATCTAGCCACCTATTTCCTATTGAAATGAATGAGAGTTAGGTATCAAAATACCTTTGAGGATCTGGGCCTTAGTGAAATTTTTGTACTTTTAGTATTGTATAAGTACATAGGCTCTGATTCAACAAATCAATGTTTTTCAACAAAGCACTTAACCGCATGCTTAACTTCAGGGACATGTTTAAGACCTGTTAAAGTTAAGCATTTGCTGAAGCGCTTTGTTGAATAAGGATGAACTGAAGCACATACAAAAGTGGTTAGCTGAATTGGGTTACCTAGAGCATGGCTAATCTTTTTTAACCCACTGGAACAATAAATAAATATAGTAAAAAATGAAAGAAAAAGAAACATACTCCTTATACTGGAATATACTGAGTCTACCCAGGTATATGCACCGTAAAAGCAACTAACCTCATCTAAAACATAATACAAACTCATCTTTTGCAACAATGACAGGTGGTTCATTTACGAAACAGGAACATGTTTTGGTGCTTTTTTAAAAAATCAAAACACTGTGGTTTTTTTTTAAGTTTATTTAAGGTTAAGCAAATTGAGTAATTCCACCCCCACTCTCCCATTACAACAAACCTTCTGAGATTTTGTAACACATGCAAGCAGCTGAATCACAGAGACAATCTATTCTCTGGTATTTAATTACGATATAGACTTGTCCCTAGCTGTCCCTGCAGTTCTGACCATTACTGATGCTCAATGAATTTTGAGCATGCAATCATGAAATGCATAGCTCACATAAGAGTTGGTTGCTAGCCTTAAATCGATTTCACTGGCACAACTATTAAGAAAACGTGTGTAAATCTGAAAATTCTGACATGCAAATGACCTGGCCAGAATTTGGAGAGAAAGAAGCATCATGCTGCCAGCATTCCCACTGCATATGGCTTTCCTGATTTCATATCGCACTACAGAACCTCATCATTGCTGTTGGGACATGTGATATGCTGTGTTCACTGAAGAAGGCAAGCAAGCAGAAAACATTCACCGTCTGCCTCACCCTTCATTAAAGACGATGGCCAAACTCCTATAAAATGCAATGGACCAGACTAGGTCCTTTGAAATTATGGGATAGTAGCCTAACCACAACTGTGACCTGAAAACCTCTTTTCCAGGCCAAATGTGGATCTTGGCATAAAGATGAGCCTTTCTGGTACTGCTAGAATGTCTACATGCTATAACCCTATTACCATAAGAATATGCAGGAATAAAGGCTGAAACAGACAGGATACCTTAAAATGGAACTACTGTATGATAGCATCCCTCTGGTTTTGCAAAAGAATGGGCTGCTTTTGGCACTTCCATTGGATTGGATTTGTAGTGGCTTTGGGATTAAGCTTCCGGTCACATGTCAAACGATAAAGAGCCTTTTTCTTTTGCAAGCAGCTGTTGCTGTTTGAAAACTACAGTATAAGGGTTTGTTGCATGATTATAAATAGCGAATTGCACAGACCAAGAAAGAGGGTTCATTTATTCTTTCCTCAGCGCATGTACAGCCAAACTCTACTTCTCTTATTCACATAAGCTGCCTCATTTATCTCAATAGGACTGCTTAAGAGAGCAAAGCCAGCAGGATTTGGCCCCTCTGGTATATTATTCTAGTGTGCAAATAAACATTCTTGAAACCACCTCCCATTTGGAACTGTGTCTGGGATTGGGGCTATACCAATAAAATGCCAGGAATCCTGCCACCAAAAGGCACAGTGGATGCGTCCGAGCCACGCAATAGCATTCTTAGTGGCCCAGGGAAGCTCTCGGAGCCCTCTGCTGAATTTGGTTAGTGCAGTGGTGCCCAAACTTTTCCTTTTGCCCTGCACCGTTCACCGGTAATGGAATCTGTCCATGCCTCCCTTCCACTACTGCACAGTTGGCTCAGCAGCAGAGCTTGGGCTGATGGCGGAGCTCGGGGCAGAACTGGGGATGGGGGAGGAGGTGGGGCTAGAGGCGTAGCTGGCGTGGGGGTGGAGAGGAAATGAGGGCAGAGCAGGTCTGGGAGTGGAGTGGAGCTGTGGCTGGGGCCAGAGCTGAGCTGGGGGCAGAGCTATGGCTGTGGCCAGAGTGGAGCTGGGCGGGGGGTGGAGCTGAGCTGTGGCTGTAGGGGGAGCGGGGCTGGGGCTGGGGGTGAAGCAGAGCAGGATGCCACTCCCTTCCTGCCCTCTGTGGGGACTGGTCCGGGCTCCACTACGCACCCCTGAATGTTCCTCTGTGCCCTCCTAGGGGGGGCACACCCCACAATTTGGGGACCACTGAGTTAGCGGGCACTCCTTGACAATGTGTATCATTGTTTGAGCTGCATTTCAGCCACAGCTTGGATTGTCTCAAAGATCCCAATGGTGCAGGTTGGCTGCACAGAGAGCTTTCCCAGTCTGGAATCGGTTAAGGGCCCACTGACAACATGGCAGGTCGAAGCCAGGTGGGCGAGCAGTAAGGGCTGTGACAAGGAACTGATTGGTGGCCGATGTTAAACACCAGCCTTCCAGCCACAGAGACTTCGCTGTCATGTCCTGGTGTGACAGCCTCGACCACAGTGGGTGTTGTGATGAAAGACATGTAGCTGGTGAGCTAAAACGATCATTAAACAAGGGCAAGCTGGGTTGGCACGTACCTTCTCAAGCAGCATGCCAGCTGCAATCAGCTTCCTGAGGTAAGGGGGAGCAATGTGGCTCAGAACTGGAAGCCATGAAAGATAAGTCAATTGGAGAGTTCCTGATGATGTGCGTTGTTGAGTTGAGTTGCATGTCAACAAATTTGGCCAGCTTTGCAGCGTCATCACTCAGGGTCTTCTCCAACTCAGAAAAAATTCAAGCCCATAGTCCGGAGTAAATGTCCTCTGCATAGATGAACTTCTGTGACTTGGTTGGTGGCAGGTTCACTGATGTATAAATTGAACAAGGTTGAGGGTAGAACAGACCCTGGGGGTAACCCGTTCATCTGTTTTTCCCCAGGCACTTTTCTCACACACATTCACCCTGAACCGTCTGTCTCGGAGTAGCAGTTCGATGGCATCAGTAACCCATTCTGGGAGGACTCTTGATATTTTAACTAGTAGACCCAGGGGCCAGACTGTATCATACACTGCAGGGAGGTCAAGGAAAATAGTGCTTGTTTTCAGGTTTCTTTGTATTGAGATGTATTGAGAAGAGTGAATTCCAAGAATTAGTAAAGTGAATGTCATGTTCATTTTCTGGAAAGGAAATTGTTCTCATTGACCACTGCAGAAGAGCACATTGCTGGCAGTATCAGTCTATTTGCAGTATCCATTTAATCCTAACATTTAGGGCCAAAGTCAGCCTTGGTGAAAGTGGGTATATCCCCAGAGAAGTCAATGAAATTGCATCAGCTTAAACCATGGGCTGAATTTGATCTCTGGACTCTATTCCTAGACAAATTGGAGGATTGGGCCAAAAGAAATCTGATGAGGTTCAACAAGGATAAGTGCAGGGTCCTGCACTTAGGATGGAAGAATCCAATGCACAGCTACAGACTAGGGACCGAATGGCTAGGCAGCAGTTCTGCGGAAAAGGACCTAGGGGTGACAGTGGACGAGAAACTGGATATGAGTCAACAGTGTGCCCTTGTTGCCAAGAAGGCCAATGGCATTTTGGGATGTATAAGTAGGGGCATAGCCAGCAGATCGAGGGACGTGATCGTTCCCCTCTATTCGACATTGGTGAGGCCTCATCTGGAGTACTGTGTCCAGTTTTGGGCCCCACACTACAAGAAGGATGTGGATAAATTGGAGAGAGTCCAGCGAAGGGCAACAAAAATGATTAGGGGTCTAGAACACATGACTTATGAGGAGAGGCTGAGGGAGCTGGGATTGTTTAGCCTGCAGAAGAGAAGAATGAGGGGGGATTTGATAGCTGCTTTCAACTACCTGAAAGGGGGTTCCAAAGAGGATGGCTCTAGACTGTTCTCAATGGTAGCAGATGACAGAACGAGGAGTAATGGTCTCAAGTTGCAGTGGGGGAGGTTTAGATTGGATATTAGGAAAAACTTTTTCACTAAGAGGGTGGTGAAACACTGGAATGCGTTACCTAGGGAGGTGGTAGAATCTCCTTCCTTAGAGGTTTTTAAGGTCAGGCTTGACAAAGCCCTGGCTGGGATGATTTAACTGGGAATTGGTCCTGCTTCGAGCAGGGGGTTGGACTAGATGACCTTCAGGGGTCCCTTCCAACCCTGATATTCTATGATTCTATCTGCTAAACCTAAATCTAGTTTTCCTTCTCCCTCCTCAATCCCCAGCCCAGCCTTTGTTGAGAGCATCACTAATTTGCTTCTCCTCAAGGACCACTTTTCCCAGCACTGCTTTTCATCAGCAGGAAACTGGCAGGCAGTAATGAAAACCAGAGGTTAGCACTGTCATCATTCCCAGACAGTCCTGGCCTTGGTGGGTATCAGACAGATACTCTCCCTAAAGCTTCAGGTCCCCACGGACATCAAGAATGACAGTCAAAGGCCTAAAAAGAGCACAACAATCTGAGAATCCCAGGTGAATCTTCTCTGGAGAGCAAGCTTTTCATTTGCCATCTTGAAATTCCGAGAAGGGATAATCTCTTAAACAAATGCGTTATCCTTACCAAGATTTGTTTTGGGTTTTTTTTTTAGTCCTATGAAAGCTCAGTATCAGTTGCATCTCTTTGACAGCACTTTGTTATCTCCATATCTTTGATGTTACATACACATAATTGCAAATCATGTTTTCTTAATGACTCAAAAGATTATTGCATTTTTGCATCTATTCTAAGCATGGACCCAAGCATGGCAGTGCTGTTTGATGTAGGGCAAACGCTTTATTATTTGGCACTCTAGCATCAATGGTTGTAGGTTTGCACTGTCTTACAAACTCACCTCAGGAAATCTGTCAACAACTATTCTGTTGAGTGTCTTCTGGACAGTACGTTAACACTCAAAAGTGCAGGGTGATGAAGAAGACTCTAAGTCAGGGGTCTCAAACTCAATTTACCTTAGGGCCAGTGTCAGTCAATTCTCAAATCCTCCCAGCGGGCCAATAATATCACTCATGCCACCCAGAACCCGCCCTCCACCTGCCTAAGGCTCTGGGAGGAAGTTTGGGTGGGGGAAGGGGTCTGGGGTGCAGGCTCTGGGATGGAGTTTGGGTGCTGGGTACAGGCTCTGGGCTGGGCGTGGGGGTGCAGGAGGGGGTGGAGTTGCAGGCTCTGGGACGGGGGAGGGGTGCAGGCTCTGGGAGGGAGTTTGGGGGTTGGGGGTGTGTGGGGAGGGGGTACAGGCTCTGGGAGGGAGTTTGGGGGCGGGAACGGGTATGTGGGGAGGGGGTGGGGGTGCAGGCTCTTGGGAGAGGGTCAGGGGTGCACGGCTTACCTGGGGCTCCAAGGCAGGGTGGGCCGGGAGGGACCTCTGCACCCTGCTGCCCCCAGGCACCTTCCCCGCAGCTTCCCACTGACGGCAGGAGCGCTCGGGGCGGGGGCAGCATGTGGAGGCCCAGCCCCGCCCTGCTGCAGGGCCACAGGGGTGGGGCCGGCAGCCACTGGAGTGAGCAGGCAGATGCCGCTCAGCTCCGCTGCACTGCCGGGGTCCCAGGGGGTGGGGGAAACACCCATGGGGGGCAGGTGGGGCCAAGGGAGAGACCCGGCCCCAAAACTGCTGGAGCCCCACAGGCCACATTGCAGAGGTTCGCGAGCCACAGATGGCCCGTGGGCTGGGAGTTTGAGACCCCGGCTCTAAGTGTTGACTGTATATTGTAAAAAACAGGTATTTAGAGGCTTCCAAATCAGCTTTGTCAATTTTATGCCCACCAGACCTATCTAAAGGATATATAATATTATTCTCTGGTTTTCTTTCTTCAAGAAACATACTAGCTCTGTTTGGTAAAAAGCTGTACTGGAACAGTGTCCCTCTGCACTTGTTGCTTAAGGAATCACCTAACCCCTACTACTACAGCAAGTTAAAGTAAAAGGGACTAACATTTCATGGGAAATTTTCTTCAAACTCCTCTTCTCCTCCTCGCATTTTTTTAATTAAAAAAATTTAAAAAATGATTGTTCAAAATTCAATTTTATTTTTTTACAATTTTCAGCCAGCTGTAGAGCTAGTCAATAATAGGAGACAACATTTGAATATCCACTACGCCCATCATCTGCCATCCTGACATGGGGGAGGCTTTTCACCATCCTGACTAGCTTTGAAACCCAGGTTTCTCAGATAACTAAAAATTGTGCTTTCCATTGATCCAACAGGACACGCACCTAATAACCTGACAATATTATAAACCAGCATAGCAATAATCAAAGATACCAGAGGCATGATCCACTGACTCTTGCATAAAAATCCTTAGGTTAGCGAAACATCATAAAATTTCAAAAAGCTTTTAACTGAGAGCCATTTGGCCACGAAATGGAAAAATCCCAGAACTTAACTACCGGTCTTACATATTGACATTAATTTGGTGTGTGGTATAACATTGAATGATATCTCTATGAGGGCAGTTCTAGAGACAAGAAAAGAACATTTACTTTTGATCCTAGACTAATTTAAATCTAAGTCCTTCAAACAGGTATCAACTCTAGGTTTAGCTGGCAAGAGTTGCTGGCTGTAAAAGGCTACACAGAGCAATTTTCTACCTCAAGATCAGTTGCCAAGTCTAGTGATGTGATTAGAGTATGGCATGGAATATCTTTTAGGACTTTATCAGTGAGTAGCTATAGAACTGTTCCTAAATGGGAGCTTTGTCAAGTGTAAACGATTCATTCATTTATTCACATTCTTCGCTTCAGTCCTGTTGGGGAAAAAACGTAATTGCATTTCTGGGACTATTTTTAAAAGAGTGTCAGAAGTGTTGTTAAGGACATAAAAGTTGACAGTACCTTAGGAGACCTGATGAGTAAGTGCAGATAGCTAAATTCCGGTGCTACTGGAGGTTATTGGCACTGAGACTTCCAAAATTAAACCTTAACCAAGATTTAGGTTATAAAGACAAAGCACCGGACCCCATGCTGGTGTAAATTGGCATAGTTCCATTGACTTCAGTGGAGTTACAACAACTCACACCTGCTTGAGGATTTGGTCCAAAGTTTTTCCTCTTATTCTAGCTGCTACAGTCAGTGTAAATTAAATTTCACAAATTCGGGAAAACAAACACCACATGGACTTTGTGTAGAAAATGTATATGGCTTCTGAGAAAGTGACTTCATTATTTTTTCACATCTTGACCTCATCTGGGTATTAAATGACATCGTGTTAATGGAAAAATCAAAAAGCAACACAGTGGTATGTTGAGTTCTCATGGCTGTGTTCAGCATGCTCAGCCCAAAGTGCTCAAGAGCTCTGCTCTCCATACAGTTAAGAATTCACAGTAGCATCAATAGTAGTTGATGCGTGGATCTATGAGGCCAATGTTTTCAAATTTGGGTGCCTAAGGTTAGGCACCTAAATCCACATTCTGTCACCTAAGTGCTTTGATTTTCTAAGGTGTAAGTTGCCAATAAAGCCAGTGGGAAGCCATGAGGTCTTAGTCCCTCTGAAAATCAGGCAATTAGGTGCAGGTGCCTCACTTTAGGCACCCATGTTAAAAAAAAAATGTGGGCTAAACTCCAAGCTGTAATCTGAAGTTAACAGCTATCAGGAATCATCTCATCTATCCAGAATGGGTCACACGGAAAAGGACAATAAATTCTAGGTGACCGGAGTAGACGGATCACCAGAAAAACTCTGACACAAGTGGAGTGAGCTACACTCCAAAGGGTCTCTTCTTCCCATCTCTAGCAAGGAGGTTTCAGAGTGAAACTCCCATTAGCGTTAATGGAGATAACCTGTCAGTTCTCAGTGCAGTGCTACAATAAATTGCTGGGATCTGTTCTCTATGACCTGGTAGGTCTTGGATGGAAATTACTGAAATAATTTTCCAAACCTCTTCACTTCTTTTTAAATGATATCTCTGTAGATCACACATTAGGAAAGAATAACCGGACCATCCATGGAGTGTTTTTGAACCTATTTGTTTGCCTTCCAGGATGGAAGAATGTAATTATATGATATTCATCCCAGTTTAACTGGAATAAAATAATTACAAGAATGATTAATTCTCAGGTTTGTAAATCTTCAAAGCTGGGAGTGTATGAATATTCAGGCTGAAACTGAGCATGTAATCTTTTAAAACATCGGAAAGCGAATTTCTCCGTACACTCTCAAATGGAACTCACCAGCACTCCTCTCCAATTTTCATCTTCTTTTCTAACAGGTTTTCATGTGTAGATCAAGCATGTAACACTGAAGTATGCTTTGTACCATAAGACTGCACATTCATATCAAATAAAACTGCATGCCACCTCCCCAGTTGTACTTTTCTAAGAGACCCTTTCATCTAAGAAAGCTTGTGCTGACTGCTGAAACCACAGGAGACCCATGACTGGCTTAATTGCTGTGTGGCCAATTCTCTCCCTGCCCAGAGACTGCCTCCTGCAACCACCACATAATGGCCCCGACCTTACATTCCTTGTACATCCACTGAAGTCAAAGTGGGCTTTGAATGCAAGAGGAATATAGAATTAGGCCCAATGTACGCATTTTTTTTTTGGACTAGCAATCAAAGGACACTAGCTTTTCCTTGAACTCACAAATGGAGCAGAAGACAAATCTAATGGAATAAAATTCCAGCTCATTCATTTTAATAATTAAATCAATCAAACAAAAAACCTGCTCAAATGTATTGGTTTGTTGATTAATTCGAAGCCCTGGGATGCAGCTTAAATACTCCTCACGTGGGCCATGCAACTACTAAAAGGAACATAATTGTGATGTAGTTATTAGATTTAAAATAAATATGACCCAGATTTTCAAAAATAGGAGCCTTAAGATAGTAATCTACATCCTGATTTAGGCACCTGCCTGGTTTTCAAAAGTGCTGAGCGCTCAATAGCTCCTATGGACTGCATTTCTGCTAAATTTGAGTTTAATTTTGAAAATGTTTCCATTTAGGGGACAAAAATAACTCAGACCTAGTGCCGGAGTTTTCAAATTCTGCATGTCTACCCAGATCCACTGAAAACTCTCAATGTGGGGGAATTGCTCTATTGATTCCATGGCACCTAAACTCAGGAGTTTGAAAAGAACAGCTGCCTCAACTATTCAAAAGCCAAAGTTAAATTTATTACATACATTTTTTTTAAGTAAATATCATCAGTCTACATCAAAGTGGTTCACACTATCTTTGCAAAATGCTAATAAATAGTTAGATGTGTGCAAAAAACTAACCAAGGAGAGTGATTTTTGGGTTAGTACCTGTGCTTCAGATCTCAGCATGAAAATATGTCTCCTGCTGGAGAAATTACCAAGGGGTTTATCAGGGGCTCAGAATGAAAGAGCTGATATAGCCTCAGCTTAGAAAATGTGCCCCTATATTAAAATAAGATATTATTTAACCTAGAACTAAAACAAATGAATGTCGCTCTCTTTTAAAAAGCACACTTATACTGTGAGAGCCAGGAAGGACCATACATAGAGTCTTATATCTTCTTTTCAGTATTGTGGCAATCACACACATACACACATGGGGGGTGGCGGGGGTGGGGAAATGGGGCTACTTTTTCTCTAATTTACAAATAATCTTAAAATTTAACCAAGAAAAACAATTTAAATGGACTTCTTATGAACTGGTGTTTCTAATTATACCACCTTGTTGAGCTGATGGGCTCCTGAATCTCCAGTAGTCTCCAACCCAGCTCATTTTCTATAAAGGTGACTGCAATCCAAGGGCTGAGGTTTAGCACTGATATTCTGCTTCTCTAATGCCCCTGTAAAATGTGAATTCATGAAAAACACTAGAGAGACAAGGTGGGTGAGGTAATACCTTTTACTTGTCCAATAAAAGATATTACCTCATCCACCTTGCCTCTCTCTAATATCCTGGGACCTACAGGGCTACAACCATACTGAAAAACATTACTCATTACTTCCTAGTAGGAAGCCTAGAGCTGTAGTGAAATATCCTATCTTTGATGCCACCTAATGGACATTTGGGTCCATGACAAGCAAGTGATTGAGGGAAGGTCACATTTTGAAGGACTGTCCCACTTGTGACTAAATGAGTTATTAATGTAGAATAACTTAGTGCATACATGCATGGATAAAATGGCAGAAAGTGCTGCACTGGATCACTGATGTATGTCCCACATCTTATAAGTAAAGTTATAAAAGAAAAAAATAGACAATTAGAGTCTCTGCTTAAACAATATGGGTGGGATTTTCGAGGCACCTAGGTGACTCTAGAGCACAGTACCCATCAGAAGTCAATGAAATATACTCCTAAGTCACTTAGCTACTTCCCACTCTACAGGCCTTGCTAAGGACTGATTTTTGTCAGTTACAGTACATCACATTCTAGCGTAATGAGGCTCTCCCACTACACAACCTACACCAACTGAATGTTTATCAACACAGATTACTCTTTGAGCAAAGACACAAATCAGCCCGAAGTTGCAGGAGGACGCACCTGTCCAAAGAGGGGATCAGGAAAGGGAAGCAAGACAGTTTATCAACACTAATTCACAGTAGCAAAAGAAGTGCCCTAGGATGGGTGTAATGTTGCCAGCCATAACGCTGGTAATTGCTAATTTATGCCAAGTGTCAACTTCATCAGTAATAGTGGGGATTTTAATTTTTTTTTTTTTTTTAAAGAGTTGGGTCTGAACTTAGGGTTGCCAGGTGTCTGGTTTTCAACAGGAACACCCGGTTGAAAAGGGACCCCCCCTAGCCCGGTGAAATTGAGCGAGTGAGTGAGGGTGGGGGACAGCGAGCGACGGAGGGAGGGGGGATGGAGTGAGCGCTAAGGAGCTTTGCAGAAGGGGGCGGCGTAAGGGTGTTCGGTTTTGTGCAATTAGAAAGTCTCCAGATCAGAAATAATTTCCGAACCACTGAACTATCACACAGTTTGGATATGAATTTCATCTCTGATTCCTGACTTTAAAATGGACCAAGCCAAAACCCTGGATCCAAAATCATCATGCCTTCATTTGAGCTATAGTGGACTCTGGATCTTATGGCTGAAGTCCACCTCTAGAACTTTTACGTAAGGATGGAGTATTGTGGCAACTAAGCCTTTGGCAATGACTAGCTTCTGTTCCCCCATCAGTTTGCTTTTTATTGCTCCTAACCAATGTATTGTGATCAGTGCAAGAAAAATTTCTCTGTTTATTTAAGTTTCAGCCTCCTAAGGTGTTAACACAATTAATCCTCTTGAGTGCTGAGTGTCACAGTTCAGGGTAATTATACCTTATTCCCCCTCCATGGTCCCTTGAGGGCACCCACTTTTAGGTCCTCAGCCATCCAGTCTCTTGGGCAGAGATCTACATCTCTCTCCTTCCTGACCAGGGTTATTCCAGGCTTCAAAGTTCCCTGCCTACACTGTGATATCTCCAGCAACCTAGATGGGCTAAACAGGCCAGCGTCTGTGTTTAGCTTTCTTTCTGAATGCGATAAGCAGCGTAATTGCCAGCCATTACAGTTACCATACAATTCCTTATAAGGATCACATTTATTATTAAAGTAAAAGTATTTCAGAGAAAACATATTAAAAACAAAAGAATCTACAAGCATGTTAAAAAACTTACCAGAGGCCATCCCAACTCCAGCTTTGGGTTCTGGTAGGTGTCAGTCCTTCAAAACCCACAGCTGGGTTTTCCCCATAGTCACAAGTTCATAACGGTCTTAGATTCAGAACCAGAACAACCATGAATAGTTCAGTATTTCCTTTATAGAATGTGGGCCTTAGATCTTGGCCTCATGGAACAAGTGAGCAGCAGACAATGACTCACTCCTTGGGATGTAGCTTCAAAAGCCTGGGTTTTGCATAACCTGCTGTGGGAACTTTGCATTCACCTCCCCCTAGATATTCCCCAAGAAAACCACTTAACTTTTTTGGTTCCAAAAGCCCATTCTTGTCTGGCACATTGTTCAGTTTAGTCCTTTGAATTCCCAGGTCTCACATCTGTCACATCTCCCCCCTTGAGTGGTTACATACAATCCTGGCCCACAATTATATTTTAACCATTCATTTAGTGCAACGGACCCAAAGATACTTAAACTTAATTCAATAAGGTCTCCCAAGGATATTGCAGGAAATTGACATATGTCACACTGAGCACAGTTTTAAAGTGTATTGTGAGATGCCCCAACTAAGACCATTCAGCTACTCTGTGACATGCTAGGCTATCACTACATTATGCAGAAACCTGTAAAACAACTCCCACAACATTGAGATGTCCCTTTCATAGTTCTGGCTACTTTAAGAGGGAATTAACAACCTTATTCTATATTTCTACTCTTTTTTTAGGATACTCCCTTCAAGACTCCAGTGGCATATGGCAGGTGGTAACATTTAGCCTCCTTTTGCACCAATAGTTCCATATTTTGGGTACAGACACTGAATTTCTTCCCCTGAACCCCTACCATTTCTCCCATCAACAGCGCACGTGCTGGCATTGGAAGCAGAGTCAGCGGTTCTCTGGACATCAGACACGTCAGCATCAGTATAGAGCACACTTCTCCAACACTGTCCTCTGAAACCAACCAGTTCCTCGGCACTGAACTCTCATCGTGTGTGTTTGTGGAGACATTGGGCCCATTCATCACATAGAAGAATTTAGCTTGTACTCTGCTCTTTTAGGCCCTCATTCAGCAAGGTACTTAATTACATGTCTCACTTTAATGCATTTAAAGTTAGTATTACCACTGAGGTGAATGGGACTGCTTGCTTAAAGTCCATGACTTCAATGGGACTACTCACACCCTTAAAGTTAGGAATGTGCTTAAGTACCTTGCTGAATCAGGGCCTAAAATTACATAATTATACTGTACTGTTTTTCACTTTCTTATTGCTGTGTGAAAGACCCACACAAACTCGAGAGAGGAAAATAACTGACTATTCAGGGGACACAGTGAAACCGAGTATAAACCAAGGGCTGTCAAGTGCACAAAGTAAGCAAGCCGAAAACTTAGAGAAAAGGTCACTTTTTTCCCTCTAACCTCTTACAGTTGTACTAACTTTAGGTGTTACTTATAACAGCAGCAAGTAGAAATTTTTCAGACAGAAGCAATTTTTAAGTTGTCAATGTGACTTTAATTGGCCAAATAAAAAGGCCACATTTGGCCATATCACTACTCAAGTAGTCCAACCTTGCTGGGGTGCCTTTACTGTATATAGGGGATGTTTTTTATTGCTAAATAGTGTGCAGCTCAGATATGTGACCTGTACAGAGACTATCCAAAGGTATTAACAAATATGCCTGAGAAAATCAGTTATATGGAGACAGAAGCATTGCCATGGTGCTGATCGTTAGGAATTCATTTGAGATTTATGTTACTGTTGCCTACTGTAATTTCAGATCCTGGGTTAATCTACACCAAGGATACTCATTGGTTGGTGAGTAAAGAGATTCTCTTGTATTGGCTGATGTCTATAGGATAATTCTGCCCAATCTACTCCCTGCAGAATGTTCTTGTGTGGTAGGTTTCCCCTATAGCGGCTATCAGCAGCAGTATGAAACTTACTAGAATCTGTATTGTGTCTATGATCCTACCAAATTTCACACCGCCACAGGGGCTGAGAGTAAACACTACTCCAGAGGAGCCTGATCAGAATTAATTTTCTCTTCCCAACTGCCAGCAGAGTACCCAGAATAAGAACAAGAGGGAAGGAAACCAGACAGAGAAAAAAAGATAGAAAACTGAGAAAAAATAGGAAGGTAAAAAGAGAAAAGGAGGGAGAAACACTTTGTGTCTGGGATGCAGATGCAGAGAAAGGGTAAAAGAGAGAAAAAAGGAAATATTCTGTGTATTTTGTATACTAGGCCACACTAACCACTGTCTAGTAGCTTGCTATCTCTCATATGCCCTATACATTTTCTAGAGGGATCTGGATTGGTTCTCTGTAATCTCCATACAAACCAGGTGGATTAAATTCTATAGAATTCTATAGGGTTCCTATAGATATATTTCTTATACATTTTCTATAGGAATCTCTCCAACTTCCCTGCAGAGTAGCTGGCATTGTAACTTATTGATTTGTTCCCTACTAATCTTACAGGAGTTTTCTATGAAGACAGCAGTTCCCAAGTTCATTTGTTTCTAGATGACATCAGAGGGGATTTAAGTCGTTTCCTAACTGGTTAAGATTGCAGTGAATATGGAACCCATACTCCTTATAGTTACAAGACACATAACAGTAGTAACACTCCATACAGAGATTTTTTTTTAAGAAAGACAACAGCATGTTATTTTGCTTTCACTTTTTGCTCTCTTTTCCTTTTTGACTGGCTGGCCACATTAATTCTATCTCCCAGGTTGCCAAGGCTGTGAAAGGGAGAACAGGAACAGCCAGGTAATCAAATTACAGACCACTGAAAAGGTCAGGCAGAAGTGAAAAGGACACTGTCAATTACTTTTGTATATAGGTTGTTTTATGTCTCCATTTTTTGCAGTGCCCTTGAAAAAAGCTCCAAGATCAGATTTCTTTCTGGACTTTTTCTCAAAGGGCTCTGTTCTTTTTACATTTAGCAAGCACAGAGCTAAAACAGGCATGGCATTTTTTGTTTATGCCTTTGCTGGGGCACCATCATCATTGATAACATCTGTTCAGCTTTGGGAATGGGTCTTGCTAAGAACATGTCTGGGCCCTGGATTGCAGGCTGGGACTGTTAAGAACTTAGGTTTGGATTCCAAGTCTCTACTTAGCCACAAAGCCAGGCGCCCCCGGTACTTTTCCAAAATCCATCTACCTGCTCACCTTCCAATCTGGCCATCTCTCCTTCAAAACTCTACTGGACATTGGTCTGCCATTGCTGCATTGAAACTTTTGCTCTTGGTGTTCTTTGCTCAGAAATGCCTTTGAGGGTGCTATGTGCCAGGTTGGTCTCTCCCTTCCCCGTGAGATCTGAACCCCAGTGAGTGTGAATGATCTGATTCCTTTTTTCTAAGAGGCCTGAGAGTTACAATTGAATTACTCTGGAAATAGCTTGGAGCTTAGCAGAAAGGGATGGCAGATTTGCAGGGCCCTATGACCAGATGCTGAAAGCTCTGCAGTGTGATTTATGTCAACTACACTGGGTAGAGAGAAAAGGAGTACTAGTGGCATCTTAGAGACTAACCGATTTATTTGAGCATAAGTACTCCTTTTCTTTTTGCAAATACAGACTAACACGGCTGTTACTCTGAAAACTGAGTAGAGAGAGGAAAAAGGGGATCTGGCTTGGAGTGTGGAGAGGCAAGAGTGTGAAGGAGGGGAAGGGGTCAACTTTGTGGTCAGAAACAGGGAAGTGATCAGGGTCAGAGACAAGGAATAGATGGACTCTCAACTTCTGAGCTCTGACAAAGTTTCAAATAGCCTGAAATTTATTACTTGTTCTTTTGCTTTGTCCAGCACCGTAGTTTTTGTTAAATAGCTGATATTGCAAAGCCAGTCCAGAGGTCTTTCAGAACAATGTGGCAACAATGGGCAGGACCGGCATCTCTTTTCCACCTGGTAACAGCTAGGCAGTGGTGTGCTGTGATTACTGTACTAACTGGCTAAGAAGTATAGACACTACTATTCAGTTCTAAAGCATCCTATTAGTTCTGCTACCCTATCCCTCACCCATCCCCCTGCCCCCAACTTCTTTGTCTCATCCACCTGTTATGCCTGGTCTTTTAGACTCTCTACTCTTTGGAGCAGGGATTGTCAATTACTTTATGTTTGTACAGTGCCTAGCACAATGGGGGTCGGAGCTAGTTGAGGCCTCTAGACCTACCAGAATAGAAAGATTACAGTTTTATTAATAAAATTTCCCTTTTTTTAAAGTGCCATTCAGAATACAAGGGATATTCCCCACTAGATCACAACCATTTAAGGTAAGTCACAGTTTTGAAGGTACTTGACACTGTCTCTTTAACTGACAAAAGATGCAGCATATTTCCATTCTGACAATGATCATAATAAAAATGAGAAACAATACAAACAGCAAGATCAATTCTACCCTCCAATACATGAATGCATGTTGCTGTGCATTTTTTGATGTCGGGAAAAATACAACATAAGGACTGGAGCAGAAGGCCAAAGTCAAAGCCCCAGCACTGGGCATGTTCTGATCTGCTTCTGATCCTGTGGCTCATGCCCGTCTCTACTAAACTTAACAACACAAACTCACATGTCTGGGCTCAGGACTGAGATATTAATCTAGGCTTGTTAGCAATCTCAGTTTGAATGCACGGGCTGAACTGCGGGGTATTTATATTAAGCCCTGTTTGATTCTGCATAACATTAAAAGCTATCTTGTGGGGCTTATAGCTGAGTCAAGCCCAGAGTCAAGCAAACAAGAAGCAATGTTAATTGGAATAATACTTGGTGTTATTATAAACTGAAGAAACTGGGAACAGTAAAGCCATTTATTTGAGTATCCGTCAAGTCCAGTTTGTTCATTCTAATCCAGGAAGCATCTCCCTGGATGAAACGGTGCTCTGCGCTGCCCTCCGTGGGTACGGTTTAAAACATTTTATATGGAGAACCCCATTGCTCCCTCTGAATTGTCTTTTGTAACAGGCTCTGCTCTGGGAGGGACAAACCCCTGAAAACCACCATATTAGTACAGAAGTGCGTGGGAGCAGCATGCCAGAAGCAGCGCTTTGGGGCTAAATTACACATGCTGTAGTTGGAACACAAGTGCTGACACTCTTCTGATAGAAAAGCAAGTAGGTTACTACCCTCCCACTCTCTTCTGTCGACACACTATGTAGCATCTTCAGTGCTTCCCAATGCTTTCCAAGAAGCCTCTCAAAGCAACTTCTGAGAAATCCTGTGTTTACATAAGACGAAATACACTCTCCAGAGACAAGATGCTGAGAATATTGCAGCAATTTTTCTATACCCGAATTCCAGGTCACGCTTTTATTACCAAAATCTTCACTTTTGTGACAGGGATATGTTGTATTTTAAAACGCAAAATAATAAAAAGCCCAAAGACAGACGTATACTTGATGCTTATCGGACCTGCTTCAACACTCACATGAAAAGACTCCCATTGACTTAAATGGGAGTTGGACAAGGCTCATACACAGCTTGTCAACAAAGGGTTTCCAGCTGCTTCACAAAGGTAGGTGATTAGTATTATTCCTATCAACAGCTGAGGAAATTGAAGTGTCTTATCCAGGGTCACACAGCGAATCTGTGGCAGAACTAGGAGTACAAAACAGAAATCACTCCCAGTCCCTTGCTCTAACCACCAGACATTTCCCCTTCCTTAACTGCTTGTATAATCTCTTTGTCTTTGCTAACATTGTTCAGTGAATTAAATGACACATTAAACCTCTAGATTTTCCAACACTCAGAGCTGAATTTAGTTCTTACTTGCTTTTAATGGAGGTTTGTGTTCAGCTGCTTCTATTATGGCTGAATTTGGAGCTAAACTGGCATAAAATGCATCGTCATTCAGCACTGGGAGCACAGACCAGGCAGCACCAAAGGCCTTCATGCAAACTGCATTTTATGTTTCTGTCCCAACGTTTTCTCAATCAGTTATACGTACAGCATGTGCAATGCCGTCTCTGTCTCGCAAAAGTGCACTCACTCCTTGCACAGTCTAACAATGTCAAAGTTCACAAAGTACAAAGCATTCACATCCACTAATGAGCCACAACACACAACAGAACCACGAACCCAGGAACCTATCCTTGCAACAAAGCCCGTTGCCAACTGTGTCCACATATCTATTCAGGGGACACTATCATAGGGCCTAATCACATCAGCCACACTATCAGAGGCTCATTCACCTGCACATCTACCAATGTGATATATGCCATCATGTGCCAGCAATGACCCTCTGCCATGTACATTGGCCAAACTGGACAGTCTCCACATAAAAGAATAAATGGACACAACTCAGACGTCAAGAATGATAACATTCAAAAACCAGTTGGAGAACACTTCAATCTCTTTGGTCACTCGATTACAGACCTAAAAGTGGCAATTCTTCAACAAAAAACCTTCAAAAACAGACTCCAACGAGAGACTGCTGAATTGGAATTAATTTGCAAACTGGATACAAATCACTTAGGCTTGAATAAAGACTGGGAGTGGATGTGTCATTACACAAAGTAAAACTATTTCCCCATGTTTATTCCGCCCCCCGCCCCCCCACTGTTCCTCAGATGTTCTTGTCAACTGCTGGAAATGGCCCATCTTGATTATCAGTACAAAAGGTCCCGTCCCCCCCACTCTCCTGCTGGTAATGGCTCACCTTACCTGATCACTCTCGTTACAGTCTGTATGGTAACACCCATTGTTTCATGTTCTCTGTGTATATAAATCTCCCCACTGTATTTTCCACTGAATGCATCCGATGAAGTGAGCTTGTAGCTCACGAAAACTTATGCTCAAATAAATGTTAGTCTCTAAGGTGCTTTTCTTCCTGTTTAGAGGCTGTTTTAAAATGATATGAATATAAGAATGCAGGGAAATAGGATGACTTCTGGAACATCTAAAACAACAGGGGAAATAAAAGCTACGTCTACAAGAATAAAATCCAGCTCATTGATTAACTTCATTCATTGATGTCAGTTCCATTAATGCCCCATGAAACTAGGGGTCTGCACCTGAGTCAGTTGACCTACGGCAGAAGTGGCAAACATTACTGAATTGCAATGGATTTATTTCAGCTGTTAAGGTTTACAACCTTGCTTTTCACACAATTATTCATTTTACAATGTCATAGTAAAAAATATTGAGGAACAAAAGCTTTTAAAAAATCCCACAATTCACTTGCGAGTAAAGAAATTCTCTCTATTAAAGAGAGCAGCTTCACGTGATTGGTTTAACACAAAAAACAGATGAAACATGGAGGTTTTGACTAAGTTTCACTTTGAGATTTAGGGTTTGTTTAAACCCAGAAACTCAAAGCCAAAGTCTGGACATGGGAAACATGAAGCAAAACCAGAGGAAAAGCTCACAGACACCCTTTGAAGTAAACTGATGAGTTTCACTCAACTCCAGTCAGAGCTGGCTCTAGGTTTTTTGCCGCCCCAAGCAAAAAATTTTTGGCCACCCCCCCCCTTTTTTTTTTGGCTTTTACACATGTACCTGCCTGGACCTGAATCAGGGTCCTGCCAAAGGAATTAACAGTACTGGGGTTCACCTGGCTTCCAGCAGCAGCTGCCAGGGCCATCTCCACCATTTTTGCCACCCCAAGCAGCGCACCGAATTGCCACTGCCGTGAGCAGCTGAAGACAGAAGCTGCTGCCGATCTACCATCGCGGGCGGCTGAAGAGACAGGCTGCTGCAGAATTGCCGCTGCAGCGGAAACGCCCTAACGGCACACGGACTGTCGCTCCTTGCAGATTGCCGCCCCAAGCACCCGCTTGGAACGCTGGTGCCTGGAGCCGGCCCTGGCAGCCGCACCCTCTGTACGTCCCCCTGAGCCACAGCGTTAGCCAGCAGGTCCCTCTCGCCGCCTGCAGCTACTGCCCCCGCCTGCATGCCTCAGGGCACTAACTAGCCAGCTCGCCCCAAGCTCCCCCACTCCACCGCCTTAACTAGCGGCACTGCTGGAGTCGCCCAGCATGACAGATTTGCACTGCCTTCTTTTTCCTTACGGTCCCGCCCTGCTCCGCCCCTTCAGGGGCACATGCGTGCAGGGCTCCCCCCGGCCAGCCATGGGTGACACTGCAGCCCCCAGCCATGGGAACGATCCCAGGAGTAACTTGGCTGTCGTCTCCCTTCTCCTCTCCCCCCATGCTCGCCTGCTGCACGCACGCTCCCCATGCAGAGAGAGACCACAGGGAAGCCCTGCCATTGCGCAGGGAGGCAGCGGGGGCGGCTGCAGTGGTCGGGATTGGAAAGCAATCCCTGCCCCTCACAGGCGCCCTGCCGAGAGCTGTTCCCTGCCCCGTTAGCACTGCGCGCCTTCGTAGCTTTCCTCCGCCCTGATGCTTCACCCCTTGCACAACCGCTCTCCTCTCCTCCCAGCTGAGGGGTGTCCCCCTTGCCTCGCTCAGTCACCCCCGCACATGTCCATTCCCCGACGCGACCCCCTCCACACTGAGCCTTGAGTGCTCACTCTCTTCCTACAAAGAGGGGCGCCCTGTAGCTTGGCTGACCGCCAGCTAAGCGTCGTCTCCTCTCTCTTGACCTTGACTTTGCCGCTTGACAGCGAATCTGGACCCAAGGGGGGTCTCAGCCGGTCAAAATCGCTCTCCTGATCTCGACAGAGTGGCCCACATGGTGGATTTTTCCGAAAAAGAAGGCTGGCCGGAATGCCGCCCCTAGAAATGTGCCACCCCAAGCACGTGCTTGCTTTGCTGGTGCCTAGAGCCGGTCCTGACTCCAATATTCATCACCCATTGATCTGATGCTATTCAAATGTCCCGCGCGCCAACCTCCTTCTACTCCTCCACTTCTGTCTTGGCTCGCAAAGAGCCTACCCTTAAAAAAACACCTTTCCGCAGTTACCTGATTCTCTTGGCACCCCTTGTGGACTAGTTAGAACAGACCATGTGAAGTCAACCCCTGACCCTCCATGGAATAGCACATCTGCCTTCACGAGTGGCTCAGCCAATACCAGTCAGAGATCTCTGAGACACCTCCCAGGGTCAAGACACACCAGGAATGTTCTGGTGGATCAGCCAGTTAAATCCTAACAGGGAACTGACTAAGTGAAGAGTATTCAATTGTACTTGGTTTCACTGGCAGATAGGTATATGACGAGAATTTGCCTGTTTGAAAAGACCAACAATAAAAACCTGCATTTGATCAAAATTTGCTCTTATCTTGTATTTAAAAGGAGAGGGCAGCTTTCAGCCACATTCAAGCTCTGTGCAGCACCTGGTTTCTGGACTGTGCTTTGGGTATTCTTGTTGTAATAACACAATAAATATGTAATGACAATTGAGAGGGGGTAAGGGAAAATGGCTAGTGGAGACTCTGAATTAAATAGGTGGCCTACCTCCATCTCAAAGGCTCCACTATATGCAGTATAGTCTGTTCAGTGCTCCCTGACAACAGACAGAGGAAAGGCTTTCTTGTTAGGGAAAAAACACAAAAGATTCCTGGAATGGCATCTGATGGGAAGAAGTCTCTGAGCCTGACACACTGATTTCAGAGGAAAGTGCTCACTAACTGCTCCGTATGCTACTGTTACAAAACAATGAGTCTGAACAAATCTGGAGAACTAGGTTCAGGAAACATTTTGGAAAGATTTCAATGAGCAAATCAAGGTCCATTCATGCTACTGGGACACAGATTTTGAATGAGACTCTGATAGTCTGAGATAGCAGAGTTTCTCTCCAGACTCAAATATCAGAGCACAGAAGTCCAAGGACTGAGGTTTCCAGATGACCTAGTATCTAGCTATCTTAGGTACTTCTATGGCCCACGTGACCACAGTACCTGAGCAGCTCACAGTCTTACGTATTTATCCTCACAAAACCTCTGTGTGGTAGAGAAGTGCTGTTATCCTCCTTTTACAGATGGGGAACTGATGCACAGAAAGGTTACATGACTTGCCCAAGGTCACACAGGAAGTCTTTGACAGAGCAGGGACTTGAACCTAGGTCTCCCAAGTCCTAGATGAGGACTCTAATCACAGGGAAATCCTTCCTCTCTATCAATAAGGGCTATAGGGAGAGCACCCATAATGTTTTCTCAGTGCTACATAGTACTGCCCAGTGTATTACCCTCAAACAGGGGCTCTTTTTTATTTCTCCAGGAGCCATTGTGAAGAAGGGTGGAGTGTTCACTTTCTAACAGGGAAAATTAGAAAGGGAAGGTAAAGAGTCGGTATCAACCCTAGAGAAGGAGCGGTGTGGGGGTTTCCATGTTACACTCTGACAGACAGACAACTAGAGCCTGGATGGTTCTGAGGGTTGGTTATAAAACACAGAACTTTTCACCTTCGGGTTAGTGGTTTGAATTTGGCCCTGGTTAGTAGCAAGTGAAGGTCATTAGTATCTGACAGACGCTTGATGAAACAAGCTGGGAGGAGCTCAGTCCATATGCTAATGGACAGGTTACAAAAGCTGACGGGAAGGAGGGAGGCATTCTGAGCCAAGAAGCCAAAGCCTGCATGGGCTTCTCACCCCCTTAGAACACTGCCATGGGTGAGGCACCCTAGGGTAAGCCCAATGCCAGTAAGCTTGCCCTGCCCATGCTGTGAGTTTTCGGTCTCCAGGGCTGTCTATCTGAGTCCTTTTTTGAACACTAGGTTCACTTAAAGACATTTACAAAGAATGACCAAAGCAAAGAGTAAGAAAAGCTTTGCATAAATCTTGAAATCAAGAGCTATATCTAGATACCCAGCTGCTCCAGAGCTCTGCTTGGCACACCTGAGGAGGAGCAACGTGGCTTGAAGTCATCTTTGTGCTCCCCTGATCCCTAGCACACTTCGAGCAGGTTCTAGGTTGCTTTAAGTTATGGTGACTTGTAACACCACCTGAGGTGCTGTCAAGCTGGGCAGAGATCACCAGAGCACAGCAGACACCCTGCAATGCTCCCACCCATATGCTAGGGGATGCAGGAGTGCATCACCAGTTATTAACTCTACACCAGCAGATGATTCCCACACGCTACAGGAATTCTTAGCTTTATGGTCTCTTTTCCCAATTGGAGTGGAGCAATGAAACTGCAGAGTGGGCCTGAATCCATCCCTAGAATCATAGAATATCAGGGTTGGAAGGGACCTCAGGAGGTCATCTAGTCCAACCCCCTGCTCAAAGCAGGACCAATCCCCAACTAAATCATCCCAGCCAGGGCTTTGTCAAGCCTGACCTTAAAAATATCTAATGAAGGAGATTCCACCACCTCCCTAGGTAACGAATTCCAGTGTTTCACCACCCTCCTAGTGAAAAAGTTTTTCCTAATATCCAACCTAATATCCAACCCTGATAGTTCATATCATTTCCCCTTGAAATAAGCACAAAGGATGCTCCTCCTAACACATTTCTTCCATCTCCCTCCTCTGTCTCTGTCTCTTCTCTCCTTCATTCCCTCTTTCCTTCTTTCGTTGATTCATGATCATTGCAAATGTGTTGCATGATGATTAGCTGACAACTGTTTAGACTTCCTTCACAGAAAGCATCATTCTGAAAGCTTTTCCAGCTTCCCCTCCAGATGATGTAAGCTTGGGTGAGAGCCAGGTTGGGTTATGAGTGAAAATTCTTCCTTTCAGGGTCAGACACTTTAAACATTCTCCTATTTTTAGGCCTGATTTCAGTCTCCTGCAGCCAATGGCTGAGCAGAGCAGTTAAGGTTATTCAACTGCAAATGTCTGTCAGAGTTCAAACAAAGCTTCACTTTGTAGCAGGTTACAATGCTCCACAGCACAGGAGCCTCTTTTAAAGGAAGGCTGCAGCTGCTTTGCTCAGCGCAGCATTCTGAGAGTTCACATGGTGAAGAGAAACACTTCAGGCTCCCACCATCCATCAACTGTGATTGTAAACCCAAAATAACAGTTTGAATTTGATCTGGCACTTCAGAGTCTTCTGCTGGCGGCTTTATGTTCCAGGCAGCGCTCTGGAAATTCACACCGTGGGAAATGCATCGCATCAGATATAAACTGGAAATTGGCAGCTTTCAGTGGGGGTCTCTTTGTATAGTGCCGCCGCCCTGGTCCTGAATGTGGAGCCTGAGTTTGGGGCTTAAAGAGATCTGATGCCATCAAAATCGTGTAGAGTTTACTCACTCGATATTGACCCTACTGCCAAGTCACCGCACACCTGCTCACCACAGCTCAGGTCTGTCTCAGACTCCTAGGGCACATGGCTGCGTGCACCTACATTGTCCAGCATGCAAGAATGAGGCTGAGGCCCCCTTCAGTTGTCATCGATCTATTCCCCAGCCAGGAATAGATTCACGATTCCGCCCTGGGTACTCACCTCCCTCCAATGGTGGTGCAATCCAAATCCAGTGATGGGAGGGGTTCCGTTTGCAGCTCCATGGCCCACAGTATTCCTGGTGTTGGATGCGTCTGACCTCAGCTGGGGAATGCACCTTGGTGGCCTCAAAACTCAAGGACTATGGTCACGGGAGGAGCTGTAGCTTCACATAAACGTCAGAGAGCTCAGGGCCATCCGCCTGGCATGCGAGGTGACACTTCCCCATCTCTCCGGTCGAGTGGTGCAGGTACTGACAGACAATACGGCCTCCATGTTCTATGTCAACAGACAAGGGGCAGCCCAGTCGTAAGTCCTGTGTCAGGAAGCCCTTCGCTTGTGGGACTTCTGCATTCAGCATGCTATCCACCAAGAAGCCTCCCACCTCCTGGTGTTTGGAACACGCTGGCTGATCACCTCAGCAGTCCTTCTCTCACCACGAGTCATCCCTCCACTTGGAGGTTGCCTAGATGCTCTTCCAAAGGTGGAGAGCTCTCCAAGTGGACCTGTTCGCCACCAGATAGAACATAAAATGCCACCAATTCTGCTTGCTACAAGGCCTCGACAGCAGCTCGCTATCAGATGACTTCCTTCCGTCATGGTCAGAGGGTCTTAAGTATGTCTTTCTGCCAATCCCACTGATCAGCAGGGTCCTTTTCAAGATCCAGAAGGACAAGGCGCAAGTCATTATGATCGCCCCAGCCTGGCCTCACCAGCATTGGTTTGGCATTCTCCCGGACATGGCAATGGCAGCCCATGGGCTCTCCCCAGCCATCTGGACCTGCTTTCTCAGGATCACAGATGGTTGCTGCATGCAAACCTCACCTCTCTCCACCTCACAGAAGGGATGCTGCGTGGCTGAGCCCTAGGGTGACCAGAGGGCAAGTGTGAAAAATCAGACAGGGGGTAGGGGTAATAGGTGCTTATACAAGAAAAAGCCCCCAAAATCAGGACTGTCCCTATAAAATCGGGACATCTGGTCACCCTACCGAGCCCCGAGCAGCAGGCCTGCTCCACTCAGGTCCAGCAGGTTCTTCTGGAAAGCAGAAAGCTCTCCACTAGAGTTACCTACCTCGCAAAGTGGAAGCGCTTCTCCTGCTGCGCTTCGGAGCAGAATCTCTCCCCTATAAGTGCCTCTTTACAATCCTGGACTACCTCCTGCATTTAAAGCAACAGGGCCTTGTCTTTTCATCAACTAAGGTGCACTTGGCGGCTATATCAGCATTCCATCCGCATACCCATGTTAGATCAATACTCTCAAATAAGATGACGATCAGGTTCCTCAAGCCTTCGAGAGGCTGTTTCCTCCTGTCTGTGATCCGGTTTCCCAATGGGATCTCAATCTAGTCCTTTCAAGGCTTACCGGTCCTCCTTTCAAGCCTCCAGCCTCTTGCTCTCTCTCCCACCTGTCGTGGATGGTCGCATACCTTGTAGCTATTACATCAGCGAGGCAAGTCTCTGAGATTAAAGCTCTTATGTCGGAGCCCCCGCACACAGTGTTCTACAAGAATAAAGTCCAGCTGTATCTCCATCCTGCCTTCTTGCCAAAGGTGGTGACACACTTCCATGTCAACCAGGACATTGTCCTCCCAGTGTTCTCTCCAAAGCTGCATGCATCCAATGGGGACAGGTATCTGCATACCCTAGATGTCAGGCGTGCCCTGGCTTTCTACCTGTAGTGTACTAAGCCTTTCTGCAGATCGACTCAACTCTTCATTGCGGTGGCTGACAGAAAGAAGGGCCTCCCAGTGTCGTCCCAGGGGATTTTGTCCTGGATCACCACCTGCATCTGTATCTGCTATGAATTGAATCATAGAATATCAGGGTTGGAAGGAACCTCAGGAGGTCATCTAGTCCAACCCCCTGCTCAAAGCAGGACCAATCCCCAATTTTTGCCCCAGATCTCTAAATGGCCCCCTCAAGGACTGAACTCACAACCTTGGGTTTAGCAGGCCAATGCTCAAACCACTGAGCTATCCCTCCCCCAGCGGGTGACGCCCCCACCAATAGTAACTGCTCATTCCACGAGAGCTCAGGCATCGTCGGCCGCTTTCCTGGCTCATGTCCCCATCCAGGGCATCTGCAGAACCACAATGTGGTTGTCAGTACATACCTTCACAACGCATTATGCCATCACCCAGCAAACCAGGGATGACACTAGGTTGGCAGAGTTGTGCTGCAATCAACACATCCATAAAATCCTACCCGCCTCCGGAGGTACTGCTTGGGAGTCACCTACAATGGAATGGACATGAGCAAGGACTTGAAGAAGAACAGAACCAATTCAGTTTACTTGAGAGAGGGTAAAACTCTGTAATGTAAGAGTCCAATTTCAGATAACTTAGATGTATAGTCATTGGCAGGTAACTTAGGTATATAACCACTTATGTGTACACTGAGGAGACTGTCCAAGAGTTAAGCACATAAACAATACGCACTGTAAATAATTTTGGCACAGCAATATACCTACCAGCTGGGATCACTATTCAAAGGAATATTAGATCCATCTTAAGGCATAACAACCTAGATTGTGTAAAAGTTCTGTGTAAGCTCAAAAGCTCATCTCTCCCACCAACTGAAGTTAAAATAAAAAACTCAATAATAATGGGGGAATTCAACTATCCCCATATTGACTGGATACATATCACCTCAGGAAAGGATGCAGAGATAAAGTTTCTTGACACCTTAAATGATTGCTTCTTGGAGAAGCTAGTCCTGGAATCCACAAGAGGAGAGGCAATTACTGATTTAGTCCTAAGTGGAGCACAGGATCAGGTGCAAGAGGTGAATATAGCTGGACCACTTGGTAATAGCGACCATGATCGAATTAAATTTAACATCCCTATGGTGGGGAAAACACCACAGCAGCCCAACACTGTAGCATTTAATTTCAGAAAGGGGAACTACACAAAAATGAGGAGGTTAGTTAAACAAATTAAAAGGTACAGCACCAAAAGTAAAATCCCTGCAAGCCGCATGGAAACATTTTAAAGACACCATAGTAGAGGCTCAACTTAAATGTACACCCCAAATTAAAAAACATAGTAAGAGAACCAAAAAAGAGCCACCATGGCTAAACAACAAAGTAAAAGAAGCAGTGAGAGGCAAAAAGGCATCCTTTAAAAAGTGGAAGTTAAATCCTAATGAGGAAAATAGAAAGGAGCATAAACTCTAGCAAATGAAGTGTAAAAATATAATGAGGAAGGCCAAAAAAGAAGTTGAAGAACAGCTAGCCAAAGACTCAAAAAGTAATAGCACATTTTTTTTTAAGTACATCAGAAGCAGGAAGCCTGCTAAACAACCAGTGGGGCCACTGGACGATCGAGATGCTAAAGGAGCACTCAAGGATGATAAGGCCATTGTGGAGAAACTGAATGAATTCTTTGCATCGATGAGGGAGATTCCCAAACCTGAGCCATTGTTTTTAGGTGACAAATCTGAGGAACTGTCCCAGATTGAGGTGTCATTAGAGGAGGTTTTAGAACAAATCGATAAACTAAACAGTAATAAGTCACCAGGACCAGATGGTATTCACCCAACAGTTCTGAAGAAACTCAAATATGAAATTGCAGGATTACTAACTGTCGTCTGTAACTTATAATTTAAATCAGCTTCTGTACCAAACAACTAGAGGACAGCTAATGTGACGCCATTTTTTAAAAAGAGCTCCAGAGGTGACCCTGACAATTACAGGCCGGTGAGCCTGACTTCTGTACCGGGCAAACTGGTTGAACTATAGTAAAGAACAAAATTGTCAGATGCACAGATGAACATAATTTGTTGGGGAAGAGTCAACATGGTTTTTATAAAGGGAAATCATGCCTCATCAATCTACTAGAATTCTTTGAGGGGGTCAACAAGCATGTGGAGAAGGGGGATCCAGTGGATATAGTGTACTTAGATTTTCAGAAAGCCTTTGACAAGGTCCCTCACCAAAGGCTCTTAAGCAAAGCAAGCAGTCATGGGATATGAGGGAAGGTTCTTTCATGGATTGGTAATTGGTTAAAAAATAGGATACAAAGGGTAGGAATAAATGGTCAGTTTTCAGAATGGAGAGAGATAAATAGTGGTGTCCCCCAGGTGTCTGTACAGGGCCCAGTCCTATTCAACATATTCATAAATGACCTGGAAAAAGGGACAAACAGGGAAGTGACAAAATTTGCAGATGATACAAAACTACTCAAAATAGTTAAGTGCCAGACTGCGAAGACTGCGAAGAGCTACAAAGGATCTCTCAAAACTTGGTGAGTGGGCAACAAAATGGCAGATGAAATTCAATGTTGATAAATGCAAAGAAATGCACATTGAAAAACATAATCCCAACTATACACATAAAATGATAGCTGTTACCACTCAAGAAAGAGATCTTGCAGTCATTGTGGATAGTTCTCTGAAAACATCCACTCAATGTGCAGCAGCAGTCATAAAACTGAACAAAATGTTGTGAATCATTAAGAAAGGAATAGACAATAAGACAGAAAATATCATATTGCCGCTATATAAATTCATGGTACACCCACATCTTGAATACTGTGCTCAGATGTGGTTGCTTCATCTCAAAAAAGATATACTGGACTTGGAAAAGGGTGAGAAAAGGGAAACAAAATTTATTAGGGGTATGGAATGGCTGCTGTATGAGGAGAGATTAATAAGACTGGGACTTTTCAGCTTGGAAAAGAGATGACTAAGGGGGGGATATGATAGAGGTCTATAAAATCATGACTGGTGTGGAGAAAGTAAATAAGGAAGTGTTATTTACTCCTTCTTATAACACAAGAAGTAGGGGACACCAAATGAAATTAATAGGCAGCAGGTTTAAAACAAACAAGAGGAAGTATTTTTTCACACAACGCACAGTCAACCTGAGGAACTACTTGCCAGAGGATGTTGTGAAGGCCAAGGCTATAATAGGACTCAAAAAAAGAACTAGATAAATTCATGGACGATAGGTCCATCAATGGCTATTAGCCAGGATGGGCAGGCATGGTGTTCCTAGCCTCTGTTTGCCAGAAGCTGGGAATGGGCGACAGGATAGATCACTTGATGGTTACCTGTTCTGCTCATTCCCTCTGGGGCACCTGGCATTGGCCACTGTCAGAAGATAGGATACTGGGCTAGATGGACCATTGGTCTGACCCAGTGCAGCCGTTCTTATCACCCAATAAAAGATACTACCTCACCCAGCTCGTCCTCCCTTTAAAAACACACACAGGGTCAGTGAAATGGAAGGTAATGTCTAAAGATGAGAATCTGGAAGCAGTTACAATGTGTAACTACGTGTGTAATGTCTAGACAGCTGGGGCTTAGTCCTCTGCTTTATATGTCATGGAAGGTCATGCCTGACTAATCTAATCACCTTTTATGATGAGATTACTGGTTCTGTGGATGAAGGGAAAGCAGTGGATGTATTGTTTCTTGACTTTAGCAAAGCTTTTGACACGGTCTCCCATAGTATTCTTGTCACCAAGTTAAGGAAGTATGGGCTGGATGAATGCACTATAAGGTGGGTAGAAAGCTGGCTAGATTGTCGGGCTCAACGGGTAGTGATCAATGGCTCCATGTCTAGTTGGCAGCCGGTATCAAGTGGAGTGCCCCAAGGGTCGGTCCTGGGGCCGGTTTTATTCAATATCTTCATAAATGATCTGGAGGATGGTGTGGATTGCACTCTCAGCAAATTTGCAGATGATACTAAACTGGGAGGAGTGGTAGATACGCTGGAGGGGAGGGATAGGATACAGAAGGACCTAGACAAATTGGAAGATTGGGCCAAAAGGAATCTGATGAGGTTCAATAAGGATAAGTGCAGGGTCCTGCACTTAGGACGGAAGAACCCAATGCACAGCTACAGACTAGGGACCGAATGGCTAGGCAGCAGTTCTGCGGAAAAGGACCTAGGGGTGACAGTGGACGAGAAGCTGGATATGAGTCAGCAGTGTGCCCTTGTTGCCAAGAAGGCCAATGGCATTTTGGGATGTATAAGTAGGGGCATAGCGAGCAGATCGAGGGACGTGATCGTTCCCCTCTATTCGACATTGGTGAGGCCTCATCTGGAGTACTGTGTCCAGTTTTGGGCCCCACACTTCAAGAAGGATGTGGATAAATTGGAGAGAGTCCAGCGAAGGGCAACAAAAATGATTAGGGGACTGGAACACATGAGTTATGAGGAGAGGCTGAGGGAGCTGGGATTGTTTAGCCTGCAGAAGAGAAGAATGAGGGGGGATTTGATAGCTGCTTTCAACTACCTGAAAGGGGGTTCCAAAGAGGATGGCTCTAGACTGTTCTCAATGGTAGCAGATGACAGAACGAGGAGTAATGGTCTCAAGTTGCAGTGGGGGAGGTTTAGATTGGATATTAGGAAAAACTTTTTCACTAAGAGGGTGGTGAAACACTGGAATGCGTTACCTAGGGAGGTGGTAGAATCTCCTTCCTTAGAGGTTTTTAAGGTCAGGCTTGACAAAGCCCTGGCTGGGATGATTTAACTGGGAATTGGTCCTGCTTTGAGCAGGGGGTTGGACTAGATGACCTTCTGGGGTCCCTTCCAACCCTGATATTCTATGATTCTATGATTCTATGTCAACAAACCAACTGTCATTTTTTAGGGAAGCATATGGATTGGACGTAAATGACGACTATCAATGAGTATCATGAAGAGCTCATTCATAAGTGCTGGCCATACATTCTGAATTAGCTAATCTTCTGGAAAAATCACAAAGGACAAGGTTTGAGGTAAAACCAAATGCAGTTGCTTGGCGATGGATGGAAACCATGATGACCGATTGTCATAACTGTTATGGTGAACACGTGCACCTGGGTCACAACAGAGAGTGTCAGCTGCAGACTATCTTCAGTTCCTATCAAACGCATTACACCAAACGGGGAGCGAGGTGAAGGAGGAGAACTCTGTTCCTCAAACACACCCCATTTCTCCCAATTATTTGTCATTCTTGCCATGCCAAGCAAAAGAGGTGTTGGTGTCTGAAGTGACTGTAATTTCATGGTAGTTACAGTAGACTTATCCCACCATTCGATTATTAACGTTCTTTTAACTCTCTGTTGATCTCTCCGCATAAGGGTGTAAAGTCTTTGAAAGGACGTGAAGTGTTACGCAAGCCAGGCACTGTAGAGGCAGCTTTAACGTAAACATTCCCCTTTCCCTTGTCCCCATCAGCACCCTCAACTCTGCTTTAGAAGGGGCTCTTTGCCAGTGTAACAGGATAGCTGTCCTCTTAAATAAAATTGGGCCCAACCCTCCTGGTCCAGGTTTTCCTTAGTTTGCAGCAATGGGGAGGGCAAGACTGCCACTGGGAGTTACAAATGAGAGTCCAGAGTCCAGAGAGAGATCCCAGAACAGGAGCTCAGAAGCAGGGTAGAGCTGTGCTGAGAGCTTCAGGGAAGGGATGCCCCTGAAGGGGGAAGCAGTGAGAGTTCCCTAGTGAGCACTGGAGCCCAAGCAAGGAAACGAAAGCTGAAGGCGGTCAGGGAATCACACTTCCCCGAACCAGAAAGCCACAGCCAGAGAGCTGAAGGCTGAGAGTGGCACAGGAAGACGCCTGCTGGCTCTCCGAGAAGGCTGGGGAATGATGGAGGGGTAGGCCCACTAATGTCTCCAGGAAACTGGGACCACAGCTGGGAAGGAAACAGGATAAAGAAGCACTCTAGGTAGAGGGCCTGGGGGAGGAAGGGTGAGACATGCTAGAGCCGTACTGGGTGCTGGACTGTTGGGACTAATGCACTGTTTGGACAGAGCTGGGGGAATTCTGATGGTAGTGGGATTTTTGGTAATAAAGTAACACCATATAAAGGGCTATTAATATACTCCCACAGCTGCACTGAGTTTATCTGAGCAACCAAGAGGGGAAAGTGAGGCGAGAGACTGCTAGCAGGGCCACTCATTCATATTAAGCATGAAAGATTAGTCAATCATCATTGCCTGTTGATCTTTTACACACACAGAACCAACTTTTACTCTCTGTTACACCAGCGACTTTGGCTCAAAGACTGAGCCTAGTTTTCATATATAGGTGCCTAAATAAAGGCACCCAGTTCAACATTTGGGCAGGCTAAGTGCCAATTTGGGCACCCCAAATTTGGATGTGAGTGGACTCACTCAGGCCCCCACATTTGAATATTGGGCTCCCTATCAATGCTACCAGGCTACAACAGTTTGTAAAACAGGCCAATGGTTTCTACCTTACCATAGCTCATAATGGCTGGTCAAATGGAAGCTCCTTTTAGGGACTTCTAACAGAGATGTTTATAAAAATTTAGGATCCTAATTTGAATCTGAAGTGCAATACATGTACATGATATAAATCAAGTAAGTCCAGTCACCAGATAGAAGACTCTCTTCATTAGCTAAGCCCACTGTGGTATTTGCCCACCAGCTGGAAGAGAAGTTCAATGTTATTCAGCAACTGAAATTAGCCATCCCAATTATTTTAGATTGTATGAATTTTACTGCAAGTGGTTTACTTAGATTGTAAGCAGTTTGGGGCAGGGACCATCTTTTTGTTCTGTGTTTGCACAGTACCTAGCACACTGGGGTCCTGGTCCAGAACTGGGGCTCATAGGTGCTACCGTAAGACAAATCAATAAGAAGAGCATAAACCAGAAGAAAGATGAAAGTTTTAAGTAATGAGCTGCTTGTTTCAATGGAGTTAAACTAGTGATGAAGTTAGCCCCCCCCTTTTTTTTTTTAAATAAACGCTTTGGTTTTATCAGACTATCCAAGTCTAAATCAGACCTCTCCTTCCCTATGCCATTTACTGAAAGCCATTGCTCAATTATCATACAAGCCAAACAAGCCAGATCTGACATTTAACAGAAAGAGAAAAACACAGAGAGCAGGAACCTGAGTCTTAAAGGAAATCTCTAGTGAAACCACAATTGTGCAGCTGTCTCTGCGCTGCTACTTCTGAAGCACATTTCAACACACTCATTAGCATTTTTACAGAAACAAAATATTTAGCTATTGGTAGTGACATTCATCACTACTGTCAAATGTTGAGCTAGCTAATATTTTTGGCACACTGCAAATGACAAGAGTTGAGAAACCATGTAATGTTTGATTAACCCCCATGACTACTTTGCTGTGGAATTTTTCTACTGCAACACTACATTAGTACTGAGAAAAGGCTACCTCCCCCACCTCTATCAAAAAAAGGCCTATTTCCTGTATTGTCTTATCAGGCTGAATTACTAAATCTTGCACAGGAGGGAAGATTTGTGTTATGGTAGCAGCTAGACCTTCACCCATCCATAATGAGGCAGAGAGGCTGCTCAGTGTGCTGCCTGGAGTAGGTTATTCTTTGGGGATGCAATGGGTCTCTCTTTCTACACAGTGTATTGTACAGTGGGATGAACACAATCCTTAAGAAACTTTGGAGAGCACTGAACAGAATGTTGCTTATTATGCATTTCCATTTCAGCTACCACTAGAATTCCTGTCATGTCATGAATTATGCATTTGTAGGGAGGGGAGAAATATAAACTAGTTTGACCACACATTTGGGAATCTAAAATAGCCCAAGGGCTCTATTGTTATTTATGTAGTAGCAAAAACAGCACTATAAAATATAAGCACAGCACCAATCCAACAGCTAGCCCCTGCCTGAAAGAGTTTATGCTAGAGAGGCACATTTGGGTGGGATACAGTACTGGACCAAAACAGAACAGAAACAAAATGGTCATTGTGGCTGGGATGCTTTTCAGAATAGGTGGTTTTTAAGCAATCTAGTTCCATGGCATCTAGTTTAGGAAAGACCGAAATAAAGGTAAAGGTGGTGGAGTAGCACTGTATATCAATGATGAGATAGAATGTAAAGAAATAAGAAGCGATGAAATGGATATGACTGAGTCTGTCTGGGCAACAATTAAATTGGGGAAGAAAACTATTAGAGCCTCCCCTGGGATAGTGCTTGGGGTGTGCTATAGACCGCCGGGATCTAATTTGGATATGGATAGAGCCCTTTTTAATGTTTTTAATAAAGTAAATACTAATGGAAACTGTGTGATCATGGGAGACTTTAACTTCCCAGATATAGACTGGAGGACGAGTGCTAGTAATAATAATAGGGCTCAGATTTTCCTAGATGCGATAGCTGATGGATTCCTTCAGCAAGTAGTTGCTGAACCGACTAGAGGGGATGCCATTTTAGATTTGGTCTTGGTGAGTAATGAGGACCTCATAGAGGAAATGGTTGTAGGGGATAATCTTGGCTCAAGTGATCATGAGCTAATTCAGTTCAAACTGAATGGAAGGATTAACAAAAATAAATCTGCAACTAGGGTTTTTGATTTCAAAAGGGCTGACTTTCAAAAATTAAGGAAATTAGTTAGGGAAGTGGATTGGACTGAAGAATTTATGGGTTTAAAGGTAGAGGAGGCCTGGGATTATTTTAAATTAAAGCTGCAGAAGCTATCGGAAGCCTGCATCCCAAGAAAGGGGAAAAAATTCATAGGCGGGAGTTGTAGACCAAGCTGTATGAGCAAGCATCTTAGAGAGGTAATTAAGAAAAAGCAGAAAGCATATAGGGAGTGGAAGAAGGGAGGGATCAGTAAGGAAAGCTACCTTATTGAGGTCAGAATATGTAGGGATAAAGTGAGACAGGCTAAAAGTCAAGTAGAGTTGGACCTTGCAAAGGGAATTAAAACCAATAGTAAAAGGTTCTATAGTCATATAAATAGGAAGAAAACAAAGAAAGAAGAAGTGGGACCGCTAAAAACTGAGGATGGAGTGGAGGTCAAGGATAATCTAGGCATGGCCCAATATCTAAACAAATACTTTGCCTCAGTCTTTAATAAGACTAAAGAGGATCTTAGGGATAATGGTAGCATGATAAATGGGAATGAGGATATGGAGGTAGACATCACCATATCTGAGGTAGAAGCGAAACTCAAACAGCTTAATGGGACTAAATCGGGGGGCCCAGATAATCTTCATCCAAGAATATTAAAAGAATTGGCACAAGAAATTGCAAGCCCATTAGCAAGAATTTTTAATGAATCTGTAAACTCAGGGGTTGTACCGTATGATTGGAGAATTGCTAACATAGTTCCTATTTTTAAGAAAGGGAAAAAAAGTGATCCAAGTAATTATAGGCCTGTTAGTTTGACATCTGTAGTATGCAAGGTCTTGGAAAAAATTTTGAAGGAGAAGGTAGTTAAGGACATTGAAGTCAATGGTAAATGGGACAAAATACAACATGGTTTTACAAAAGGTAGATCGTGCCAAACCAACCTGATCTCCTTCTTTGAGAGAGTAACAGATTTTTTAGATAAAGGAAACGCAGTGGATCTAATTTACTTAGATTTTAGTAAGGCGTTTGATACTGTGCCACATGGGGAATTATTAGTTAAATTGGATAAGATGGGCATCAATAGGAAAATTGAAAGGTGGATAGGGAATTGGTTAAAGGGGAGACTACAACGGGTCCTACTGAAAGGTGAACTGTCAAGTTGGAGGGAGGTTACCAGTGGAGTTCCTCAAGGATCAGTTTTGGGACCAATCTTATTTAATCTTTTTATTACTGACCTGGGCACAAAAAGTGGGAGTGTGCTAATAAAGTTTGCAGATGATACAAAGCTGGGAGGTATTACTAATTTAGAGAAGGACAGGGATACCCTACAGGAGGATCTGGATGAGTTTGTAAACTGGAGTAATAGGAATAGGATGAAATTTAATAGTGAGAAGTGTAAGGTCATGCATTTAGGGATTAATAACAAGAATTTTAGTTATAAGCTAGGGACGCATCAACTAGAAGTAACGGAGGAGGAAAAGGACCTTGGAGTATTGGTTGATCATAGGATGACTATGAGCTGCCAATGTGATATGGCTGTGAAAAAAGCTAATGTCGTCTTGGGATGCATCAGGAGAGGTATTTCCAGTAGGGATAAGGAGGTTTTAGTACCGTTATATAAGGCACTGGTGAGACCTCACCTGAAATACTGTGTGCAGTTCTGGTCTCCCATGTTTAAGAAGGATGAATTCAAACTGGAACAGGTACAGAGAAGGGCTACTAGGATGATCCGAGGAATGGAAAACTTGTCTTATGAAAGGAGACTCAGGGAGCTTGGCTTGTTTAGCCTAACTAAAAGAAGGTTGAGGGGAGATATGATTGCTCTCTATAAATATATCAGAGGGATAAATACCAGAGAGGGAGAGGAATTATTTAAACTCAGTACCAATGTGGACACAAGAACAAATGGATATAAACTGGCCACTAGGAAATTTAGATTAGAAATTAGACGAAGGTTTCTAACCATCAGAGGAGTGAAGTTTTGGAATAGCCTTCCGAGGGAAGTAGTGGGGGCAAAAGATCTATCTTGCTTTAAGATTAAACTCGATAAGTTTATGGAGGAGATGGTATGATGGGATAACATGGTTTTGGTAATTAAATATTCATGGTAAATAGGCCCAATGGCCTGTGATGGGTTTTTAGATGGGGTAAGATCCAAGTTACCCGGGAAAGAATTTTCTGTAGTATCTGGCTGATGAATCTTGCCCATATGCTCAGGGTTTAGCTGATCGCCATATTTGGGGTCGGGAAGGAATTTTCCTCCAGGGCAGATTGGAAGGCCCTGGAGGTTTTTCGCCTTCCTCTGTAGCATGGGGCACGGGTCACTTGCTGGAGGATTCTCTGCTCCTTGAGGTCTTCAAACTACAATTTGAGGACTTCAATAGCACAGATATAGGTGTGAGGTCTTTTTTAGGAGTGGTGGGTGAAATTCTGTGGCCTGCATTGTGCAGGAGGTCAGACTAGATGATCATAATGGTCCCTTCTGACCTAAATATCTATGAATCTATGAATCAATCATTGCGTGTCAGCCCCCTGACCTTTCACATGCCTCGACCTATTGGTTCTTCCTGAGTGACCTTTGGCGTCATTTTTTTCTCCTCTGATCCCACTGTTAAGCAGCCACTGGGCAGAAGGAACAGCAACCTTTAAACCCGCTATAATCACTTGTTAAACAGCTCCTGTGTGGAAGCGGAAGGAGGGGAGTGGTAGAGCTGAAACTGACACGGTCACTTGCTTCTTTGTCATTCATGAGAAGAACATTGTTCCCTGGTGTAAATCCTTGAACTCTGACTCTTTATTAAATTGGGGATGCTAAGGAGAAGTTAGTTGCTCGATACCTATGGAGTGGGTGTGAAGGGACTGCTGCTTATTATACCAAAAACCATCATTTCATTGCAACCCTGTCTCCCCCGCCATGCCCCATTTGTTAATCTCTCTCTGTCTCTTGTCTCATCATATGATTAGAATCTCTTTGGCGTAGGACTGTCTTTTTATAACACATATGTACAGCACCTAACGCAACTGGGCCTCAGTCCCTCATTAGGGGTCTCAAAGAGCTACCACAGGACAAATGAATTAATAATAATCTCACGTCTCACTTCTGCTGCGAACCTAACACAAATTGTGTTTGTTAGCTAGTTAGTGGGGATTTTGCCCTGAAACCAAATACTTCATTATAAACTTAAATCTAATTGTAATTGGAGAGGGCGGATGGCGGAAGAAATTTCTTCTCCCACACCATGAGTGGTAGAGGCAGGTCCTCACTTTACCACATGCCGTTTCATGGGGCTCTGGAAGCTAGTGGGAGGAAGGGGCTCTGGAAAAGCCATTTTCATTCTCAATGAAAGCAACTGCAGCAAAGTCACGAGTTGAAGAGCTCTCCTTATTGCTCCCTCCAACCCCAACACCTCACCCCATATCTAAGTAGCAACCTTTTCGTCTTCTCCTCCTTCGCTCATTCAAAGCTGAGGAAGAAGCGGGAGGGGATAATACTCTTGGAACTCCCCAATAAATATCTATCCCATAGGTGAACATGGCTGCAGTCCAAGAGGGTTAGATCAGTGTAATTTCATTGTAAACTGAGTGAAAGTTCACTGTGGAACTGATCTAAATGGGGCCTCATCTTCACTAGAAGAAAAAGGTGTGTTAACACATGTTAACTAACCAGTTAAAATCCTAGTGTAGACAAGGCAAGATGTAGTTTTAACAAGTCAACTGTTCAAGGATTTACCTCAGCCAGCATGTGTTAAAATTACATTTACCTTGTCTACACTAGTTTTTTAACACAGTTAGTTAACATGTTTTAGCTAATGTATTAAAATACACCTTTTTTCCTTACACAGATATGGCCATGGAGTCTTTCCATGGATTTCAATGAGGTTTGGAACAGGCCTTATATGAGGACTGAAAGTTTATCAACAAGCCCGGAAATCACAGAATTGTAGGACTGGAAAGGAGCTTGAGAGGTCATCTAGTCCAGTCCCCTGCACTCATGGCAGACAAAGTATTATCAAGTTGAGTAGTGACTCAGTGTTTTCTCTCTGCTTCACTGTAAGTGGAGTTTCTCTGTAGACTTGTTTCCTGTAAGTGGGTTCCACTGCCCTGCATCATAACTCATAAAATGAGAGCACGCTAATGGTTGGTTGCCTGTGGTCAGTGACACAGTAACTCAGTGAACAAGACTGTGAGGTTATAGCAACAGTGGGCCTGTTATCACGTTTCTAATATCCTCTGGTGCTAGGGACCACTAAAAAGCCTCTAGAACTGCTAAGTGTTTGGAAATTGAGAAGGGGAAAAATATTTGGGGAGACAGTAATCTAATAAAACCAGCTTGACTGATTTTTTGTTTAATATTACAACAGCTAAATTTGCTCTGGGGGGGAAGCCCTTGAGAACTGAGTGGACAGTTTCAACCTGGAATGAAGCTGTGCTGCCCGATCCCGAACCCTTGAAAATGGTGCTCGATAATGTAAATGCTCCAGGACCTCCATTAATGGCGATACCATCAGTTACTGCAAGACTGAAGCTCCATGGCCAGTGTTGCACTCTAGCTCACAAAGGTTAAATGAACTGCAGTGCAAGAGTAATGCTGCAAACCACACTTACTTTATTTCCAGTGCATTGCACAGATTAGTCCTATACAGTAACTCCTCGCTTAACGTTGTAGTTATCTTCCTGAAAAATGTGACTTTAAGCGAAACAATGTTAAGCAAATTCAATTTCCCCATAAGAATTAATGTAAATGGGGGGAGTTAGGTTCCAGGGAAATTTTTTTCACCAGACAAAAAACTATATTATATATACACACACACACACATATAGAGTATAAGTTTTAAACAAACAATTTAATACTGTATGCAGCAACCATGACTGTGAAACTTGGTTGAGGTGGTGAAGTCAGCGGGTGGAAGAGGGTGGGATATTTCCCAGGGAATGCCTTACTGCTAAATGATAAACTAGCATTCAGCTGAGCCCTCAAGGGTTAACACATTGTTGTTAATGTAGCCTCATGCTCTACAAGGCAGCACGAATGAAGGGAAGGGAGACAGCATGGCAGACAGAGACAGAGACACACACCCTGTGTGTGGGAGAGAGAGAGAGAGAGATGCGCATTGCCCCTTTAAGTATGCTGACCGGACTCTAAGTACATTGCCTTTAAAAAGATCAGGAAGTTGAGACAGCAGCTGCGGTCTCTCCCTCCTAAGCCCTGTCCTGTCCCCACCCTGCTCTATATGGAGAAGGGGTAAGCGGGGGGCAGGAGTTGGGGGAAGGGGGACACCCTGACATTAGCCTCCCACTTCCCCCCTCCCTGCACGGCAAGCAGGAGGCTCCCAGGAGCAGCTCCAAGGCAGAGGGCAGGAGCAGCACATGGCAGTGGGGGGAGGGACAGCTGAACTGCTGGCAATTGATAGCCTGCTGGGCAGCTGCTGCACGGGGAATTTAGGGGAGCAGGGAGCTGATAGGGAGGCTGCTGGTCCAGCCTGGTTCCGAGCTCCCACCAACTAGCTGCAATGGGCTGCTCTTCCTGCAAGCAGTGGACAAACCAGGCCGCTGCCGAACAACGTTATAAGGGAACATTGCACAACTTTAAATGAGCATGTTCCCTAACTGATCAGCAACGTAACAACGTTAACCGGGACAACTTGAAGTTAGGAGTTACTGTACTGTATTTGGGAAATGATACTGCAGTCATCTGTCAGCAGTCCGTTGGTGGGTATAAGGAAGAATGCCAGAGGGAACCTTAAGGACTCCTAGCTGAATGATACAACGAGCTGGGTTTTTGTGGACTACATCAGTCTCCTTCCCCACTGATGCCATTTCAACGTAGCTTGTGTGAACACTTCATTCCACAGCAGTGCAAAATTCCTACACTGCAATTCTCACCCAAACGCCTGCCAAACAGTTAAACGTTTACAACATTTCATACATAATAAAAGCTTAAGGACAGTGAATATTCCGCAGAACCAGAGAAATCCCTGTAGTTTGGTTTATTTCAGCCAGAGTCCACTATTTAAAAGCAATCATTGTAAACAAAAAGCAACGAAAGCTCATGCTCAAATAAATTGGTTAGTCTCTAAGGTGCCACAAGTACTCCTTTTCTTTTTGCGAATACAGACTAACACAGCTGTTACTCTGAAAAAAGCAACTCAGTAATTCTTCCAAAGCACCTGCACATTTGACGTGTTGATACATCTGAAAGCTGCTTCTGACTTTATTCAGAGAGAGAGAGAGAGAGAGAGTTTGAAATGCCTCTGGGTACATTTCTGGCTCTGCTCTAACTTGCTCTCTACAAAGACAAATCACAATAATAAGCAGCACTGCAGAATCAATGGTTATCTTGGAAAGACTGGTTTGATGTCGATGCCAACTAGCTGCAAGTGGAATTAGCACATATCCATTTTCCTCCACAGAGTATGAGTTCCTCATTACACTGCATGCACATTCACTATAAAGACTCTGCTATGGAAATTTCACATGGGTGCTCATATAAGCTGCTTAAGGAGGGTCAGATTCAATAAGTACACCATCTGCCTTCCATGCTGTGAAAATCCAGACACCACCATGCTGTTTCCCCCTCCCCCGCAAAATGGAATTCTGTGGTCATGTCGCAGCCTCCACGCTGTGGACGGCAGGCAAAGTCTTCACTACATTCAGCCCAAAGTGAACCGCACAGAAAACTTTGCTCCCCACCTATATCATTAACCAGGAATCACACGAATATGAGACTTCCCAATGGCATTCCAAACATTTTCATCTGTCTCCAAATAACGCATCTGGCCCTTGAGCCTTTTGTCCATTTTCAGATGGGCAGAAATCTCTGAAGGCCCATAGGAAATCCCAGAATGCAATGGGAGTGGATACACTCTGTAAAGCAGCAAGATGCAGAGAGGGCCTGCCTCATCTGTTGTCTGCCTGAAATGCTAGAGATCATAGCAGAGAGAGAGCTCTATTCTTCCACAAGTGGGCAGATGGATGAAATCTTTTGTGAAGGGATGACACTGGCAGGACAGGGCAAACACTGGACCATCACTTTACATTTTGGATTCACAGCTGATAACAGTGGGCCCATCATAGCATCACTTGGCACATGTATAAAACTGAACCACTCAACCAATCAAAACTTCCTCCTACATCTTAGAAAACATGGTGACTGGTATTAACTCAAAAGAATTCCTCCCAGTCATCACCCTGGACCGTTCCCATCATCACTCTCCTCAAACCTGAGAAAACAGAAATTACAACTAAATATTGCAGATAGAATTTGTTACATTTTACAGAGTGACCTGCTCTGGGTCTGGTTTGATTACTGGGTAGAAGTTCGGCATTTGGAGCTTGAGAGTCAGTTCTAATACTGAGGAGGCTGATCAGATTGACTGGAGGTGGAACATGCAGGAGTGGAGGAAACAGTGGGTCTCCCTGTTCCCAGGAAGCCCCACCACAGGTACACTGAGGACTTTAAGCTTTGAAGATCCAGCAGGGGCAGAACCAAGAGAGAGCCACTTATGATGACATCCATCCCTTGTGTAAGATGATGCTGATCCTGTCATCATTCTTTCATGGTAACCCTCCTCACTCTAAAGCTCACCCTGGGAACAGCTTCTGTTGAAGCCCTCATGGGAGCATAGTTCCCGGAAAGGTAGTGATGCTATGCAGTAGGGAGAAGCCCCAGACAAACACTTGGAAGCACCAGGCCTCCATACAGATGCCTTCAGCCTCCAAAATTATCCCAAGATCCCAATGGATCTCGAGTCACCTACTGTTTTTCTATTCCTTCCACAAAACCAATTTCTCTATCTAAGTTCTGATATGACACCCATCACCACAGTAACTAAGCACCAAAGCACAAACCTCACCCTTTGAAAGACCAACTAACATGAAATTTCAGTTTGAAACTCAGTTTTCTGGCCCCATGTGGGATTGTAAGAGTGATACTAGTGTGGTATCACACTTCTATCTGTGCCAAGCAAAGTATTGTGTAAGATCAGAGTCCAGTGTATATCAGAGGCAGCTGATAGCATTTTCAGAAAAGAGCAAGCTGGTTTTCGGAAAGGTTGTGGATGCAAAGAGCAGATCTTCACTCTATGAAACATAACAGAACAGTGCTTAGAATGGCAATGGCAACTCTACATAAATTTCATAGACTTTGAGAAGGCTTGTGATAGCATTCACAGGACCAGCCTATGGCGCATTCTGCGGGCATACGGAATTCCTTTCCATATAATCAGTGTCATCAAAAGCTTCTGTTTCAACTATACATGCAGTGTTGATCACAGTGAGCTCAGTTTTGAAGTCAAAACAGGAGTATGTCAGGGGTGTGTCATGTCTGCAATCCTCTTCAACATTGTCATCGACTGGATAATGCAGCTGTGACAGGTTTGGTCACAGAGATCCCCTTGGGATTGTCACCTGATTTGCTGAAATTACCTCTGAACCCATTTTCCCAGCTTGGGACTCCAGAACCCTGCCTTGTGGAGCCAGACATGTTAGCCTGCTGCAACGCAGACCCAGGGTCTGGGCCACACCCCCAAAGCCACAGACTTTAACTAAAAACAGCTCAGCAGGTTACCTGTCTCCAGCACCCAGACCCCAATGGGATCCAAACCCCAAATAAATCCATTTTACTCTGTATAAAGCTTATACGGGATAAATTCGTTAACTGTTCGCCCTCTATAATACTGATAGAGAGATATACACAGCTGTTTGCTCCCCCCAGGTATTAATCACTTACTCTGGGTTTATTAATAAACAAAAGTGATATTAACTATAAAAAGTAGAATTTAAGTGATTTCAAGTAATAACAGCCAGAACAAAGTAAGTCACAAAGCAAAATAAAACAAAACACGCAAGTCTAAACCTAATACATTAAGAAACTGATTACAGGTAATATCTAACCCTCAAAGATGTTCCAATAAGCTTCTTTCACAGACTAGACTCCTTCCTAGTCTGGGCCCAATCCTTTCCCCTGGTACAGTCTTCGTTAGATCCAGCAGACATCTCAGGTGGTAAGCAGCGGTTTTCTCATGACTGGCAGTCCCTTTTATCTTGCTCCACCCCCTTTCATAGCTTTGTCACAAGGCGGGAATCTTTCTTCTCTCTGGGTCCTCACCCCTTCTTCTAAATGGAAAAATACCAGATTTAAGATGGATTTCATTATCAGGGGACATGGTCACATGTCACTGTAAGACCCCTAGTCTCCGTTCCCTATGGGCTGGCCCACACATACACAGGAAGGCTTTCAAGTAACTAAGGCCATTTACAACTGATTGTTTCTGGTGCAACCTTAATGGCCTCCACTTAATATGTTTACATCAGTAATACAAGTTTATATCTTGTTCTCCTAACTCCAGATATAGAAATAATACATACAAACAAACAAGATGAACACACTTAGTAGATTACAAGATTTCTAATGACAGGTTTCAGAGTAGAAGCTGTGTTTGTCTGTATTCGCAAAAAGAAAAGGAGTACTTGTGGCACCTTAGAGACTAACAAATGACACCATACAAGGGTGTAAAGCATATTCCAGTTATGTCATATTCAGAAGCATATTTACATAAAGCATATGGAGTGCAACGTCACAGCGGCGTACAACAGAAGATATGCCAAGAGGCATTAAATGGACACTCTTCTCATCCCTTGAAGACCTGGACTTCGCAGATGATGTCGCTCATCACATACCCAACACCATATACAAAAAAAACAACAACTCGACTCAACACATTCAGCCAGAAAATTGGACTGAAAATCAATCGCAATAAGTCAGATATCATGACCATTAATATTGCCTCACCATCACCAGTATGGATAGAGAATTATGTTCTCACCAATGGAGAAACATTCACATACTTGGGCAGCATCATCAGCCAGGATGGTGGAACAAGCCAGGACATCCAGAACAAAATCAATAAAGCCAGGAAAACCTTCAGGAGCTTAAATGCAGTCTGGAAATCATCAAAATACAACACCAAAACCAAACTCAAGATTTATCAGAGCTGCATACTTTCAACACTACTTTATAGTGCAGAATGCTGGGGAATGAGAAAGTATGACATGTCCAAACTATCTTCATTCTATACAACCTGCCTCAGAAAAATCCTCTGTATCTTTTGGCCCAGAACAATCTCAAACCAAGATCTATTGACACAGTGCAGCCAAGAGGATCTGAGCACTATCATTGCCAGGAGACACTGGAGATGGATCGGTCGTGTGCTTCGGATGGAAACTGATTCCATCACCAGAGTAGCAATAAGATGGACACCTGAAGGCAAGCGAAAATGAGGCTGCCCAAAAACAACATGGCGAAGAGCTGTGGAAGCCGAGCTGAAAAACCTGAGGCACAGCTGGGGAACCATTGAAAGACCTTCCAGAAACAGACAGGAGTGGAGGAGCTTCGTCACTGCCCGAAATGCCAGAGGCGTAATATGAACATGATGATGATGATGTGGGGTTTTCAATTTTTTTCAGTATTTAAACATTTATGTAGGTGATTTGATAAAAAGGATGTTCCGATATCAGGGTTTATCACAGCTGTGGGTAAACAGCATAGCTTCTTCAATAAACTAAGCCCTAGGATCATTTGTTGCCTCTAGAGTAAAAAAACAACAACAACAGTTTATAAGGTTCAATAAGGTGATATGTGGTAACACTGGATCAGCCCTGCCTACATTTACACATGATGACATAACTCCTTTTGGATTCAACAGAACTGCACACCTTACTGAAGACAGAACTGGATTACTTAGGACAGAGTCTGATCTCCAGTACTCCAGTGTAAATCAGAATGACCCTACTGAAATAAGTGCAGGTGCCCTGAAATCAGTGCAACTGAGATCAGAATGTCTGTGCTTCAGCGGTAAGCATACAGTGCCATAGATCTACAGTGGAAATGCTCAGCTTACAGAATGCTAGAGTAAACTGCCATATATATGGTAACTTGCGAGAACAGTCTAATCCCTATTTATTCATCGGTATGTTGGGAAACACGACTGGAACAGTTCCCATCCAGAATTCCTCTCATTTGCTCTTTATCCCACGGAACACAAGCTTTTGGGCCTGATTCTGCCTTCATTTTGTTTTGGGCAGCCAGCAACCTCCTGGCTCAAATGGGAGAAAAGCTGCTTCTGGTCCACAGGCATAAAGGGAGATCTGACATCCACAATGAACTCAAGTTTGGTGAGTTGCAAAATTTTCATGGGTGAAATTTCCAGAAAGTGGACTGTGCTGTCACCCAGCATCTGCACTATAACATCCTAGTGGAGCATTCATGGTGTATGCTGATTTTGCAAAATTAGTTTAAGCTTTCATGGAAAGACTGTTAGTCACATCAAGTATATGTACCAATGGTGCCACCCAGAGGTACCTGAGCATAGCACACAGGTCTGTGTGCAAAAGATATCTATGTGCAATTATGGAATCCAGGCATAATGTCTCACCATCAGTTTTTAATCTGTATTAGGAATTAGTCTTTAAATCAACCACAGAATAATTTTGCTCTTTTATTTTTCAAATTTCTTGCCTATCAGTTTTCATTTGATATTTGTTTTTTGTGATGTTTCCTATTGTATTCTTATTTATTTTCCATGTAAATTAAAATAGTAGTTCTTAATAAACCAGTGTCTCTAGTCTCTATTTGTATACAAGACATATTGTTTGATTTTATTGGTGGTTGCTACACACAGCAATTGGAATAGCACCAGGTGTTCAATTCACAATGGGATGCCACTATTTTTCATACCCATATAATGGTATATGATTTTGGATAGCAGCAAACACATATTTGAATGTGAAATTTAAATAAGGACAGAGGGAAACATTCTCTTCTATCCAGAGCAATTGATCATTCTCCTCTAGCTGGTATTTATGTGAATCATAGTTCATAGAAACAAATATCTTTCTGATGTGAAAAAACAACATTCCCACTCTTATTTTCAGCTGTCCAAAAGACTGTATTCCATGGTCTCCTGTGGGGTGCTGAGCACCCTTGAAGTTCTCAGCACTTTTCAATCCTAATTTATTTCTCTTTTCAGGAAACAAAACCCCTAAACTGATTGTGTGACATTAAGATGTAGATTTTCAAAGTGGTGCATGCTGATCTCCATCAATATCAATGAGAGACGAGCTGTTAAGAACAAGTCCCTTTGAAAAACTCCCCTACGGAAATTAATGGGATCAATAACCCCAGTCATGCAAAACAAAAAAAATGTTAATACCGAGATTTATAGAAATAGACAGATAATTGATTTTGAGATTTTATTTACTAATGCTTAAAAACATGAGTACAAAAATACACTGTACCTGCTTCTAGCTACAGACACCTTAAAAATTACTCATTTCTCACAGATTGTCATAAGAACTGAGAGAGCATGTACTATTTTGGCTTCAAAGGTCTGTGTCTTTGCTAATCCAAATCAAGTGGAGACTGAGGGACATGCTCCCTTGAAAACTAACTTCATAGGGGTCCTAGCTCATCTGTCCATCCTGCTTACTTATCTCTGGAAGAAAGAACATTATCAAGATCCCTGCAATAACAATCACTCATTTTACTGCATCAGCATTTCCAGATTGAGCGTACTTTTGGATATGTAACAGATAGGACTTCTTAGATCATCCAGAGAGGGAAAGGGAGCCTAGCCCAGATACACAGGTGGGCCTAGCAGAAGAAAATACAGTCAGAAGAAAATACCCATAAAATTGAGTTTGATCCATTTGTAAAAGCCTGCCCTCATCGACCAGTGGGCAGATAGGGTGCTCAATGACAGAATATCCACCATATCCCAAATGCCTCAGTGATGCATGTGGTATAAATGCCTAGAGATATGGACACACATATGGAGGTGCCCTGTGATTGCAATAGCACCTTGGACAGGGTAGACTTGAAATATCCAGAAACTTGCCAAAAAATACAAAAGAGCTAATATTAGGTCGGATTTTGTGATGTTGGCCTCACTGAAAGTTGAGGGCTCTCAGCATCTTGCACAAGGAACTCAGCAGCTAGCAGGATTGGCCCCTTAAATTTTGCACTTGGATTACTCGTGGTGGAATTCAGCCAAGCAGACAGGGGGTCCTCGTCTTTAGTAACAATGGTGCAATTTGAGAATATCAAAAACAAGCGTAGAGTAATTTACACAGCCCATCAAACATTTTCACATACAGTAAGCATAAGGCAGACTTTATCAAAGAAACAAGAGCTGTTGTATCACAGATGACTCATTTGCTCACACACAAACAAGTTTTATCAATAATCTGTGTGCTAGAAAGGAATTTTTTAAAAAAAATAATCAATTACTGTGGGTCTGATCTCCAGGTCCCAGCTTCCACTTGTGCGCACACAATTTTGTCCAAAGGGTTTTTGCTCGTGGAAATTCTAATGCCTGCCAGAATCTAACAATAGTGTAAGCAGAGGTTTGTGCTGAAAAAATGGTTGCACAGGCTGATGACAAAATTGTTCAACCACCAGAGATCTGGTAGAGGCCTTTCTGAAAATCAGATCCGGCATAAATGCTCATTGTGCAGCACTTTTCTGAAACAGCATTGGGTGCAATGCCATAATTCCTCCTTCCCTTTTAAATCAAGGTGTCATAAGAATACTGGAGCAATCTGTACCTGAGGACAAACGTAAATACAGCAAATCATACTCAGTCGTCATATTCCCTCTTTCTGTGATTAGCCATGTGGAGTGTAAGGTGTATAACGTGCACTGACCTGTACTTCCCTGTCCGTACTTGTAGAGCTCTCATACCGCACTGCTGGGCACCTCCTACATCATTCACAATATCGTCTCCAATCATGATGGCCTGTCACAGCAATGAAATACAGACAAAATTGGTGTCAAGTGAATTTTATTTCTGCCATACTTCATCTTTCTTGACATAATAAACTGCTTGATTTGATGTTTAATACTGCCATCATACAAATTAAACAAGATAATATTGTCATCATATTGATTAAAAGTCATCCTACACTGAATATAATTCACACTGCACCTCTGCTGGCTATACAGTTGAACAGTATATATCCACACAATTTGAAATCAAATCAGAAGAGTCAAAAATGATTAGGCACAGTACAAAAACAATGTAGAAATTCATAAAGTTAGTCCTACATTCCTACCAAACATGTTTTTATGTTATAGCAATGGCAGATAAGATAATATAAAGTTTTAAACATTTCCTTAGAAGTTATACTATAAAGGCTGATCAAAATGTTTGCAAATCTATGAAAAAAATAACTTGGGAACATTTATTCTCAAATCACAGTTGGGAAATATGAAAATTTAGACAGACATGCATCACAATGCAGTCCAATGTCATGTTATGCAAAAATACATAGCATTTTCCATGTATGTAGCAATGATCGCATCAAAATCAGTTACTGTCTATGAAAGTGAAATACTGTATAAGCAAACTAAAGTACATTGGTTACAAAGCAAAATTTAACTGAGAAAAGTCTCTGTGTATTGTGACAAATACTCTGTCCTTGACTCCGTGAGTCCCGCATTTCCTAGCGGATTTTGCTAGCCTCAGAGGCTCACTGTGACCCTCCACGTAACCCTGCTCTCTCTAGAGACAAGGGTCACAGTCTACTGAGCCATTTTCATCATAAGCTAGTGAGGGAGGTGAGGAGAAGTTATCTTTCCTTGCACAGTCTCTGTTGTCTCCCAGTCTCAGTGATTAATCAGGGGGCAAAGGTGGGGGGGGGGAGCCTGGGCCCACCCTCTACTCCGGGCTCCAGCCCAGGGGCCCTATTAGTATCAGCTATGGTAGCTGACCTTTTAGAAACATGACATGTACAATTCCTGGGCTACTTCCTCCACACAGCAACCCTCACTTCCTCAAGCTCCACTTCACCCTTTCCTCAGGTCCTCCTTCCTTGTGCCTGATATGGTGTGTACTACTCAGTCTCTCCAACAGCACAACTTCCTCCCACAGCTCCTGACATGCACACCCATCTGACTGACTGGGAGGCTTTTAACTGTCAGCCAGCCCCTGACTGGCTTCAGGTGTCCCAATCAACCTAGCATTCTCCCTGCCTTCTGGAAAGTTCTTAATTGGCCCAAGGTGTCTTAATTGACCTGGAGCAGCTGCCATTTCACTTATCCTGGTACCAGGGATTTGTTTAGCCTGGAGCTAATATATCTATCTCCCACTACTTTTCTATAGCCATCTGGCCTTGCCCCATCACCGTGCATGCTCAATACACACAGTTTTCGTATGGTGATACCTTTGTTAAATCAAAATCCATTTGTTTCAAACCAGAGTCGTAAGTGACAAATTTCAAGTCTTTGCTGTCACCCTGCCTTCCCCTCCTTTGGATTTAAAAATGGCCGACTGCTTTATCTCAAACTTCCCCCACACCCCAAAAAGAAAAAAATAACCTCTGAGCAATCACAGAAAAGTTCAGCCCCAAATTATGACTCAGCATTCTTTCCTCACCCAAATCTCTCAATAAATTCTGGACTGCACCCAAGATAAACAAAGGCAGTTTACATTAGAGGGCTACAAAGTGCATTATAGGGTAGACTGGGAAAATACGTCTTGTTCAAAAACATGTCAAACAATAGGTTTTAGCTCCCATTTTTCAAACATGACTATGCACTTACTATGGACAGAGCCAGTTGTGTTTGAAAATGTACTAACTAGTTACATGACCAAACTATCTTAGCTGCAAGTTTGCTACAGTAGCTGCTTAACTTGCAACCTTACCTAAAGTGCTACCAGGCTTCCACAATAATTATACCTCACAACTCTCTCTCATTACTCATTTTTTGCTGAAATTTACTTCTCTTCCACATTAAACTTGCTATCTCAATTATTCTAACATTGACACAGTAGAAATATAGACTTGTTACACTGGGGTTACACACAGTATTTATTTTTATACTATATAAATTGATCGCACATTTTAAGCGTTCTGCCCTACATTTTTTCTTGTGTCCCTCATTACAGGTCCATGTTCCACCTACGGGCCTTTGTAGGTTAAAAGGCACATTTGTAACTGGACCAGAATTGCCTTAGATGGCAATGGTGTTGCCAAGAATAGCATCAAGAGGACTCCACTGAGCATGCACAGAAAACCAGCCTAGCATTTTTCCATCTGACTTGGGCGGATAAATAGGCCATTGTCAGAGAGGTCATGGGAATGAGTCACGTACACCACAAATGGGGGTTGGCTTCTCTAGTAACCATATTCTAAGGGGAATTCTGATTTGTTTTTGTGTGTTTGTATGTGTGGCGTGCAACAGCTTTATTAAAATAACATACAGAATCTTTCTATTTTAGGCATCATTCCAGTTACCACTTCTAGCTAATATTAAAACCTCTTCTTTCCTAGCCTGGTCCTTGAAACACATCTTTTTCATATACGATGCAGCCACATAGCAGCATGCGCATCGATGTTCCCATAATGAGGGCCAAATTTAAGAGCCTTTGCTCTATACACTCACACTGTTATCACAGTCCCCTCTGCTGCTGTTTAGATAGAGCACAAATGAAGACTCAAAAACTGAAGTAACAGAAAATTTGGTTGCCATAGTGTGTTGGGTCTGATGCTGGGGAGGGAATGAACTATTTCCATAGATTCACAGAATTTAAGGACAGAAGAGATGACATGCTCTGGCCCTTCATCACCATACCTTATAACTATTAAAATTTTCAATTTGTAGCATTCATGGAGCTATTCTGTGTCTGCCTCATTGTTTCAAAGAGTTTAAGGCCAGACAAGGCCAGCAGATCAACTAACCCAATCTCTTATATGTACACCCCACGCCATTAAGTTTCACCCACTTACTCCTGCACTGAGCCCAGTAACTTATGTTTGACTAAAGCATGTCTTCCAGAAAGGCATCCAGTTTTAAGAGACAAAGAATCCACCCTTTCCCTTGCTAGTTTATTCCAATGGTTTAATCACTTTCACTATAAGTGACAGTTAAAAGCTTGTGTCTGATTTCTAATTTGAATTTGCCTGGTTTCAGCTTCCAGCCACTGGCTCTTGTGATGCCTTTCTCGGCTAGGTTGATGAGCCCTCTAGTACCTGGTGTTTTCTGCCCATGAAGGTACTTGTATACTGTGATCAAGGTGCCTCTCAATCTTCTTTTTGATAAGCTAAACAGATTGAGCGGTTTAAGTCTCTCACTGTATGGGCATTTTGTTCAGCCCTGAGACCACTTTTGTGGCTATTTTCTGCATTCTCTCCAATTTCTCGACAACAGGGAGCACTGGGGACTGGAGTGAGGAAGGAGGCAGCGCCTCCCTTGATATTTCAATGTGAAGCAAACAGGGATTCCCCGAAGGAGTGCTAGCTTGGAAATAGCAAGGCAGCCAAATAGCCACCTTCTTCCTGATCTAGCACCAGAGCTCACAATGCTAGCAGCTGACAATGGGGGCCATTAGCCCTCACACACACACAGAGCTCCACAGGCATTGGGAAAATGGGCAGGAGCAGAGCCTCTTGCTTTCCCTCCAGTCATCTCTCACCCACAAGCATCGGCTTCAGTAGCTTTGAAATTAGCCCCCTCATCATCAAACTCCTCCCCCTCCCTTCAGGCAGCTCTCCATGGCTACTGGTGCCTCCCTGACTCCGGCATGGGAAAGGGGGCAGAATCAATGGAGAGTCAGTGGAGGCTGCAGGGAGATAATATGAATGAGTTTCTCGTCTCCTGTATGCCAGCAGGACTCTATTGCAGGCATGACCGTCCTCAGATTCAGTGCAGAGCTGCCTTCCACAAGGGCAGGGACCCATGTGGCCTTGGTTTTGGGGACTGTAAGGGTATATCTACACTGCAATTAGACACCCGTGGCTGGCCCGTGTCAGCTGACTCAGGCTAAGGGGCTGAGGCTAAGGGACTGTTTAATTGCAGTGTAGACATTTGGAGTTGGGCTGCAGCTCAAGCCCTGGTGCCCTCCCACCTCACAGGGAGTCCTAGAGCCCGGATTCCCGCCCAAGCCTGAACTTCTACATTGCAATTAAACAGCCCCTTTGCCTGAATGCCAGTCAGCTGGCACAGGCCACCTGCAGGTGTTTAATTGCAGCAGTATAGACATACCCTAAGAAGACATGAATTCTTAAGGAAATGGGTCTTCACTCCAGTTCTAAAACCCTAAAAGGGGACTTCCTTTGAAAAAGGGAAACCATGAAGATGAGTTTCTGAGGGATCTGAGCACTTGTGAGTAGCTGAGAAGGCTGCTCACCAGTGGTGTGTTATATTCTGCATAGGCAAGTTTTCATGCAAGAAGACAGTCAGCTCAGAAAGTGCAGCTGAAAAAGAGCACTGATGCCTATCCAGGCCAGCTTGTGGCATACGCATACAAAAATGTACTCCAACCTCGGGGGATTTCATAGATTTACTATCGGTGAAGGGCAATAATCACTAAAGGAGGAGCAATTATTCCCAAATCATTTAGGATTTAAAAAAATCATTGGCAAGAAGATAGAGGTCAAGAGGTGCACTGTCAAGGGAAATAAAAAAACTCTACCTGTCAAACCTAGGTTTAACTTCCTCTCTGACTGTAATATGGAGAGAGAGAGAGAGAGAACTGAAAGGTCACACACCCACTGAAAGCAAGAATTAAAAGATCCCCACTTATGATCACATTTACAGAGGAAACACAGGTGATTAGTCTGTTCAATGAGCATGTGGAAGTTATTTCTTTTTAAAATTCAACTAAAAATTTACCAAAAAAGACAAAATGTACTAAGGCTGTCAGAAAACCATGACAATATTAACTGGATATATCAAAAATTGGAAGGAGTTGTAATATATATTTTTCTACATCCTATAAAATGCAAGCAATGAAAGAGGGTTTATATGTATTTCTTGAAAGAATGCATATTCTCCAAAAATTACACTTTACGGGGGCGCTGGATGGCTCAGGGAAATTGGTCATTATATATTTTTAAAATAGCCCTTTATCTCCAGGATGCTGGTTCAAATCCAACCCCAATCAGTAGTGATGAGAAAACAGTTACTGTGAAATGGCTGATCAATGACATCTGACAGCCACAAAATAATCCCTAGTGGATATATGGCCATATCATAGATATCACCGCTACAACTGGAAATCTTGTTGGCAGTCTGAACACATGTGGACTGAACCATCTTCTCACCCCCAAAAGTAGTCCATGCTAGTAAGCTTATGGAGCACTGGTAGGGCAGTATGTGGAAACTTTCTCTTACTGTACCTGTTCTGTGAATAGCGGAGTTTAGCCAGGGTTGCCGACCTGGAACTATACACACACACACACACAAATAAACTCACACACTAATTCTGAAGGAGAAAAAATTACAGATTAAGAAGATGAATGACACAGCCAAAACATCTATGCTAAACAAAATAATAACTTTGTGTTTTTTTACACTTAAGCCAAGCTCACGTGCTGTACTTTGAAGTGAAGTGAAGTGCATGGAGAAGGTAAATGGAAAAGATGCCACCGAAATATCTATGCCAACTTTAATAGAATTTTCATACAGTGTAACCTCCAAGAATAAAAAGTATTTTTGCATAAGCAGATTTTTTTTACAGGCTTAATAGCCATAATCATGTTAAATATGACTGGGATGTGCAGCAATAGAAATCTATATGCAAAATCTTAACTAATGTATTAAAATCCTTTATAAGAGAAACTTCTTGTATTTACTTTTCTCCTCTTTCCCCTCAGCCTGATAATCATCTAGGCTTTGAGATTCCAATTCACTTTAAAATGATGTGTATATCTGGGACCCCTACTTGCTGAGCAACCAAACATGCAAAGGGCATCAAATGTGAATTCTGACCTGCAAGATATTGTACAATAAGGCAGATAAGATAGAGACAAATACGCTGGGACACTGGGGCAGTTTTCCAAACGCCTAATGGGCAGTTATATTTGAATTGATCTTTCAATGGAAGTTGAGCGCCTAACTCCTATTTGTGCCATTACAAATCTCTCCTAAACCCCAGAGGGGCGATCCCATCCCAAATAAATGCAGAAAGTACAACCACAGAAGTAGACACTTTCTACCACTCTTGGAGTGACCTCACTGGGTTTTATGCATCACTAACTCCGGGGTTTGCAGGTAACAGAATCAGAATTTGTTAGCTACCTGTAGTTTATGTACTCTGATATGACATGCCATAATTCCCATTAAAACAAGAACATCTGCTATAGACAGAACTTTTTGTGATAATATAATATTTCTGGAACCTTAACATTATTTAGGTTTTATTGTAAATTTGTCAAAATCATCCATAGTTTCATCTGCCTTAAAACATTTGAATTACGTATTTCAATAACCTATAAGATGTGTTATTCTTTGACATACTACTGAACCATAAGAAGGCTCTGGCTACCTCTTAGAGATTTAAATTTCCAATCTACTAAAGTAATACCATCAATCTGTTATTTTTATGCCACTGAGGAAAGATTACAATGAAAACTGGACTTCAGGGAGTTCCTTCTACTCCAAGTGCAAGTTGAAAACATCTCAGCTGTAGAAGACAAAGTCAGGGTCTCAGTAAGAAGCAGTCATCAAGGGAAATGACTGGTGATTATTGGTTAAAGCAGTCTGAGAATTTTAAACATTGACACAGCCTACCATTACTGTAGTGAGATAGCATTGTAAAAAAAAGATATTTTTTCATTAAAAATAAGGTAATAGAAAATTGTAATATATTTTATAAAACACCTAATTCGTCTAAAATTATTTAACGATTGTGTGCTACTGCTGATTTGACGTTTAAATTGATTTCAGAAATGGAATAAATTATTACTGAGTATTTTATAATGGTAGAAGCAATTAAACTGCTCCTTATTTTGCAGTCATAGGTATAGACATACAGCACATTTAGGAGAGAGAGAAAAACATTATATAACAGATCATTAGGGAACCAATTGTATTGTAAGAACTCTGTACTTTTATATGTGTACACACACACACACACACACACTCTCTCTCTCTCTCTCTCTTACATTTGCAAAGTCTAGTTAGGAAAAACCAGAATTAATGCTACCCAAACAACTTTGATTTGGCCCCCTTGTGCGTATGCATTATGGTACAACCTATTCTTCAGCCTACATACTATTTTTCTGCAGTGAAAAGTGTCAAGCAACTTAAACTATAGGTAGCACTACCAGCTCTGCCTATAATATAATTTCTTTCAGTTATTTAATACACACACACACACTTTTTATACATAAAAATATATATATTGAATATATAAAAAACATTCTATATAGACACACGCAACGTGGAGGCGTCTACCCAGGCCCTGGTCTTGACTTGCTGCGAATGAGGCCTGCATGTCCCTGCTGATGAAACCCAGGCTGAGGGAATCACCTGGTATGAGAGGTGTTTCCCTTAGGAAGCAGGTAAGAGAGCTGCAAGAGGAGATGCTTCATCTGCGTAGCATCCAGGAGCATGAGGATCTCATCAACAGGACGCCCATGTATACATCTGGGACAGAGGACGTTACCTGTCTACAGAGGACTACAGCAGCACCAGAGGAGGAAGGAGGAATGGCTGTTTTAAAGGGAAGAGATTGGCTGCTGGCCACATTGGCATTAGACAGTGCTCCACCCCACACCCAAGTCGACTGTCTATTGTGGTGACAAACCAGTATGCTGTACTGGTAACAGGAAGTTGAGGAGCAGACCCCAGTGACTGAGGAGGAGCTACCTACCCCAAAGGTGGAAGACTCATGGCCACTGCACCCAAGAGGAGGCGGCGTAAGGTGCTGGAGGTCAGAGACTCTCTTCTGAGGGGCATGGAGGCACCCATCTGCTGACCTGACATGATGACCAGAGAGATGTGTTGCCTGCCTGGGGCCCATGTCAGAGATGTTATGGAAAGGTTGCCGAGGCTCTCTGATCACTACCCTATGCTCCTCAGCCACATGGATACCAATGATTCTGTGAGGCAACCCTGAGGAGATCAGCAGTGACTACAAAGGTGAAGGGGTCAAGGCACCAACTGAACTCTTGTCCATCCTCCCGGTTGAATCATAGATTAGGGTTGGAAGAGACCTCATAAGAACATAAGAATGGCCATACTGGGTCAGACCAAAGGTCCATCCAGCCCAGAATCCTGTCTACCGACAGTGGTCAATGCCAGGTGCCCCAGAGGGAGTGAACCTAACAGGTAATGAATGACCTAGTGATCTCTCTCCTGCCATCCATCTCCACCCTCTGACAAACAGAGGCTAGGGACACCATTCCTTACCCATTGTGGCTAATAGTCATTAATGGACTTAACCTTCATGAATTTATCCAGTTCTCTTTTAAACCCTGTTATAGTCCTAGCCTTCACAACCTCCTCAGGCAAGGAGTTCCACAGGTTGACTGTGCGCTCAGTGAAGAAGAACTTCCTTTTATTTGTTTTAAACCTGCTACCCATTAATTTCATTTGGTGGGCCCTAGTTCTTATATTATGGGAACAAGTAAATAACTTTTCCTTATTCACTTTCTCCACACCACTCATGATTTTATATACCTCTATCATATCCCACCTTAGTCTCTTTTCCAAGCTGAAAAGTCCTAGCCGCTTTAATCTCTCCTCATATGGGACACGTTCCAAACCCCTAATCATTTTAGTTGCCCTTTTCTGAACCTTTTCTAATGCCAATATATCTTTTTTGAAATGAGGGGACCACATCTGTACGCAGTATTCAAGATGTGGGCGTACCATGGATTTATATAAGGGCAATAAAATATTCTCCGTCTGACTCTCTATCCCTTTTTTAATGATTCCTAACATCCCGTTTGCTTTTTTGACTGCCACTGCACACTGTGTGGACGTCTTCAGAGAATTATCCACAATGACTCCAAGATCTTTCTCCTGATTAGCTGTAGCTAAATTAGCCCCCATCATATTGTATGTATAATTGGGGTTATTAGGAGGTCATCTAGTGCAACCCCATGCTCAAAGCAGGACCAACACCAACTAAATCATCCAAGCCAGGGCTTTGTCAAGCCGGGTCTTAAAAACCTTTAAGGATGGAGATTCCACCACCTCCCTAGGTAACCCACTCCAGTGCTTCACCACCCTCCTAATGAAATAGTTTTTCCTAATATCCAACCTAGACCTCCCACACTGCAACTTGAGACCACTGCTTCTTGTTCTGTCATCTACCACCACTGAGAAGAGCCTAGCTCCATCCTCTTTGGAACCCCCCTTCAGGTAGTTGAAGGCTGCTATCAAATCCCCCCGCCCCCACTCTTCTCTTCTGCCGACTAAATAAGCCCAGTTCCCTCAGCCTTTCCTCATAAGTCATGTGCTCCAGCCCCCTAATCATATTCGCTGCCATCCACTGGACTCTCTCCAATTTTTCCACATCCCTTCTGTAGCGGAGGGCCCAAAACTGGACACCATACTACAGATGTGGCCTCACCAGTGCCAAATAGAGGGGTATAATCACTTCCCTTGATCTGCTGGCAATGCTTTTACTAATGCAGCCCATTATGCCTTCTTGGCAACAAGAGCACACTGTTGACTCATATCCAGCTTATCATCCGCTGTAATCCCCAGGTCCTTTTCTGCAGGACTGCTACTTAGCCAGTCGGTCCCCAGCCTGTAGTGGTGCATGGGATTCTTCCGTCCTAAGTGCAGGACTCTGCACTTGCCCTTGTTGAACCTCATCAGATTTCTTTTGGCCCAATCCTCCAATTTGTCTAGGTCACTCTGGACCCTATCCCTACCTTCCAGCATATCTACCTCTCCCCCCCAGCTCAGTGTCATCTGTAAAGTTGCTGAGGGTGCAATCTATCCCATCATCCAGATCATTAATAAAGATGTTAAACAAAACCGGCCCCAGGACCAACCCCTGGGGCACTCCTCTTGATATCAGCTGCCAACTCGACACTGAGCCGTTGATCACTACCCATTGAACCCAACAATTAAGCCAGCTTTCTATCCACCTTATAGTCCATTCATCCAATCCATACTTTTTTAACTAGCTGGCAAGAATACTGTGGGAGACCGTACCAAAAGCTTTGCTAAAGTCAAGATATATCATGTCCACTGTTTCCCCATATCCACAGAGCCAGTTATCTCATCATAGAAGGCAATCAGATTGGTCAGGCATGACTTGCCCTTGGTGAATCCATGTTGACTGTTCCTGATCACCTTCCTCTCCTCCAAGTGCTTCAAAATGGTTTCCTTGGGGACCTGCTCCACGATTTTTCCAGCGACTGAGATGAGGCCGACCACTCTGTAGTTCCCCAGGTTCTCCTTCTTCTCTTTTTAAAAGATGGGCACTATATTTGCCTTTTTCCAATTGTCCGGCACCTCCCCCGATCACCACGAGTTTTCAAAGATAATGGCAATGGCTCTGCAATCACATCAGCCAATTCCCTCAGCACCCTTGGATACATTAGATCTGGACCCATGGACTTGTGCATGTCCAGCTTTTCTAAATAGTCCTTAACCTGTTCTTTCATCACTGAGGGCTGCTCACCTCCTCCCCATACTGTGTTGCCTAGGACACCAGTGTGGGAGCTGACTTTGTCTGTGAAGACCAAGGCAAAAAAAGCATTGAGTACTTCAGGTTTTTCCACATCATCTGTCACTAGGTTGCCTCCCCCATTCAGTAAGGGTCCCACACTTTCCCTGACCTTTTTCTTATTGCTAACAAACCTGTAGAAACCCTTCTTGTTACCCTTCACATCCCTTGCTAACTGCAACTCCAGTTGTGTTTTGGCCTTCCTGATTACACCCCTGCATGCTTGAGCAATATTTTTATACTCCTCTCTAGTCATCTGACCAAGTTTCCACTTCTTGTAAGCTTTCTTTTTGTGTTTAAGCTAACCAAAGATTTCACTGTTAAGCCAAGCTGGTTGCCTGCCATATTTGCTATTCTTTCTGCACATTGGGATGATTTGTTCCTGCGCCCTCAATAAGGCTTATTTAAAATATAGCCAGCTTTCCTGGACTCTTTCCCCGCCTCATATTAGCCTCCCAGGGGATCCTGCCCATCAGTTCCATAAGGGAGTCAAAATCTGCTTTTCTGAAGTCCAGGGTCCATATTTTGCTACTCTCCTTTCTTCCTTTTGTGAGGATCCTGAACTCAACCATCTCATGGTCACTGCTGCCCAGGTTGCCACCCACTTCTACTTTCCCTACCAATTCTTCCCTGTTTGTAAGCAGCAGGTCAAGAGGAGGACCCTGGTTCCTCCAGTAGTTGTACCAGGAAGTTATCCCCAACACTCCAAAAACTTCCTGGATTGTCTGTGTACTGCTATATTGCTCTCCCAGCAGATGTCAGGGTGATTGAAGTCCCCCATTAGAACCAGGCCCTGTGATCTGGAAACTTCAGTTAATTGTCTGAAGAAAGCCTCGTCTACCTCATCCTCCTGGTCCGGTGGTCAATAGCACACGCCCACCACGACATCACCCTTGTTGCTCTCACTTCTAAACTTAACCCAAAGACTCTCAACAGGCTTTTCTCCAGTTTCTCCAGGCAAGGGCTCACACAGGGACACACACATGCTGGAGATGAATGCATGGCTGTGCAAATAGTGTCGATGGGAGAGCTTCAGCTTCCTCGACCATGGGATGCTGTTCCAGGAAGATGCTCTGCTGGGAAGAGATGGGGTCTACTTGACCAAGTAGTACTCTGAAGGACAGGATTAGAATTCAAAATCACCCTGACAAATTGGAGAGTTGGTCTGAATTCAACATGATGAAATTCAATAAAAGATAAGTGCAAAGTACTTCACTTAGGAAGGAAAAATCAAATGCATAACTACAAAATGGGGAATAAACGGGCTAGGTGGTGGTACTGCTGAAAAGGATCTGTGGGTTAAAGTGGATCACAAATGGAATATGAGTCAACAATGTGATGCAGTTGAGAAAATGGCTAATATTATTCTGAGGTGTATTAACAGATGTGTTGTATGTAAGACACAGGAATTAACTATCCTACTCTACTAGACACTGGTCAGGTCTCAGCTGGAGTATTGTGTCCAATTTCTAGTTCAAAAAAGAACTAGATAAATTTATGGAGGATAGGTCCATCAATGGCTATTAGCCAGGATGGACAGGGATGGTGTCCTAGCCTCTGTTTGCCAGAAGCTGAAAATGGGCGACAGGATGGATCACGTGATGATTACCTGTTCTGTTCATTCCCTCTGGGGCACCAGGCATTGGCCAGTGTTGGAAGACAGGATACTTGGCTAGATGGACCTTTGGTCTGACCCAGTGTGGCCGTTCTTATGTTAATTCTGGGTACTACACTTTAGAAGAGATGTGGACAAATTGAAGAGTCTTTTGTGGAGACTCTACTTTTGTTCTTTTTTGTGTTGTTGTTTCCTTTAACTTAAGTAATAGTCCTTCCTTCTGAAATACTCTAAGATGGTGGAGAGGAGAAAAGAGGGTGTGGTAAAAGGAGAGAATCAGAGGTGGTAAGGAAGGAAGGACAGAACAATTGAAAAGGGAGAGGAGGATGAAGGGATAATTAGGGAGAAGAAAGGTGTATGGTACAGGACACGCAGCGTGATAGGAAGAGGAAAGTAATGGAAGGGCACAAAGGATCACAAGAGGAAGAGGACAAAATATGGAAAAATTACACTGTATATTTCAGGAGTGAATTTCCTGCATTACAGTACTTCTACTAAGTGATTGAGAAGAACATGCAGTGGAGAAGAAATAGAGGAGGTCACTGCACTCGGGTATTTATACTACATTTACACTAGTAGACAAGGTCAGACTCTGCTGTCTAATTAGATTTGTGGGTTGGGCCAGAAATTTTTTTCTTTACAATGTTATTGTAAAGATTCTTCATCAGATCTTTCGAAGATTTCATGGGAATAAATATCCGTATAATGTAAATATAATGTAACATTTTAGAATGGCCATTAAACAAAGCACTTTTCATTTGCCAGTGTGGGCCCAATCCTGAAGTCCATACTCCATCAATCTTTCCACTGGTTTCAATGAAAGTTTTGACTGAGAAAAGATTGCCAGTTGGTGCCCCAGAAATATACTTTTTTTATTCAGGTGACAATAACTGCGCAGCACATCCAGTGAATGTTGCACAAGACATCTTACCTGCTGTGGCTCAACTTCCATCTCTGCCAAGGCTGACTGGAAAAACATTTTTGCCGGCTTTCCCACCACCTCAGCTTGAACATCACAAGCATACTAAGAAAAAGGACAGAAATAATATTGTATAGATTAGAAATGGATTTGTTCAACTCCACATTCTCTGTAGATTGTATGAAAGAGTATGCGATTACTGACTGATTCCTTTCAATAATGTATGGATTAGTAGATGCAGGTAACTAACAGAGGATTTGGATAATACAAGTGTTGACTGTTCTGTTAGGGGCAAAGGCCCTCTAGAAATGTGTAGAATTAAGAATTGGGCATATTTTCCAACATGAAAGTAGTTTTCTAATTCTAATCTTGCTCACACTTGAGTCACAAAAATTCATTGTTACAGCAATGATGTGCTTTGCTGACAAACTTGTGTTCAGGAATTGTGGGTGAATTTCAAGGATATGGAGGTTTTGTGAACCATATAGCCCATTTTTAAGGTTGAAAGCCTTATTTAGCTGTAGTTATATACCCATGTTGTAATAAATAAGACGTTCCTAGCTAACAGGAAGCCTGCACTGTTTATTATGGACAGGCAACCCTCCCCAAAAGCTACATTGGCACAAGTGAGTTCACTGCATTCACATGGTACAGTATATATACATGCTCTTTATTTTTCCATTAGAATGCTCCCTGTATCCCCTCCCCTCCCACTTTGCTCCTTTCTCCCTAGTTGCTCTGAATTTATTTTTAATCCCTCTCTGAGCCTCAGGGCAGGTCTACACTACAAACTTGCATTGGTAAAGCCGTAGCGCTTCTGGTGAACATGCTCTAAACTGACGGGCAAGAGCTCTTCTGTCAGCTTAATTCCATCTCAGCAAGAGGCAGTAGCTATATCGGTGGGAGAGCAGCACTGTCTACACAGGGAGTTAAGGTCAGTATAACTATGTCGCTAAGGGGTGTGGATATTTTCATACCCCTGAGCAATGTAGTTATACCAAAATAAGTGTGTAGTGTAAACCTGGCCTCAGTAAACGGGGCATAATAACTCGTCCCTTCACTCATATTTAGCGCGACTTATCTAATAGGCCCCATTCCTATTATGACTTCAGCACACGCCTAGTTTCATGCATGAGTCATCTAATTATAATCAATGGCATTACTCATATGCTGAAAGTTGGACATGTGCTTAAACATCTTGCTAAATCAGAACTTTACACTGTAAGCTCTTAAGAAAAAGGAGTTTCTTACCATGCACATTCCTAGCGCAAAGCCTTGCATAAAGGGGCACCAGTCCTGGTTGGGATATCTAGCCTTTGTAACAGGAATTCTCTCTGCCCCATTCTTAACTGAATTTCTTAATTGTATTTTTCCTCTCTGACTCCTTTTTCCACTATCTTTCCTTCCCATACAGGAGCCCAATAATATTAAAGTTCAAGCTGAAACTTTTGAATACATAATATAAGAATGGGGTTAGAGCCAAGCAGAATGAGTTCACCCATTCACATGCGCAGCAATGCAGTTAATTTATAGTTATTTCCTCTCCCAAAATGAGCAAAAAGAATCACAGAAGATAACACATATTTCTATCAGTTATTTTGAGCAAGGTGCACAGAGCAGGTAAACATAATACAAGGTATAACATACCTCTAATGCCTTCATATACACTCCAACGTCAAGTTTCAGACCATCGGTTTCTTTATAATAGCGTCTGGAAATGGAAGTGATAAAGATGTTGGCAATTGAACATAAACTATATTCTATTAATTCTGTGCCTATGCAAATGTGTGTATGGCTGGGACTAGAAGATAAGTAATTAAGAATTCTGGAGCCTTAATTTACAGTGAATTGTACTATGCAGTCTGTCCGCTACTCAATGTGGTGCACTGCTAACGGGGAGACCTAACCAGATCCCAAGATCAAATTCAGACCTGCCACATGTTGCATAATTCCACTGACTCCAATGAAAAGTTCAACCATCCTATGCCAGGGCTGAATTTGGGACATTAGTTCGGGGGTAAGCTGCCTGAGGGGGCTCCTTATTCAAAATAACACAACCAGTTTAAGAGCGCCTCTATTTTCTTGACTTTTTTTTTTTAGAAGTTCATCTATCCAAAAAGAGATTAACTGCAAAATTATTAGCATTGACTTCAATGGAGTTGCAACTGCTTATGTCAGGCCCAACATAATTCTCTGGTTCTATCTGGCTACAGTTCTTAAGTCATAGGGTCTACACCTCCTCCCAGTGAAATCAATCAGTTTTGCCATTAAGTTTGGCAATTGCTGCACAGTACTGGGACTGTATTGTACAAGCCACAGGATACACCACTTACACACAAACAATTCATGGAGAAAGATCACATAATATATTAATGACTAAATTTTTTCACATATCTGTTAACAAATGCTAAAACTTTACAGTTTGTTATTATCATTTGTATTGTGGTAGCAGGCAGTGGCCGCAAACAGTTTCAGAGCCCGACAGTGGTAGTCACAGTAGAAACACATACACTTTTCCCATGTGTTTCCTGCAAAGTTTAAATGAATACTGCAGGGAGATGTTAGTGGAGAATCTTGCTGATTCACTGCAGCAGGTGTAGTCTGTTAACTCCACCCTGGATAGAAGGGAAGCGTGTGTGTGGATTTTTCTCTTGAGTGGTCCTGTGAACAGGACTGTCTCTAGGCACCAGCAAAGCAAGCACGTGCTTGGGGTGGCACAATTCCAGGGGCGGCATTCCGGCCACCCTCTTTTGCTTGGGCGGCATTCCGGCCACCCTTGGGCAGTTGCACTCTCGGAGCTTGGGGCGGCAAATTTTTGCTTCGGGCGGCAAAAAACCTAGAGCTTGTTCTGCCTGTGAACAAAGGGTTGGAACTGAGAAGTTCTAAGAGGGAAGTCGAGAAGCAATCTGGAGAAAAGGCTTACACTGTCATTTATGGCCAAGGTCTTCAAAATTGTTTTGGGTGCCCAACTTGAGATGTTTTAAAGGGACCCTCTTTTTCAAAAATTGCAAAGCACCTATCCTCGGAATCAGCTGCCTCAAGCTGAACACCCAAAATCACTAGTGGCTCTGAAAACCTTGGTGCCTGCCTAAGTGTTATAATGAGTTATCTTTAAAAATAAAGCCATGCGTCCTCTCCCCCCAACCCCCCCACAATCTTCCACTGTGTGTGTTGGCTGTTTTTTGGAACAGGAGGAGCACCATCTGTTCCAGCACCTAGGACATAATACGTTGGGCTACATTTGGCAACTTGTTTTCTTCAGGCTGGAGAAGTACTACTGTGGAGGTGAAGCCTTTCAAAAAGCTGATTTAGTCATAGTTATTTTTGAGTTTTTAAAGAGCAGGTTATTAATGCTAAACCAAAACAGAGATAAATACCGGTGGCCCTGAAGGAGCCATTCTTGTCTGTTGTGCAACACACATTTTGGTTTTTTTTTTTAAATGTTAATTCTTGGCCCCAGAAGCTGTAGTGACAACTTCTTATCTCAAGGGCTCAATAGACCTTAATGGAAATGGAAAAATCTTCTTAGTTTGTGGATTATTGACCTGTTGGAGAACAGCTTAATGGCTGCCCAGGAGCAGTTAAATCCATTGTGCTGCTACCCCTTGACACATTTTGTCTGTGGATTCTTCAATATGGGTGAAAAGTCCCTACAACTATTCGTGTAGAAGAATAAACAGAAAGATAAAGAAAAAGATTGAGAACCAGCAATGTCATCACTTTTGTACATCAAAGAACCAGCTGATTGCAAATAACACTGTCCTTCCAAATATAAAACAGAATGACCCTATGTTATAGATCTGCAACACAAAAGTGATAAAACCTTTGAATCCCATGTGTATTTATTTATTTGTGTTGCCTTAAATTAAAAACAGGCTGACCAATTTTTTATTAAAGATTCTTTTTAAAAAACATGTGTTCAAATTCTGTGAGCTCAAATTTCATCTGGAGCCTATTTTTTATGACCAAGCACATGCACACTACAGACAGGGGTGCTATAGAAATTGCTGAGCTAGACAGTCTGCTAGATAGGTTTCCAGACCCTGAAAACAGAGGTTGTATGAGACACAGTGGCACAAATGATGTCAAGAATAGGGTCAGCGATCTAAAGTGCCACGTAAAAAGCATCAATGAACTGCCCTTACTGTTCACGTATGGAATTAGAGTAATTAAAAAAAACAGAACACCTTGACTGATTTCTTCTAAAGTTTTAGTTCATTCTCTAGAAAGCAAAAGTGTCAGAGTCACTGAAGCAGAATGCCCTCCTTCTGAAAATGGAGTGATTTACATTTAGCATCTGTTTTGGACTGAGAGTGGGAATTGGCTTTGTAATTTCTTCTGTCATGCCACTGTCAGAAAATTAAGCTGTTTACGCTAGACTATAGAAGGTTAATGGCTGTTCTAGCAAAGGTCAAGTGGCCATTTTAAAGAGAGGCTGTGCTGAATAATCGAAAATGGCAGAAGGATAAAGCATAAAATCTTATCTGACTGCTCATTGTACATTTTTTTCAGTCATGTAGGGACCTGTCTGCAGCCTGATCAGGAAAACTTTAAAGATCTGTACTAATGCAAATTACCATTATAATAAGAAAATATAAAAGTACTAAATAATCTTAAAAGCTTTGGGGTAACTTGACCATACTTAGGGCAAAATTAAACACTGTTATTTGATTTGTCTTGGTATAAATGCTGGCAGCTCATACTTAGTCATGATGGCATGCAATTTGCCTGTCCTGTAAAAAAGAAAAATTAAATCACGTGCAATGTAAAAACAAGCAAAGGCTTTTAAAAATAACTTGTGAGCTAATTCTTTTTTACATGTGGTCATTTGATTTGTTTTCTTGGATCATGAAGTGCATTTTGGATTGTTTTTTTCTACTCTGCAGGGTCTGGAATTTTATTTTCAAGTTAAAGTTGTATGTAGTTCATGTTCAGATTTTGACAGTATTAAATATAGCAGCTTTTAAAAAGTGTCAAAGCCAGAATATAATTTCATGATCTTTTTCATGACAATTAAATCACTATGTAACATTTATATCCTCTTCTGGGACAGTTCTCCGTCCCATTAAAACCAATAGCAAAACTGCCACTGATTTTACTCGCAGCAGGCCTGGGCTCTATCCTCAGCTTGTGTAAACTGTAATAGGCCTGAGGATCTCCCACTGTTACTATATTGGTTGAATTATCTTAACAGTGAATGTTGCCACCTAGTTCTCTTTCAATTTTAAGCACCCAGACAGTGGGTTTGATTTCTGTCTCATGCAGGTGTAAACTGGGAGTAACTTCATCAATAGACAGGTTTCAGAGTAGCAGCCGTGTTAGTCTGTATTCACAAAAAGAAAAGGAGTACTTGTGGCACCTTAGAGACTAACAAATTTATTTGAGCATAATGCTCAAATAAATTTGTTAGTTAGTCTCTAAGGTGCCAAAAGTACTCCTTCTCATCAATAGAGTTTCATCGGTGCATAACACGTGTGAGATTAGCATAAGAATTGGAATCAATCGCATAATTTATACAAGGGTGCTCAAACTGCTCAGAATCCAAGGGTGCACTGGTAATTTGCAGTGTGCAGATTACTAATCTCTTTGGATACCAATGAGTCAGATTTTTCAGCCTTTCTGTTCGAGAAGTGTTTTCTCCCCCGTGCCTTACAGTCTTCAGCTTAGCTTCCAGTTAACTAACTTTTAAACACAGTTGTCTTTTCAGGAATGTGCCACTGGCAGGGCCATCCCTAGAGGAGTGCGGGGCCCGGGGCAGAAGTGACAGATTTGTCTCTTCTGGGACTGACCATGTCGGCCAATTGCACTGGCCCGCGGGGCCCACCAAAGCGCAGGGCCTGGAGCGGTTGCCCCAATTCGTCCTACCTAAGGGACAGCTCTGGCCACTGGACTTTTCATCTCCATCGCCTGGTTCAGAATATATGTCCACCTTTATACAACTTTTGCAACTTTTGTATGTCTGTTTGTGTCCCAAATTTGCATAGGCCCTGAAACTGCCCCTCACTCTGAAGGCATGCATGTATATAAAATCTTTGTTCGTGAATCAGTATCACACATAACACCAGGACAGTACTAAAAATAGCACCTGCTAGTTGAATGCTACTACTTGGCCAACAAAAGGCCTATCAACCCACATGACAAAATGAGGTATCATAATCCAAATTTTTAAGCACTAATTTTGCTGACACCATTTTGCACATTCTGGCAATCTCAGCAGAGAAGCCAAGGATTAAAGGGATATGAAGACTAAACTAACCTCTTATTCCTAGAATTGGTCCCTCAAGGACACTTCCCATGCTTAACCTGTCCTGCGCCCATGATGCTGTCGACTCTATACCCATCACAAGCACACTGCTGAGTCAGAAATAATTTTTTTAATTATTTTGGTAATAGTCTTTAATTATAATTATATTGCTATACTATTGTTCATTGTTTAGGTGCCATATATCACTTCCTACGTACAAGGCAAGACTCATCATGATTCGTTCCAAGTGTTCCCTTAGACTCTAAGATCTTCAGTTTCTTTTGTGGAGTCTGTGTTGATCTTTCTTACTCTGTTACAGCACAGCAACTTAAACCCATGCTAAACTTTAAATATGGGCTTCCGGATTAGCTGGAACCAGGCCTCCGAGAATAGCTCCTTCATAGAATCATAAAATATCAGAGTTGGAAGGGACCTCAGAGGTCATCTAGTCCAACCCCCTGCTCAAAGCAGGACCAATTCCCAATTTTTGCCCCGATCCCTAAATGGCCCCCTCAAGGATTGAACTCGCAACCCTGGGTTTAGCAGGCCAGTGCTCAAACCACTGAGCTATCCCTCCCCACAAATCAGATGTTCTTATTTTTCAGTATCATAGAATATCAGGGCTGGAAGGGACCTCAGGAGGTCATCTAGTCCAACCTGCTGCTCAAAGCAGGACCACTCCCTGATTTTTGCCCCGATCCCTAAATGGCCCCCTGAAGGACTGAACTCACCACCCTAGGTTTATCAGGCCAATGCTCAAACCACTGAGCTATCCCTCCCCCCTCAGTATAAGCTGAAAGCTGTGCTTATAATAAACACTTGCCATGCTATGGAACCTTCGCCATACCAATGAGCCCCCTTTACACCAAGAGCATAACCGAAGAGTGAATCTATATTAACAGGCAAATATTGTTTAGCCTCCAAGCTCCAAGGACTTTCAAGCAACTGTATAGAAACCAACTTCTCATTTACGTGGTTCTCATAGCTCATGGTGGAGCCCCAGCATAGAAGCCATTCTTTAGGAATGCTGCTTCTATAGTTAGTTTTCACAGATATCTTTTGAAAGTAGAACGTGCCCTGTGATGGCCAACTTATTTCACACAGACCACTGAGCAGCAATTAGCCTAACATAGCATCAACTCACTTCTGATCAGGGCAGGGTTTGAACCTGGAAGTGAAAATTTGGCTCGCTGTTCACTCAGACATAAGGAACTTTGTTACCAGCCTTCTGAGCCATCTGATCCTCCCCAACATTAGCCTGTAATGGCTTCATATGCATGTGGAGTTTATGGACCACCTCGAAGATCACCAACGCCAGGAAGACCCAGCTCTCACTGTGGGTCAAAAGGCTTGGCTTGCAGCAAGACACCTCTGTTTGAACAGGCCATCCCACAGGCTAGACCAGGGGTTCTCAAACTTCATTGCACAGCGACCCCCTTTTGAAAACAAAAATTACTTCATGACTCCAGGAGGGGAGACCGAAGCCTGAGCCCGCCCAAGCCCCAATGCCCCGGGTAGGGGGTCCGAAGCCCAAGCCCCACCAGTCTAGGCAGGGAGGCCAAAGCTGATCCTGATTCTTGCTTACTGAACTTGGCTCTTGCGATTCCTCCAACTTCTGCTCAACAACTATCATCCCTGACGTGCAGCCCCAGACCAGCTGTGACCTCTAGGTCGTCTATGCCCCGGTCCCTTACACACGTGAATTGGTGGCTACATCCCCCAGTTGGCTTTGAAAATCTCAGTCATTGTGTCAGCAGAAGAGAGCAATGGGATTCATGAGGTCTGGTGACAGGTATGTACAAACAGACTTGGAACACTAGCAAAATATACAGCCCTAGGTGTACTAACTAACAGTGCTTAACTCACCCTCTTCCCAGAGATATGAGAATAGGATTTTCCAGTCCAATCAGAACTCTGAAAGCTTCATTGAGATTTTTGTAGGAGAAATTGTCCGCTGCATCTCCAATTACCACGCAGTTTGGGTTTGCTTTATCAAGCTGATCAAATTCAGGGACCAGATCTAAAGAGAAAAGAAACAAAATAAAACACAAATCCCACATCTTGTAAGAAACAATTGGAATTGCTGGTTTTCTTCTAGTTTTGCATCTCTCCTCTATTCATTGCCTGTTGGGCAAAACTATGAATGCCAGGTTAATATCTACATGCCAGCCCTTTTTAGTTTCAAGTAGCAGTGGATCATGGACCACATGCACCTTCCCTCCACAATGTGGCATGGGAAGGAAGGGGAGCAGAAGGAGACATGGGGAGAAACTTAGCAAAATATATTGTATTTCTTGACTATGATACAATAAGGGAACCCAGAGAAAACAGCAATATTATCAAGAGGTCGAAGGCAAAAAAAACAGCCTTCCTGTACTTCAGCAGCAAGTTTGTGGGCTCCAATGGTGTATTTATTTCTAGAACTGAAGTACTGTAGATCCCCAAAACACAGGCATTTTGGTATTTTGAGAAAGGAATGCATGAATAGGAGATGGCAGGCACGCATCAGTTGTTTAGAATGACTCGGACACAGAGCTGAAGATCAGTATTTCAGTTACATTTTGGAAAGGAGTTTGGATTGATAACAAAATACAGCACATCTCTGCATTCTCAAAAATGACATCTTCCAAATGGGACCACTGTCAAGATAAACTGACCTAACAGCCTAATAACCTTCCGGTGTCCTTTCCCCTTCCCTGAGATTTCCACTCCATCCTGTAATTTCCCTGAGGATCTTTTCATATCTTCCCTTCCTTAAATACTGCTTACCATCTGCCTTGAGGACTCTGGACCTCATCCAAAGCCCATGATGTCAAGGGAAAATACTTTGAATCAAACCCTATGTCTTACTGAGAAAGATTAGAGAGATTCAGTTTCCCTAGGAACCTGTTTATAACTCTCCTTAATTGACTAGAAGGTTGCTATTGAATGAAATGAGATGTTCTTTGTCCCATCACACTCCTCCTTCTCCACAATCTAGGATGTGAGGTTGGAAATCAAAGCTAGATCTCAGGGCCTGGTGTGGGAGAGTGTCCTTTTCAGAGACCATGAGAATATGGTAACCCATTGTCCTCTTTCTAAGGGAAGGCAGCATGATTACGTGGTTAGAGCATAGGACAGGGACTCTAGAGAAGGGTGTTTTGATAAAGGAGGTTTCCTCAGTTATGCTGCTTAGGAGGTGAGGAATGAAATTCTGCTCCTTCCATTTCCCTCCAGAAGACCCTCCATAGATTCCAGTTTCTGGCCAGTCTCTATTGATAATCAAAACATCCTATCAGATGCCATTTTGATTTTCACACAGAGAAGAATCTGCTCTCTCTTAAACACAGTCCTCTTGGTGATATTGACACCTACAAAAACTGAGCATATTATTTTAATAAATCACACATCATACATTCATTCCTGTCATGTCGAACAAAAAAAATAATGAAAAAAGAGTAGGCCAAGCCCATAAGCCCTTGTATTTTAATTTTACAAGACCCTGGGATTTTATTCCCCACCCTCCCTGGAAAGAGCTAACTTTTGCAGTCCTGATAAACTGATCTCTCCATTTTATGAAATCCCAGTTTTGCTCCAGAGTAACACAACGTGAGCTGACCAAGGACAGCCAAGTAGGGATGTAGGGCCTGCTTATGCAGCTGTTTTGCAAAATTGGAGCTACACTGTGCCTTCTGGCACATCCCTGAGCAAGGTGGGGCATTTATTGCCCCACTCTAGGAGTGGCTCCAGGAGGCACTGTGTAGTAAACTTGTTGGCCTACATTAGGAGCAAACTGTGACCCACTATGTATGGTCAGCGGAACTGGTGGCATTTTGGGGAGTCAGCGCCAAGGCTCCATCATTCCCCACTCCACTGCATGCATAGCTACTCCAGAGGGAGCGGAAATCAGCACACACTGTCCTCTTACCTGTGGGCACCTGTATGCAAAGTCTGGGTAGCCCAGACACACAGGTGCATCTTCCATTGAATTCAATGGGAGAAGTATCTATGCAAGCAAAGAATTTGGCCCATAATGCACTATAAGGGTGAAATTCAGCTTCTGTCGTCAGGGCCCCAGAAGGTCCCCAGCACAATGGAACTGCAGAGACTCATTCAGTATGCAATTTCACCATCTTCCAGCAGATCTATATACCATTTCAATGGATCTGTGACAGGGTGCAAGGGCATCACAGTGCCTGATCCCTGATGAATAAGAGATTCATGCAGCTCAGCCTCCCTCTCCTTTTGCCCAGATAAAGGCTGCTTGGGAGACAGAAGGGGGAGAATACCACTGGGAAGATGAGACTGCAAACCCAGGACGGTGAGGTTTTTGTTCTCTTTATTTGCCTGTGTTCTCTGTTTTATTGCTTGTTATAAACATTGTTCCTTAAAGAAAAAGCGTTGACGGCTGTGCGTTTCTGCTGAGACTAAGTCATTCCACCTGCTTACAGATCTACTGGGTGGCACCAGGGTAAATGAGAACTGAATCTGGCCCCATCACGGACATTTACTACAGCTACATTACTGGAGAAAACGGAATTAAAGAGCTTTTCCTGACAGGAAAACATCAACCAGATGTTCTTATCCTCACAGTTTTCTCAGTAAAAGTGACATCTCTCCTGACCCAGACTGGCTGTCAATCCACGGCATGCTGAGCTGCTAATCTGTATTAGTCTCAAAGTCTACTGAAGTGTTGTCCCACCATCATGTACGAGGAGGTGTGGCCTCAGGTTTCGCTCCTTCAGAATGCGACAGGCTGCTGGTGCCGGGGCAGTGACTTCATTCACCGAAATGTTGAACCCCAAGCGCTGAAGCTTCTCCACTAACTTGCCTCGAGTGGCCTGGGTTTCATTGGTGCAGAACCGCAACTTCAGGCCAGACGCTTTGATCCTGTTGTGTAAAATGAGTGGAGATGCTAATCAGACAGGTAACGTGTAGGGAGAGAAAGATTTGTCACCTCAAAGCTCATGGATAACCAGGGTGGGAAGGAAAGGGAGGAATACATTTTAAGCACAAACGCAAAGATTTAGGAGTATTATTATTTACTTTTAACATAGTGCAACAAAAGTAACAGCACTTTACAAACACATCAGAAGACAAGGCCCTGCCACAAGGAGCTCAGAATCGAACTCAAAATTGTAATACACATGAAAAGACCAGGTGCCAGCGTGGAGTAGCCCCCTTCTCTATGAACACCCATCCCCCTCACTTACTGCACTTACTGACAGTCTGCAAACGTTTTAAAGATACCATCCTAGGACCAGGCATGACCGTGGATCACAGGATGTGACTTTCCTGTTGCACTGTAGATCTAGGGTGGTATCTAGCATTTAAAACTGCGGTCTACTTTCAGCTTCCCCTGAGCTACCTTGGGGCTGTGGACCCCTTATGATGGACAGCCCACCCACCAGGGAGCCCAAGCAGCACATGAGGCCTGGAGCCTACTGACCCAGTCCAGAAAGTGGTCAGCACAAAACGGAAAGTGTCTGGCCAAGGCACACTAGAATCATATTGATTCAGCTCATCTCATAGGCAACCTACACCAGCAGAGCCACAGCCATAAAGTAGAACTGCAAGCAATGCTGGCCATTCCCAGGGGGTGAATCACCCTTTCAAATGCACTTTCTCTCTGTGTAACAGAAGAGGTAAATCCAGCTCTGCATCTTTCAGCCTTTGGTCCAGAGAGTTGCACTCGTTAACTGAGGGCATTGTATAGCCATAATGACAAAGGTTAGCATGATATCATCATGTAGTAGCATTTTAACTCAGATTTGCACCTTCCCACTTACTTAACTTCTGTTCCAATGATCAACCCTATTATATGGCTATTGAATTACAGTGCAGGGGAGTTACCCTGTTATATAATAAAACAATAATATTTTGCACTTGTATAGTCACAAGGTACAGCCAGGCCACTTCCTCATGTTGCAATAATGGTGCTCATATCAATATGTGCATGAGTGCTGTAGCAGCCACATTTTAATCTCTTCCCCAAACAAAACATCTGTGCTGTTATTTGTTGACTTCATTGGGAGTCTGGGGGCTGAGCAACTCTGAAAAACAGGGCCCTATTTGGTAGGTACCTTTATATGGATTTATTTTAGGCATCCAAACTTGAAAATGTTGGTCTTAACCTCCGTGTGCTTCAATATACCCATCCATGAAATGGAGATAAATGATCATGCTTGACTATCTCACAGAAATATTGACTGGTTTAATCAATGTTTGTAAAGCATGTCTGGCTCCTTAGAGAAAAGGGAAGTAGTTATGGTTAGCGTACTGAACTGGGAGGCAAGAAACAAAAGTTCTATTCCTGGCTCACTGCTGTGAGATCTTATGCAAGGTTTCCCCATATGTAAAACAGGTATGATGGTACCTGTATAGCACTCTGAGATCTACAGATGAAAGGTGCAATATCAGAACTAGTTATTGTTATTATGCTTAATTACAGTCATATTGACAATTATTTCATGACTCTATCCTGTGACATGATATAAAGGCCAAGATTTTCCAAAAGCAATTTAGTGATTATGGGTTCCTCAAGTTTTCGTTGCCCAACCTGAGATGCCACAAAGAGGCCTATTCTTAGAGGACAAGCACTGAGGATTTTCTGAAAATCAGGCTCTTGTAAGGCACCCCAAAATGGAGCCATGCCACATCACTAGTTGCTTTAAAATATCTTGGCCAAAAGGACTGAAGTTAATATGGATTTAGGTGCCTAACCTTAAACACCAGTGTTTGATAGTTTGGAACTAATTTTATACATTTTTATTAAAATGTTGTAAGAAGAAACAATAGTTTTTTGTAAGGAAAGGATCATTCTGCTCTGCTTCTCCTCTCCAGATGACAAAATGTGTGGATTCTTTCCCCAATGAAGTTCATAGTAGCATGGTAGCAACAGAAAAACTAGTTAGATAAAATATATTTGGTGAAGAATCTTCCATCAGAAAGAATTCTTAGAAATCTGATCCTAATGTAGGGCGCCCCCTCTACACATTTACACTGTCTGGCAACGTCTTCTTCAATAACACAGGTGATTCATTTCTTTCTTATTATTTGTCTTTCCTAATCATAGGTATGTGAATTATCAATTACACTTAGTGGTTAATTGCCCTTCATAAAGATAGCTTTTCTATTTTAAATTAGGCAGTTAATATATTGTAACTAATAGCATTCACTTGTACATTATAAATATATCTTCATTGATTAGAGCAGTGAATGTGAGATTAACTCACAAGTTAATGAAGCAATTGAGTGAAGAAGTGCAGGGTGTACCCAGGGAATAATTATTGTTAATGAATTATGATGTGACCTTCTCAGAACAATGAACAATTGGTGTGACAGTTAGATGACAGTATTTCACATCTGTTATTCTAAACATGATTTCAGGTACAGTTAAAAAACAAAACGATATATTTTATATATACAACAAAACTTTAGGGAGCGTTTTACAGTTAAAACAATTTAATTTAAACACAAATTGTATTGTCCCATCCTTGGAAAAAATCATGGCTCATGACTGGCTGAAACAACCATGTGATGAATAAAAATCTACTGTTTATTTCCTCAAAGGTCAATAAAATGAGTTCTAGAACAATATTAAACAATCAAATTTTATTGCAAATAACTGCAACTTGATAGGTTATGATGTATGCAGCAAAAATTATTATTCAGCTCACTGGAAGTGAATAATAGGGTTTTTTTTTTAATATATTTTCTAACTCTTCTCCTCTTTAGAATGTTAGAAGGAAAAACACTTACACTTCTGAAACTCATGACCATATTGGAGACATTCAGAAATATTTAACAATGCTAATATCAACCTCATATTTTGATGACCATCAATATTCACTGTCTTTCAGACCAATGACTCTTAGTGTTTATGTCAACAGAAGTAGGTAACTTCTTTGCAGAGCTGAGCCCATACTAAGCAATGAGTAGACTTGATCAGAAAAATGGGTTTTTTTCCTGTGGAAAATGTCTATGAAAAAGAAAAAAATAGTTCTCCAAAAATGTTTGGTGAAAAATCAAACACCGAACATTTGGATTTGGAAATGCTGCCGGGTCACCTCATGATTCATTTCTTTCTTATTATTTGTCTTTCCTAATCATAGGTATGTGAATTATCAATTACACTTAGTGGTAAGTTACATTGGGGTACTCAATGCTTTTTTTGCCTCTGTTTTCACTAACAAGGTTAGCTCCCAGACTGCTGCGCTGGGCATCACAAAATGGGGAAGAGATGGCCAGCCCTCTGTGGAGATAGAGGTAGTTAGGGACTATTTAGAAAAGCTGGACATGCACAAGTCCAAGGGGCCAGACGAGTTGCATCCGAGAGTGCTGAAGGAATTGGCGGCTGTGATTGCAGAGCCATTGGCCATTATCTTTGAAAACTCGTGGCGAACCGGGGAAGTCCCGGATGACTGGAAAAAGGCTAATGTAGTGCCAATCTTTAAAAAAGGGAAGAAGGAGGATCCTGGGAACTACAGGCCAGTCAGCCTCACCTCAGTCCCTGGAAAAATCATGGAGCAGGTCCTCAAAGAATCAATCCTGAAGCACTTGCATGAGAGGAAAGTGATCAGGAACAGCCAGCATGGATTCACCAAGGGAAGGTCATGCCTGACTAATCTAATCGCCTTTTATGATGAGATTACTGGTTCTGTGGATGAAGGGAAAGCAGTGGATGTATTGTTTCTTGACTTTAGCAAAGCTTTTGACACTGTCTCCCACAGTATTCTTGTCAGCAAGTTAAAGAAGTATGGGCTAGATGAATGCACTATAAGGTGGGTAGAAAGCTGGCTAGATTGTCGGGCTCAACGGGTAGTGATCAATGGCTCCATGTCTAGTTGGCAGCCGGTGTCAAGTGGAGTGCCCCAGGAGTCGGTCCTGGGGCCGGTTTTGTTCAATATCTTCATAAATGATCTGGAGGATGGTGTGGATTGCACTCTCAGCAAATTTGCGGAGGATACTAAACTGGGAGGAGTGGTAGATACGCTGGAGGGGAGGGATAGGATACAGAAGGACCTAGACAAATTGGAGGATTGGGCCAAAAGAAATCTGATGAGGTTCAATAAGGATAAGTGCAGGGTCCTGCACTTAGGATGGAAGAATCCAATGCACAACTACAGACTAGGGACCGAATGGCTAGGCAGCAGTTCTGCGGAAAAGGACCTAGGGGTGACAGTGGACGAGAAGCTGGATATGAGTCAGCAGTGTGCCCTTGTTGCCAAGAAGGCCAATGGCATTTTGGGATGTATAAGTAGGGGCATAGCCAGCAGATCGAGGGACGTGATCGTTCCCCTCTATTCGACATTGGTGAGGCCTCATCTGGAGTACTGTGTCCAGTTTTGGGCCCCACACTACAAGAAGGATGTGGATAAATTGGAGAGAGTCCAGCAGAGGGCAACAAAAATGATTAGGGGTCTAGAACACATGACTTATGAGGAGAGGCTGAGGGAGCTGGGATTGTTTAGCCTGCAGAAGAGAAGAATGAGGGGGGATTTGATAGCTGCTTTCAACTACCTGAAAGGGGGTTCCAAAGAGGATGGCTCTAGACTGTTCTCAATGGTAGCAGATGACAGAACGAGGAGTAATGGTCTCAAGTTGCAGTGGGGGAGGTTTAGATTGGATATTAGGAAAAACTTTTTCACTAAGAGGGTGGTGAAACACTGGAATGCGTTACCTAGGGAGATGGTAGAATCTCCTTCCTTAGAGGTTTTTAAGGTCAGGCTTGACAAAGCCCTGGCTGGGATGATTTAACTGGGAATTGGTCCTGCTTCGAGCAGGGGGTTGGACTAGATGACCTTCTGGGGTCCCTTCCAACCCTGATATTCTATGATTCTATGAGAGTTGTAGTTTGGGTGCCTCATGTCTACATTTTCTTCTCCAGGCTGAGCTTCCTGGCCAGACTATATCAAAACTGAATAGAAATGTTTTGGTTTTCAGACAACATTTTTCAGTTGAAAATCAAAAACTTTGCAGTTTGGAGGTATTTGGATTTTCAATGAAAAGCTGAAATTTTCCACCGATAGCAGACACTTTTTACTAAATTATTTATGTTGTCGAAAACCTTGAAGAACAGTTTTGATGGAAAATTTTTGACCTGCCCTAATACTGAGCACTTTGGCCTGGATCAAACTCCTGGCACTAAGCAGTTGTTCAGTCATAGTAGATGCGTATTTTCAAAGATATTAGGAGGGATATTTCAGTGTTCACCTTAGTGCATGTGTATTGAGCCTACAAGTCATTGCTCTTTGACAGGTTTCAGAGTAACAGCCGTGTTAGTCTGTATTCGCAAAAAGAAAAGGAGTACTTGTGGCACCTTAGAGACTAACCAATTTATTTGAGCATGAACTTTCGTGAGCTACAGCTCAATTCATTGGATGAAGTGAGCTGTAGCTCACGAAAGCTCATGCTCAAATAAATTGGTTAGTCTCTAAGGTGCCACAAGTACTCCTTTTCTTTTTGCTCTTTGACAGACTATTGTGCCTATTACCCTTGCACAGCTATGAACTTTGTAATTGTCAAAGGACTTGACTCTACAGTCAAACCACACATAGGATGAAATCCTGGTCCCCTGAAGTCAAAACTCCTATTCACTTCAACAGGGTCAGGATTTCACCCACGGAAGTGTTACAAAACAGGGACTGAACAATTGCATTTGTTGAATACAAGATGCCATGCAAAGCAAGTCAATACTTATTATATTTGAAGCCATTGCCCCTGAATTAGCAAAGAGAAATGAGAAATCCTGTGTTGTTAAACTGGTTCAGCTATTCATGGTCAAAAGTTGTTAGAATCTGCTACAGGGCAACTTAACAATGATCTCTAGTGTTAGCAAGTCTGTGGGGGTACTGAAGATAGTAGAAAGGAGGATAAAAGTAAAGATCAAATTATCTGCAACAAAACTCGTTAGAAAAGAATCCAACCTTATCAGCTAAAGAATAATCCATTCAAAAAATTTCCTGCAGGTATAAACATACTAACCCTCCCCTTATCAAAATTAAAAATACAACAACACACTTTGGCCACATTTGTAGTGGAACTACAGATTTATGACTATTTGTATTACAGATACAGTCAAGACTGGTACACCCCCATTTGTCTATAGCAGTGATCCCCAAACGGTGGGGCACACCCTCCTAGGGGGACATGGAGGAATGTTTGGTGGGGTATGCAGCGAGGTCCGGGCCAGCCCCCATGGGGGGCAGGGATGGAGTGCCACCCAGCTCCACTCTGCCACCTGCGCTGCCCCAGCTCCGCTCCACCCCCTGTGCTGCTCTGGCCCCAGTCACAGCTCCACTTCGCCCTCTGCTCCGCCCCCAAACCAGCCCTGCCCTCATTCCCTCTCCACGCCCAGGCCAGGTCTGCCTCTAGCCCCAGTTCTCCCCCATCCCCAGTTCTGCCCCCAGCTCCACCTTCAGCCCAAGCTCCTCTGCTGAGCCAACTGTACAGTAGTGGAGAGGGCAGATTCCATTACTGGTAAGAAATGGCGGGGGGAGGCCCAAGACAGGAAAAGTTTGGGCACCACTAGTCTATAGCCACTGGCTGTCTCTTGTCTGATACACAGATTATAAGCTCTTTAGGGCAGGTACAATCTTTTTGTTCTGTTTGTATAGCACTTAGCACAATGGTCCATGACTAGGGCTCTGAGGCACTGCAGTAATACAAATAATAAATAACTAGAATGTGAATAATGAAATGATCAGGGCTCCAGCAATGTCAAATATATCGCTGCTGTGACAAATATTTGATTCAAACTCTAAAATTATTATAAATCAACCATGGTTCGAGTTCAAGCTGTGTACACAACCAAGCAGTGGACCATTAACAATTATTTTGTACCCATGAACTGTCTGAACAGCTTTGTGAAGATTTTTGCACTTGCCAGGTATCTATGGACATTCTAAACCTGCTTTTCACTTGTGATTTTTGAGTGTGAGTGGTTCCCTTGTCACAGAAGCCAAATCACATTACATTTTCCAATATGGCCTCTAGTCCCTCTTCTGCTTCCGATTAACTCTGTGCAGAAACCCATGGAACTCAAACTTTGCTTGTGAGTTCAGAGTGAAATTTTAACAGGGAAAAACTGGGTTCTTACCTCTTGGAAGCTCAAAGACAGCAAACCTGTATAACCTATTTCTGATGCAAAAATATTTCTCAAGGCCCTTTCAAAGCAAACTGGAAATGAAACAGAGTTTGCACAGCTCTAGGCTGCATACTTAATTTTGCAAATATTGTTTATACTTACATGGAAGGCAACAGACAGGAGGAAGAGCTGACTTTAATGTAATCAACACTGTGAAATAAGGAATTGGGTCACAAAAGAAATCTCCATGTCAAGAAACTAAAAATGGATAGGTTAGTAACGAATTAAAGACCAACAGGTGGAGGCTAGATGACATACTTTCCTTTAACACTTACAGTAGGAAGAATTTTTTAACCTGCCTAAAACTACAAAAATCATCGCAGTCTCACCCAACTAATCCCTAAATCATAGATCGGGGCACACTCCTGACTTTGCTTGTATTGTGAATGTGTGTGTACAGGATGTATGAAAATCAGTTTTTTAATTTCAGTTGAGAGCTGTCCCTCATACTACACCAGTTCTTTGAACTGACCTTTACCTCATTCTGACAGAACAGGACAAGACTCTGAGTGACAATGTCCCACAATGCAATTACTGTGCGTCAGATGAGCTGGTCCCTTACAAATCACCTCGAACTTTACACATCTGCTGGCTGTCAGCATCTGCCAGGTTCACTCACCCGAAAATAATGAAAAAACTCTCATTATTGTTCCATAACAGGTAAAGTGTTAGGACAATTATTAGATATCCTGACTGACCTTGCGCAGATTTAACCAACCGCCCTTGCCAACCTTTTCTTGGTTAGACTTTGGGCATATAAAACACAAAAAATGTACTTTTAGACCACCAAAAGGTTGTGACACCATCAGGAAAAAAAGCTGAGGAATGTGGAGTCAAAGCTGTCATTTTGTTCTAAGTTCATACTCTTCTGCAAAAGGCAGGATAAAGAAAAAGATACATGTCCACAAGTTATAGACAAGTCATAAGGCAAAACTTGGGACATCCCCTCCTCCACTGGTCTCTGTCACAACTCAAGCTATTTCAAACACAGCACCTGAAAACCACATTTGCCTCATTTGGCGGCAGCCGATGTTGATGAATTGGATGACAGGAGAACCCAACCAGAAAATTCAGTCACAGATAAGGCAACAATCTCGTGTGGGGTGTTTTCCTGAGCACAAGTTCAACAGGACTTGGATAGATACTGGTTGCACAAGATTTGCAGAACTGGCCACTCATTATATATATTAAAAAAAAAAATCTTGCAACACACCTATGTGTTTTGGAGTGTTTAACCTTTGTATGGTCAGTGTGTGATTGACATAAAAAGTGGCAGTCATGGGTCAGTGATCTAATGACTGTCTCAGAGACAAGAGGAAAAATGAATATTAGACAACTACCTGTGACCAAGCAATGAAATAAATTTATTCAACACACACTGCACTTTATCATCATGAATATGCTGCATCAGCTCTACCCTTCTGGGTAGGTAACATCTGGGTTATTGTCCTCTGGAGGGGCTCAGATCTCCTGTCCAATCAAGTACAATTCCCTCTTTAAGAATGGCTGAAAACTTTGGAAAACACTTAAACCAGCTGCCAGGCTGTTTTTAGCATTTTGCACCACTTTCATAGCACTAATGTTATATCATATGATGTCATCATATATAAAGCAACACAGTATAGAGACTCAGCATCATGTGTGATGAAGTGATTGCAAAAAGGCAATGACTTTCCTGCTTCTAGGCTTACAGAAGACTGCAAGTATATGAATGATTAGAAGAATGGCAGCTTTAAGTGCTAAGAGGTCCAGAAATAAGCCATTTGCAGAGAATAAAACAAGTATATTGGTTCCACAAAACCCAGGAACTACATTACAAATTCTTGAGTGCCATCTGCTGGTATCATATGTGTTAGCTAGCTATTTACATACCTACCGACAGAGAGCACTCTCAAAACAGTAAGGATAAGGGCGGAATTTAGACATTTAGGGGCAAATTAATTCCTGCCATAACTCTGTTGAGTTCATTGGAAGCTTATTTTGCTACAAGATGAGAAGGAAAATTTTAACATGTACACAGGGAATAGCCTTCAAGATATACATCTCAGGTGTCAAGGCAAAGCAAAATAGAAAGGTCCTATAAACCAGTAAAATGAATATCAATAATAGTCAAAGGTAGGACTACCCCTCTGATTCTATCTACAAAGGATTCTATCCACAAAAACAATGAGAAGTCCGGTGGCACCTTAAAGACTAACAGATTTATTTGGGCATAAGCTTTCGTGGGTAAAAAACCTACTTCAGTTGCATCTGAAGAAGTGGGTTTTTTACCCACAAAAGTTTACGCCCAAATAAATCTGTTAGTCTTTAAGGTGCCACCGGACTCCTCGTTGTTTTAGTTTAATGGTTTTAAGAAAAGTTAAAAAAGAGTTTTAAAACAACAGAACTAACAGGGTAGAACTGCTTTAGTCTACTCAAGTGACCGGAAATCCCACTGCATTTTGTTGTTTTAGCCAGTATGTGAAAAAGCAATGATAATAATAAGGGTATTACAGCAAACAAATACACATAAGAACCTCACTAAACAGCACGAATGGTGAGGAAAGCCAGGTGTGGATTGAGGCCTAGTGAGTGCTGCTGACACCAGACACATCAGAACCCCCAGCCAGTTAGGACATCCTGAATCCTAGGTGACGTAGTGCTCCCCTACTCGTATGTGAGCAGCATAACATCACCCATTCTGGCACTACACTTGGCACAGCTGTAGAATCTCATTCGACGGTCCCTGAATATATTGCAAAGTTAAAAAGCCATCTCCAGCATGGGAGTGCGGTTTGCCAAAGTGCAACTTTAGTGAAGTTCTGCTATGGACAGGCAGAATAATCAATTAATAATCAATCAAAAGAGAGCTAGGCAAACGGAAGAATTATACAAACTGTCACTAAGTGAAGATGAGCCTAAAAAAGTCAGAAGTGATGGTTACAAATAAGGTAGATGCCTTTCCTGTCACTATCTGAATACTATTTATTTAAATACGTAGCAGAAAGCCAGGCGGAACCAGACTGTGCAAGGGTAAGCAGAAGCTCCACAGTGAAGGAGAGAGAAAGAGAGTAGAGATTTAGGGACATTGCTGTTTTATCATTCTAATAAAGTTTCTTGTTCAGAGTTAAAAGGAAGCAATTCATTCTACACTTCTCCACCACTGTAACTGGACACTATCTACTTGCAGAATGAAACATGGTAAGGTGGCTTAGGGCTTGTGCCTGTTAGTCCATCCCCACTAAGAGTGTGTGATTGTATTGTATACATGGAGGTCCACATTTTCAGTGCTGGGTGCCTAAAGTCAGGCACTTCGGGGGAGATTTTCAAAGGCTCAAATGACAGTTAGCTGCTTAAATCCCATTAACTTCCAACAGGAGTTAGGTGCCCAACTGCCATTTGGGCTTTGAAATCTGCCCATTTAAATTCATTTTTAAGCATCTAACTAAAAGCAGCCTCATTTTCAGAGATGCTGGACATTTCCAGCTCCAATTAAAGTCAGTGATCAAGGGCATGGAAGAATGCTCTTGTGAAGAGATGGAAAAGACAGGGACTGTTTACCTTAGAAAGGAGATATGATAAAAAAAAAAGTATAAAAAATGAATGGTGCAGAGAAGGTGGATGGGGAACCCATTTGCTCCCTGGCTCTTTAACAAAAGAACAAGGGGACAGTCAATGATATTAAAAGGTGGGAAATTCAAAATCAATAAAAGGAAATACTTTTTCTCAGAACACATGATTAACTATGGAACCATTGGCCTCAATGACTTTCTATGACAAGAACCTGACAACACTGATTGGATATTTACATGGATACCAAGAATATCCAGTGTTGCCAGAATTAATTAATGACAACAAAAATTTTGGAAGGGATATTAAACCTCATGTTTCAGAGTTTATAGCAATCTCTAACTATCAGAGAGCAGGAAGAGATCTATAAGGGTGCAGAAATATCTCACATCTGCCTACTGCAGAGTTCTTATGTCAGTCTCTGAAACATCTGGTACTGGTATTCTGTCAGACAAAATGTTGGACTAGCTGGACCTTGGATCTGATCCTGTCTGGCAATTCCTATGTATATCTAAATTTTAGACTTTTATTTAAATACCTAAATATGGATTTTGGGACCTATGTTCTGAAAATTTGGCCTATACTTACGACCATTTTATCTATCCTTTGAACGGCTTCTCTTAATGGCATTTCAACAATCCCCTAGTTTTATAATATTACTCCTATTAGTTCACCCTAGGGTTGCCAACCCTCCGGATTGTCCTGAAGTCTCCAGGAATTAAAGATTAATTAAAGATGTCATGTGATGAAATCTCCAGGAATTCATCCAACCAAAGCTGGCAACCCTAGTTCACCCTTAGCTACCTTAAATAATATTTTCCTCCTTTTTTTATGTCCTTCCTCTAAGCTGTACCTACTAATCTCCTTTCATTCCTGTTCAGAGGCAATTCCCTCCTATTCTTTTATCCTCTTTATGATCCTTCCTCAGATTTCCTCTAGATTATCATCTTCAAAAGAGTAAAGGAAGCCAAAGGTGGCAGGATAGGAAATTGGGCAAGTGAGATAGTGAGTGGGGAGACTAGATTCAGACTTCTGTGCACAAGGATGAGTGGGCCAAGAGTGTGATGCACAAGAATGTGTAAGATCAGCCTTGCTATATGGAGCAGAAACCTGGGCCACCAGGGAATGTGATTTTTAATGAATGCTGCTGTACCTGAGAGCAGTGACAGGACATGGGTGAATGAAAGCACAAGGTGATCAAAGAAGAGGCAAAAATAGCAGCAGAGACAGAAAAGATTTGGTCAGCAAGACTGAGGTGGTTTGAGCATATTGTGTGGACAGAAGGTGGTCATCTGGCTAGGGCATAATGAGATACTGGTGCCCTGGAAAAGAGTCACTAACCAGAAAGAAAGAACGAACATGTGGCCAAGTAACAGTAGCGTATTTAGGGCTTGATCCAAAACCCACTGAAATCAATGGAAAGACTCTCACTGACTTCAATGAGCTTTGCATCAGGCCCTTAGGATCAAATTGCCAAAGACTGAGGGCCTAGTCACACCCTTGAGGAAGACTTTGCCTTTTCCAAGTTGCAGTTTGATGGTGAGAGGATTTGCTATGTAATTAAGGCCATGATTCAGCAAAGCACTTCAGTATATGCTTAAGTTCAAGCATGTGAGTAGGTTTCAGAGTAACAGTCGTGTTAGTCTGTATTCGCAAAAAGAAAAGGAGTACTTGTGGCACCTTAGAGACTAACCAATTTATTTGAGCATAAGCTTTTGTGAGCTACAGCTCACTGCTTTGGATGCACCGATGCTGTAGCTCATGAAAGCTTATGCTCAAATAAATTGGTTAGTCTCTAAGGTGCCACAAGTACTCCTTTTCTTCATGTGAGTAGTCTGATCGATTTCAGTGGGACCACTGGATCAGGGCCTCTATCAGCTCATTGCAGCTGCCTTAAATCACAGTGGGCAACATTCCTAGCCCACTGTGAAAAAGAGTACCTACCACCAAGCAAAAGGTGGGGAGGATAGGTGTGTGTATGTAATCACAAGAGTACAATACTTTAAAACTTGGCAAAAATTGATGCAAAGTAACTGACAGCTCATTTTACATCTAGCCTTCCTCTAGATGTTGAAGTAATGATTTTGTCTGGTGTTACTGTAAAAACAGAGAGACCCTTTGTACTGGTAAATAAAAGCATGCTTGTCACTGAAATTGTTAGACAGTATGTGGACTCAGTAAACGTCCAAAGAAGATGTAATACATGATAGCAAATGGTATGTAAGTAGATACAAACATACCCAGAATACAAGCAATTCCTCATCTAGATTTTTAAAAGGTTGTATAACTTTCCATTAAAAAATAATGGGCCCAAATCCTACAAAGCTTTCTCAGACAAAATGACTATTGATACCAATGGGACAGTTGCCTGAGAAGGACTGAAAGATCAGGCCCAGCATTTGCAGTAATGCATAAATGAAAGCTAATCTAATGCTTCAGGATAACATGATTATCACAGAGGTCAGAAAGGAACATTCCCCCTCCTTGTTCAGCATTGTACAATTTGCTAGGTTAACTCTGGAGTTTGCTGGGGGTGAGTGGAGAAAAGGGTTGCTTTTCTCTGATACATTGGCTCCAGTCACAGGCAGAATACGAGATTTGCTGAACAAATGGTCTGGTCTGGTCTTGTAAATCCTATTCCACCTATGTAAGTGAAACAATTTTGTAGCACATCAATTTACTAGATAACTAAAGGTGAACTGCCTGATTATTTTGCCATAGAAAAGACTATTATTAATTATTCATTTTACATGTATTCTCTTAATGAACTCCTATAGAAATGATATGTGAAGCAAAAAAAATAATTAAAAAAATGTAAGAAATCTGTTTGGCCATTATGTCAATTCGAACAATTTGTCTAGTTACACCAGATTCTTCTATCATGTTAATGCAAAGCATAAAACTAGTAGCCCCAGGGTTTACCACATATTAACTGATTGCAAGGAAATCATTTAGGGTTCCTCAGTCAGCCTTCTGAGGGGTTGCTGATCTTTAGATTATGACTCAGCAATATGTAGTGTATTATTCAAACACATGGGTGTCTTTGCTTGTAAGCATATTTATATGTTCTCTGTTTCATTATTATTCTGTATCAAAGAATATGGGAAACATACAGGAGAAAAATTAAAAATTAAATACTAGAACTTTTTGCTTTGGCTTTTGTTAGCTATTGAGGTTAAGGTTCTAAAGACCACAGTATCCCTTCATTTCTACATATCTCTGCACTTCCATGTGTCATTTAGGATTGAAAGTGTCAAAAAACTCTAAAAGGGTGTTCTCAAGGCACTGATGAACTGATTGGAAGCAGGAAGGACCAAAATCTCATTGGAAAGTCTAGCTCGCTGTAACAAGAAACACAGTGTTTCTCAAATGCAGCCACCAGGGGCTTTTCTTGTGACCACAGACTCCTGGGCTATGACTGGGAGCAGGGGGGCAAAGCAGCAGCCCCTATTCCTTCCTGTTGCTCTTGGATGCATCACCTTGGTGTTGGTTGCTGGGACCACCAGCAGGGGTTAGGCCCTGCCTCCCTCTGGAGACACTAGGGGCACAACACTGGAGGAGCATGCAGCCAGTGAGTTCCACACCTCCCAGGGTTGGTGGGGCTCAGGCTTTGGGCTTCAGCCCTTAGGTGGTGCGGTGGCAGGCTCTAGCCAAAGGGCTTTGGTCTCCAGCACTGGGCTCCAGCTGTACTGTGGCAGACCCCAGGCTTTGGCCATGCAGCGTCAGGCTCCATCCCTGAGCCCTGTCCCCTGGCTGTGGGGCATCAGGCTCCAGCCCCACACTGCCTCCCCCGGCCCCAGGTTTGCCAGGGCTGAGTAAGTCTGCCGTGAAAAGTGATACTTGTATGTTTGTTAATATCACTTTTCACAACAGACTTACTAGCTAGCAATAAATAAATGGACGTGTATGTGTGCATATTTATTTGGTTTTCCCTAAAGCTAATTAAGTATTTTAGATAAAAGTGAGAGCAGCCACTAGCCAGAGTTGGTGGCCGTACTCTGAGGCCACCAACTAATTTGTCATGAGAACCTACACAAGTGCTCCAGCAGCACAGCTGCAGCATTGAAGCTGTGCCTTGTAGCACCTGTAGAGTAGATACTTGCTACCGTGGCGGAAGGAGCTTTTCTGTCACTGTAATAAACCCACCCCTTCAAGAGGTGGCAGGTAGGTTGATGGAAGTATTCTTCCACTGACCATGTTGTGTCAACTCCAGGACTTAGTTCAACTTAACTACATCTCCCTGAGCAACGTAGCTAGGTCAGCCTAAATTTTAGGCATACACCAGGCCTCTGTTAGTAAGCTTCTCAATTCTGGGGTTCTTATCCCAAAGAAACATCCGAACGTTTAGGTTTCAACCATTATTAATTAGTACAAACAGCTCTGGTTATACATTTATTTGCAGTAACTACTGTACAGTGTTAATTTAATCACAACATTTTTATGGGTAATATAATCAGATAACCATATTACACTGGCCTTTGTTCCATACTGACAGATAGTTAACAATTTGTCTTTGAAGCAACTCATTATTCATATATAAGAGCCAATGAAACCTAATATCTTTTCCACTGTCAAATCATTATTATACTTTGCATACAAAGGACATCTGTTGGTAAACAGTTAACTGTATTTCTGGAAAGGAAAGGAAAGGAAAGGGAAAGGAAGACTTTGCCTCTTTTTATTCAGTGAATTCTTTATTATGCTCTCAAATAGGCAGGTAAGGTGGATCATTCAGCCATCTGTGATCCATTGAAAGAGCAATGATGTAATCACCTATTTTATTACTAACATCAAAGATATAGGGCTGGGCTCATCCTTGGGATAACTATTTTGACTGCAGTACTGTTATCCCAGAGATTCATTTGGCCTGTGTCACAAATAAAAATTCCATTCTCCCACCTGTTTTCCTTTCACACCTACTTTAAATGTACCACAGTACTCTGTAGTAATAGCCCCAAACACTGTGCTCTCATTAGTGTAAGATGGAGTGTATTGTACTAGTAACTGTAGATTGCTGTAGCATTTATGTAAGACTCTCTCTGAAATCCTTTCCTTTATCAAATCTAATTTAAACAAGGTCAGGTTCATCTCTAAACTAAGGGCCTGATCCAAGTATCATTGAAATCAATGGAAAAACTCCACTCACTGACTCTGATGGGCTTTGAATCAGCCACTTCATGCCTAACACAAGAACCTACATCCTTTTTGATGCATGCCAACCTTCCCTATTTGAGCGGGACAGTCTCTATAGTTTAAACAGAATATTTATGATTTTTCCACTCTGCCCCTTCTCCTGAATGCTCTCCTAAACCAGTGAATTTTATCTGAATTTACAGTTGTGTCCTTATTTCTCTCCCCAATGTCCCTTTATGTTAGTTTCAAATGTTCAGTAGATATTTGTGATGAAGAAAAAAAAAGCAAATTTCAGCCTGGTTTATCTTTACTTCAATGGAGTTACACAAGGGATGAATCTGGCTTATTCTCTCTATCACTAGAAATAACTCAGTCAGTATTTATCAGCTTTATTTTTGTCATATTTGCGAGCTGTATAATTCTCCATACAGCTTAAGCTGTGGGTCTACTTTGAAAAGTGACTGACAAAAAATGGTACCAATCAAACTAAACAGATCCTCTCCCTGTATGTGTGCAGAGCCCCATCTGCTGACTTCTGTCCTGAAAAATTAATTTTTACTGCTTTTTACGCCTATAAACCCTGCAGAGCCAACACACATAAGAAAGAGTGATCAAGACTATTCCTTCTTATGTTTCACCAACAGAATTGTTTACTGATTCCCAATCAGTTACACTCTGGCAGCCCCACTGGAGACAATGCACAAGGATAATTCAGGGCCTAATTAGGCCTCCAGAAATTGTAATATTGGTGGTGATATGTGAGAAGTTTCATTCTCAGCTTTCAGGTGGGAAGTTAGAAAAAAAAAATCTTTTAGTTTTAAACTGAGCCATGATTCAGGTTCCCATCTGCAAACTGGGAAATAATAGTACTTATCAGTGGACTGTTGTATGGATTAATTAGTTGAAATATATTTGCTCAATGCTATGAAATATAAAGTGATATTGTACATAAATAAGTGACGAGTATTGTGGTAATCTTTTTTCCTCATTATCTACCCACTGGTGGATGTTTGCACACTAGCCAATTATGCCACTGGATAATAAATAACTCATGATGCTAAATGTCAATCGCATTTAAATTCCAATGGAGAGACAGGAGTGTTTTCTCCTTTCAGCTGACACAAACATCCACAGGCTTGGGGTATATGCCATTTCAGGAAAGGAGGGTCTTCAAAATAATAATCAAACACAGTACTGATTAACTTAATGAAAGTATGGTCCAGTAGATAGGGCAATGGACTCAGAGAACTAAGAGACCTGGGGGCAGATCCTCAGCTGGGGCAAATATTCATAGCTCTACTGATTTCAATGGAGCTATGAAAAATTTACACCAGCTGAGGCTCTGTTCTCCATATTCTATTCCTGGGTCTGTCACTGACGTATTGCGTGACCATGAGCGTGTAATTTCATCTCTCTGCACCTCACTTTTTAGGCACTGATGCATACCTTCCTTTGTAGAGAGCTTTGAGCTCTACTGACAAAAAGTGAAAATGCAGAGCTAAGTAATAATTAATTGATTAATATTTGTAACATGCTTAGACATCTTTGATTGAAAGACTCTTTCTCAACAAACCCAACCCCGACCATTGGAAGCATTTCAGATGTAGCATGCTCTCGAAACTCTTAATGTCTGTAGCAGATTGTGCGAAGAGATTTAAGACTAAAACCGTGAATTTCTCTCTTGTTCTACACGCGCCTTCAGATGGCTCTTTGTAAACTTGCAACTGATCTCCATGTACTAACTCACTATTCCCCCCACCCCCACATGCTGAATTGTTTTATGATTACAATTCTGCTTGTTTCTCTCACAATCTTAGCCTTGTAAGACTCCGCAGGCATTTTATTTTAACATGGCTGTCCAGCTGCTCCACAGCCTCCCTATGCCTAAGATTTCCATTGCTTTTTTAAAGAGCCCTGTTAAAAGTTGTGCTAACAGATGCACTATACTGACCAAACAACCGGATGTTGTAAATGTCTAACCTCTGTGTGCTTTTCATATGTATATGCTAATAGGCATGCTATGAGCATACAGCTGTAAATGCAAACAACAGATCTCATGATGGGCATGTTTTATGGATGTTTAACCACCTTCTGTCTTGGAACAGACCAACTCCTTACTGTTTGTAACATGCAAAGTGAACCTCATTTTCATGCAGTGTCAATCTATCAGGACCATAATAGCACAGAATAAAGGAGCTGTTAAGGTTAGTTCTGAAGGAGTCATTTAAATCACTGATGTATTTTCGGATTCATTACAAATGTGATATTCTGGTCTACGCAAGTTATTTCTATTACATATAGAGGAGACATTTCCTATGTTGTAGTCAGGCCTACTATAAGGAATTTTTTCCCCACAACAAATGTATGCCGCGTCGCATGAATGACTAACAAATAAATTGTAAAGCTCATGCTCAAATAAATTGGTTAGTCTCTAAGGTGCCACAAGTACTCCTTTTCTTTTTGCGAATACAGACTAACACGGCTGTTCCTCTGAAACCTAACAAAATAAACAATCACAATTCAACTTGATTTTAAAGTCTCTAAATAAGCTTTTCTGCAACACAGATAACAGGCCAAATTCCCCTATTCTACCTGTCTCAGGATTTTATACTGCCACCTATCACTGTTGTATCTGAGTGCCTTTCACGAAAAACCAGTAGTAATGGTCTTCATGGAGTTTCTGGCACTTTCTTCTTTTTCAGGGTAAAACATCTGTTTGGGGTTGAATTTTTGTTTTTAATTTTTTAGGTTTTTATTAATTTAATTTATTTTTTGTAATGTTGATTGGTTTCAGGGTTGCTGTTTGTGAGTTGGTTTTTTGTTGTTTTTGTCAGTTGAAGTATTTTGGGCAAAAGGGGGTATCAATGCTCATGGTTACACCAGTGTAAATGTGGAGTAATCCAGCAAAGTTGTTGGAGTTACTTCAGATCTACACCAGCATAACCAAGAGCAGAACTTAGCCTATCCTGCAGAATAAGCATTTACTTTGGGTTTTATTTTCAGACTCTGATTTGGCAATTTCCTTCCAGAGAAATCCTAAAATATTCCAATACCACAAACTGTAAAAGAGATGCATTAGAGTTAAAAAATACTAAGAAGGAATGGATACCCTTGCTGTAATATTCCTAACTAGGAATATAGCTTTAGTGGAAGGAAAAATCGCTTCCTCTATCTCAGATCTACTGCAAAGGAAAATGTTGCTTTTGTGTTTTGTCCTTGTGTACTGTATACTGTTACATGAGATTTCAGTGCTGTGACTGTGTGCGGAAGATGGTACAGCAAGGCATTTGAAGAGAAGGTCAGCACTTGCATTATATGAGAGCAGAGACATCCTTTCAGCAGTATCTATGTGTCAAAAATATATTTACGAATCATATAGAGAATAAAATGCATATTTACTAAGAGATTTATTTAGGCATGCATCACACCAAACAATTATTGTATGAATCTGAATTATTTACAGGGTTTCTATTTATTTGCATCTGAATGTATGACTTTTTAGAAATCTTGATTAAAAAGCAATTTCTTAAAAAATAGCAGCTTTTAGTGTCAACACATTTGCATACAACTACATACTGACCTATGCTATCATCCAAACACAATATTAATGATCAGTTGGTAATGAGATAATGAGTCAATAAAGGTTTTAAATTATGTGAGCTAGAATAATTTCTTGTCTAATAAGGAGATAAATAAGGCTCCTGGACTTCACTGAGCAAAGTGATCATTCTTAAGCAATTATATTGAATGCCATGAATAATGTTTTTCTTTGGCACTTTTTGGCACGTATTCCTGCTGCACCAGATTTCCATGACTATGGCTGTCACTTCTGTGCTGCTCCTTAGTATAAAACTGCCAAGGAGCTATACAGAATCAACAATGAAGATCTAGCAAGACAGGCACAAAGATCAAGATCAATATAATAATGATGTCACAATTGTGAGGATTCATAGGTGCTGTGCAGATGCATATGTGCTAAGTATTACTCTGAACGCCAGTGAGAAATTGCAATGCTCATTGGGGCGGGGAGGAGGCGTTCAGCAGCTGCACATTCTGGTGAGCTCATTCTTTCATTTCCGTGGGTGCTTATTGGACTCTGTGCACAAGTGGGAACGGGAATAAAAGTGCAAGAATCTCAGAAGCCAGGGGCATACCTCCTGAGTGAGGTTAACAACCATAGTTGTACTAGCTCTCCAAAGAGGGCAAAGCAATGTCCCAAAGCACTGTACCATAGAACAAAGCAGCCTGAGTGCCAGCAACCACACATCTGGAGCTCAGAAAGGCCTCATGCCTGCTTGAGGCACAATGAGCCCTACAGCTCTATGGAGAGGAGCTCCTATGACCATTGTGAGTGCAGTGCTGTGCTGTGTGTTAAAGGCATTATGGAGCCCATCGACCAGTTTAGATAGAAAGCCAGAAGCTTTATAAATTATGCTCATGGTAGGAGACTGAATGACCCAGCGTATACAGGGTGAAATTCACCCTCCGTTCCCCACACACATATCTGAACAAACAGGCTTTGTATCTGGAACTATACAGAAGCCACTCTGCAGTTCATGAGCAGGGTGTGGGGTCTCCCCTCAGCCTTGAACTTCTTACCCTAGAGGTCATAGCCACTGGATCCATGGAATCACAGATCCATGCATCATACCACTTTCCCCAGCTGATGCCAAAGCTGACATACAAAACACGGGGGCACAAATTCCTCTGCACACCCAGCCCCAGTTGCAGCAGCAGCTCTGCTGTGCCAGAGGCCTTCTGCCGTCCTTACACCACGGGTGAATGTCATACATTGTCTTCCAGTTTTGTTACACTTCAACTCCAACCCAAAGGAGTTTGCCTATTTGAAGACAGCATCCAGGGGTCTATAGTTAGTTAGGATCTCAAAACCCGCTTTGAAGACTCTACACAGCCTCCCCCAGGTCAAATAAGCATACAGACCAAATTAACTGCTGAAATGTAGTGATCTCTAATGAGGAACAAGGGCTTAGGGATTTCCAGCATATCAAGAGAAAACTCTTAACATCTTGCATTGTGCCCAAGGCCAGAGTTTTACTGCTATTTCAGCCAACATATTTCTGACATTACTGTAAGTTAAATTACAGTCTATGTTGCTTACATACAGGAGGTTTCAGTAAACGCAGCAACAAAACTGTTTAATAACAGTATGTAACCTAATAAAAAATTAAGTTGAAAAACCTAAAAGAAACAAAACCAAATCTCCAATGACATAGGGGGGATTTTGGTGGAGATATTCTCAAATATTTCCCAGTTTTATAAGAAATGACCTGTTTTCCTGCAGTAATTATATGATTGTTATTGTTTATGTTTATTGTGGTAGCACCTAGAAGCACCAGCCCAGGTCAGGGCCCCAGTGCTAGGCACTGTACAAACACATAGTAAGAGACAGTCCATGTCCCAAACAGCTTGCAGTCTAAATAGACAAAGGAAGGCCTATTGTTCCTGTTTCACTGATGGGGAAAGTGAGGCACAGAGGATTAAATGATTTAGCCATGGTCACACAGGAAGTCTGTGGCAGAGCAAGGAATTGAACTCAGATCTCCTGAGTCTCACACTAGTTTCGCTAACCACAAAACCATCCTTCCTCTTTATATAAAGATATTACAAGCAACAAGGAAAATAGAACCAGTCTGATTTTTAAAACTCCTTATTAATCCAGTCTTTATTCAGGAAACTACAGAAGAGAATTTCTCAATAAGAGGTCCTGAAATGCCTAGGTTCTTATCTAGCAAGTCCAGCAGTGGCCAATATCCATGCTTTACAGATTCCAAGGGCAGAGGGAGTATTGCTACCATCCCAGCTGACCTCCTGTATAACACAGGCCATAGAACGTCTCCAAAATATTTCCTAGAACATATCTTTTAGAGAAATATCTAATCTGACTTTAAAAAGGTCAGTGATGGAAAATCCACCATGACCCTTGGTAAGCTCTTCCAATGGTTAATCACTCTCAGTGGTAAAAATTTACACCTTATTTCCAGCCTCAATTTGTCTGGATTCAACTTCCAGCCCCTGGATTGTGTTGTACCTTTCTCTTCTAAACTGAAGAGTCCATTATTAAATATTTGTTCCTCAGGCAGATACTTACTGTCATTCATTAACCTTCACTTTGTTAAGCTACACAGATTGATCTTTTTGAGTCTATCACTATAAGGCATGTGTCATAAATATAAAGGGAAAGGTAAACACCTTTAAAATCCCTCCTGGCCAGAGGAAAAACCCTTTCACCTGTAAAGGGGTAAGAAGCTAGGATAACCTCGCTGGCATCTGACCAAAATGACCAATGAGGAGACAAGATACTTTAAAAGCTGGAGGGGGGAGAAACAAAGGGTCTGGGTCTGTCTGTGTGATGCTTTTGCCGGGGACAGAACAGGAATGGAGTCTTAGAACTTAGTAAGTAATCTAGCTAGATATGCGTTAGATTATGATTTCTTTAAATGGCTGAGGTAATAAGCTGTGCTGAATGGAATGGATATTCCTGTCTGTGTGTCTTTTTGTAACTTAAGGTTTTGCCTAGAGGGATTCTCTATGTTTTGAATCTAATTACCCTGTAAGGTATTTACCATCCTGATTTTACAGAGGTGATTTTTTTTTTTACTTCTATTAAAATTATTTTTGTAAGAAACTGAATGCTTTTTTCATTGTTCTTAAGATCCAAGGGTTTGGGTCTGTGGTCACCTATGCAAATTGGTGAGGATTTTTATCAAACCTTCCCCAGGAAGGGGGGTGCAAGGTTTTGGTGAGGATTTTGGGGGGGGAAAGATGTTTCCAAATGACTCTTTCCCAATAATAAACCTAGTTAGACGTTTGGTGGTGGCAGCGAAAGTCCAAGGGCAACAGGTAAAATAGTTTGTACCTTGGGGAAGTTTTAACCTAAGCGGGTAAAAGTAAGCTTAGGAGGTTTTCATGCAGCTCCCCACATCTGTACCTAGAGTTCAGAGTGGGGAAGGAACCTTGACAGCATGTTTTCTAATCCTTTAATCATTCTTGTGGCTCTTCTCTGAACCATCTCCAATTTAACATTCTTCTTTAACTGGGGGCACAAGAACTCACCATGGTATTCCAGCAACAGTTGCACCAGTGCCAAATACAGAGCTTAAAATAACCTCTCTGATTGCACTCAATATTTTCCCCCAGTTACTTGTCCTCAACAGCACTATTCCCATGCTTGAAGCAAAGCACGTACATAAGTACTTGCAGGGGCCCTGGAATGCATATGCCTCAGAGAAGAAAATTACTTTAGTTTTGTGTCTTATACCAGTGCCACTGTCACTGTGCACACTGTCAAAACTTACACAATATTAATAATAATTGTTTGAGTCTAATGGTAGGAATATCAGACCAATTAGCACAGCAGTGGCTGACACTCTGAGAAAGTCTGACTTTCTGCACAAGCATAAAGAAATAGAACGCATATCAGAAAGGTTCGATTAGAACCCTTCTGGTCTAAGATGAGGAACAGGTTTTGATACTACTTTTAAAAACATACAAAGCCCATTGAAATCAATGGATCAAGCCCTAAAATAACATTAGGAGTCACTTTAGCAGTGATTTTCACTCCTTTACAATCCCAATTGATAATTCAGCACAAGAATTAGGTCCTCATGGTCAAACATAAATGAGCACATCAGATGAAAAATAAATCTTCTCCTGTCGTGAACTCACTTTGCTGTATCTGTGGTTGTAATGCATGTGACTTACGTTGACAGATCCCCTCAAGGTGAAGGGCTTCATTCGTTTCAACCAACAGAACTAAAATATGCCCTCTTCCCCCAGCTAGGGAAGAAAGTTTGACTTGGGGGCAGCAAAAGCCGCTCATACTAACCACTGCTCTTCTGAAGTGTATGGCCCAGGAAGCAATTGGTGCTGGCAAAGGAGGATGCAGGGACAAGGCACCCAGGAGATGTGCTCATTCAATACAGTGGCTTGCTTTCCTTAGGTGTGAATCCCACTACTAATGCAGATGAACCCACAGGTGGAGAGGGGTTCAAACTGCATCCTAACCAGAGCTCCTGGTGCTGAATCAATTGTGTAGGGTGACAGCTTTAACGGCAAATTTCCTTGCAGGGGCTCGTCATGGGTTATGGTGCCTGCCACTGCTTTGTTGATGACCCTCCAGTGACCTGATGTAAGATGACCTGGCGATCTCCATTGACCCAATATCTATAACACAAAACCACCACCATAATTTGCACCGTTGCCAGCTGTCTCAACCAAGGGTCAATGACTGCCTAGGAGTGGAGATAGATCTACCCCCTCACCACTCAAGTGATGGTCCCTTCAGGACACAGTTGAGACACACTGGCAGGGCAGTGTGAGGAAACTAGCACTGATGCTGCTCAGACATACCTGTTCCATGTATAAATGGACAACTTTAGTCTTTGGGCTCCCAGCCTGGCATCTTACACAAGCCTTAAATTCAATTAAAAAGAAACTCCTTGCATGTCACTGCTGGGTTTGCCTTAAGCTGCCCTAACACCCAAACACTAATTAAACAATAGGTATGTATTAAGGGAAGGTACAGTAACTTTGACAATTTTTGTATTGATTTGCATGTTTTATAACAGAGGTCGTGAATTCTATTATTAAAAATAGCCTATGTTATAAACTATGGTTCTGTCTTCCCCTGCTCCACCAATTACATGAACGTGCTTTTAGCACCTTTTATAAGAGATGGGGATTGACCTACTGAACTTGGCGAAAGTTTCCTTTCACCTGATTGCTGTACAAGCATGATGCCGTCCTCTATATTTCAGTGGATATGTATGCATATATGCATGCAGACTTGTGAAATGTTTTGGATAGAAGAATACTACTATAACACGCTGTTTTCAATTGCTTATTCACCATTTGGGCTGAAATTTCCCATGCTTGGTGTCTGCCTCAGGTTGAATTTTTTGGGGCAAAATATAAACTAATTTGACTGCTATGTTCATCAACTTGGGATAGTACCCTACCAGTGCAGGCAATTTTTTTCAACTGATTAATGATTGAACATACTAGAGTTCACAGCTACATTGTCCTCCAATTTTTAGATGTAATATACATAGTGACTAAAGTAAATATCAGCTGAAACTGAATCTAACCTGCCTGTATTTCTCTGGGGTTGGGTTACTATTTTTTGCTAGGAGCCCAAGGAAAGCAGAGCTTCAAACTCAATAGATTCTCTCATGGTTGAACAAATATTTTTTAAAATGTCAAGGTAAACCAAAAGTTTCATGTTTGTTTTCCTATCTTACTCAATTTTTAAGACTACAAACTTGAGGTCTGGAAAGTCTATTTTTTTACCCTGATCCTACTTTATTTTTGGATATAATTCCACTAACTTGAGCCAAATAAAAAATGTAACTCTTTAAATACCATGGAACATGTAGCATAATCAAGCAAAAGGGTATATGCCTGGACACTATACATCCTGATGACAGAACAGTAATTATAAATAATATCTAGCTCTTTGGTAGCACTTTACATCCATAGATTTCAAAGCCTTCACAAAGGAGGTAAGCAAATTATCTCCATTTTACTGATGAGGAAATTGGGGCACCGGAAAATGAAGTGACTTGGCCAAGGTCACCTAGTACTCTAGTAGCAGAACTGGGAATAGAATTCAGGTCTCCTGAGTTCCAGTCTAGTGCTCAATTCAATAGGCCAGTGGTTCTAAACCAGGCTATGTACCCCTGGGGGTATGGAGACATCTTCCAGGGGATACATCAACTCACCTAGATATTTGCCTAGTTTTACAGCAAGCTACATAAAAAGCACTAGCCTAGTTAGTACAAACGAATATTTCATACAACTTGTTTATACTGCTCTGCATACTATACACTGAAATGTAAGAACAATATTTATATTCCAATTGATTTATTTTATAATTATATGGGAACAATGAGAAAGTCAGCAATTTTTCAGTAATAGTGTGCTGTGACACTTTTGTATTTTTGTCTGATTTTGTAAGCAAATAGTTTTTAAGAGAGGTAAAACTTGGGGGTACACAAGACAGATCAGACTCCTGAAAGGGGTACAGTAATCTGGAAAGGTTGAGAGCCACTGTTGTAAACTGCCAATGCTCAGAGCCTCTGAAAACCAACGCACAATGCACTAGTTGCAATAGGTACACTGGAACCTCCTGAAAAGCTGTTTGAATTGCTTCTTTTAGAAAAAGAATGCTAAAGTTTTGCTTTAAAAACATACCCACACTTTCAGTATATAGATAATACGGCCTAACAGTCAGGGGAGGGCTGCTCCTCTGCAGACAAACCATCTAGCCACAGTGTCAGGGTTTACAAAACTAAAAAAAGCCCAGTCCAAACCCCAGTGAAATCAATGGAAGGACTCCCTTTCACTTGAAAGAGTTTTGGATCAGAGTCTTAGAATAAAACTCAACAGAGGCCAAAGACCAATTTTACTGGGTGGGGATGGCTTGGAGATCTAAGCATCACTTCTGGAAGATCAGGATCCCTGAAATTACAGGTCCCAAATGTGGCAGGATTCACTCAGTAATTCCACCAGAGAGAGATTTAGCACCACTCAATTTATTGTATTGAAGATGTGGAGGCACAAGAATGACTTTCACATAAGACCTTATAAACCAGAGGTTCTCAAACAGGGGTCTGCCCCTCAGGGGGTTGCAAGGTTATTACATGGGGGGGGAGGGTCACAAGCCATCAGCCTCCACCCCAAACCCCACTTTGCCTCTAGAATTTATAATGGTGTTAAATATATAAAAATGTGTTTTTTAATTTATAAGGAGGGGTCACACCCAGAGGCTTGCTATGTGAAAAGGTTCACCAGTACAAAAGTTTGAGAACCACTGTTATAAACTATGGTTCTGTCTTCCTCTGCTCCACCAATTACATGAATGTGCTTTTATCATCTTTTATAAGAGATGGGGATTGACCTACTGAACTTGGCGAAAGTTTCCTTTCACCTGATTGTTGTACAAGCATGATGCCGTCCTCTATATTTCAGTGGATATGTATGCATATATGCATGCAGACTTGTGAAACGTTTTGGATAGAAGAATACTACACAAAGGGACATTATAGGAACACAGGAATTGCCTTACTGGATCAGACCAATAATCCATCAAATCCAGCAGTGACCAGTACTGTCTGCTTCAGGGGATGATAGAAGAAACCCTACAGAAAACAGTTACGGAATAACCTGCCTCCAGGGAAAGCTTCCTCCTAATGATCAATATTTAAAGGTTGTCTTATGCCCTGAAGGTTAATTATTTGGAGACAGATTCTCCCAGATATTCTTTGTGGTTGCTGGGAAAATGTGGTTCAGTGCACTGTGTGAACTGATGAGAAAAAAAGGTTCTCTCATTAATGAGAGCTCTAGATTTTGAAAATAAGTACAGAAAATTAGAAGATCTAGCACAGATTTCACAAGATATTCAAAGATTTTCAAAAGATATTGCAGGTATGTGCTAATTCATTCTTTAAAGGCCTGCACAAGGTAGTGAATAGGTTATAAGTTATGGCTCTGAATCAGAAGAACACAGTCCTCAACTAGCTGAAGTCCTAACATTTGAAGCACCAGCCCCACTGCAGTTGATGACCCTTTGGAAAAATTCAGAGTGAACACACAATCTGATTGTGATTAGCAGGTGTGGGGGACGACAGAATGTATGGATATATGGCGTCCTAGATGCCTGGTTTGGAGGGGAGGAGGCAATGCAAGAGTGAATGGCAGGAGGGGGAGAGCATACAGGGAGCATTGCATAGGGCTGACGATGCACAGCAGATGGAAGGGAGAGCATGTGGGAATGGTGTACAACACCCAGCATACCAGGGGAGGTAGTGGGAAACAATGTAAAATAGCGTGTGCCACCCAGTGTACACGGCAGCAGGGATAGGTGAAATGTGGAATAGTGTGTTGCACCCAGTATACATGAGATGAGGGAGAAGTGAAATGCTGTTTGGTACTCAGGATACATGGCCCGGGAGCCGGAGAGGTGAAACTGTGGAGTGGTGATTGGCAACCAGGGTACATTTGGGGTGGGGTGGCAGGATGAAATGTGAAATGGTGTATGGCATCCAGAGGGCAATGTAAAGTGATGTGTGGTACCCAGGATACACATCAGGCAATGTGGAATGGTGTATGGCACCCAGAATATATGGCAGAGGTGTGAGGGGGAGTTGGAACAGGGTGTGGCACCCAGCGTACGTGGGGGGAGGAAGGGGAAGGGCGTGTGGCACCCAGCGTACAGTGTGGGGGGGGGGGGTTGAAGTGTGGCATAGTGTGTGGCACCCAGGAGAGGGGGCAGGCAACGGGGCACGGCGTATGGCCCCCAGGCGTGCCCCGCTGGGCTCTCTCCCAGGCCTGCAGCTCTGCGTCCCTTCCCCTGCCCACAGGGCTAGGACCGCAGGTTCCCAACCCGCGGTAGTTTGGACCCTTCTCCTGGGAGCGGCTGGAAGCACCGCGAGGAAGGAGCCCGGCGGGACGCCGTGGCCCCTGGCTGAACCTGGCGCCGGCCGAGAAGGGGGCGGCCCCACCCAGCTGCAAGGAGGGAGGGAGGGAGGGGGCGGCGCCCCCTCCGCAGCGTGCCCGGGAGGCGGGGCGGGTCAGGGCACCGCCGGGTGGGGCGGAGGAGAGGGCCGGCCGCCGGGGCTGTGTAACGCCCTAGCTCTGCGGGCACTTACTTTTCCACCGCTTCTCTAGATCCCGGGATGGGAACCCCGCCTCCGTCTCCTCCACCGTCATACAAGACCCCACTGATATCTAGCACCACTCCCCTAATGCCCGCAAGCTGCTTTGCCCGCTCTGCCATAGCGCGCACAGCCCGGCCTGGGGCGTGCGGCCGGGCCGTGGGGTCAGCTGAACTCCGCCGAGTCCAGAGCCCTTCCTTCCGCCAGGGCCGCTGGGAAACGTAGTTTTTCATTGGTGTTAATTTGAGCAGAAGAAGACGAAGTGCGGGCATACATGGGGGGGGAAGGTGGAACGGGATTGGCACCCAACGTACATTGGGGAGGGGGCGACGGGGCGGTGCACCGGGGTGTGCCACCCAGCATACATTCAGGTTTCAGAGTAACAGCCGTGTTAGTCTGTATTCACAAAAAGAAAAGGAGGACTTGTGGCACTTTAGAGACTAACCAATTTATTTGAGCGAAAGCTTTCGGTGAGCTACAGCTCACTTCATCAGATGCATACTGTGGAAAGTGTAGAAGATCTTTTTATACACACAAAGCATGAAAAAATACCTCTCCCCAGCCCACTCTCCTGCTGGCAATAGCTTATCTAAAGTGACCACTTTCCTTACAATGTGTATGATAATCAAGGTGGGCCATTTCCAGCACAAATCCAGGGTTTAACAAGAACATCTGAGGAGAGGCCAGGCAGGAAAAAACAAGGGGAAATAAGTTACCTTGCATAATGACTTAGCCACTCCCAGTCTCTATTCAAGCCTAAGTTAATTGTATCCAATTTGCAAATGAATTCCAATTCAACAGTCTCTGGCTGGAGTCTGGATTTGAAGTTTTTTTGTTGTAATATCGCAACTTTCATGTCTGTAATCGCGTGACCAGAGAGATTGACGTGTTCTCCGACTGGTTTATGAATGTTATAATTCTTGACAGCATACATTGGGGAGGAAGGGTGGAATGGGGTGTGACACGCAGCATACCTTGGGGAGGGGGGTGGAATGGGGTGTGACACCCAGCATACATTGGGGGGGTGGAATGGTGGGAGGTGTGGCACCTAGCATATGTTGTGGAGGGGCAAGAGGGAGGTAGAACGGGGACTAATGGGCAGGCAGCATTTTTGATTCGCTGCTAGTGATGACAGTGAGCAGGGGGAGAAACAGATTCTCACGGTGGCTGTCTTGAAGTAAGCTTCTACACACAACTTCAGGTCACAATCTGCTTCATTTGTGTCTTTTATAATAAATAATAGTAATTACTATCATACTACGGTCTTGCACTTAGCAATCATCATCGCCACCAAGCACACTTCACCCAGCCCTTTACAAGTCATTTTACAGTAGTATCTACAGCCCCCAGCCAATATGAGGGCCCGCTTGTACTAGGCACTGAACAAACACATAGTAAGCGAATATCTTATATGGTCACACTTCAGATCACTCACAGACATAGAACCTGATCCCCATCCTCATGAAATTAATGATAAAACTGCCATGAATCTCAACAGAAACTCTTTTTATTCAAATCTTCCATTTAAAGAAATCACTCCTGGGCTGAAATCAAACCTTCAGAATAGCAGCCTAAGTTACAGGCACCTGAAAATGACTCATCAGAGTGGAAAGGCTTGTGCAGCCTTACCTACAGGCATTGCTATGTGCTCTGCCTGTAATTTAAAAAGGCTGCAAAAAAGCAGGGCAAGAAGAGAAACAATTTAAAATTCTTTATAATATTATCTTGATTTTCTTATTTTCATGGAAGGTTGCAGAGTGCCAGCCTTGGAAACTGATATCCTCTACTTCTCCCCACAATGCAAGCTGCAGTGGAAACTTCTCCACATTACCCTACCTCTGTTCCTCAATTCTCTAGTGAAGGGACCACCTCCAGGGAAAAGAAGGCAGCTGAGTCACAGTCTCCATACCTATTCACTCCTTGGCTTCTGGGATGAGACTGTATACAAGAAAGCCCATTAAATTGATAAGAGAAAGATTAAACCACATGTGACAGATGTTAGCTATGTTGCTTAATGCATTACTGGAAGGGGCTCCAATATTACAGGGATGAGGAAAGTACAAGAACCAGAATAGAACAGAACAGAATAAAATAGACATATTGCTATAATGAATAGAATTTGCATCAGTGGTTATCAGTGACAAACAGTTGAATGAATGAGTGGTCAGCATGATAAAGAGTGTTTGAATAAAGAGAAAATTCCAAAGTATGTAGACACTATGAAAGCTGCTCTTTTGCTCAGAGCAAATGTTAACAACACTTCTTCAACGTTTCATGATAAACTCATTGGGACACTAAGTTACTGGAAAAAAATCGTCCATTCTAAGGAATATACGTCACTATTGAGTCAGACACTGCCAGTAGTAACAATGGCACACACTTATTTTTTAAAAGTGTAGTTTTGTTTGTCTTTTGTGGGAGTATTTCATGACCCTGAAAATGTTGGCACAAAAGTGTCTTGGGTTTTCATTTTGAAAACATGGTCACCTTCACATTAGGGCCCCGGTTTTCAAAAGTGCCCTCCAATTTTGGGGGCCTCAGTTTTTGCCTGATTTAGGCACAACGGGCTTGATTTTCAGAGGCACTGTGCACTGAATTCAGTAGAACGACTTGGTGTAAATATGGATTGCCAGCTCGGATCCCATTTTTTATACTGACTGCTTTTTAAGCTCAGCATTTGCAGCACAGGCATACTACCATGCAAATTTTTGCAGTGTAGTAGAGATTTGATGTAAGTATAAAATGGGGCCCATAGAGAGCATATTTACTTTAACTGAGGCTGTGTTGATCAAAAAAGTAGCAGAAAGCCTGGCAAGACCTTTTTGACCCAGCCAAAATACAGACTAAGCTGTACCTTACAAAGTTTGTGCCTTTACATACAGTACATCCCATTACCTCATAGAAACAATTGAAAAAACACTAGCCTGTCACATAAAGAATTAGACTAATCCTCACTATTTTATAATCATGGGTAAGATTTGATCAGTTGTGTTCCAGCCTTACCGATAATATTGTTTTCCCCTTAATACAATGCAGATAGTTTTTGTTCTTAACACTATAAATAGCCTGCCACAATTCACATAATATATAAGGAACTGGGTTGGAATTATAGTCCACTTTGTTTTGAAAAAAAAAGCAGGGTAGCCTTGGCACCGCTGATTTGCATCACTGCTTCTGGAATAGCCTCTGGCTTCTCCTTACAGATAATATCTAAACAGTGAAATTAATTAAATAGACCCAGAAATGGATCAGGTTATTTAAAACAACATCGCTAATGGTGCAATATCTCAGCTGTCCACACTGATAGTGAACATTGTCTTGGATAGTGTTATCAGTCCAGGACACCCGCTATGAATATTGATCCAGAGCTTGTTACAGCCATCACTTGCCGTCAGGACAGGTCAGGGTTGAAACCCACCTAGCATCAAAGCAATTTAAAGACAGCACTCAGACTGAATTTTAATGCCTAAGCTGAGAAACGAACCAACTTCAAGCAAACAGTTAAGACTAATATGTGTGTGTGTGCACATGTGTATGTTAAACTGACAATATGTGAAGATGTCTGCTAGCTCAAAAATGTATATCTTAAAGAATTCCATTACTACAACTCACCTTTTACAGTTTTGCAGCCACAATATTAAAATATATCCACAAGGCTATATTTTGTAATCTTACATATATCAGATGGTTTGGATTTTCTCTTACAAAATAAGGCCTTGATCCTGCAAAGACCTATGCATGTGCTTTAAGTTAAGTTAATGCATACACAGGCCAGAGGAATATTTCCATATCACAGCATCTGTGATGGCATCATAATTGTTTCTAAGTAATTCTTTATACCACAGTTATTAGACTAGCATGTTAAGTTTTAAAGAGAATCACGTTTCAGAAATATTGATAAGAAATATGTAAAGGTCTGGTATCCATTTTCCTTAGTTGATCACACTAAGAACGATATCCATGTGACTATTACTCTTCCCCTTCTTTCCTTTTCCTACTTTCTTCCTCCCTACCTCTATCCCAATTAAAAGAAAAATACAATCTAAGTATCTAACAAAGCGTGCCAATTCTTTACTAGGTTCATTTGTCCCTGCCCTGTGTCTGTTTGTACCTTTAGACTGGAAGCCCTTCGGGTCAAAGATTGTCTCTTTTTTATGTTTGTATAGTGCTCAGCACAGTAGAACACCACACTAATTGGGGCATTTGGGTGCTGCCATAGTATAAATGATGATAATAATTAATCATAATAATTCTGTAATTTGATTCCTGCACATCTTCATCATTTTTTTGTCTCTCTTTCTTCCTAGTCAATTATTTTAGGTTCTGTGATATCAAAATGGAAAATAAGGGTCAGATTCTGCCACTTTTAATTCCATTACCTTAGTACTGTTGTATTTTATTTAATTTTATTTCTTTAGATTTAACAACAATTTTATCCATACAGAAGCTCTGAGCACCCTAAAAATAATTAATTTCAATGGGACAATTGATAGTGTAAGATACTACTCAACACGAATAAGGGTGGCAGAATCGATGGCATACCAAGGTGCAAACTATATGTTAACAAGATGATTCCCAAATACAGACAACATTAATATTGCCATCCCCAAATCCTTCATCCAGAAATAATATTCCTTTTTCCAATGTTCATCCTGATTTGTCAGGTCAAATGCAAATGCGAGAGTGAGAAGAAAATCCACCTTATAGATACAGTACACACAGTTTAGTTAGTGTGAAGTTTAAAAATTTACAGCTCTGTGATTGCTTGAACTGGTTATGGGGACTCCCCCCCCCCCGCCCCCAGTCATGGTCAGGGGGATGGCACACTGGCTGAGTGGTGTAAAGAAGCATGCCCTGCTTTTGTCAGCCCTCTACCTGTTTTGTATATAAATAGAGGATTTTATTCTCCTGTAGAATAGGAGTCATTTCCATTGAGAGTTATTCCTGTCCTGTGGTGGCGAAGAATCAAGCCACCACCTTAATCTGCCGAGAGAGAAAAAGAGAGAGAGAGATTATAACCTCTTTTTCAATAGTATATTAATATTTATTTCTGCCACTGACTTGGTGTGTGAGCTTGCGTAACTCACTCACGTCACTTGTCCCTCAGCTTCCTCATCTATAAAAGGGGAATCATATATACTCCACAGGAGTGCTGTGAGGATTAATTAGCTCAGACCCAATCCTGCCCTTCATGCAGTGTGGTGATATAGGGGCTGATCCAAAACCCACTGGGGCCAACAGCAAGACTCTCTTTTATTTCAGTAGGTTTTGGATCAGGCCCATAGTTTTGCCACTGATGTCAATGCCACAACCCTCAAGGAATTCAGTGAGTGCAAGATCTCATTCTTAATCTTTGAACCACATTTAGATGACATAAAATGCCATATAAGGGCTTAATATTTTTCTGGACCTTTTTAAAACATAAGACTCAATCCTGCATACTTTGTAAACTCCCATTGACTTCACTGGGAACTTTGGATACACAAGGAATGCAGGATCAAGCCCTTAGATCTAAAGGTGGTTTATACTGTACTCTGTGCTAGGTAATAACATAATAATGCTGGAATAACAGAAGTCATATGCATGCAGTTGCGCAAGAAAATTTGACCATGATGTATAAAGATGATATATATTTAAATAGTAATAACCTAAGCCCATGTTTAATTATTAAAATTCAAGAATTTTAAAAGATGCTACTTAGATCACTCTTACTTTAGCCTGTTTTCATATTTGACTTACTTAACTTTCTCTTGAGGCAGTAAAACAGGTTCAGTCCCTCCTTCGCTGAATGCTGAAGGTAAAATCCCAACTAGTAGACGGTTTGCATTATAGAGGATTTTAGCGGGGAGGTTGGTAGGTGTTTTAGAGCCTGGATGAATACTGCAGCAGGCAAGGGGGTGGAGAAGTGGAGGTTTGAATGAGAAATGCTAAAAGGACATTGCTGCTTTAAAAGCTCATTTACAACGCCAGCTGGGTATAGGAGGCCTAGAGCTATAATGTGGTGGTTTCTCCTCCTCTTCCTATTTCATACCAACTAAGACAATATTAATTGCTAACCTATTGCTCCATAACAAAATCGAGGAGGGTTGGCAGTGAGAAGGTTGCAGGAGGGGTGGGGAAAGGAGATCATTAGCCTCCCAGTGCTATTTCCGGGTGGATGGTCCTTGAAAAACCTCCTAATTTGCCTTTAAAAGATGTCATGTCATATCCCAGGCTGCAGTCTGTTCGGCCTACAAGGGGTGTGATATGTTCCCCAACCGCAAAGAGATTTTACCCAGTGAACTGATTGCTTAGAAGTCATTTGAATTCCTTGCACTCTTTGACGATCCTGAGTTCTCTTTTAACTCTGCCTGTTGTCTCCGTCCGTGCACCATTAAAAATTAAAATACATTTTTGGAATCAACCTATTTCAGTGGGTTTTTAAGTCAGTGTGCAACGAAACTCCCGTAGGACAACCTCGCTATTAGAACCTTTCCTGCTACAAATGAGTGTGTCGGGTCGGGGCGATTTTGGCCGGCAAAGGGGGTGGCGGGCCCGCAACGGTCCATTGGAGGGTTGAAAGCATTGCAATTCCTATGCCCTTTCCCCAACCATACGGCGAATCCAGGTCTGACCTGGATCTGGAGAGGAGATTTTCTTAAATCGAAGCAATGGGGTTTTCTGCACCCGAGAACTTGTGGCAGCGGTACACTTTGTATACAGGTTGTTACAACGTGTTGCTGTTACCTGGTGGCCTCTAAGGAAAGGGCACACGTTGTGCATGTTGGTACAGCGATGTCCTAGGTTAAAACTAGACTCTGTAATTCGTTGGTACGTGGAGCTATGGATTCCCCCAAATCAAACATCTGTGCTCTTCTGGGATTTTAACCCACCCCCTGCAGGGGTTAACCCCCCACCCCCATGACACGTTACTCTGGGAGACACGTCTCGCTCACACCACACACACACACACACACAAGCTGCGTGTGTGAGTTCCAGCCGGCGGCTCTTGCTTTAACGATACTAGTGCAGCTTTCAAAGACCCCTCTGAAGGCAGCCCGCGCTGCTCTCTCCACGTGGCTGGGGCAGCCAGGCTGGTGGGAAAGCGGAGAAAGTGCCAACGGCGGAGCAGCCCCCTCCTCGGCCCCCACCCCCACTTCCAACCCTTTCCCTTTCCAAGCCTGCATCCTCCTCCTAGACCGAAGCAGAGGAGCCGCTTCCCTCCAGAAGGACATCTGCAAAGCGCAAGCTTGCACACCTCAGGACCCTTCCTCCTACGGACACAGCGTCCCCGGGGGATCGAACCTGCAGCGAGCAGGACTGAAAGCCACGCATCGACCGAAGGCATCTTTGGCACCACGTCTCTCCTCCCTGCGAGCAGCTGGCCAATTGCCTGTGCATTTGTCTGGGGGCACCACAACTCTTTCGGGATCTTTGAGGGGGGAATGCTGGAATGTCAGGACAGTGGGGCCAAGGTGGCCCCCATCCATCATAAAATCTCCTTCTCCATCTTAGACATCCTGGATCCCCAGAAATTTACCAGGAAAAGCAATCCGGCTGCGCAGAGCAGGGGCAGCATCTCGCATTCAGGAGAGCCAGAGAAAAGTTTTGGCGGAGTTGAAGTAGAAAAGGATCCCGCGAATCAAAGGAGCAGCAGGGACACACTAGAGGCATATGGTAGGAATGCATTCAATCCGCATGGTTATTTTCAAACAAATTAACAAGGAACCTTGTCCCGTCTATCAGCCGAAAGGGGCCAGTTCCATAAATTGTGTGCGCAGGCTAAAACAAACGGGGCTAAAAGCACCGAGGATTATGCTTTAGTGTGTTTGCGATTTATTTAGCGGGTCTGCAGAAGATGTCGTGAAACAGGCAGCAGAACGGGGCTGTAGTTGGTTTAAAACCTGGTGATATATTTTAAAAAACAAGCTAGTGGACTGGCTCGTTTTGATGCTGAACTATCTGAGCACGTGAATTAGAGTGGGAGTAGAGCCAGGACTCCCACAGAACAAGCAACACATTGCTGATGAGCGTAAGTCAAAATTGGCTCATGCAGCCTGTGTCAGCGATGGACACGGAGATATTTATTAACCCCTTCCGCAGAATGTTTCCCAAGGAAGGGCGGGCAGGCAGCGGTTAGCCGCTCCTGGTGTGGGGACATGTCACCTTTAAGAAGCTGCCGTGGAAAACTGCTTTGGGAGGAGGGTCATTAGGTGCAGATTTCCTTGAGCCGTGACCCTCCTCGGGTCACCGCTTATACTGCAGCGCCCCCAGGTCTGATGGGAAACCAAAAGTTGTTTTCGACTCCAGCTCGTTGGCTGGCCCTGATTGGCACTGGGACAGCCAGGCTGGATAATTGTTCAAATCGTCCCCACAAGAGGATGCCTTAGCTCCCCATTGATCGATATCCTATTACTGACTCCTGCATATCTCCTTCCCGCAGCTTGCAGGTACCAACTTCAAACCTCTTTCCCCCTGCCTGATCCTAATATTGTTCGATTAAAACTTACCTTTAATAGATGACATCTATCGATCCGCCCCTCACAAATCTGAAACTCTATTAGCACGGCTGGGAAGAGCAGATGGAAAGGGGGAGGGGATTTTAGTCTCTTTAAAGGGGGCTTTAATAACTTATTTAATTGGCTAGAGATCCATACCGCCGCACACAAACGAGTTTCGCACAGCTTGCAGCACATAAAGGGTTTCACATATCAGACGGCCAGGTTTTTCTTAAAGGGCAAATGATCATTTTTAAAAATAAACTCTGATTTAAAAAAAAATGTTTTAGGAGGGAGGAAACAACCTCAAATTGGCTCCCGTTTTAAAGGGGGACCGGAAAGAAGAGCCCGCTTCAATTGCTCAGTCTGGGGGACGGGGGGAAAGGGGGGAAGTGTCTTTTGCAAGCTGAGTTTAATAAACAAATGAGGAATTGACATCAGCCGGCAGCAGGCGCCTGCCCCAGCCGCGCGTGTCCCCGGTGACACAGATGCGTGCGGAGAGCAGCTGGCGGGAGGCGAGCGCTGGCGCAGGTCAGGTTGGATCAGCGGCAGGCGCAGGGATGTGGCAGGGGAAGGGCTCGTTCTGTCACTCTGATCAGCCCCCTTCTCTCCCTTAGATGCCAACTCCAAGGGAGAGAGCGAGGCCGCGTCCACCCTGGAGGGCTCCGCGTGCGAGGGGGAGGAGCCGGCCCCGGGACCTGACCGGAGCCAGCCCGCAGCAGCCCCCCCGCCCTTGCACGACTTCCCCGGCTCGCCCGATCCGGAGGAGAGAGACGACCCCGGCTCCCCGCCAGCCTCCAAGCGGCGCCGCGCCGCGCCGAGCTGCGCCAAGCCCCGGCGGGCCCGGACGGCCTTTACGTACGAGCAGCTGGTGGCCCTGGAGAACAAGTTCAGGGCCACCCGCTACCTGTCGGTGTGCGAGCGCCTCAACCTGGCCCTGTCGCTCAGCCTGACCGAGACCCAGGTCAAAATCTGGTTCCAGAACAGACGGACCAAGTGGAAGAAGCAGAACCCCGGGGCGGACGGGGCGGGGCAGCCGGCAGCCAGCGCCGCGGTGCCCCAGTGCGGAGCAGGCGGCGGCAGCCCCAGCCCGCCGGGCCCTAGCGCCCTGGCCTTCCAGACTTTCCCCTCCTACCCCTCCGCCAATGTCCTCTTCCCGGCGGCTGCTCCCCTGCCCCTGGCCGCGGCGCCCTTCCTCGGCCCGGCCTACCTGGCCCCCTTCTACACCCCGCACCTCTAAAGAGCCCGCCCGACCAGTTCCAGCCTTTCCCACCCTGGGGGCAGCCCGCGGGGGCTCCGCCCGTGGGTGTGTCTCGCTGCCCCTCCGCCAAGTGCGTTCACAACCCCCGCACTCCCCTCCCGGGGGGATCGCAGCCCCTTAGGCGGCCCCCGCCGCCCTGCCCACGTGAACACCGGCCACAGGACCGCGGGAGAAACAGACAGCGCCTTTGCCATCTGCAGGGAGCGCCCCTCCCGCCCCGTCTCCCCCTCTCCCACGGCTGGAGGGAATGGCAGAGGGGCGCAGGGTGACTTGCAGGGCACACGCGCTCTGGTGGTGGTGGTGGAGGCTTCCAGTTCAGACAGCAGCGGTCCTGTGTTTGCTGTCTCTGTGACCGACCGGAGCGTGCAGTCCGGTCAGAACCGAGGACCTGGCTGAGACTGCTCGGATGCAACATGGAGTTTGGAAACTGGAGAACTTTAATAAAACGTGCATTGCACTACGCTCAGGTTTGACATCTTCCCACGTGTTTGGTATTTTAAGGCATCCTTCCCCGGCATAGTTTACGCCGGATCTTGGCCCCATCGCGACGAATGGGAGTTTCCGTGGGAGCCAGGGTCGGGCTCCTCCAGTTAATCCCTTTAAATTGATGGATATCTATGAGCAGAGCAGCCGCGCTTCTGTAAAGGCATATTTGAGTTCAAGTGTAGTTTGTGGCATGTAATGATTGATTTCTTAGATTATACTTCACAATCCTGCTGCGCTATATCTTTGGATGAACAAAAGTAAAGGTCCTGATATACATAGATAAACGACTGTGACAAACCAAACAAGTGGAACATTCAGACATTATGTGGTCCAAATATTTATACATACATATAAATGTATATCATTTTATACGTTTTTCCTCATTAGGCTGCAGAGTTCAAGTGTACATTTCTGATGGTTGCATGGTAATTTAAAGTGTAAGAAGCTGATTTTTTTGAGTCTTTACCGAAGCATGTTTTCGTCGGGGAAAAAAAAAAGTAACCACTGGATTTTATTGGCATATTTGAGATGTAATCATAGGCCTAGGAGATGGAAAAGATAACCCTCTCTACATTTACTGTACCTAACACTAATTCTCCCAAGTTTCTCTCCTGAAGTTTCCTTTTAAAACATTTCTCTTTGTCATTTGGTTTGGCAGGGCATCCCTCCTAACCTGAAAACTCAGAAACTCTGAGACTAGTTACTGTTGCTTTTATATGAATGATGCGGATAAGAACAAAAGATGCCCCTAAGCCCTGCTTTTATCTCTGGAGATCAGTTACCTGTTTCAGGTGGGTAATACAACCTTATAAAGGGGCAATTGCTGTAACCTTAAAAATCATGTTAAAACTCCTATCGACTTCAAGGGTGCCGCATTGGGCTCAAAAATTGAAAGCTAGGAGTCTGGCATCCCAAGAAATTAATGAAGAGAGTTTGTTAGTGGGAATAGGAAAGTAATACTGCTTGCTGCTACTTGAAACTTTAGTTCTGTAATTGTCAGGCAGGGTGTGGGAAACCTGGCTGACACATGAGGAAGTATCCAGTTATTGGTGATATACCTGCTACCTCTCTACCTTTCATTTCTACTGACTTCGGTGGGTTTTGGATCAGGCCTTAGATCAAAAGAGCTTTTTTCTGTAATTATTCTTTTAATAACACAGCATTAATACCAAATGAGGTAGAAAACATACATCAGCGAAAAGCATTACATTATTATTTTTAAAAGGGGTGGTTGTGGTAGAAAATAGTTAAAGTGCAGAGCTTCCAGTATGCAGTGCACTCTTTTCCATAACAGAGGAATCTGATTTTTTAAAGGATTTGTTAGAGAGGAAAATCACATTTCATCTTCATCATTACAAGCACCATAATGAAAAAGAATTTTAGCTGGGGGCTTATCCATCCCTGAACTGCCAGGAAGTAATTGGTTCACAAAAATCTGTCTCATGCAGTTTGCACAAATTATTACAACATGTTGTTCAAGAACGTATCTCTTCTGTGTCATGATGCTTAAACTGCACATTGGCTTTTCAACCAAAAAGGTAGCTGGTAAGTCCTATCTATCTATAGGTGTGTTTGTCTAAATAAAGCAGTTTTAAAAATTAGACTTTGTTTAATTGTTCTTAATCATTCCCAGATGAAATTATTTTTGTTTTGTGGACCTTTTTCCCCCCAGGGTCCAAACCTTAATAATCCCTTGCAACACTACCCTGGCCATGACCCCAGGGAGAATCCTAAAACTCCTTGGTTCCTGAGCCATCATTTTCAGTTCTGTAAAACCTATGAACCCTCTAGTGGCCAGAAGTAGTTACTGCATTTATTCTCTTACCAGAAGGTCAGTGGACCAGCGTCCTCTTATGGTACCAACCAATCATAGACCTGGAAGGGACCTCGAGAGGTCATCTAGTCCAGTCCCCTGCACTCAAGGCAGGACTAAGTATTATCTATACCATCCCTGACACTGCTTCTTCATAGATAGACTGAAGACTGCTAAGAGGTGATGATCAAGTGGATACCTGTTTTTAAGCAAATCACCTTTGTGGCCTGCATAACTTGCAGTTTCCTGGGGAGCAAGTATCTGAAAAACACTTTTAAGCCCAGGTGTTATGAATTGCTACTTCCCGTGCTTCTGTCAAACCACTGGGTGGACTAACTAAAATTGATTTGGCAGCTCTTTTCACATAGAACACATTTTTTATAAAACAAATGTTAATGTTTTTTAAAGTATCATATCTATAGAAAGACAGATAGATAGATAGATTAGATGGTAGAGAAACCCACCACTAGATGGTTTCATTCTTTCAGGTAATAGCGACACTAGAAATAAACTATGCCAGGTTACAGCAAGGTTATATCTTTAAGGTAAACAGGATCTAACTGGGAGGAGGTGGGATCATTATAACTGTGCCTCCTAATGTGTGAAGCAACTGACTGCTGTTTAACAACATGCACAAAAGGTAGCAGCAGCAGCTTTGGAGATATGTCAGAGTGGATTAATGACATAGCACTTGATGTTTAGAGGCCTGGGTTCAAATGACTTGGGTATTAATTAGAAGGAATATGGTGGTCTCAACATGGTCCTCTAAACATTATAGTGGCATGGCAATGCCGCTATAGTTAAGGTTTCATCACAAATTCTGTTTAAAGGTCAGTCTTTCTAAGTCCTCTAAAATTGATGTGATTAGTCAGATTCCTTTGAAATTTGGTGTGTCTCAGGAGGGTGGCGTGCAGTGTAGGGTTAGTGATCCAAATTTGGGATCATTTTGAGCTAGGGGTTGCAGAAATATAAGCCCTGAAAGAAATGACCATTTTTCAAATAGTTTCTCAGCAGAGCTAGAGATGTAACTATTGATGTGATACAGGCCAAAATGGTCTCTCTCTGTCAAATTTTATCCAAGGTTGTGCATGGCACCCACTAAATCTTTGGGGAACCCAAATTTATAGTGGCATTTAAGAAAATGTAAAGTTTTATAGTGCTCATGACCCAAAACAGAAAAGCAGTTAGAGGATTTCCATTCCTACCATTTTAATGCTTTAAAGCTCAACTTTTGAAAGTGCTGTAAAATCCAAACGGTTACTTGGATTGCCTTGAAATTTGGTGTGCTGCATGGGGTATCATTAGTGAATCAAATCTGGGATCATTTGACCAAGAGGTTCCCAACTTACATCACTTCTTTCCCCCCAAACAAACCTGGAGTCCTTCTGCTGCTTTGTACTCCTCAACTGAGAGGTATTAATGACTGGATGAATCTCTTTGAGATTGGTGGTTGTGAACTCACCCTACAATTAACATAAACAAGGAGAAGTTAATCAGAAGCCCCCACCTAAGAAAAAAGGAGTTTTGGTTTGGACTGAGTGCCTGGAGATTGCTACAGTTTGTGAGTCCTGCTGGCAATTTTATTTTGGGGGGAATGTAACCTAAGTTTTTCAAAAAATTAAACGTGAATACTTCCTGGGAGGGGAGGAGTATTAGTGGGGAGAGGAATGGGGGAATAGGGAGACAGGAGTTTGGGGCTGCAGTGAGGGGAAGGGGATTATGGGAAGGGACATAAGTGAGAACGTGTGGTAGGGGCAGGTAGAGAGGTTGGGGCTCAGGTGAGGGAGGCCTGGGACTTACGGGGAATGGAGGGGTGGGATACTAGGAAGGGGGACATTGGGGTGAGTGGCGGGAGGACTGTGGGTGAAGAGGGGCAGGGTGCAGGGACATCTGTCAGCTCCCCACATTCTGCCCTCTCATATGTGCACTCAGATCTAGAGGGACTCTTCCCCCTTTAGGAGGGTCTGAGACCTGTTCCCTAGCCCCTTATATGAGCTGGGATAAGGGGACCCTTGCCCCTCTGGAGTTGTCTGAGCCCCTCTTCCTACCCCATGTGAGTTGCAGGATCTGGGGGGCCTATGCCCATCTCCAGGAGTTGGATGCCCTATCCCTAATCCCATCATATGAGCCAAGTTCTGAGGGGGCATGCTCATTTGGGAGGGTCTGAGGCCCCCTCCCTGCCCCCCATGTGAGCCAAGATCTGGGGAAGTCCTACCTCTTTGGGTGAGGAGCTGAGAACAGGTATACTTCATGCATATCACATGCTCTAAAGCACTCAGGAGGGGGATGGGAATACTCATTGAGATGAGAGGAGAGGCTCTCACATCTCAGAGCTATTTTGTTTCAGGTTGTATTCATCTGTTTGGGGTGTTCTCATTCATCTCATTCATTGAGATGAGTGGGCGACTTCACACCTTTAAGAGCCCCCAGATACTCTAGAGGAGATCTTTCCCTCCATTCTCTATTACTAACTGTACCATTCCTGTTTCACGGATCATGCTTCTAAGTGCTCTAAAATTCTGTTGCTTGCATGGATTTTCTTGAAATTTGCTATGCCTGGTGTGAATGCAGAGCAGTGTAGAGAGACAAATTTGAGGTCATTTGATCTAGGGGTTCCAGAGATATAAGCCATTTTAAAAAAAGTTTCTAGGTTTTTTTTTCTTTTTCTTTTGCACAGAACTAGAGATCCAACTGTTGCAGTGATGCAGGTCAAAATTGTCTCAGTAGGTCAATTTCCCCCCAAAGTAGTGCAGGGCACCCACTAAATCTTTTGGGGATCCACACTGAGAACAGTATTCAACAACATGTTTATTTCTTAGCTTGTGTAGATATGCAGTCTGGAAGGAACACAGTGTGCCTACCCCGGTAAACAAAAGAATGTGAGAGGGTTTCTATGCAGCCACTTTACGCTTGCCTGGATAGTTCGAGGAAATGTGCCAATGCTGTTGACCTGGTGAACTTCCCCATCACTGACCTGTCTAGTTGAACCTTTGTACACCTGTGCAATAAAGATTTAATAAGGCATGTTGCTTATTACAAATTATCTCTGTTATAATATAACATGTTTTTATTTTATAGGGATTTTTACTGTGAACACAGCAGAATAGCCAGCAGCTGGTCTAACCAAAATTGTTGTTATATTAGATGGGGTGGAGCTGGAGACAGAGGACTTTGTATGGGGGTTGGGGTGATGGGGGAAGAACTGTGGCTTCGGGGGCAGGGGGGGTGGGCGGAAGAGGGTTGGGCAATGAGGTCAGAAAGTAGGCAAGCCTTCGATTGGTTGAGAAAAATCTGTATTTTACTAGCTCCTGGGGATGGGTAGGAAGTGGCATGGTGTTTCCAAAGACATATAGTGCATATATTTGGAACTGACAGCACGGGTATCTTGACCACTGAGGGTAAAAAAATACGTGTGCGGTCAGAGTTGCCTGTGTATGGATTCTGGGCAATTCTTGGATCACAAGGCTGTAGAAGTTTGAGGGAAAGCAAGGAGTACACTATGACATGGGGATTGCTGACTATAGGCTGATTCGACTTAGTGTGCAAATTGCAGGACGTCATATGTACAACAGCCTAAATCAGTGGTTTTCAAACTGGGGGTCTCGCGGAATGGAAGGGACTGGGTCGCGGTGGCTCTGGTCAGCACCGCTGACAGGGCTGTTAAAAGTCCCATCGGCAGTGCTACCTGGCTAAGGCAGGCAAGTCTGTACCTGTTCCGACACCACGCTGCGCCCCAGAAGCGGCCACGTACTGCCCCCGCCCTGAGCACTGACTCTGCACTCCCATTGGCTGGTTCCCAGCCAATGGGAGCTGGGAGGGGGGGTGCCTGCGGGTGAGAGCCACGCGGAGCCACTTGTGCACCTCTGCCTAGGAGCTGGACCTGCTGCTGGTTGCTTCTGGGGTGCAGTGCGGTCTGCAGTGCCAGGACAGGAGGGAAGCCTTCCTCTGCACCCTGGCTGCACCACTGACTGGGAGCCACTGGAGGTAAGCCCTGACCCCCTCCCACAGCCCAACCCTCTGACACAGCCCTGAGCCCCCCCCCAAAACCTGAGCCTCCTCCTCCACCCCAAACCTCTCATCCCCGGCTAGGATGACCAGATGCTAAATACAAAATATCGGCACCGCCACAGGGAGAGTGCCTTTTCAATTGTTACACTCACCCGGCACATTCGGTGGCAGGAAATAAATCTTGCCGATGAAAAAAGAAGTACCCGCCGCCAAAATGCCACGAAGCCCATCAGCAACTGAAGTACTCGCTGCCGAAGTGCCACCGAAGACCCGGACGTGCCGGGTGAGTGTAACAATTGAAAAGGCACTCCCCCTGCCTGTCACTGCCACCTAAGGAAAGAAAAAAAACCGCGCCCAAAACAAAATATTGGGACAAATGGCATCCTGACTGTACTTCAGTTGGGATGTGGGACAAACTGCTCAATATCGGGACAGTCCTGATTTTATTGGGATGTCCGGTCACCCTCTCCCTGGCCCCACCCCAGAGCCTGCATCCCCAGCCCAGAGCCCTGACCCCCCTCCTGCACCCCAACTCTCTGCCACAGCCCAGAGCCCCCTCCCACACCCTGAACCCCTTATTCCTGGCTCTACCCCGCAGCCCTCACCCCAACCCTCTGTCCTAGCCCTGAGCCCCTCCCACACTCCAAGCCCCTCATCCCCAGCTCCGCTGGGTCATGGGCATCAACAATCTTCAACTGGTTTGCCAGAAAAAAAGTTTGAAAACCACTGGCCTAAATGATTCTTAACTCTTAAAAGGAACAGACTGTTTCTGTAGAAGGGTGGAAGAATGTTATTATTGCAGTATGCTATAAAGGCAGCTAAGCTATTTCAGCTTCTCAGTGCTTCTGTCCGTGAAGCTCTGGTGTTATCAGCACTAGCAGAAAGCACAGCCTGCTAATTCAGCAGACCTCAATGTTACTCATAGCAAAAGACCAGAGACACGGTTCAGGAACAAAGGCACTCCACCAGATTTATTACCCTCTAGGCACAGTCCTAATGACTCTGACAACTTGCACAAGTACATTAACATGAGTGCCCTGTGGAAGGAGCGGCTCAGTCAGCTGCAAGAGTTTCTGCTGTCCCCTTGGCCACAGAAAGGGTTAAAGCAAGGTATCCCGACATTTATAGACTGAGACAAACAACTGGGATAAACACCTTACATACCACATTACATGTTCTGTGACATCTGTTTGTTACCTCCCCTTGTTCCGGATATCTTGGACACAGCATCCCTTTCAACTGTTCTGTCAAATCATCTTATCTTGTACTAGACTGGGGTGTATCTGTACTAGCCTTCTGGAATGTATTTAGGTAAAATATCTAGTGCCCACTACTTCTTAGGAGTGCCTATGCTTTAGCAACACTAGCAGCAAGTTTGCCAAGTTCATGTACTGAAAAACTTGTAAGCATCTGCTTTTATAGCCTGACTTTGGTTCACAGCCTCTGGTTCAGACCTCAGATCTTGGAGCAGGCCCCGTACTCCAGGCTCTCTCGCTTTACTACAGTTTCCTGTTAATATAGTTTTTGCCATTGAATTGCCTAGTTTATTTAACACAGAGTTAAGTTTGATTCGTATGTTGTCCCTTTGCAGAAGACTGAGTTGAGCAAAACTCAAACTTCAAATTTCACAGGAAATGCACAATAAAGGCTGCGCATGCAGGGTTAACTCTGCCCTCTGGTAGGTGCATTCCTTGTGTGCATTTGGTCATTGTTGAAAGAAGGAAGACCTATGGTTGCATGGACAACTTAATTGTGTATTTCCTGTTTTCAGAAGTTTGAGTTTGCTCAATTCAACATTCTGCAAGAGACAACAGACCACTAAGCAACCTTCATTCTGTGTTAATGTGGGGTTTTTTGCCATTGCATTATTTATTATCTGTATCAGAATAGTCACATGTTTTATTATGTTTGAGAGTCTGACCAACAGACTCCCAGGATAAGAATAGTAGTGGTGCATGGTCAGCACTCAGGTGTATTAGAATCATACTCAAAAGCTTACAAAACACCGGCCCACACTATGCCTTGCTCTTGATAAGATGGTTAGTTTTCCACTTTAATAAGGAAATATTATGACAAAGTGTGTAAGAACATTAAATGTTAAAATAAAAGGAATGGTAGGGCACTAGTTTCCTCCTTTGAGTTTTCAGCATTGACATTCATGTGCCTTTTTAAGGTACCAGGGTTTGTAACATATTTTGTCTCTCTGTTTGGCTAAATTACTCTAGTTTCCCAGAAAATCTTAATACTTAATTCTTATATGCCAATTAGGGAGAGAAAAGCTGACCAAATGACTTTTTCCACTCTCTATCTTCGCCAGGAAAACACTTATCTTTATAGCAAAGACAGTAGCTCTGGAGTCATAGCTTTAGTGCTACTTTACAAAAAAAAAAAAAAAATAAAAGTCAAACATCCCCAACTTTATATTAGTTCTTGTGTACCACACAGTGTTGAAAGAATGATGAGTAGCAGTGAAGAGCAACATTACTGCAGATTATGCAGCATTGATCACAATCCATCAAGTGACGTTCTGGCTAAATGGTACAAAGTGGTCCAGACATTACTCCTTATTTTCTCTTTTGTCCAGGGTCAGCTGCCCCTGAGGATGACCTCTTTGTCAGTCAGCTCTAGATATGATAACGTGCCACTTACCAAAGCTGTGCTTCCAAACCCGGTGCTGAGAACTAAATTGTTAGCAATTGTTCCATCATTCAAACATTAGATTGTCCGGATTATGTTATTCTCAATATAGGCCTTTATCACTTTTGTAAATGTTCCACTGAAGATCCATTATCTCTAGGGCAAGGCATGACCGCTATGAATATGCAGTTTTACAATAATCTCAGGCAAAAATTGGCTTTACCCACAGACAAACATAAATGTTAGATGTGAACCACAATTGTGTCCCACATGTAAAATACAAAGAACGAATCTCTCTTAAATTAAAACAGTTTTAAATGAAAAATGTTCCAGTCAGTATAAGGAAATTAGTCTCTCTCATTCCCATCACATTGGTCCTTCCCTAATTTCCGGTAATAATGTCAGCCATATTCATGCATCAACAACTGAGAGTTCAGATTGACTGAACAGAAGGTAACTTCTCAGTGGGTCCTGCAAACACACATTCTTGCTTGCACTCACTTCATTCTAATTCTAGAATAACATCATGGGATTTGCGACAGCAGATCAGACTCTGGGTCATCTAATCTGGTATCATGTCTGCAGCAGTGGCTGATATCTGATACTTCATAAGAAGACAACCAAAGCACTACAGTGCACTTAATAAACTGTACAGTGCTGTATGAGGGACACACGGGGTGGATATCTTTCGTGACCCATATAGTGATCATCACCCACCACGAATCATGAAACTTGTTTATCCTTCTCATAACAGACATAACTAAAATGTTATTGTTGGTCATACAAGCAACCATCCCCTTTTAAAATCTACTCTATTTAACCTTATGACCTACAGAATTATGCTAGAGCTGGTCACAACAACATAGTTAAGGATGCATTAGAAATCTTAGTTTAAATATAGCTTTAAACTTTTATTTTGTAAAAATCTCATAAATATAGCATACTGTCCGATGGCTGGCCCAAGATAGAAAAAACAGCCCCTATAGCCTTGGAATTGTCAGTGGAGTGTATTAACTCAAAGGGAAGAGATAACGTATTTTTCATAAACATATTATTACAAGCCATTAGAAGCATGAAACCGAAACCCATTTCCTTATATCCAATGGGATGAATCTGCCTTTAAAAAACCCCCTATTTGATGGAATACTAAGTAATAAGATATATCCTACCCCTTATATGGGTTTCTGAGCAGAGGCTAGGAAACTGAATTTCCATTTGTGGAGTTTTCTTCCAATAACCTTATGTGGAACATGAAGAGGAACTAATGGATGGCACAAAAACTGGACAGCTCAAGACCCTTTTAGACAAGACCGTGAGACAGGACATCCACACACAGGCCCAGTACCTCCGCAATACTCCTTGTGCTTCCCTCTCACTTGGCAGAACAGCTCCCTCAGAAGAGACCCTTCCATTTTGTCCCTGCCAAGGCTGTATGTAAAAAAAGTCCTGCTCATGGTGGGGCAGGTTGTAATTAAGTAGGGAGATGCCTGGCAGTAACTTCTGGGCAGATTTCCACTAGGAACTCTGATGACACCAAAGGGTGTGCTGTGCTGACCTTGCTGTGCAGAGTAGCTAATACACATAAAACCATAATGGCGCAGGCTTGCCCAGTGCTTATTTTGCTCGTTAAATGCCCATAGGGCTCAAGAATAGCTATCAGTGGGCCAAATTCATTCTTTCTGTAACTCCATTGACTGCAATTCCATGATTTTACCCACACCAGGGATAAATTTGACCCACTCTGTCTACTAGTTTCCACTGAAGGAGTTGGATAGGAAGTGTTTATCTCCTCAATGCAAAGCACACTCAGAACCCATTTATGATTGATCAGTCATTGCAGGATATAGTAGCGAAGGCTGGAGTGGATTCCATCTAATGATCACATTCTGGTTTAGACATTTTTGAAGCAGGTGAACTTTTTGCTGTAAGATGCAGAATCTTGAAGATGCACTAGCTGAGTGCTTAAAAGGGATTAGCAACGTTCAGGTCATATTGACCACCTTGCCTATGGACATCTGCTTCTACAGAGCCTCATTAATACACAGCTACAAGGTGTGTGCAACACAACTCACGTGCACTCACCACAATTGCTAAAAACCTTTTCAGCATTTGCCCCCTTATTTAATAAAGCTAGATGGATGCTATCTTTGGCAATCTGCCAGTTTTATAGCATGTTCAGAAAAGTGATGATAATAAAGACACCTGGGTGTTTATCATCAAAGGCCTTACAAATCATAACAGCTGATCTATTAAATGCCTCATCAGTCTGCTAAGAAGTCAGGTCGCCAAGGATTGATTGGGTAATGTAGGTTTTGGTCTATGAATTGGCCAGGAATGAGATAAAAAATCTGTTTTTAGCAGCTTTGGTACTAGCTAATCTGGTAATATTTCTGGTTAGTAAAATCTTCCTAGAGAAAAGTGGATTGGAGGGCTGCAACATCTTTAGAAGCTGGACAAATTCTTTGCTTTCCACGACAGAATATGACTGCATATCAGCTCCAGTCATTTTAAATAGAGCTTTATGGTTCCTCACTGACTTGGGAACTGACACATGCCAGAGCCTATTTCTGGCATTACACTCAATACAAGTTTTGCTGGGAAGATGTTGATGATTGCAACTGATTTACAAACTGCATGATACCGGTGTGTTTCAGCCTTTTGGTAGGTGACTTTGTACACCTCTGGTTGCTTTACTCATATGTGTTTCATTGTGGCTGTCATGATAGCTTTGATTATATCTATATACGCACACACACGGTGCTAGTCACGTCAATTTTGAGGATGACGTTGACAATCACAGTTTGTACTTATGGGTCTTGGCATGACTCCATAGGCCAATCTGGGAAGAACAACAGTTACTGCACTGGCCACTGTGGCTATGTCTACACAAAGATAAAACCACCTTGTGGCTGGCCTGGGTCAGCTGACTTGGGCTCGTGGGGCTTAGACTCTGGGATTGAAAAACCCTCATGTAGATGCTTTGGCTCAAGCTGTAGCCCAAGTCCAAACATCTACAAAGCAATTTTTACCCCTGTAGCCTGAGTCCCGCAAGCTGGAGTCAGCTGACCTTGGCCAGCTGCAGCCACGGCACGGGTCTTTTATCCCTTTGTAGATGTACCCTGAGCCAATATTGACACCCCCTTAGCACTTGTTAGTGGTATCAGGACAGACTCAGACTGGGTAGGCCTGTACACATCTTTGACCGCATGATAGAAACCTTTGGAGTCATGTTTATCAGCAAGGGCCTGTAATTCATCCCCTTTTGGTCAACCACATTTTTTGCATTTGGTGGAGTTTGCATTCGAGTGTGCTACAAACTGCCCTCTAGTGGCCTTTTTCAACTCAGAGAGTGGGTCTGTTAAGAGCGTGGCATGTGCTTGTGCTTGACATCAGGGAGATCTGATATTTCAAGATCATTATAATTGAATCAGTCTGCATGACAGTGTTTTGTATACCTGTCACAGGGTGCACTCACTGCTAGTGGTACCTGCTCCTTGACATCCTGGGGATTAGCTCTGGCCAGGTATTGTGTCCTCCTCTGGCGGTGTTCCTTCCGTCATCCTCTCGCCCTGCAGACCAGGAACTGCAGCCTCCTCTTCGTGACTCAACCCTCAGGCCAGGTCACTATGTGGTTCCCTCTTCTGGCAGGGGGTGTGTGTATCAAAGTCCCACTATGCAAAATGGCGCTCTTCCCATAGAATCATAGAACTGGAAGGGACCTCAAGAGGTCATCTAGTCCAGTCCCCTGCACTCAAGGCAGGACTAAGTATTATCCAGACCATCCCTGACAGGTGTTTGTCCAACCTTCCCTTAAAAATCCCCAATGATGGAGATTCCACAACCTCCCTAGGAAATTTATTCCATTGCTTAACCACTCTGACAGTTAGGAAGTTTTTCCTAATGTCCAACCTAAACTGCCCTTGCTGACTTTTCAAAGATAATTGCTAATGGCTCAGATATCTCCTCAGTCAGCTCCTTGAGCATTCTAGGATGCATTTCATCAGCTCCTGGTGATTTGAAGGCATCTAATTTGTCCAAGTAATTTTTGACTTGTTCTTTCCCTATTTTAGACTCTGATCCTATCTCATTTTCACTGGCATTCACTATGTTAGATGTCCAATCGCCACCAACCTTCTTGGTGAAAACCGAAACAAAGAACTCATTAAGCACCTTGGCCATTTCCACATTTTCTGTTATTGTCTTCCCTCCCGTCACTGAGTTACGGGCCTACTCTGTCCTTGGTCTTCCTCTTGCTTCTAATATATTTTTAGAATATTTTTTGTTGCCTTTTATGTCCCTAGCTAGTTTGATCTCATTTTGTGCCTTGGCTTTTCTAATTTTGTTCCTATATACTTGTGTTATTTGTTTATATTAATACTTTGTAATCTGGCCGAGTTTCCACTTTTTTTAGGACTCTTTTTTGAGTTTTAGATCATTGAAAATCTCCTGGTTAAGCCAGGGTGGTCTCTTGCCATACTGCCTATCTTTCCTTCACAGTTGGATAGTTTGCTCTTGTGCCCTTAATAATGTCTCTTTGAAAAACTGCCAACTCTCTTCAATTGTTTTTCCCCTTAGACTTGTTTCCCATGGGATTTTACCTACCAACTCCCTGAGTTTGCTAAAGTCTGCTTCACTGCTCTGAGTGTGCCACTCCTCCAGTGGCTGGTAGGAGAACCCAGGCCCATTTCTATTCTGGGTTCCAGCTCATGGGCCCTCCGGTCAGCAGCCAAGACCTGCACTGTCCTACCTTGCTGATTTCTCCCTGAGCCTTTTCCTACCTTCCTGGCTTCCTCCCTGTCTGAGTTTGCCAGCCTCCCAACTCCCTCCTCTCAGGGAGTAACCATCTATAGTCCTGAACACACCTCCCCTCTCCCAGGGAGTGACTGCAGATGACTTTCTTGCCACCTCCTTCTGTTGCCAGCTACCTAGCTTTATACAGGCTCCTTCTGTTCCTGTACAGCTGAGCCTTATGTCTCATTAATCAATCCCTACTCCATGGCTTCTTCTCTAGGAGCCACCTATAGATTCATCGGGCCTAATTTACCCTGTCAGAGCCAGTGTGGGGAGTACACCCCATCACAATACCCAACACAATCCACAATAGTGTTATAGATAGTGTTATACAGGGATACCATTCAGTAGATATGTCATCACTGATCATTAGAAGAGTTTCTAATACAATAGCTGTGGTGAAAATTGTTCAGTGACTGTCAGATCTTTCAGCCGGGCAATACACATTTAACTAACTGGTTTTTACACATTTTAAGCTGAAAAGAGAAAGAAAGATTTGATCAAATAAGATTGGTGGATAGTCCAACAATCAGCTTTGTTATACACACATCTTGTAGGTCGCGCTGTTGGCCCAACATGTTGTCGATCATATGCCAATGACGTGAGCGAGGATGCATCTAGATTGTTTTGTATCTGTTGGGGGATAAGAAGGCAGTGTTTGTAATAACTAGATGGTGCTCAATATCTCGTTAGCTGAAGTAGGCCATTCCTGTTCATCTTGCCAATGCCATGGTTGCAAAGTAAGTTGCACCCTGCAGAATCTTCACCACCAACATGAGCATTAAAGTTACCTAAAATAATCAACTTGTCTTCATAGGGAGTCAGTCGGATCAGGTCATTTTGTTCGGAGCAATATTGATCTATGATGGTATGCTCACTCCTCACTAGCCTAGAAGGGGTTAATGAGGTGAGAAGAAGACAATTAACCGAGTAGTCCACAGCTGAGGGGAATTAGGTAGCCCAAGTAACCCCTGAATGATAATGGAGCCCAACTGAGAAGGAACAGGTAGGGCTAGTATAAAGTCAGGAAGCTAGCAGTAGAAAGGGGCTTCTTAGAACCTGCAATGCTGGAAACTGGGACCATGGGGTTCTGTGCTGCTGATGCCTCTATATTGCCATGGGAGGCTTAGGCTAGGCTACCACAGGATGACCCTGGGAGGCTGGGTATGGCTGAAAGTACCACCCAGCAGGACTTGAGTGATGGCCCCTCAAAGCCCACTGACTGGCTGGTACCAGTACTTAAATCAGGAAGCAATGAAAGGGAGCTGTCTGAGCAACAACATGGACTGTCTGCCTCTCTGCTCCCAACCCTGCTTGCAATTGACCCTAGACTCCAGCTTCCAACCCTGGTTTGTCCTTGACTTTGCTATTCAATTGCTGTCTGTAACCTGAGCCTGATCTCCTGGTAAGCTGATCCTGCCTGCCTCCTGATGCCTGATTCTTGGTTTGCCCTGGGGCCCATCTTGGACTCTGACCTCCTGGTACCTGACTTGGCCTGACTCCTGCTCCTACCATTAGGTCTGACCACCCACTTCTCGGTCATGACAGGACTGCAGTGAGGGAGCCTGTAGCCATTCTCCGGACATTAGAGAGGGAAGGAGAAAAACCTAGGGGAGAGGGTGTAGGAAAAGGCACTTCCTGAGACAGCTTGTATGGAAAGATTCTGATACCTGCCTGGAGGACCAAGCCACAAAGAGAAAGTACCCTGAATCACAGAGAAAGAGAGGCGGCAGGGCATGTGAACAAGCCTCAGAAAAGGGTATCAGACTTGGATGGAGCTAACCTCCACAGCAGCCAGGAGGGGGCACTCTAATGGTGAGTGAACCTTCGTGACATGCTCTTTAACCTCATCAGATAGTCATTGCTGGTGCTTAAGCACTGATCAGTGAAGCATAATGTCCACTTCTCAGAGGCAGTCAAAGCTTCATCAGTCTGTCAGTCTCTCCAAATGATAGCCAAGATTCTTTCTGATTGCAAAGCTGACTCCTGCATTGTGTGGCTCATTTTGTGAGCATCCCTTCTAGAAGAAAGTGTACTCAGCACTGTCCTCAGCCAGATGACCCTGTTCAGCAAGTCGCATCTTGCTCAGCACCATAATGCCTATACAATCTCTGTCAAGCTCTTGATCAATCAGAGCAGTCTGCCTGGCAGCACGATCAGTGTGGTTTGAACAATCAAGGAGTGTATGAACAATCTATGTCTTAACATTGAGACAAAAGGAAACTTTTCAAGGCTTGTTTGAATTTTAACCCACATGATCAGACACCCTCCAGCTGTAGTAAGACGGTCAGGGCTGTTCAGGATGAGCAATTTTTAGGGCATCTTTTCTAGCCCCCTCCTCAGATTGAGTTGGCTGTGCTGTCTCTGAATAGAGCAGCCGAGGTGATCAAGATGCTTCTGGACTATTGCGTCACCCCACACCGAAGTCTTGACCTGCTCACATGCAGAATCACGACTCTGACTCCTCGCAATGGCCATAGCCTGTCACTTTTGCAGTTCCTCCATCACTGTGGGACTTCTTGGACTGTTGAGGGGTGCGTGAGAACTTGTTTAAAATGGATGAGCAGTTGTGCACCAATTTGGCCAACAAGTGGCAAGGTAAATTGAAACAACTGAGGCATGTTGTCAGAAAAAATTGGGCTTGGCTTAGGCAGATGGGCAAATACTATCTGCAGCTGTAGCATTACTAACAGGGATAGATACAGAACAATCACAGATTCATGGGAATAGAAAGGAGTATGAACAAGCTAACCTTGAGTTTCTGCAAGTTTCTTACTGGGTGCCTGAATGAGTTTCTTGTTAAAAGTTGCTTTTGCTGATACATAGAATTGAGGTTTTGCTGTTAGGAAAATGGTTTTAGCCCATTAGGGGAGTTATGATTTATTGCATAGTCATGCTTTACGTAAAGTAATTAGATAAGGTATAGATAAAGACTCCCATTTTCATGATATAATGAGGGACAGAAGAGAAAGCTTGTTGGAACCTAACTCTGGGACAAAGCTGCTAGAGTTCTCATATCCTGCATGACCATACTGTGCAGCGGCCGGAGCCCCAGACAATAGGATCCTGACTGGCCATCAGGAGACATCCATCTGCTTTATTGGGAGTGGTGAGCATTATATGCTTGGCGGATGTATTCTGTTGATTAATTGTTGATAAATAGAGGTTAAGGTTTTACAGCGTGAAGGCTCTTTCACTGGGAAAAGGTCCTGTTAATCCACAGAGGGCCCTTGCACCCAGAGGGGGAGGAGAGGGCTCTAAATTTGTGCGAGTAACACCTCCACATGGAGGAGGGATTGGATTTATGGGAGGTCTGTGGCAGCACCACCTCTGCTTGTTAGTATTTTGCAAGTTTTAAACTAAATTTTTCTAGGTTTTTGGCCCTCAAACACAAAAGAACTCCCATGCTGGTTTTACTCTCAATGCATTCCGCTGATAAAAGAGACAAGAAGGGAGGCTGCCAACCTTCCATGAATGGCTGATTTTAATGGCGGATTGTCCAGATTAATACAGTATGAATCGTGCCACAGGACAAATATGATAAAGCTACAGTGTGCGATAGAGCAGTGGTTCTCAAACGTATTTGATCGTGCCGCCCTTCTTTTTGTCTGGTGTAGTTTATACGCTCCTGCCGCACAAGTACATACAAGGATATATGTGGTGGTTCGCTTGAATCAGTTTTGGCTTCTTTGTTTTTCACTTGAGTTTTTTTTTTCTTTGTGCAAATGAGCCAACAATCCATTGTGATAAGAGCAAAAACAAAACTACAATTTTGGTCCATACTTACAATTAAATGTGCACACCGACTTATAGGAAATGGATTCACATAGAGATGGCAACAACTTTGTATACTCCTATGCAAGCTTAACAGAAATCCGTCAAAATGCACAGCGCCATCTGAGGACCTGATATGTCTGGAGGAATCAAGTTTGCTAGTTATTCATTGTTGTGGGTAAAATGTACACAGTAAGTTCCCCCCCCACCACCCAAATCTTCTCATGCCCCTCCACAATACATTCCGTGCCCCCCCCAGAGCCCACCCCCCAGTTTGAGAACCTCCGTCATAGAGCTTAAACATTATGTCGTATCACTTCAGAGGGATCACAGTGGTATTCAAGATTTATGCCTTTTTACTAATCAGCCTGTGATAAGCCCAATACTTTCAAAGATGCCAGATCAATGTACAAATTGAATACAAATAAAATATTTTGTCCCACCAGTAGACATACTCTTTGTTGTTGTAGGTTTGGTAATAAAAGTTATTCTGCTGGCATTGTTTTAGAAAAAGAAGTCTTAAATATTTTTTTAGAAACACAAAGAAATACACGGAGTTTGCAAAGAACAAAAATCAAAGGGATAGGTCAGATTTGGGGTCTATGAACCTTAAAGCACCTGACATTACAAAATGGATCTCAGTCAAGTATAAATGCAGTCTAGTCAGCATAGATCAGTTTTATGATTACATCCTAATGTCTAGAGGCCAATACTTATGCCAAAGTCTTTAAAACATTCTTTTTTTTTCTAAAGCAAATATAGGGTTTGTGAAAGGTGTTGGACTGACAGCACTTTCCTGACATTTAATCCCTTCCATTTAATTACACTGAAGGAAGTCAGTTTGAAACACAGAACAATTATATATATGACAGCAAAAAATATAATGTAAATTTAAAGTTGGCTGTAGGGATTTATAAAAAGGAATTAAATGTCTGACTTTGACTACTTGCAGAATTAAATGCCATATTGAACTTGATTTGCAAATTATCATGATTTGGCACTGTTAATTTATGACAGCCATTTTTACCCATTGTATGTGTTGGGGACACCGGGGCATGGCCACAAGTTAACTCGAGGGGATGGAAGACCACGAGTGTCAATGAAGCCCCCTCGCACTAGGCCCAGGTGTCTTTGGCCCCCCTCCCGCCTGGAGGCACTCGAAGCAGCTCTGCGTACTAGGCCCAAGTGTCCTTGGCCCCCCCACCTGGAGGCACACACAGCAGTTATGCTGAGAATCTGCAACACTATGCTGCGGAGTCAGACTGCCTGAAACTAAGCAAGGCCACACAGGGGGGATATGGAAGAACAATGCTGAATAAAGCAGCTTTATGTACGGTTTAAGAAATGATACAGAGAACAAGGGAACTAGCTGGGAATTGGATTGGCTGGCTATATGGATACTTAGGGCAGCTTGCTATTGGATAAGTATGCTGGGGAAAAGGATGTATAAAAGCCGGTGTAACTTCCTGCTCTGTGTACAGGATTTGAGATTCAAATCTCCGTGTACCTTTTTGAAGCTTCAAATAAACTTTTCTATTTCTCCATCCCGTTGTGATTATTGGGTGTAGCACATCAGGTAGCGAACCAACTCAAGCTGTTGTTCAGCCTCTCGGCACTGGGTGCCGGCAACAGCTTTTGGCGTCCCTGGGTGGGCGGAGGCTGCAATTTAGCCTTGCCCGGACCCCTCCTGGAGGTAGAGGATTGCGGGGAGAACCGACGCCCAGCGCGCACCGGTGAGTTCATCGGGGGCCTTGGAGGAGACGCGATTTGATCGACCCTGGAGGGCACAACGCACTCATATAGTGGAGAAGCAGTTGTGGTGGACGACGGTGAAGAACTGGTCCCTTGCAGTTGTAGACGATGGTGAAGAACTAGTCCCTTGGATAAGGTAGGAACCTTTTGAAATCCGAATTGTATGCTCTGTTGGAACCTGGGGATGCCCAGAGTTACCCTGTAGATAAGGGACAGGGACAGAGCTCAGTGGTTAGGGCACGGTGTACGCCCCTAGAGTGCATTCTAGCAAACTGGAAGGTATTTGGTACGGATCCAATGACTAAGAGCCAATTAAAACAATTCTGTACAGTTGACTGGCCTCAATATCAACTAGACGATCAGGAGTGGTGGCCACCAGGAGGGTCAATTAATTACAACACGATCCTTCAGTTACTGCTGTTCTGTCAGAGAACAAGGAAATGGAATGAACATATGTATGCGCATTTGTTTCTGACTTTATGTACTCGACCAGATATTTTACAGCACTGTAATCTGACTCCGACTGGTTCGGTAGCAGCTAATGTTAGTCCCCAGACCCCCACCCCCACTGTAATGGCAGAGCCGGTGTCCCCTTCGGCCCCTACACCCACACCTTGTAAGTCCCCAATGGTTGGCCTATACCCCTTAATCACCGAAACTAAAGTCGCCCGGTCTGGATCGGACAGGCGTCCGGCCACAACTATGCAGGTTTATACTCGTGCCCTTTAACCCTGTGGATTTGGATACTTTCAAAGCACAGGCAGGAGAGTTTTCCACCAACCCAAGCAGGTTTATATCAGTCTTTGAGGGGTGCCTCAGTAGTCACAAGCCAGACTGGGATGATTGTAATGTCCTCCTGCGAACCCTATTGTCTGAGGTTGAAAGAGAACAGGTTGTGTCCAAGGCAAGGGAGGAGGTGCAGAGACGGTACAACCGGGATCATATTAATGTCCCTGACCCGGATGCACAAGTCCCCCGAGCAGACCCCAGGTGGGATCCAAATGATCATGGGGATATGACCCGCCTTACCTCCTATAAGGAGTTGCTTTTGGATGGACTCCGTCACTCGGCTGTCCGACATAATAATTGGGCAAAGCCATATGAAGTAATGCAGGATCCAAAGGAAGGCCCTGGAGCCTTTTTACAGCGCATTCGAGACACGATCCGACAGTATATCAATGCAGATCCTAATGATCCACAAACTGAGGCAATTATTAAAGGAGCATTTACAAGCAGGGCAGCCCCTGACATTAAGAGAAAGCTACAGAAAAAGGAGGATTTGATGGGTATGACCATGGCACAGATTTTAGAAGCAGCAAATCGAGTGTATAGTTTAAGAGAAGTGGAGAAGGAGAAGAAGCAAGTGAGATTGATGGTAGCGGCGGTGCAGGCAGGCACGAAGGGAAGTGAACGAGAAGGAAGGGGCCGTGGACGCAGACGTCCAGGCCCGTGGGAGAGACGACTGGGGCGCAATCAGTGTGCCCTGTGTTGGCAAGAGGGACACTGGAAGAATGAGTGCCCAAACAAGAAGGAAAGGGGGGGGGTACCTCTATGATGGCGATAGAAGAACAGGAATAAGGGTGTCGGGGAGACGGATCATCCTACCCTCGAACCCCGAGTAAAGATGTGGGTGGGAAGCTCAGAAATAAATTTTTTAGTGGACTCTGGAGTGGGCCAAACTGCCATAAATCAACCTCTTCAGTTGCCAGTAGCAGATTCCCTTACTGTGGTGGGAGCCACAGGCAGGGATACCAAGTGCCCAGTGTATGCCCCAGCGGAATGCGCTTTGGGAAACAGGACTATATCCCACAAGCTGGTATACCTCCCTGAGTGTTCAATGCCCCTGCTGGGACGGGATCTGCTTTGTTGCCTCGGTGCCACCCTGCATTTTACTGAGGATGAAATAATCCTTACCTTACCCCCTGAGAATGCATGGATCATGACCCTTGCAGTTGAGCCCTCAGCCATGCAAGCCCCAGAATGGAGCCCGTTGGAAGACCAGATGTACCCCCTCGTGTGGGCATCAGGGATTCCAGGAAAGGACACCCACCAGACCCCCATTACTATTCAGCTCATACCAGGGAAAGGCCCAGTGCAAGTAAAACAGTATCCAATCAAGAGGGAAGCCAGAGAAGGTTTACAGGAAACTATAGATCAATTCCTAATGTATGGTATTCTCCGGGAATGTCAGTCAGTCTGGAACACTCCCATTCTACCCGTACAGAAGCCTGATGGCACGTATCGGCTGGTACAGGACCTAAGGGCAGTCAATGAACGGGTTAAGACTCTGCACCCTCTTGTCCCTAACCCATGTACCTTATTGGCTTCTACAGGGGGACAGTATACCCATTTTTCAGTTCTTGATCTGAAAGATGCTTTCTTTACCATCCCAGTTGCCACCCCGTTACAGGAGATCTTCTCCTTCGAGTGGGAGGACCGAACAAGGGTTAAAAAGCAACTTTGCTGGACAGCGTTGGCCCAGGGATTTAAAAACTCCCCCACCCTCTTTGGCCAGACTCTGTCCAGGGACCTAGAGGAGTGGGATAATGAGGAGGCCCTCCTTCTGCAGTATGTAGATGATTTGTTAATTGCCACTGTGGGCCAAACCCCCTGCCTTAAAGCCTTCTGAATTTTATTGGACTCCGGGGATATCTGGTAGCACGGAGTAAGGTTCAAATTGCCCTCCCAGAGGTACGGTACCTCGGGTTTCACATACGGCAAGGGGAGCGTCAGCTTTCAAGCGAAAGAAAGGAAGCTATCTGTCAAGTTCCTACCCCAAGTACTCGTAAGCGGCTCAGGGCATTTCTGGGTATGACAGGCTTTTGCAGGATATGGATCCCAGAGTTTGGACTGTGAGCTAAACCCCTGTAAGACTGTGTAAAAGGAGCAGATCATGACCCCTTCTATTGGACCCCAGAGGCTGACAGGGCATTTAAAACCCTGAAAAGAAAATTGATGGAAGCCCCGGCTCTGGGCCTGCCGGATCTCTTTAAGCCGTTTCAGTTGTATGTACATGAACGAAGGGGGGTGGTCCTAGGAGTGCTTACACAGCTGTTAGGAGCATGGAGACGTCCCGTGGCTTATTTTTCTAAGCAACTGGATCAGGTTGCAAAGGGTTGGTCGGCATGTTTACGGGTGGTCGCAGCTACTGCCCTTGTGCTTGAGGAAGCCGAGAAGCTAACATTGGGAGGGGTTATGCAAATCTATACTCCCCATATGGTCCGAGCCTTATTGGATGCAAAGGGAGGGCTTTGGCTCACCCAGGCTCGGATTGCTCGGTACCAGGCTAAGCTGTTAGAGAACTCTGAAGTCACCTTACAGCCTTGCCCCTCCCTTAACCCAGCCACTCTCTTGCCAGAAACAGAGGAACAGAAACACGACTGTTCAGAGATCATAGATGTCCAGTACTCCAGCCGTCCAGATTTAAAGGATGTACCTCTCCCAAATGCAGATTATGAGTGGTACACTGATGGTAGCAGTACTGTAACAGATGGGCAAAGGAGGGTGGGTTATGCTGTTGTGACCCTCCATGACACTGTGGAAGCTGAAGGTTTGCCTGCTGGGACCTCTGCCCAGCTTGCCGAACTAATAGCCCTGACCCGTGCACTTGAACTGTCAAAAGGAAAGCGGGTCAACATTTTTACTGATTCAAAGTATGCTTTTGGTGTGCTGCATGCTCATGCTGGCCTATGGAAGCAAAGGGGAATGCTGACAGCCCAAGGCTCCCCAGTCAAGTATGGGCCCCAAATCCTCCGGCTCCTAGAAGCCGTACAACTTCCCTCGGAAGTGGCGGTGGTACACTGTAAAGCCCATCAAAGGGAGGATCAAGATGTGGCCAGAGGTAATGCCCGGGCAGATAGAGAGGCTAAGCATGCTGCCACCCTGCCATCCCCTCAGACTGAGAACGCCCATATGCATGCCCTTATCCCATCAGTAGGGGAGCTTCCAACCCCTCAGTATTCTGGGGAGGAGAGACAGCTAACTGACAAACTCGGTCTCCGGGAAAAGGAGGGATGGCTCCATTCCCCAGAAGGGAAGGTCCTCTTACCAAAGGGCCTAATCCGGCCAGTGCTGCAGAAACTACATCAAACCACTCTTGCTGGCAGGGAAGCACTTATCCAACTAAAGGGAAAATACTTTATCACTTCCGGACTCCGACCCCTGGCTGCCCAGGTACAAGCGGACTGCTTAGTCTGCCAAAAGAATAACCCCCGACCGGGACATCCTGTGCCACCAGCTGCCCTAGAACCCACTCCTGGCCCTGGACAAGTGTGGCAAATAGACTTTACTGAGTTTCCCTGGACCCAAGGGTTCAAATATCTCCTTGTTATAGTGAATCGGTTCAGCGGATGGCCAGAAGCCTTCCCATGCCGTAACTGCACTGCCAGAACAGTGGCCCTCAAGTTTGTTAAGGAGATCATTCCTCGCTTTGGACTCCCCCTGTGGATGGAATCTGACAACGGGACACACTTCACGTCAAAAATCATTCAAAGCATCTCACATGCCTTACAGATCCCCTGGAAACTCCATACGCCCTGGAGACCGCAAGCCAGTGGGGTAGTGGAGCGTACCAATCAGACCCTTAAACGGCATCTCTCGAAAGTGTGCCAAGAAGCCTCACTGCGATGGCCTGATGCTTTGCCCCTCGTCCTACTCCGTATCCACGTTCTCCCAAAGGGTAGATTAGGGCTCAGTCCCTTTGAAATTTTGTTTGGAAGGGCATGGCCTATGAATGGCACCCCGGTTCTGTCAGGGGAATGGGAGTTGGGTAATGGTTTTTTGTCACAGTATATGTGTTCCCTGTCTGCTGTTCTCTTGTCTCTTCACAGTTATACCAAGGATTCCCAGCCTCTCCCCTTGGACACTACCGTCCACTCCTTACAGCCCGGTGACTCTGTGCTTGTTCGTACCTGGAAAGACGAGCCTCTCCAGGAAAAGTGGAAAGGACCCTATACCATCCTGCTGATCTCCCATACAGCGGCAAAGATCGAGGGACACAAGAACTGGATCCATCACTCTCGTCTGAAGGCAGTACCTGCCCCCTCGTCAGCAGAACAGTGGACCGTCCAACCTGCTGACTCCTCATCTAGTGACGATCTCGGGCTAATGCTACTGTTTAAAAGACACAAATAGCGGGCACCTTAATGCTAAAATGGGCCCACCCAGGTACTGGAGGCCCTGGGTTGGGAAGACTCTGGTGATAGTTAATTGGGTAACATTGTTATTCTCTGTATTGGTATTTCCAAATTGTGCATATTGGGAGCATAACTCCTTTGTTTTGCTTGCGCACCATGTTGCTACTTTAACAAACCAGACTGATTGCTGGGTATGTGCTCCAACTCCACTGTCCCCCAAAACGGGAATGCCCCTTGACATGCTGCCCTTGACCCTAGCAGAATTAGCCACCACCAAAGAGCAGGAAAGAACGGACTCGCCATTCTGGAATAAGACCTCTTTACAGCAAGCCACCTATCAGGACCAGGAGTATTCAGTTGCAGTACTCACTGAGGGAGTGTTATGTTTTACCCGAAACCAATCTGATCACTATGGGCGTCCTGTGGGAAAAAGCTCCTGTGTTATTTACACAGTGGGCTGATGGGTATTGGATAAAGACCAACAGGGGAGGCCAACAGTGTGGGTGTAATGGTTCCTCCCCTTTTAGGGAAACTCTTACAAATAATCTTACCACAAAAGAGGGGTTTGGAAATATAACTTGCCGTCCAGTTAATATCTCCAATGTAGCAAACCAATGGTGGGTTTGTAGTGGTCCCTATGGCGAGTGTAATTTGAACGGCACAATTAGAAACGCCCCCACTTGTACCCAATCAGGAGGATGGGATGCCCCCTTAGGGGCATATGAACTGTTTGGAAAAGCAGCCTTAAATATCCCAGGAATCCCCTTAAGAAACAGTCCTTACTGGGCCCTACAGGGTCACTATTTTGTATGTGGCCGAAAGGCTTACAAGGTGCTGCCAGCCAACTGGACAGGTAGCTGTTATATAGCTCATGGAGTTCCTCATCTGTCAATAACTGCCACACTGCCCAAAAGAAAGATTAGAAATGCCCGAGACACCTCTGTTGAGTCACGAGAAAAGACCCTGCGGCGACTGACTACAGCATTGGCGGGCAATATGAAGAATTCCTTCACAACCGAGAAGCTTGTAAGGTGCTCTGTACTGGGAATAGCGCCACTGTTTTCCGGGCCAGCCATGGCATGCATAGACCGCTATACTGTAAGGCTGCAAATGGTACTTGAGAAAGTGGCCTTAGAGTTAGAGGACTCGGTTAGTGATTTAGGGTCAGCAGTAAAAACATTAAATAAAGAGGTACAGCAGCTCAGGACGTTTTCCCTCCAAAACAGGCTGGCTTTGGACTATCTCTTGGCATCCCAAGGAGGGGTTTGTGCCCTCGTCAGACCCCGATGTTGTGTATATGTAAATGATAGCAGTTATGAGATCTATGAAAAGGTGGTACAGGCTGAGGCCCATGCCCGAGCCGGACCACAGGTTGCCTATACTGCCCCCGAGAGCGATTGGTTGCAAACCTTGTTTTCAGGCTGGGGTTTGTCATCTTGGCTTCGTGGTTTATTTAGCCTGCTATTGAAACTTCTCTTTCCTGTATTGCTTGTATTACTGGTATTATGCTGTGCAGTATCATGTGTTAGGGCCCTTTTGCAGAAGTTAATGAATCATTCTCTTCAGGGCTATCACAAAGTGCTTATGCAAAGTCCTATTGTAAAGAAATAAGTAGCCCAAGTGAGAAAACTCAGAGCCAAGGTTGTTGAGTGTTCTCATAGTGGGGAGTTGTTGGGGACACTGGGGCATGGCCACTAGGTAACTCGAGGGGATGGAAGACCACGAGTGTCGATGAAGCCCCCTCGCACTAGGCCCAGGTGTCTTTGGCCCCCCTCCCGCCTGGAGGCACTCGAAGCAGCTCTGCGTACTAGACCCAAGTGTCCTTGGCCCCCCCGCCTGGAGGCACACACAGCAGTTATGCTGAGAATCTGCAACACTATGCTGCGGAGTCAGACTGCCTGAAACTAAGCAAGGCCACACAGGGGGGATATGGAAGAACAATGCTGAATAAAGCAGCTTTATGTACGGTTTAAGAAATGATACAGAGAACAAGGGAACTAGCTGGGAATTGGATTGGCTGGCTATATGGAAACTTAGGGCAGCTTGCTATTGGATAAGTATGCTGGGAAAAAGGATGTATAAAAGCCTGTGTAACTTCCTGCTCTGTGTACAGGATTTGAGATTCAAATCTCCCTGTACCTTTTTGAAGCTTCAAATAAACTTTTCTGCTTCTCCACCCCGTTGTGATTATTGGGTGTAGCACATTGGGTAGTGAACCAACTCAAGCTGTTGTTCAGCCTCTCGGCACTGGGTGCCGGCAACATATGGGTCTGCCATGTGATAGTTGGGAAGTAACTAGGACCCGAATCTACAAAGGTATTTAGGCTCCTAACTTGGCTCTGGGCCTAGTCTCTTCGCAAGTGCTTCCTATTAACAGCAAATCTTGCCTTCCTTTGACAATACGCTTCTCCACTTACTGATATCTCAATTTGGTTAATTTTTTTTAACATTGAATTTTAAAGGAAAGGATGTATACAAAAAAATCTATAAAAAGTCCAGCAAATAGCATTGTAATTCTTTGCTAATGGCCTGATTTTTCAGAAGTACCGTGCACGCACAGCTACCATTAAATTCACAGGCACCAAAAAATTCTTTGAATAATTTTTGGGCTTCCTTTGAGATTCCAGGATAACCTAGTGCCAATTTTTCTGTCCTGAGTGAAGTAGCTCAGCAAATGTTTTTTATCATAGGCAGACAACAAGCGGCTAGGAGGTGCAATGGATTAACTGAATAGCTTTCCACCTCAGGGGAGCTAAGCTAAAATTTTGATTTGGGTGAGGAGTTATATACGCTTTTCAATCTTGAACTACAGTAATCACAAGTAGATGATTATTCCCATCTCCCACAATTTAGCAAGATTAGCGATCTCTGCTGTAGAGATGCCAAGGATTAAAAGAGCAAGGTACTTCAGGTCAACATCCGTGTGTTTTGGTAGAGTTGTTTATAAAGCTTGTCTGGACTATCAATACCGCAACTCCTGAAATAAAATGTTTCCAGCTCCCAAGTGCTCAGCCCTGAGACTTATCAAATTGTCAAGGAATTTATTCCTATCACATGATTAGGTATATCTATTGTTATTTGAGCTCTAATGGCAGCTACAGAAGATCTCTTGATTAGATTTCAGGAGTTTGGAGAACAGGTAAAGACCTTTTCTGGTCAGTAACCGTCAAGATCAGACTTAATTAAGTGAAGTCATTGGAAGGTTTGGGAGTACAAGGAATGCAGGATTAGGCTCTAAAGCCTGGACCCACAAAGGTACTTAGACACCTAACCCCAGATTCAGGTGCCTAAATCCCATTCATAGGCACCACTGCAATCGACAACCCCCCTGCTGAGCGGCTACAGAACACTGTAGGTGTTTATACTCATGCGGCACCTAAGTTTTTTCAGTAATAGTTCCCTAGGCACTTACGTTTCTGCATCTGGGTATGCATGCTGCTGTCTCACTCTAGGTATGAGAATACCTGTCTGTTGCCTAAACCCAGAGCAATCTACAAACCAGGGGAAGATAGGCATTCCTGTGCCTATCTTGCCGGCAGGGACTAATCTGGTGTGCTCACAGGCTGACCAAATTCCACACAAAATAACTGAGGGCTGGAAGAGGAGAAGAAGCTCCCTTATAACCTGAAACCTCATGGTTAGGGTACTGACCAAGGATGTGAGAGACCACCCATTCAATACCCTTATGAGGAGATGGAATTTGAACAGGGATCTGCCCCCTATCAGGTGAGTGTGCTTATCACTGGACTACAGAGAGATTCTCAAACTCACAGTCTCTCTCTGTAGCTCAATTAACATTTAATCATTCAATCACTTAGCTAACGTGGGATAATTTCAATAGGAGAGGCGGAGGGAGTCCTACATTGCCTCAGATAGTTCCCATAGTGCAGTTGTTATGGAATGTATCTGAGAGGCAGCAGATTCCTGTTCAAATCCCTTCTCAGGCAGAGAGGGGACTTGAGCAGGTGGTCTCCTACATTCCAGGTGAATACTCTAATCACTGGGCTAAAGGTTATAATGAAGGGGCATTTCCTCCTCTCCCCCAGCCTGTTTTGTCTGGAATTGGGCAGCCTCTGAGCATAGGCAGGCACACACTTATCTTGCCCTGGTTCATGGATCACAAGCAGAGACACATGTCTCCTCCAGTCTGGACCTAGGCACTGATCTCTGTGAGAAGGGCAGGGTTTAGCACTTGGTATAGCTGTGACACAGTGGTCTCTTGGCAAAGGGTCCCCTGTTCTTTGCAAAAACTCTCACTTCAGACCTGACAAACTCACTATACCAAACACAGATCTTACATGTTGCTCATTATGGATTAATATCCTGTAAGGTATCTACATAAAGCTCCAAAGAGTCCAGGTGCCACAGGACTCTGCCACTTTTACAAATCCAGACTAACATGGCTACCCCTTTGATACAGAAAGCTCGTAACTTGTCAGGATTCATAATCATTGTTAGCTCTATGTAAGGATTATATTTAAGGAATAATATATTTATCCTGAAAGTATGCTTTATGGCAGGGGTTGGCAACCTTTGGCACCCAGCCCGTCAGGAGCATCCGCAGGCACGGAGCCCTGCAGCTCCCACTGGCCGCTGTTCGCCATTCCCGGCCAATGGGAGCGGTGGGAAGCAGCGGCTAGCACGTCCCTTGGCTCGCTCCACTTCCCACAGCTCCCATTGACCGGGAACAGCGAACCATGCCCAGTGGGAGCTGCGGGGCTCTGTGCCTGTGGACACTCCTGATAAACAAACCGGCCCGGAGCAACAGCGGCTTTACCCTGACGGGCCAGGTGCCAAAGATTGCCGACCCCTGCTTTATGGACTTGGAGTAGAAATTAGTCATTTGGAGATAATGTGTCTCAATGATGGCCCACTCAGGCAAGGGGAAATTGTCACACTGCCCTGTCTGGGCAGTGATGCAGTGCAAGGCTCAATTGCGCAACTCTAAGACTTTGAATGGGAAACTATCAGAGGCAATGATAAACAAACAATCAAAGCCATTTAAAGATAAAAAATAAACTTCACAACAAGACAAGGGTTCACCTTATCTGTGAACAGAAATAAAAGGCTGTTTTCAGTATAACATAGAGAACAAGAAGCACTCTGTACCCATTCACTGAGGAAAACGCCTTGTGGAGCAGGCGTGCTTTTATGAATGTTTGAATCCTGGTACCTGAGAAACCAGCTAAGTCTGTAACAGTCTGAACTTTGTTACTCTGCTCTGTTAGACAGGAAAGGTAAGTATTGAAAAGTGACAGGTTTCAGAGTAGCAGCCGTGTTAGTTTGTATCCGCAAAAAGAACAGGAATACTTGTGGCACCTTAGAGACTAACAAATTTATTTGAGCAAAAGCTTTCGTGGGCTAAAACCCACTTCATCAGATGCATGCAGTGGAAAATACAGTAGGAAGATATATATATACACAGAGAACATGAAACAATGGGTGTTACCATACACACTATAATGAGAGTGATCATTTAAGGTGAGCTATTACCAGCAGGAGAGAAAAAAAACAACCAAAAAACCTTTTGTAGTGATAATTAAGATGGGCCATTTCCAGCAGTTGACAAGAACGTGTGAGGAACAGTAGGGGGAAAAAATAAACATGGGGAAATAGTTTTACTTTGTGTAATGACACATTCACTCCCAGTCTTTATTCAAGACTAATTTAATGGTGTCCAGTTTGCAAATTAATTCCAATTCAGCAGTCTCTTGTTGGAGTCTGTTTTTGAAGGTTTTTTGTTGAAGAATTGCCACTTTTAGGTCTGTAATCAAGTGACCAGAGAGATTGAAGTGTTCTCCGACTGGTTTTTGAATGTTATCATTCTTGACTTCTGATTTGTGTCCATTTATTCTTTTACGTAGAGACTGGCCGGTTTGGCCAATGTACATGGTAGAGGGGCATTGCTGGCACATGATGGCATATATCACATTGGTAGATGTGCAGGTGAACGAGCCGCTGACAGTGTGGCTGATGTGATTAGGCCCTATGATGGTGTCCCCTGAATAGATATGTAGACACAGTTGGCAACAGGCTTTGTTGCAAGGATAGGTTCCTGGGTTAGTGTTTTTGTTGTGTGGTGTGTGGTTGCTGGTGAGTATTTGCTTCAGGTTGCGGGGGCTGTCTGTAAGCAAGGGCTGGCCTGTCTCTCAAGATCTGTGAGAGTGAGGGATCGTCCTTCAGGATAGGTTGTAGATCCTTGATGATGCGCTGGAGAGGTTTTAGAGGGGGCTGAAGGTGTTGGCTAGTGGCGTTCTGTTATTTTCTTTGTTGGGCCTGTCCTGTAGTAGGTGACTTTTGGGTACTCTTCCGGCTCTGTCAATCTGTTTCGTCACTTCAGCAGTTGGGTATTGTAGTTGCAAGAATGCTTGATAGAGATCTTCTAGGTGTTTGTCTCGGTTCGAGGGGTTGGAGCAAATACGGTTGTATTGTAGAGCTTGGCTGTAGACAATGGATCGTGTGGTGTGGTCTGGATGAAAGCTGGAGGCATGTAGGTAAGTATAGCGGTCAGTAGGTTTCTGGCATAGAGTGGTGTTTATGTGACCATCGCTTATTAGCACTGTAGTGTCCAGGAAGTGGCTCTCTTGTGTGGATTGGTCCAGGCTGCGGTTGGATGGAAATTGTTGAAATCATGGTGAAATAGTTTTACAGACAGAGACAAACACCTACAAGATCTCTATCAAGCATTCTTACAACAGTTCTGAACTCGCTCCAGTTTGTCAATATGTCTCTGGTAATGTGCTGCCCAGAAGGAAATATGATATTCTGGGTGGGTCATACCAGAAACTCACAGAGAGGACCTCTTACGTCTTTGCCTTATAAGCTAAAACTATCTATAAATAAAAGAAATTAAGCACTACAATTAAGAAGGTTTATTATTCCATGTTTCACATTAGTCACCCTGCAAAGGAGAATTATATATACATCAAAGAATAAACCACTAAGGAATAGGAATACAGTGACTAATCTCTTCTCATTTATGATAGATTCAGGAATCAGGCATCAATAAAGGAGGAATGAAAAACATTTATTATAAGTTCAGACATTCAGCAATGTATATAGAAGAGGACGCAGTGACTTTATCTAATTTGACGTTAAGAATTCAATTATCCACTTATATTATCTAATAATGATGCTAGAGCAGGGGTACTCAATTATTTTTTGTAAAGGTCCAAATTTCTCAGTCAAGGTATAGTCAAGGCCTAGACTCCAGAGAAATATTTTTCATACCGCAATAACAATAATGATGATAATAAGTAAATAAAAAGATTTTGTGGTCTGTTCAAAAGCATCTGGCAGTCTGGATTTGGCCCACGGTGTGACTATTGACTACCCCTGTGCTAGAGAGAGATACTGATACAATATCTTCAAAAATCTTTGAAAAGCAAGCAGCCTCACACTCATTGAGGGGTAAATATTAACTAAAGCTCAGGCTTTATCTTGTAATGTAGTTTGTACTAGGAGATATCTACTCCAAGGGTCAGTCACTTCAACTGGAATTTCTAACATATCATCCATCCCAAATGTTGCCAGACAGCAGTGATTCTGGGGGATCCATACTGTGCTCTGCAAAAAGTAATTTGGAGGACGTTTAAGAATCTCTATCTGAATTTGATCAGGGGAAACCTCCTGCATGAACTACAGCTTGTAGCCATTGTGTTATGATGTGATGCCTTTGCATAGTGTCTCTGTGATGCTGCAGAAAAGCATGTGCATATATATTGTCTTGCAGAAGCCTTAGGAAGTGGAATCCTGATTTCAATGAATAATGGGAATAATTGTGCAAAGTCAATGGAAGGGAATTTGCCTGACTCTGTAATGACCCCTCCACTCCCAGTCTTTATTCAAGCCTAATTTAATGGTGTCCAGTTTGCAAATTAATTCCAGTTCTGCAGTTTGTCGTTGGAGTCTGTTTTTGAAGGTTTTTTTTCGAAGAATTGCGACTTTTAGGTCTGTAATTGAGTGACCAGGGAGGTTGAAGTGTTCTCTGACTGGTTTTTGAATGTAATAATTCTTGATGTCTGATTTGTGTCCATTTATTCTTTTGCGTAGAGACTGTCCAGTTTGGCCAATGTACATGGCAGAGGGGCATTGCTGGCACATGATGGCATATATCACATTGGTAGATGTGCAGGTGAACGAGCCTCTGATGGTGTGGCTGCTGTGATTAGGTCCCATGATGGTGTCCCTTAAATAGATATGTTGACAGAGTTGGCATCAGGCTTTGTTGCAAAGATAGGTTCCTGGGTTAGTGTTTTTGTTGTGTGGCGCGTGGTTGCTGGTGAGTATTTGCTTCAGGTTGGGGGACTGTCTGTAAGTGAGGACTGGCCTGTCTCCCAAGATCTGTGAGAGTGAGGGATCATCCTTCAGGATAGGTTGTAGATCCTTGATGATGCGCTGGAGAGGTTTTAGTTGGGGGCTGAAGGTGGCAGCTAGTGGTGTTCTGTTATTTTCTTTGTTGGGCCTGTCCTGTAGTAGGTGACTTCTGGGTACTCTTCTGGCTCTGTCAATCCGTTTCTTCACTTCAGCAGTTGGGTATTGTAGTTGTAAGAATGCTTGATAGAGATTTTGTGGGTGTTTGTCTTTGTCTGAGGGATTGGAGCAAATGCAGTTGTATCTTAGAGCTTGGCTATGGACAATGGATAGTGTGATGTAGTCTGGATTAAAGCTGGAGGCATGTAGGTTAGTATAGCGGTCAGTAGGTTTCCGGTATAGGGTGGTGTTTATGTGACCATCGCTTATTAGCACTGTAGTGTCCAGGAAGTGGATCTCTTATGTGGACTGGTCCAGCCTGATGTTGATGGTGGGATGGAAATTGTTGAAATCATGGTGGAATTCCTCAAGGGCTTCTTTTCCATGGGTCCAGATGATGAAGATGTCATCAATGTAGCGCAAGTAGAGTAGGGGCGTTAGGGGACGAGAGCTGAGGAAGCGTTGTTCTAAGTCAGCCATAAAAATGTTGGCATACTGTGGGGCCATGCGGGTACCCATAGCAGTGGGTATTTTCTGTGCTTTGATTATAAATGCAAAAAAAAAAAATTGGGAAAGGAAATGAGTTACATTCCATAGATCCCAAATGAAACTTTGGTCCTGGCTACATGTGGATAGTTCCAGAGGCCCTCTCTCCCAGATATTAAACAACTAGACTCCAAATGTGAATTATTTCCTGCTTGTAGTCCTTTGCCTTTAGCTCTGAAAAAAGTTCATATCAGTTTTTAAAATACATTTTAAAATACATTTACTACACAATCTTCTGTACATTTTATTTTTATATTTTATATTATATTTGTATTTGAGCATAAGAGCAAAAGAATGACTTGTTTTCTTATTTCAGGATCTACTGACACTGTGAAAAAGTTAAAAAAAAATAGACTCCCTTTTCCCCATTCTGACATGAACTATTTAGGCCTGCAGATTTAAAGGCTGGTGCAAGACTAATGTTGCTTAAGTTAAATAAGAGTCTCATTCTACAAAATCTGGGTAGAATGTAGCGTTCAATATCTTAGTTGTGTGAGTTGGAAACAGTTCTAGTGAGGACAAAGGCATACTTAGTGTGACTCTAATAAGCTGATAAGATAACATATCTAATGAGGGAATAAAATGCCAAAGGTCTAAATATCAGGTCCAATTTTGCAGGCACTGATTTCAATGGGAGTTTGCTTGTGCAAGGATTGCAAGACCTGGTGCAAGCTTGTACCAGGGCTGCATTTGAGCTGTTAAATGTAAACAATTGTCCTATGGGGTAGATATGCCATTCCTTGTTTTTCAGGTCACTTTTTCGTGTGTGTGTGAATCACCTCAGAACACAGCTTTAACTAGAAAGAAACTGGTTTCATTGCACCCTGAAACACAACTGCTTTAAAAATGATGGTAGGAATTTTACTTAGCACAGTATTGCTGCTTATCTGTCAGCAGATGTGGTTGTGAAACATGTACTGCAGTTTAGTACTAAGGGCCCAATCTTGCAGCACTAAGAGCTCTTAATTCCCATTTATTTCAGTGGCAGATGTGAGCATTCTCCGTTTTGCCGCACCAGGCCATAAAGAGGCAAAGAAATATTAGCAGAACTGATCTCAAATATATGTATATTTGTTAAAAGCATAGTCTTTTGTGGTACGCTCCCATTCATTCCACAGAATGCTGACTGTACATAGGGAAAATGTTTCTCGGAGGGTATTGTTCTGTAAATTTATGAGCAGTGCTGCTCTATCTCTGACTGCTAAGGTTTGAACAATGTAGTAAGAGGCTATGACAGGATTCAGAAATGTTTTCAAAGGCAGGAAGATATGCTAATTCTCTATACTGTCAACCTCGTATAACTTGTTTTCTCTGTGGAAAAAATGTACTGCTCTCCAGCATCAACAGACTTGTCAAGGACAGTTTATGAGCAAAAACAAGAGGCCCCAATAAAAGATCACTGTTCAGACTTTGTTTTTCTGATAACAATGAGAAGATAAAAGTAATTATGCTCAGTAGTTTTCCCAGTCTCTCTTTCTGTTCAGAATAGGACTAGCATATTTATCAAGCTTACCTCACAGTTCACCAATGAATTTAAAGTTTTTTTTGGTTATAAAATGCTGTCTATAGGTAAAATTTAACATGGTGAAGCACCAGAGTCATGAAAGGACAGTGGCTAATTGTATCTTCCTCCCCACTGGTGCCTTCTTGTCTAACCCCAGCTGAGAGTTTGACAAGAGAGATACCTCTCAATTGTCCCTCGTTATGAGGATGTCACTCATTTTAATCCCAAAGTTACCTACTTTCCATACTTATCTGGTATCCCTTCATTTTACTGCTGAAAATTTACATCAGAAATAAAAATCGTGGGACTGAGGTTATAGCAAGAGTTATTTACACTAAAAAAGTGACTCTCGCCGCTTCCTGCATGAATACATTTGTGTCACTCTTTTTGGGTTTTTATCACACATTTGGGCAGGTTGAAAGAAGTGAGAGCGAGAACTGGGAGTGACATTGGCACCAAGCTCATTTTCTGACCCTTAACACCTGCCATAGGCGGCCAGCTGCCCTACATAAAAACACTAATAGATTTTTCTTCACCAAGGGTTCATTTGTTCTGGCTCTGCTATCCTCAGCACGGAAATATGGGAGAATACTGGTGGTGGCGGCAAAATTGGCTTTTCACCAATCTGGCATCTCTCCATGTTCTGAGAGTATTCAGGATCCACCCCAGCCCCAGACATAAGTTATATCCTTACACTTACAATCTTACACTTGGCTGTCCAGCATCCCTGGGTACTATTACAACAGAAAAGAGTAGTCAGAGTTCAGTGGTGCTTTGTTCCTCCACCCCACCCCTTTCTCAGCCTATCCTTTATGCTGGAGGCTGCAAGGAGGGTGGGGCATAGAGCCTCACAGTCTCCATCTTGGCTCCCCTTTCTGCCAGTCCTTCCTGCTAGAGGACAAGGTCTTGAAGATGGCATCTCATCACACCCTAGAAAACAAAGCCCGTTTCACCCCCAGTGATGCTAGCAACAGTATGGGGAGTGCTCAAGGCAGTCTCTGTGGCTCAGCCTCTCCTTTTCTTACCTAGCCATGGAAGCATCCTTCAGGAATGCCTTTTGCTGGCCCAATTCCATAACAGATGGAATAATCTATTACTCAGTCAGTATGGAGGAAGGTTTTACAGTCAATGCATTCTGCATGTAAATATACCACAACTCACATGATAAAAAGGGAATTCAATAGCAAACTTACTGAACCACTGACAAATATTTATGAAAAGCCACAGTTAACAAAGTAGAAAAAGATTAGGGAAAAGCAAATGTACTCTTTTTGAAAAAAATGGAAAGAAGAGTAATCCTGGCAATTACTTTCCTATAAGTCTAACTTCTGTACCTAGTAAAATAATGGACATTAACTGGTAGAAAAATGTGTAGAAGATGACTAAGTGTGTAGAATATGACAGAACCACAAGCAGCAGCATGGGTTGACTATAGCTGAACTGTGTATTTGTTTGCCTAATGACTTCCATTCTAATGGGCCTTTTTCAGTTTCTCATAACTTTCTCAACTTTTTGCCTTTGGGGATGAAACTTTCCAGAACTGATTTCTATCTGAAGCTGCTTGGACCATTGGTATAAACACGAAAACAGCAGTGTAGATGGGACTCTAAATACACTAAAAATTCCCTCAAGCACACAGAACTTCAGTTATGCATATGCAAGGCCTGATTAACAAAGTCCTACTCATGCCTACTGACTAGAAAGTATGTAATACGGCAAAAATAATTCTGCATTTGAAAGGGGGACTGGATACTCTAGTTGAGTTGCTCTCATTGCAAAAGCCTCAGGCCTGGGATAGTATTTTTTGTGTGCTGCGTGATGACCATGCATAAATAGTACAGTAATTTGAAAATAATCTGGACTGTGGTCTCTAGTCTATGATCCGACAGGGCGGCTGGCAACTGCTGGTCTCTCTCAGCAGTTGTGTGCATGCTGCAGTTGGGCTCCTGGCATGTGGTGTATGAGACATTTGCCAAAGCAGCCTAGGTGCGTCAGTTCAGGGCCAAGCAACACTGCCACGCTGGTCGTTGTGTAAGGACCAGAAGTGGAGGTTGATGGAAGGACAGAGAGGCTGTTTAAGGTGACTCGTCTGGAGAAGGGAGATTGGTGGTAGAAGGGCAGACAGACAAAAACTGAGTGAGGGGAGGCGAAGAGAATGGGAGAGGGGGAGGGGAGTAAGCCTCAGGTGAGAGAGGGGGAGCTGGGGAAAGGCCCCCAGGAAGAAGAGAGGGAGCTGGGGGGAGCGGGCCGGGAGTAAGGCCCACAGAGAAGGGGGGAGCTGGGGAGGGGAGTGAGCCCCAGGTGAAGACGAGGGGAGCTGGCGGGGAGTAAGGCCCAGGGAGGAGGGGGAAGCTGGGGCGGGAGTAAGGCCCGGGAGATGGGAGAGGGCCTTGGGGGGCACGGGAGTAAGCCCTAGGGAGCAGCTGGAGCAGGATCCGGCGTAGATCCGGCAGAGGAAGAAATGGGCGGAACCTCGATCGGAGGGTGGAGTGGCGGTAGCCAATGGGCAGTGGGCATGGGCGGTTGGGTCGGGCCGTGATTGGCGACGCGTGGCCGAGGTAGCCAATGGGCGAGTCGCTGGCAGAACTTGCCCATAGCGGGGGTGTGACGTAGCCGGGGGTTAGAGCGGTGACAGTTGCCGTGTGCGAAGCCTCCGCCTCTTTCTCTTGGGTTGCGGGCGGAGAGGCAGCAGCGCGCCGGTGCTGAGGGGTGAGTGCCGGGCTGGGGGCTCCCGGGGCAGCGACGTGTCCGAGGCCGCGCCGTTGCCTTCCCCCGCGCCGGGGCCTGAGCCCGGCGGCCACGGGGATTCGGCGGCCGGTGACAGTGGCGGCCTGCCAGCAGCCCCCCCGCCCCCAGACGCACAGGCCTGGCTCCTCGCCCCGGGAGCCCTGGCTCTGCCCCGAGCCCCAGTCCCGGCAGGGGCAGGTAGGGCCGGGCGCTCGCACTGGCGGGGCCGGGCCAGGGCTGCGGTGCCCGCTGCACGCACATTCGGCTCCCCCGGGGCTGGGCGCATCCCACGGAGATGCAGGGGCGAAGCTGGGCTTGCCTGGGCACCGCTGAGGTCGCTAGTGGCCGTTTGTGTTGCTGTGGCCGCCCTGGTCCCAGGGCACGAGCGAGGTGTCAGCTCTTCCCGGGAATCTGCCCCCCCCATCTCGGGCCAGGGGTGAAACCTACTCAAGCGCCCCAGTCCCGTTTCCAGAAGCGATTCGGGCATTTGGAGCAGGTCTCCTTGAAAGCCAGTGGGATGCAGGTTCCTCAGGCCCTTAGTGCTCTGAAATCTTTACCGCAGAGCCCCTTCTGCCTTTTTGTTCTTCTCCTTCCTCCATTCTCCTTTCTCTATTACTTCCCTGTTTTGCTAAATTCTTCCTCTGCATGTTGCTCTCAGCAGCAAGTCCTAGTTCACACCGTCCCCTGAGTTTCACGCTCCCCTTCTTCCCTAGTCTAATTGCTAAAATGGTCAGCAATTCAGTAGTTAATAGAGATATCGAAGTGTCATCGTTGAGTTTTAGCATTAATATCACAGTGAGATTAATAGGGGGAGGGAAGTTTTGCCCTTCTGAGTCATTGTTTCCTGCTGTCTTCTGACTCAGCAGGACACCACTGCATCAGTTACATTCGGAAGACTTTCCTCTTATCAAGTTTATAGCCCTCATTGTTTTCCAAAATGAAGGCCTATATTCTGCATAGTCTGAATCTATTCTATGGATCACATAAATACATCAGATGGGCCAAGTATTTGACATTCTGGGCTAGTGGAAACTGAATGAAGGGGGGAGTTCAAATGTCATTGAGAGAGACACCACAACCCACCTATTCCTCCAAGGTGATAGGAAATGGGGCCTTACAAACAGTTTTCTTCTCCCTTGTCTATGTAACATTAGCCTCCCCTGCTATTTACATCCTCAGTGTCCTGCTTTTAACTTGTCTTTGATAGCTCTTGGCAGAGAAGAGAGTGATGGCACAATTGCCCTCTCACAAATGACCCAATTATTAGATCTCTTTAATGATGTATATTCCTGAGCCTGATTCAGGTGTGATGTAATTTTTGTGAAGATCTTGTTTGGAAAAGGTTTAAATAATACATAACCAGCTGTAGCTGTTCCTCCTGAAAGCTTGTGCCTTGTAGCCAACCAGTCTGATCTGTGTAATCTGAGTCTTTATAGACTGAAAATATTTCACTGATTTCTCTGCGTTGTATTAATTCTCATGTAAAGACATAGACTTACAACATGGGATGATTTTTTGACGCTTTAGTAAGGGCAGTGAACAATAGTTCAATTTGTATGTGAGGACTGCAACAGCACTCCCTCATGAACATTCTTTGTAACTGGGTGAAGTTCTTTACGTGTTTTCTGCAGTCTGTCTTCCATCCTCATCCAGGAACTGCTCTCCGTCCACTTCATCAAATGCTTTTGCCCAATAACTATATTTGATGTGGCTTCAGCGTAACTCAGTTTTTCTCCCTCCCAGAGCTCTTACCAAGTTCTTGTTTTTTTTTTTTTCTGGTTTACAGTACTCATGCAGGGCAGGGTACACATGGTTGTTGGGTTGTTGCCTCCCCATTGTCTGGGTTTCTAAGGAGGATTCTTTAAAAAAATCACAACTTTCAAATCCTTTTCAGTGTTGCTGATTGACATTTTTCTTCTTTAAAGGAAAGTAAGAGGGAACCCAAATTGGTTGTCTCTAACTCATAATGCCTAAGGCCCTACTAAATTCACAGTCCATTCTGGTCAATTTCATGGCCAGAGGGTTTTAAAATTGGTAAATTTCATGATTTCAGCTGTTTACATCTGAAATTTCAGGGTTTGTAAGCATGGGGGTCCTGACCCAAAATGTGATCTGGGGAAGGGGTGGAGGGGTTGGACTGCTCTTAGCCCCAGCTGGAGTGGTGGGGGGGCATGGAAGCCCCAAGCCTGGGCTGCCCCAATATCCGGCTTCAGTGGCAGAGGGGGTGATCAGATTTCACAGGGGAGGGCTGATGTCAGGGTCTGACACATTTTTCACGGCTGTGAAATTGGTAGGGCCCTAATAATGCCAAAAGGTAGCTTTCTAATAGATGGCATGTACAGCTTAAATTCCCTACTAGTCTTTATTTAAGGCTTGTCCATTCTGGAAATTTTCCCAATGTAGCTGTGCTCTTAGTAACACTGGCTACACTACTAGGGAGGTGTGTTGAGGGGCCTGGCTGTCATGGACCAGTCACATTTGAGTATTTAAACCAGATGTAATTTTGACTGATGCAATTGAGCTGCATTTCAGTTATCTTTTTGCCCTTTCTATTTGTAAAATCTCTTTATGTGATGTGTGTTTTAAAAAGCTAACACAAAGCTAATATTTAACAGCAGGGCAATGACTGGTAAGATAGTCTCTTATTTGAAAAGAAAAATATTGATTTTTTTTAAAGAGCTAAACATATAGCATCAGTTTATTTGAACAATAAACAATAGGACTTTAGCTTTACTTATAAATTGAGCTTTGAGAGTTCATAACTGTGGAATTTGCTGCAAAATGCATCCCTTGTTTTAAAATTGTCCAGCAGGATCTAAGCTTATATTTTTAGCCCTCATGAAAACTTTTTCAAATATGAACCAGAATGTAAACCAATGCTTTCGTTTTTGAGTCTACAGACAGCCTGAAACTCTGAAATGTGAACTGCCCGTATTTGTGTCCACTGTTAATCTCTGTCATTTGACTAGCTTTGACAATGTGCTTTTTCTGCTGTGCAGCACAATCCCCCTCCCCCCACTGTCCTTGCCCCAGAGATCTCCCTCCATTTCACTGAGAAATCCAAAGGTGGGGGCTGATTTACTGTTTTTCTTTCTCTCTCCTCTCTTTCCACTGCCCAGTGAAGGGGTAACTGTGAAATCTAGTGAGGATGAACATATCATGTTTCCACAAACAATTTAAAAGCTTATTCATCTTTATTGGAGATAGTGCCAGGTAGCAAGAGAGCTAGTTGATCTGGTGAAGAACAAGGAGTTCAAGCCTCACAGTGTCTCACCTCTGTTCCTGTTCAACAGGAAATAAACAGATGTATCCCTTTCACAGTGCAAAGACTCAGTTTCCTTACATTTTTTACACCATCTTACACACATCTCCAAACGCTAAAAACCCAAACTGTCCCCTACTCACTGCCAAAATATACTGTGCCTCCTGTGACAGACATCTACTGCAGTGCAGGCGTGTTATATTAAAGATCCAAAATCTTGGGACAGAGCAAAACGGAATTCAGTAGCAAAATACAAGAGAAAGTGTGCTAATTGTTTTATTTTCATGTTCTTTAAAAAGCAAAAATCCATAATTTCTCTGAAGCTGCTGCAGAATTTCTTGTCTGCTGCTTTGGAATGGCACAAAAACCAGGGTCCCATGCTCCAGAGTTTAGGTCCAGGTAGCTGCAGAATACATTGAAAGGAGAGTTGCAAGTTTTGTTAATTGGATCACTTTTCTGAGTTAGTTAGAACCTTTGTGTTTAAGTCCTTGTTCATTGGCAGCTGAGTTAGATCCCAGTGAAATTAATGGGGCAGTTCATACCTTATAGCTATTGTCTCTCTGCAAACTCAGGCAGTTTCTGATTTGTAATATCGTATAAAAATAGAATACATAAAAGGAAAATGGTTTCCCAGCAGGTTTATTATACAATGGAAATTAATTTTTTTAAAACTTTAATTGTTCTTAGACTTTAATTCGGATAAAACTTTTGCCCTAATGAAGAAGCTGAAAGCTTCAAATGGAAATCTGATAAGGTGGGCTCCATTGTGTAACGTTTAAAAAATTTATTGGCCATTTTATAGTTACCTGTAACTTTAACATGAAATGTGACTCATATCAGTTTTACTGACCTGAATTAATGCTGAGTTTTTATTCTATCCAGCAAAACTATGTAGTATTAGAAGAATCTTGGTCTCCTGTAGTTGCAGTAGTGTAACTGAAATTTGTAAGTGCTGGTTCTCTTCAACTCATGAAGAAAAGCATTAAAACACTAGACTCTGTTAAACTTTGTTGCAAAATAGAAATCTGAAAGAACTAATTCAACTTTTCCGAGGCACCCATCATAGAATTTAAGTAGGTAAGTTCTTAAACTTTTGCCTTGCATAGTGTCTACATATCTTAAATTATCCTGTGTATTTAATTTATTATTTACAGGAGGCTGTAGTTGCACCTCAGAACTAAACAGTGAGCCCTATTTTTTCCCCACATCACTACTATTTTTTTCTCTTAACTGTTCTCCCCCTGGTTGGTGTGTGGAAAAATCTACACAGAGTGAATCTAGGAATATTCAGCTGTACCTTTTGTCAGATGTTTTACAGAATTTGAATGGAAAAGTAGTAGTGTGCTACTCTTCTGTTGAAATTATATAATGGTTGTTTTTTTCCTCTGAAAACGCAGAGAATCTGTCCACTCTGGAAGCATGGAAAACACAGAAAATGTCCTGGAAACTTCTGTAAAACTGGTTGTATAAGTGAACTCTGCCCTGATATTATCCTTTGATGCTAGCATTACAAGGTTCATGTTCTAACATGGATTAATTGTTCTTTTAGAAAGTTCGTTCTGTTTTGCATAAACATGTTCATTCTCTGGCACAATGTCACTTTCCACCTATTTAATCTTAACTTCAGAAAAAATAATCACGCTATTAAGATGGAAAATTCCATTCCCCACAAAGCTGTCAGAGTGTGGAATGGCTTGCATTTTTAAACAAATTCTGTTTTAGGAGAGGCTTCTTGTGCTCTCAGAGTAGTCTTATTTTGCTATTTTGTTTTTGTCCTCAAGATCTAGTCTCTTCTTCAGGTTTCCAAGCAACTCTTATCTCTAATTTTTGTGTTTAGGAAATGACTTGAGTTTAGATGGACTTCTCTATTGCATAGTTAGAGACAAGATATCTGAAGTCATGGGTTTACTGGGGAGTTATAAGAATGTAAGACAAACATTCATACCCAGCTGTATCTATTTAGTAGTTAATTATTCAAGTAACTATCAGAATTTCTGTAGTGAAGTCCTTTCATGAGTCTGCTTTTCAACTTAGCCATTGATTTTTGTCCTCTAAATGAAGCAAAGAGTTCCATTTGCACTTCTTAAGTGATGTAATTTTTAAAATCTATATCCTTTATTTACAGACAAACTTCACATGATGAAAGTACAGGAGAATTTATATGGAAGCACAAATTTCACTTCCAAAACTCAGGCTCGCCTAAACTTTGTGTGGAACTGTTTTGCTCCTGTCAAACTTGATAGTACTGTCATCTAAGCTTTGGGTCAGAACTGGGCACAAGTTTTGCATACTTCTGGATTGTTTTATTTACTTTCTGATCTTATGTTAATGTTTTTAAAGGATACAAATTTGTCTCATCTGCTGAACTATAGAATAAAAATTATTATTGATTTTATATATTATTGTTTGCCTTTTTATTTATATTGTATTTTTTATTATCTTACTAAATTCAATTAATACAATAAAAATACTACTGTAGTTGAAATGGTGCTGATTATTGCTTTTTCATGAAGATGAAAATAAAACAATTTCTCTGAAGCTGCTCCAGAATTTCTAGTCTGCTGCTTTGGAATGGCACAGAAATCTGGGTCCCATGCTCCAGAGTTTCAGCCCAGGTTGCTGCGGAGTACATTGAAAAGGGAGTTGCAGCTTGTGTGCATACACAAGAACTTAATCAGAGATGTTAACTTTCTGTAGACCACTGAAATATAGTAAATGAAAGCAAGAAACTTGTTTTATCAGGTATTTGATGTGAGCACTACATTCCTCGGTACCAAGTATAAACTTTTTCAGTTGAATTGCAAAAGAGTTGTAAATTCTATAATCCTGGTGGAATAGGCACTTGAATCCCTGCAAGGATGAAGTGAGGTGTAGCTCACGAAAGCTTATGCTCAAATAAATTGGTTAGTCTCTAAGGTGCCACAAGTACTCCTTTTCTTTTTGCGAATACAGACTAACACGGCTGTTACTCTGAAACCATCCACAAGTAGAGTATGTTAGTTCTAAAGTGTCAATTTTCTCTTTTCAGATCTGTAACAATATACCTGAAGTCAAGAATGTTTTCCAAACTAGCCCACTCGCAAACCTTTGCTGTTCTGCGTCGTGGCGCTCATGCTTCAGTGAGTGCTTCTACATCAGTTGCACCTAAAAAAACCAGCCAGGGAACTCTGTCCTCTGAGTACATATTTGAACGTGAAGCTAAATATGGTGCACACAACTATCATCCCCTACCTGTTGCTCTAGAAAAAGGAAGAGGTACTGTATCTTGATTTGCCTTTATGCTGCACAAGAAAGTGTGATGCTTCAAAACTTTTTGAAAGACAGTTGATGAAACCTAGGATTTGTCTACACAAACAAACACTTAATTTGCAACAAGCTGGGGTATAAATCTACCCAGCACTAGCCTGCTGTGCACTAATTGTACATGTGTTCCCTGCCATTGCACCCTAAAATGGGGGTAGATCATACCATACTATGGAATTCTTAGTGTATTTCAGCAGGGTCCCCATGGACACTTAGTGCACAGAAGGTTAGTGAGGGGTAGATTTATACCCTAGCTTGTGTAGACAAACCCTCTGTTGCTAATGAGGGATTGTGCAACTAATGACTTCTAATAAAACTGTTTGATTTGGTTCAATTCAATCTGAGGATCTAAACCTTGAGAGGTCAAACCTTGATTGTCCAAAAAGTTTTATGTGATTGCTTATTTCAGTCTCCATTATAAATGTTTAATATCTAGGCTGAGTCTTGCTATGAAGTCTAAACCAACTGGCAGTTGGTTTGGCACTGCAAAGCTGGTATTTCGGGTGGGATTTTCAGAAGCATTTAACTGATTTAAGAGAGAAGTCCCATTGACTCTGTGAGGTTTGTGCTCCATTTACTTAAATGCTTTTGAAAAATAATCCTTCAGTCTTTTTTTTTTAAAAGCCTTAATTGGAAAAATTCCTCATCTTTAGTTAAGTTAGAATGTAACTTATTTGAAAGACTCATTATTCTTGTCAGGTAAGGAGTTTCTTTTGCTGAAGATGAGAGCTTGTTTCCTTACAGCTCTTTCCTGAACTTTAAACAGTTTACACATTTTTACTAGAGTAAGGAATAGGCAATGGTATATGAGACACCCTGGCACCCCCTTGTTCAGCACTGTCATATAATTAGGATATGTTTTGTACAAAGTATGCCTTGTGAGGTATCATTCTAAAAGTCTTGATCTGCTAGACATTAATATCTCATTGGATTGTACGTGCTATGTATGTGTTACCGAAACATGTTGTGAAATTGAAAACACCCATAAGCAGCCTTTCAAGTACAACAGTAAAAAGGCCAGATAATGTTAATGCCTTATTGAGGAAATGCACACAACACAAGGATTATCCCAGGAACTGTGTACAATAGAAACCTCTCATAGATAGTACTGCACAATGGGGACTATTTGACCCAGGTCACAGCAAAAGAGCTTTCCAGCAAGTGGGAAGAAGATATAAAAGGGGGAAATATCATGATGGTACCTCACTCTCCCTACACAACACCCGTGGAAACACCTAAGGAACAAAGACTGAAATGGGGAAGTGATGGTCACAGGCTAAAGGGATTTTTAGCCTGTGTATGAAAACCTGGGAAACCCAAGCTGCAAAGCAAAGGCAGCTTGTGCCTTAAGAATCTGCCAGCCTGTTTATCACTCAGGGTGAGAATTTGCTAATTCATATCCTACCTATCTAGTATGTTAAGCTCAGTTTGTGGTTTTTGTTTGTTTACTAGGTAATCTGCTTTGATCTGTTATCACTTAAAATCTATTTTTAGTAGTTAATACTTACTTTATGTTTAATCCAAACCAGTATGTGTTTGATTAGGTGTCTGGGGAAAATCTCAGTTTGGTTACCACAAGTGTGCATGGCCCTCTTCACATTGAGGGAGAGGCGGACCAGGTGTTAAACCCGTATACTGGCTAGATTCATCCAGGGAAGGACGGTACTGCTCTAGGATCCTAGGCTGGGAGGCTGGTGGTTCGAGAGCCTGCATGTAACTGCAGCTGGGTACTGTGTCCCTATCTGTGTGAATGCTGGTGAAAGGGCAAGCTTGGAGGGCTTTGCAGCTTGTCACAGCAGTACAGCATGTGGGGGAGCCCAGCCTCGTGGGCCAGAGGGCTCAGTGGTACCCCAGTTCCAGGTGTAACCCCAGGGGGAACCTGTCACAGTGGTATAATCGGCAGGATCATTTGCACAGCTTGTTGCTCTGAGTGAGTTTTGCTCTGGTGGTGATTAAGTGTGAAGGCTAGAGATCAGTCAGAGGTTACCAGTTTATTATTTTCTGTTTTGCTTATTTCGGCAAAGGAAGTAGGGTCAGAAAAGCAGCAAAATGAGTGAAAGTTAAACTAGTAAGAAGCTGGAGCTGTGCAGACTGCAGGCAGAAGAGAGAAAAAACACAAAAGACTCTTGGAATTAAAACAATTACAGATAAAAGAAATGGAAGCAGAGAATGTCGGACAAGAAACTGCACACCGAAGAGCCGTGGAAGTAGAGGAGGCTAAGCAAAAAGCTGAAGAGAGTGTTGGAACTGAAACAGACAGAGGCTGACAAAGAAATGGTGATCCAGAAATTAGTCATGGAGGAAAAAGAAAGATAGGAGTGCCAACTGGACTTGATAGAGAAGCAGAACCAGAACACCCACACGCCAGTGAGTCCCACCTCTCCAAAAATCCACAAATGGGAACAGTTGTGTCCTGCATACAGTGAGACAGGGGACATTGCTGAATATTTCTTCACCTTTGAGAGGCTGTGTGTACTTCACCAGATTCTTGAGAACCAAAAGATGCCCACTTTGATTGCAAAGTTGACAGGTAAAGCTATTGAATAAGATGCCAATTAGAGATGCTTCAGATTATTGTCAATTCAAGGAAATGGTTTTGAAACCGTTTTAGATTACACCTGAAACAGAGTAAAATTTTGAAGCCTCAAGAGGGGTGCTGGGATGAGTAATGTGGCATATGTAAACCACATGAAAGATTTGATGGAAAAGTGGGTAAGGGGGGAAAGGTGTTACAAGCTTTGAAGGAATGTATGACCTTGTTGCTCTTGAGTATATGAAAAGATGATGTAAAGCAGTGTTTGTGGGACAAAAAAGGGAAAATGGTGAAAGAACTGGCTACTCTAGCTGATCAATTTGAGCAAATTCAATCGTCTGTTTAAACCTGACGGGAAGCTGGGTTCCTATTTTACCCCTGGGAAGAAGGAGGGTGGAGGCTGGACACTTACCGCTCCAAATCCATTCCTCTAGCCCTCATCCCAAAACTCCTATAAAAACAGAGGAGCCCAGAAGGTGCTATCAGTGTAATTACAGTTAGCATCTGAGGAATAAATGTCCTGTAGTGGGAAGGAACAGGCAGCTAGCAGCATTTCCATGAATATCTACCCTGAGCACAGAGGCACCTTAGGGTTTGTAAAAGTAGCCTCTGCCCAGCCGGGCATGAAGCACAAAGCCTGTCAGGATTAATGGCAAAGAATACCTTGGGTGGGAAGAGACAGCGTCAGAAATTTCTGTGGTTAGAAGGAATATTGTACAGGAAAGTGACTTACTGCCAGGACAGATTGCAGAGCTTTTATTAGTGGGAAGTTACAAAATCCTTGTGCTTTGGCTAAAGTGCACACATAAAATGAGGATTTGGGAGCTGTATGGTTTGTGGCAGTGGTAAATGATAATCCAGTTGCTTTGTTACTGGGGAAAGATTTCTTCCGTGTAGCTCGGGCTGTCAAGGAGAAATTTTATGCTGGACCCCCAGAGGGAAAAGGTGAAGTCCCAGGAACTGCTGTTTGAGTGTCTCTTTAATTTCTCTGAAGCAGTGCTAAACAGTATGCTTCCAGGGGTGGGTGTGGTTTAGGCCAGCTCCTGCTCAGTAGCTAATGGCAGGATCTCTAGGGAGGAGGGGAGTGTATTGCCTGTTAGTGAGGAAACTGTCCAGGTTGCTGGCTGCCATCAGGTTGTAGATAAGCAAGGGACACACCTCGCTCTAGGGTGCATAGGGAATCATAGAATATCAGGGTTGGAAGGGACCTCACGAGGTCATCTAGTCCAATCCCCTGCTCAAAGCAGGACCAATCCCCAATTAAATCATCCCAGCCAGGGGTTTGTCAAGCCTGACCTTAAAAACTTCTAAGGAAGGAGATTCTACCACCTCCCTAGGTAATGCATTCCAGTGTTTCACCACCCTCCTAGTGAAAAAGTTTTTCCTAATATCCAACCTAAACCTCCCCCACTGCAACTTGAGACTTACTCCTTGTCCTGTCATCTTCTACCACTGAGAATAGTCTAGAACCATCCACTTTGGAACCACCTCTCAGGTAGTTGAAAGCAGCTATCAAATCCCCCCTCATTCTTCTCTTCTGCAGATTAAACAATCCCAGTTCCCTCAGCCTCTCCTCATAAGTCATGTGTTCCAGACCCCTAATCATTTTTGTTGCCCTTCGCTGGACTCTCTCTGATTTATCCTCATCCTTCTTGTAGTGTGGGGCACAAAACTGGACACAGTACTCCAGATGAGGCCTCACCAATGTCGAATAGAGGGGAACGATCACGTCCCTCGATCTGCTGGCTATGCCCCTACTTATACATCCCAAAATGCCATTGGCCTTCTTGGCAACAAGGGCACACTGTTGACTCATATCCAGCTTCTCAGCCACTGTCACCCCTAGGTCCTTTTCTGCAGAACTGCTGCCTAGCCATTCGGTCCCTAGTCTGTAGTGATGCATTGGATTCTTCCGTCCTAAGTGCAGGACCCTGCACTTATCCTTATTGAACCTCATCAGATTTCTTTTGGCCCAATCCTCTAATTTGTCTAGGTCCCTCTGTATCCTATCCCTACCTGCCACCGTATCTGCCACTCCTTCTAGTTTAGTATCATCTGCAAATTTGCTGAGTGCAATCCACACCATCCTCCAGATCATTTATGAAGATACTGAACAAAACCGGCCCCAGGACCGACCCTTGGGGCACTCCACTTGCTACCGGCTGCCAACTAGACATGGAGCCATTGATCACTGCCCGTTGAGCCCCACAATCTAGCCAACTTTCTACCCACCTTATAGTGCATTCATCCAGCCCATACTTCTTTAACTTGCTGACAAGAATACTGTGGGAGACAGTGTCAAAAGCTTTGCTAAAGTCAAGAAACAATACATCCACTGCTTTCCCTTCATCCACAGAACCAGTAATCTCATCATAAAAGGCGATTAGATTAGTCAGGCATGACCTTCCCTTGGTGAATCCATGCTGACTGTTCCTGATCACTTTCCTCTCATGTAAGTGCTTCAGGATAGATTCCTTGAGGACCTGCTCCCTGATTTTTCCAGGGACTGAGGTGAGGCTGACTGGCCTGTAGTTCCCAGGATCCTCCTCCTTCCCTTTTTTAAAGATTGGCACTACATTAGCCTTTTTCTAGTCATCCGGGACTTCCCCCGTTCGCTACGAGTTTTCAAAGATAATGGCTCTGCAATCACATCCGCCAACTCCTTTAGCACTCTCGGATGCAACGCATCCGGCCCCATGGACTTGTGCACGTTCCGCTTTTCTAAATAGTCCCTAACCACCTCTTTCTCCACAGAGGGCTGGCCACCTACTCCCCATGCTGTGTTGCCCAGCGCAGCAGTCTGGGAGCTGACCTTGTTCGTGAAGACAGAGGCAAAGAAAGCATTGAGTACATTAGCTTTTTCCACATCCTCTGTCACTAGGTTGCCTCCCTCATTCAGTAAGGGGCCCACACTTTCCTTGACTTTCTTCTTGTTGCCAAAATACCTGAAGAAACCCTTCTTGTCACTCTTAACATCTCTTACTAGCTGCAGCTCCAGGTGTGATTTGGCCCTCCTGATTTCATTCCTACATGCCCAAGCAATATTTTTATACTCTTCCCTGGTCATATATCCAATCTTCCACTTCTTGTAAACATAAAAAAGAAGCTTAAGATACGCAAGGATTTCACTGTTAAGCCAAGCTGGCTGCCTGCCATATTTACTATTCTTTCGACACATCAGGATGGTTTGTCCCTGTAACCTCAATAGGGATTCCTTGAAATACAGCCAGCTCTCCTGGACTCCTTTCCCCCTCATGTTATTCCCCCAGGGGATCCTACCCATCTGTTTCCTGAGGGAGTCGAAGTCTGCTTTCCTGAAGTCCAGGGTCCGTATTCTGCTGCTTACCTTTCTTCCCTGTGTCAGGATCCTGAACTCTACCAACTCATGGTCACTGCCTCCCAGATTCCCATCCACTTTTGCTTCCCCTACTAATTCTTCCCGGTTTGTGAGCAGCAGGTCAAGAAAAACTCCCCCCCTAGTTGGCTCCTCCAGCACTTGCACCAGGAAATTGTCCCCTACGCTTTCCAAAAACTTCCTGGATTGTCTATGCACCGCTGTAGTGCTCTCCCAGCAGATATCAGGATGATTAAAGTTGCCCATGAGAACCAGGGCGTGCGATCTAGTAGCTTCTGCGAGTTGCCGGAAGAAAGCCTCATCCACTTCATCCCCCTGGTCCGGTGGTCTATAGCAGACTCCCACCACTACATCACTCTTGTTGCTCACACTTCTAAACTTAATCCAGAGACACTCAGGTTTTTCTGCAGTTTCATACTGGAGCTCTGAGCAGTCATACTGCTCCCTTACATACAGTGCTACTCCCCCACCTTTTCTGCCCTGCCTGTCCTTCCTGAACAGTTTATAACCATCCATGACAGTACTCCAGTCATGTGAGTTATCCCACCAAGTCTCTGTTATTCCAATCACATCATAATTCCTTGACTGTACCAGGACCTCCAGTTCTCCCTCCTTGTTTCCAAGGCTTTGTGCATTTGTATATAGGCACTTGAGATAACCTGCTGATGGCCCCTCATTCTCAGTATGAGGTAGGAGCCCTCCCCTCAGACGTTCCTGCCTGTGCTTCCTTCCGGTATCCTGCTTGCCCACTTACCTCAGGGCTTTGGTCTCCTTTCCCCGGTGAACCTAGTTTAAAGCCCTCCCCACTAGGTTAGCCAGCCTGCTCGCAAAGATGCTCTTCCCTCTCTTCGTTAGGTGGAGCCAGTCTCTGCCCAGCACTCCTCCTTCATGGAACGCCATCCCATGGTCAAAGAATCCAAAGCCTTCTCTCCGACACCACCTGGGTAGCCATTCGTTGACTTCCACGATTTGACGGTCCCTACTCCGGCCTTTTCCTTCCACGGGGAGGATGGACAAGAACACCACTTGCACCTCAAACTCCTTTATCCTTCTTCCCAGAGCCACGTAGTCCGCAGTGATCCACTCAAGGTCATTCTTGGCAGTATCATTGGTGCCCACGTGGAGAAGCAGGAAGGGCTAGCGATCCGAGGGCTTGATGAGTCTCGGCAGTCTCTCCGTCACATCGCGAATCTTAGCCCCTGGAAAGCAGTAGACTTCTCTGTTTTCCCGGTCAGGGCGGCAGATAGATGACTCAGTCCCCATGAGGAGAGAGTCCCCGACCACCACCACCCGCCTCCTTCTCTTGGGAGTGGTGGTCGTGGAGCCCCCAACCTCAGAACAGCACATCTCATGCCTTCCAACCAGGAGTCGTCTCCTGCTTTCTCCCCTCAGACGCATCATCTGGTCTGCTCACCGCAATGGTACCTGTGGAGAGAACATGAAAATGGTTACTTACCTGTGTCTGCGTTGCTGGTACCTGGACATTCCCCCTTCTTCTTCTGGAGGTCACATGTTGCCAAGCTTCTTCACTGGCCTCTTGGCTCTGCTGTGCAACCTGCTCTAAATCTTTAGAGCTTTGTGCCCATAGAAGCATATCCTGACTTTTGTCCAGAAAATCCTCAGATTCTCATATGCAACGCAGGGTTGATATCTGCTGCTCCAGACCTTCGATCTTCTCTTCCAGTATGGATACTAGCTTGCACTTTGTACAGACAAATTTGCTTCTGTCCTGTGGAAGAAAGACAAACATGGCATATCCTGTGCAGGTAACAACAGCTGAACCCCCCCCCCTCCATATCACCTTCCTACTATGAGCTTCCTCAGAGAAGCTGGCAAGATATAAGCCTAAACCGGGCTCGCCCCAGGCAAACTCCTGCTGTGTGCTGCTCTGCTGGTTCGCCGCCGCTCAGGTGGTTTGCGGAGTTCTGGCTATTTTTAAACAGCCAGGCTTCCCTGAAACAGACACCCCCAATACCCGCCCCCTGTAGGCTACCACCCAATCAGGCACTCGCTCGGGCTTTCAAACTGCCCTCCCAGCAAACGCACACTCGGCTACTCACTCAGCAAAAACACTCGGCTACTCACCAATCCCAGGCAAAGGGAGATGTGTCCTAGAGGGAAGCTTAGAGGTGGGTGATGGAATCGTAGAAACCACTGTGGTGGGTGAGGCAAACCCAATTCAGGAAGGGAGGGGTGTGTAGTGCCTGCCCGTGAAAGAACTATTCAGGCTGTTATCTGTGAGCTCTTTACAGCTGAGCAGGGGATAGATCCCACTCTAGAGGGCAGAGGTGTGTGCCTTAGATGGGGGCTCAGAGGAGGAAGCTGTAAAAGAATTAGTAGGGGGTACAAGAATGTCTCCTCACTGATTACATGGGGGTGTGTGTGTGGGGAAAGAGGTTGCCCAGGACAGAAATGTTGGGTCAGCTTCTGTGCAGCTAGGCACCCAACCTGTGGTTCAGGTTTTAAGAGGGGACTGTGTAACTGATCTCCTGGAGGGGAGCAGTCACACAACTGACCTCTTGGGGATAGTGAGGGGGTGACAGAAGATATGGTCAATTCAGGTCCCACTTTTGCAAAATGCTATTCCTGATGCACTTGTGGAAACTGTCTCTTTAAGACAGGATGAGAATCCTACTAAAGCCTTGAGTGTCAGTGAAAATGCTAATGACGACCCCCTCTGCCCCCAAGAGAAAGGGGAGGAGGAAGCAATTTCCTGGTTGGGTAAGATACAGCAAGCAGCTAAGAAAAAGCTGCTGGAAGATCACAGCCCTTTAGGAAAAGGGGGTGGGGAAAAGTCCCAGTGCTGGAGTGAAAAATCATAAGAAAACCCTAGGGTGGGGGTGGATTTGTAATATCTTAGAGTAGCTCCAGCTAATTACCGATCATCATAACTGTTGTATGGACATAAGTCTCTTTTCTCTTACCATGAGTGCTTTGAGTGTATAATATCGAAACAAAATATGGTACTGAATAAGGAAACAAACCAACTCCAGTAAATAAAGTTACTGTATTTAAACACCATAGAGAAATAGAACGAATCTTGTCAGCTCACTTGTAATTTAAAACAAACAAACAAAAAAATCAATAACCTCTTACACATGCCCTTGGTTGATCAAGTGTCACTTGGCACATATGATGACAGAATCACTCAGCTGCTCTCTATGGTTCCCATAATTCCTAAAAGGGGTTGAAGTGGTTCTGTGTCAAAGATATGCATGTAGAAGCAACAGAATCAATTTGTGTTTGAAAGGGGGATGTTTTTAATTAGGTTGTGGTGTGTGGAAGAGCAAAAACTGCTGGGAAGATGTTGCATGGACATTTTTCCTCAACTTTAAGAAGTCGAACTAGCAGCAACTTCTTACCTTCAGTTAGCTTATTAATGCACACAGTTTCAATTCTACAGTGAATATGATGAAGCTTGTTGGATCCATGTGATAGTGTTTGTATACTGGTCCCATTTGTGAAATCAACTGCACTATTATTTTAAAGTTGCCCGTCTCTTTAACCTTGTTTCAAGGTCGTCTTACCTTGATTTCTCTGGTTCACAGGTTCAAAAGTATAAATTTTCTCCAGTGTATTTAACTGTTGTTCCACTAAGATGATGTGGTGGTCAGTTTGCTTACCCATGCCGAACACATTTTGATAGTTCACTTGAAAACTGTCAGCCTCCAGTTCTGAGTGGGAAAATTGCAGGATCCCTTTATTAAGACTATCACTATTCTTATACTTAACTCCTCTTTCAAGTTTAATCCTCTTTATCGTTCCAGGACTCCAACATGGGGGAAATGAGGGATATGAGTAGAAAGCAGTACTCGTGTGAGCCTGTCTAGCTTCATGGAGCAACAGCTCCACTATGGAAGTGCTTCTGCACTTGAGTGCTGGTTGGGGCATTGGTTATGTGCTGCAATAGTCTGACACCCATTATGTGGCTTGTGAAGATATTGACTCCCAGTCAAGGAGCTTGTATGGCAGACCCACCATGCATTCACATTTTAAGGAATTGCTAGAATACCATATATACCAGACCCCAGGTCTTTTTGTTTTGTAACTGTAGCTTGTACTGTTTACCGATGGCCTCATTTTTCTCATGTACTCATCTAACCTAAACTTTTCTAGGTATTTATACGTGGGATGTAGAAGGCAGAAAATATTTTGATTTCTTGAGCGCTTACAGTGCTGTGAATCAAGGTCACTGTCATCCAAAGATTGTGGAAGCTCTGAAATCTCAAGCTGAGAAATTGACCCTTACCTCTCGGGCATTCTACAATGATGTACTTGGTGAATATGAAGAGTATATCACCAAAATGTTCAACTACAGCAAAGTTCTTCCAATGAACACAGGTACTGTCCTCCCGTCTCTGTTTTACCCCCTACATGTAAAAGAGTTACTCTTATAAAGGAACAAAAATTACAAGTGGCCAAATTGCACATATATGGTTCTTTATTTTAGGGGTGGAAGCTGGAGAAACTGCCTGTAAACTGGCTCGCAAGTGGGCATACACTGTAAAGGGAATTCCAAAATACAAAGCAAAGATTATTTTTGCAGGTATGTGAAGTTCTCATAAGAGCTTGTTTTTCAGGGGAGAAGAGAAGATGCCCTATCATAATAGAACCCCAAGCATAGGCTAAAACACTGTAGTCTTCTATGGTATGATGATTACACCATAGTATCTTTAATGTCCGAATCTCTCCTGTTCATTGAATTGGGTTGTAATGGCTGCCTTTACCTGTGAATGCCCCTGGCAGCTCAGTGCAGTGCTGCTGTTACGTCTCTGCCTCAGTTTTCCCAAATGAAGGTTTTCATAAATCCACTGTAGCTTGTATATTGGACAGCACCCTTCAAGGATCTAATTTATTCAACCCCAAAGGCAGAACATTACATGAATAGGCCTCTCTCTGAGTATCTCTAGCTGCAGGGAGGAGGGGCTAAATCAACCCTAGTCTGTCCACTCCAGTTATGTTCAAGGTCCCTTACCTGCAAGGCCTTTGTCACACAGAACCCTCTTCTGGAGTCAGGGACTTCTTGGTGCTAGCTGGGAAGGGTCTTGCTTCTTGGGTCAAGGTTCCCCACAGCAACTGAACCTCAAGGACAGCATATAATTCCTTTAACCTAGGACTTCTGCTGTTACCTTGTGAAGTGGTTCATGGGAGCCAGCTTTCTCTGAGATCTAGGATTCATAGTCCTTTTCTTCTGGAAACTCTTCCATCCAGGAGTATTATCCCATTGCTGGCAAGCCCCTCTCACCTTCTGCCCCACAAGAAGCCTTCTCTATAGGAGCTTTCTCTTTGTGTACTCTGGGAACTGTTCCTCTCCTAGGAGCCTCTGTTCTCCTAGCTTCCTGCACTGGCTGTAGATTTCCTTTTATCATGCCTAGGTGCTTCCCTCCTGATTAACTGTCTCCCAGTTACTCAATGTGCTAATTAGTCCCAAGTGAACCTGAGTTACCTCATTCCCCCTTATGGCACCTATCAGAGGTAGGCTGAGCTCTTGACCCCTTCAGAGGGCCAGCTACCCTCTGACATGGGTCAGTTGTAGGTTGTGAAATCTTAAATCTATCTATCTATCTATGATCCCAACTGATTATCAGGAATTTTTAAAAAATTCATGTAATATAAATAACATATATTGTCTTAATAGAAAGACTTTTTAAAAGCAGGAGTTGAAAATTAATTCTTCCTTGCCTTCCATTCAGAGTTCAGGATACTGTTTTCTTGGCAAAAGTTGATACTGCATGTATCAACAAGACAATGAATATAGTTCCCTGTTTTGTTATTAGGTGCTTGTGATGTGATGTCATCTGTTGCAGGGGCAAAAGAACTATGAACTCAGGTCCTGGAAGGTAGAAAGTCTTCAGTTTTCCTTTCCATATTATAGAAGATACATATTCAGTGTATGTCTACAATAAAATGAAAGCTTTTTTTTTTTTTTACACACTTTTAAAATTACTTTTCTAAAATCAGCTGCATGGTTGGTAGCAATTTTCACTGGGAGGCAGTCAGCCTCTTATGAGACTACATCACAGCCCCTGGATACCACTGCTGATGTGTTAAAGCACAAACCATATTTGCTGCCCTCACCCTCTCCAAAGCCTACCTGTCATCTTCATGCAGCTTCCAGCAAGTTAGAGGTTTCTGAAATGGCTGCTAAACCCAGAGTTCAAGACTTCAGCATAGAAATCTCAGCAGTTGGGATGAGGCTTTCATACCAGATGTAGCAGGAGTTGCCATTTCGGCAATAAAACTACATTGTATACAGTCTTAATTATGTAGTGACTATAACAGGAACCTTGAGTTAATACTGGGAGCTGGAATTGTCTGATGTTACCTTCTAATGCACAATGCATTCTATAAGCAGAACAGGGACATGTTACTTGTGATTGAGAAAAGTGCATACATAGCGTAAAAAAATCTCGTTTCTGTATAGCTATAATTACTGAACTTTGGCTCCCTTTGGTCACAGAATGCTGTTTTAAAACAATATTAAAATGTCAGGCAATGATTTTGTTAAATTTATCTTTTGACAACTGCAGTAGTAGAAAAGTTTTAAGACTACTTCTGGCACTTGGTGCACATGGTGCTTAAACCATAAATCTTTGAATCATTAGTAGAGATGGGTGAAATTTTTTGCACAACTCTTTTTGGTGAAAAATGCAGATTCAGTGGCACAAACATTTTGTAAGGTTATGTCAATTTCATCAAATTGTTTCAGTTGAAAAAACCTTAAAAAAAATCCAGTAAAAATGAAAATATTTTGTTCTGACACTTTGTAAACAACTTTCCATTTCAGATTTCCCTTTAACTTTATTTAACCCTTCCCCCCCAAACATAATTAAAAATGCTTGAAATCTAAACAAAACATTTTATTTTGGTTGAAGGAAACGTTTCATTTGACCCAAAACAAACATTTTTTTTATTTTTTCAGAATTGCCAGTGAACCGAAAAATCTGTTATTCGCCCAGCTCTAATCAATAGTTATGCTTTTGTAGCCTAATTGAATGCAAGTAAGTTTATAAATGCTTTTTAAAGTCTGGAGTTTAGTAATACATTGTCCTCTGAAGAGACAGATGCCAGAGTGCATGGAAGTTATAAACAATTGATTTTTTTCATATATTTTTAACTTACAGTATTTAAATAGTGCAGTTTAACAAGTACTTTCCCATCATGAGGGGCATATTCTACTTATATGAATTCCCCATCACCATAATATCTCAGCACCTGCAAATTATCTAAAACAGAAATAATCCCTCTCTTTGTGAAAGGTAAGTGTTGTGGAGGGATTGTAGAGACAATGTCCAGCTAGCTAGGGCCAGTCCTCTTGAGGGTTTTGAACACCATGGCAGAGTACTTAAGGTGGATTTTCTACTGGATAGGGGACCTGAGAGCAGAGCACTAGGGTGATGTGTGTTAAGTAGACAAACTGTGGCATGTTATACCAATTCAAACTTATTTTGCTGTGTGGTGCTTTGATCCTAGATGCGTGAGTTGTAGTAACCAAGGTTACAGATCATGTATGTGTGTCTCACTATAGTAACATGGCTGCTGTAACAATCCAGGGGGTCTTCAGAACTCAGGCATTGCTGCAGTGCAGGGGTGGTTCTGGCTATGCCCCTTATGTTGGGGACCAGAAGGAAGGCTGTCTACAGCTGGCTTTATGAGCTCTACAGCACCTGGGGATTTCCCCCAGGATTCCTAACTGGCTAAATCTGCTGACTTTTATGGCCCCTTTACACCAGCAAATTGGCACAAAGAGTGGATTAATTTTTGTCACTGATTTTTTTTTTTTTAATTATCATTTAAGTCAGCAAGGAGGAAACCTTGATTTAAATCTATTTTAATCTTGTTTTGCATTTGTACTTTTTATTTTCAGAAAGAAAGGTTCAATCTCATTTGTTGGTATAACTATTAAAACATGTTGATTTGCAACCAGATATACTCTTTGCAGTATATTTGGTACTACTTTTTGGTAACGAGAAGGATACATTATATCTATACACTTATTAAAGCAATTATATGTTTTAACATACATTCTGATTGTTACTTTTTACAAGCAGGGGTTACATTTAGAAAATGGTGAATGAAGCACTTCTTATTTACAAGGTGATTTTTTTTCAATGCAGGACTTGTGTCAAGCTGAATCGGACGGAAATTAGAATTCAACTAATGTATAACAGCATTTTTTTTAGTTAAATAAAACTACCTAAATGTGCTGGGTACATAGGAAAAATACGTTTATAAAATATTTTGTTTTTAAAGCTGTTTTATTAAACAAAAGAAGCATTATCAGTAGTTAGTGGATTGACAGATTGTTTCTGGTTACCCTGTACTAAACAGGTTAGGTACCTAACTCCCATAGAAATTAATGGGAGTTAGGTTCCTTACCTGCCTCTGTGCTTTTTGAAAATCCCACGAGGTTAGGCACTGAAGTGCCTAATTACCTTTGTAAATCTTGCCCCATGTCTTTCAAATTCTTAGAATTAGTAGATCTCATCCTCTCCCTCCTGATTTTGATTTATAAATTGGAAGAGGAAATCAAGCTTTCTTGCTTTTTCAGTTCCCAATTGGTTTCTTAACTTTGAATGAACTAGCACAGATGAGGAAAATATTCTGTCTGCCCTGCTTAGCTAAATTGAAACCACAAGTAATTATGGCAAAAGCTGTTCTGCACAACTGAAAATGTAAAGTGCTTACGTTTGTAAAAATGTAAATGCAAGCATTTGCTCCTTTGTAAAGACTGATGATAGTATACTTAGTGCAATACATGGCATTTATAAAGCTTGAGTTAATCTCAAAAATTAAACAATGTTTTCCCCTAATTCTGTGTATAATTTAAACATTCGCATAATATTTTTTCTCCTGCATCGTCTGTTTTCTCCTGTGATGTGGCATGTTTTTTTTTTTTTTTTTTTTTTGTTTCTGGTGCCTTTCATATAGCAATGGGGAGAGAAATAGTCTTAGTGTGTTTTGTAAACTCATAAATTAGCAAAGGGCCTCAGATATTAAATAATTCATTTAAAAAAATAAAAATCAACCAGCTTGAAGTCTGGTTGCTGCCGCATCACCAGTACTGACTGTTGGCTGACTGGTGTACTTTACGTGATTCTAACCATCTCATAGCTGAAAACATATAATTCTGTCGGCCAAGTGCTACAGTTGAATGCCTTTACAAGTGTTAAATATCTATTCTTCCCCCCCTCCTTCTAGCTGGGAACTTCTGGGGCAGAACAATGTCTGCTGTCTCTAGCTCTACAGATCCAACTAGTTATGATGGGTTTGGACCATTTATGCCAGGTTTTGAAGTAATTCCGTACAATGACCTTCCAGCTCTTGAGGTATTTCACAATATCTTCCTCTAAAATATCATTCTTAATCTCTCCTTGTAGGTATAGTAAATTCTGATGCAAAGAAAGTGAACATGGTTTATCCTTGGAACAAATGTTTATAACTACAAAATATCATGTTTTGTACTTGTTTAGTTTTTTTTGCGGTTTTTGTTTTAGAACCCAAAGGGAGAATTATACTACCTGCAGTAGATTGTTCATGACATGAGTGAAGAGTATCATGTATATCTGTAACTGCAGAAGGAATTTGGATAGGCAGAATAAATACAAAAATTGAAACTTCGATGTTAGTCCCAATACCCTCACCTACTTTTCTGTCAAATGGCTTTTCAATGGCCAAATGATTAGGCCTGACATTTGAATGTAAGTCACTTCCTATAGCACAATGTCCCCCAAAACCATGCTGGGGTGGTATTTTACTTACTTAACTGAAGTGCCAGCACCATTTCTTGCAGCATCCTGGGTTTTCTTGGGAGGTTTCCCGTCAAGCTACTGGCCAAGCTTGGCCCTGCATTGTTTGAGAGCTGACAACCTCAAAACTCAACCTATGATTGTTAGCCCAAATAAATAAGTGCTTCTTAGATGCTGGATTAATAGCCTCAGAGACTGAAGGCTTCCATTTAGCCATAACACAAGTAAAGCTCAGTGGGGTGCAAGATTTACCATCTGCCTTTCTCATATACTTTAGCCATGATCTGGAGACAACACTTAAAGGGGTGAGAGGTTAGTTTGGTATCTGTGCCAACAAGGATGCCAGTGGTTTGGAGAGGAGGTGGAGATTGATGTAGTAGAGATGTTTGTTTCTTAAGAACTCGACTGAGACTACATACTTAATTCTTACAGAAACAAAGTTTTTCAGTATTTTTAGTTGCTTTGAGGATAAGATAGTCTATCCAATTTTGAATCATCTTCCTTCATGGTGGAAGCTCTGTTTTTATCTGATTTCAGTCAACTTCGTTCAGGTTCTGGAGGTGCTTTGAGCTGTGGTCTGTAACTTAAACTCATACTTATTTTGTCTGATAATAAACATACATTGGTTGTGTTATTAATGGGAGGCTCTGACTATCTCTTTCTGGGTGGCTGAGGTGCAAGCATCTCATACTGGCAATTTTTGGGTCTTTGCTTAAGAAAACTTCTCCTAATGCTGACAAATCTTGCCAGTTCTAACCTTGTCTCTACCCTTATGGGGGAAAGCTTGTTGAGAAAGCTGTAGCAAAACCCCTCTATGAATGCTTAGTCTCTGAGTTTCCTCCAACTTTTAAGGCTTGAATCTGTGTTTACATGTCTGCAGACCGTGCTATGGAATGATAAAGCTGCACTTGAATGGCTCCATTCTTGAGAGGAGATCCAGGAGCTACTATTGTTCAATTGCTTTTCTCTCACACGAGGTTAACCAAGTTAATATGTTTAACTGATTTGATAAGCCACTTGTCTGGGTGCCCAACCCCTTTTAAGTCTTCTAGTCTCTTATGCATGCAAACAGACTAATTTTTTGAGGCACATGGTGATGTATGCTTAGGTATTGGAGACTGAAATCTAGCCTTTAGTCCTTCATGCCAATAAATGTTAAAATACATTGTTAATGTGACCCAAAATACTTATCTAAGGTAGAAATTTCAGGTTAGATTTAGGTTCTGTTATAGGGATTCATCTATTTCCATGATTAACTTCAGTAAATGATTTTTTTTTTCCTCCTTTCAATCCACATGTCCTTCATAGCGTGCACTTCAGGATCCAAACATAGCAGCTTTCATGGTTGAACCAATTCAAGGTGAAGCAGGTGTGGTTGTCCCTGATGAAGGTTATCTACCAGGAGTGCAAGAGCTCTGCACAAAACACAATGTAAGTAATTCATTTGAGCTAAATACTTTAAAATACATCCTGCTAAAGTTGAGTATTTACCAGAATCTTGGCCTGTAAGGCCCTTGTAAATAATTGATGCATTTAAGTCAAAATGTTGAGGCCTTTGTGTATTATTAAACCATATGTTTTCTTCCAGTATAAATGAGGAGACTGCCTAACAGTGCCTTTTTCAGATTCTTCATGACAAGCCATTACAGTATTTTGGAGCGGTAGTAGTTAATACTTAGGTCATTAGTGTGTTATCTAATTATTAACTTCTTAAATTTCATAGTGATGGGAATCAAAATTTGTGGGCTAGATCTAACATGATGTGTCTGAGTAAAATCAAGTGTGTCATGGTATTAACAGTAGTCAAGATGAAATGGAAGTGTAAAGCATTTGAGTTTGTCCTTTTTTTTTTTTTTTTTTTTTTTTAATTAATTCTGTGCCTCGAGAAATATAGCTGCTGTTGAGGAATAATGCTAGCAAGCCAAAAGCTGTGTTCAGTCTCTTGGTGCCAGAGGCATACCTCCTAATTATCCATGTAATGGACAGGTTTCAAATAACACAACTGACAAAGTTCACTGGCACAGGTGCAAGCTACTCATGACTGCGTCCAACCCCGGATCTGCATTTCGTATAAACACAATGGGCCAGGCTAATCAGTGGTGTAAGTGGATGCACTCTCTCAAATTATTGGAATTGTCTGTTTATCCCCTCAGTGAATTGAGTCAATGAGACAACAGCTGCCATTGCAGATCCTGCCATCCAGATAACATCATTTGGGATCAGGATGCACATGGAATTCTGGTTTCCTCCAGAAGCTCATAAGAGAGTGGTCCAAAAATTAATGCATAGCTAGTACTACTTTAGGCCTCTGTAAAGCACTTAATTAAAATTAATATCCCACATGCATCTGTTAGTCTCTTTTGCCTGACAGCGATTGTCTTATGGTCTCCCTGTTCAACCATTTTGTACGGGAAACCCAAACAATGCATCCTCTTCATAGTGGAGTATCTGCTCCACAATCCCTCTTTTTAAAGTGAGGACAAATACAATACCAGCAATTAGATTTTTATGCATAATACACAATTATCTCCTTCTCCAGACATAGTCAATGCTTCTCTCTCCTTAGGCTGTCATCTTCTTCCTCCTCCTCCCTGAGCATTTTTCCATGCAGCAACGTGACTATAGGTTGCATCTCCGGATAAAGTAATTTAAGATGGTAGTGTTTGTAATCTATTTTATTACAAGACCAACAGACTTACTACCTAGGGCTGTCAAAAGTGCTCAGCATTAGCCTGCTTCTGCTCCCATTGCAGTCACTGAATTAACTTCAGTGGGAGTAGAGTTAGACCAATGATGAGGGCTTTTGAAAATATTACCCCTTGTGAAACTATTTTATATAGAACTTCAGGTGTTATAACAATGTGGAATCTGCTAAATGTAGAAGAGAATTCTTGTCTGCCCAAAACAAGTCTTAATGTAAAAATTACCATATAGTACGTCGAGCAGTCATTACAGTCAGTGTGTCATGAAAACAATGGGTTTTCAGGAGTTTTGCAGAGGCAAAAGAAAGGTGCTTGGTTTAGGTTAGTTGGCAGGTATTTCAGGTAACTGGGGTGACTTTGCTATGTTGTGTGTTAACTTTCTGAAAGATCAGTATGTCTAAATCTTAATTCGATATCTGAGTAAACTGTCATTCATTGTTGAATTTTTGTGAAGGTTCTGTTTATTGCTGATGAAATACAGACTGGCTTAGCTAGAACTGGGAAAATGCTGGCTGTTGACCATGAAAATGTGAGACCTGACCTGGTGCTGCTTGGAAAGGCCCTTTCTGGTGGCTTATATCCTGTAAGTAGCAAAACACTGTTTCAGTTTAAACTAACCGCTCATATTGGAGAGACTGTGTTGTCACAAACTAAAATGTAAAATTGGTCTGATATGTGGCATTCTTGGGAAGGTGATGTACATATAGGAATAACTGCTTCCAGAATTATGAGGTACTCTGAACCAGATACCCTAACTTGCTAGAAATACAGGTGAAATTCATGACTTACACAATTTATTAGTTGCTTGTCCAACTGTTAGTATAGTAAGCACTATATATTAATGATTGGACTAATGGTATTCCTGCCAAAAGAGCAGGGCCATTTGCTATCATCTTCCAAGCCAACCACTGAGACTTGTTCTTTGGAGGATTGGCTTCCAAATAAGTATAAACGGTATGAACTATCCTAGTTCTTATGATGGTCATTTAAGGTACAGTGGTTCTGACATTCAAAGTACTGGAGTATGTCACTTGTGTCTCATTGAATGTTATCTTAACAACTGTAACTATCAAATGTTAAGGGCAGGATTCTGCTCTGTGTCAGAGTACTAATCATTCTATGCTCCTATTCTCATAGAACTATTTCATTGCTATTTCTGTGCTGAGCTGAATGAACTTGGAAAGCTGAAGAAAATTCTCACACACACACACATTAAAATGGCTTTTGTTAAAGATTTGTTTCTGAGTGAGCATTAGTCTTGATCTTGTTTTAGTTGTCTAGAATGCCCATGTGAACTGGCTTAAATGGCTCTAATGTAATGAAATTCCTGCTGAGTAGGAAAGCTACAACCAGTAATTAAGCATTACTGCTAACTGGAGCTCTGTCTGAGCTGTTAATCAGAATACTGAATATTAAAATCCCCCCAAATGCTAAACAATGCAAAGTGCTTCTCATATCTACTAAGACATTATACAGTACCTGTGTAGTTAAGTGGGTTGTATATAGGCTTGGCAGAATTTGTTCTTGATTATTTTTTATAATTTCAATGTTTATTTTTAAGCTTTTTTCAGTTTATCTTTTTATTTTTAAATTTTCACAGTTGCAGGAAATTATGGGGGGATAAGACAATGGGGGATTAGACAATTATTTAATGACAGTAGACATTGATTCATAAAGTTAAAGCTTTTTAAACTATTAAAACACAAATTGCCAACATTATGTCAAAGTAAATATCCTTACATCAAACTGAGTTCTCAAGCTGAGTTCTTCTTTCTTTGCCTATATGTATATTGCTATTATCACTGAAAATACTGTTTCATCAGTTTGTGTATGCATGGTGAAATCAATGTTTACTGACATTTACTGATATAAATCTAATTCTTCCAAGCTTAGTTATATTGTGTCATATGACTGCTAGACAGCCTCTCCATCTATACAGATCTGTAGATGTGGAATTTATAGAGGAATGTGGATGTTTGTAACAAACTATGCAGATTGAGAACTACCAATTTCTAGGTACTGAAGAAAGTCTGGTCTAAGTGTAAAATTATTTTGATCATTACATATATGCAAATGAATTGATGGACATTCCCAATTTTTAGGTATCAGCAGTACTGTGTGATGATGAAATTATGCTGACCATTAAGCCAGGTGAACATGGATCTACATACGGAGGAAATCCATTAGCCTGCCGTGTGGCTATGGCAGCACTTGAGGTATGTAGGTTCTAGCTAAGGTTTTGAAATTCCAGGGACAACGTTAAATTTGATAGGGTTAGAACGGAAAATTGCTTATGTTTCAATGATATACACATCGACTTTTGCTAAAGTGTAAACAATGGAGAATAATGACTTCAAAGTTTTACTAAATAAGCAGCATTTCTAGTGGTGCTGTCCATTTGAATTCTAGGTTTAGATAGGAATGGAAAACTGATGGTAGCTTACTATAACTTGTATATATTGACTGTTACAACACACATTCTGAAATAACTGCTAGAAATTTATCTGCTACTTTCTGTTAATTTTACTGTTTTAAAATTCTTAAATATTCCAATAGAAAAAAGTTGGGGATGATAATGCTTTACATATCAGCTTTGTCTAGTGGAAGACCAAATATTTCAATGGCATTATTTAGTAATTATTAATAAATAGTTATTAATAATAACTAATTATTAATAATTATTTAATTATTTAATAATAATATTTATTAATTATTAGTATTAATAAAATAACATTCTCCTATGCCATTTTTAATAAAAAAGCTTCTAAATTTTGTCGTCATAATAGACTAACATCCTTCTACACACTAATAAAGTTAGTTTACTCAAACATCTGTGGTGTCACAATTCAAAACAGATGTTGTTACAATATCATGTCAAGGAATCCATGTTTTAAGAATTATTTAATGTAAGTTTCCCACTAAATCATGAAGCTTTTTTTTTTTTAAAGTATTGTCCAATATATAGATTCAGGAAAATTAATGGATTAATAGATTGTGTCTTCGAAGAGTGTCCACCTGCTTGTGTGGAGTTAAAAAAAAAAAGTCAACGTAACAGGCAAAAGAAGGCAGAGTTTAGATTAAAAGTTCAGAGCAATCCACAGCTTGTCTGCATGAAGTATTAAGGACTCCTAATGTACAGTAATCAGCTTGGATGGTCAGCCTCCACCATGATTTTTCTAGCAGATATGTTTTTTTTATACCCCAAAACTAAGTGCTGTACTTGGTAATATTTCATTTTTATACGTACCAGTATGGTGTATTCCACCTTAGCAGAGAGACTGAAACAACCAAAAAGCCCTTCAGTTATCTTCAGCTTCAACTTCTTTTTAGGTGATTGAAGAAGAAAGCTTAAGTGAAAATGCAGAAGCAATGGGCAACCTATTAAGAAGTGAGCTCATGAAGACTCCATCAGACATTGTGACCTGTGTAAGAGGAAAAGGATTACTAAATGCTATTGTTATCCGTGAAACTAAAGGTAAGAAAACTCTCAACCAGTTGCAAACCAAAGTGAGTGACAGGTTTTTAACTTGACTTGCAGATATTGTGTGAAATGGAGGATGAGTTAATTACAGCACCTTGGGTTTCAAATCATGGCTAACTCATCTTACTCTCCAGTGGCAGTGTCTCCGTACAACTGTATGTTTCTGGCAAGAGATACTTTCAAGCAGAAAAAGCTGGTTAGTTTATGTCACATCAACCATTGTAAATTCCCACAGACATGACAAATGCTAAACTATCCAACCAATATAGGCAACAGACATCACACATCTTTATCACTGTCAATAAACACCCTCCCAGCTAATTGCCCAAACAAAACTGGATGGAACAGATAGAGATGTCGTTTGTACTGTGCCCTGAAAGTCAATCCCAGCCACACACAGAGGGAATAGCTTTTAGAGTTGAAGGCACACTATTAGCATGCATTGCTGCTGTACTCCCAGGTTGTCAGTCCTGGAATAAAGAGGTAAAGTGTCACAAATGAGTACAATGAGGCATTGGGAGGGGAAGAGATGACCCCTGAGAAAAATCAGTTTCCAGGGACTAACACCTTGAGTTGCACCTGAAAGTGGCTTAAAAGCCAGTGCAGAATACAGAGTAGTGCTTGTCATATGCTCTCATTAATTTTTTCTGCTGATTCTGGTCCTGTTGCTTTCTGTGGTAAAGTGCTGCAGGGAAATACTGCAGTTACCTTGGTAGTTTTAAGACCTAATGCACTGATTTAGGTATATCATATGCACCTTATTTGTAACCTCTGTTCAGCCCTCCTCCTCTCTCTTTCTCCACTTTGTTTATATATAGATTTTAGCATCTGGGCACCTAAAAATTACAGGGTTTTTTTTTTGGGAAGGAGGAGAGGGTCTAGATGGATAGTAATCTCATCAGAGCAAGGGATATGTGTTTTATGGAGGACAAAACTTTTGGATGCTCCATTCCGGTCTGTTTTATATCTAGCCAATATAGTCCAGAATAAATTTTATCTTATTTCTGTGTCAAGTTCTCAGTAGCAGAATAGCAGAAAACCTATGCTGGAGATAAAATATGGATTGCCACTGTCCCATGTGTGCAGTCCTAACATTTACCTGGGAAGTAGCTCATAGCTGGCCACTCCATTTAAGATAAAGAACACTGCGTATGTAATCTAATTACTGTACTGCCAGACAGCAGAGAGGCTGCAGTCTGGTACCACACACTACAAGTTAACATGGTGACATTTAATATGCTGTAGCATAATTTTTTTTTTTTTTTTTTTTTTGGCTTTAGACTATGATGCCTGGAAAGTGTGTCTGCGGCTTCGTGATAATGGACTTCTCGCCAAACCCACACATGGTGATATCATCAGGCTGGCACCCCCACTTGTGATCAAGGAGGATGAAATCAGAGAGTGCATTGAAATCATTCATAAAACCATTCTGTCTTTCTGAAGACATGTTGTTTCAGCACATCACCTTGGGTCAACTAGCAGATGCATTTGAAAGATGTGCTATAAAGACCCCACTCTGAAAGCAAACCTCCACTCCCGTATATCTTAAAGGACTTATACTTCTAAAACTTAGTTATGTTTAGGTATTTAAATTTTAATGGATCAGAAGAAGGTAAATCATGACTCTGAAATTTCCAATCTCTTGTGACTATTTGCAAATGAAGAAGTGAAGCTATATTCAACCAATTATGTACTGTATGCTTTAACTTAAACTTCTTGACAGGAGTCTGTATGTAGACATCTCTTAAATTGCTGAAGGTCTCAGCCAAAGTTTAATGTGTAATTTACACATATTTTAATAATAAACATTCCCTTTTATATAACTGCACAAAGCTTTGTATTTGGAATTTTATCTCACTTGATGCAGTACTTGTAGGACTCAATCTCTTGCTGTGGACGCTATTGGTTGTCATGCCGAGAAATCCTGGCTCCCATCCTCAAAGCATCAAGAATAGCATAATTTTTCTGTTCTTCTTTTGCAATTTATAAAAAGGCATCTAACCATAAAGGTTTGATAAACTGGATGTTCTACCTGTAAATGTGTCACAGACCAGCTTATACTCTGTATGTAAAATCTCTTGAATGTATGACAATAATAGACATTGTTTTCAAGAATGTGATCTCAGTGTTCTGTTTTACAGATTGTGAAACCAATCAGTGTACAGATCTTGGTTTGCCATTCTAAAACTGTTATCCTTCTATAATTTGATGTTTATTTACATTAAAATAAATACATCTTCTATCAAGAAATGTCCATGTTCAGTTAAAACTGTTAATGTATTAAAAAAGGATTAGTCTAACTTGAACCTTACAAGAGCTTTTCTTAGTAGCTATGGCCAAGTAGCTCCTTCATATTAATGAATATCCCATCTGTTTGCAGCCACCTTAACACTGGAGGTTTCTGCTTTACTTTCCTTCAGGACTAGTGTTTCTAATCCTTCCTGCCTTTTGGAAATTGCTGGGTATAGTATTAAACACGCACATGTGATAGTCACTGCTAATCTTTCACTAGGATACTCCTTGGTCCTGGTTAATCAGTCTCCCTTCTTTGAGTGCTTGTTTATGTCAATTCCAATCAGGTGTGTATGAGCCGCATGCAAGAGAGATGGAAGATTTTTCCCCTAGCAGTACCCATAGGGTTGGCTTAGGCGACCCCTGAAGTTGTGCCTTCTTGGCACCCAATATAGGGCCCTGCCGACCCAACTCCCCCTCAGTTCCTTCTTACCACTGGTGATGGCTAGCTGGAACTTCTCTCGCTTTTGCAAGTGCCTTTAGCAGTGTCCCACTGTCAGCTGTATAAAGTTAGATTATTAGTTAGTAGTATTAGTAGATTCTTTACGTTTCCATGGTGGGGGTTCCCCCCCTCCATTTTGTTCCCCAACACCAGGGCATGCCTCGGTTGCCAGGGTTCAAATCATGTGAAGTCTGCAGGAAATTGATGCCGAAGAGTGACCCGCACACTTCTTGTTTGAAGTGCTTCAGTGGGAGTCGCCAAAAAGACAAATGCTGCATTTGCAAGGGGTTTCGGCCGAGGACCCTTAAGGATCGGGAGAAGAGACAGAATTCTCCTCATGGAGGCAGCCATCCATCCACAGTCTAATCCCGGGTCGGCGGAGCCCATGCTGAGCGCTGCTTCCTCTGCATGCAGCGCACTGGCACCAAGAAACGAGGCTAAGAACTCCTGGCACCAACATGGTGGTGAACATAAGACTTCTGGCGGACAAGTATCATTCGTCCCTGATGCCTCTATGCCACTCATCCTGGATTACCTTCTCCATCTCAAGCAGCAGGGGCTATCCATGTTGTCAATAAGGGTTCACTTGGCCACCATCTCTGCTTTCCATCCAGGAGCAGAGGGCCGGTCAGTGTTCGCCAACCCTGTGGTCAGCCATACCTGCAAGTCAGACAGCCGGTCCCAGCTTGGGACCTCAACCTGGTCCTTTCCAGACTGATGGGGCCTCCTTTTGAACCCGTGGAGACATGGTCCCTGCTCTACCTCTCATATAAGGTGGCGTTTCTAGTGGCAATAGCCTCAGCCAGGAGGGTGTCTGAGCTCAAGGCCTAACATCAGAACTTCCTTACACCGTCTTCTGTAAGGACAAGGTTCAGCTCAGGCCTTACCCAGCTTTCCTCCTAAAGGTTGTCTCCCAATTTCACATCAACCAGGATACCTTCCTCCCAGTGTTCTATCCTAAGCTGCACTCAAGCGGTAGGGAGCAGAGGCTTCACTTGCTGGATGTCTGCAGAGTGTTAGCCTTCTACAGCGAGAGAACAAAGCCATTCCAAAAGTTCATCCAACTATTTGTGGCTGTGCCAGACAGAATGAAAGGTCTTACAGTCTCCTCTCAATGTGTTTTGTCATGGATCACTTCCTGCATCCGAGAGTGCTACAACCTGGCAGGGGTACTTGCCCCTCCGATCACTGCGCACTTCACCAGGGTGCAGGCCTCTTCAGTGGCGTTCCTGGTGCAGGTACTCAACCCAGGAAATAGTCAGAGCAGCGACATGATCCTCCATACACCCTTTCATCACACATTGTGCAATCACCCAGCAGGTCAGAGATGACGCGGCCTTTGGTAGAGTGATACTCCAATCGGGGGACAACTCCGACCCCGCCTCCAGAATTTAGGCTTGTGATTCACCTGATTGGAATTAACATGAACAAGCACTCGAAGAAGAAAAAACGGTAACTCACGTTCTCATAACTGTTCTTCAAGATGTGGTGTTCATGTCCATTCCAATACCCTCCCTCCTACCCCTCTGTCGGAGTACCCGGCAAGAAGGAACTGTGGGGGGGTCGGGTTGGCAGGGCCCTATATTTGTTGCCATAAAGACGCGACTCCAGGGGTGCCCTGGCCGACCCTACAGATACTGCTGGGGGAAAAATCTTCTAGCTGTTGTGCACGGTGGCATGCGCACAGCTGATTGGAATGCACATGAACAGCACATCTCGAAGAACAGCAGTTACGAGAGGGCGAGTAACCGTTTTTTCTTGGACCATGTAATGCAGTTCCCACTGAGGTAGGGCAGTGGTTAGTCAATGCCATGCATCTCATGCTTTAAAAAATTCCTTTCTCAGTTTGCCCAGTGCAAAGACTTCCTACTAACTATGAACCAGGACTACTAAATAGTAGCAGAGTATATAAAAATGGTGTACACGGATCTTGCAAAGGCAACATTAAGTTGGTGGTTATTTATGGAAGTGAACAGGACTAGAGAACCTTATGCTGCCTCACAATGTACATTATTTTGGAAAAAGGGATGGGATGAATATCAGCTGTGGATGAGTAAAAATGAGAGTGAAGTTTTCCTTAAAGGTGAATATGTATTTGAGAGAGAGAGAGAGAGACATAATGGTGATTGTTGGGTTTGGAGATAAGGGACAAAATGCCGGAAGGTGTGGCTTGATGTCAATAGCACTTAGAGGTGCAAGATTGCCAGGTAATATAAACAGGGCTAATGGTATAACAGAAAGAAAGTGGTATATAATCCATGACTGACTAAGTCCCTTCAAAAAGTAAATCATGGAGCCTTGTAGCACCATGGAGAGTAGGTGGAAGCAGGACCTCGGATTCCTATAAATCTTAGTGACTTGTGTGTTTGTTTGGTGTCAGATGTTTTTATCTCAAGTCTGATCCTAGAGCCTAGCACAGAAGTTTACCTTCTCCATGCATCATAGTCACTTAGTAACAAACATAACACATCCTGCCTTTTGTTTAAGGCTCTCAGACCTGCTATCATTACTAAGCTAGTGCTATAAACATACTTGGCAGGACATCTATACAACTTGGGGAAGAAGGAAAGCAAACTAACCCCATCTCGGTTCCTTTTATTTAAAAGGGTGGAGACGGTCAAGATGTTGGAGAACCTCCCAGGCAGAGAGGATATATTCCATTCATCATCAATAAAAGACTCGGGAGGGCGCTCCAGCAAGATAGTAGCAACAGTTAGGATGACACTAGGACATATCAAAATTCCTTCTCTCCCCACTGCCCCACTGCTCAAAGGGGCAAAGTCATAATACGGTTAGACTCCCACCTACTCTATGTGTGCGCATGCGCATTATGGATTTTTCCCTTGGTAAAATTGTTCTCTCTCTGCTTCTCTTGTTCCTCCTTTAATAGGCATAGCTGTAATCTCTCCAGTTTATGGATATAAATAATGGATAGTCTTGTTTTTAAAAAACCAAACAGAACAAAAAAGCAACCCTCCTGTTTCATTTTCCGGAATTTTAGTTTGGTTTAGAAATTTTCTTCAAGGTGGTTCTTATACAAAAAAAGCAGTAGACAACGAACCTGTTACTTTACCTCTTCCTTCCATAAATTCAATGTCTGAGCATGTATGCTCCCTTGACATAGTCCTGAGGCATACTAAGCCTATGCCATAGGCCACTCTGCCGCACAACATCCTGAACGTGTCAGAAGTGTCTATGGTGGAACAAACCCTCTTAGTTGTATTTCAACAGCAAAGTTACTGGCTTTGATTTTTACTTCAGTTAAGGAGAAAAACATGTCCTCAGTTGCTTTCTTTCTCCACATTTTGCAGTAGCTACTGCTTGTTTATTCCCTGTCTCTTTCAACTTTCCTTCAGCAGATGGAGCCAAAAGCTCAGCTTTGTGCTGAAAGCTAAGTCATGGGTGTAGCATTAGTGGAAATTGCTCCTGTTTTGGGCTTGCTTCTGATCTTTGATAAAGCTGGGAAAAGCCACACAAACACCACTGCATCTGTGTGTGCTATGCAGGCAGAGGGACTTAGTGTATGGTGAGGTAGTGAAGCTTTGTATGGATGGGGCTGTGAAAAGGAGACTAATTTAGCTAAATTCAAATTGCCACTGTTTTACAAATTAGGTCATTTAAAAAGTATACTCTAAAAAGTGCAAAGAAAATTACTTGTAAGAGCTCTCAAAGTAAACTCATAAGCGCATTTTGGGTTTTCTTATTGCATCCTAGTTTTATAGGTAGAGGAGATTTTTTTTAAAAAATCAATCAATCTATCCCTCCAGCAAGGTGGAATTATTCATCAGTGTTATTCTCCCCCATAAAGATTACTAAAAAATACTGTGTGATTCATACCTGTCAACATGTGAAGGCTATAACTAGGGAAATCTTGGAAGAAAAGTAGGGCTACTGAAATACCAACAGACCCTGGTTGTCAGCATGTGGGATCAAACCAGGGACCTCAGTTCATGAGCCGTTACTGCATGAGCTAAAAACCATATCATGCTTAGCTAAGGCTGTAGAGCAGACTCATTAACCTCTCGTTAGGTGGGACAGAACACCACACCCAGGAGGTGTGTGGGTTACACTACACCTTTTAATAACACAGAAATACAGGGACTGGGGGACCTTTTTGTGAGATGAAGAGGGCAAACTTATAAATATTTTGTTCAAAAGAATGGGACTGGCACTCCTAAATCAGGACAGTTAGCTTGTGGGGATGTAATCTCCGTGTCTGATTATTACAAAGTATACACATCTGTGTGACTGTTCAATCCAGTGATCTACTGGAAAATATTTTTTATGATGTAAAAAGGGATGTTTTACGTAATGTACGCTCATCCTAAGGCAGGAACTGCAGAGGAGGAGCTAACGATACCAGCAATGTTCTGCAGTTAAAGAATCCTAGTCATAAGTCACTTGTGTTTTAACAGAAACATGGCAAAACTACTGAGACATTACTATGCGCCTGGGGTCTCAGCATCTGTGCCAGATGCCAGACAGCAATTGCTTTTTAAATTTTCTTTCCTGTACTGCAAAGCACTGTGGGAACTGGACAGCTATAAAGCCCTACTCCAAAGGGAGTTTAGACACTCTGAGCTAGATGGGGTCAAGGACGAATTGCTTGAGGTTGGGTTGCTTCTTGAAAATGCTCCTTTGTTTTTCTTCCAAATACTTGTAAACATGCTTTTTATTTCATACTTTAGGCAGCTGGGGTTTTCATCTAATATCCTATCATGCTGACAGTAACACAGACCAGATAATACTGGCCTGTAGTGAATTCTGTTGATGTGTATGGAAAATCCCTCTTGTTGTTCCTCTTCCCTAATCTTTTGTCTGTCTTTATGTGCATAAAGTGAAGGCTCACACTGAGGGTACTTTGGGACAGTGACTCTGCTGGCTGGAAAATGCCCAGCACATTCGTGGTACTATCGCAAATAAGACTGCAGCTTACTCCTATTCACCTTGCTCATACAAGGAGTCCCATTAATTTCCCAAGGTTTAGGCTACATAATACTCCTCAGGAATATGAACCCTAAAGATAACACAGTGCCCAACAGTGTAATTTAACCATGTTCAAACTTTCACCTCTTTTCCAGTATCCTACAAATCATAGGGACTATTCTAAAGTTAACTCATTTATTCAAAATGAATAAAGATCTTAAATGAAAGGTGTAAAGAAAATTGTAAATAAAATTTAGCTTGAAATAATTCAGAGTAAAAGGAAATATGTAAAATTAGTGTTCTTCTAACATACATCGCTGCTACTAGAGGTGGGGAATATAAATATGCAAGCTGGAAAACACTTTAGGAAATCTAGTCCATCCATCTGTCATATTTCTCCAGAGTAGGCACTGAGACTGGGCTTGCTTGGCGTGGGGAGAAACAGGAACTGGCCCCACAGTAGTAACTGTGATTAGCATTATGTCTATAGAAATAATCTCTGGAGGAAACAAGAACTTAAATAGCCTATCCAACCTGGGCAGTCTCAGGTGCAATATCATTATCTACATTTTCCATAGCATACCCCAGCAATAGCGTATCCCATAGTTGGCCAGTATAAACAGCAACAGTTGGTTTTTCAGCATTATAGGCGTGACCAGCCTCATTGAGGATACTGCAAAGTTTGCTTCATATTTGTAAAGTATTTGAGATCTTAGCATGAGATACACTTCCGTAGTGCTTTGAACTATTACTAAATATATTTATGGTAACCGCTGTTAAATTATATCCCATTGGTTGGGGATATTATTGCTTTGCTTCGCTGAATGGGGTTATAGGTATCAGGGTCTGTTTTCTAGCATTCCCTCATATTTTTTCTTTTGACTTGTCCCCAAGTAGCAATCAGAGAGTAGCTGGTTTGCACAGACATTAAATATGAATTACTTGATATTTCGAAAGCTTTTGTTTTTTAAAAATGTGATGACTATTACAGTTTCCCGCAAAGGGCACTGTTTTCCACACTGATGGACGCATAATATCTGAGGGAATCATAAAGACTTCAGCTATTATCTTGAACTCTGATCAGGCACACATTTTGTCACGAGATAAAGTCAAAAAGCTTACCCAATCTGATTATAACTGAGCATCCTTCCTTTGAACACGGTCTTAAGCAACAAAGATAAAATATGTTCCACGGGATCCCATGTATTCTGACATCCCACGTGGATGTAGGATGAGGATTTTGTATTTATTTGTATATTCATGTGAAGTGTTATCTAGATGCAGAAGCCCTCAACTTTACATGCTGTGTGTCAAATGTGAAACACGTCATAAACACAGCTAAATATCCAGCAGAAAATCAGTGGCCATATTGTGTTACAAAGGGATAAATTCATAAATATTATGATGGAAGTTGAGTGAACCTCATTGGTCGGTGTAATACATGCCCTTCGTTCGGGATAAGTGTGAGAGCAGCTTACCTACTTTTTTGGAATAACATAGCTGATGCAATGGAGGAGCCACTGCCCAAAACACAGAGCAGGCCTCATGCAAGACGAGTCAGAAACTGAGCTATGTGCACAGAGGCGTTTTGTTAGGTGTTGTTTGATGGAGATGTATCTGTTCGTTAGTAGAAGCAGGCAGAGACATGCACCCAAAACCCAAGCAGACAGCAATATAAAGCATCGGTAACTTTGTTCTGAGAGAGAGATAAGAGTTTTTTAAGCAGAGTGATAGTTGGCTTAGAACGGTGAGCAAAGAAATGGTTTCCTGCTGTGTTCAGGGCAACAGGATTTTACAAACATTCTGTGTAAATAAATGGGATTGAATCAACCAAATCCCTGACATCAATTTCTCCTCCTAACAGAAAGAACCTGCAAGATCCCAAGTATTGCCTCACTGCTTTGGGCAAAAGGGGTAGCTATATGTTGCACTTAGACATCAATTTCCACCCAAAAAGCCCAAAGCACTTGCAAATATTAATCATTTTTAGACTTCCATGTGAGATTGGGAAGTATTAATCATTCCCTTTTTACAGCTTGGGAATTGAGGCATAGGGAAATTAAGTGACTTGCTGAAGGTTACAGACAAAGTCTGTGTCGGAGACAGGAATGGAACCTAGATCTCCTGCCTCCTCTGTGTTAAACACAGAGGCATCCAAGACGAAGGCTGGGCTTTTGGTTAGGACTCTGGTCTGAGACTCCTGAGATTTGGGCTCAAAACCCAGCTCTGATGCACGCTTTCGATCTAACTTTTGGCAAGATGTTTAGTCTCTCTCTGCCTCAGTGTCCCATCTGTAAACTGGGGCTAACGATACTTCCTGTCTCCCTGCCATCTGTCTGTCATGTCTAATTAGATCGGAAACTCTTTGGGGCAGGAACTGTCTTGTACTATGGATATGTTCAGTGCCTGGAACAATGGGGACTTAATCTCATTTAGGGCCTCTAATAGAAATAATCATCACGTAAACAGTGCCAGCGTGAATAGGACTGAAATCTGTTTTTATTGCCATGGTATTAAAACATAGTCTTCAAAGGAGAATAGTCAGAAAAAATAAAGAACCAATTAAACAATATCGTGAACAGGTTCTTCTCCATTGGCTTCAATAGCATTGTGTCCTGCTACAGCAGGGCTGACTTCGTCCCAGAGGGAGGACAAATCTGAGCATGAACCAGAGCTATATAACTAGGTGATTTTGTATTGTCTGAACAGCTTACAGTAAATGTCACACAATCTGAGGAGAGGCAGAGGAATGAGGTCTTGCTGATATACTTCCTGATCTCTTATACTCACATCTGCAGGGAACAGCTCCTTCCTATCAAGGTTAGTCACTTTTAGGCACTGTGAGAAAATGACTGGTATTTGCATGCTAGCTGGACTGTGAACAAAGCAAAGGTTTGAGCTCCTAGTTCTGAAGTTAACCTTCAAAAGCACAAAAATAAAAACGAGATTAAAACCATCCCAGGCAGGCATTCCTGTGCAGACAATCAATTTCCAGGGATGATATCTGCATTATGAAAGACATTAGACCAGTGGTGGGCAACCTGCGGCCCGCGGGCTGCATGTGGCCCATCAGGGTAATCTGATTGTGGGCCGCGAGACATTTTGTTGACTTTGACCATCTGCAGGCATGACCCCCCCACAGCTTCCAGTGGCTGCGGTTTGCTGTTCCTGGCCAATGGGAGCTGCTGGGGGCCGTGCCTGCAGATGGTCAACGTCCACAAAATGTCTCGCGGCCCGCAATCAGATTATCTTGATGGGCCGCATGCTTGCTCACCAGTGCATTTGACTGATGCAGATAGTGGCCTTCCCAAGTACCAGTGCTTCTTGCTAGAGAAGGAGATAATGCAAACATGAAATTCTAAAAGCATTGTCCTGCATGCCCTTGTGTGAAGATGAACTGAAAGTATTTTATGAATGCAATTACTACATGGTTCCTTCCAAGATGATTATCGCCAGTAATAATTCCTTTCTTACATCTGCAGGCATGAGTCGTAGAGTTGTTAACTATGCCAAACAATTTTAATTTCTTAAAATTTAATTGCCTTTGTTGCATAGGCAGGATGCATTTTGTTTGCTTTTCGTTCATCAGGCAGTTTGTCAGCACAGGCTCTCTCTTTCTGTCTCAGTAGTGGATACTCTTCTGGGTTGGCAGGTTAGCCATGGCCTACCCAGTTTTGAATCAGATGCATTACAGTTTTCCTTCACTAGTGTCAATCAGTTCTGAATGTTCCTTTCCATGTCAGTTTCACCTGCCCACTTCTTGATAGGACTAGCATGGACAGAGTTTAATTGTACCTGCTGGGTTAGTGATTGTAGTGTGAATGTCTATCCTGAAAAACTATAGGGCTCTAGCTGGTGGCAGATGGCACATCTAACAGATCAGCTGGTGCATGAATAAATTTCAATTTATAAGCCGCAACCCCGATTCCAGTCCCTCTTGTTTTTACATTCAGATACCGTACTAAGGATCCTATTCTCTGCCAGTCACTGTCATGAGTGGTTGCATAGCCATCCCTATCGGGGTGGAGGGTGACAGATATTAGGGTGGTACCATATTTTGAACCCAAGAATGAGTCTTGCTCTGCCAGTACCACCATAATGCATTCTGTGCTTGTTTGCAGAGAGTTCAGCATTATGGAGAGACAGGAGCACGGGGACTAGCAAAGGAAAGAGTACAGATGCTCTCTGCAGACTAAACTGTACCAGGGAAAGGTAAGGAGATGGCATAGGGTGAGGAGTGGAACTGGGACTATGGATGAGGGGAGGGGTTGGAGGAAAAAACCCTCAAGTGTGAGTCATGGAAAATATCAAATTTCTTAAGAACCACCCAAATTGAGGTAAATTCATGGTCTAAACCTGTGACCCTTCATGAGGGTGGGGAGTCAGGGTGGGATTGTGGTATGGTGTGAGATGCTTTACTACATCTGCATCTTGTCCCAAGATCAAGCCCTTACTGAAGTACTAGAGTGCAGAGGCAAATTAGACAAACGATAAATGCTTTCTATTAGGGACTACATTCAACTGATTTTAATTCAGAATACATGAGTTTGAGCAGGAATGTTTTGGCTACATCCAGGACTCTGCAGACTATTGAGTGGTAATGGGCCAAATCAATAGCAATAATAATAATAATTAATAATAAAAAGATTCTGGCCTTCAAATTCTGCAGTCTCAGAATTGTGGCATTGCCTTGGCCCTGCCCCCCCACAATAAGAAACCCTTTGCTGATGGTATGTGGGCCAAACTTTACCGTTAGTTGCACCATGCAACCCCAGTGAAATGATTTTGTGATGGTTACAGGTGTCACTGATGTCAGAATTTGGCCCCAGTGTTGAAATCCCAGTGACGAATGGAGGTATAAAATGACCAGCCTTACAAATACATCATGTTATTTACATGCATTTGAGGATCCCGGCCTAAAGAAAATGAAGTAGCCTAAAGCCTGAACATATTTTGGGACAGACCTTACTTCCCCTTTGCCGCCGCTTCCTCATCCTCGCTGTGTTCATCAGCACTTTGTGTCTGGCATGGCCACTGAGATTTCAATTACATATTGATAAAATAACCTGGAAGACATTTATTTGCATATGTGGCATGCTGTCTGCGTCCCAGCTGCCCATGAAGCCCTGCGGAACGCAGCCTCAAGGTGAATGAGATCCAGAGAGAAAAGCAGGGCACTAAACAAAACTTACATGACTGACCTGTTGCCGCTTTCAACAGTCCTTTGCTTTTTGTTTCTCTTTGGAGAGCTAAATCAATGCCATTACACAGCTTCTGTACGAGCGCATTAAAATGAATCCTGAACGTGGTCAGCATCTCCATGAAGCAATATGAAATGCAGTGGATGTGGCAGAGTGGAGACTCGGAGAAGAATCAATTGGATCAGTTCATGAAACGACACAGGAAAAAAAACTCTGGAACTCTCTGTGCAATTACGGAACATATGAATGTGCAAACAGACAAATGCTTCATCCAGGATCAGAGGCACATAATGGCACAATGAAACCCTCCCTGCTGGGTCATCTTGTTATACACTTACTCCAGAGATGATCCAATCGCTCACATATCCCTTCATATCTCTCTGATAACATCTAATTAGGGCCTGATCCGAAGTCATTAGGACTATTCACAAGCCAAAGTAAACACATTCTTAAGTGTTTTGCTAGAGTGGAAGCAGAATGCTCGGCACTTTGCAGCATCAAGCCCCTTAATACACAAGAAATGCCACTGATTTCTTGAGGCTCCATGCTTTGGAGGATGCGTGCAGACTTGCAAATACTTGGCTGAATGCTTTTGCCTCCCTTGCTACTAGATAAGGGAGTTATAAATCGCCTGGTCTAAATCCTCTTCCAGTAGGTTGGAAACCATAGTGCCAGCCAGGTCAGTTAGAATAAGGGCAGGTTCAGGGAAGTCTTTCAAAAGATAACACCTTGAACAAATCAGAAAACAAAGCAAAAACACCCTGCTGATTAGATTGTTAGCCATTCAGGGCAGGGATTTGCTTTGTCCTATTTGTGTACTGCACTCAGCCCAGTGGGGTCCTGATCCCAATATAAGTATCATACAAGTATTTAATAAGAATAATAGGGAAGGGCAACAATGCTCATGGAACAGAAGAGCTTCAAAACTTCACAAGCCATTTTGGGAGAGTGGTGAAACTAGCTAGCGCACACAACCCCTTTTCTGTCATTTAAACCTGGGGTGCTTTCAAGGTTGATTCAAAAAGAGGACAGGACAGCATGTTTTCCTAGTTAAGAGGAAGCCAGTCAAAGTGCTAGGTTGACACAAGTGCTAGGTTGACACATCCTCTTTATAGTATTTGGACTGGAGATAATTTATATTAGAAATTCTCTCTTTGTCTTTCACTTTCCGTTCGATTTTTTTTCCTCTCTGCACCATCCCTGCTCCTACTTTACAGTCTCTTCTAGCACAATGTGAATCAAATAACATCCAAGTTATGGCCCACCTTTTCACCCCACAGGTTTGGGTGAGTTAGTTATTAAGCAAAATAAATTTGCCAATCCTGACTCCTAGAAGTGATTCATAGTTCTCTTACACTGTCCTCTACAGAGGCATGGGCTGAGGTGTTGGGGTATATTTGAGAGGGTGATGTTGAAGAAAAGATAAAGGTAACTGAAGACAAGATTGCTACTTCAGTCCTGCCACTGAAAGCTTTTAAATTAAGGAGGCAGATTAATCACTGAGACAGTATGAAGAATATTAAGACTATGATCGTGGTTCATTTGCTAATTACCTAACTCTAAACAGGCAATTAACACTAAAAACACATTATAGTAACATGGATGTCCTTCAGTCCATATTGCTGTATCCCCCAGCCACTATCTTACGATTATTGCTGTATGACAGTAATTCAAACATCTGTTCACAAAAGCATATCTCAGCATATTAAAGCATTTCTCTTCATTCACACATAAGCTGAAGGATTTGCACGGAGATGGGGGAAAAAGAAAGCAATCTAACATTATAACTGTGGCTTAGATGAGCACATAAATTTAAATTAAAATCCAAAATTAGATGCTGGTTAGAGTTCAAATCAGATTCCTCAGGTGGGAAAACTTTCTCCACTCAAACAGATTTTTCTCTAGCATTGGCCTCCCAAAATAGCAATATGTATATTTTTTTCTGTACCTTACCCACAGATCAGCAGGACACAGAAGAATTGATGCCAACATCTGAAACGGAAAGTCATATTTCTTGGACACCAAACCTTGTCTTTTGCCTACTTACAATGGCCAAAGATCGGGAAGAACTAAATTCCTCTGGTTCTTATATATTTAATGGACCAACTGGTGTATATCAGCACAGATGCAAATCAACTGAGCAATGTTGATTTACATCAGCAGAAAATATGGCCCAATCTTTCTTGCTGCTGTTAACTTCATTTTCTCCTCTTGACTCTGTTTAAAACCTACCTTCTTTACTGTGGCTGTTCAACATACAGCTGCATCCTGAGCTGCTTTTACTCTAATTAATTCTTCTAAGCCGTCCCCAGACAGCTGGGGGCTGGAACCAAAACTCCGGAACTAATCACCTGAAACTTTACAATATTTGGTCCAGACTACACAGCTGGTTGATATTATCTAACATGAGTCAAACCAATAGTCTGAATCCGAGCACCTTAAACTTTGGGTATGTTTGGACCAAAGAACAAACAAACCAACAACAGCAACATCCTCACTTTCTCTTTATCTCAGACCTCAAACTCCATAAAGCCAGGTGCAGAGAGTTGGCTCAGATTCATCCCTGGTGTATTTGTATTAAAGTCAGGGATGAATTTGGTTCATTAGGTCTTGTCAGAAAAGTGCCCGGGACCACACACATCATGGAAATGTTGGAAACAATCTCGGGACCTAGATCCTGAAGAAGTGTACAGTCCTTGTGTTGGAGGGTAAAGCGAGGAGTGACAGAGTGGAGTGCATGACCACTGGGTGAAACTCACTGTGTTGGATAAGCACAAGGCCACTGACATCCCAGTTAAATCCTCAAGGACTTCAGTAGCACATAGGCCGCTGCACAGGAGTGAGTTTCGCCCATGAAGAGGAGTATAGAGAAAAGGGCAAGGCGAGAAGGCAATAGTAAGGCTTCCAAGTGGCAAGAGTCCATAGTTTAAGTCCCACAACATTCAGATTATTGCAAAGGGAGTAAGAAACACTGTTAGAAAGAACTACTCAGGTAGGTCCAGACTTCGTTACAACACTCAGTGCAGCTAGCTACACTGAGCCACTGTGTGTGTGTGTGTCTAGATTATGGGGCTGACCCTGCACCCAGACTTGTATGGCACAGACTCATCTTTGTGCTGGAGCAGGCACCAGGCCCTGGATGAAGAAGAGGCAGCTAGTGCCTCCCAATTTCAAGGGCCACCTGTGCGGTGGAGGGAACTAGTTCAGCCCCCAGTGCAGACTAGAGCAGCCTTCAGGATGTCACTGCACTGTGTCTCTGTTGCAATGGGCCATTGCAGGAGTACAGAAAAAAACAGGGTATAGGAGTGCCTTGGCGTCTCTGCCCTGCCCACCCTTGCTCCACTCAAGACCCACCTCCATGTATCCCCTGATGCCTCTATGCCAGTGGTGGGCAACCTGCAGCCCGCAGGCCGCATGTGGCCCATCAGGGTAATCCGCTGGCAGGCCGCCAGACAGTTTGTTTACATTTGCATGGCCACCCGCAGCTCCCAGTGGCCGCGGTTCACCATTGCCGGCCAAATGGTTGCCCATCACTGCTCTGTGTCCTCTGTGCTACCAGGACAGGAGCCATGGGAGAATGGGACTCCAGTGGAGGCAGCCCAAAGCTGGCTGAGTTGCTCTGTGTATGGCATATGGGCAGGGGTGAAAGTAAGTTAGAGGACTTACCGGTACGCCGGAGTCCTGAGCAGGGGGCGTGGCCTCAAGAGGAAGAGGCAGGGCCTTAAATCCCTGGGCCCTTTAAATCAAGATTTAAAGGGCCTGGGGCTCCAGCTGCGGTAGTGGCGGCTGGGAGCCCGGGGCCCTTTAAATCACCCCCGAGCTACCAGCTGCAGAGGTGGCTGGGAGCCCCGGGGCTCGGGGGTGATTTAAAGGGCCCAGGGCTCCAGCTGCTGCTACTGCAGCAGAGCCCCTGGCCCTTTAAATCACTGAAGAGCCCTGGGAGCTCCTGGCTGCCACCGCTACCCCGGGGCTCTGGGCTCTGGCAGAGCTTTAAAGGGCCTGGGGCTCCGCTGTGGTAGTGGCTGCCAGAGCCCCGAGCCCTTTAAATCCCCGCCTGAGCCCTGCTGCCCGAGCCCTGGGGTAGCGGCAGCAGGGCTCTGGCAGGGATTTAAAGGGCCCCGGGGCTCCAGCCACCACTACTGCCCCAGCCCTTTAAATCCGTTCCGGGGCCCTGCTGCCGCTACCCCAGGGCTTCGGCAGCAGGGCTCAGGCGGGGATTTAAAGGGCTTGGGGCTCCGGCAGCCGTTACCACCCTGGCCCTTTAAATCCCCTCCGGAGCCCCATCGCCGCTACCCCAGGGCTTTAAATTGCCGTCTGGGAAAGCCGGTCCCAGTATGGTGCACTGGCTCTTACCGGTATGCTGTACCGGGGCGTACCGGCTTACTTTCACCTCTGCATATGGGCCTTCTGTACCATTTTCAGTCATCAGTGGGTGGGAGAACTTCTAGGCACCCTGTGGTGCCTTTGCATCTTCCTAGCTGCACTGAGCAATGGTTATAGTCTCCCTAGTGCAATGGGACCACTATGAGCCTGGCCCTATGGGACCGGGCCCTAGCTCTGTAGCAGCTTGGCTTTTATATTGATATTGAAGCTGTCGGACGAGCTCTTTGTAGTCTCTTTGTGAGATTCCTCATATCTTGCTGACAGCCAATGGACCAATAATTTAGTTGTACATCGTAGGATATGACCCCCCAGATGACGAAAACAACATGGCTCTTGATAACAGAAATAGGAAAAATCAAGATGAGAAGGTATGAGGCCAGAGGAGATAAAGTGGACAGCTGACGTATCTGAAGGCAGCTTTCACAGGAGAAATAAACTCCTCAGTTATCTCACATGTCCTGTACCTCCCAATGTGTTTCTTGGGGAGCTGAAGAGATTACGAGTGATACTGTTTGGCTGATGTCACAAGAGGTCGGGGTAATACTCTCTTATTGACATCTGTGCCAGCAATAATAGCTATGCAGTGAAGATACTTCAATGAGGGTTGCTAAAGGCTCAGTGCTTGAGGAGTTAGATGAATGGAGCACTTACAGAAAAGTGCTACAAAGCTAATGTTTTAAACTTTTTAAGGTAGGAAGAGTAAGGGTCAAATCCTGTAATCATATCTGCACTGCAGTATTTTGCAAGTGTGTGAAATATATTGCTTCACCCCCAAGACTGCAGTATCTATGGCCAGGGAATAGCTTGGCAGTATGATGTCCACCAATTACAATACCATTGCTCTGCATTGATATTGGTGATACTTCACCTGAGCTTGTTTGTGTGTGTCCAGGTGTCATGCCACTGTCTTTTCTAATCCCGACAACAACACTGCTCTAATACCATCAACACAAAGCTGATGTTTTGGAGGGCAAGATTTCATTCATAGATTCAAAATTTATAAGGCCAGAGGGACCACTCTGATCATCTAGTCTGACCTCTTGTATAAGACAAGCCTTAGTGTACTTCCCTGAATTAATTCCCGTTTGAACTAGAGCATATCGTTGAGAAAAACATGGAATCTTAAGTTACAAAATTCCAGTGATGGAGAATCCATCATAACTTTTGGTAGGTTGTTTGAATGGTTACTTATTTTATATTATATTACTTATTGTTAAAAGTTGGCAACTTATTTTGAGTCTGGATTTGCCTAGCTTCCACTTCCAGCCATTTGATTTTGTTGTACCTTTCTCTAGACTGAAAAGCCCTCCGCTATCAAATTTCTTTCCCCCATGTAGGTACTTATTAACTGTGATCAAATCACTCCTCAACCTTCTCTTTGTTATGCTAAATAGCTTGGATCATGTAAGGCATATTTTCTAATCATACTCCTGGCTCTTCTCTGAACCTCTCCAATTTATCAACATCCTTCTTGATTTGTAGATACCAGCACTGGACACAGTATTCCAGCAGCTGTTGCTTCAGTGCCAAATTCAGCAGTAAAATAACCTCTCTATTCCTACTTGAGAGCCCCCTGTTTAAGGATCCACGGATTTCATAAGCCCTTTTGGTCACAATGTTGTACTGGGAGCTCATATTTAGCTGATTATCCATCCCACCTAAATCTTTTTCAGAGTCTCTGCTTTCTAGGATAGAGACCCCCATCCTGTAAGTTTGGCCTATATCCTTTGTTCTTAGATGTATAAATCTACAACTGGCTGTTTGAAAACACATATTATTTGCTTGCAGCCAGTTTATTAAGCAATCCAGATTGCTCTGCAACAGTGACCTGCCCTCTTCATTATTTACTACTCTCCCAATTTGTGTCACCTGCAGACTTTATCAGTGATGATTTTATGTTTTCTTCCAGGTCATTGATGAAAATGTTAAATAGTTTAGGCCCAAGTTAAAGCTGATCTTAGACAGATCACTGTCTGCAAATGTGTACAGAACAAACATTCACTTTATTATCTGTGTGACCAAATATAACCTCAGTGCAATACCATATATTGTATAGCACTGGTAATATACTGCAGTGTGTCCACTGCATGTGGCCATCATGTTCCCTCTGTTATACAGATGTGCTGGGTCATGTTCCACATCTGACCTGGTTCAACCACATCTGGGCCCCTCTGCAAAGCCATTCAGAAGGCAGCACAAGGGTCAGTGTACAATTCACCAGCAGGTCCTGACTTGTGTATCTCTGCATTTGCGGGTCAGAGGGCAATCTTGCGGGTGGGGGTGGGGGCAGAGAATCTGTGCTCAACTTGTGGATGTGTCTTTGGGGCTAAAGGGTGGAGGTTTCCTGTTGCAGAGAAAGAGGAAATGTTTGGTGTGATATGCCTTAGCCTGACCCTGCTTCAGTGTACATCAAGAAAACCTGAAACAATACAAAGAGGATTACTTTTCCATATACCTTATGGCTCCCCTGCAGTACCTCCCACATCGTCCATTTTCAGACAACACGGGGCATGCTGCCACAGCTTTGTGCTGCTCTGGTGACCAAAATCAGTCTTAAACCTACCTGAAATGGCCACTCAAGGATCACCATATGCTGCCATAGTGACTCCTAAATGTTGCCTTCTCTCAGCTCCTGGCACAGGAGGCATGTGCAAGGGAAATGGGACATGGCCAGAGCATCTCTACACCTTGATGATTCCTGGATGACAGGAACAGCCCCAAGGAGTCATGGGCAGTTGATGTAATATACAGCAGGCTTCAGATTGCTCTACACTATCCAGAAGAACTGGATGGATGCCTCCAGGATCAGGAGGTGCAAAGGTCCTATGTCACTAAATACATTCCATTTACCTAGTCCCGCTGTCTCCGGAAAGATTCTGACCTGCAGGTGGAATCTATGTAACGAGCTGCACTTGTGATTAATTTCCTAGTGCATCTTCTACCATTCAACACACACATTTTCTCCTAAGAAAAAGATCTAGTCCTAAAATCCCGCCCTGTACATTTTCAAAGAGTTGCACTGGGTTTTAGTTGGCAGACTCTCACTAACTTTAATAAAAGTCATACAGCAAATACCAGTGCATTGCTGTGGAACATTAAAGCCAGACATTAAAAGTGAAAGACACATTGTTTGGGGCTTATCAATTTTTTTGTTTAAGAATTTTAGAAATTTGCTATTAGTAACATTTCTGGTCAGAGGGGATCCAGACCTATTATTATATTTATGAAGCAAACAAGAAATTTAGCAAGCAGATAATCACTTGCTAACATGTGCTACTGATAATGGAACAGATAATAATGCATGCAAAGTGATGAAGTGAGCTGTTGCTCACAAAAGCTCATGCTCAAATAAATTTGTTAGTCTCTAAGGTGCCACAAGTCCTCCTTCTCTTTTTACTTTTTAAGAACATTTCAAATGGATTTTTGCTATGCTTGCATACAGCGAAACTGCAAGATAACATTCCTGTTAAAAGTTTATTTCTATCAGGCAATAAGTTCTCTAACTTATGTCAACACCCCTACACTTCAGAGACAGTTTCAAACAAGAAGAGAAATCTATGAAAAGCACCTCTCCAGCCCAAAAGAATTCCCCACAAATAGAACCAAACTGCAATTTTACCCAAATAACTCATTATAATATCAAGCATCTGATATAAATAGGGGAAAGGTGGCACAATGAGAGTGGGATTTTCAAGCGTGCTTAATGATAACTTAACTCTGCTCCCGTTCCAGTCAATGGCCTTGAGTGCAATGGGAGCAGAGTTAGGCCAATGCTCAGAGTTTTTGAAAATCCTGCCCTGGGATCCACAGCTAAAAGTTCATACTTGATTTACTTTTGGTGCAGCTCAGTTCCCTTTTGTCCTCTAAACAAGGAGTTCAGTGGTTCAAGACTCACACTAGTCTCTAAGGTGCCACAAGTACTCCTTTTCTTTTTACTAGGAAGAAGGTTCATGTTCATGGCTTACCTGATACTCTGGTGATTAGAGGTGCCATCTCTCAAATAAGGCTTTAACGTCAAGGCTTTTCTGTTATGCTGGATGTCTGGTTATAGTTCCTATAGCACTTTTTGAAAAGAGTGAGGGAAAGTCCTGCTGTCCGGTCTCAAACTTCCTCTCAATAGTTTGTATGTATGTAACCTGCATGTGTTGCAATTTGTTTTCTTGTACAGTTAAATGGAAGTAAATCCCCCACCCAGCTGCATAGGCAGCTGCTGTTTTGCGTGTGGATGCAGCCTACTATAGATGAGACACATACATCGTCCACTCTGTCATGGACACCTGACTGCAGTTTTGTCTTGTGTTCCCAGAATAAAGCAGAAGACATTCTGACTGAAAGTGGAGGGCTGCTTTCTGTTTATGGAAAAACAGCATCAATAACAAGCAAGTTCTAGTGCTCAAGGCAGTATGAGCTATTCCTGGGTCCATTATTGCTGTTCTGTTTGCCCTTGCAGTCATTACATTACCACTTTCTAGCTCATTACTTGCAATATTCTTTGAGATATGGAAATGCTCTATGAAAGTAAATTCTCTTCAATGCTCTTCCTGATTTGTCCCATTGTCTCTTTGTATTTCAGTATGCAGAAGGCAGTAGGTTAAATCACAGAGCTATGCAACACTTAGATTTCTAGATTTATAGATTCCAAGGCCACAAGGGACCATTGTGATCATCTAGTCTGACTTCCTGTACAACACAAGCCATAGAACGTCCCCAAAATAATTATTAGAATATATCTTTTAAAGAAACATCCAGTCTTGATTTAAAAATGGAGAATCCACCATTTTTGCTCCAACAGTTGCTCTAACAGTTAGTTACTCTCACTGTTAAACATTTATGCCTTATTTCCAGTCTGAATGTCTAGCTTCAATTTTCTGCCATTCTATCATATTATACCTTTCTCTGATAGCTTGAAGAGCCTTTTATTAAATATTTGTTCCCCATGTAATTACTTATAGACTATAATCAAATCACCCCTTTAACCTTCTCTTTGCTAAGCAAAATGGATTCTAGGAGTTCAAGCTATCACTATCAGGCACGTTTTCTAACCCTGTAATCATCCTCATGGCTCTTCTCTGAACCTCTCCAATTTATCAACCTCCTTCTTGACTTGTGGACACAAGCACTGGACACAGTATTCCAGCAGTGATTGCACCAGTGTCAAATATAGAAGTAAAATAACCTCTCTACTTCTACTTTAGTTTCTCCTGTTTATGCTTCCAAGGATTGCCTCACCAGCCTGTTTGCCTTCTATGATGAGACAACTGGCTCTGTGGCTATGGGGAAAGCGGTGGATGTGATATTTCTTGACTTTAGCAAAATTTTTGATACGGTCTCCCACAGTATACTTGCCAGCTAGTTAAAAAAGTATGGATTGGATGAATGGACTATAAAGTGGATAGAAATCTGGCTAGATCGTTGGGCTCAACAGGTAGTGATCAAAGGCTCAATGTCTAGTCGGCAGCCAGTATCAAGCAGAGTGCCTCAGGAGTCTGTCCTGGGGCTGGTTTTGTTCAACTTCTTCATTAATGATCTGGATGATGGGATGGATTGTCAGCAAGTTCACGGGGGAGAGGTAGATACACTGGAGGGTAGGGATAGTGTCCAGAGTGACCTACACAAATTGGAGGATTGGGCTAATAGAAATCTGATGAGGTTCAACAAGGACAAGTGCAGAGTCCTGCACTTAGGAAGGAAGAATCCCATACACTGTTACAGGCTGGGGACCGACTGGCTAAGCAGCAGTTCTGCAGAAAAGGACCTGGGGATTACAGTGGATGAGAAGCTGGATATGAGTCAACAGTGTGCCCTTGTTGTCAAGAAGGCTAATGGCATATTGGGCTGCATTTGTAGGAGCATTGCCAGCAGATCGAGGGAAGTGATTATTCGGCACTGGTGAGGCCACATCTGGAGCACTGCATCCAGTTTTGGGCCCCCCACTACAGAAAGGATGTGGACAAATTAGAGAGAGTCCAGCGGAGGGCAACTAAAATGATTAGGGGGCTGGGGCACATGACTTATGAGGAGAGGCTGAGGGAACTGGGCTTATTTAGTCTGAAGAAGAGAAGAGTGAGGGGGGATTTGATAGCAGCCTTCAATTACCTGAAGGGGGGGTTCCAAAGAGGATGGAGCTCAGCTTTTCTCAGTGGTGGCAGATGAGAGAACAAGGAGCAATGGTCTCAAGTTGCAGTGAGTGAGGTCTAAATTGGATATTAGGAAAAACTATTTCACTAGGAGGGAGGTGAAGCACTGGAATGGGTTACCTAGGGAAGTGGTGGAATGTCCATTTTTAGAGGTTTTTAAGGCCTGGCTTGACAAAGCTCTGGCTAGGATGATTTAGTTGGGGATTGGTCCTGCTTTGAGCAGGGGGTTGGACTAGATGACCTCCTAAGGTCCCTTCCAACCCTAATCTTCTATGATTCTATAATTAGCCTTTTGGACACAGTGTCTCACTGGGAGCTCATATTCAGTTGATTATCTACCTCCTCCCCAAATCTTCTTCAGAGACACTGCTTCCCATTTTAGAGACCCCCATCATGTAAGTATGGGCTACATTCTTTGCTCCTAGATATATACATTTACATTTAGCCATATTAAATGCATATTGTTTGCTTTCACCCAGCTTACCAAGCGATCCAGGTTGCTCTGTATCAGTGACCTGTCCTCTTCATTATTTACCACTTTCCCTATTTCCTTTTTATCATCTACACACTTTATCAGTGATGAATTTATGTTTTCTTCTGGGTCATTGAAAAAAATGTTAAATAGAGTAGGTCCAAGAACCAATCCTTGTATAAACTCTCTAGCCACACCCATTTGATGATGATTCTTCATTTACAATTACATTTTGAGGCCTACCAGATAGCCAGATTTTAATCCATTTCACATTTGCCATGTTAATTGAATATTTTTCTAGTTTTTTTTAATCAAAATGTCACCCAATACCAAGTCAAGAGCGCTACAGAAGTCTAAGTGTATTACATCAACACTATCATCTTTAATCAACCATACTTGTAATGCAATCAAAAAAAGATATCAAGTTAGTTTAATAGGATCTATTTTCCATAGACCCAGGTTGATTGACATTTATTACAGTATCTTCCTTTATATATTTACTAATTGAGTACTGTATCAGTTGCTCCATTATTTTTCCGAAGATCGATAATAGACTATGAGGCCTATAATTAACTGGGTCATCAATTAACTGGGTCATCAGCTTTTACCCTTTTTCTATATTAGCACAACATTAACTTTCTTCCAGTATTCTGGAACTTCCCCAGGGTTCCAAGACTTATTGAAAATCAACCATAACGGTCCAGCAAGCTTCTCAGCCAGCTCTTTAAAAACTCTTAGATTCAAGTTATCTGAATCTGCTGATTTTAAAATATCTAACTTTAGTAGTTGCTGTTTAACATCCTCCTGAGATATGAGTGGAATGGAAAGAGTGTTATTATATGATATGACTACATCATCTGTTTTTCCCCAAATACAGAACTGAAATATTTATTGAATACTTCTGCCTTTTTTGCATTATTATTGATGATTCTATCATTTCCCCCTAGTAATGGACCAGTACCATTGATAGTATTATTTTTTTTCCTAATGTACTTTAAAAAACCCCTTTCCTTTTTAGCATACTCAGAGGAGAGCTCTGCAGTCAGCAAGCCAGAATCTTTAGCCAGGTTCTTTAAATATTAACCTGATCCTGAATAAGTAATAAGAATGTACAGTGTAATATGTTAATGTTTTAGTGTAACTTTGCCTTAATGAAAAGTTTCAAAAAAATAAAAAAAATACATAGAAACAATATAACACCCCCTTCTTACTGTCCTTAACTCTGCTGGCCACAGATGTCGCCTTGTGTCCCTTTGCTTCCCTTATCAGTTTTGTACAATTCCTAGTAATGAATATAAATCAGAAGCTATCAGCTTTCTCTCATTTGTTATAAATTGTTCTTTTATTTTTATTAGCTGCCTTCACTTCCCCTCTAAACCAGATACTTTAAACCAATATGGCCTTCTTCCACAATTGTGGCTTTTTGGGGCATCTAGTAAAGTATTCTCAAACAATTCCCAGTTATCATTCACATTTTTCTGATTAAATTCTTCCTGCCAGCTGAGCTGGCTCATAATTGTTTGCAGCTTTGTGAAATTGGCTGCTTTAAAACACCAAGTAGCTATATCACTGATCTGTACTGTATTCTGTTTGCACATTATAAATGTGATCAACATTTCGATCACTTGTTACAAGTTACCATTAATTTTTAGTTCTGGGATCAGTTCCTCTTTATTTGTCAAGACAAGGTCTAATATAGAATTCCCCTGCGTTGGATGCAACACTTTTTGAGTTAGAAAAAAGAAAAGGAGTACTTGTGGCACCTTAGCGATTAACCAATTTATTTGACAGACTCACACGGCTGTTACTCTGAAACCTGTCATTTTTGAGTTAGGAAATTGTCATCTATAATACATCAACCATGCATTTTTAACCTTAACTCTGAATATCTTGCCTTTCATCACTTGATGCCAGAGGCCTAATATTATCTTATTATAGTTTGTGTGTGTTTGTATACAGTATAAATAACAATAGATAGCCCTGAAAGGCCCATAGTGGATACACAACTGAATTTACTCTCAAGGTTCTGCTGTTGTTCATAAACCACTCTAACCAGACTCCCACTGTTTATGATAATGAAAAGAGTCCCTAAACTGAATTGCAGCCTTGTCTAAAATACAGGACTGTCTGTGATCTCATATGTATTGGACAAGGAAGACAACAGCTAACTTGCAGGGATTAAGAAATAATAAAGCAGGTCACAATGAAAAAGCCAAAGTTATATTGCTGGAAATAGGAAGAGAGACTTAATCATAAGAAAAATAATATCTAAATCTGTCAAAAGAGCAATAGCAGGTGGAAATCTATGAATGTCCTTCTTCATAGCATTCCCCATGTATTCTGTTCTCAAGATAACTTTTTATGGCAAACAAGGAAGATCCAATTCTTGTGATTTCTGGCAAGTTCAGCTATTGAGGGGAATAAGCTTATTTTATTTGCTATATTGTTTAGTTTCCTTTTTACACACACAACTTTGCTGTGTTAGCACAGTCTTGTGTTGGCGAATAGAACCTTACACTTCTAGATTCAGAGGTTCTAGAACAATTTGTACAGTGGGGGTGCTGAGAGCCATTGAACCAAACTGTAAACCCTGGATATCATGGAAACCACTTCAAGCCAGGGGGTGCGGCAGCAGCAACCGCAGCACCCCTAGTTCCAGCATCTATGTCTAGATTGCCCATTCACACTCTGCCTGGGGTGCTAGCAAATGATAGTTATTACTGTGACAAAGTAGAGTTTTTTTGTCTGTCTGAATTGTGGATGACTTTAAGAAATTGTCTAATGAAATTATGTCTTGGAAAGTGTGTAGGTATGTGGATCCACCCTGAGTTATCAGGGTTGTGTCATGTCATTGCCAGGCCAGAGTCAATGGTGAGTAATCAGCACTTGGTGATTGTTTATTCAAAGTAAAATACCTTGGGACAATGGGTTTGATCTAGCTATGGGAAGACACTTCCTCCTCCTATGTGAAAGGAGTGGGGATGTGGAAGTAGTGGAAAGTTACCAGGAGGAGAACAAAGGAAGCAGGGGAAACCAGGAGAAGTCTATAAAGGGGTGGGGAGAGAAATGGGGACAGGAGTAGGCAGGCCACCTGTCCGGTATTAAACCAGACACCATTTTGAAGAGCGTGCCATTATGCCTCCATGCAGGGTGACCTTGCAAGCACCAGTTGTCCAAGGTCATGCTGGCAGGGGCAGGCCCTCACTGTTCTTAGAAGTACCAGAATGTCCAGTATTGTGGGAATGCATGAGTACTAGATGCACCAGAGTAATATGAAGGAGGCTGCTGCTGGGGCAGGGTAGGTAATGGGGTGAGAACACAGATTATCTCCCAAGAAAAGGGTGAGCTAGTGAGGGACATTGTGCTTAGCATGTTTTATTGCTGTGTATAATCTGTTCTGTCCTGTGCTTTTCATGCTTAAATATAAGAGCATAAAGATGCTATTGGGCAACCTGTGAGTGTGTGGACTACTTCACAACTACTGTGTGTCCTTGAGAGAGTGAAACTAAACCAGAAGCTACACACCTGTTGGGTGGAGTTCTGGGAGAGAGGTGTGTTTAAGTACTGGGGAGTCAGAAGAATCTGGGCTGTGCCCAGAGAGGCTAGGTGATTGGACAGTAGGTTACAACACTAGGAAGGGTGTGTGTGTGACAGTTAGAATCACAGAAGTGTAGGACGGGAGGGACCTCAATAGGTCACTGTGTCCAGTCCCCAGCACTCAAGGCAGGACTAAGTAATAACTATACCATTCCTGACAAGTGTTTGTCTAACTTGTTCTTAAAAACCTCTAGTGACAGAGATCCCACAACCTCCCTAGGCAATTTGTTCCAGTATTTAACTACCCTGATAGTTAGAAAGTTTTTCCTAATGTCCAACCTAATCTCCCCCCCACTGCAATTTAAGCCCATTGCTTCTTGTCCTATCCTCAGAGGTTAAGGAGAACAACAGAAGGTCTGTGCTCTGAAGTGTGTGTTGGGACCCTGAGATGAGAGATGATGGTTGGATTCTGTTCAGCTTGAAACCCCCCAAGAAATCCAGAACACATGGGCTTGGACTCCCTTCACAGCAATGCTGGTGGGAGGCCACAAAGAGGTGCATGCTAGATCTGTGACCATCACCAAAATTATTTGACCTATGTGAAAAGAGCTTGGTGGTTTAAATCCAATTCCCATAGGACTTGGGTTTACATCATGAAAGCCAACACCATACTTGGCACTGATTGGCACCCTGAGCAAAGTGGCCAAAGATTAATTGGGCCTGGAGACTGAACTGTCTGTTCTCACTAGTCTTTACATGTTGTAATAAACAAACAGAGACAGACTATAGTTATCTTTTGGGTACTAGATAATCTAGAGAGGTGACCACCAGTTCTTGTGGTGATAGAGATTCCACAACCTCCCTAGGCAATTTGTCCAGTTACCCCTATGAACTTCTATTTCAATCACTACTGTCTCCTTTTCTTTGGCCAATTGGAACTTTTTTTTGCTATAGCAAAATGTTGTCCTCATTCATGTCTTCACTATGTGACCAATGTTGTCCCTCTTTATTCAGAGTCATGCCTATAAAACTGTTTAATTCAACTGATGCAAAATTGGGAGGGTTCTATTTCTCACTTCTAAATTCTGCTAATTTTAACATTCCTGGCATATGTGCCTCACTCATAAAATTCAAATTCAAAATATCACTTGCAGGTGATGTAGACCTGGTTTACTTGTTAAAAGTAGCCATTGTTTGCAGTTTGTTATCTGAGTTATATGCCACTTGGAGATCAGGTCTTTGCAGTAAGAGCATCAAATATTGGGTTCTGGGCTGGGCTAGGTACAAAGATTTTCTAAAACAAGCTTAAGAATAGATTGTGCTCTGTTTCTCCTATGTATCTTTTCTCTCATCTTACAATGCAATGAAAAACAGCCAAACAATTGTCACAGATATGTTCTGTCCTGTCTTTGTTAGATATCAGAGAACCAGTGAAATACGGTGTTTTCGTTTTCTGCAGAAGGCAGCTCTATACTCCCTGCAACTGGATTAATAAAATAGTTAAATCATATTTTAAAAGTGATGGAAATGGTGATCCATGTTTTCATGCCTGATTATGTCTGTCTTCCCAATGCCAGACATTACATTGTCCATGATTTTCCTTAAAGAAATATTGACCACAGATATATTTGGTATTAATTTTGCCACAGTTTGCCATCACACACAAATCTCTCTAGATCTATTTATAACTGTGGAGTGGGCATTTCAGCTATAGCTTTTATTTGCTCTTGGCTGTTCTCTCTCACTGCAAAACTTACCTAAGTCTCAGTCATTATGTTCTCTAGTTCAAAAAATTTAAACTTCACAATTGTTAATTATTCAAAGATCTGTGTAATTACTCCTTGAAATACTTTGGGAGCAGGACTAATATCAAACATCATTCATTTAAATCTATAATATCCAAATGTATTAAAAGTCACTGCCTTAGAGGATGACTCACCTGACTTTACCTGCCAAAATACATATTCCTCATCTAATACCAAAAGTATTTTTGCTTTTGAGAGCTTAGTTATCACTCTAACTAATTTCATCAGATAATATTCATGTTTAGTTGAATGGCTTTATTCACATAGATCAATGCATATCCAGACTTGATTTGGGTTTTCAACTACAACCCTAGCATAAACAGTCTGTAGCTTGTTCTACAATTTCAATGACTTCCAGCTTCTCTGGTTTAGCTAATTAATTTTACTTCATTTGTTAAGGAATATTTGTTGGTGGCTAGATCCCTCACTGATTTGTCTGTTTACTAATTTGTCTATTTTAAGGGTATTCATTTTCCAAACAGCCTTGCAATACATCTGAGAATTCTCTTAGCATGTTTCCTTTGCTCTCTGTATGTGATTCTATGACATTTAAGGCAAATACCTTTTTAAGACGACTTCTTAGGAAGATTTTTTTTAGTCCTAAAATGTGCATTTACTGTTTGGAAAATTGTTAAGTTGTAGGTTTCAGAGTAACAGCCGTGTTAGTCTGTATTCGCAAAAAGAAAAGGAGTACTTGTGGCACCTTAGAGACTAACCAATTTATTTGAGCATCCGATGAAGTGAGCTGAGCTTTTCTTTTTGTTAAGTTGTAATAACTACTTGCTCTTTATTTACCCTCAAAGCACATGGGTTTCTGTCTATACTTGTAGATTTGCTTATGTTATGGCTTCATTCTTTGAGGAAGGCTTGGCATGTCAGTTGTGACATGTGTGCCAGTTTTGTCATATTTGGGATATTCAGTTCCAAAAGCATTGATTTAAGATATAGACATATAGTAGGATAAAATTGAAAAAGGGTAATAAGAAAAACCCCTGTATATTGCTTATTTTCTTCACTTTGTTGTTTGTATAAAATCTCTATATTACTCATGAGACATGGTAACTTTCAGCTGGCAAAACAAAGGTGTCCCATTTTCATTTCATAGTCTGTTCTTTCCTAATGAGAGGCTCCTTCTAAGACCTTGACAGATCCATATCCTGCCCAGTGCCAGCCCACAGCCTTGGCCTGTCTCTGCTCCCGCTGATGTCAGCGGTCAAGCTCCCACTGGCCTCAGTGGGAGTAGGACCAGGTCAATGCTGAGCACTTGAAAATCCTACCCTCGGCTCACATGCTGTAGACCTGAAGACGCCTGTTCCCAGGCACTAGGACAGTGTGATTTGTAGGCCCACAGATCTGCAGATGTGTGCTTTTCCACCAGGGATTCTCTGGGGCTGGATAAGCTGCCAGGTATTAAGGGGTATTGAGATATTACCCTCAACATCAGAGGAGTGCTAACACAGGCTGTATGAGGAATTATAATGAGATGCAAAAGAGATAAGATGTACATGATGATACATAACCCTCAAATCAGTCATGTATCTAGACCAAAGTAAATGTCTCTAAATGTTGTAGTCTTGAGGTAAACCCTATTTTCTTTTGCATCCCACAATTCAAGGTTTCTCTCCCATCTCACCCATGATTAAAATGGATATGAATGAGTAGAGAAAGTTAGAAGCCCACAGGAATAAAGGAAATCTATAGAAAGTGTTAGTAAGCTCTGCAGGGATTTCTCCCCATACCTTTGAAATTTCACCAGGGGATTTTTCTTTGGTTTTCTATTGTAGCTGGCACAACTCAGTTCCAGACATTTTGTAAGACACAGAGTGGAAGGATATTCCAGAATTATTAATTATCTTATGACACTGACCTGTCTTTGCTGCTTGACCAAATTTTATCTAAGAATAAATCCCAGGATTCCATCTCACTTAGTCAAATAAATGAACTCATGCTCAGTATTTTAGACTAACTCCTGTTCTAGTCTCTAATTCCTACAACCTTTTAAAATTTAGAACTTTGATCTTTCTAAACCAAATTTGAATGAAGTGATGAAAAACATTGAGCCAAATTCTCTGGTCTTGCTGAACTGTGTATGGCACAGGCTTTGGGTGGGGGAGAAAAGAGGGCTTTAAGACACCTTTATGGCTTCCTGGGGCTGTTTAGCCTGCTCTGCTTTTCTCTTGGCTGCCTATGACCCCAAGTGCCTGATCCATCATCTGGTGATTGCCATGTCCTAGCCACGTTTCTGTCCCCCCAAATATGTTCTCTATACTAGGGGCCATGCAGTGGGTGACACAGAAGCTGTATTCTGGTCTTTTTACTACTGGACTATTCTCCTACACAGGGGAGATTCCCTGCTGGCCAAGTAAGCTGGCTTTAAGGCTTCTTTGCACTTCACTGTATTCATCTCCCTGGATTGTCATGCCAACCACATTATGCCCCCCCCTTGTTTCCCTCCATTGGCTCCCCTGGTCAAACATTAGCTCCCGGTCTTTGTCTCAAGGGCCCCTCACCATTTAGCCCAATGCTATCTATTCGTTTGTTGAACTGTTGACCCTCAACATCAGAGGAGTGAGGTTCTGGAACAGCCTCCCAATAAGAGTTGTGGGGTCAAACCACTTAGTTTTATTAGAGCTGGACAAATTTATGACTGAAATTGTATGACAGGGTTACTTGTGATGCTGGGGAGCAAGGCTCAACTGTCCTGGGGCTCACTTCCAGTTGACAGCTTATGTTCCTAAAACTCATGCTTCAGGGTTTGAGTCGGCCACCAGCAGGGGTCAGGAACAGAGGTATTTTTATCCTCTTCCTCTGAAGTATGAGGGACAGCCATGACTGGGTACTGCGGTGACACTGAACATTCTCTCTCTCTCAAGTGCTTGGCTGGCTGGTTCTTACTCACATGCTCAGGGTCTAACTGATTGCCATATGTGGAGCTGGGAAGGAATTTCCCCCCAGGTCATATTGGCTGCAACCTTGGGGAGGTTTTGTCTTCCCCTGCAGAGTGTGGGTATGGATCATTTGCCAGGATTATCTGGGTATATCTCATTTAATCATTTCCCTGCCATTCCAGGGGCCTTGGCACTGGGGCACCTCGATGCCTCTGGCACTTAATGTCTCGTCTCCTGTGGGTCCCATTTACTCTGGTGTCATTTCTAGTGTAGGGTTTAAGTGTGAAGGTGCTGGAGGGTATTGGTGGCCTCTGATATACATGTGGTCAGACTAGATGATCTAGTGGTCCCTTCTGGCTTTAAATTCTATGACTGACTCACCATTCATACAACCCTCATTTTATCCCCTTCTAAATCCTTCCTCAAAACTTGTCTCATCTGTGATTCTTACTATTAAAGTCGCAGGGCAAGCTATGGTTTAGATCTCTTTGTGTTCCTTTTGAGTGCACATCTCTGGGGCAGCTTTCACTACCGTCCCTCCTCTCTGGGTGGAACCACATGGCTTCACTGCTCTTGGAGTGGATCCCTGGGCTGCAGCTCTTCTGTTTACCAATTGTGAGTGATATCACAACAGGTATAACTGTGTTTGGCACCTGTAAACCCTTGTCCTCCAGGTGCCTACGACCAGCAGCTGATTAAAGTGATCGAAAAACAGCTTCTCCAAAACCCAGCATTATTTATTCACTTATGGGTATATAGCAAGCAGAGAAAAGAGATAAAACAACAAAAAGCTTATCTGACTTGGTCTCACCTAAACCTTATTCTTTCCTTGCAAATTTTGGGTAGGTTCCATTCAGCCCAGACCCCTTCCTTCTGGGCTGGGAGAGAGGAACAAATTCTGACACATTCGCTGTGTCCCTCTGTCAGACTTATTTCCAACTCCTGCTGCTTCCTACTCACACCCCTTCCTCCTGAGGCTGGGATCTGTAATGGTTTAGTTCCCCTTTGATCCTAGGCTCCTGCTTTGAGAAAAGTAATTCTGCTAGCTTGTCTGGAGCTGGGCTGATAGCCATTCCCCAATTAATAGCCCTCCACTGTTCCCTTATGGACCCTGAGTATTGTCTCTGAAGGTAACTTATCTCTGCCATTGTTTCCTTTCCTGTTTGTTTCCCCCTAACAAACTCCTTTGATTTAACTATGTGCAGTGAGGCAGAATAATATCAAGCAGGTAAACTGAAGGACATATGATATTCATAAAAATATAGATATCTCCCTCATTCTCCACACCAATCCCATCTACCCTGGTTAGTCAAATGGAAAGCTGTAATATCTGCTTGTCTGCTAAGCTCTGCTTTACTGTTACCTCGTCCTACCAACCCATTTGTGCGAAGTTTGTCTACAGTGCCTTGTTGAACATGTAGACTGAGAATTCCCTGGGGCAGGAACTGTCTTCTTTTCTTGCGGGTACAGTACCTCACACAATGAGGACTGACCCTCAGATGGGGTTTCTAGACACTGCCACAATACAACTAAATAAAGGGTGGTGCAAAGCAACCAAAACAGAGCACTCATCTGGTTCAGTGTTTTTAATACTTTGAATAACTCAATAACAGCTGAATGGAATTTTCCGAGACTGTCCACAAAACGCCTGCCTGAAATAAGAGGCAGGAGGAGAATTTAAGACCAATGGAAATATTACTCCAAAGAGTTTTATAAGCACCTGAAAATTAGGTCTTATGATGAAAATACCTTGTCACCTTGAACTCTAGTGTCATGGGTGTGTTTGTAAGGAAAACCTTTCTACCTTGGTGATATGCAATATTATTACTAAACATCATTTCTTATAAAGAGAGGAAAGAAATGCAAACCCCTCCTGCTATATCATGACACATTGTTGTACAAAGCATGCCATAGCTGTAGTTCCCAAAAGACAACAGATTCTTTTCCACTTGTCATTCCATGTAAACAGAATTTTACTGAATGGTTCATTAAACTTTTCCACTGTTCTTTACATAGGTTTTTCTGACATTTATAAAACTGGCAGCAAGATAATGTAGATGGATGACTAAACTCTTTACAAGTTTCATACTCCAGATATTCCAAGTCTTCGTTGTGAAGGCAGAGGTAAGTGAAAGACTCATTGTTATACTGTAGCTGTATGTCTGTCCATTATATGTATTTAAAAAGACACAGCTGTGTGTGACACAGGTCAACTGAATACATCCTTTATCTTTGTGCCTGCATGGTGTGTTCATTTCACTGTCAGCTGAAGCACAAAATGGATTGCTCTCATTACCGCAAGAATGAAACTCAATTAAAATAGACTCTTTTGCCATGAGTACTTAAAATAACAGGAGTCTCATCAGTTTGAGAATTCTGGATGACATCAGCAAATTTGTACTCCTGGGGGAATTCTGCACCACCGTGCAGAATTTGTATCCCCCACAGATTTCTTTGCTTCCCCGCAGAAAAATGACTTTCTGATGGGGAAGCAAAGGGAAGACACAAGAGCGGTCATGCGACCCTCCCCGCACTATGTTTCAGGAGCCCAGGGCAGCCAGCAGAGAGGTAAATCACTGTGGGGCAGGAGGCTGGACTGGAGAAGACCTGGCTGGTGGCTCCTACCCTGCGCTGGTCTCAGCTGCTAGTCCTGACTAGGATGGGGAGGACAGAACTTCCTCTTCCCTTGCTCGGCATCCAAGGACGGGTCAGACCCCCCCAGATTTCTCCCTCGGCTGAAGGAAACTCTGCAAACTCCCCCTGTTTTCTGTGCCCATCGTTCCTCAGCTGCAAGGGGAGGCATTCATGTACATGGAGCTGCTTCCCCATTCACCCAACCCCCTCATACTCAGATCCTCCTGATGAGCCTCACCCCCCCACACACTAAGAACCCCCCCATAAGCCCCATTCCCCCTGCACCTGGACCACCCCGATCAGCCATCTGCACCTGGATCCTCCCCCACCAAGCCCCAACCAGCTGCATCTGGCCCCCACACTGAGCCCCCTGCACCCATACCCCCCTGCCAAGCTCTATCCCCACCACATCCAGATTTTCCCCTGCCCCACTGAGGCCCAACCACCTTCACCTGGACCCCCCTCCAGAGTCCCATTACCGTTGCACCCAGAACCCCCCAACAAGGCCCTTTGCATTCAGATCCCCCCCACTCCCAGATCCCCAACTGAGCCGCTCGTACCCAGATTATCCTACACAGAACCCTCCCAACCCACACCTGAATCCCCCCCACTAAGCCCCCCACACTTGGATCCTGCCTTGCTGGGCCTGCCTGCTCACACCTGGTGCACCTGACAAGAGGGACAGGGCCCTGAGGTGTTTATGGGGAAGGCCCAGTCCTTGCACTGTGTCAGAGTTGGATGCAGCCTCACCACTGAGTCCAGGTCCCGGGAGGAGCTGCACAGTGATCTCCAACCTCTGTGTAGCCAGTGGCCTGTGCTCCCCACTACCATACTGGATCCTCCACATTTATTTGACAAATAAAATTTGCAGTATTTTGCAGAATTTTAAAATATTGAGTACAGAATTTTTATTTTTTTGGCACAAAATTTTTAATTTTTTGGCACAGAATGCTCTCAGGAGTAAAATTGGACATCTGTGAAGAGATATTCACTATGATAAGTGCATAATAAAATATCATCAATATGTTTTGCCAAATATTAGAAAAGGTATAAAAATAATTAAATATGTCAGTGCAAGTAGCCTTTTGGAAATGACTGAAATCCTGGTTTTATTAGGAGTTATATTCCATGGTTTTCTATGATACATTTATATATTCTGGAATCAAAATTTCAAAATATGAATATTTCTGAATATTGACCTATTGGGCCCAATCTTGCTTCAATTAATTATTCACAATCCCATTGATTTCAGTTTCAGAGCAGCCGTGTTAGTCTGTATCCGTAAAAATAAAAGGAGTACTTGTGGTACCTTAGAAACTAAGAAATTTATTAGAGCATAAGCTTTCGTGAGCTACAGCTCACTTCATCGGACACATGCAGTGGAAAATAAAGTGGGGAGATTTATATACACAGAGAACATAAAACAATGGGTGTTACCATACACACTGTAACAAGAGTGATCAGGAAAGGTGAGCTATTACCAGCAGGGGGGGGAACCTTTTGTAGTGATAATCAAGGTGGGCCATTTCCAGCAGTTGACAAGAACAGTAGGAGGGGAAATAAACAAGGGGCAATAGTTTTACTTTGTGTAATGACACATCCACTCTCAGTCTTTATTCAAGCCTAAGTTAATTGAATCCAGTCTGCAAATTAATTCCAACTCAGCAGTCTCTCGTTGGAGTCTGTTTGTGAAGATTTTTGTTGAAGAGTTGCCACTTTTAGGCCTGTAATCGAGTGACCAAAGAGATTGAAGTGTTCTCCGACTGGTTTTTGAATGTTATAATTCTTGACGTCTGATTTGTGTCCATTTATTCTTTTACGTAGAGACTGTCCAGTTTGGCCAATGTACATGGCAGAGGGGCATTGCTGGCACATGATGGCATATATCATACTGGTAGATGTGCAGGTGAACGAGCCTCTGATGGTGTGGCTGAATTGCTTAGGCCCCATGATAGTGTCCCCTGAATAGATATGTGGACACAGTTGACAACAGGCTTTGTTGCAAGGATAGGTTCCTGGGTTAGTGGTTCTGTTGTGTGGTGTGTGGTTGCTGGTGAGTATTTGCTTCAGGTTGGGGGGCTGTCTGTAAGCAAGGACTGGCCTGTCTCTCAAGATCTGTGAGAGTGATGGGTCATCCTTCAGGATAGGTTGTAGATCCTTGATGATGCGTTCGAGAGGTTTTAGTTGGGGGCTGAAGGTGATGGCTAGTGGCGTTCTGTTATTTTCTTTGTTGGGCCTGTCCTGTAGTAGGTGACTTCTGGGTACTCTTCTGGCTCTGTCAATCTGTTTCTTCACTTCAGCAGGTGGGTATGGTAGTTGTAAGAACGCTTGATAGAGATCTTGTAGGTGTTTGTCTCTTTCTGAGGGGTTGGAGCAAATGCGGTTGTATCGTAGAGCTTGGCTGGAGACAATGGAGCGTGTGGTGTGGTCTGGATGAAAGCTGGAGGCATGTAGGTAAATGTAGCGGACAGTAGGTATCTGGTATAGGGTGGGGTTTATGTGACCATCGCTTATTAGCACCTTAGTGTCCAGGAAGTGGATCTCTTATGTGGACTGGTCCAGGCTGAGGTTGATGGTGGGATGGAAATTGTTGAAATCATGGTGGAATTCCTCAAGGGCTTCTTTTCCATGGGTCCAGATGATGAAGATGGCATCAATGTAGCACAAGTAGAGTAGAGGCATTAGGGGATGAGAGCTGAGGAAGTGTTGTTCTAAATCAGCCATAAAAATGTTGGCATACTGTGGGGCCATGCGGGTACCCATAGCAGTGCTGCTGATTTGAAGGTATACATTGTCCTCAAATATGAAATAGCTATGGGTGAGGACAAAGTCACAAGATTCAGCCACCAGGTTTGCCGTGACATTATCAGGGATATTGTTCCTGATGGCTTGTAGTCCATCTTTGTGTGGAATGTTGGTGTAGAGGGCTCGATTACAGACCTAAAAGTAGCAATTCTTCAACAAAAAAACTTCACAAACAGACTCCAACGAGAGATTGCTGAATTGGAATTAATTTTCAAACTGGATACAATTAACTTAGGCTTGAATAAAGACTGGGAGTGGATGTGTCATTACACAAAGTAAAACTATTTCCCCTTGTTTATTTTCCCTCCTACTGTTCTTGTCAACTGCTGGAAATGGCCCATCTTGATTATCACCACAAAACGTCCCCCCGACCCTCCCCCCTGGTCCCCTGCTGGTAATAGCTCACCTTTCCTGATCACTCTTGTTACAGTGTGTATGGTAACACACATTGTTTCATGTTCTCTGTATATATAAAATCTCCCCACTATATTTTCCACTGTATGTATCTGATGAAGTGAGCTGTAGCTCAAGAAAGCTTATGCTCTAATAAATTTGTTAGTCTCTAAGGTGCCACAAGTACTCCTTTTCTTTTTATTGATTTTAGTGGGATTTGAACTGGGGTATTTGAGAACTGAACTGGATATTTTTGTGTTTTTCTCTATTTTGCTGCCAGTTCTACACACAAAACAACTGTCTCCTTGTAAGCAATTGATTTCACAGAGAACCCACAAACACCTGGCTGGGTTTTGTGCCCAATCCTAGTGCCAAACACAGGTTAGGGTAGTCTAAGGGCTGCTCTAATTTATGCCATCTGGAAATAGTCGCCAAGAAACCATATGTCCTCTGGGGATTACCAGAGCACACTGCACTCAAGTCTCTCCCTGATACACCTGGGCTCTGAGTGGAGGGAGGCACTGACTGATATAAGGGTGGTGGGAAAGAAGGTGAAGATTGCTAGACTTCCATACAGCAGAGGTATCCCCAGCAGGAAGTTTGCAGCCAGTCACTATTCCCTTTGCACCAGGGGAAAAGAGTGGGGTAGAGGATCTGCATACACTGTATTTAGTCCAAACACACACTCTCCCGGAGGGGTTGACTCTGGTCATTCAAACAACAGTGAAATGTAAAATTAGGACTAAGTATAGATCTGCCCTAAATTTCAACCCTAAACATGACTATTCCTAGGGTTTCCATTAGAGCTGTCAAGCAATTAAAAAAAATAATCGCAATTCATTGCACTGTTCAACAATAATAGAATACCATTTATTTAAATATTTTTGGATGTTTTCTACTTTTCAAATTTATTGATTTCTGTTACAACACAGAATACAAAGTGTACAATGCTCACTTTATATTTATTTTTATTACAAATATTTGCACTATAAAAAAACAAAATAAATAGTATTTTTCAATTCACCTAATACAAGGCTGTCATGAAATCTCTTTATCATGAAAGCTGAACTCACAAATGTAGAATTATGTACAAAAAAACTGCATTCAAAAATAAAACAATGTAAAATGTTAGTGTCTGCAAGTCCACTCAGTCCTACTTCTTGTGCAGCCAGTCGCTCAGACAAACAAATTTGTTTACATTTGCAGGAGATAATGCTGCCCACTTCTTGGTTACAATGTCACCTGAAAGTGAGAACAGGCAGTCTCATGGCACTGTTGTAGCTGGCATCACAAGATATTTATGTGCCAAATGTGCTAAAGATTCATATGTCACTTCAAACTTTAGCCACCATTCCAGGCGACATCCGTCCTTGCTGATGACAGTAACAATCCAAAGCAGTGCGGACTGACACATATTCATTTTCATTATCTGAGTCCGATGCCACCAGTGGAAGGTTGATTTTCTTTTTCGGTTCGGGTTCTGTAGTTTCCTTATTTGAGTGTTGCTCTTTTAAGACTTCTGAAAGCATGCTCCACACCTCATCCCTTTCAGATTTTTGAAGGTACTTCAGATTCTTAAACCTTGGGTCGAGTGCTGTAGCTATCTTTAGAAATCTCATATTGGTACCTTCTTGTGTTTTGTGAAATCTGCAGTAAAAGTGTTCTTAAAATGATGTGCTGGGTCATCATCCGAGACTGCTATAACATGAAATATATGGCAGAATGCGGGTAAAACAGAGCAAGGGACATACAATTCTTGCCCAAGGAGTTTGGTCACAAATTTAATTAATGCATTATTTTTTTTAATGAGCGTCATCAGCATGGAAGTATGTCCTCTGGAATGGTGGCCAAAGCATGAAGGGGTAAATGAATGTTTAGCATATTTGGCACGTAAATACCTTGCAATGCTGGCTACAAAAGTGCCATGCCAAATGCCTGTTCTCACTTTCTGGGGACATTATAAATAAGAAGCAGGCAGCATTATCTTCTGTAAATGTAAACAAACTTGTTTGTCTTAGCGATTGGCTGAACAAGAAATAGGTCTGAATCGACTTGTAGGCTCTGAAGTTTTATCTTTTTTTTTGTTTTTGAGTGCAGTTATGTAACAAAAAATTTCTACATTTGTAAGTTGCACTTTCATGATAAAGAGATTGCACTACAGTACTCGTATGGGTGAATTGAAAAATACTATTTCTTTTGTTTAGCATTTTTACAGTGCAAATATATTTGTAATAAAAATAATATCCACTTTGATTTCAATTACAACACAGAATACTATATACGAAAATGTAGAAAAACATGGAAAATACTTAATAAATTTCAATTGGTATTCTATTGTTTAACAGTGTGATTAAAACTGCGATTAATCACGATTAATTTTTAAAATCACGATTACTTTTTTTGAGTTAATCATGTGAGTTAACTGCAATTAATTGACAGCCTTATTTTCCATACAAAAAACTCTCTGTTCTAGTTCCCTCAACCAAAGAGTCACCGCAGCCTCCTTTAATGAGCCACATCTACCAAAGAGTCAGCAAGACTCAAACAGTATCTCGCTGCAGAGCTCTAACAACTGCTAACAAGTCAGCCCCTCATGTCCCATTTAATTGATGGATTTAATAGAATAATAAATAACAATAATTCTCACAATTATTAATAGGCAAGCTCACAGTTTTTGAATTGACTCACTTTATGGCTGTGCAGTTTTCTCTAGCTAGCACATCTAACAGCCCCACTGTTATTAGCTCTGGATAGCCAGTTCACAAAATGCTCAATAAACTTACAAAGCAAATAAAACAAATTGATGTTTTCAAGTCAAAAACTCCCCCCAAAGATAGGAAGTCAATTATAGTTAGGAAGCAGCTAGGCAATCTCAAGATATTATGATTAAAGTGGTGCATTAATTGCAATTAGTTGGTTTTGCAATTCCCAGTGAAACAAATAGAAACCATTTTAAAACAATGATATTTTGTCAATGAGAGTGGGCAGAATTATTATGGCTTGCATGGAACCAAATGCATATAAAACCAAACATATACTAGACAGAGAAGACTGAATTACATGTTGAAATACCACTGCATTTCCAAAGGATCATTAAAAATTAGCAAGAGCTTTATTAGTTATACTTAAATATTCATCTTAGGCTATTCTGTACTTGGTAATGTTTTGGCAGAGTGATATATAATTGTGCTTCATTTGTGTCCCCCTGGAATTATCTCCATTAGGTTTTAATAGAGACAGAGTTAGTTCATGAGTGCTCTTTTACATGTATTTTCCATTTGTTAACAGTCCTGCCCTCTGAGAGTGTATTAATTCTAACATTTCATAACAATTTCCATTCTGCTTCTTATACAAAGAAATATGGTGGAACTATTCAAAAATAATATAGTGGGACGCACAGTAATGCTTGTGAACATAAGAACGGCCACACTGGGTCAGACCAAAGATCCATCTACCCCAGTATCCTGTCTTCTGACAGTGGTCAATGCCAGGTATTTCAGAGAGAATGAGCAGAACAGGTAATCATCAAGTGATCCATCCCCTGTCACCCATTCCCAGCTTCTGGCAAACAGAGGCGAGGGACACCATACCTGCCCATCCTGGCTAATAGCCACTGGTGGACCTATCCTCCATGAACTTATCTAGTTCTTTTTTGAACCTTGTTATCGTCTTGGCCTTCACAACATGCTCTGGCAAAGAGTTCCACTGGCTGACTGTGCGTTGTGTGAAGAAATACTTCCTTTTGTTTGTTTTAAACCTGCTGCCTATTAATTTCATTTGGTGACCCCTAGTTCTTGTGTTATGAGAAGGAGTAAATAACACTTCCTTATTTGCTTTCTCCACACCAGTCATGATTTTATAGACCTCTATCATATCCTCCTTAATCATCTCTTTTTCAAATTGAGTTTTATTAATCTCTCCTCATATGGAAGCTGTTCCATACCCTTAATAATTTTTGTTGCCCTTTTCTGTACCTTTTTCAATTCCAATATATCCTTTTTGAGATGGGGTGACCAGGTCTGCACATAGTATTCAAAATGTGGGTGTACCATGGATTTATATAGAGGCAATATATTTTCTCTCTTATCTATCCCTTTCCGAATGATTCCCAACATCCTGTTAGTTTTCTTGACTGCCGCTGCACATTGTGTGTGTTACTCTAAAACCTGTTTCAGAGTAGCAGTCGTGTTACTCTGTATTCGCAAAAAGAAAAGGAGTACTTGTGGCACCTTAGAGACTAACCAATTTATTTGAGCATAAGCTTTCGTGAGCTACAGCTCACTTCATCGGTTACTTTCTTTCCCACAATTATTTTCCTATTTGACATGGAAAAGGCTTGTCATTCAGGACCTCTCACACTGATTGCAAAATGAAGGTGCAGAGTAGTCAGTGTTCGTTCCAAAGCTCACAGCTGCATATCACATTGAGCACATGTTCTAGCACAGTGTATTATTTTACTCATTTTGATGTTGTGCTCAGAAGCTTAGCTAATTTCATTCCTTTCTGACGCACAGAAACTGATTTTAAATAGAAACCTGAAATTTTTACAAATTAGGAAAAGCTGTGAGTTTAGATTAGGTTCCATGTTTCTTGATTGTCAATGATTTTATGAGCACACAAGAAAAAGATTTTGGGAGTCACCATGGATGGTTCTCTGAAAACTTCAGCTCAATGCACAGCAGCAGTCAAAAAGGCTAACAGTATGTTAGGAACTTTTAGGAAAGGGATAGATAATACTAGGAAATATCATAATGCCACTATATAAATCCATGGTGTGCTCACAGCTTGAATACTGTGTCCAGTTCTGGTTACCCCACCTCAAAAAGGATACAGTAGAACTGGAAAAGGTTCAGAGAAAGACAAAGATGATCAAAGGTATGGAATGGTTTCCATACGAGGAGAGACTAAAAACGTTAGGACTCTTCAACTTAGAAAAGAGACGACCGGGAAGAGGGGAAGATGACAGAGGTCTGTGAAATCTTGAATGGTGTGGGGAAAATTTGCCCTTTCCCACAATATAAAAACCATGGGTCATCCCATGAAATGAATAGGAATAGGTTTAATACAAACAAGACAAAGTACTTTTTTTACACTATGCATAATTAACCTGTGGAATTTATTGCCATTGGATGGTGTGATTGCCAAAAGTGTATCTGGGTTAAAAGAAACAAAAGTAGTTAAGCAAATCCTCTCAGTTTGAAGATAGGGAAGGTTTTTTCCTAACCCTAAACCCTGAAAACCCATCTTGGGATCTGAAAATCAAAGTGGGTTATTTCCAATTAATTTATCTTTAATCTGGTTGAACTGGGGTAGATAAGGTACAATTGAGGTATAGACCCATAATATATCTTGCTTGAGCAACAACAAGTTCTCAACTCCCTTGCTGAGGGAGCTAAATGAAATTTAAGTGATGTATACGTTTTGTACAAGTCTTCTGCACAGAAGTGAATGCCACCTTGTCTGAGCACCTGTCTTATGCCGGGAGCAAGCAGGTGATGCTGAACAGCAGTCAGGACAGAGAGTTAGTTGTCAGCGGGTATAGTGCTCACCTCCCCTTGTCAGGGGTGAAAGTAAAGGAGAACACTTACTGGTACGGGGGCCGGTTCCAGCCCCGGGAAGGGGCAGGGCCTTGGGCTGAAGGGGCAGGGCTGGGGGGTCAGCGCCACCCAGAGTTCCAGTGGCGATTTAAAGGGCCTGGGGATCTGGGCCCTTTTAAACTTTAAGCAGGGTCCTTTGCTGTGGCAGCACTTTAAAGGCAGCTGAGTATGGGCCGGTTCTGATGGCCACTTTTTACCAGGACGCCGTACCAGCCTGTACCGGCTTACTTTCACCCCTGCCTCATGTCCATATGAGTGATCTAGTGAAATGGGATTGTGGGCTGAAGGGAACAGAAGCTTTGTTGATTTTCTCTCCTGACCTACAGGGTGAAGGTAGAGGATCCGTTCACTGTCATCCTCTCCAGTACCCGGGTGGGGGGCGGTGAATGAGAACCATTAGCAACAGGAAGCTTGCAAAGGAGAATCTGCTCCTGCTTCGATAAGTCCCATACATGGGTCCACCCAGAGTCTATGGAAGAAGTCAGAGGCTTGCTGGGAAGAATTGGAATGAGCACAGCTAGTCAGATCTGGTGGTTGCACATAGTGGTAAGGGATGAGGGAATTCCCTCCTCCCACCCCAAAAAATCAGTTCAGCACCATGCTTGTTCTACCTTCCCTACCATGAACTCACATAACTAGTCTGGGATTTGAATATACTCTCCTTAACTTTCTCATTTCAGTCTCCAGTGTCCTTTTATGTCTGGAGAGATAAGAGAGACCTGTAAGAACTTTCAGATGGTGAAGGACTGAATGATAAATAGAATTGTGAAAGCTAAGGGGGAAAAAACCTGCCTGTGAAGCAAACCTGCTTCTTTTTTCAAAATCTTGTTCAGCTTGCAAGTCTTGCAAACAGATCAGCAGTGGGAATGCGGAGCTCTAACGAGCTTGTATGCCTTTGTAGCCACACAAGAGGTTTATGAATATCTTATTTTTAGTAACTATAGGAGATAACCCCTTATCTCAGTTTATAGCCGTTTGTGCTTTTTTTCATACTTAAGGTACTAGGGTCAAACCCAAGCAGTGCAGTTTAAAATTACTCTTGCATTTGCTAGTTGAGGTAGTCAGTAGTAACTCAATATTTTGGGAATATTTTTAATGGAGACGAGAAAGAGGGAATTGATCTCTGATGTGGTTTCATCACTGTTTTTCTCAGTGTTGTTTTCAAGCACTGATGCAATGTTCCTCAGGTGGAGTTCTTTGGCTGGAGAGTTTCGCCAGTGTTACTGGATGTAGCAATACCAGCAAATCACATCTCAGATTTTCCAAGGCAACTAAGGGAGCTAGGTGCCCAAACCCTATTGAAACTCAGTGGGATATGGGCACTTAACTCTTGCAGAAACCCCAGCCAGAGGTAACATTCTGGGACCTAAAGTCTATGGAAGTCAAATCCATTGCAGAGGCTGCTGCTACTAACATTTTCTTTTGTGTTTTCCCCCTTTTCTTATGCCTCCCCATGTCCCTCCCTTTTTATATGTGCTCATGACCCAACCTTTGTGCTGTTTTCTTCTGCTTCTAGCCTCCCATGACACCTTGCTACTACAGTGATATCAAAAATACTCGAGGAAACCTAACTGCAGGATCAAGACATAACCTTGAAATTTTCTGGTGGCACCTTAAAGACTAACAGCTTTTTTTGGGTATAATCTTTCATGGGTAAAAAACCCCACTTCTTCAGATGCACGAAGTGAAAATGACAGTACGGGCATAAATATATATTGGCACATGAAGAGATGGGAGTTACCTGACAAGGGGAGAACCAATGTTGAAGGCCAATTTAGTCATGGTGGATGTGGTTCACTCCCAATAATTGATGAGGAGGTGTCAATAGCAAGAGAGGGAAAATTGCTTTTGTAGTGAGCCAGCCACTCCCAGTCCCTATTCAAGCCCAAATTGATGGTGTTAAGTTTGCAAATGAATTGTAGTTCAGCAGTTTCTCTTTGAAGTCTGTTTTTGAAGTTTTTTTGTTGAAGAATGGCTACTTTTAAATCTGTTATTGAGTGTCCAGGGAGATTGAAGTGTTCTCCTACTGGCTTTTGTATGTTACCATTCCTGACGTCTGATTTGTGTCCATTTATCCTTTTACGTAGAGACTTTCCAGTTTGGCCAATGTACATTGCAGAAGGGCATTGCTAGCACATGGTGGCATGTATCACATTAGTAGACGTGCAAGTGAATGAGCTTCTGATGGTGTGGCTGATGTGGTTGGGTCCTATGATAGTGTCGCTAGAGTAGCTATGGGGACAGAGACGGCAACAAGGTTTGTTACCGGGATTGGTTCCTGGGTTAGTGTTTCTGTGGTGTGGTGTGTAGTTGCTGGTGAGTATTTGGGGGGATGTCTGTCAGCGAGGATTGGCCTTCCTCCCAAGGCTTGTGAGAGTGGGGGATCATTTTCCAGGATACATTGTAGATCGTTAATGATGCACTGGAGAGGTTTTAGCTGGGGGCTGTATGTGGTGGCCAGAGGTGTTCTGTTATTTTCCTTCTTGGGCCTGTCCCATAGTAGGTGATTTCTGGGTACCCATCTCGCTCTGTAAGGTAATTCCCTTCTTTTCAAGTGCCAATATATATTTATGCCTGTATCTGTAATTTTCACTCCATGCATCTGAAGAAGTGGCCACAAAAGCTTATGCCCAAATAAATCTGTTAGTCTTTAAGGTGCCACTGGACTCCGCATTGTTTTTGTGGATACAGACTAACACAGCTACCTCTCTGATACTTGAAATTTTCTACACACACACAATCTTACTTGCTATGTCTCTTTTGTCTCCTGGCTGTGTGTGATGGAAAGGATACTTCTGCTTTTTAGTTGTCATCTCTTTCTCCTTTACAGTCAGTGCTCATTGCAAAACTCTGTTATACAGAACAGTAAAACCTTTCCATAAAATCTTCTTGTTATTGTACAGATTTGATACAAAGCTCAGATGTTTGTTCCTTGTTCCTTTGACCCTTTCTTTAGGCTTTTTCACAGTTTGGTAATGATAGCTGATTCTAAGTATGCTGCAATTTCAAAGTCGCTTTTGACAGGCCTGCAACATCCATATATGAATGCGTGCAACAGAGGTTACCCTGTGGTATGTGGCACTCCATTAAACTGTTTCGGTATTTTCTGAAAACAGTCTGAAGTCACTTTTAATAAAGACTTTTCACTTGATTTAGCAGGAAAAGATTGGTTCCCTTAAATAACATTTTCCCTCCAGTGTATTTTACTTTTTGCAGAAAGTAAAATAGATCCATATTAAAAATAGAGGCTGGATGTAGTGAATTAAAGTTACAGCTCAGTGAGTCGAATGTATCTAGCAGAAAATAAAAGTTTGCCATTAGAGAGAGAAACCACAAGTTATCTGCAATGAGGGCAGAAGTATTTAGGAAGGGTTATTTCTAGGAAATTACATTATTCTGTAGTAATACAACAGTTCCTCAGAAGACTTGAATGGAATTGGGGCCCATTGTGCTAGGTACTTTGTGCTAGTAAGCAGGCCCTCTCAGAGGTCCAGAGAGGCCTGGGCCACTTCTAGCTTTTGAGACCCCTAGCCATAATAAAAATAAAAAATGACAACACATGAAAAAAAAATAAGGCACACAAAAAGAGAGAGACATAATTTGAATATTTTTTTATTTAACAAATGCTTTTCTAGCCTTTTTCTGTGCAAATGCACTAATTATTGAGGAAAAATCTAGCTTTTGTGCAATGTCACAGTTGATATTAAGCATGGCGAGTCCATTCACTCTTGTCCCATAGTTGAATGGTGATAGTTCTTTACCTGCTTCAACACATTGAAAGTGTGTTCACCTGAAGCCACTGATGCAGGCAAACTGACAAAAATACGCAATGCAACTGTGATATTAGGAAACACCCCAAGAGAGTCCAAGTTCAAGTATTTCTTCAAGCAATTCCTTTAGCCTGCAATCCAATTTAAAGTTTGTGGAATATATTTGTTTGAGGAAGATGACCTCGTCACTGAGAACTTTTGAGATTTCTTTGTTGTACTGTTGCTAAAATTGTTCAGCTGCAGAAAGTAGATCTTCATTACTCAGTCTGTTGAATTGCCAAAGAAACCCAAAAACGGTACAAATTAGTCTCAGTAACCCAAATTGACATGTAAGACCTGATTGAATAGAGTCAATGATGACAAGGAAGACATTGATCTTATAATGCTGCTCGGCGTCGGATTCAGTAGGTAAGTTGCGACTGGTGGAGAACTCAAATGAAATGCCAATATTCTGTGCTACTAATTTGGACTCAGTCAGGATCGCACCCCATTGTTCATGAATCTGTTGAATATCATTGATAAGATTTTCAATGTTATTCCTCTCCACATCAAGTGTAGCACTGCATGCTTCAATTACCAGATTAGTTTGCTGGATCATTTTAAGTAGCTTCATCCGCAAAGATGATATCAGAATGCATTCAAATTTGGACATGTGCTTCTGAGTAGACTGAAGTTCAGTTCGAGCCTGTGCAGTGAGATTGAGAGATTTAAGCTCATTTAAAGCATTTCTCACTGAATTCAAATGCTGCACAACTGGTTGAACACAATCAATCCGTGCAAATCATCTAATGTCCAAAAATTTCAAATGTATGTCCTCACAAAACTCACTGTACCAGATTGTCCTCACAAATTTTCACCTTGAATCTTGGCCTATAGACTACGAAAGCCTATGATGATGGCCAAGCTACCAAGCTAGGGCTCAATCAACCAACCAGTCATCCCTTTTAGCTACCATATGAAGATAATAATGAGGAATTCTCACACGTAAATAATTCCTTAGTCAACAAGATGTAAAACTATAAAGATACTAAAATGTGACAATTCTCTACTTTTCAACATGCACTTGATTCAGCGCCAGCCACTAGTAGTGGTTTATTTATATAATCAGCTGATCTGAGAGAACACATTCATCACGGTCTAATCTTGTGCCATCAGAACCGATATATTTTTATTAATATTTATGAATATTTTTATCTCTTTAATGGAAAAATCTATATCAGTTAACAAAAAAATTATGTCTTTTACCAAATCACATCTTTTATTCGCTTAAATTTGCAGCTCTAAACAGAGAGAGTGTGTCACATTTTGGTCCGATAGGGATGCGCATTAAAACGAGTTGAGAAACTTATCAAATGCCAAAAAATTAACAAGTGTCTAAATTTGAGGCCCCTTTGAGCTTGAGGGCCAGGCCAAATGGCCCTCCTGGCCCCCCTCTGATTGGCCCTGCTAGTAAGAGAATACTTACAGGCTAAACAGAGAAGACAGACATGAAGGGATTTAAGATCACACCTCAGGTTAATGGCAGAGCCAGGACTAGAACCCAGGTCTCCATGCTAGGTCCCTATTCACTGGATCATGCTGTCACCCTTAGCATTCTATCTTGGATATCAAAAGGTTAATACCTAAACTGAAACCATAAACATTACATATTCCTTCATTGTGGTCACATCCTTCAGGCTACTCTTTCACAGAGGAAAACACTTTAACCCCAGGTGATTGTGATTGACAGTATTCTGCTCAAGAGCTTTCATTAAACTTAATTTACAATGGTTTTTGAAATGCAACTCTTTGTTTATCTTGCAGTTCTAGTGTTATTACCCCAAATAGCCCTTGATCATTTACATCATCCCTTCAAATTATTACAGATTTATCTCGTTAAAAATAAATGTTTTCTTGTTCCAAAGTTTATTACTGTTGAATCAACAAGTGGTTAAGTATATTATACTAAACTCCTTGCAATTTGTCCTTTGGCACTGCAAACAACACTTTCCCACTGTCCTATAACTAAACAATCGATTTGTAAGAGTCTAGTTAAATCTGGAAATAACAGATTTATTCTCTAGGTACCACTCTCCTATACTGTTCTAAATGGGTTCTTAATGTTTTTGTTGTTCAGAATGATTACAATTTGTTCTTACCATAGATCTTGTTTTCATGTGCTCCAGCCTTCTGCCTGCTCTGTGTTTACCTTGAATGTTACTCTTATTAATGGGGTGAATTCTGAACTGACTTCAGAAGGGGCTGCACAGACTAGAAATCAGTGCAGATCAGGCCTAATGTATCTAATTCTGCACATATTTGAACATGTAGGAGGCAGTGTGCCGAGAATTTACTCTGGATGGGATCCTTCCTCCATGGTTCCATAGTGTCTAATACCCTTTCTTTCCCTCATGTCTTTAGATGCTGTTTCAATCAGTGCTCATTGATTTCATAGGTCATACCCTCAATTGGTGTAAATTGGCTTAACACCAAATGGAGATACGTCAGTTTCCCCTAGCAGAGAATTTGGAACCAGATATCTCTGTTGTCCTTGTAATTTTGTGAAACTTGCTCCCTTAAAATCTGTGAACATTTAACAAACAGCAGAAACTAAAGAACCAACTAAACCTCTGTGTCTTCAGCCTCTTGTAACAGGGAATGTTGCCAGCTGAGCAGACCAATTTGCATCCTTTGTCCCAACCTGTGGAGGCTTCTCTTATTATGGGCCAGATTATGCCATAAACAGCACTGCCAAAACAGTTTTCAGCACTGTACAAAATTTTAAAACATTCCTTTCTGTTGAAGGAGTTAAAAATCATAAACCAACCCCTCTCCCACATCCAGACCATGAGATTAGCTTAAAGCTGAGGCTGTTTTTGTTTGTTGTTTGTTTTTGTCTCATAAGACGTTTACAGAAAAAACCCCTCTTGCCTTCAGTTTGTATGCGTGAGACCATCAAAGCTTAATGTACTTGGAAATATGCAGTCCCTCCCCACCGGCTGCTTGGATGGGGAAGATTTCAGAGTAGCAGCCGTGTTCGTCTGTATTCGCAAAAAGAAAAGGAGTACTTGTGGCACCTTACAGACTAACCAATGTATTTGAGCAAGTACTCCTTTTCTTTTTGGATGGGAAATGCACTTATCCTCTGCCAACACCCAAGATGGGGAGATGCTATTTTAACCCTCTCCATCCCCCTGAGAGCTACTGCCCCTCCTCCCATCCCCATGATCCATCCTCCCAGAGTCTCATAATCTCCTGCCCACATCTCCCCATCCCCGCTTGCCCAAGGTCTCCTATCTCCCTACATTCCCCTCTCCCTCCACATTCTGCCTCCTTCCCCCACTTAGTCTCTTGCCCCTCATTTTCTCAATCCATTCAAATTCTTATACCACACCCATCACCATGGTAACCGTTCCCTAGTCTCCCTCCTTCCTCTCCATCTTCCCATGTTTCCTTTCCCCCTCAACATTCCTTGCCTCACAGACCTCTTCACATTTATTTACACTCTCCCTAATTACCACTCCCCACTACTACACCAAACACAGTATGGCCATATACTCTTTATCTTCCACCTGTCTTCCTAACAGATTGCCCCTTGTCAACTGTGGCAACCTTTTATTTACTTTAAACCACCTAATTCATTATTGTCCCTCTAGTGATTACCTTACCTGTCTCTAGCACCACAGAACATTGTTTTCTGTTAATCATAGTTTGGATTTGTTCAGAGTTTCACTGGCATCTTTCCAATTGATTTTTTCCTTATCAAATTTGAGATATATTTTGGAGAAAGGTGGTAGGCATTCAAAGAGTAGGGCCTGTGCTCCACATGGTAGATACACTAGAGAACAAGGATAAGGGAAGGGAAACAGGCCCCAGTCCCAGGTTACATGTCCTCTTTTTCTCTCATTTTATGTTTTCAATCTTGGCAAAGCATTCCAAGATAGAGTATGCTACATAAAGGCACTGATGCATGCACGCAACTTTAATATAAATGATTTACTCAGAGTATGATCACAAGTCCCAGTAACCTTGGCAGCTCTTCACAGCCAATATTTCCCACATACAAGAATTGTCTTCGAAAATTCCTCCAATGCATTAGGCCTGAATTCTGGCCAGCATCAGCTCCATCTCTTTTCTTGTTTCACTTATTTTTCCCCCCCAATCATATTGATTGTGACTACTGCAAGAAAAATCCCCCTCAGCATTCCCTTTCAAGTTCCACTTGGCTGTTCTTTGAGTTCCACTATGCCCCTTGCAGTAGGCCAGGCTAACACTGTGGTACAGGATCTTATAACACATCAATACCTTTTAAATCTTTGGTTTCAGAGTAGCAACCGTGTTAGTCTGTATTCGCAAAAAGAAAAGGAGTACTTGTGGCACCTTAGAGACTAACACATTTATTTGAGCATAAGCTTTTGTGAGCTACAGCTCTTCCTCTCCATATGGCTAAATTTGTTAGTCTCTAAGGTGCCACAAGAACTCCTTTTCTTTTTGCGAATACAGACTAACACGGCTGCTACTCTGAAACCTGTCATTATGCAAGGCACTGAATTTAGCTGCATGCATCCGATGAAGTGAGCTGTAGCTCACGAAAGCTTATGCTCAAATAAATTTGTTAGTCTCTAAGGTGCCACAAGTACTCCTTTTTAAAAATCTTTGAGACTCTAGGGTCACAGACCAATTTACAGTATTTTTGGCTGTCTTCTAATATTAGTTCCATTTTACTTGTATGTGGGAGAGGGATTAATTATCCTTATTTTGGCATGTGATGATCCAGGATATTCCACTGTCTACTCCCAAGAGATGAATGGACATCCAAAGAGATGTGTTCTACTCAAGCACAGTGGTATTAGAACTCACTGGGGGCCAAACTGTGAGTTGGGCTAGGTGTCTGGGCTGTTGAGTAAAAGGAAGTAGGACCCCCACCATCATGCTCTTACACTTCTACTTGGACTACTCGCCCCTTGGGTCTAACTGTGAAACACATTCTTACCATCAACCCCTGAGTGAGAGGGCAGAGAAGGGGAGTAGGCAGAGTCTTGTCTACATCACTTGCTGGGCAGTACAGCTGAGTCTATGTTGAGGCGTCTTAATTTGCTGTTGGTATAGGCCAAAAGAAACCTACTACTCCCAGGGAGCATGGAGGAAGCAAGGGAGGAACTATGGCCCTGAGGGCGTGGGGAGGGGAGAGGTAAAGTAAAAATCAAGCCTTGGATTTGAAGACCAAAATTAGGAAATTTCCAAGAATGACCCAATTTTGAATTCCAGATTGGAGATACAGTGCAGTTATTAATGAAGTGTAGATGGCTGTAACCATGAATCAGTGCAAAGTGCAAGATTTTAAATGTACAGCAAAACAGCCTGAAATAAAAAATCAATGTGTTGGAGTAAAAATAAATTAAACTTTATCTTTAGATACAGAAGGACAGATAAAAGACCAACTTTTCAAAGCTTTTCCCAAGGTGCTCTCTGGAACACTGAGCAGCTTCAGTTGATCTAGACACTCAGGATGACAAACTGCAATGACATCAATATGCAGTTAACAGGCTTTGTCACACCACTTGGGAATTCCTCATTGTCAGCCTGAAGCAAGCCATGCTGCCCAGATAATCCAAAAAGCATAGACTTGATTTAAAGAGTAAATATACATAGAGGTACTAAAAACATAAATTGCCCATCTGCTTTTAGCACCAGGATCTTCCTCCTTTATTCATGTCAAGCATAGCTTACTCCACAAATAGCTCCAGTGGTGTTACTATAAGAGTAGGGGGCAGATCTAGGTCCATAGCATTTGTGATATATCCGATAAAATCCTTAATTTCGTTATTACTAACCAAAGCAGGAGTTGTCACTAATGTATGTTAAGATATCCTGACACTGGGTTCTCAGTGGTTTATGTGACCTGCATTTATATTCTCCACAACACAGATGGTTCTGTGGAATTAGATTTGAGCAAATTATCAAAACTATTTTCCTGAGCGTACATGAGATTAAAATATACTGAACTGTCTTTGACTGCTCTCCTGCCCTTTTGAGTTTGCCTTCCACAGATAGCCAAGTGCGCCAGTTTACAAGCAGGAATATGATCAGAAACAGCAAATGTTAAGCCAAGTTAGAGAATATTCATGGGAAGCAAAGTTTGAATTTGCAAGAGGCGAGTGCTTGCACTGGAAGCTTGATTATAAGTTACTCATCCAATCAGGGAACATAATGCTGTGACCTGTGCACCCAGTCAAAACTGCATTTCACGGGGGGTTGAGTTTTACTGGTTGCTGAGGATATGCTACTATAAATAACATTTTGTCTATCTTGGCTATTTACATGGCCCCATTACCTTACTATCTGAGGACTTCACAGTCTTTAATGTATTTATCTTCACAAGCCTGTGTAAGGCAGTGCTGTTATTTCCATTTTACAAGAGGTAACTGAGGAACAGAGAGGCTATGTGACTGGCCCAATGTCAAAGGGGGTTCATGGCAGAGCAGGGTGTTGAACCCAGGTATCCCAAGCTAGACAGACCATCCTTTCTTGGTCTTGTAATTTGTGTAAGGACCACCTAGGGGTTTGTATAAGAGCCCCTTTGTAACAAATCTAGATAAATAAATACTTATCACCTCTGGAATTCTGAGTAGTCTTGAACTTCTCATGAACAATCTGCAGATCAAGAATTATTTGCTGAAATTTGTGACTAGACTGTTAATCCTCCAGAGCAGGGATTTCCTCTTTTCTTTGTATGTAGAATGCCCAGCACAATGGGTAACCAATCCGATTGGGGGCCTTTGGTCACAGCCATAATAAAAATATTTGCTACCAATAATATTACATTTAAAGAACAGCTTAAAAATCCATATTGTACATTCTTTTAAATAGAGCTTATTTTGAGCCTGGAAATACTTTAAAAAGTCAAATAATTCAGTCCCAGTTTTCACTTTCAGCTTACTAACCATCACTTTCAGCTTGCTAGCCATAATATGAAGTGATATCATACATTCCCAGTCATCTTCATTTTAGGTTTTCAGATTACTTTGGCTTTACTGGCTGTACTCCCAGTCTTGTTCTGTCAATTGTTGCTTAATTCCCAGCAAAAACCTTTCTCAATCTGTTCATGCTGGTGTATGATCAGGATGTGATCAGAAAGCTTACAAATGTACAAAGGCAAGCTATAAAAGAACAGCTCCAAAACAAGTGCTCAGCACGGAGCTGACTCCACTCCAGCTGATCTAATGGTCAATGGGAACAGAGTTAGACCAATTATGGGTGCTTTTGAAAATCCTCAAATGAAACAGCCTTGAAAACAGCTGTGTTAGAAAAGAGTTAGCCATTTAATGGTCAAAGATAAGAGGATAAGAATCAGCACATCACAAGTGTTCCTCTTGCTAAACAATTTAGTTCTCTGTATAGTTTCTCAATCACCAGCCCTCCATTTTTTTTGCTTCAAAATCAGTGGGAACAGCAACACTTTACTGGTGTTGGTGGCCATTATATTCTCTCTGAAACACTAAAAAGTAAAGCATTTCTCCAATACTTGATGCTGTCAGAGGCACATAGTGTAGCATATGATCCACAGTTGAATGATGATGAAGAGAAGTCTGACACACTGCATGGCCCAGATTCTCATGGAGAACTGACTAAAGCGTGTCAGAGCTTGAAGCACAGACAACAAAATTCACAAGGTACAGGTATAGACAGTAAAATGGATCACTTTAATTCCAGGCCTGAAAAGATGCCATGAATGGATTCCACTGAAGGACAGACTGCAAGCCTGGAAACACATACACATATTTTGGAATAAACAGGATTCATTTTCATTGATTAAAGAAAATCATTGTTCAAAGTAACATCTAAAACTTTCTGACACTAGACTGAGGAATTCTATCTATGGAACTTATGTGGCTCCAATCACTGTAGTATCTAATCACCTCACAAGACCTGTTGAGATAGGGCACTCCCATTTTACAGATGAAGAACTGAGGCACAGAGAGGCTAAATGACTCTTCCAAGGGCACACAGTAAGTCTGTGGCAGAGAAGGGAATGGGATCTGGGTCTTCCAAGTCCCACGCTAGAGCCCTAACTGCTAGACCATCCTTCCTCTCTTGAAACCATGAGAATCTTGTACTTTCTCCACAATCTAAAGGTTAGTTTCTGTTTTGGGTTGAAATAAAAACTGAATAGGCCAATGCTCACCCATTTATACTTGGATACATTTATAGGATCACAGGGAGAGGCTCTCAGCACTCAAAAACTGGCAATATCACAATGATCATCATATCTTATATCTGGAAAAGAGACAGATGCTACAAGCAACTAGTAAGAGCCTGATATTTTTAGTGGAAACAATATAGCATTCTCTACAAATCTATCTTCCTTAGCCACTTACTGCAACAGACTTTTCAAAAACCTGAGTTTTTTCCTGTTAACTCCAGTCAGGACATCTAGATGAGGAAACTGCATTAGAATGATAATATACTTCTCTTATAGCTATGAATACTGCATCAATAATAACTCTTTCCTGAATTTGAACTCTCAAGAATTTGCCTATGGATCCATTCAAGGTCATTCAGGACCCAGTCAGCTATTTGTCTTCAAAAGTAAAAGTGTTTGACTAAAAGTCTAAAAAGTCAAGACTACATTTAATGCTTTATTGGTAGGTTGAAGGGATATTGACCACTACTGAATTAATGAAGCACTCTTCCTACTGAGACCTTCGCTTACTTAAATCACTTTATACCTCATTGGTTTTACCAAGCCACTGGGAATAAACAGGAACACTATCACCACAGAAAACTCATTTCCTCAAGTCTTCTAGTAAATATACAGCTTGCTGAAAAATAAGTGAGACTGGCTAACTTGTCCTACATTTGAAGCTTATGTTGCTCTAGTTTGATGCTAAACAATAGTGTGCCAACTGTGAGAATAACTGGCATCTTCTCAGAAATGTTGTCTTTAATGTTCTATCACATCATTTGTTGTGGAATTGAGTGAATATTGAAATTCTATTTCCCACTCCCACCCCCCCAATAACATTCGTTTGAAGTTGAAAGCTAATTAGCTTTAACTGAGTTTGTACATCTTTTGTGTTTGTTTTCCATTAATATTCCAGGGAATGGGGTTTCTAGTAGGAATGTTTTCAGAATGTTCACAGAAAACAAATTCTGAATTCCTAATCCAAACCCATCCCATTGAGGGAAAAGATACACACCCTATGACCTACATATTCAATCCAATTAGTTTGACTTTTGAATATTAAATAAATTATGAAGAATGGCTTGTGAGCTTGCAAGCAGCTAACCCAGAGTTATCTACAGAAATTATTTGGTGAACAATGTCAAACAACAAATGCTTTTGAGAAAATCTTAATCTGCTCATGGACAATTCAAGAACAGAACAAGGTAAAATTTGATGAATCAGTTACTTCTTAAAAAGTATTTGCTCTATAGCTCTAAAATGTTGTCACTTTACTCTTGTTGTGTTACATTAAAATCAAACACACACTATATACCTACATATACACATGGAGTCTGTGAGCTGTAATATGAGCTGTAATACACACAGTCACAGTTCAGCGGTATAGAGTGTGTGTATGTTTGACAAGATCTAAAATGAGTAAAAGTCTATTAAAGTGTGCTGAAGTAATTTTGGATTCCCTCTCTGCTTCATTGTAAATGGTTTTTCACACCTGATGAGTTAACTATGAGCTAAAATGTTCCCATTTAAGTCAATGGCAAAATTTCCACTGACTGTATTAGGAACAGTATTTATTTCTGTAAACAGGTTCTGCTTTAGACTGTATATATAAAAGTCAGTAATAGATAGAAAATAACTTTTCTTTTGATACTTTCATTAAAATGTAACACTACCTTCTCTCCCCAGACCCAACTATCCCCAAATACAATCTATGAAAAAAACATGAGCCAACTGATGTAAATCAGCATAGCTCCAGTAAAGTCAATGAAGTGGTAAAGGCTGACACCAGCTGACCTAATGATTATTATATAACATCAGTCATCTAGATTCATGTGTCTCAGGCAAGCCTATATCTCTTCTATGTTCCTATTTAGTAGCCAGCAATACTATGCTAAGGCATCATCATCACAGTTGATATTTCACAAACCTAGGAGCATAAAAACAATGTTAATCAATGCATCATCCTATTCACAACTAGTTGGTATAAACTTCCTTTGTCATATAATATTGTAAATTGATTGATGAGTATTTGGGTTTATTTTAATTGCCCAATAGACATGCAAGAAGCCAGCACACTTGTTTCCCAAATAACAAGATTCTGCAATCCTTAATCCCATTTTAACCAAGGTGAGTTCTGTTCCATTCATGACAGCAGAATTGGCATAAAAGTGAGCTTCCATGCCACCTGCAATAAAGTTAGAATGTTTTGCAATAATTTCAAAGACGCTGGAGTTTTGGCAGCGCTTCTGTTCCCATCCCTTTCCCCCCATTTCCCTCTTTAATGTCTCTTTCACAGATGGAAAAATCCTCATTAATATGTTACAGTCATCAACCCAACTTTCCCATCTGGTCTGACTGATGTTGCCTCACACAGATGCAACTCCACATATACCACTGTGGCACAAATGCTTTTCATATTCAGAAATGTTCTGCTTTTGACCAGGAACATTTTCCAGTTTGAAACAGACCAGGCTGTTTGCATTAAGCCTCTTTGACTGCATGCAGCATTGACTCATCCTCAATACCAAAGAAGTGATGTCCATGGGTAGGTGGTGTTTTCTCCATGCCTTCAGGTATTGCTCAACTCTGTGTATGTACAAAACAGAACACAAAATAAACCCTCGGACTGATTATTTAACATGTTGTTTTTAACCAGTAAATATCTCAGTTGTCTGGGATGTTGTTATCTGACAGTTGTATCCGGCAGAGTCACCCGAGCTCTAGCTACCCTGGTTGAAATAGCAGGGGACTACTGCCATGGCTTTCTCTATGAAGGCTTCCGATCCTAGGACTTACTTGCACCCTTGTTCCTCCAGAATCTAGATTTGTTATACTGAGGATACATAATAAAGTTCATTTTTTTCCACAGACATTCTGGGATGGGTGGGTTGAAGAAAGCATCTGAAAAAGGGTGGAGGGATCAGAATGAGGGTCATTATTTGCGTTATTGCAGTGGGCAATACAAATCTTATCCCATAACAACAACTATGTTAAAAGAATGCCAAGGTTGCAAAAAGAAGCACAAAAATGCCAAAAATTGTCCAAAATTAATATGAAACCTTAATTCTCTGCTTCCCTCTGTGTATGTATTAAGATTCAGGACCAGGTCCTCTGCTGGTGTACATTGACATATCTCCATTGACTTCTACAGCCTTTAATTGCACGATCACATAGCATCTTTTGCGCTGCACATCCCATTCTTTCTTTCTTTCTTTCTTTCTTTCTTTCTTTCTTTCTTTCTTTCTTTCTTTCTTTCTTTCTTTCTTTCTTTCTTTCTTTCTTTCTTTCTTTCTTTCTTTCTTTCTTTCAGTAATCATAGAAATGTAGGACTGGAAGGGATTTCTAGTAGGTCTTCTAGTCGAGACTCCTGCATTGAGGCAGGACGAAGTATTTTTTAGACCATCCCTGACAGATGTTTATCTAACCTGTTCTTAAAAATCTCCAATGCCGGAGATTCCACAGCCTCCCTAGGTAACTTGTTCCAGTGCTTAACTATCCTGAAAGTTAGGAAGTTTTTCCTAATGTCTCACCTAAATCTCCCTTGCTACAATTTAAGCCCATTAGTTGCTGCAATTTAAACCCATTATTCCCTATTCTCTATGATTAAGAAGAAAAATGTATCGCTCTCCTCTTTATAACAATCTTTTTACGTACTTTCCTCATAGGTCATATTTTGTAGATCTAATGGCTGATACTTGCTTATTGAGGCAGTTGTTCAATATATGTTTTGTCTTTCCTGTTCACTGTCTGGTTCTCTGTCTTTTTCACTTTACACCAACAAACTCTGTGCACATATTGTGGAACAGAGAACGCCCTGCCTCATACACTGTCCAACCTGTGTGCTGAATGAGGGAGGAACAAATAGTATGTGTAATTAAAGAATTTATTAGACTGAGTACACAGAGGCAGACTTAAGGTTGCAGAAGCTACCTTAACTTTGACACTTTCAGGCTCTGAATGCTTTATTGGCATCTTTAATGTTTTTAAACAGTTTTTTTTTATAGAATTTCCTAGTAAAAATAAAATCTATTATAAAATTCCATTGTTTGGAACTATTTGCTAGACATTCTCTGTTGCACACTATGTGCCTTCAGTAAGACAAGGACATTTGTGGAGCCCAGCATGACTGAGGGCCCAATTTTGAGATCACATAGAATAAGTCATATTCCAGGGTCACCTCTAAATATGGGAGAGTGTGTGTCAGATAATAGACCCTGCATAAGATTAGCAGAGTTTATCTGACTGTTGCGTCATGTAAATGGGATACCACCCAAAATCAGATAACTAGTGTTGAGAGACTAGCGCATATTGGTGGGACACTCACCCTACTGGTGATAGTAAGCACACTACTGAAAATGCTTTGGGAAGCTGAAATCATTAGCTTTTGGAGACGTGCACTTGGCGCCATGGGTCACATAAGCGTTCACCTTCCTACAGAGCAGAATCTTGTCTCTTACATGATGTTTCTAGGCTTCAGAGGCTGTCAAGAGAAAAATCTCTCTCTTGGGCTATTGTTAATATGCTGGCAGCAAAGACCATTCTTCTAGGGTGACCAAATAGCAAGTGTAAAAAATCAGGACAGTAGGTGAGGGGTAATAGGAGCCTATTTAAGACATCTGGTCATCCTACATTCTCCGAAGACATGGGAAACTGGCAGTACAGGAACAGATGGCTTCCAGAACAGACACCACCAGAGAAGAGGTGAGAGGTGGTGCGGTCCAATGGCTAACACAGTGGATTGAGACCTGGGATCTATTCCTGCTTCTGCTACTGACCCACTCCGAGCAAGTCACCTCTGGGAAAACCTTTCTGTGTTTGTTTCTCCAACCACCCTTTGTCTGTCTTGTCAATATGAATAGTAAGAGACAGCCCGTGTCCTGTAAAGCTTGCCATGTGTTTGTACAGCGACTAGCATAATGGAGCCCTGATCTCGGTTTCGGCCACATAGGTGCTACTGTAGTTCAAATAATGATGATAATAAGTAACCCATAGAGCAGAAGGAAGAGGATGCTTGGAATAGATTTGGGGCCCTATCTTCTACTGTATTTACCGACAGTTAGAGGCTAATTCCTGCAGTAGCTTTACACTCCTACATGCTTAGATACTATGATGAGGAGGGGCATATAGGTACCTTGATAGACACACTGTTCCTCTTTTTCTTCCTCTTTTTTACCCTGTGGGGTAAGGATAAGATAGTTGTAGGCCATACACAGAACTGTATTCATCATCATTTTTCTTTATGGCTGTAACTCATCTTTTATATGGTGATCTCAAAACACAATAATCAGAATTAAATACTTAAACAGAGCGCTGTGCCTCGCCATCAGCTGTGTCTGTGAACCAGCCAACACTCTGTTCTTGCTGTTTACTGCTCCCATGCTGATGGGCAAGTTGCCTTCATACCTCAGATCCCTGGGAAGAGCTAAATGATCTTTAACAACAAAAACAACCTTAAATACAAATACAGTTACGTTTGCTGGTCTAATTTTGTAATAAAGGAATCCCTAAATTCAGCAGTCAGATACAAATAAAATAATGTTTAAAAGGAAAGAAAAATTCCAAAGAACATTTCAAATTGCACACTAGAAAAATATGAAGTACTGAAACAAAAGCAAAACTGCTCCGAGGCATAAATATCAGTGATGGGCCTATTCCCACACTGATTGCAATCCTGGAATTCCAGCCATGCCCGAGATCAATTGAATTCTAAGCCTATTACCAATAAATTACTAAACTCATAGATTAGGCAGAGGTTGCAAAAGGAATAGTTTGAAGAACGTGCACTGCTGCACACTTCACCAGACCTAAGTGTCATTATATTTAAACCCGAAAAGACTTCACGTCTTTGGCTATTTATCATGAGGCATGTTCATCCAGTCAGCTTGCAGAGGATCAATAAACTATTACATCTTAACAACTAACAGTGTCCCTAATGGTCTAGGAGATGATGTAGGGATTCTCTACAAGAAAAATCAAATAGTGGTACAGTGGCTTTCTTCTCATCTAGCAATTGTTGGTGGATGACATGAGCCTATGGCAATGAGGGTGGCTACGAGATTAATGGACATACCGGTTGTTTTTGTTTATAGATGAAAATTAGTTTGCATAAATCATAAGGGATAATGTTATGCAGTGTCTCAGAACAATAAAACAACACTTTGAAGACAATCCAACTAAGGTATGCTGTGCTGTGCAACTCTGCTAGCGGCTTAAAGTACATTGAGAAGTGATTTCAAACTCATACATTATTCATCAGAAATAACTCTCCTGCAAGGTAGAATTTTCAGGGATAACAACAATCAATGCTTATTCACCACCACCATCATCATCCTAAAAAGGACAAGCCCATTACCTCAGTGCACTAGAGCATTCTATCAGCATCTCTCCCCTCTTGGGCCTCTATGAAAAACCCAGTAGGGTGTGACAAAATTATTTCCTGACAGTCCGACTGACTCTGAATATCTTCTCCCCAGAATCCCTGTCTCTATTCAGTGCTTAAATTTGCATCATATGTTGCTTTGCAAATTCAAGTATCTACAGTCATAAAGATACCAAGAACCCATTTGTAACACAATGTAGAGAACTGTCTGTTTTTCTTTTGGCTAGGGACATTATTTAAGATGATTTGTCAAGATAAACATCAATGTGTATGGAAATAATGGAAAATATATATAGGTAGACCATATGCAGTTTCAGATGCTTAGTTTAATCATTTTTAAATAGATGCTGCATTATGAAAAATAGCTTTTCCTCTTCAAATTTGATTTTATCAGCTAGCTCAGCTGCTTCTGGCATAGACCAGAGTATCATACGAAAATGCCACGGAAGATCAGGACAAATCACAGCTGGAGGCTTCTAGATACCTATTAAGTCAGTACCACCCTGGAGAGAAGTCAGTTTTCTTCTCTTAGCCAGACTGAGCTAAGTGATGAAAAGTCTAGATGAGACAAATAAGCATGGATAAACCCAATACACTAGGGCATTCATTCATTTGATTTTAGCTTTGAGTGTGGATGGGATATCCATGTAGTAGTTTGCTTTGGTTTGTGAACCTTGTTTCTTTGTGTTAGAATAACAGCTGTTTTCATGTTGTTCACCCCCTCCACTTACCCCCTTACCTTCTATCTAAGATTTTTTCCAGGGATTTAGTTGCAAGTATTAGCATGCCTCTCAATTCATCAAACCCAGAAATAAGGTACAAATGCAATTTCAGTAATCAAGAACAGTCTGTTTAATATTAAGACACTGATTGCAAGGGGAAAAGCTGATATGAAAAAGAATGCTCAGTTGTTTTTTAAAACGCAGATATTGTTTTGTGTGTCTAAATCCCAGTTACTAATGAAGAATAAGAGTCAGATGGAGAAAGGGAAGAAAGATAAAGAGAATTTTGGTGCACAGTCACAGATTCCTTGAAAACCTAGATCTTGAGATGTGCAGGACTTCAGTTGGGTGGATCTGAACATTTCAGCATCATTTAAATGACACCCACAATACAGGGCTCTGATTGGAGTAGCATGAAAAAAAAATCGATCACCTGTGAATCATTCCTGAAACTGTACACATCTCAAAGCATTTCCATTTACTCTCAGAGATGCGGGTGTTGGGTGGGGACTGACATTAAAGAGGACAGGTGCTAGGGCTCCAATCCAGCCAAGCACCTATTTATGTGCTTTACTCTAAACATGCATGTAGAATCACTGAAGTAAATGCAACTATTCATGTGCTGAAAGCTAAGCATGTACATAGGCGCCCTGGTTGATCAAGGCCCAAGTGGAACTTTTCACAAGGGAAAGTAACAATATTTGGGCTTGATTCACCAGTGTAAATCAGGAGTAAGTCCACTGAAACCAATAGCGTTAAACCGAAGTAAGCAAGAGAAGAATTAAAATCTTGTACTTCATTCAGGAAACCTATATTAACAGAACGCTTTCTGCAGACATCTACAATAAAATAATCATGACAATCTATGGGTGAGATTATTGGGTCAGTTCCTCAGTTGCTGTAAATCACCACTGCCTTCAATGGAACCACAGCAATTCATAACAGCTAAGGATCTTGCTCATTATTTTTTAACGGGGTGGAGATGATTATGAAATTGCTTAGAAAACACATTTACAAAGTACATCCACTTCAAAGGGCTTATAGGCCAATATAATATATACAAATACTAAAATATTACCCAAAGGGGCTTTTTAGGGCCAAATTAGCCTTGGTTTCTGCACGTGTACACCAGGGTCTTTATGCAAGGCTCAGGGACAATTACCTCCCTTACAATGGTGTAGTTCCACGCCAACCCTAATGCAGGTCTGTGCCTAAATGGCATGATCTAGCCCTAAATGATCAGTATGCAAACATCACATTGCTATGGGCAAATAAATATTCCATGCTACAATATAGGCAACATTAACCTAGTTCCTACATAGTTTAAAGCTGAACCTTAAACTGAGAACCCCTTTGAATGCTGCAATTTGCTGAGATTATGAGCAGCAGAAAGTCTAGTCATAATGCATGCACAACAGCTACGGTAGCACCAGGCATCCATAAGATAATTTAAATGTCTCTTTATCAGCCTGAAGAACCAATCCATGAAGCAGTACCTATAGAGATTCTGCTTGGCCCTATCTACATCTGAACAGGGTTTTCTGGCTTCCTCCTGCCATATATTCTGGCACATATTTTAAGAGTCGAGAATGATGCTTCATATATGTTACATAGCTGGACTGCACCTTTACCATACAGAGGATAAGAAAGGGTTTCCCCATCGCCAGGTATGGAATTGCTATGAACACATGCCCATAGAGGGCCAATACTTTCAGAAGATCAGCCTCGTTTTGGGGACAATTTGTTCCCACCAAAAATATGCACCTGCATTTTGGTGCCCCCAAAAGCTACTCTGCGTTTTTGCACCTTGCAAATGAATTGCAGATGCAAATGCTAGTACTTACACAACTAACTACCTGATTGCGTGTCTGACAGAGTGCAAGGAACTGTACCTGACCCACCACTCCGGTCACTAGGTACCAGCTATTCCTCCCGGAGGGGACTTAATTAGGCAGGGGCTGCTAAGCTAAGGAGAGCAATCAACCCATCAGCTGGGAACAATTAAAAGACAGGAAGGAAGGAGCAGGTCGGCAGGGGTCAGACGACACAGGATCTCAGGATGAGGCAAGCTTTCCCTCCCTTTCCCTGCAGAGTGAGCTAAGGGGGAAGTTTCTGTCCACTTATATGTTGCTGCACAAGCCTGTACTGTTGAACTGGTAGAGGGGAATCTAATAAATAACACACTGGTGCTTATAAACCTGCAAAGAGTCCAGCCTGTTTGTGGCGCTCCAAAGGGCGGGGAAGGTAGCCCTGTCACGGTGTGTACTTTTCTTGCAGGTGCAATTTGCACCCAGGAACAAGGCTTCTTCTTCGCTGAAAATGTACATCCCAATAACAAACTCTCTCCTGCTGTGCTAGTGCTTTGCTATTGCACTCTATATTTTGGACAGAAGATAGCAGACAAAATTCAGCTTAGCCCTTGAATGGTACAGAAGGTACTCAACATCCTCCAGAGTATATTACCTGGCCATACTTCCAAAAGATTTGAGTAAGACCCCTCTTGGTTTGTCATTGTCAGTCCTCTCCCTTCTTCTGCTACATTACCAGCTTCTTGCCTGGTTTATCACTGCTCTCATGTGACTCTTTCCCTGAATTTCTGCAAGAATCACTGTATTAGTGAGTTCAGAGCTGAAACGAGGAGCAGAAGAAAGCAGTTTGTATTTCTCTGAACAAGAGTCTGATGAATTTTCCCCCATGGTCAAAATTTGTAGGCCATTGTAGGCATCGTTAAAAGTATGAAACAAAATAAGGCTACGAACAAAAGAACACCTTGTCAGAAGAGCAACCCGAGGTATCAGCTAACCAGGTAAGCACATTCCTGAGCAAATGATCAAAGGAGAGTGGAAAGAGGGGCCGAGGGGGCAGCACCATGTTGATTGAGCTGTTACTTTGGCACAGGCACACGTGTGTTAAGTGTACCTGCACTGTGCTATGTAGGGCAGTAGTACCACGCTTTGTTGACAATAAACCTGGCCGACCCTTCACCACCAAACAGAGCTTGTGGTCTTTCTTTGTGATTAACATTGAGCTCTGCTGAATCAACAAGCTGCGAGCTACCTTGGTGCAGCTAATCGTGGAGCTCCAGGAAAAGCATAGGAACAATATAGACATACTAGCAACAGGCATGAGAAAAAATACCATCTTCAGCTGTTATTGGGACCACACACAGTCACATCTCATCATCTCAGAAATGCAGATAATTCAGTAACTGTCTTAAAGAACAAGTTAGCTGGATCTGAGCTCTCTGTGACTGTTGAGGGAAATCACGAGCTAAATTTTCCATGCATTGTAGCAGGTCATAGCAATTCAAATGCCAAAGTGAGCGCAAAGGATTCTAAAGAACAACCATCAAAACTGGATTTAAAAATAGACATACAGTGAAGCTTCATAAGACCTTAAACTTCACAGCAGAGATACTGTATGAGCATAGAGAAACCCACTCTCTGAATGCCCTGCTACTCCATGGACACCAGGTGATCGGCTGCATGGTGATGACCTTTCCAGAAGACCTGCCTATGTGAATGATGTTACAATGTGGTGAGGGACAAGGAGAAACAGGCAATGTGGCCCAGTTCGTTGGATCTGGTGAAGCTGGGTTTGGTGGAGAACCCACGGTGGGAGCAAAATTGGCTTTAGGCCTCTAATGAACTTCCCCAATCCCTAGGGACTGGTTTGACCCTTTGTACAAGTTACAGCAGCCCCAGGACATCCTTCCTTATTGGTCTGTGAGGTGGATGACCACAGAGACAAATATATTGGCTCTAGGCCACATGGCAGTTCACCTATGCTAGGATAATTCCCGATCAGGCCAACATAAAGATTGTTTGTGCCACTACAGCAGCCTTATAAGGTCTGAGGATCTGGGCCTTTCTCCCTGGGTTTGGAGACCGACTGAGGGAGCCAGCCTACTACCACAATCTGGGTTGACGAACAATCCAGTTCTTCCAATCCCTCAGACGGAGACAAACACCTAGCATTCTTAAAACTACAATACCCATCTGGGGAAGTGAGGAAACAGATTGACAGAGCGAGACGGGTACCCAGAAATCACCTACTACAGGACAGGCCCCACAAGGAAAACAAACAGAACACCACTGGCCATCACGTACAGCCCCCCAGCCAAAACCTCTCCAGCACATTATCGACGATCTACAACCTATCCTGGAAAATGATCCCTCACACTCCCAGACCTTGGGAGACAGGCCAATCCTCGCTTACAGACAGCCCCCCAACCTGAAGCAAAATACTCACCAGCAACTACACACCACACCACAGAAACACCAACCCAGGAACCAATCCCTGTAGTAAACCTCGTTGCCTACTCTGTCCCCATATCTACTTTAGCGACACCATCGGAGGACCCAATCTCATCAGCCATACCTTCTGGGGCTCATTCACCTGCAGGTCTACTAATGTTATATATGCCATCATGTGCCAGCAATGCCCATCTGCCATGTGCATTGGCCAAACCAGACAGTTCCTATGTAAAAGAATAAGTGGACACAAATCGGACATCAGGAATGGTAACATACAAAAGCCAGTAGGAGAACACTTCAATCTTCCTGGACATTCTATAGCAGATTTGAAAGTAGCTATACTTGAAGAAAAAAACTTCAGAAACAGACTTCAAAGAGAAACAGCAGAACTAAAATTCATTTGCAAACTTAACACCATTAATTTGGGCTTGAATAGGGACTGGGAGTGGCTGGCTCATTACAAAAACAGCTTTGCCTCTCCTGGAATTGACACCTCCTCATCTATTATTGGGAGTGGACGACATCCACCCTGATCAAATTGGCCCTGTCAACACTGGTTTTCCACTTGTGAGGTAACTCCCTTCTCTTCATGTGTCAGTATATTTATGTCTGCATCTGTAATTTTCACTCCAGGCATCTGAAGAAGTGGGGTTTTTACCCACAAAAGCTTATGCTCCAATAAATCTGTTAGTCTTTAAGGTGCCACTGGACTCCTTGTTGTTTTTGTGGATACAGACTAACACAACTACCCCCTGATCCTAATGGGGAGTAATTCATATACCCAGCACAGACACACTGTGTTTCACAGCTATACTTCAATGTCTCTAAGCCAGTGGTGGGCAACTGCGGCCCCTCAGGGTAATCAGATTGCTGGCCACAAGATATTTTGCTGACGTTGACCATCCACAGGCACCACCCACCTCAGCTCCTAGTGGCTGTGGTTCTCTGTTCCCTGCCAATGGGAGCTGTGGGAAGCGGTGCCTCAAAAGGCAAAGGGGCTGCAAGGAGGTGCTGGCCACCACTTCCCACAGCTCCCATTGGCAGGGAACAGAGAACCGCAGCCACTGGGAGCTGCAGTGGGTGGTGCCTGCGGATGGTCAACATCAGCAAAATGTCTCATGGCCCGCAATCAGATTACCCTGAGGGGCTGCATGCGGCCCACCACTGCTCTAAGCAGTCAAGCCCATTGCTGTCCAGAACATATCATTTTGTCCAGTCTACAGCTGGAGCTGTTACAACTTGCTTTTATACTTACTCTACTGCCCATGTAGGCTTAATCGGACCAATCACTTAATGCCTCTTTAACCTTAGTTCCCCATCTACTACTTCTTTTCTCCCACCTGGTACTGTCTTGTCTCTTTAGACTCTATTCTTTTTTGGGCAAAGACAGTTTCTTTACAGTAACCCCAAGGATTTAAGAGAGCTGACTTCTTGATTCAGACACACAGTTATTATATCTATACCTGGGACATACAGCCAGATTTTTAGAAGGGCTCAGCTCCCATGTAGGCTCCAAAGTGGTCAATGGGACACACTGAACTTTTCTGAAAATCTGACCCCAAAAGTGACAGTGAGAGTTGTTGGGGGTGGAATAATTTGCAAAACCTGGCCCTTGTTCGCATGCCTAAATAGGAGCTGAGCTCTTTTGAAAATCTGGCTTTGAGTTCTCTTGCAAATTCTACCACGTTTTACTTGGGCAGCTCAGATACCACAATGGTAAGTATAGTATGAAATTAGACAGACAGATATACACTGTGGGAAATATGGCCCTAATTAAATCAATGGAAAAAGTCCCACTGACTTCAGTAGGGCCAAGATTTTACCCCAGATGTACACAATAACAGTTTCCCACTAGAGGAAGGTGCAGTCTATTTAATATTAATATACAATAAAACATTTTCCCAGATACAATATGCCCCTAAGATTTAGCATAGCTAAAAGAAAATGTTTCCAGTTTTTAGAAATATGGAAAGAGCAAAATATCAGCCCTTGTTGAAAAGTTCATACATCGTATTGTCAATTAGTACATTTTTTTCCTCATATCATCCTTTTAGATTCATGGCTTCAGGGTTTTCTTTTCAAGCCCTCACTTGCCTTACTACCTTTTAGGGTACCTGCTGAGGTGGTAATGTAGGTTCTCTACTTATTCCCCAGGTGTCCCCAAAACCAATGGGCAAGAAAAAGGGTATTTAATAGATCAACGAGAGACTAATATGTCAGTAAATGGGAAGAGGCAGAGGAATGTCTTAGCGGGCAGCTGTTTTCTGATCTTGACTTTCTCATCAATACTTTTCAATTTAATTTGCTGAGAGGGATATCATTTCTAATTCCACCCAGGTCACCACAGACACATCAAAGCTGTAATCTTTAGGCTGGCTACACTGTGAATGTATTTCTTTATTGGTCTTTGTAATTGTCACTGAATAGAATCTTTCTATATTTCTCCTTCTGAATGATGTGGTTGATAACATGTATGGAGTCTGGATTAAACCAATGGTTTATGACTGTGTAAAGCTGATGTACAAATATTATCATATAACAATTATGTCTTTCAAAAACAATTTATTGCCTTAGAAAGTCTTGTGATATTATAGCCTACTCCTATAAAGATAAGGAAATGGCAACACTTTAGTGCAAATCTTAATTTTCAGGGCTTTCTATAACTCCACCATCAAATTGTGAGGAAAAATCAGTTTAACTCTTCTAAAGTTATAGTAATAGAAAAAGAAATTGCAATGTTGGACAGCTTTTGTGGCTTGCATAACTCAAGAACAACTTTGATTGGTGGGGTATAGATGGCACAGGGAACTGGTAACAGGATATAGAAGGTTTTATAGGCCCCTGGTTCAAATCCAGGCCAGGTTGATATTAGCCAAAAATGTCTGTTATCTAATAGCTGTTTAGTGCAATTAATTGATGATCTTATTCATATTCCTAGTGGACAATTATGCTATCATTAATACCACCATCAAAACTGGCACTAACAGATTTCTTCATTGGCTGTTTCAGCAAAATGGATGAATGAGGATGGAGACTGATTTATCCTCTCATGCCTAAAGAAAGTTTCACTAGGTGAGGGTTAAGGCACATTGTGGGGTAATTTGGGAGAAGCTTGCACTGCCATTGCCTATTCTGTACCTGTGTTGGGGCTGATCCAACATCCCTGGCCAAATCTTATGTGCCTTATGATGCTCCTCAGTGTTCTGTATGTATTCTCCTTGGGAATCCGCATGTTCATTACTGCTGATGGAAACAGCAATTACAGGCCTACCTGACTATCTCTCCCCTTGGAAGTTGGAGTGGGTGTGACCCAATAGCAGCATATCTTCTAAAGGGAATGAGCTCTGCAGAGCATAAGAGCATAGGGGGAGGGATAGCTCAGTGGTTTGAGCATTGGCCTGCTAAACTCAGGATTGTGAATTCAATCCTTGAGGGGGCCATTTAGGGATCTGGGGCAAAAATTGGGGATTGGTCCTGCTTTGAGCAGGGGGTTGGACTAGATGACCTCCTGAGGTCCCTTCCAACCCTATGATTCTATATTTTTTGGGGGGAAGGATAGCTCAGTGGTTTGAGCATTGGCCTGCTAAACCCAGGGTTGTGAGTTCAATCCTTGAGGGGGCCTGTCATAAATATAAAGGGAAGGGTAAACCCCTTTGAAATCCCTCCTGGCCAGAGGAAAAATCCTCTCACCTATAAAGGGTTAAGAAGCTAAAGGTAACCTCACTGGCACCTGGCCAAAATGACCAATGAGGAGACAAGATACTTTCAAAAGCTGGGAGGACGGAGAAAAACAAAGGGTCTGTGTCTGTCTGTATGATGCTTTTGCCGGGGACAGAACAGGAATGGAGTCTTAGAATTTAGTAAGTAATCTAGCTAGGTATGTGTTAGATTATGATTTCTTTAAATGGCTGAGAAAATAGCTGTGCTGAATAGAATGAATATTCCTGTCTGTGTGTCTTTTTTGTAACTTAAGGTTTTGCCTAGAGGGATTCTCTATGTTTTGAATCTAATTACCCTGTAAGGTATTCACCATCCTGATTTTACAGAGGTGATTCTTTTTTTTACTTCCATTAAAAGTCTTCTTGTAAGGAAACTGAATGCTTTTTCATTGTTCTAAGATCCAAGGGTTTGGGTCTGTGGTCATGTCAAGGTTCCTTCCCCACTCTGAACGCTAGGGTACAGATGTGGGGACCTGCATGAAAACCCTCCTAAGCTTATCTTTACCAGCTTAGGTCAAAACTTCCCCAAGGTACAAAATATTCCACCCTTTGTCTTTGGATTGGCCGCTACCACCACCAAACAAATACTGGTTACTGGGGAAGAGCTGTTTGGAAACGTCTTTCCCCCAAAATACTTCCCAAAACCTTGCACCCCACTTCCTGGACAAGGTTTGGTAAAAAGCCTCACCAATTTGCCTAGGTGACTACAGACCCAGACCCTTGGATCTTAAGAACAATGAACAATCCTCCCAACACTTGCACCCCCCCTTTCCTGGGAAATGTTGGATAAAAAGCCTCACCAATTTGCATAGGTGACTACAGACCCAAACCCTTGGATCTGAGAACAATGAAAAAGCATTCAGTTTTCTTACAAGAAGACTTTTAATAGAAATAGAAGTAAATAGAAGTAAAGAAATCACCTCTGTAAAATCAGGATGGTAGATACCTTACAGGGTAATTAGATTCAAAACATAGAGAACCCCTCTAGGCAAAACCTTAAGTTACAAAAAAGATACACAGACAGAAATAGTTATTCTATTCAGCACAATTCTTTTCTCAGCCATTTAAAGAAATCATAATCTAACACATACCTAGCTAGATTACTTACTAAAAGTTCTAAGACTCCATTCCTGGTCTATCCCCGGCAGAAACAGCAGACAGACAGACAGAGACCCTTTGTTTCTCTCCCTCCTCCTAGCTTTTGAAAGTATCTTGTCTCCTCATTGGTCATTTTGGTCAGGTGCCAGCAAGGTTACCTTTAGCTTCTTAACCCTTTACAGGTGAGAGGAGTTTTTCCCCTGGCCAGGAGGGATTTCAAAGGGGTTTACCCTTCCCTTTATATTTATGACAGGTCACCTATGCAAATTGGTGAGGATTTTTACCAAACCTTCCCCAGGAAGTGGGGTGCAAGGGTTGGGAGGATTTTGGGGGAAAAGATGTTTCCAAACTACGTTTTTTCAGGAACCCAGATAAAGTTTGGTGGTGGCAGTCCAGGGGCAAAAGGGTAAAATAGTTTGTACCTTGGGGAAGTTTTAACCTAAGCTGATAAAAGTAAGCTTAGGAGGTTTTCATGCAGGTCCCCACATCTGTACCCTAGAGTTCAGAGTGGGGAAGGAACCTTGACAGGGCCATTTAGGGATCTGGGGCAAAAACTGGGGATTGGTCCTGCTTTGAGCAAGGGGGTTGGACTAGATGACCTCCTGAGGTCCCTTCCAACCCTGATATTCTATGATTCTATGGCCTGTGAGAATGGAGACTTGTTTCTCCATGGAGCCTATGCCTTCCCAGGATTTCCAAGCCCCAGCCCCTCCTTGACCTCCTAAACCCCTCTCCTTAAACAAGGCCTGGTCTGATGCCTGTTAAAATCAATGGAAAGCCTCCTATTGACTTCAATGGGCTTTGGATCAGCCACAGTGAGCAATCCGTGAGGTGAACCCGGTAGTGCTTATTAGATACACTTTCCCTTCAGTGGGTGCATCTCCATAGAAGAGGTGAGTGTTACATCTACGCTGCAAAAACAACAAATAAACAAGTAAACCCAACCCCATGGCAGTGAGTCTGAGAGCCTGGGTCAATTGACTCAGGCTCTCAGGGCTTGTGCTATGGGGCTAAAATCAGTAATTTAGATGTGGCTGCTTGGGCTGGAGCCTGGGATCTAAGACCTTTCCACCTCGCTGGCTCTGAGAGCCCAGGCTCCAGCACATGCGGGACTGTCCACACTATTTTTAGCCTTGTAGCACGAGCTTAAGTCACTTGACTCAGACTCGCTGCTTCGGGGTCATTTTAAGACAGTTTGTATCCTACTTTTATGCCGGTGTAACAGACAGCGCATCCCTTGTGAAATGCGTGTGTAGGTATTTATGGAAATATTATACAAAGGTGTTTTTCCCTTTACTAAATGAGTCTGGTCATAACCAGGTTGGTAACTGTCAAATAGCACTGCATTGGACATCCATATTGCTGGTGTTACAAATGCTAGTGCTTTTCAGCTGCCACTAGCAGGGACATGGAAGTGTCCATTTTAATGAACAACTGGTGAGAAATTTTTCTCCCTGTGTGAACTCCCAGAATGCTGATTTCAGCAGGAGATGGGCTGCTTTCTTTTAAGGGGAAATAAAATGAATTTCAGCTTTTGAATTTTTTCAGGGCTTGCATCAGAACTTAAACGGTATTGGAAAAGGGGCTTTTTGTTCAACATTTCACTTTGGACAGAGCAATCCTTTTCTTTCAGTGTTGTCTAAAATAATTTCTCAAATAAATGTAAAGTCTGAGGGGCCAGATCCTCGGCTTCGGTAGGTTGGTTGGTATTGCTCCATTGATTTCAGTGGAATTGATTCACTGGAGCTATGCCAGTTTACAAGCACCTGAGGTTCTGGCCTTATAAATGTGTGAAAAACCACCCCAACCCCAATCCCGCCCATCAGTTCTCCCCCCCCCACAACCAAAAAACTAGAGGGCCTGAATCTACAAACCCTTTATTGCTTGAGTACGCACATATATTAGTTTTATGCCAGTTATGGCATAAAATTATGCTAGATTTGATGCTTCCACCACCAGTGAAAAGCTGTGTATTGTCCAGTAATAACGTGCTTCTCTTTTACTGAAGACCAGCCTATTGCACCATCAGTAATTAGATCATACCAAATTACGAGGTCTCCTAACATACAGCACTCTCTCTAAATCATCTCCAACAGAAGCAGTTTAGGATTGCAGACATGTTTCTTTTCAGAGAGTACATCACCAAGATATAGCAAAGCCGAGCTAATAAAAATATGACTGGTTTTCTAGCAAACAAAATGATGCAAAGACACATTGAATAAAGACACAGGGAAATGCTCAGTTACATCATAAAAAAATCTGTCGACGAATTTGCAGAATAAATGAAAAAAATATGCAGGATAGTTTTGTGTGCTGAACTCTTGGAAATTATGCAAGACAGTATTAATAAATGGAAAATTGTTCAAAGCAGTTGAAAGGTGAGACAAAGGAAAATAGCATTCAGGAGACAAAACTAACGAAAGTGGCTTAAAAAGATAATAGAAACAGAGATAGCTCCACAGTCAACAACACAACTGTCGGAGAAATCTGCCAGCAAACCAGATGCAGTGGCAGTAGAAAATAACTTCCACCACTTGGCATTTGACTCCTGTAATTGCCAGTGACAATGGAAAAATTTTACAATGTGGTAAGTAGCACCGCAGGATCCAGAAACCAACTGCATACCAATAGAGGGTTTGTTTTTTTTCAAAACAAGCACAGCTGCTCATTTTGGAAAGCACCCTGACAAAGGAGGAATGCAAAGGAACTTTTGTGCAAGGAAATTATATTCAAATTTTGTTTGTTCATGTAATTTCTAGGTTTTGTGACATTTTTCTATGTGTAGGTAATAGCCTGATTGCAAAATTTTCCATGTGAATAGCTGCAGTGATGCATAAGAGGCTGATTTGCCAGTACTTACTACCAGGTGTAATGCCTACTACTGTATGATGATGATTTATTATTTGTATTGCTATAATGCCTAGGAGACACAGTCATGGACCAGACCCCCTTGTGCTGGGCACTGTACAAACACAGATAGAGTTCCATGGTGGGGGGGGGGAATAGAGGTTTGGTGCAAGAGAGAGTCAAAGACAACACCCATGAGGGTGTTTTTTTTGTTTTATTTTGTTTAAGTTTTGAAAAAATATGAAAGCACTGCCTCACCTTTAAACAGCCCATTTTGTGCTTATTTTCACATGCACATTCTTGAAGGATGCTTTTGAATGGAAAGGCCAGTGGGTGTAAAATATGAAAAGAAAGCACAACCTCCAGCCACTAAAAGTACTGCCTAGTTTACTCAGAGCATACTACATTCCACCTGTGTAAACTTACAGCTGTAGTCTCGTAATTTGTAGTGAGATCTACATGTGTACTGTAACTGTGCTGAGAATGTCAAGCATAAATCCCCTGTGGTCTGAGATAAGAATATAATTAGCTGCTTTTTAAAAGTACATATTGCTAAAAAGGAGACTGTCTGAGGTTTTGAATGGTTTGTTTTTGGAAGACTGTGGATAGCCATTTTTTCTACTTAAATATTTCCTGACTTGGATTTCCTTGAATTTGCCTATTTGCCTTTAAAAAAACACCCCAAAAAACAAAACATTTTTTATTTATAACTTTTTCAGTGCAAAGGAAAAACCACATTAAAGTGTGGTTTTCCTTTGAAAAATGATTGGAAAAATGGCAGTATGGGGTTCCATGTTTACAGTGTCTCAGTGATTCAGTATCATATTTGCTCAGCTCACAACTAAAATTGTTGTTGTTTTTCCTGAATGCCAGCTGTGCAAACATGGGATCTGAAAGGCAAGCTGGGTTCTTTCTGGTCTTTGGCCATCAGCTGTAAAAGAGACTGCAGGTCTAAGTCTGTACTCAGTTATACCTGAAGTAACTGAGGGTGGAACTGGACCCCTGGTGTTCAAGATTTTCAGTGGATGTAGGTAACTGGTATGTCATAAACATACAGCTAAGAGTAGCATAAAATCCCTCCTTTACCTGTAAAGGGTTAAGAAGCTCAGATAACCTGGTTGGCACCTGACCAAAAGGACCAATAAAGGGAAAAGATACTTTCAAAGAGGGGGGGGCCGGGGGGGGAAGGTTTTTGCTTTGTCTCTTTGTGTGTGTTCTCTCGGAGACAAGGAGAGAGACCAAGCAAGTAATCTAGCTCCTACCGAATGATACATCTAACTTACAGAAATAGTAAGTAGTAGCAAGGAAATGCATTAGAGTATCTTTTGTTTTAGCTTGTGACTTTTCTCTGTCCTAAGAGGGAGGTTTATCCCTGTTTTTTGTAACTTTAAAGTTTTGCCTAGAGGGGAATCCTCTGTGTTTTGACTCTTATTACCCTGTAAAATTACCTTCCATCCTGATTTTACAGAGGTGTTTCTTCTACTTTTTTTTGCTTTATAATAAAGTTCTGTTTTTTAAGAATCTGATTGGTTTTTAGTGTCCTAAAAACCAAAGGTCTGGTCTGTACTCACCTGGTTTACCTATTTGGTTGGTAGATTATTCTCAAGCCTCCCAAGGAAAGGGGGTGAAGGGGCTTGGGGGGATATTTTAGGGAAACAGGAACTCCAAGTGGTCCTTTTCCTGAATCTGCGTCTAACTCACTTGGTGGTGGCAGCAGTACCCATCCAAGGACAAGGAAGGATTTGTACCTTGGGGAAGTTTTTAACCTAAGCTGGTAGAAATAAGCTTAGGGGTCTTTCATGCGGGTCCCCACATCTGTACCCTAGAGTTCAGAGTGGGGGAGGGAACCTTGACATGGTATCACTCCTGACTTTCAAGTTCAAGAGAAAGAGTTAAATGCCACTGAACTGGGCAGTGTAGAGAAATTACTAAGCTAAAATGAAATAACTGGTCCATACATTTGATAAAGTCTTTCCTAATTTAAGTCATAGCTCAGCAGAAGTAAACATATTTGTGATAGATGATTTTCCTGCCACAAATGTATACTGAGTATTAATACCTAGCTCTTATATAAGACTTTCCATCAGCAGACCTCAAAGGGCTTTTTATAAAGGAGGCCAGTACCATTATCCCTATTTTACAGATAGAGAAACCGAGGCACAAGCAGGTAAAGTGACTGATTTTTGTGATTACCTTTATAGTTATGTTTAGTTTGTGTGCTTTGCACTAGCAGCTTATATTTAATACAAAAATGGTTAAAACTCCTCCCCTAGCCCCCTGATAGACAAAAGCCCAGAGAGAAACCGAATTTATATGCAGACGTTCCCTATTGTGCACGGGAAAACTACAATAGGACAAATCTGAAAAGAATCCTGCCCATGGTATTGGATTTAACTTGGATGTAATAACCTCCCACAGTTTTCATATTGTGCCCATGTTCACCATATGCAACATCTTATGAGTTTTGTATCTAAGGTGTTTGAAGACGAAACATGAAAACATGAAACAGCAGTTTCCTTCTTATTAGTAAGTAGTCACCAAAGTCAAAAAGAAATCTGTATGGATCAGAATCAGAGAGGGCATGGATTGTGTAAACCGTTGGGCCGTGACCTCCTGGGGGGTCATGACTATGTTGCAGGAGATCAAGAGCACCATCTTTTTTTTTTATGGGTAGCTGGAAAGTGGATCCCAAAAGCTTTTTTTTCTTCTAAAATTGCATCACAGGATGGAAAAAGTTGGGCAACACTGAGACAGGAAATGTACATGAGCTACAAAGCACTTTTGTAGTGGGCGGGTCCTCTGGTTGACTGTAGGGTACTTTGGTTGCATTAGATCCAGGCCTCATTTATCCTTCATACACCACGGCTGCCCAGTTCAGGCAGTCCTAGAAACAGAGAGATATATGAACACGCTAAGTGTTGCAGGGCAGAGAAATGAAGGGAACTGGTCTACAACCAATATTTTTCACACATGTTTAATGTCCAGACAAGGGTCCTGACTTTGAAAGCAGGTGGGAATATAGGGAAAATAGATACTGGGACTTTTTTGGATATCTCTTTGCCTTTGCTGATCTCTTCCACCCTGGATGATTATATTAGACCAGTTTAAACTAAAAATAAGTAATTACCAATGTCTCCACTGCCTTTTGTCCCATAGTTTTCTTCATTGGCAGGGATCTTACTGAATCTGAGTAAATAGTATCAGGAAAATATAATCCTCTCTGACCCTGAGGAATTTACTTTACAAAATATTCTCCCAAATTATACTGATCAATCTAATATTCTTGCCACATGATTTATTCTCAGTAGCTTCCATTTGTTTTTGACATAAATCCTTTTAAATCAATCTTGTTGGAAGCCATCATAGTCCTTTATAGTGGCTTCAAGGGTAAAGATTTTGCCTTTCATATTAAACAATGTTCATCCTATTATGCATGAATTGCAGTAAAAGATTCTGGCAAGGGATCATCTCTTTCAGGTTTTATTTCCTTGTTATGATCAAGTCAGCGGATCTGTGAATCCTTTTGTGATTCTGGCATGGGATCTCAGAGTCTGGAGGTGCCTTGAACACAGCAATGGATTGTTTTGTTGGTTGTCAATTTGTAGCCTCTGAACTTCATATCCTCTGCGTAGCAACTCATTGCCAGAGAAAGAGAGCTCATAAAGCAAGAACAGCAGTACATGACTGAGCTCAGCCCAAGCCAACACCTGTCTGTCAATGTGCTTCTGAAGTATTACCTTACATAAAGCCCAGCGGGTCTTGAACCCAGGTCTACACAACTGGCAGGAAGCAAACATCTCCACCCTGCCACCCAGCAGCAGCTTCAACCACCTTGTGCTCCCCTACCCACAATCCGTATTGGACACACACCACAGGAAGTCCTTTCTCAGGGCGTTTGATGGACAGCAGCCTCCTGGCACCTGACTGGCTCTTCACACTAAAGAAACCCAAGAGGCATTCCCAGAAGTATTCAGGTAACAATGTGGTTTTCTAGTTAGCTACCAGGATTACCCACTTTGGACCCAGATACCCAGTATTGACCCTGAGCCTGATCTCTAACCTGTCTGCAGCTTTGGCCTGACCCTCAGCCTGACTATTAACCCTTACATGGACTCTGAACCCAGGCAGTTTTTCTTACCTACTGAGCTCCTGCTACTCGTGCTACATAACTTTGCTCAGGATCCTGACACCATATCACTTTCTTGAAATAAATATATATTAACCAGATAGATCCAAAATGGCATGTGTAATAATACCGCTGAGATCTATTTTTTTCTAAGAGCAATTTAATGTTGTTGGTCATCTAAGAGGGTTACGATGTCAAAATACTTAACCCGGACTGTCCAATGTAGTTATTTGGAAACATTATTTATAAACACTCGTGACACCAACAGCAGCATGGTAACCTAACTGGTGTAACTAGCACAAAATTTACAATGATATGACCATTAAAAATCCCATTTACTCTTGATAGCTTCAAAGTGCTTTAAAGTGCATAATAGCCTGTTTTGTAACAGGCTGTTAAAAAAAGAGAAAATGTACCTCTATATTTTGATTTAAATATGATGTTCAATTTCACGAATGGCATTCTGAGAGTCCAGTACCACAGTGAGGGCAAAATCCTGTCATCCAGGTAAGGGTGAGAAGAGGTTGAGAATGTAGTGGAATTGCTCCACTCGTCTTGCACGAAATAGGGATGGTGAAGGTCAGGAAGCAGGGAGCCTAGGCAGGGTGGGAGTCCAAAACCCTGTGTACACTCCCTGTTTCCTAGAAGTAAGGGGTTGGCTGCAGGGGTGAGACCAGTGGATCTGCTGGATAAACGCCAGTGAGGGCCGCTGCAATCCTAAGAACAGAGTAGCATCCATGAAGTAGCTTCACTTCTGCTCTATAGATTCAGTCTATTTCTCTCACTATGGCATATAAACCTGAAGACTCCACTTGGCCCCCCTGTGAACCACACAGATTTCAGTGCTTAGCCCATTTTGTGCTGAGGACAGGATTTGGCTGTAAGCGCATAGCATGTCCGATGCTGAAATGGGTATGATGGGCATTCACTAGAAAGGAAGGGAACCAAGGGCAAACCTTTAACAGGGACAGTAACTCATTTCCTTTGATCTTTTGCAGAGGCATGAAGAGGGAATACTGCAACTTGGATCCAGTTACTGAGGGGAAATGTTCCCAGGCCTGTAAGCCTGCAGATCTAAAATTGGATCCAGGTGCTCATAGAGCTCCACCTGGCTGGACGCAGCTGAAGTACTGGGGCCTAAGAGGATGACAGAGTGTGTTGTTGTATCTTAAATAAACATACAGACTGATCTACCATACTGTGATTCTGGAAAAAACAACTTATGTCTAAAGAGGAAAGAGTAAAAGACCAAACAGCCCTGGAACCAATGACGTAATAAGTTCAATGGACTTTAGAATTATAACTGTTATGACAAATGTCATTGCTTAATTCCTGTGCAGCTGTTTCCTCACTTACATTTGAGCTGTTGTCCAACCAAATCAGAAGCAATAGTTAAGCTGGAAACTCCAAAAGTGGTTGCATTAAAAAAAAAAATTTGAAAACCACAGTGCATTCTTCTTGCCTAATGTGGCCCCTGTCAATGACTTCATACTGCATATGAATGAAGAAAAATTATGTTTATAGTCCCTCGTGACAGCCAAATGTAGATTTAAATGATTTAACTTCCTTCTACTCCTCTGATTTCTCCAGTGCAGATGAAAGAAAACAGTGCATCAAATATTAATAAGATAAAGATTGTGAATCGTGTTTGTACTCCAAGAGTGCCTGAAATTGCGTTACACTTGTCCATTATTCTTGACTAGTGGTATCATGATACTGATAATGATACAGAACAACTGTAGCATGTACAAATTGAATGTGAATTCTTCTAATGGGAGTAATATGATAGAAACCTTAATATATTATGGCTATACTGTATAATATGCTAGAAAACAGCTATACATCAACCTTTTTTGTAATAAATGTTACGATACAAGGGGGTACAAATACATATGTCCAAAATAAAAGCAGGTCATTACAAAAAATGTAATACTGAACTATGCTGGGTCCGACATAGCCAGAGAAGCTGTGAAAGATGCTGTTGATAACACATGGCATTTAGGAAACTGGGCTACTGAAATTGATTTGTAACTCTGCTTTATTCAGGGCCGGCTCTAGGTTTTTTGCCACCCCAAGCTCCGAGAGCACAACTGCCCAAGCAAGCAAAAAAAAAAAAAAAAAAGGATGGCCGGAATGCCGCCCCTAGAATTGTGCTGCCCCAGCATGTGCTTTGCTGGTGCCTAGAGCCAGTCCTGGCTTTATTCATATAAAAACATCCCATTTTCAATCATTACTGGCCAAAATACTCATTTAAAATAATTAAAACAACAATTTCAAAATAATTTAGTTAACTGCTCGATTTGTATAAACACATACACCCAATACCATAAGAATGTTAAGTGTTTTTCATCAAAAAGCTAGCATTAATGCAATATTGGAATACAAGAATTCAAAAGTTCAGAAATGAGGAAGTGCATAATTAAGGTTGAAAGCATAGCCATAGCTTTGCCGTCTTGTGCTTATTCCTTCAAATATTATCTCTATATTATCAATGTTTCATTTAATCCAACATACAATTTACTATAGCATGCAAACTGGATTTTTGTAAACAATTTACATGCAGAAGTTAAAGTACACGAATACAATCTTCTGACTTGGCTTGATTTTTAAGTCTCAGTGTGATCTACAACAAAGACACGTTTGAAAACAATATTCTTAATAGTTTTAAAAATTATCAACATTTAGGGCTCAATTTTCAAACTTAAGTATGTGCAATTACATGTATACATTTTACCACATCTAATTTGTGTGCTCAAATGGCTTGTAGATTTATGTAAATAAGTTATTAGCATACAGACATGGTCAACCTACATGTGCAAATACCTGATGTGAGTACACATATCAGATATCGATGTAAATAAATTAGGTGTGTGAAAACATATGCGTGGGCAGAATTCATATTCTCATCACCATAGAATTTGAGCTCCTTAAAGTGAAATAAAAAGGGTGGTTCATTGCCATGTTGTTCCCTGTCCCCTCTTACCACAAGATAGAGAGGAATAAATTGTTCAGACAACTTGGAAAGCCAGGCCTCAGACCTCTTGAATATTTACTTGCTAAAGTGAGTGAAGCATAATGTTTTAGTCTGTGATGGTGCATTATACTATTATGTTGCAGAGTTTGGTCATTATGACGAGGACTCAGAGTTTATGACAAAAGACACACAATGGACTGGGTCATTGATAGCCATGGACTTTTGCTGTTTTAAAATTTGTGGCATGTGTGCCAAACTGCTGCTTTCCTATATAAAAGTACAGCCACTTACTGCTGAATTTGGATCAATGACCAGCACGAAAATATGTCACCTTTTGAGAAGCTTGTAGGCTTTGATACCTATTCATCTTTTATATGTATTGTGGTTTGTGACATCTTCACCAGAAACATGGCTGTAAAGTCTTTTGCTGTGATGCTAAAGCAGTCAGTGTGGTTGTTTTTAGGGGGAAATGGGGATAAAAAAATCTCTATTTGTTAAAGATGTAAATCAAACAATTTGTTTTATCAGAAAGGTCACAGAATATGTGGTAAAAAATAAAAAGACCAGCTTCAGGTGCAGTGACCATTGTGGGGAACTGGCTGTGCTTGAAAGGTATTGAGAGTTTGCACATTTTGTTCCTTGGCTGGTTCACCAGGTTGGCTAACGGAAACAATTATTTTATCACAAGCAAGTTATGCAGACAGATTTGATAGCTGAGAGTGAGGTGAACACAATGTAGCCACAATTAATTGCTTACTTGATTTTGACACATGGTTTACAACCAGTGGCTTTCTACTCCAAAACTGATGTACACAGTTAAAAGTAATGTGGCTAATTAGTATTCTGCTAATGTGCAAGAAAGTATATGTACTTTACAGGGAAATAGCAGGATAAAGTATCAGTCATCCTGTCAAAGGGTATTCTTAATTTACTATAATATGGTACAAAGTAATAACTTTAGTCAAAACTAGGGCTGCATAAAATGTGCTAACATACACTTTGGCATACAGTGCTGTGATGTGCTTTGTACAGGATTTAAAATTGATTTTAGACAACAGTTTTTAAAGAAACTTCAATTCATTCTGACAAACTTGATCAAGCGTAACCTATAACATTGATCCATGTTATGGTTTCCGTTAGTCCGAGACTCCTCTGTCAACAGATGATTTCCTCTCTGTGAAGCCCATGATTTGTTTATTCATAAATCCCAGGGTCTGACTTATATGTAGTCATGGAGGACATAGGCAAATTTATCTTCAAAGAGGGAATTGGCATATTGCTCTACCATGGTATTATCACTTTGTCTGGACTTCCTTTACGCATAGGCATTGATCTGTCTGAAGCAGGAACTGATAGTGATTATATTAACAACTGCAGATGTTCGAGAGCAGAATTTGCACTTCATTTGTTACAAGTCCCCGGATAGTCACAATCCAGTCATTAAGGACTGTGTGTCAAAAGCGGAGAAGGAAATCAGGGCAGGTAAGAAGGGCAATCTTTTGTAAAATAGTTGGTTCAACTTCCTGGTTTTGACTGTGTAATAGGAGTGAGTTGCTGTGCCAATAATATTATGCAGGAGCTAGTAAATTTGAGGATATTCAGAGCTGACTGAGACGATCTGACAGCATTTCACTGTTCACTAAAAAAAACCCTAGTGAGGATTGTACCTGGCTTTATACACACACTCACAAAGCATTTCAGTAACCGACACTGAAAACAGGATTATTAGAGTCTCAGGTAAATAGGATGTAGCAGATTTTTAAAAATAGAAGTATTCAACTGTAAGTAGGAGAAGGCTGCTGCTGTGAGAAGTCTATTTGATATCCACATGGTTGTCTCATCAGAGTGCAGTGAGCTTTACCATGTAGCGAAAGAGAACCGTTGACTCTGGATCTGTTTATATTGCCCAGTGCCTGTGCTGTTATTTCTAGTGTATTAGTTCATTTAGCTCAGTCTGAGGCTAGATGGGAACGTAGCTGCTCAGAAAATTTCCATCCAAACAAAATTTTGAAAAGAAGCAGAAAAACGTTATTTACACAGTTTTGTCATTTCCCCCCAGCTCAAAGTAGAGAACTCGCTCTGAGGACCATCGGCCATTCTGCTTTTGATGACAGCAGTGTAACGTAAGGAAACTCTGTTGACGCTAATAGGGTACTTGGTTCAGCTGTTCTCTTTAGGCTCATCTCTAGTAAACATGTACCATTTGTATGATGATGGATATGGTAACAAAACCATACTTATCATTATGTTAATGATATAGTATCATAGTCACTGGAAATACGCATCTTCAAAGGAGAATGTTAGGAATACATGGACTCTCTGAAGAGGTGTGAATCTAGATTATTGCCAGAAATCACATTCATAATTTTGGGTCTTAGAAAACATGCTAGCCATTAGAAAATCTAATTAATGGGGATCTTTACATAATTAAATCACTGTCCTCATTCTGAGGAAATATCACATTAACATTTCATTGGCACTCATATTCATCTATAAAATAACAATCATCAATCAGCATTACAATACTTTTAGAGCACATAATACATTGGAAAGCAGTGTGCTTTTTGATCGTTTCCCCCCACCGGTGGTTAGAGCACAAGATCAAGAGCTAGGACATCTGAGTCCTATTCCCAGTACTACCACTGACTCACCGTATGATGCTGGATAAATAATTTAACTTCTCTGTACCAAAGTTTTCGCATCTAAAAATTATTACAATATTACTCACCTCTCAGAGTGTTGATAGATTTAGCTTTTGCAAAGCCCTTTGAAATGCTTGGATGAAAGGGACTATGTAGGTGCAGAGTATTATTATGTTCTTGCAAAGTTATTTAAACACCATATTCTTTCTCTGCATTGTTTCATATCAAAAAGGAGAGTATATAGTTCTAAAAAGAAAAATTGCTAGCAGTGGCAAAGATCTCATAGTTGTTTTACACTTATTATCTCAGCATGGCTGTGCACTTCTGTCAATTGCACCGGGAGAAAGGAAGCCTGGCAATATTTTTCCTGGCATAGATTACTTCCCTTTTTGAGTTTGCTCACATGCTCTGGCCAGGACAACTGGTGGCCTGAGTTAAAACTCCACCTACTCATAGGGTGACCAGATGTTCCGATTTTATAGGGACAGTCCCGATATTCGGGGCTTTGTCTTATAGAGGCGCCTGTTACCCTCCACCCCCTGTCCCGATTTTTACACCTGCTATCTGGTCACCCCATCCAACTCATCACCGCTGTCCAGCAATGGCTGCTTTCTCCACGCACAGGGTCTGGGTTCCTTATGCTTCCTTAGTCCCTGGTGCAGCCAGGCAGCTCATAACAGAGGCTAATATGATTGTTTTTCCATTATTTAATGTACACTACACACTAATACAACAGAGCTCAGAAAAATGAATGACAATTTGTTATTTTTCCCATTTTACATAGGAAAATTTTACAGATGGTCAGCGCAGAAATGGAAACATTTGCATTTCTATCACAAATTTAGTTTACAGATAGCATTGACCTATTGTGCAGGTGAGATTAACCTCTACAATGAATGAGAAAGAAATCAGCATTTCTAAATTGAGCTAGAATATATTTTAAAGTCAGAACTACACTTTATTATTAAAACAAATGTAATCCATTCCTTAGCATACAACATGTTCCTTCGGGGGAACTTTTAGGAGTAGAGCCAATTCCTGTTAAAGTCAATAGACACCTTTCCATATTTACTGAAGTTGGATCGGGTCCTTAGATAGAGCCCATGTGACACATTTCTCTATTGTGTACATCTATCTCAATATTCACTTCCACTCTGAATGCTGACATTATCCATTTGGAGACTAACAAATATTTTCTGTGCCTTAATCTTTTAGCATATATAATGGTCTAACAAACATCACTGAAGCTTGTAGGCTTTTCTTTTTTTTTTTTACTGTACATCTCTCTCTTCTTTGGGGCTGGGGGGGAGGGAGAAATGGTAAAACTACCTTTCCAGCTACCAAATCCTATAACACAGTCTGCCAAATTCTGGATACTTGTTATGGTTGAGATTGTGACCCCTTCCTCCTATTGGTCAGCTGAGAAGGCCCATGGAAGTCCAAAAAGGTCATACTCTGGTTCTACGTTACTAGGAATAAGGTATTAATTATGAACAGTAGATATAGGCCTGAACCAAAACCTCTAACTCTGACCATTTAAGAATATAAGATTGCATCTAGATTAAAACTGGACTCTTTTTTTCTACTGGATCAGCCCCTTCACTCATCAGATTATACATTGTTTGATTGCTGAATGTTAAATGCATACTACTGTTACTAATACCTTGCTCTTATATGTTGCATTTCATCCGTAGATCTCAAAGTACTTTACAAAGAAAGGCAGTATCATTATCCCGATTTTACAGATGGGGAAACTGAGGCACACAGCGATTAAAGTGAGTTGCCCGAGGTCACCCAGAAGGCCAGTGGAATAGAATACAACTCCCAGTCCCATGCTCTGTCCACTATGACACATTGCTCTACATATTAATCTTTAAAAATTTATTTGTTAAGTATATTAGTAATGTGAGAGTCCTTAATGATTTGGCTTTTCTCTTATATTCTTCTTATCTGATGCTGCAATGCATCAATTAGTTCTGAGTTTAAAAAAATCACCTATAGTTAAAATAGTTCACCTCTCCTTTTGATGTTAAACCATTATGAAAGCAGGAGGCAAGCTGGCTTACGACTTTATCACTGGGCCTGGATAGTGCAGGTATGAAAATGATGTCACTTCTCAGCAATGTGGGAGCTGCGAGCGGGAGGCTAACAAGTTCTGACTTCAAGCAGGAATGGTCATTTCAAATTCAGTTTATATATAGGAAGTACTATGCTCCAGGAAACTGCACTGAGCCAAAACGGACTCATATAATGCCGTTATATCTAGGTAACGGGCTTTGCTGAGACTCCTGAAAGACTTCATCAATAAGGAGCAATGTATAGGCAAAGAGGCAGACTTCATGTTGCACGTCAGAGGGAGATATAGGCACTACTGTAATATTACTACTTCTGAACAATGGAAGTAAGAGATGGCAGAGGCCAAGGTGGACCCTGTCTGTCTTTGCCCAGTGTAGGAATGTACTCTGATTTACCTTTTCCCAGTGTTTTGTCCTGGCTACTTTTAAATATCATTTCTCTTGAGAAACTATTCTAAAATCTAAAAGATTTCACTGTCAGGAAGTGTATGGAGCCTAATTCATCCCATTATTTCCACTTAACTTTTTCCGCCACCCTAAATAATTCCTCTCTGTCCTTGGCATTGCCACCCTCAGACAATGGCAGACAGTTACCCTGTCCCCTCTTGTCATCACTTAGCCAAGCTAAACATATGTATCTTGTAATCTTTCCTTATAAGTCAGTTCCTCTGTATGTACTGTTTCAATCTTCAGCAGGAAGTGAGGCAGGGGTTGAGGAAGGGGAACATTTTACAGGGAAAGAGACAGCGAGCAGGAATATCGTTTTGCCCAGTAGACATTTTACAGGGAAACAGACAGGGAGTGGGAATATAGTTTTGCACAGGTTTTCTTATTCAAATAAAGCTTCTGTTCAGTATTAGAAGAAAGTGAGATTATGTTTCTTACTGTTGTCACATGATAGCTTTAGCTCTCTAATATCTTTTGCTGCTGTGACATCTGTAGCTCTTCCATGTGAGGTGTGCTCTCTCTCTCATTCTCTCTCTCTCACACACACACAAACTATTAACACCACAACAGCAAAAACATGAGAACATCCTGTACCTTGTTGTAGGTATAGAACCACCATTAGGGTTATTATGACTATTACTTATTTCAGTTCAGTTTCTTCCACCAAAAATCTCAGCTTCCCTTAACACAAACAAACACTCAACACTAATGCTGTATAATACTTAATATTATATGTTTATATTTAATGCTGTATGGAATGTAAACAAGCACTGTAGTAAAATCTACATTTCTGTTAACTGTAAGACGGGTAGGCAGCTGTCTCTTTCTGGGTAATATTGACTTCAAAGAGATCCTGGAAATCTTGTTCCTAATTTTGTGGGATGCAATTTTGTGGTGGTGCTGAGTTGTGGAATCTATAGTTAGCTCAGGTCACATACTATGTCCCATCTACAATTTATATTGTCTATGGACAGCTACTCTTATTTGCTTCTTAAAAATTGATCTTCAAAGGTCTGGTTTAAGGAGATCCAGTGGAAAATGAAGCTTTCAGCCAAAAAGCAAAGCAGATGGTGACTGGTCTGTGTTGCTGTGTGGGGCATTTCTGCCAGCAAAGGAGAAGCTAGTCAGTTTTTTTAAAATAACGTTCTTTTCTCAATTCATAGACTGTATTCCTCTTTTTTAACATTTGAGTAAACCGTTATGCCTAACCCCTGGAGAATGATAATATGGGACTGCAAGTAGATATTTGATTCCATTAAACTTCATTAATTCCTGGAAATTTGATTATGTAGGTGATGAGATCACTATTATTAGCAACCTACTCTCGGGTGCTGGTTTTTGCAAACAAAGCGAGTAGTATGTTACAGGTATATGCTGATGTTGTAGATAACAAACAAAATACCTCAAGCCATTTTGAACAGACATGGATCATAACAAAGGGCCCCAAGCCCCAGATAAGTCCCATGCAATCCATAAGTATGTGCTCCCATGGTTGTCTCAGCTACTCACAAGGGTGGTCTAGTGCCTCTTGTGGTGCATTCTATATTGGCAGAAATACTATAAATCCTTTGGCCCCTGTTCAATTGTCTATCTGTATTTGACCACCAAACACAGCTTCTTGCCAAACCTTTCATTTTAATCACCCCCAAAAGGCCTAAATGCAGCTCTTCCAGCACACGTTGTGAGAGCTTCCTATGTCTGTACTACCAGCTAGGGGTGTGATTCCCCTGCTCATGTAAACAGACTCGCCTTAGCTCTCATCTAGTTAGAGTAAGTATAAATAGTAGCATAGCCATGGTAGCACGGGCATTGGAGGTATCACTGAGCCATGCTGGGCACATACCCACCAGTTTCCGGTGGATTTGTACTCGGCCTGGCTTAGCCACTACTCATGCAACTACACCAGCTACTGCAGTATGTGGACGCAAGCCCGGGAATCACACCCATAGCTCATAGTGTAGACATAGGGTAGGATGACTGTTCAAATGGTTTGCATTAGGCACTCATCATGAATGGCTTGTGATGGCATTGGCTTAAACTCTCACTTTAAGGAGAGAATATATTGGCTTTCTTTCAGAGTAGTCTCATATATATTTACTAAAACAGGATAATTCCTAGCTGCTTTCTTCAGCATTGCACAGGTAACTGGCAAAGTTCCTATCTGAGATATATTGAATACATCTGATGTGTCTGTTCTAGACGTTAATTCAACGCTCACGGGGGATAGTCGACCGCATCAGCATTTGAATGCTCTGCTGTGTTCATGTTCCATTTTGTATTGGTATTCACTCAAGAACAATGCATAGTGTTGCAAACACATAGCAGCTGTAACTGGGATCCTATTTCTGGGCTGAATACATATGACAGAGGCTGATGGTCTGTTAATAGGGTTAGAGGTTGTCCACAGAAGTATTAGTGAAACTTCTGAGTTTCCTCCATCAAATTGCTCGTCCCTTTTATTTATTTGCACAAGTCCTTTTGGTTGGTGTTAATGAAAGAGACGTAAATACAACTCACAGCTGTCAAGGCAGAACATATGAAAGCACTGCTCCCACGCCATGGCATGAGGCATCACAAGCCAACCCCAGGGCAAGCCCTGCATCAGAATGCATGAGCACAGTGGGTAAAATTTTCAAAAGCGCCTAATGGTTTTAGGAGCGTAAGTCTCATTTTCAAAAGAATCTTAAGCATTTGGGAGTGAAAGTCAATGGGACTTAAGTCACTTAGACACTTTTGAAAGTTTTATCCTTTATCTGAAGTTATAACTCTCTTGGCTTCCCTCAGTGCTTCTGCAAAGGCTATAAATCCTATCATTTTCTACACTTCTTGAGCAGCTAAAGCACAGAGTGGGTGACTATTGCAAGGTTGGCAAAAGAAGATTATAATAATTTATAAATCCTAAAAAGGAGATACCTGTGAAATGTTAGGACACAGGACATTCTCTACAACAGTTACGTTATTCACTAGTTTAGGCAGGCCCTTAGCATCTAGCACATGCACACAGTGTTCAGTTTCCTCTTGAAAGAATTCACGTGGCCTTGTTTGCTCTCAGCCCATATCTTTCCAGCCTTAGTACCACTCTGCTTAGGTTTCTGAAAAGTCCTGCATCAGTTTATCCTGTGAAGATATTATTTACATAACACTGAATTCCAGAGTTTTCTTGCAAAACTTACCACAACCACCACTATTTCATTTCTGGTAATATCCACAGTTTGCTAGGTACTTTCCAGACATATGAGTTATAATCACTGCCCTGAGGGGATCACAAAGTCTGACTTGCATAAGTAAAACAAACTGACAGTGGGAAGAAGGTATTTGAGAAACAAATATACTGTTGTGTTAACAAATATATAAAATAAGACACGTAAACAATTACCAAACTACTCAAGTACCGGGATGTTTCTCATAGGCACCTTAACAGAATCACGTATGCTATGACTCTTTCACAATGCTGGGGGCAGATGTTCCTGGAAAGGGCAGTTTATTAAACTGAAAACAGTCCCTTATGGGTTATTATCTATGAAGAGTGCATACCATTCAGGGCTCAATTCCATCTGTAAATAACCATGAGCTAAACTGACCTTCTGCCCACCCGGTAATGGAGCAAAGATATCTTCTAACATGATAAGGAGTATGTTTTCTTTTAAAACAGGATTGCTAATTAGAAATAACCACAGAGGTCAACTGGTGTTGCTTGTTTACTTTGCTCTACCTAGCTCACAACTCCTTCATGTGCTAATCTCTCCATTATAGTCAAAACAGTTTTTGGCCTGGAAGCATATGGCATTTGCTAGGCCTTTTAAAAACTTGGCCGGCATCCTTCTTCCAGTGTTAAAGTGACCTGAATATCCTTTCGTTTATCCACATCACTGCTGAAAACTTCAGCATGCTTTTCCAGAAGTTTTGTTAAATCACTTCCAGGGCTTAGAACTACAGTATATGTTGTGACACTGCCCTAGTGTCCTGCCAGTCTAGCTTTATATGATGGAGCCATTTCCTTCTCAAATTCCAGCTGTGCATTCCCAAAGATGGGCCACAGTAAGTAGAAGTGGGATAGCTCTAAGAAACCACGCATAATCCTTCCAGTAGAAAATGGAAACTGCAAACCCTGTGTCCAGTCATTTTAAATGATTCCCATCCACTTGTAGTTCTAGCCAAATAAGAGGTGAGTTTCTTCAGAGTTTGTATATATTCATACTAGCTACCTTATAGTTACTGTCACTAGCTCGAGCAGGTGATCTCTCACACATAACCCAATCTGTTGTATTTGTCACCTGAATTTTACACAATTGCATTTACTTTTACACAGGCTGAACATGCCTTATTTTCAGGCCTTTCTGACAACTCCACTTTGAACCAACCATCTGTTTTACAGTCTGTTAGGCCTCTGAAAAGCCATTTAAAATTCACTAGCCTGATCTGACCTTTGGCTAAAGTGGCATTAATTTGGTGTACTGTACATCACTTTTACCTTAGGCTATTTCTTCTGACTCATGTGTTGCAATCTCACAGCAATTTCTACAGCTCAAGTATACGCACGTTAGCAAATGTTTCTGTACAGCTTCATGTCTCACAGACCCCACACCAACTGAGACCTCAAAGGATTATACAAATCTGCTCCAAATTCACATTTCTGTCTGAATATCTTAAATTCTGCCACATGTGCACTTCCCAGCTCCAGAGATGTCTGGTTCTGCTTATGGAACCAGCTGGGGACCCTGTTTGGATGGGACACTGTTCTGAGCATGCTCAGTTCTTCACTCCACATAGTAGGAGTAAGCTGCTGGGCACTGTGTAAAAGCTGAAGCATTCTAGGCCTCATCAAGTGGCAGATCCTCAGCAGAGGTGTCAGAGTTGTGAATGCACCCATCCCCTGGGAGGGGAATCAGATTTACAGGGGGATGATAGTGACCCTACCAGTGTGCGGGGGGTTCCTAGGTGCCTTGCCCTCTCTTCCTATGACTGATAACGCACTGTCCCATCCCTCCCGGGAGTGATGCGAGTGCCTGCTGTAGGTCCTCTGCCCCACATATAATAGTGCCTGGTGGGCAGGTTTTCTCTGATCTTACACTCGAATGGATCTGCAAGGGGAGCAGATGTGCTTGAACTGACCCTGCCCTGCAACTTGATGCCTTTGGATATTTTAATATGGTTTCCCCTGTAATACAAACCCTAAACTCTGAAGCCAAAAATAAGGTCTCATAACACAGAGCCATTTATTGGTCTGGTTGTATCCATTCCATCCCATCAATGCCTGGCACTTTTCACCCTAATCTCTTTCTGGAGGTGGATGTGGCAGGCACGCAGATACTGGTGTAACCCTTCTGCCAGGCTGAGTTGATAGCAGCAAGGGCCGGGTTCAGTACACAGGGGTTCCCTCTCATCAAAGCAAATGCAAAACTGGCTCGAGCCCACACCCAGTGACCTGGGAAAATCTTACACACACCCCTGGGCATCTCAAAGAGGCAATGCTTCCCCTCTCACAAGCACAGAGTCTCGGTGTAGCAAAGAATCTTTCATAACATGAGGTAAATGACATCAGCATTAAATTGGGAAAACACCACAACTAGGGTTCCTCAACCAAACCATGAGCAAAGACCCACCCCAGCAAATTAGGCCACGTCCTTTCCCTTTCCCTTTCCCTTCCCCACGTCCTTTCTTGAGTCCCACAACCCAAACGCCTCTTGAGTCCAGCAATCCAAAAATCACCCAAAGTCCAAAAAGTCCAACAACCCCAAAAGTCCAGCCCCAGAGTTCAAAAGTTCATCTGCAGAGTGTTACTCCCCAGTTTGGGTAAAATGTGTGTGTGGGGAGAGAAGAGGTAAGGGGCACCTTATGTGACCTGAAGCTGACTGCCCCACAGGGCTTCACTCTGATCCGCTCCACTCCGCCAGCTGTCTCACGAACAGCCCCGCTCCGCCAGCCATCCCACAAACAGCTCTGCTCCACACAAGTGACTCCCACAGTCCCATGAACTGCTTCACCAGCCCATCCATGAATGGCTCCGCTGTGCTCTAGATCTTCAGGCTCCCCACTACTTGACACAGTGCTCATTGGTTTCAGCTCTTAGTAATTTTAGCTTGTAGTAGTGGGAGCCTTAGTGCTGGTGCACCATAAGGCCAAAGTGAATTCAGCACAGTACCTGTAGCTAGACTCTTAATAGACCCAAAATTAGCTCTGACATTCCACAGTGGAGAGAGACAGAGGTGCAATTGAAGTTTCAGGCCCTCACAAAGGGGCCCACACCACCAGATACTAATACCTATCTCAAGCCTCTCTCAATTCATAGAGTTTTGGAACCCATGTCCCTTGCCTAGCGAGTGCTACTTAGTTGATGGCGAGTCCCTCCATCATAACAAAAGGCCAAGTACAGTTCCACTGTCCTTGATTCCCATAATCAGGGTAATAACAATTTATTCTTCCTGCCCCAATAACAGAGACATGGGGGATCCCACAGCAGCCAAAGTGACCATTTGGGCAGCTATGGCCTCATTCTAGGTGGGGTGGGTGTGCCTATGCAAATGAGATCAGCCCCTGAAGTTCTTTTCCACAGTTTGCTAAACCTCACCACCAGATGTCAGGGTGGAGCTCATCCTGACTCTGCTTACACTGGGAAGGCAGGGAGAGGCTGAAAGGCAGCAGAAGCGAGAATCCAGTCTTTGCAGTCCCTTGTTTCCATGTGATCACACATAACTTTCAGTGATCAATACTCATGTGATTTGTTGTTTCAGTTTGCTCTTGCAATATTGTCAGTACATATTTTCTTGCCAAATGTCTGAATAATGCTGCATCCTGTAGGCAGGAAGAGAGCTACATCTTTTATTGGCATTGCCTGAGCTGTACATTATTTGCCTTCTGTCATAAATATAAAGGGAAGGGTAAACCCCTTTGAAATCCCTCCTGGCCAGGGGAAAGCTCCTCTCACCTGTAAAGGGTTAAGAAGCTAAAGGTAACCTCGCTGGCACCTGACCAAAATGACCAATGAGGAGACAAGATACTTTCAAAAGCTGGGAGGAGGGAGAGAAACAAAGGGTCTGGGTCTGTCTGTAGTTTTTTGGCCGGGGACAGAACAGGAATGGAGTCTTAGAACTTTTAGTAAGTAATCTAGCTAGGTATGTGTTAGATTATGATTTCTTTAAATGGCTGAGAAAAGAATTGTGCTGAATAGAATAACTATTTCTGTCTGTGTATCTTTTTTGTAACTTAAGGTTTTGCCTAGAGGGGTTCTCTATGTTTTTGAATCTAATTACCCTGTAAGGTATCTACCATCCTGATTTTACAGGGGGGATTTCTTTATTTCTATTTACTTCTATTTTTTTATTAAAAGTCTTCTTGTAAAACACTGAATGCTTTTTCATTGTTCTCAGATCCAAGGGTTTGGGTCTGTGGTCACCTATGCAAATTGGTGAGGCTTTTTATCCAACATTTCCCAGGAAAGGGGGAGTGCAAGTGTTGGGAGGATTGTTCATTGTTCTTAAGATCCAAGGGTCTGGGTCTGTAGTCACCTAGGCAAATTGGTGAGGCTTTTTACCAAACCTTGTCCAGGAAGTGGGGTGCAAGGTTTTGGGAAGTATTTTGGGGGGAAGGACGCGTCCAAACAGCTCTTCCCCAGTAACCAGTATTAGTTTGGTGGTGGTAGCGGCCATTCCAAGGATAACGGGGGTAATATTTTGTACCTTGGGGAAGTTTTGACCTAAGCTGGTAAAGATAAGCTTAGGAGGTTTTTCATGCAGGTCCCCACATCTGTACCCTAGAGTTCAGAGTGGGGGAGGAACCTTGACATGGTGGCACAGTGGTGGGATTAACCTGAAATCATTTTGAGATCCAGTTGAGATTTTTTGAACTAGAAATACAGATTTTAAAAAGGAATTTTTAGGAAGTCCAGAAGGCAGCTTTGAAACTGAAAGCAGCTTGGTTTCTCTCTGCTTTGTGGCCAAGCAGAGACAAAAGGGGATTATCTTGTGAATTGCAGGTTTTCTTTGCCTGGAGGCAGGGTACTTAACTCCTGCAGGGAAATTCACAGTCTTCCAACCCAGAGGTTTTTTTTTTTCTTTTCTTCCTAAAAGTAAATAGGGGGTGTGTGCTCTACCCATTTGCCTGGAGACAAAAGTGGCAGGGTTTTTTTAGGATTTTGATTTTTTTTTTGTTTTACAAGGAGCACAGGTTTGAAAAGAAATTTTTTTTCTTCTTTGGGCTGGGTAAGCAGGTTTCCAAGTAGTTGGAGGTTTTTTGCTTTAATTTGGGCCCAGAGCAGAGACAAGGGAATTGTCTTTTTCTGTAGGCTGACAATCACTATCAGAGAATAGGTATTCTATTCCAGCACAGCAAAATTTTACAGCCAAGTTTTGTTTGTTTATTTCTAAACCTCGGGTGTAAAGTTAGTTAAAAACAGAGAGGTTAGAATGGCCAAATCCTCAGCTCGACTACAGCTGGAATTAGCCAAATTGCAGGCTGAGGAAAAACAAAGGGAACATGAAAGACAGATAGAACTCATGCGGCTGAAGGAGGAGGAGAAGGAAAAAGAGAGGAAGCATGTGGAGGAGATGGAGAGGATAAAGGCCCAGCAGAATATACCAACAAACCCTAGCAATCCTTCTCCAGGTACCACTTCCCATCCCAGAAAGTTCCCCACCTACAAGGCAGGTGATGATACTGAGGCCTTCTTAGAAAACTTCGAAAGGGCCTGCCTTGGGTACAACATCTCTACTGACCAATACATGGTAGAGCTGAGGCCGCAGCTCAGTGGACCCTTAGCTGAGGTGGCAGCTGAAATGCCTAAAGAACACATGAACAAGTATGAACTGTTTAAATCCAAGGCGAGAGTCAGAATGGGGATAACACCCGAGCAGTCTCGTCGGAGGTTCAGAGCCCTAAGGTGGAAACCAGACATGTCATTTACCCGACATGCCTACCACGTTGTAAAACATTGGGATGCCTGGATATCAGGAGCAAGTGTTGAATCTCCAGTAAATTTGCCCTTCCTAATGCAAATGGAACAATTCTTAGAGGGTGTTCCTGAGGAAATAGAAAGATACATCCTAGATGGGAAACCCAAAACTGTAATTGAGGCAGGAGAGATTGGAGCCAGATGGGTGGAGGTGGCAGAGAAGAAGAAAACTGGTCGCAGTTGGAGCGGAGACCAGAAGGGACCACCCCAGACCACACCCTATTACCGGGGGCCGCCCAAAGCCCCACCTACCTCCCAAAGAACCCTCCAGACCCCTTATCGTCCCACCACCCCGTTCTCCAGCAACCCTCCTCGCCCCAGTGACCCGTCAGCTAGACGATGTTTTAAGTGTAACGAGCTGGGGCATGTAAAGGCCAACTGCCCCAAGAACCCCAACAGATTACAGTTCATTGCACCGGAATCACACCAGAGGTCCACAGGCCCAGATACCTCCCAGATACCCTTGGAGCGGAGGGAAACTGTGAGTGTGGGTGGGAAGAAGGTCACCGCGTGGAGGGACACCGGAGCACAAGTGTCAGCTATCCATGCTTCCTTAGTGGACCCCAATTTAATCAACCCAGAGATCCAAGTGACGATTCAACCCTTCAAGTCCAACTCTTTCAATTTGCCTACAGCCAAGTTGCCTGTCCAGTACAAGGGCTGGTCAGGAATGTGGACTTTTGCAGTCTATGATGATTATCCCATCCCCATGCTGTTGGGGGAAGACTTGGCCAATCATGTGAAGCAGGCCAAGAGGGTGGGAATGGTCACCCGCAACCAGGCTAAACAAGCCGTGAGGCCTAGCTCTGTTCCGGAAACTTCTATCAGGACCCAGTCAGAGGTGATGGACCTGGACCCCAGGCCAATGTCTGCAACAGCAGTAGTGGATCCAGTCCCAGAGACCCAGACGGAACCAGTCCCAGAACCGGAACCAGCCGAACAACCAACACCAGACCCCGTGTCAGCACTGAATCCAGTACTTGCAACCTCAACACCAGAGGGCCCCACCGAACCTGAACTGGCAGCAGCCGATAACCCTACACAAGAGGCTCAGCCGGAGCCTGAATCCCAACATAGTGCACCAGCGGAGAGCGGTTCACAGTCAACAGAAACAGCTCCATCCCCTATATCGCTTCCAGAGGGACCAAGCCTAGGTCCACAATCCCATGAGGAACTGATGTCTCCAGCATCAAGGGAACAGTTCCAGACCGAACAGGAAGCAGATGAAAGCCTCCAGAGAGCTTGGACGGCGGCACGGAGCAACCCACCGCCTCTCAGCTCTTCTAATCGATCCAGGTTTGTTGTAGAAAGAGGACTTTTATACAAGGAAACTCTTTCTGGGGGACACCAGGAAGACTGGCATCCTCAGAGACAGTTGGTAGTTCCAACTAAATACCGGGCCAAGCTCTTGAGCTTAGCCCATGATCACCCTAGTGGCCATGCTGGGGTGAACAGGACCAAAGACCGTTTGGGGGGGTCATTCCACTGGGAGGGAATGGGCAAGGATGTTTCTACCTATGTCCAGTCTTGTGAGGTGTGCCAAAGAGTGGGAAAACCCCAAGACCAGGTCAAAGCTCCTCTCCAGCCACTCCCCATCATTGAAGTTCCATTTCAGCGAGTAGCTGTGGATATTCTGGGTCCTTTTCCGAAAAAGACACCCAGAGGAAAGCAGTACATACTGACTTTCATGGATTTTGCCACCCGATGGCCGGAAGCAGTAGCTCTAAGCAACACCAGGGCTAAAAGTGTGTGCCAGGCACTAGCAGACATTTTTGCCAGGGTAGGTTGGCCCTCCGACATCCTCACAGATGCAGGGACTAATTTCCTGGCAGGAACTATGAAAAACCTTTGGGAAGCTCATGGGGTAAAGCACTTGGTTGCCACTCCTTACCATCATCAAACAAATGGCATGGTGGAGAAGTTTAATGGAACTTTGGGGGCCATGATACGTAAATTCGTAAATGAGCACTCCAATGATTGGGACCTAGTATTGCAGCAGTTGCTCTTTGCCTACAGAGCTGTACCACATCCCAGTTTAGGGTTTTCCCCATTTGAACTTGTATATGGCCGTGAGGTTAAGGGGCCATTGCAGTTGGTGAAGCAGCAATGGGAGGGATTTACACCTTCTCCAGGAACTAACATTCTGGACTTTGTAACCAACCTACAAAACACCCTCCGAACCTCTTTAGCCCTTGCTAGAGAAAACTTACAGGATGCTCAAAAAGAGCAAAAAGCCTGGTATGATAAACATGCCAGAGAGCGTTCCTTCAAAGTAGGGGACCAGGTCATGGTCTTAAGGGCGCTCCAGGCCCATAAAATGGAAGCATCGTGGGAAGGGCCATTCACGGTCCAGGAGCGCCTGGGAGCTGTTAATTATCTCATAGCTTTCCCCACCTCCAACCGGAAGCCTAAGGTGTACCATATTAATTCTCTAAAGCCCTTTTATTCCAGAGAATTAAAGGTTTGTCAGTTTACAGCCCAGGGAGGAGTCGACGCTGAGTGGCCCAAAGGTGTCTACTACGAAGGGAAATGTGCTGGTGGTGTGGAAGAGGTGAACCTCTCCATGACCCTTGGGCGTATGCAGCGACAGCAGATCCAGGAGCTGTGCACTAGCTACGCGCCAACGTTCTCAGCCACCCCAGGACTGACTGAACGGGCATACCACTCCATTGACACAGGTAATGCTCACCCAATTAGGGTCCAACCTTACCGGGTGTCTCCTCAAGCTAAAACTGCTATAGAACGGGAGATCCAGGATATGTTACACATGGGTGTAATCCGCCCCTCTGAAAGTGCATGGGCATCTCCAGTGGTTCTAGTTCCCAAACCAGATGGGGAAATACGTTTTTGCGTGGACTACCGTAAGCTAAATGCTGTAACTCGCCCAGACAACTATCCCATGCCACGCACAGATGAACTATTAGAGAAACTGGGAAGGGCCCAGTTCATCTCTACCTTGGACTTAACCAAGGGGTACTGGCAGGTACCGCTAGATGAATCTGCCAAGGAAAGGTCAGCCTTCATCACACATCTCGGGCTGTATGAATTTAATGTACTCCCTTTCGGGCTGCGAAATGCACCCGCCACTTTCCAAAGACTTGTAGATGGTCTCCTAGCGGGATTAGGAGAATATGCAGTCGCCTACCTTGACGATGTGGCCATATTTTCGGATTCCTGGGCAGACCACCTGGAACATCTACAAAAAGTCCTTGAGCGCATAAGGGAGGCAGGACTAACTGTTAAGGCTAAGAAGTGTCAAATAGGCCTAAACAGAGTGACTTACCTTGGACACCAGGTGGGTCAAGGAACTATCAGCCCCCTACAGGCCAAAGTGGATGCTATCCAAAAGTGGCCTGTCCCAAAGTCAAAGAAACAGGTTCAATCCTTCTTAGGCTTGGCCGGTTATTACAGACGATTTGTACCGCACTACAGCCAAATCGCTGCCCCACTGACAGACCTAACCAAAAAGAAACAGCCAAATGCTGTTCAGTGGACCGGAAAGTGTCAGAAGGCCTTTAACAAGCTTAAAGCGACACTCATGTCTGACCCTGTACTAAGGGCCCCAGACTTTGACAAACCGTTCCTAGTAACCACAGATGCATCCGAGCGTGGTGTGGGAGCAGTTTTAATGCAGAAAGGACCTGATCAAGAATTCCACCCTGTAGTGTTTCTCAGCAAAAAACTGTCTGAGAGGGAAAGCAACTGGTCAGTCACTGAAAAAGAATGTTATGCCATTGTCTACGCTCTGGAAAAGCTACGCCCATATGTTTGGGGACGGCGTTTCCACCTGCAAACCGACCATGCTGCACTAAAGTGGCTTCACACCGACAAAGAAACTAACAAAAAACTTCTTCGGTGGAGTTTAGCTCTCCAAGATTTTGATTTCGACATCCAACACATCTCAGGAGCTTCTAACAAAGTGGCTGATGCACTCTCCCGTGAAAGTTTCCCAGAATCAACTGGTTAAAATCGTCCTTGAGATGTGGAAAATATTGTTAGTCTTTATGTACTTGGTAGTATATTTAGAGATGCATGTGTCTTATTAACTCTGTTTTCCTAGAGCTCCAGGAAGAAATCCCAGCCAGTGTTTCACCCTAGCTGAGATTTGGGGGGCGTGTCATAAATATAAAGGGAAGGGTAAACCCCTTTGAAATCCCTCCTGGCCAGGGGAAAGCTCCTCTCACCTGTAAAGGGTTAAGAAGCTAAAGGTAACCTCGCTGGCACCTGACCAAAATGACCAATGAGGAGACAAGATACTTTCAAAAGCTGGGAGGAGGGAGAGAAACAAAGGGTCTGGGTCTGTCTGTAGTTTTTTGGCCGGGGACAGAACAGGAATGGAGTCTTAGAACTTTTAGTAAGTAATCTAGCTAGGTATGTGTTAGATTATGATTTCTTTAAATGGCTGAGAAAAGAATTGTGCTGAATAGAATAACTATTTCTGTCTGTGTATCTTTTTTGTAACTTAAGGTTTTGCCTAGAGGGGTTCTCTATGTTTTTGAATCTAATTACCCTGTAAGATATCTACCATCCTGATTTTACAGGGGGGATTTCTTTATTTCTATTTACTTCTATTTTTTTATTAAAAGTCTTCTTGTAAAACACTGAATGCTTTTTCATTGTTCTCAGATCCAAGGGTTTGGGTCTGTGGTCACCTATGCAAATTGGTGAGGCTTTTTATCCAACATTTCCCAGGAAAGGGGGAGTGCAAGTGTTGGGAGGATTGTTCATTGTTCTTAAGATCCAAGGGTCTGGGTCTGTAGTCACCTAGGCAAATTGGTGAGGCTTTTTACCAAACCTTGTCCAGGAAGTGGGGTGCAAGGTTTTGGGAAGTATTTTGGGGGGAAGGACGCGTCCAAACAGCTCTTCCCCAGTAACCAGTATTAGTTTGGTGGTGGTAGCGGCCATTCCAAGGATAACGGGGGTAATATTTTGTACCTTGGGGAAGTTTTGACCTAAGCTGGTAAAGATAAGCTTAGGAGGTTTTTCATGCAGGTCCCCACATCTGTACCCTAGAGTTCAGAGTGGGGGAGGAACCTTGACACCTTCCAATATAATTCATATGTGTTAGACCAATACATAACAAGTAGCAGCTTTTGGTTTCTAGGTTCCTGATCCTACATGTTTTGAAGTCAATGGCAAAAGTCCCACTGGTTTCACTGGGAGCAGGATAGTCCCCGACTGTGTGATAGTACAAATTTCTTGGATGGCTAACTAAAACAGAATGAAGACAGGAGGAGCCTTATTTGGGACAAACATGGTCAGGAAATTGGCTGACAAGCAAAGAGGTCAAACAGCTGCTTTCTTATCTTGTACTTGTTCACTAATTATGTGCAATTGTATTGATCCATCAGTTAGGTAAGCTTGGAAGGACCAGTTTCTCAAATAAATATGCCCAGCTTTCTCACCACAGCGCAGAAAAATCTATTGAACCTGGATGTATTTATTTGTTTGCTGAACAAGGCTGGCAGCATTAAAGTTACAAATTTCTGATGAAGGTTTTGCTTTGTAAATTATTTTGCTATTGGAGCTCAGTCAGGTTTCTTCTGAATTGATGATGAGTTAAAGAAAAACCAGACTTTACAAGTTGCTTCTAATAAGGCTTGTTGGAAAAAATTGTGGAAGGCGTCAACATTTTGAACTTTTTTGAATTTACAACCAACTCTAGCTCTTAACCTGTTTTTTAGTCATTTCTGGAATAAAGAGTTCAACATTATTTCATATATATGTATATTATATATATATATATATATATATATATATATATATATATCCAAGGAATTAACTTCTCTCTTCAACATCCACTTACTTTCATTTGACTCTGTTGTCACACCAACACTCTTGGAGCCATTAGGCACTTTTAAGGCAAATATAAAGATAAGTGGGACCAGATTCTGTTCTGTTACATTAGTGTAGATCCAGAGTAATTCTCATGCCTGCCATGAAGATACTTTGTCATTTGGTGTGACTGAGATCAGAATCTGGTACAGGATTTCTTGCCTGGAAGACAGCTGCCTTAATGACCAAATTCTAGTAACTCTGAAATCAATAGTATTTTTGCCATTGCCTTCAGTGGAACAAAAATTTGGCTCTGTATTATTTATGGAAGGCTGTATTAGGACGACCTTTTTTTAAATGATCAGTTTCTCACATAAGTAAGCACATTGGGACTACTTGTGTTAATAATGGTGTGATGCTGGCAGACCAAGTACCAGCTCATGCCAAAGCCCTAGGCCTCACTGATTGCTTACAAATGTATAGCCAGGCCAATTCACTTGTGTATTATAGAGCAAAGTGTCTGTTAAATGTATAAGAGCATATGTGGTGTTTAAACTTCATGAAAGCGAATGGGATGTTATATGCACTGTTTTCACTTATCTGTACCCCATTATAATGTAGTAGCAAACATTTACACTGTATATACCCCTATAACCCATCAAATGAGAAAGAAGCGTTGTGGAATGCAAATGAAGAACTGTAACAGAAATATTCTAATTTCAAAGCAAGTGGTCATTGTGTGTGATGACCGGATATCAAAGCGTCTAAATGCATTCCTCACTCTTTGTCATCAAAGGAAGAGCCTATGTGGGTAGAGTCCCTGTTAGCTTGTTCTCTGTGAGAAGAAGCTATAAGTATGGATTCAGGGAAAGATCCTTCTTCTCTGGACTGTCTGGATTCTAACAGGATGAAATAACTGAACAAGAAGACGGAGATCCCCAGAGATATTCTGGGTAGCCCTGAGAGATTTTTGGGGAAATTGGCAGATTAGTACATATCAGCTACCCTTTGGAATTATAGACTGTGACTCCCCTGCACATATAATTTACCTGCTTTAACCTCTCAAGAACTCTCATTCCTTTCTCTTAGCTAATAAACCTTTAGTTAGTTTACTATAAAATTGGCTACCAGAGTTGTCTTTGGTGTAAGGTCTAGGGTATCAACTGAACTGGGATAAGTGACCGGTCTCTTGTACTGGAAGCAACCTAAACATGGTGTGATTTTTGGACCTTTTAGTCCAGTTTGTCTGGGTGGCAAGATAGGCTGGAGTGTCTAAGGGAAGTCTGTGACTCCATTGTAAGACCGGTATAGCGATCCAGGCATTCACATTTGTTACTGGCTTGGTGAAATTTATTTATAGAATACACCACCAATTAGGGGTGTCTGCCCTGTTTTCTGACAGTCTGTCCTGAGGTAGGCACTCACGGTCATGAGCCAATCCAGAGAGTGAGACAAATGGATCTCCAAGATGAGTAAGGAAGGTATCACAGTTTAACTCTAAGTAAGATGAAACAGAAATCTACAAAGAGAAAGGGAGTACTTGTGGCACCTTAGAGACTAATAAATTTATTTGAGCATACGCTTTCATGAGCTACAGCTCACTTCATTGGATGCATGCAGTGGAAAATACAGGGGGAGATTTATATTCACAGAGGGTATGTCTACACTACAAAATTAGGTCGAATTTATAGAAGTCGTTTTTTTAGAAATCGGTTTTATATATTCGAGTGTGTGTGTCCCCACAGAAAATGCTCTAAGTGCATTAAGTGCATTAACTTGGCGGAGTGCTTCCACAGTACCGAGGCTAGAGTCAACTTCCGGAGTGTTGCACTGTGGGTGGCTATCCCACAGTTTCCGCAGTCTCTGCTGCCCATTGGAATTCTGGGTTGAGATCCCAATGCCTGATCAGGCTAAAACATTGTCACGGGTGGTTCTGGGTACATATCATCAGGCCCCCGTTCCCTCCCTCCCTCCGTAAAAGCAAGGGCAGACGATCGTTTTGTGCCTTTTTTCCTGAGTTACCTGTGCAGACGCCATACCCCGGCAAGCATGGAGCCCGCTCAGGTAACCGTCACCGTATGTCTCCTGGGTGCTGGCAGACATGGTATTGCATTGCTACACAGCAGCATCAACCCATTGCCTTGTGGCAGCAGACGGTACAGTATGACTGGTAGCCGTCATCGTCATGTCCGAGGTGCTCCTGGTCACGTTGGCCAGGAGCGCCTGGGCAGACATGGGCGCAGGGACTAAATTTGGAGTGACTTGACCAGGTCAGTCTCTTTAGTCCTGCAGTCAGTCCTATTGAACCATCTTATGGTGAGCAGGCAGGCGATACGGATTGCTAGCAGTCCTACTGTACCATCTTCTGCCAGGCAGGCAAGAGATGAGGATGGCTAGCAGTCCTATTGTACCATCTTCTGCCGAGCAGCCATGAGATGTGGATGGCTTGCAGTCCTTCTGCACCGTCTGCTGCCAGCCAAAGATGTAAAAGATAGATGGAGTGGATCAAAACAAGAAATAGACCAGATTTGTTTTGTACTCATTTGCTTCCCCTCCTCCCCCGTCTAGGGGACTCATTCCTCTAGGTCACACTGCAGTCACTCACAGAGAAGGTGCAGGTTTCAGAGTAACAGCCGTGTTAGTCTGTATTCGCAAAAAGAAAAGGAGTACTTGTGGCACCTTAGAGACTAACCAATTTATTTGAGCATAAGCTTTCGTGAGCTACAGCTCACTTCATTGGATGCATACTGTGGAAACGGTAGAAGGTGCAGCGAGGTAAATCTAGTCATGTATCAATCAGAGGCCAGACCAACCTGCTTGTTCCAATAAGAACAATTACTTAGGTGCACCATTTCTTATTGGAACCCTCCATGAAGTCCTGCCTGAAATACTCATTGATGTAAAGCCACCCCCTTTGTTGATTTTAATTCCCTGTAAGCCAACCCTGTAAGCCATGTCATCAGTCGCCCCTCCCTCCGTCAGAGCAACGGCAGACAATTGTTCCGTGCCTTTTTTCTGTTCGGACGCCATACCAAGGCAAGCATGGAGGCCGCTCAGCTCACTTTGGCAATTAGGAGCACATTAAACACCACACACATTATCCAGCAGTATATGCAGCACCAGAACCTGGCAGAGCGATACCGGGCGAGGCGGCGACGTCAGCGTGGTCACGTGAGTGATCAGGACATGGACACAGATTTCTCTGAAAGCATGGGCCCTGCCAATGCATGCATCATGGTGCTAATGGGGCAGGTTCATGCTGTGGAACGCCGATTCTGGGCTCAGGAAACAAGCACAGACTGGTGGGACTGCATAGTGTTGCAGGTCTGGGACGATTCCCAGTGGCTGCAAAACTTTCGCATGTGTAAGGGCACTTTCATGGAACTTTGTGACTTGCTTTCCGCTGCTCTGAAGCGCATGAATACCAAGATGAGAGCAGCCCTCACAGTTGAGAAGTGAGTGGCGATAGCCCTGTGGAAGCTTGCAACGCCAGACAGCTACCGGTCAGTTGGGAATCAATTTGGAGTGGGCAAATCTACTGTGGGGGCTGCTGTGATGCAAGTAGCCCACGCAATCAAAGATCTGCTGATATCAAGGGTAGTGACCCTGGGAAATGTGCAGGTCATAGTGGATGGCTTTGCTTCAATGGGATTCCCTAACTGTGGTGGGGCTATAGACGGAACCCATATCCCTATCTTGGCACCGGAGCACCAAGCCGGCGAGTACATAAAGCGCAAGGGGTACTTTTCAATAGTGCTGCAAGCACTGGTGGATCACAAGGGACGTTTCACCAACATCAACATGGGATGGCCGGGAAAGGTTCATAATGCTCGCATCTTCAGGAACTCTGGTCTGTTTCAAAAGCTGCAGGAAGGGACTTTCTTCCCAGACCAGAAAATAACTGTTGGGGATGTTGAAATGCCTATAGTTATCCTTGGGGACCCAGCCTACCCCTTAATGACATGGCTCATGAAGCTGTACGCAGGCAGCCTGGACAGTAGTCAGGAGCTGTTCAACTACAGGCTGAGCAAGTGCAGAATGGTGGTAGAATGTGCATTTGGACGTTTAAAGGCGCGCTGGCGCAGTTTACTGACTCGCTTAGACCTCAGCAAAACCAATATTCCCACTCTTATTACTGCTTGCTGTGTGCTTCACAATATCTGTGAGAGTAAGGGGGGGAGACATTTATGGCGAGGTGGGAGGTTGAGGCAAATCGCCTGGCTGCTGGTTATGCGCAGCCAGACACCAGGGCAGTTAGAAGAGCACAGGAGGGCACGGTACGCATCAGAGAAGCTTTGAAAACCAGTTTCATGACTGGCCAGGCTATGGTGTGAAAGTTCTGTTTGTTTCTCCTTGATGAAACCCCCCGCCCCTTGGTTCACTCTACTTCCCTGTAAGCTAACCACCCTCCTCTCCTCCCTTCGATCACCGCTTGCAGAGGCAATAAAATCATTGTTGCTTCACATTCATGCATTCTTTATTCATTCATCACACAAATAGGGGGATGACTACAAAGGTAGCCCAGGAGGGGTGGTGGAGGAGGGAAGGAAAATGACACACAGCACTTTAAAAGTTTACAACTTTAAAATTTATTGAATGCCAGCCTTCTGTTTTTTGGGCAATCCTCTGTGGTGGAGTGGCTGGTTGGCTGGAGGGGACCCCCCCCCACGTTCTTGGGCATCTGGGTGTGGAGGCTATGGAACTTGGGGAGGAGGGCAGTTGGTTACACAGGGGCTGTAGTGGCAGTCTGTGCTCCAGCTGCCTTTGCTGCAGCTCAACCATACACTGGAGCATACTGGTTTGATCCTCCAGCAGCCTCAGCATTGAATCTTGCCTCCTCTCATCACACTGCAGCCACATTTGAGCTTCAGCCCTGTCTTCAGCCCGCCATTTACTCTCTTCAGCCCGCCACCTCTCCTCCCGGTCATTTTGTGCTTTCCTGCAGTCTGACGTTATTTGCCTCCACGCATTCGTCTGTGCTGTGTCAGTGTGGGAGGACAGCATGAGCTCAGAGAACATTTCATCACGAGTGCGTTTTTTTTTCTTTCTAATCTTCACTAGCCTCTGGGAAGGAGAAGATCCTGTGATCATTGAAACACATGCAGCTGGTGGAGAAAAAAAGGGACAGTGGTATTTAAAAAGACACATTTTATAAAACAGTGGCTACACTCTTTCAGGGTAAACCTTGCTGTTAACATTACATACATAGCACATGTGCTTTCATTACAAGGTTGCATTTTGCCTCCTCCCACCGCGTGGCTACCCCCTCAACCCTCTCCCCTCCCCATGGCTAACAGCAGGGAACATTTCTGTTCAGCCACAGGCAAACAGCCCAGCAGGAACGGGCACCTCTGAATGTCCCCTGAAGAAAAGCACCCTATTTCAACCAGGTGACCATGAATGATATTTCACTCTCCTGAGGATAACACAGAGAGATAAAGAATGGATGTTGTTTGAACGCCAGCAAACATACACTGCAATGCTTTGTTGTACAATGATTCCCGAGTACGTGTTACTGGCCTGGAGTGGTAAAGTGTCCTACCATGGAGGATGCAATAAGGCTGCCATCCCCAGAAACCTTTTGCAAAGGCTTTGGGAGTACATCCAGGAGAGCCGCGAATGCCAGGGCAAATTAATCCTTTCACATGCTTGCTTTTAAACCATGTATAGTATTTTAAAAGGTACACTAACTAGAGGTCCCTTCTCCGCCTGCCGGGTCCAGGAGGCAGCCTTGGGTGGGTTTGGGGGGTACTGGCTCCAGGTCCAGGGTGAGAAACAGTTCCTGGCTGTCGGGAAAACTGGTTTCTCCGCTTGCTTGCTGTGAGCTATCTACAACCTCCTCCTCCTCCTCATCATCTTCTTCGTCCCCAAAACCTGCTTCCATGTTGCCTCCATCTCCATTGAAGGAGTCAAACAACACGGCTGGGGTAGTGGTGGCTGAACCCTCTAAAATGGCATGCAGCTCATCATAGAAGCGGCATGTTTGGGGCTCTGACCCGGAGCGGCCGTTCGCCTCTCTGGTTTTCTGGTAGGCTTGCCTCAGCTCCTTAAGTTTCACGCGGCACTGCTTCGGGTCCCTGTTATGGCCTCTGTCCTTCATGTCCTGGGAGATTTTGACAAAGGTTTTGGCATTTCGAAAACTGGAACGGAGTTCTGATAGCACGGATTCCTCTCCCCATACAGCGATCAGATCCTATACCTCCCATTCAGTCCATGCTGGAGCTCTTTTGCGATTCTGGGACTCCATCATGGTCATCTCTGCTGATGAGCTCTGCATGGTCACTTGCAGCTTGCCACGCTGGCCAAACAGGAAATGAGATTCAAAAGTTCGCGGTTCTTTTCCTGTCTACCTGGCCAGTGCATCTGAGTTGAGAGTGCTGTCCAGAGCGGTCACAATGGAGCACTCTGGGATAGCTCCCGGAGGCCAATACTGTTGAATTGTGTCCACAGTACCCCAAATCGACCCGGCAAGGCCGATTTAAGTGTTAATCCACTTGTCAGGGGTGGAGTACGGAAATCGATTTTAAGAGCCCTTTAAGTCGAAATAAAGGGCTTCATCATGTGGACGGGTGCAGGTTTACATCAATTTAACGCTGCTAAATTCGACCTAAAGTCCTAGTGTAGACCAGGGCAAAGAACATGAAACAGTGGGTGTTACCATACACACTGTAACAAGAGTGATCAGGTAAGGTGAACTATTACCAGCAGGAGAGCAGGGGCGGAAAAAACCTTTTGTAGTGATAATCAAGGTGGGCCATTTCCAGCAGTTGACAAGAACATGTGAGGAACAGTGCGGGGGAAGGGGGGATAAACATGGGGAAATAGTTTTACTTTGTGTAATTACACAGCACTCCCAGTCTTTATTCAAGCTGAAGTAAATTGTTTCCAGTTTACAAATTAATTCCAATTCAGCAGTCTCTCATTGGAGTCCTATTTCCCCATGTTTATTCTCCCCCCCTTCACCGCCCCCCCCCCCCCCCGCACACTGTTCCTCACACATTCTTGTCAACTGCTGGAAATGGCCCACCTTGATTATCACTACAAAAGTCCCCCCCCACCCCACCCCCGCTTTCCTGCTGGTAATAGCTCACCTTACCTGATCAGTCTTGTTACAGTGTGTGTGGTAACACCCATTGTTTCATGTTCTCTGTGTATATAAATCTCCCCACTGTATTTTCCACTGCATGCATCCGATGAAGTGAGCTGTAGCTCATGAAAGCTTATGCTCCAATAAATTTGTTAGTCTCTATGGGGTCACAAGTACTCCTTTTCTTTTTGCGGATACAGACTAACACGGCTGCTACTCTGAAACCTAGAAATCTACAATTACTGTAGGTAGGAGACAAGGGGAGAAAATAAAACATCTGTGCTCATTTGTAAGAAATGAAAAAAGCACTGGAAAGATATCTAACTTCCAGTTCAGAAAATGAATGATTTTGTTTTATTCTTCATGCTTCAACAGCAATAGAACATGAATGTCTGGCTAGCTAAACAGTCCCTTTCCCCTGAAAATCTTCCTCAAGTTTCCTCTCAGATGGTCTTTACAGATTAGCCAGGTTTCTCTAGGACTGGAAATTCCTGGCAAAGAGAAAGCTCTTTGATTTGTCACTTCTCTGGAAACTTAGCTGACAGTTTTTTCCACACACCAGTATGTTCCCTCTTTATTGACCTGGATATTTCTTCTTGCTTGGAGAAGCTTTGTCTTATTATGGAGAAATTAAAATACTGACACATTCTCATCTTTCATGCTAAAACTGAAGACAAAAACAACAAGGCCTTTGGGGCTTTAAAAAAATTATAGGCATTTCCGATATGTTAAAATTGCTAAAATTTGGAGTCTGGTAAGAGATGAGGGAGTTCATTCTTCATTAATTTCCTTTGTGCCTTTTAAAAGCTCTCTCTTGTATTTTTTTTTTTATGATGGCAAAAGAGCAATTTCGAAAATTGTAACTGAAAGAGACTTTATACCGGTTATAGTATTATACATTCGACTGAAGCAGTACAGCAGACGACAATACCTAGTGAAAACACCACTTGGCAAATTGCAAACTGTCCAGAACACAAACGGTAACACAGCAGCACATTAATAGGCTTGTTGATGAGAGATGTGGTCTCACTGTGTAAGCATAAGCTAAGATAGGGAGCTAGGAACAAATTCTAATCTTGCATTTGCTATTAACCTTTTCTGAGACCTTGGGATGTCACATAACCACTTTGTCTTGTAATGCTTACTTTGAAGATGAAAATGCTAATTGGTACATCCTGTAGTGGTTGTGTTATAAGAAGTGATGGGAGGTGTGACAAAGCTCTGTCCTTGCCTCCGTGGGTCCTGCGTTTCCTGGCAGATTTCACTAGCCTCAGAGGCTCACTGTGAACCCTCCATGTAACCCTTCTCTCTCTAGAGACAAGGGTCACAGTCCACTGAGTCATTTTCATCATAAGCCAGCGAGGGAGGTGAGGAGAAGCTATCCTTCCTTGCACAGTCTCTGTTGTCTCCCAGTCTCAGTGATTAATCAGGGGGCAAAGGCGGGCGGGGGAGCCTGGAACCACCCTCTACTCTGGGCTCCAGCCCAGGGACCCTAAAAGCATCAGCTATGGTAGCTGATCTTTTAGAAACATGACATGTACAATTCCCTGGGCTACTTGCCCCACAGCAGCCCTCACTTCCTCAAGCTCCACTTTACCCTTACCTCGGGCCTCCTTCCTTGTGCCTGATATGGTGTGTACTACTCAGTCTCTCCAACAGCACAACTTCCTCCCACAGCTCCTGACATGCACAGCCCCCTGCCTAACTGGGAGGCATTTAACTAGTTTCAGCCAGCCCCTGATTGGCTTCAGGTGTCCCAATCAACCTAGCATTCTCCCTGCCTTCTGGAAAGTTCTTAATTGGCCCCAGGTGTCTTAATTGACCTGGAGCAGCTGCCATTTCACTTATCCTGGTACCAGGGATTTGTTTAGCCTGGAGCTAATATATCTATCTCCCACTACTTTTCTATAGCCATCTGGCCTTGCCCCATCACAGAGGGTAGCACCAAGACAAAATAAAATACTGCCAAATAGGCCCAAGTATTGTATTTACTTTCTTTCCTTTCCAGTTCATGATTCCAAATCAAGCAGTTTCATACCACAGCCAAACACAAAATCCAATTCTGCATATTACTCACTCAAGTAGTCCTTAGTTACACAAACGATTCCAATGACTTTTAGGCAGGGCCGGCTCTAGGGTTTTTGCCACCCCACACTCAGGTGGGGCTGGGGCTTGCAGGGGGCGCTGGAAGCGGAGGGAGTGATGTCACCTTCTCCCAGCGCCTGCAGGGGCTTTACCCCCTCCCCCGCCCGGCCACGCAGAGAAGCCCCGATATAAGGCAGCAGCCAGCGTGCAGATGATGCGGCGCAGCCCCGGCAGGACTCGCCCTCTCTTCCCCAGGTGGCAGCTGGGCCCTGGCTGCTCAGCATCCCGGGGCTGGGGTTTCCCCTTCCTGCTGTGGCCGGGGGCGCGGCGCCCTCACCCCGTCTAAGTGGTGCAGCTCTGAGAGCGCAACTGCCCGGGAAAAAAAAAGGATGGCCGGAATGCCGCCCCTGGAAATGTGCTGCCCCATGCACGTGCTTGCTTTGCTATTGCCTAAAGCCGGTCCTGCTTTTAGGAGACTAATCACATGGGTATGGGCTGCAGGAGTGGGCCCCTCCCTTAATTTAAGTGTCTAAACTTAAACTTCTATGACAACGAGTTCTACTTATTTGTCCTCTTTTACTCCATGAGTGACATGACTGGCTGGATCCTTGTTGACAAGTGTTTGACATTATTGATGCCATCATCTCACACCACATTGCAGACTCTCTTGTTGAACTAAAAGTTCATGAAAAACACTGTTATGAACTTTAGATTCACTTTCTGAATGAATAGAGGAATGTAAAAGAAAAAAAAAGAGTTCTTAACTACTGGTCAGGAAATGAGTGTTGATGAAGAAAATCCCCCATAGTAAAACATACCATATAATTTCTATGAGGTAGTTTTCTCTAGCATTCAGGAACACCTTCACCTCTTTGTTTTTCAGTGAAAGAGCATGATCTCAGTATTTATTTAAAGAGAGTGCAGAGGGAAATTCAATACAGGCTGGAATTTAGTGAACAAACATGCAACTTTCCTTCACTTAGGTCTGTTTTGCAGGGATTGCATACTTTCTTCCATTCAGTTTGTGGCAGCCTGAAATGATGCACAGAAAACCATCAGAAGGCAAATAGAATAGAATGTTCTTACTTTCCCCCCTCCTTAAAGAGTTGCCCATGGATTCCAGGAGAAACTGTATAGAAAAGAAAGATGAACCATGCTGTTAGAAACTTACTGTACAGTATTTGCTCTAACGATTCTATCTTTTACAGTACTGAACATAAAAAGAATGGTAAATAGATTAAATGCTTAAATCAAGCTATAAATCCATTTAGTTCCTGGTCAGAGAATATTACATCCTTGATTATTAAAGTAGAAAGCAGAATTGCTAAATGGCAATTGACTGACAACCTTAGGGAGCATAGAAATAAACTGTGATGAGCAGATGGGCAAAAAAATGTCAAGATGTCAAAAGCGCCTTAAGTAATCAGCTGAAAGGGTAGTCAGGATGGATACGAGGGATGGATTAAAGCAATGAAGAATGAGGCAGGCCATTATCGAGCTTCTGTGTAGGCCAGTAGAAACTTCTGTGTCTGAATTTAGAGTCATATACTGGAATGAAGTTAAGGATATACTAGAAGATGTGAATGCATAAGTAAATAAAAGGGTCACTAGCAGAATGTACCTGCCCAGTTCATGGGTTGATAACCACCATGTTCAGAAGCATATGAATTCTTATGGGGATAAATCATTCCATTGCATAGAAGAGGAGAAACATTATGGAAGGTGAGCAGTTTCAGAATAAAGGCTATGATTTCTCTCCCATTTTATGGTCCTAGATATGGGTTTGCAAGAGCTCAGGGCAAAAAATTACGGGCATGTATTTCAGAAGACTTAAAAGAAAAGGTAAGATTTCAGATATTGCTGACAAAGGGATGATATATATATATATATATATATATATATATATATATATATATATATATATATATATATATATATTAACAGGGGAAGCACCATAAAAGAATCTGTATAAATAGCACACAATACTAAATTTATTACTTGTTGGTAAGGCTAAGATTTTGTCACGGATATTTTTAATAAAAGTCATGGACAGGTCACGGGCAATAAAGAAAAATCCATGGATGCCTGTGACCTGTTCCTGACTTTTACTAAAAATATCCATGACAAAATGGGGAGCTGCAGGCTCCCCACATCTCTCGCGGTGGTTGGGCAGCAGCGGGAACCCCGATTCAGAGCTCCAGGGGCCCCGCCGCCTGTGGCTTGGAACTGTGGGGTCCCCCTGTGGCTCTGGGGGACCCCATCATCTGCAACAGCCAGGAGCTGTGGGGAACCCCTGCCGGTGGCAGTGGCTGAGAGCTGCAGGGACCCCCACCGCCCACAGTGGCTCGGAGCTTGGGGGCCCCCTGACACCTCTGGCAGCGAGGTTCCCCCCCTGCTCCCAGCTGTTGTAGGCTGCAGGGGGACCCTGCCACTTCCAGCTGCCATCAGCTGAAGTCACGGAGGTCTCTGGAAGTCACAGATTCTGTGACTTCCGCGACCCCTGTGACAAAATCATAGCCTTACTTGTCATATATGTTTAACGATCATTTGAGTAATAGATGTAAATATCTATATGGCCTGCAGAGAATGTGCTCCAATGGACTCTTTTGGGCTGGGAAACTTATTGCTATGATGGGCCAAATGATCCATGGATTCAAATGGCAAAAATGTGAATGCCTGAGAACCCTGACTTAATCACACGGTTAATGTCTGTGGCTGCATTAAAGCCCAGTTCTGTCATTAAATGGTTACAAACAGTATGTACTGTAAACCACCAAAATCCAGCTGGTATTACTGGCAACATTCGCCCCAAGCAGAATATACATTTAATTATATCACCAGATAATGTATTAATAATGTGATAATGAATTAATCACATCATATTATAATCACTGCATATGCAAAGTACTGTACTGCATAATTATAAATGGGCCAAATCGTGTCATCCTTAGTCAAGACAAACTTCCATTGGCCTTATTAGATGATTTCTCTGAGTAAGAACTGAAGGATCAGATTCTTGACGTAGTGCAGTAGTAACATTACATGTTTGTTACTGTTGTAGTTTTTATTAGCAAAGGGGGACATAAACAGGGTACCTAAAATAATATAAAAGTGAAGATCTCTGGGGCTAAGATGTGCATTTAGGAAAAGTACAATTTGGTACACACAGTAGGAGGTTATATAAACAGATGAAGACCTTTTAAAGCTTACTGCTGTACTACTGTTACTACACATTCTGTATTGATATAATTTTATTTTTCAGGCTGCTTGACTCACTAGGGAGGAGCTCAGCACTGGCAAGAAGGTAGATAACCCATGTTTGGAGACTTTAGAATTAGTTCAGCCCATTTCTTCAGTAAACTCATGCATTAACATTAAAGCCAATAATGCCTACTTGTGTGAGTGCCTTTTTTTCGTAAAGGCTCTTACAAAGAGTGTGGTGTTTCAGCAAAACTTCACAAAAGTAGGGCTGGGGGAGAGGGGGGAGAAATCAATTATAGCTTTGACACTTCCAGAATGAAGTGTTTAAAACACAGGAGGAATACATGTGAATAATACATCTCTTTGTCAGGTTAGTAGCAATAAAGTGCTTTATGTGCACTGAAACAAAAGCCTATGGTTTATATCCCATTGGAGTCCGCTTCCCAGGCGAGCAGCTCAGGCTATAGTAATTTGATTATGTCGCATACCTTAAATTAAATTAGTCTTGATTAAAGACACAAGGATATTAAACATCTACATAAACTAACTAAAGCATCCTGCCAAATTCTGTACAGGTTTTAAATGGTGCACCACTTCTGTTACAACGTACAGATGGGTTTAGCTTCTGTTATGATGGTTTAGTAACCTCACCATTAATTGTTGATATTGCTTATTCAGTCACGGCATTCATTATTGCAGCCCTGCCACACAGGGCTTTGGAATTACAAACATCCATAAAGTGCTTACTGTTTTCACGATTTTTTCTTACACTAGAGTGTTCATGCATTTCATACATACTGTCTCTATTTACGCAGGGCTGTTTCCTCACTGAAGTAAGACCCCTGGTTTGATTGGAAAGACCCAGCGTAGCAGTAAGTGTAATACAAATAGACCCCCTGACAAATATGTGGTAGTGTATTTTTGAAGCAGTTACTTGATTCCCTGAGGAGAGTTGAAACTGTTTCATATCACTATTTCCCCCCACCCCATATGAATGCCTTTTAGTTTTAGGATTGCAAGCATATCTTTGCTTTTCATCCATTCCAGCAGGGCCATATGTTTACAGGCAGAAATGCATGTTATGGCCATCAGGAGTAAAGAGATGTATCAGCTGACATTTCCCTGGTGTAATAGCTTTCAGATTTACTTCTGAGCGATGAGGAAAAGATTCTGTCAGAGAGGTCTAGAATCCCAGGCTGAGGAAACATGTTTGTGTAATTTGACTTATTGATGAGAAAAGGTTGACCGATGGCTGGTGCAGTATTTTTTTCTGATTGATTCAAAACAGGTAGCTTGCTAATTCGAGAAATTGATGAAAAGGAACCTTCTAGTTGCTAGGGATGGGAGCTGCAAGGAATTACAGAATCCTTACAGCAATATTTCTGAGGGCTTTTATAGATGCCCATTTCAAAGCCCTGAAAAACAGAAGAAGAATATTTCATGTTGGATTTGGGGGGTTTGCGAATGAAAGCTATGTTTTCGCTGGGTAATGTGTGTGGATGAAAGGGCTGAGTCACTACTTCATCCTCAACAGAGTACCCAGACCCAGAAATTTGTGTCCAAACTCACCCCACTCCTAGGCTGGTGCCAGTGTTCCAAGTTCATAACCCCCAGCCCCCCGGACACATATTTTTACTCCATTATTAAGTCCTTTGGGTCTCAGGCTTGAGCCAGCAAATTGCCCAGCACTATGTCTCAGTGTTACCTTGCACTCCTTCTATCTGTTGTATTAATCTCTCTCTTGTCCTATGCTTAAATTGTAAGCCCCTGAGGCAGGGCCTGACTTTTTATTCTGTAGCTGTACAGCATCTACCTCAATGGGGTTCTGGTCTACGATTGGGACTCCTCGGTAGAAATATAAATAATAAAATAATAATAATAATAAATGGTAAGAAGGTATATGGCCACTTTTCTGGATTATGCTAATCTGCAATGGGTATTTTTCCTCTAAGAAGCCCAGCCAGTCCAAATTAGCAGCTTTCACAGCTCCAGAGTCTGTGGCAATATCCTATCGTTTAGAGCATGGCATATAGCTTATGCCTCCCCTGATAGAAACGGAGTCCAACAGATAGCCCCAAAGCTGCAGAGGCTAACCACTCAGCCACAAAATAAGACAGGCAATGCCTCTGAGTTAAAAAATCCAAATGAATTTCCCAAACAATTTTGAATGAGATGTGATTATTTTTTATGTTGCTCCACATTTTTTGTGGAATTTTATGATGAAAACAAAAATGAAATTTTAAATTTTATTTCAAATAGAAAACTTCAGCTTGGTTTTGGATTTCAAAAACTGAAAAAAGGGGGGTTCAGTTGTTTACTTTCCCCCTCCCCTTTCTCCCCCTTTTTTATACTGGAAAATTTTCAGCCAGCCCTACCTGCGGGTCACTTCTGAGTCCCATTTTGGCCGGGGAAGGACTAGGGCTTACTAGCAGCCTCAGCAGTGCAAATCGCATAATGAGTCCCTAAAGCAGCTGCTCCTGAAACTGTTGCTTCCATTCCTGTTGAGCTGCAAGTTGAGCTTGTTGCCATTCCAAGCCAGTAATCTTACAGCGACCTGTATTTCACATCCATCCAACAACGTAGGGGTGCTAAGTCAGCAAGCTCACCAATAGCCCATGCCCTGAATTCAGTCCAGCAATTCAGAAGTACTGAACCAGCAGCCTCAGAGAGTCTTCTGCCTTCACGTCAGCCTAATCACCTAGAGGATCTGGCTTTCCACATCCTTTGGCTTTCATCCAGCAAACTGGAAATGCTGTGCCAAAGACCTCACAGAACCATGTCCCTGGAAATCAGCCATCAAGCTAGAAATGTTATGCCAGTGACCAGGTCCTGAGTCAATAACCACAGAACATCCTCTGCCTTGACATCAGCTCAGCCAGGTACAGGAGCAAGACCAAAAACTTCAGAGAAGGAAGTCTGCCCCTGGACATCAGTCCAGCAGGTTAAAGTTGAAAGGCCAGTGACATCACAGACATCACCCTTGACATCATCTATCAAGCTGTAGCTGCTGAGCCTGTGACCTCAGAAAGGTCTCTCCCTGATAGCAGGGCAGATATCTAGAGTTGCTGAGTCAGTAACATCACAGAGGCCTGCTCCTTGACATCAGCCCACCAAGAGGCGTTGAACCATTAATTTCAGAGAGGCCTCAGATTTGACATCAGCCCAGCATGCTAATGCTGCTGACCTAGTGAATTTACAGAGCACTAAACCTGGGCATTAGGCCAGTAAAACAAACATGCTAAATCAGAGACCTCAAATGAATTTGTCCATTAATGTCAGGACACTGAGTCAATGATGCCCATTGACATCAGTCCAGCATGCTACAGTTGCTTAGCTAATGGCCTCACAGAGGCATGAGCCCTGACATCAGACCAGTGTTCTGTCGCTGCTGAGCCTGTGATTTTACAGAGATGAGCCTTCATATAAGACCAACAGGTTAGAGCTGCTGAGTCAGTGAGCTCACAGAAATCTGTCTTGACATTGAGTCCAGCAAGCTGGAAAAGCCTAGCTAGTGACAGAGCATAGTGGCAGGCTCATAGAGGCCTGCACCTTGACATCAGACCTGCATGATAGAGCAACTGAGCCAATGAACTTACAGAAGGCTGTGCCTTGACAGCCCACAAAACTAGAGATGTTGAATTACAGACCTCACAGAAACCTGTACCTTAAAATCAGCCCTGCAAGCTAGAGGTGCCATGCCAATGATACTTTGACAACATCCCAGAAGTTAGAGCTACTGCGCAAATTGAGCTCAAAGGCCGGCCCTCCTCATCAACCCAGCAAGCTAGAGTTGCTGAGCCAATAACTTCAGCTACTGATACTACTGCAGCAAGTCAGAGTCATTTAGTAACTCATGATGCCTGTGCAATTTTGAGTTGCTGAGCAGGTGTTAAAACAAGAGGGAGCCTGTGAGAGTGCAGCTCCTCCTCCACCTCCTTCCCCAGGGTTTCGTAAACCTGAGCTCTCAAACCAAAAGTAGTAACTGAGGTGGAGGTGTTCATAAATGCACTCACAGCCCTAACAGAACATTTGACACACATTCGCAGGTTTCTTTTGAAACTTACAGCAGGTGCAAGATACTTTTCAATATGAATCCTATTGAAATTAAGGGCCCCTTAGCACTGTAATGTGGGAATAACTTGCATAGGACAGATGAATTCCACTAGCTGAAAATAGTGGCACTTCCTATGAGTTCTTATTGAGGGAGTGGGAGGTTTAGTCTCCTGGCAATGAACCCAGAGGCTCCACCCTCTTAATCCACAGATCCCTCAAGATTAGTCAGGAATTGCACAGCTGCTCCTTGCCTCCACTCTGTTGCCTAGCCCCATCAGTTCTTCCTGGCTCCTGGACTGCATGGCTCATAGGAATTGCCATGCTGGAGCAGATCAGTGGTCCAGCTACTTCATTCTCCTGTCTCCCAGATTGGACAGTAACATCTGCTTCAGAGGAAGGTGCAAGAAACCCAGCTGTAAATGGTAAAAGAATAACCAACCTGGCCAGAGGGAAAATGTCTTCCAGTTAGATGTTGGCTTATTCAGGAGCCATTCTTCCATGGACTATCAGAGATGCCCCAGAACTGCCCCCATTTCCACTCTTCTTCCCCAAAGGTTAAACACCAAGGAGAAGTATGTTTCACCTTGGGTTTGGGGACAGAAAAACAAAGGCTCCTGGCCATCTTTCCTGCATTTTCCAGCTCCACTGGGTAGAATTTTGCAGAGAGTTTTCTATTGGGTCAGGGAGGAAAATGTAATAGAAGCAGATGTTTTCCAAAGGCAACTAATATTTTAATTTTGTTTGGCAATCTGTGGTCCCCCATGATCACTGCTTGGTTCATATAGACCCCAATTTGTCATGAATATACATACTGGACTTTTCCAGATTGACAACTATGGTGACAGTTCAATACATGGGACCTTGTCTCAGGCACGAGTGTTGCCCTTGGAAAACCCCACATGTTAAAGATGAATTAATGGAAACACTTAGGACATTTGACACACTGGGTTAAAAATAATATTACATCCCCTTAGGATAGTCAGTTTAATTGTTGGGATTATGCCAACAATATAAATATCAGGACACTGGGAGGAAAAGTACCAGGAAATAGGAACAGAAAAAAGCTCTCCTTGGCTTCCCTCACGAGGGAAGGAAATGGGCCTCTGATTCACTTTTGCCTTTGAATCAACCTAATGACTAAATCCTGCAAAGATAATTGGTGTTATGGCCATTTGTGCTGGCAGCTGAACTTCAGTATTTTTAAAGTCATTATCTGTTGAGACTTTTGTAAACATACAGCATATGTCTGGCAATGCCTCATAAAAGCACTGAAGAAGAGAATTATGAAATGTATTGCCTGAGCCCTGACACATAAGAGACAGAGTGTTACAGATTTGTTCTGAATGTGTAAATTCTTTTATCACTTCAGGGAGATCTCAAATAGTAGAGTCTGGCCTGCTTCATTATTCTACTCTGTTAATGCACTTGAGAAATCTAACCATATAGAAAATGTATTAAAAATGTAACCATAGTGAAATCAAATAATAATCAAATATATTTATAGAACATTTAGGCAACAGATAGATATATAATATTTACTGCCAGTCAATGACATTTGGTATAGTTGATCTTCTCTTTTAGGGCCTATATTTAAAGCCAATTCAAGTTAGTGGAAAGACACCCACCAACATCATTGAGCTTCGGGTTAGGCCCTTAAATCAGGAAATCCAGAATTTTACTATGAAAGAATAAATTTGCCAACAAGGCTTAGGAAAATATCTGATCATCATGGCACTAAACTGTACTGAAACTCATTCTATGTCACAATATATTCTTGGGACAGACCTTTGGACAATCCTGTATTTGCTTTGCTGTTATTTCACTCGTACTGTGCTGTAAATTATTTATATTAGAAATGTGGAATCATTAAGGATCAGATTCTGCAATCTGTACTCATGCTGAGTAGCACTTAGGTGAGAACTCCCATTGAGTTGAATAGATGACGTGTCTCACCATGTGTGAGTACTGTAGTAGTTGCCAGGCAAGGTACTAACAAACTTCAACAGGACTTTATTTTTTAAAGTGGAAACCTCTTTTCCAAGCTGCAGCTGCACCCTCTTCAACTCCTCCCCCAGCCTCTTCAACTCCTCCCCCCCTCCTTCCTGTTTCCTGTCCTTTCAGACTCCCACCAGCGAGTGCTCCCAATTCTAATAATTACAAGCAACATCTAAACACCACAAGTATGGACTGCATAACTGGCCTCTAGTTGACGGTAGACAAAATATTGTTTATCCTAATGAAACTGATTCCATACTATGGTAAGCTTCCTGCACCTTTATGCTTTCTGGACCTCATTTTGGGTCTTTACGAGTGGAGAGGTATTTTTCAGGAATGATCTCCCCATTGATGTATATGTATATCACCTGTTAGTGTGACTGGGTATTTCATGTGCACATCCATGACAGAATAAATCCCCTTTGTGTGACTTCTCTGAGGAGTTAATCTTCCGAGGATCAAGCCACCTACTATCTATAAGATCATAAACCAGTTCCATTAAATGACATGGTTACTAGAACACTGATGTGTTGGACTTCACAGCCATACTATTATGGTGACAGAAATATAGAGCAGAAACAATAAGATGACACTATCCATAAACTAACACATTTTTATGATCTACAGTTTAATTCCTTGATATCATTCATTTTGAGTTAATGCTGAAACACAATATGTATTTCAGAACTAGTAAATTTCCATATAGATTAAATACCACTTACTGTATATCACAAATTGTATGAAACCTTTTAATACTTTTTGAAGCTAGATTGCTGAACAGGGCTGCTAAGAGCCTTTTCTGGCTAGATAGTTTTCTACTGATGAAGTGAGCTGTAGCTCACGAAAGCTCATGCTCAAATAAATTGGTTAGTCTCTAAGGTGCCACAAGTACTCCTTTTCTTTTTGCGAATACAGACTAACACGGCTGTTCCTCTGAAACCTACTCAAAAGAATGTCATTCCTCATGTAAATTATTAATGGCACAGGGTACCATTGGGCCCCTAAGTAAAGGAACATGGAAGACCCACCACACAGATCTTCCCAGTTCTTACTGTGCACCCAAACCATGCTGCCTTTGTGGGACTTCCCTCCAACCCTGACACTGCAAAGGTGTGGGCCAGGAATCTACATCTTATACAAAGTGTGGGAGGGGAGAGATGGAATGGTAGAGGGAAACATCATTCCTTTCCCTTTGCCTCTGAAAAAAGGCACCAAAGGTAAGCGCTGACTCCATGTTGGGAAACCCATCTTTTTATTGTTATTATTTATTATACATATTACAGTGATGCCTAGATGTCTCTTGTGCTTGGTGTTGTTCATACACAGTCCCTGCCCTTTAGTAGGGGCTATGGGACAGCTGCTAGCTAGGGATTCTCTGGCAGCGCAGGTCCGTAGATTTTTGCCAGAGAATTTCCTTAGGTTTTAAAAATTGTGCAAGAATTGTTCAGTGATTGGAGTCCCTGTGGGTATTTGGACAGGCCTTGCAAGCTGCATGGAGACTCACATCATGCAAGGAACATGGGGTAGACACCATTCCTGTCCAGACAGCCTTCCTCCATGTGTTGCTTCTTTTCTCTCATTTCCCATGCTTGATCCCATCTACTTCCCATTTCCCACCTGTTACCTGCCTGTCATGCCTCCCACTCATGGTCATTTGTATTTGAATGAGAAACAATTTATTTAAATGAACCCTGGATGCTATGCAAAATGCCCATCAGTCATGCAGGCTTTATATTGTAACTTAATTCCACGGCTAATCTCTAAGGAATTCAACACTAGTCTCTTCCACCTTTCCACACTTTTGCAAACCAAACTTTGACAGGACAAAGAGAAGAAACAAATTGAGAGTTTGCCATTTTGAAAAATCTTTCACCTCAGTTTGGCAGATACTAATTGTTATGAGAGATGTCAGTCTCTCCAGGGATAAGGTTAGAGCCAGAGTTCCAATATAAACCAGATTTAATTCTTCACCCCACCCTCAGGCTCATTCACCAAAGCCAAACTGATCCTCCTAAAATCCAGCATAACAGATCTATCCTGGGGCAGAATTTTTCTGGAATGTTTGGAGCAAATCTGTGAATGCCTTTGGAGGACATAAAAAGAAAAGGAGTACTTGTGGCACCTTAGAGACTAACCAATTTATTAGAGCATAAGCTTTCGTGAGCTACAGCTCACTTCCTCAGATGCATATCGTGGAAACTGCAGCAGACTTTATATATACACAGAGAATATGAACCAATACCTCCTCCCACCCCACTGTCCTGCTGGTAATAGCTTATCTAAAGTGATCATCAGGTGGGCCATTTCCAGCACAAATCCAGGTTTTCTCACCCTCCATCCCCCCACACAAATTCACTCTCCTGCTGGTGATAGCCCATCCAAAGTGACAACTCTTTACACAATGTGCATGACAATCAAGTTGGGCTATTTCCTGCACAAATGCAGGTTTTCTCACATCCCCCCCACCCCCATACACACACAAACTCACTCTCCTGCTGGTAATAGCTCATCCAAACTGACCACTCTTCAAGTTTAAATCCAAGTTAAACCAGAACATCTGGGGGGGGGGTAGGAAAAAACAAGAGGAAACAGGCTACCTTGCATAATGACTTAGCCACTCCAAGTCTCTATTTAAGCCTAAATTAATAGTATCCAATTTGCAAATGAATTCCAATTCAGCAGTTTCTCGCTGGAGTCTGGATTTGAAGTTTTTTTGTTTTAAGATAGCGACCTTCATGTCTGTGATTGCGTGACCAGAGAGATTGAAGTGTTCTCCGACTGGTTTATGAATGTTATAATTCTTGACATCTGATTTGTGTCCATTTATTCTTTTACGTAGAGACTGTCCAGTTTGACCAATGTACATGGCAGAGGGGCATTGCTGGCACATGATGGCATATATCACATTGGTGGATGTGCAGGTGAACGAGCCTCTGATAGTGTGGCTGATGTTATTAGGCCCTGTGATGGTGTCCCCTGAATAGATATGTGGGCACAATTGGCAACGGGCTTTGTTGCAAGGATAAGTTCCTGGGTTAGTGGTTCTGTTGTGTGGTATGTGGTTGTTGGTGAGTATTTGCTTCAGGTTGCGGGGCTGTCTGTAGGCTGTCTGACAGCCTCCTTGCCTACAGACAGCCCCGCAACCTGAAGCAAATACTCACCAACAACCACATACCACACAACAGAACCACTAACCCAGGAACCTATCCTTGCAACAAAGCCCGTTGCCAATTGTGCCCACATATCTATTCAGGGGACACCATCACAGGGCCTAATAACATCAGCCACACTATCAGAGGCTCGTTCACCTGCACATCCACCAATGTGATATATGCCATCATGTGCCAGCAATGCCCCTCTGCCATGTACATTGGTCAAACTGGACAGTCTCTACGTAAAAGAATAAATGGACACAAATCAGATGTCAAGAATTATAACATTCATAAACCAGTCGGAGAACACTTCAATCTCTTTGGTCACGCAATCACAGACATGAAGGTCGCTATCTTAAAACAAAAAAACTTCAAATCCAGACTCCAGCGAGAAACTGCTGAATTGGAATTCATTTGCAAATTGGATACTATTAATTTAGGCTTAAATAGAGACTTGGAGTGGCTAAGTCATTATGCAAGGTAGCCTGTTTCCTCTTGTTTTTTCCTACCCCCCCCCCCAGATGTTCTGGTTTAACTTGGATTTAAACTTGAAGAGTGGTCAGTTTGGATGAGCTATTACCAGCAGGAGAGTGAGTTTGTGTGTGTATGGGGGTGGGGAGGATGTGAGAAAACCTGGATTTGTGCAGGAAATAGCCCAACTTGATTGTCATGCACATTGTGTAAAGAGTTGTCACTTTGGATGGGCTATCACCAGCAGGAGAGTGAATTTGTGTGGGGGGATGGAGGGTGAGAAAACCTGGATTTGTGCTGGAAATGGCCCACCTGATGATCACTTTAGATAAGCTATTACCAGCAGGACAGTGGGGTGGGAGGAGGTATTGGTTCATATTCTCTGTGTATATATAAAGTCTGCTGCAGTTTCCACGATATGCATCTGATGAAGTGAGCTGTAGCTCACGAAAGCTTATGCTCTAATAAATTGGTTAGTCTCTAAGGTGCCACAAGTACTCCTTTTCTTTCAGAGGAATGAGATTCACCTAGTAAATCACCGTTCCCACTTTCTGCAACACCTAGATTTCTCTGAAGGTCTCCACAGACTGATCACGCCCAACTCTGCTTCGGTTATGAATCTAGGAGGAACACAGTACAAAGTGGTATGGCTGCAGGACATCACAAACGTACAGAGTGACACTCAGGTAATTAGTTCATTTCACCAGAACTTTGAGATGAAATTATAGATTTAATTTCCATACATCTTGTGGGTCAAATTTTGAAATGCATCTGTCCATCCATCAGTGTGTGTGTGTTGCTTCCCTGACTTCAGTGTCTCATCCTCCTCTCCTATATCTCTGTGGAGACGTCCCTTTTATTCCATCCTAGTCTAGCCATCGCCAGAGTACAAGGGGTTGTAGGCTAAATGGTGCAAATAAAGTAATTTTGCAGTATATTATAATTTTATTGACATTGACCATTACATCCGTAACATGTAATATATGTAACTTACAATATACATGTAAGTTGTCTCTATTATAAGTGGTTCAAGAACCTACAGTATTGTTTGGAATTTACATTTCATCCTCTGAACTTTAGAGGGGGGATGTGATTAGTAAACTGACCCTCCATTAAAGAAAAGCTGGAAGAGAAACTGAGAGGTTAACTGAGACGTTCGAATGATCTGTTTGTTATATTAAAGACTTAAAACAAATCTGGGGTTTGTCAGATGGGCTAACAGAAATGAAAGACAGAGTGGACTGTTCTGATATCAGCTACGCTGGTTCTATATTAATGTAACTCAGCTGATTCCAAGGAAGTACCTTCTCATTTACACACTGGTGTAAATCATAGCATCATCCAGCCCAGGAAGTGAAAGGCTCATTCACTCCAGCTCTTTAACAATATCAAGCACAATGATTATCACTTTCCATTAACATGTAAAATGAAGCCAAAAAGGCAGAGCAGTTTGTTCCATCTCTAATTAGATGGGGTTTGTTATTTTCCAGATCATTCACCCTTGGTTCAATTTAAGTTTATATTAGCACAGGCTAATCAGCCTTTTAACTGGAGGAACCATAGCCTCCCACTGGTCACATGAGGCTGTGCCCAATCAAAGAAAAAGAACAATTCTGCTTTGTGTAAAAATGAAATTGACATTAAAGTGTAAGAAATAGCCTGCTGATGAGTCACTGGTGAGGTGTGCCATAGTATGCCAAACTGAATGGTGCTCTGGGATGTGGCATGACTGCATCATGTCACATCAAATGATATATTATAAATCCAGCAATGAGGCAAAGGACCTAGGATCATATAAAATATGGGGTATGGAATATTTCTTTCATACTTGTTTGCATTCTGAACAGTTATTTAAATAGAGGTCCAGAGAACAGGATCAGATCTTTTTCTGGTGTAAATCAGCGTAGGACAATGAGGATCTGGGTCACAGAGTTATAATTTTGGTATAAAACCCATTGTATTCAGCTTTTTGCAGCTTTGAAGTAAGAATGCATATCAAACAATAGCTTTTTTAAAGTAAAAAACTGAACAGAGTAAGTTTGGCCACTGTGTTATTTGGGGGGAAAAATCCTGTTTTGCTGGTGTCAGAGAGATTTTGCTCTGCTGGAAGAAAAGAAATAGCCTGTGTTAAAATGAAATTTATTAGGTGCTTTGACCTGATCCTGCATGCTACGCCCTCACTATCTTCAGTGTAAGTTAATGGTTCTCACTATCTTATAGAATCAGGCTCTTTGACTTTCACCCCAAATTAAAGAGCTTTATATTTAAAGTAACATTGGTTTGTTTCTTACAGGGAGTATTAATAGCATGAATATGTTTGTACACATGCATGTGAAGAGACTGCATTCCAGGTGGTTTGGTATAGATTAAACCAAGAGTAGTTATGCTAACACCCAACATAATTGCTTCCCATGTAAGTTTTTGTGATGACTGGCATGTGTGTTTTGTCTTTTGCTTTTTGCTTCCTGTTCCTTTGTTTCCTGGTTCCTGCTCCTTGTACTCAGTGTTCGAGTTCCTGTTTGCATGTGTGTATGAATATAGCGTGGTGTATGTGCAGTTACACAGGGTCTGCTACTACATCCCTCCTTTGGGCTACTATTATGTTTTGTTCAGACGGTTGCTGATTTAACTGGTAAATGGTTATTATGTGTTTTGATTAACCACCTACCTGCGTGTCCTGCTTCAATTTCCTTGCATTTTGGAATTGCTGTTCTGGATGCATCCGTGTAAAAAAGTTTTGCTTTTAGGGAAAAAAAAATATTCAGCTTGTTTCCTTTCAAATGTTTTCCTTTTTTCAGTACATCCTCACTCCATTTTCTACTGGCTCTGTGCCTTCTTCTGTGGTAAGCAGACATAAATAATACAGAGTCTGACACTTATTTTAGGCTAGATTCATAGATTTTAAGGCCCAAATGGACCATGGTGATCATCTAGGTCTGACCTCCTCCATAATTGAGCCCATAGAACCTCACCCAATAATTTCTGCATCAAGCCCGTAACTTCTGTTTGAGCTGTAGCATATCTTTCAGAAATACGTCCACTCTTGGTAAAGGCTGTAAGTGATGGAGAATCCACTATACGCCTCCTTACTCCTCAAGTCATCCAACTGATTTCAGAGGAGGACACGAACCCACCTGAATCCACCCTCCTAAACCCTATTTTAATTTACTTCAGTGGGATTACTCCCAGCTCATGGTTCTACTAAACATGCATGGAGAGTGTGGGAATCTGCCCCATATTTTATATAAGGAACTATTCACATAACAGAAGAAACCATAATAGTAGTCCTACATTTAACCAGCTTCTCACCTTCAAACCGCTAGTTAGAAGACCAGCATTATGTCAATATTTTTGTTCTAATCAATCAATTTTCTATCTTACGGAGAGGTATGCTCCAATGGTTAATGTAGGCCAAAATAGAAGGGAAATTGGAGGTTATGCCGTCATGGGTGTGGAAATCATGTGCTGAAGTAATTTTGCAGTTTCTCTGTGATGGGACATGGCACAGGGCATAGAATGAGAACAAGGGAATAACTATATCTGGAAGTAACCTATGTTCCTCATGTGGGGGGGAAATCTAAATCCTGCCAGCTGCCCTTCCGCTCTGCACACCCTCCTGAGGAGTGCCAGGCAGAGAGAAGGAAATGCCGATCCATCCTGTCTTCTCTGGATTCTGGGCAGGAAAGGGGAGGTGGGTGGGTCTCTCTTTTTCCCCTAGAGGGGACTGAGAGCTGGAAGCAACAGTGTCTTCTTCTTTCCTTCTCTTACCCCTTTGAGGGGAGGGGGAACCAGCAGGGAAACAGATCTTCCTCTAGAAAATAATTGAAACCAGAAAAGCATTTTGATAAGCTTGAAATGTTCCATTTTGACATTTTTGGGACTGAACATTGATATTTTGTTTCAAAATTTTATTTTATATTATTCTTTTAATTAAAAATGTTGAAATTGAAACAAAATGTTTCAGTTTTATCAAACTGAAATGTTTCAGTTGATCAATTGTTGTGTGGGTGGATTTTGTTTTGTTTGTTTAAATTGCATTTTACTGGAAATTTCAAAAATCTCGATTCAAAATGAAAATATTTTGGAATTTCCCACTACATGGAAATTCTGGTTCTCCCACAGCTCTCATAGCAGGGTTGTTAGCCCCTTCCATGGATCACAGAATTACCTGTACTCACCATTGTAGTTTCCTTTACATATATGTTATGTGAAATTTCTCTTCAGTCATTCAGATCCTGTTCCTGCTAAAGCAACCAACCTGTTACTGGCTAGCTTGTCTCCCTGTTACATGGGCATGTTCACTGAGCCATCTTAGCAGTGTAATTTATAGCACCAAAATTACAGACTAGTCCAATATGGACTCACCATGGCAAACCAAAGCCAACAGTCATAATAATTGCGGGTGGTAGTCACTGTTAGCCTTGGAAATACCTGTGGGCATGAATGTGACATGTGCCCACTTTATTTAAATGGACAAACTGGTATCCAGGCTTGCCATTTCTGTTTTTTGCATCTCTGATTTCTACGATAAATTATAAGAAACTCTAACGCATTCCTTAGCATCTTGGTTTCTGGTAACATAATAAAGCAGAAAAGGATGCAATATTACTAAATCCTTGCTCCCACACTCACAAAACCTCCATCTATATAAACTATTACAGAATCCACATTCCTGTCCTCAGAATCAGTGGTAAATAAGTTGACTGTATTTGACAATAATTGCAGAAATGTATTTTTAATTAATACAGTAAATTTGTGTAAACAAACAAATCTGAGATTTTAGTAACAGTGGGTAATAAATGTGCACAACTACGGCATATGGCCATAATTTGTTCAGAATGCAGGGAAATCATCATTGGATGATGAAAAACAGTGATAAACATATTGAGTTCAAAGACCCAGAGTCAGGTTCTGCTCTCACACCCATGTAACCCCATGGCCTTTAGAGATGTTGCAGGCAGTAAATGAGAGCAGATTTTTTCTCCTAGAGTCTACATTTACGTTTAACATTTTTGAAAGATAAACTGAATAAATGATGCTGTCTGAAGGCATTTTGTATGCAGCAGTTGTTTGTTACTGTAAATTACCATAATACAAATTGTTTCTGCCCTCAAAGATAAATCTCTGCAGTTTATTTTAACTGCTCAAAATTATTTGGCTACTTTCCCATGAATTTCAGAACTGTTCATCAGAGCTAAGCAAAATATTGTTGGATTGAAGAATTTCATGAATTATGATTGTTATCTGACAAATACTATTTTCTCAGGAACTTGACCTCAGAGAAATTTTTAAACTAGAGACAGGTTCAAACCAAAACATTGGTTAAAACTTTTTTAATCTAATCTATGAAGATATATATAATTCTAGATGTCTTGTTATAAAGATGACTTTGTGCTGTGTTTTTTAAAAAAAATCTCTTTCTTCATCATCAGTAATAAAGATTCTGCAATTAAAACTTGTGTACTTGGACTTTCAAAAAGCCTTTGACAAAGTCCCTCAACACAGTCTCCTATGCAAACTAAGAAGTCATGGGATAAGAGGGAAGATCCGCTCATGAATCAGTAACTGGTTAAAGGATGGGAAACAAAGGGTAGGAATAAATGATAATTTTTCACAACGGAGAGAGGTCAATAGCAAGGTCCCCCAAGGAGCTGTATTGGGACCTGTGCTGTTCAACATATTCGTAAATGTTTTGGAAAAGGGGGTGAACAGTGGCAAAGTTTTCAGACAATACAATATTACTCAAAATAAGCCCAAAGCCAACTGTGAAGAGTTACCAAAAGATCTCTCAAAACTGGATGTCTGGGAACAAAATGTCAGATAAAATTCAATAATGATAAGTGCAAAGTACTGTGCATTGTGTAAGTGGGGGAACAGTCCCGCTATTGTGGGGAACTTTCCTGGCTTCTGCACTACCCCAGTGAAGTGGGCTAGCGAAAGGATAGCTAAAACTTTTTTAGTCTAATCTATGAAGATTAGATCACAAAGTCTCGCTCCCACTTCCTTTACCCAGAGGCCTCCCTGCCCTCGAGGGCTCCCCTTCCACTCTCCTGTCTGGCAGACTCCTTGTAACCCTAAGGCTGGGCCCAGGATTCCTGGGCGGCTTGACCCCCCAACTCTGCTGTGGTCACTTAGGATAGGGGCTAGGGTGTCCCCACTCTGGGGTACTCTCTCTGCACTGGGCACTTCTCTGACCCACTGATCATTACATGCAATTTAAAGCAAATGTAAGTTATTTAATCAACAGTTAATTTTAAAAAGAATAAGGAAAAATGGGAAAGGTTAAAGGAAACATCACCCTGCTCTGTGGCAGGGAACATCACAAACAGTGTCTCTGAAATGTCAGGGCAGTTCACAGTCTGTTCCTTTTCAGTCCCAGGCCTCCTGCTCAGACTCTGGCTTTGCTGCAGGGATGCTGTGGTTTGGACATTCACTCTGGTGGTGGCCACACGCTCTCAGGCTCTAGGTGGCAGGGCCCTTCTTCCCAGCATTGCCCCCGCCCTGTCAGAGGTATCAATCCCGCTCTGAGTCCGGCTAGCAGAGCCTCCTGGCTGAGGCGTCTCCCTGTGCTGGGCCCACTGCCCAGGGTCCCCCCTTGCTCTCCCCAGCTGCTCACCACACCCTGCTCTGGACTGCTCCAGCCCCAGCCCCAGCCCCAGCCCCAGCTCCAGCTCCACTCTCTCTCAGCTCCAGCCCCCTGGGCTGCTTCTCTGGTTCCCCTGGCTCTGGTTGCTACAGCTCTCCTCCCAGGACAAGTCTGCTCTGCGGGCTGCTTCTGTGACTCTGCTCCCAGCACTGACCTGCTTGGTGAGCTGCTTTTCTGGCCCCTCTGGCTCTTGTTGCTGCAGCTGTCCTCCCAGGGCAAGTTTGCTTTCTCTGGGCTGTGCCTCTGGCTTTGGGGCTGCAGCTCTCCTCCCAGCACAGGGGCTGCTCTCTCTGGGCTGCTTTTCTGGTCCCTCTGGATCTGGCACAGCTCTGCTCCCCAGCTCAGCTTGGGCCCCGTTTTCTCCTTAGCTCGGCCCCACTCTGTCTGACCCAGGCAATTCAAGTTCACACGGAGGATGGGACCTCCGTGGCCTCCTGACTCCCTGTTTAGCATGCCCACCCTGTCATTCAGGCTGACCTGGAGCATTGGCCTCTCCCCATTGTTCCTGGGGACAGTCAGTCTCAGGGTCCTGATTTCCCATCGACCCTTCCCCCTTTTAGTACTGGGAGCTAGCAACTAAAACACCCCCACTGAATGTTAGTAACGGGGCAACAGTCCCCTTACAATTGGAAAAAAAATCCCAACTATATATACAAAATGATGGGGTCTAAATTAACATTTACCACCTAAGAAAGATCATGGAGTCATCAGGGATAGTTCCTTGAAAACATCTGCTCAATGTGCAATGGCAGTCAAAAAAGCTAACAGAATGTTAGGAACCATCGGAAAAGGGAAAAATAATAAAAAGATAATAAAACAGAAAATATCATAATGCCACTATATAAATCCATGGTATGCCCACAGCTTGAATACTGTGTGCAGTTCTGGTCACCGCATATCAAAAAAAGATATATTAGAAGTAGAGGTATAGAGAAGGGCAACAAAAATAATTAAGGTTATGGAACAGCTTCCATATAAGGAGAAATTAAAAAGACTGGTATTGTTCAGTTTAGAAGAGATGACTAAATGTGGGAGGGGGAAAATATGATAGAGGTCTATAAAATCATGACTTGTGTGGAGAAAAGGTGTTATTCACCCCTGTAACACGAGATGATAAAATTAATAGGCAGCAGGTTTAAAACAAAAGGAAGTACTACTTCACACAAAGCACAGTCAACCTGAGGAACTAATTGTCAGGGAATGTTGTGAAGGCCAAAAATAGAAATGAGTTCAAAAGAGAATTTGATGAGTTCATGGAGGATAGGTTCATCAATGGCTGTTAGCCAAAATGGTCAGGGACACAATTCATGCACTGGGTGTACTTAAACCTCCAACTACCAGAAACTGGGACTGGACAACAGAGGATGGATCACTTGAAATTGCCCTGTTCAGCTCATTCCCTCTGAAGCATCTCGGACTGGCCATTGTCAGAAGACAGGATACTGGGCTAGATGGACCATCGGGCTGACCTAGTATGGCCAGTCTTATGTAACTTGATGTTCGGTTTTAATTAGTGTTGTGTCATCTCCATGATACTCTGTTTACCCATTCAAATCAGAACAGGTTTTTCCTTTTACTGCCAGCACATTTTTGTCTACTATAAAGTGCTCGAATGTCATGGAGTAGTTTTGCTCTTTCCCATGTAGAAAGGACAGTTCTGAATTCTGGAGCATAGCATTCACAATTGGAACTTGACGAACTGGAAAGCAAACAGCTATTTCATGATGGCAAAAAAAGTCTTTTTTTTTTTACCAAGTAACTTTCCTTGTTATTTGTATTGAGGTTGTCCCTACAGACCCCAACCAAGATGCGGGCCCCCATTGTTGTAGGCACTGTAAGTATACTGAGAGAGAACCCAGACAAGGTCACAATCTAAACAGACAAGCCTCTGGCAGGGGAAATAGAGGCAAGAGAGGTGAAGCAAAGTGACTTGCCTGAGGTAACACAACAGACCAGTGTCAGGAATTGAACTCATATCACTTGACTCTCAGTCCAGTAGACGACTGTGTCTCCCATTCTTCCTAAAATAAATATACTTTAAGGTCCCTTCAATGTACCCTTAGGGCTCAGTATATTTTCCACTACTTCAAAGGACTGGTCTCTCGCTTTCACTGTGGCCAAGATTCTATTTCTCTTAACAGTTCTTCCTGGGCCCTGAGTCAATTCCCCGTCCTCTCTTGCTCTTGGCTCCAAACTTTTCTTTCTGTCCTCCATTTTCCACTTGGCTCCTCAGAGTTCTCTGGCTTTGTTACAAAGGCTCCAAGGATTACACACCCTCTCATTCACAGCTCTCTCCTTATTCTCTATAGCTTCTAACTACAATTGGCCTGATTCAGATCTCTCAGTGATTTAATTCTAATGGCTTTAATGCAGTTAATCCCTGCTTTATGGCAGTGTTGTTGAGCACAAAATATTTCTACTTTCCATGGTCTTTCAAATACACATTTTTGGATATGATTTACCTCAACATCCCCCTAGGTTAGAACTGGCTCCCTGTTTCAAAAACTGTTGTAAACTTTGCCCATATTTCTTTGGGTCTCGTCTAATCCTGGCATTTTGTCACTTCTGAAAAGGTTCTGTTCCTTGATCAGTTGTTCAAGCAATCTTGATTTCCTGCAATGTTTCTCTTTTGAACAATGTACATCTGCTGTTGGCATCAATCCCACATCCTATTTTGTGAACAGTGAAGCAAAGCATTCATTTAATTTTTTTTCTTAGCAGAGTCAGAATCTATTGTCAACAAATTATTACCCTTGCCTTGGATACCATCCTGTCTCCTTCACTGACCTCCTATTCTTTCTGTATTTGAAATGTTTCTTATTGCTCATCTTTTGGTGAAATCTTGTTTCATTCTTTATCTTTGCTTTACTTGTAATTTCAGTCTCCTAATTGAATCTGTAATATGTCTAGTCTTTCCCTGTAACTACCTTTTTCTTCTCTATGATTACTTTTTGCACTTCAAGGGACAACCATGTTTGGCATTTTGTGCTTCTAGTGTATGTATTGTTTAATGACATACATAAATCTGTGACAGGTTTTAGAGTAGCAGCCGTGTTAGTCTGTATTCGCAAAAAGAAAAGGAGTACTTGTGGCACCTTAGAGACTAACCAATTTATTTGAGCATAAGCTTTCGTGAGCTACAGCTCACTTCATCGGATGCATCTGTGAGTCTACTCTAATTTGGTTTGAAGTCTCTATATTTTTCTCTAAAAGGAAAAGGAGTACTTGTGGCACCTTAGAGACTAACCGATGCATCCGATGAAGTGAGCTGTAGCTCTCGAAAGCTTATGCTCAAATAAATTGGTTAGTTTCAAAGGTGCCACAAGTACTCCTTTTCTTTTTGCAAATACAGACTAACACGGCTGTTACTCTGAAACCTACATTTTTTCTGTGTCATTTCTTTCCATTACTTTATTCCATTCATTTTCATCTGCATTCTTCCATAATTATAGCTACTCAAATACAACCACTTCCTTTTTTCCATTTCTCCTCTTACTTTATCATGAATTAAACGCCATAGGTAACAAATTTATAGTCACTATTGAAATACTGGTTTCAGAGTAGCAGCCGTGTTAGTCTGTTTGAAGATGTTTGTCCTTCTTAGTGTTCAGAACTAAATTGATAACCCCTCTTTCTCCCTCCTTGTACTTTTCTGCTCTAAATTTTGTATACAGAAGCAGTCTCATGCCCCTGAAAAGGTACTGATCAATTTATTCCTTAGTGTGTTTTGTTTATATCCATAAAGTTAGCATCTTTCGTTTATTATACCATATTACACAGTGTAAATCAATAAAGTAAAAATTAAGAACACTTCCAGTCTTTCTTATAATAGATCTTTAAACACAAGACACTTTTATGCTTCATTGAAGGATTGTTGATACAGATTTTACTTTCTGGCAAGTATGAAGATCCTGCAAAACCTAACATTTATAATAGATGCATACAGGGAATCTTAATATAGATCGAATAAGAATTTACTGAGCTCACAAAGTGTGTATGGGTGCTTTGCTTTTATTCAGTAAAAAGCAATTGTCATTCAAAGCCTGTGTGTAAAATTAGACCCCTCCTCTGATCTTGCAATTGATAACATGTGGGTGGGATTGTAGCAGCTATACAGAGCCCCCCTCTGACTTCAGGTATCATTTTGGAAGACTTGAATGAGGTTCTATGTGGGTATGTTACCAATTGCAGAATCAGAGTCGTAGGTGGCAAAATATGCTCTGACCTACATGTATATCTCACCAGTACGTGCTCAATAGATGGCATCCCATTTAGAGTAGGTACTTCTATAGCTGATTATGCGTTTTCAGGCATAAGCAGAAAAATAATAATAAGAGAGTACAATGAAGGACCTTATCTACACACATCAATTTGAAGAGCCGTAATCTGTTCTGTATGTGCCATTCCAAACAGTGATAGCTTGGAGGTCTCAAGTGGTCTCAGCATTCACGAAATTCAAAGAATGTTGACTAAACAAAATTATTCCCAAATAGCTGGGCACATCTTTATATATGATTTATGCTACAAGCTTTACCCCATAAGAATGCCACAGAGTTGACTAAGCACAAGAAAGAATTAGGTTTTCATAAATGAGCAGCTACATCCAAAAAGGTGCCAAATAAATGTACTGCCATAGTCATAATTGGTATAAAGCAATAAAGTGGCAACAATCTTTTCTCAATTCCTGCATTATTTTTTTATTCAAATTTCTTTTAAAATTTTTTGTAATTAAATGTCTCCTATAAGCAGGATACAGTCTACTGGCAGTAACCTCTATTATTAAAGTTGCCTAACATTTCTCAGTATAATCTCCTATTTTTTTTTAAACTGAATGAAGCAGAGATCCTGTGGAAAAAATTACATATGATCATGTAATTAACAACTGTCTCCTAATGCATATGCAGAATAGGGCAAAATTAAGTTTGAATGGACAACTTTAATTCTGGCATTTCTTAACTTTTCAGCGCCTGACTTTGCAATCTTAAGAATATTCTTTTAATGTAGTTTTTGTTTGCAGTCCTGGTGTAAGCCTACCGCTCTCTGAATGCTTTAGTCTACCTGACATTCTGCTCCTCTGCCTGTCAGCCTGTCATGTTGTTTTTTCTCCCCTTTTCTTTCAAATTAGCTGCTTATAAAATGTCATTTTTCTGTCAATTAGCTGCTTATAATATGTCAGGTTGACAACTTTGGAGACCTCAGTCTTCTGTCTCTCTACAGAACCATCACAGCATGGACAGCAGCAGTTCAAAACTTTCCTCTGTCACCTCATCAGAGATGTGAGTGTGTTTTAATCTCAGTGACCATTCCTTCCTTCCCCATGGATGACCTTAGAGGGCAGATATGCGATCCTTGTTAACAGAGCCAGCCTTTGTGCTCTATGACGGAGAATCTTAGCTTTCATAAAAAAACAAAAACAAAAACCTGCTTATTTTTCTTGTAGAGATAGTTTTGAATCTGTAAAGCAATGTGCAGTAGCTCCTGTGTACATAGATCACAAGTACAGAAATTAATGGTCAGGTAGGCCCACTTCCGCAATAGGAAACTGGGGAGAACTTAAGGATCCCCAGCTCCTGCCACACATGCTATTTAAAATTGGTCTGTTAACACTGGAAAGCATCCTAAAGCATTGTCTTGCTGGCCTCCCCTGAAATCTTTAGAACAATCCTATGCATAGAAGAAAAGGGACAGTTTTGTCTGGGGTTACAGGTGGTGGCAAAAAATTATTTCACAATCCCAGCCAGAATTCTAAGGCTGGTTCTGCTTGTTAACATTTTCAGCCCTCCCTGAGGCTGGGACTGTGCCAACAGCAGTTCAGGTGGCTCTACTTTCTTCTTGAATCCCTCACTGTGCCTGTGGGAGAACATGGGAATGCACCATGTAATCCCAACACATTCCTTTGGCAACCAAGCCAGTAGCACAAGAGAAGTAGACAAACTGCGATCGCTGTAGCTTTTCTCCTCACTGGCTGCTCCCTGCCCAGTCCCAGCCCAGAGTATGAAGACCTAGTACTGGGAAGAAGCCTGGAGCTCTTCTCCCCCTCGGAACACTGCCACCATCAAGGGGAAACCTACTCTCATCCCTCTACCACCAGCAGCCAGGGTAGGCCTCTCCCATACATCTAGACTTCCCACCCAATATTCTACATTACCTAGGAGAGACCTGCCCACCTGAAACACTAAAAGGGACCTATTCTACAAATACCAGCAGAGGGGATCCACACTTCACTCAGCCAATCAGCACTACCAGCATGCCCAATTTATCTTTTCTGGGCCACTCATTTTGAAATCCCCTCATGTCCTCTTCTTCATTTCATGTGCAAACTAAACCATCCCAGTCTTTTCAATCTCTCCTCCTATCGATGTCTAAGCATCATCACTCATCTCTGCAATGTCATTTCTCACCTGGATAGACTGGACATGGTACACCCTGACCTAGTATACTGTGTTCATTGAGTCATAATTTAGTGTTATATTTTCAGTATCATTTTCTTTAGCTCATTCTTTATACATCCTACCATTTTGTTTGCTTTTTTGACTACTGAGATTCACTAAGTAGTTTCCGTTGAATTGTTTACAATGATCCCCAGGTATTTTACTGGAGTGGTTACAGTTAATTTAAAAACCTAGTAATGTGTGAGTAGATCAAATTATTTTTACCAGTGTGGATTACCTAAGTACATCAAGAATGAATTTTATCTGCCCCTTCACCTCATTTTATGAGGGCTCTGTCTTCTCTTACCGAATCTTACCTAATCTACTTAATTTTGTGCCATCTGCAAATTTTGCCTCCCACTTCCTATTTCAGATCTTTGATGTACTATATTGCGATCCCCCATCCTACCGTGGACTCTTGAGGCAACACATTGTTAAACTTTTAACAAGTTGAAAGTTAACTATTTATGTGTACTCTAGTTTCTATCTCTTAGCCAGCTTCTAATCCACAATACTTCACTTCTCACCCTTGACTACTTGTTTATCTTAATAGCATCTTCTAAGTGACTTTGTCAAAGACTTTTTAAAAGTTCAAACAAATATCAGCTAGTTCTCCTTTATCCATTACTTTGCTGACATGCTCAAAGAATTCTAGAAGATTAGAGTGACAAAATGCCAAATACCCAAACAAAACCTCCACTATTTGATTTGACAAGCATTCATTTGCCACCTTCTCTGTTTTACATAAAGGCTCTAGCTGAGCCCTTCTTGGTTGAGGCAAATATCACAGTGAAACAAATACTGACAAGATGGGACAACTTGCAAAATGCAATGATCTGGCTGGAAGATGAAATTAAATCATCAACTAATGAAATTAACAAGGTCCTACTAACTTTGAAAATTTGAAGAGCATGCAGAAAGCAAGACATGTAAACAGTTACTGATTAAAAGCATGTGATAGCAAGTCATCTCCTGTCCCACAATTCCCCCAAAACAGCAAGCTAGAAATGTTGGCTCAAACTAGAAGATATTTATTTCACTCAACATGAAAGGTAGGATTTCTGTAACAGCTATATTCCTTCTATACTAAGTGATATATGCATATTACAAAAAAAGCATAGAGAAAGCAGAGATATGGGGGGAGGAAACCTGCAGTAGTGCATTTTAAAGAATCTCAGCTTCTCTAACTTGAAAACCTCGTTACTCTCTAAGAGAGTGCTCCCTATAGCTTAATCTCCCTGCCCACCCACCTTCAGACTCTCACCAGTCTGTAGAAAGGGAGCTGTTTTTATAGTAAAGTCTCCACCCCTTTTCCCCACCATGCCTAGCCGCATATATAAGCTAAGAAAGCTAGCCCTCATGGTGGACTACATTTCCCAGCTACCCTACCTTGCAAAATGCAGGTTGACTATGATGGTCACATTAGTGGACTACATTTCCCATCTTGCTTTGCCACAGGCCTGCCTCTAAAGATGGCCACAGGGGAGTCTATATTTTGTTAGAGCTGGATGAGAATGATTATAAATCATCTTTGTTGTCCTCACCTTCCCCCTTACTCCAGAATCTAGCCTTGGGCCCGAAAACTGGGCGCAATAGGATGTTTTTCTATTTTAGCATCATGGTACTTTCTTGAGGCTATATCCTCTCCTTTGGTAATAGCTCCTATTGTCCTAGAGTAATTTGACTTTTGAATGAGGAACGAAAGAGTTTGATAATCAGAACCGATGTGATTAACAATGCCTCTTTTTATCTGGAGAAATACTACAGAGTTAGTCAGGCATGGACACAACAACTCCTCTAAAAAGGACTTTAAATGAAAAGCCCTACTTTAGGAGAAAGTCTGTGTCTTCTTGGAAACAGGATCAAAAGAAGAACTAACTTTGGGGGAGGATTTTTTCTTCTTCTCTCCTGATCTTAGACTTCACAAGCAAGTTGGAAAATGGAATTGACTGATGTTAAGAAGAGTTCCTGGTAGAAGCTTGTCATCTGTTCCCAGATAAATAAAAATTGTGTCCCAAAATAAGGATCTATTGATGTAGGAAGCAAAACTCCTATTGACTGCAAGCTAATTGTATTTGTCAACTAAATGAATTGACTTCAATGACAGTTTAGCTTAAGGAAGGCGTGCAGGAATGGTCCCGAAAACATTTGTATTCTGAGACACCACATCCTTGAACCATCTGTTTGAAAATAAAAGACGGAAGGAGAAAAAATAGCCAGCAGAAATCCTTTGGAAGGAGTAAATTTGTGGCAAGCTTTTGAGAGTTCATTAAATCATATTTCTCTTTTATTGCATTTTAATCTGTAATTGCTGTTTTATTCATGTTGTTCTTTAAGACTTAGTCTTATAGACAACATGTATCAGATGCCAGTGACCCAGCTGGCTGGGGTAAAATAGTCTCTAGAGAAACAGAGTTGCAAGAGAAAGGAGGTCTAAGATATATTATTCATCCCCCGAGAGGGAGAAAACAAATTCTAAAGAAAATGTCTGGAGGTTATGACCATTTGAAGTGTGTATATTAATAAATTGGAGATTGCTGAAAATGCATCTTAAATGAGATTCTATAATTGGCGCCTTAGCTAATACATTAACAAAGTATATGATGGGTCATTGAGTCATTAAAGGTATATTATTTTTCTATGTTTAGAGTAGTTCACTTTGCTCTTTAAATGCCATTAGGTGAGGCTATGTGCAAACCCTCACCAATGGGCAAAAACAGAGGGTGGGGTGGAAGGAATCTTTACTCTGCAACTGTCAGATTATGGGAAGTGGCAGCACTTCTCCCCCTTTTGCTCTGTAGGAACATCTGAAGGAGGGGACTCAGGCAACAGAGTGCAACACCATGTTTTACACCATTCTGTCTCCCCCCTTCTCCCTTTCTCAGAGCCAGTCAATAGCCGATATTCTGCTCAGCTGCACACAGAGAGACAGGTCTGCAGGCAGCTGGCCAGCGGGGGAGCAGCAGAGTTAAAAACTTTTTTCTTCCAGAAGTCTGAAGATTCTAGCTCCCCAGCAGTAGGGAGGAGGAGCCTGCTTGGCTTCACACAGAGCTGAAGGGGAACAAGTAGTGTGGGAGAGACATGGGAACCAGAGACAAATGGAAACTTGAGGAGAGGGCAGGGGGAAGAGAGGGAGCCCAGTTCCAAGGGTGTGTGAACAGGGCGAACTACAGGAGAGAAAGTGGGAATAAAAGAAAAGGGGCAGGGTGAAAACAGCATGAAGGCAGCAGAGGAGAGAGGCCACCTTTAAAACCAGTTTCTTGTCATCTCCTCTGAACTACAGGGCCAAAATTATTCCCCAACCCTCACCCCAAAGCCTGTAGGCAAACTCTACAAATAATTTGCTACTCAACCAGGCAAGGTTCTTGTTATTTTTGCCCAGGTTCTAATGTAATGTCTGGATGCAGTCACTATGGGCCAGATTCTGCCTTTATGCATGTTGATCAGTCCCTTCCTTTGCCAGTAGCTACGCTGTAACTGAAGGGACGACAAACAATGTATAGGAAGGACATACTCAGTGTGGATAAAGTTTACATAATCTAGTTCTCTGTGAGTGATAATGTACCGTATGAGCTCATCCCTCTAAAACCAGATGCTGGGCTCCCTGGTAAAAACGTGTCAGATAGGGTAGGGGATTCATGAGAGTTTAGAAAACATCCCTGGAAAGAAAATGAGAATGGGCAGGAATTGGGGGAAAGGAGTCATCTGTGAGGAGTCTGAAAACTCAGAACCCATTTTGGGGAATATGGTGGATGACAGGAACACAGTGAATCTAGGAAGAATAGGAAATAATTTGCTAAAAGCCATAGTCATGATCATTAGAGGCGAAGACAGAAACAAGAGAAGTGATTCTTAAGAGAACTGTTTTGGGGTGAATTGGAGACATCTGCAGGAGTAAGTCTAGTAGCATCAGATACCCAGCCAAGAATTGTTTCCAACAAGCTGCATAGTGAGGGATAACACTTGCTCTTTACAACCTGCTCTGCAGCTGCCTTCACCACAGCTGTCTAGACTTGATTCTGTGTCCATCGTGTCAATCCAGAGTAATTCCAATAATGCTTATTGAATAAATCAACTGAGTAGATGTCAATGGAGTTATTACAGATTTACACCAGTGTAAGGAACTGAATTTTGCCCAGTGGATTTAGTCTACCACTAATTTATGTTGGGCACTTGTTATTGGGAAGAGATATAATGCTTGTTCAGCAAAAATATTTTTTTTCATGTTTTCCTTCACTCTTTCTCTATTTGCATTGGAAACATTCTGGTGCATATCAAGTCCTGTCTCTCCTTATGGTGTGGCACCAGCCAGTTCTTTCTTTTTTTTTTTTTTGGTGGTGGGAACTGGAAACTTTGTACCCCAACATGATTATGAGTGTGATAAATACTTTAAAAAAATTATTTGCAGCAATCCAGAACTGCAGAGCCAAATGGATCTTGAACTTCAAAAGTTCTAAATTCTGTTCCTGAACCAATTAATTAGAAATTTGGAATAAGAAGTTCTCATCTCTTTAAAGATCTATGATGCATTATGCTATTATTTTTATTATATTTATTTTCCAGCACTCACAATTGTGCTAGAGACCTGGCAATATAGAAAAGAAGATATGGGTCCTGCTTTGGAAATTTTAGCCCAGATCCTGCAAAGATTTTTGCATGTGCCTAATTTTATGCCAACTTTGAGGTCAATGAGACTACTCATAGTGCATAAAGTTAAATACATGCAAAAGTCTTTGCAGTATCTGGGCTAAAATTTCAGACACGATAAAGGGGGCAACAAAACAATAGGTGGAAATGGGGAAGAAAGGACAGGGTTACGGTAATAATATGACATGCTTATGCAGTGAAGACAGCTGTGCTGCATTTGGTTGAATGCATTTTTAAAAATATCTATCTATGTAAAAGAAAAAAAATGCCTGGAAGCAGTGTTGCCTGTTGGCTAGAGCACTGGACTGGGTCTCAGGAGATCTGGTTTCTATTTCTGGTTTTGGTAGGTGACCTTGAACAAGTCACTTCAGCTTCCTGTGTCTGTTACCCTATCTGCAAAACAGGGATAATGATACCATTCACCTGCTTTGAGAACTATTGATGAAAAGTTCTGTATATGACCTCAGTACTATTATGATTTGAGTTGCCATGGAGCCTAGTCCTGGACCAGGACCCCATTGTGCCAGTTGCTGTACAAACACAGAACAAAGACACAGTACCTGCCCCCAAAAGATTACAGTCTAAATTGGCTGACTTCCAATGGGCATAACAGAAGTTGAGATTTGAATGAGGAGACTGTAGTTGCTTGCCAGATGACCTCTGGAAAAGCATTTCATGAATAGGGAGCGGCCTGGAGCAAGGTGCTGGTTTCGTTGTCAAAGTGGACAAATTAAGTCCTGAGGCCGGCATCACAATGTTTACGGTTTTCCAACTAGCTCTAGCTATTAGGCTGCAGGAGAATAGGAATGTATTGTAACTTTTTGTGCTAGATTCACTTCCCATGTCCTCTGTTAGTTAAATGCAAATGTTCACAGAGGGAATGGAAGATTTTAGCCTGAAAATTAATTGTTAAACAGTTGAAAGAAAAAAGAAGGTAATATTGTAGATTTAAATGATTATTTTGAAAACATAACCAAACTAGCAACGATGTGCACTTTTTCATTAACACCGGTCCTCCCTCCCTAATTCCCTTTGATCATTTCTTACACCTACTCAGTGTTGCCAGCTCATGATTTTGTTATGAGTCTTGGGATATTTGGTGTTTAGCTTGAAGCTGCAGCTGCTTGTGACATGTGAGTTCATGAGAATCTCAGCTTTCATTTATTAAATAAAAAGATGTTCCTAGTCCTCATGGTTGTGAAAAAAGCTAGCAAATATGACCCCCAAAGCAGAGGGCAAATAAAAAGAACCCCCACTTTATTGATTTGAAATCTCATGATGTGAAGCAAATATCATTTTGGAATGTTTGGGCATGTCAGTGCTACCTACCTGTTGCATCCTGTCTTCAGTGAGACCCGCCCAGTCTGCAATCTGCTCTGTGTGGCTGGGCCCTTGTGCCCACGCAGTCAGTGAGACCCAGAAATGCTGGGATCAATCCAACCAGCATGGACTGAAAGGTTTTAAAGTAATTGAACTCAGGCCTGTCTTTCACTATGTCTTTGTAAAGCACCTAGTCACACAGGGCTGGGTACTAGTGTAATACAAAATAACAACTATGCAGTTATAATATTCCATATCAAGATATTTTTATATCCTTTGCCTTGTAATACGCCAACATCTATTCAAGTATAATAATCTCTGGTTAAAGCAAAATCAAGACCATGGGGTTTAGATGATATTAGAAGAGTGTAGTGAATTAGGTAAAATTATCTGTCAAAAGTAAGCTAAAGGGCCAAACCTGCAGTGTAACTTCGGTGGAGATGCACTAATGTAAATGAGAGGAGAAGTGCCCCATAAACTTTAAGATCTTCATATGTGCAAGTCTCATTGGTTTCAGAATTTTCTGTGCTGAGTACATGCAGGGCTGAGCACTTGGCTTGAATTAAAAGAGAAATAAAAGCGCTGGTGTTAACTCTCAGACCTCAAGGGCCAGATCCCCAGCCATTGTAAATCGATGGCGCTCCACTGCTGTCCACCGCTGCAGTGGAGTTATGGTGATTTACACCAAGTGAGGATCTGACCCAGAAGTTTTATTGGATACCAGAATATGTGTTGTGTCTCTTTGAGGAAAGTGCCATAGAACCTTTTAAAATTACAATTGAATCTGAAGGTGAGTGACATAAGAAAATAGGCAGGCTTCATTTTATTTTATTTTTAAAAAGAAGTGTCAATAACATTCCCCTTCCGCCCCCTCAAAGAAACAATGTACAAAACAAAATTTTGTTAGTATAATATAATTAACTTCACCCAAGTGTATATGTGTGACTAAAAATCAGGAAGTACATTTACTTTCTGGGAAACAATTCATAATTTGAATGTAGCTCAATTTCACATGGGCACTACAAATATGAATCCCTCTTCGCAGTTGTTTTTAACAGGCTAATTGTTTAGAACTGCTGGACATTTTGGGTAGCTTGCCTAAATGTCATAATCATAGATACTCTGAAGGCTGCACAGCTTTGGAATTTACTCCTCTCTTCGATCCAAAAGAACCTGAATCAGTGCACGTTGGAAAGTTCCCCAGCAGCTGAAAATAGGTGACAGAAGGGGAATTGCTAGAAGGGCCAGGGGATATGAGTTTTAAAGTTGTCTGGTTTGCTGGGTGTAAGTTATATTAAATTGTCATGCATTGAGGTCCTGATCCTGCAGACACGTACAAAGATGCTTACATCTACTACTGCGAGTAGCGCCGTTGAAATCAATGGAACTACTTCCAGTAGTAAAGGTAAGCATGTGTTTGCAGGCTCAAAGACTTAGAATGTATTTTTAAGTTATGTCGGTTAAACACAGAGCATATGCATAGGGGTCTTTTCTTTTTAGTATTTCTATAAATCTAAATAAACACACTTTCCAATTAAGTGCTCTTTATGATTTGGAGGCAGCTGTGGAACAAAATACAGAGATAAATCTATATTGATTATTACAGTTTTCCCTAGGTTTAAATACAGGACATCATAATCATACGCTGTAGAGTGTTGGTGGTTACATAGCATGCCTGCATGTTAAAGCAAAGTGAGCATGATCAACACTGTTGACAGGAGCATTAATTTTGAACTAATGGTGCTGTAAATACTGGACAGAGGCTATAACCTTCACAATAATGTATGGTATAAACTTTGTATACATATTGGACACTACCTGTGGTCTGTGTAATTATTAGCATCGGTTATGCCAACAATATTTTTCAAAAGTAATTAAGGAGGTGGTGTGGACTAGTGAAGAGAGGACACAGGAGTGAGGCTCACGTACCTGGGTTCTATTCCTGGTTGACTTCACTTGGCTGTCTTTCCCCATTTGTAAAAGTGGGATAATTACACTTAACTTCTTTGTAAATTGCTTTGAGATCTACAGATGAAATATACTATATAAGAGTTGTATTCTAAAAGAAAAATGCATGTCAACCCCCTTCCCTGAAAGAATCCCCAAAGGGCTACAACTCATTATCAGAAGGAAGAGATTAGACAAGCGACAGTTTGTATCTGCTTAACTTTTGCTTGCATTTGCCCTTGAGAAGTATGTTGATTCAGCTTTGTACTCTGTTATATCCACTGAATATTTTTGCATTCTTTATAGATGCCGACCTTGTATGAACTTGCTATTTGAACTGCCTAGTGGAAGAGCCAGCCACACATGCAGGTACAGATTTAATACTTATTTGCAGAGCTCCAGCAGCCTCTAGCAGCTTTTGTATTAAACAAAGATATGGGCAGAATTTATTGTAGTTTGGTGGCCCTTAAGAGACACTTTGTGGCATTTCTTTTATGTTACCCCCTAAAAACAATAAAAAAATCATTTAGTTCTTTAAAAGAGTTCCACAGACTGAAGCCTCATCAACACACAAACTTGCATTAGTTTATTTAAACTGGTGCGATAGGCTATACAGACACTTTTTTCGATTTTAAGGGTGGCTTGGCCTAAAGTTGTTCCTAATCCATTTAAACTAAACTGGAGGAAGCCTGTTTTAAATGGAAATAAGAGTGTCCCCACAGCCTTTTGCAGCAGTTTAACTATCTGGTTTAAAATCACTCCTTTAGTTAAACAGGTGCAATTCTACATATAAAAAAGTCAGAAGCTCTTGTCTGAAGTGTTACTGCCAATCAGTTTCAGCTGTTGGTGGAGTGTAGTATTTGGTTAATGTCCTTTACTCCATAATTGTCATGTATTTTTGCTAAAAGAGGTGCCTTTTATTTCCAACAGACATATTCAATGAAGATAGAGAGAGTCCAGCACTGAGAACCTCCATTTTGTTCTTGTGCATAGCGAAGAGACAGGAAGGGTGGGGGTCCAGCAGTTAGGGCACTAGCTTGGGACTTTGGAGCCCTAGGTTTAATTCTTTGCTCTGCTAGACTTCCTGTGTGAGCTTGGGCAACCCATGTAACCTCTGTGTGTCTCAGTTCCCCATCTGTAAAATAGGGATACCTACCTCCCAGGGGGGTTGTGAAGATAAATACATTAAAGAATATGAGGTGCTCAGATGATATGGTAATTGGGACCATACTGAAGCAACTGTGCCATTGTGACTGCTTCATCCATGGCTGTGAGCTGCCCAAAGATGTGCCTGAATTTTAAAATGTGTAACCAAGATTCTACATGGGAGAATGTCTGAAAATAGCAGACTATGAGATGTTAACTTCACTAACATTAATTAAGCATTTCTTTCAAGACTGAGGATATCTGGTTACAGTAGGTGAGATGGACCAAAACTTAATCTCCAGATCCACATCTCTTTGAAATTTAGAGAGGTTCAGATCTGGATTTGGATGTGAACCTTGCAGTTTGGACGTATCTTTGGATTGGGGCAGAGGTGAGTTTAATAAGCAATAGTCTGGGACTCTGTCAGTTAAAATGTTGTTGTTTTAAAATAGTTGACATTAAGATTCCCTGTTCCAGAAGTAGTCTGTCTGGATGATTGCTATTTGATTTAGCACTAAAACATGCATCTTTGGCAGATGACCATCTCAGCTTGGTGCTGTTTTGAAGACCTCTGCGTGCAGGAGCCAGAGAGCACTGTATGTCAAACAGACCCTCCAACCCTGGGCTCATGCCACCTGCAGGGCTGACCCAGGGAGACAAGAGGAGCTGCTTTTTGGGAAGTCCTGCTGAATAAAGGGAATTTCAAGCATGAAGCAAGTTGCCTCTCTGAAGATGTGAATGGGAAGGATTAGCAGGGCCAGGAACCCCTCTGTGCCAATGGGGTGAGGGAGAAGAAATTCATAGTGAACAGCTGGAACCCCTCAAACCTCCTTTGTGGTAGATGGGGATGGTGTTGAGCCCCTAACTCCATCTCTCCTGAACCCTTCCCCAAACTAATGTGGAGGAATGGCCCTAATCCTCCAAGAAAAGGCCACTGTGATGATAGGAGGTCCCTCTATCCCTTCAAAATGGCTGTTGCAGGGATCTGTACCCTCCCCCCAAAGGCTACTGAATAGTGATGTAATGAACTGAGTGATGCAATGAAATAATGTTGAATTCCTTTAGTCACACTCACAGTGGAGTATCCACCCTCCTCACACTCTCCTCCTATAGAGTGAATGGAGGTGTGGGGACGAGCATGTTGCTTTCATAGCCTGCCATAAGCGTTGTGATGGCACCATCATAGAGCATAAGGATAGTCCAGTGGTTAAAGCATGAACTTGGGAGATATAGTTTCAGTTCCCTGCTCTGCCACAGACTGTCTATCTGATGTTGGGCAAGTTACTAATTCTCACTGTGCTTCAGTTCCCCATCTGTAAAAAGGGGATGATGTTGTGAGGGCAAATACAATAGAGACTGAAGTGCTCAGATACAGTGGGATTGAGGGCCATTTCCATTGCATGAATAGTGCATAGAAGTAGCAAGTAAATGCTGTGCTAATAAGCCTTCTCCCTCTTCCTAGGGATTAGCATATGGAAACAAATAGCAAAACCGGAAAATTGCAGATCACATTTGAAAACTACTCTCACTTGGAGGTTTCTAAGTTTTATTAGTAGTGTAACTAAAGGGGAAATGATTTTTAACAATACTATTTTAAAGACAACAGTGTCCTTTTTAGACCAACTGGAATGCTTCCAGCATCCTTACCTTGTTGTCTGCTGTTTAATATGTGAAATTGCTTGGTGGCTAACACCTCTGTTTGAGATGTGAACTTGAATTTAGACAATAAATATGCAGTAGCTTTTCATTTAGAAAACATAGGTCTACAGTTCATTGTGAAGCTGTTTTTCCAGCCCTGATGAGAAACTATTTTGACTGTAAGTCATTATTTGCCCCATAAGAGTTGTGGAATTAATTACCAATAAAAATTGGCCTGTTGTTCCATGGCTAATGAGTTATATTTTCCAAGACATAATTATTTAAACCTGTTGGGTTTATGGTACTGTACTAATCCTTTCAAAACAGACCTAGTGGCTGAAAAGATGTTGCAACACTGATCGTCAAAAGGAAAAGCGACGTTTGCCATCTCTAGCAGGTTTGTCTCAATGTAAAATCTTTTTCTCCATCGTGTTAAGAAAAAGCTGATGTGATGAGCTGTACATTCAGAAACAGTAGCTCCTTAAAACTGCCAACACAATAATTACATTTATCACAAGCTGTTAAAAGCTTTCAAAAACATGCTCTGTAACTACTAGATAATGTGTTACACTGATATAACAAATTACGTCATCAGGTTCATCTCCAATATCAAATGTTTCTAAATAAAAACGTTAAAAGTCAAAATACTGAAGCACATGATTGTTAAAAAATTCTAATCTGTTTTTAAATAGAATCTGGCCTGAAACCTTTAGAATTTTTTGCTTTTGAATAATGTCTTATCTGTTGGTTGCAGAACTCAATATTTTAAACCATTTACCAGTTTGATATTATCAAATAAAAACATTTAATAATTTGTTGATTGCATATCAGAAACAAAGGCTGCATAGCATATTACAAAGTGAGATCTCATCTTTAATCTAATTTTAATTGTTTCATCTTGTTTCTTTCTCCACAGCATACATCAACGAACCAGCATGTTTTCTGTAAGGGCGATAGGAAGGTGGTATCATTTCTTGAGAAAGTAAGATCTTATCTCTTGATCTTTTGATGGTTTAGTGAAGTTCAGACGTACTTCAGATGCTGGAACACAGAAGGCTTTGCAATTCTAAAAATATATTTATGAAAGAGCACCCATTTGTCCTACTAGAAAACAAATGACACACTGCCTTTGAGGTGCAGCAGAGTGAAAGGTTATCTCTGTGTACAAAGTAAAATCTTGAATCTTGAATCTTGACAGAATCTTGAAGTCTGGCTACCAAGACATAACTACTGTGCAGGTGGATTGCTCAACCACTGAGGAACTTCACAGGAGTTGGAGAAGGGTAAAACAAATAAAGTGATCAGGTGGCAAAAAGTGAACATAACAGGTCTTTCAATTACTCTACCCACTTCTCAGTGGTCTGATCCAAAGTCCATTGAAGTTAATAGAAGAATCCTATTGTCTTCCATATGCTTTGGATTGGGCCCCTGCTGGACAGTAAATAAATCTTTTGTTTACTGGTCCACCGATTCCACACCAGATTCTCAGCTGGTATAAAGTGTCATAGGCCCATTGTTTGTAAAGGGAATCGAAGTCAATGGGTCTATGACAATTTAGACCAGCTGACGGTCTGCCCCTCAGGCTCCATCTATTTATAGAGACTCATTATTAGTCATAGATTATAAAACCAGAAGGGGTCACTGGGATTATCTAGTCTGACCTCCTGTATAACACTGGCCATAAGACCTCCCTGAATTAATTCCTGTTTGGACTAGAACATATTTTTTTAAAAAAAGATCTAATCTTGATTTAAAAATTGCCAGTGATGGAGAATCCACCATGACCCTTGGTAAATTGTTCCAATGGTTAATTTCCTCGCTGTTAAAAATTTACGTCTTATTTCCAGTCTGAATTTGTCTAGCTTCAGCTTCCACCCATTGGGTCATGTTACACCTTTCTCTGCTAGAATGAAGAACCCATTGTCATATTTTTGGTCCCCATGTATTATAGACTGTGATCAAGTCACCCCTTAACCTTCTCTTTCTTAAGTTAAATAGATAGAGCAACTTGAGTCTATCTTTATAATGCATGTTTTCCATGGCTCTTCTCTGAACCCTCTCCAATTTATCAACATCTTTCCTGAATTGTTGACACCAAAACTGGACATAGTATTCCAGTAATAGTCACACCAGTGCTAAATACAGATGTAATATAACCCCCCTGCTCCTACTTGATATACTCCCGCTTATACACCCCAAGATTGCCCTTTTTGCCACAGCACCGCACTGGGAGCACATGTTCAGCTGATTATTCACCATGACCCCCAACTCTTTTTCAGAGTCACTGCTTCCCAGGTTAGAGTCTCTCATCCTTCCTACTTTCATTGTTTCTCAATGCATAACTTTACATTTGGCCAAAAGTGAAATGCACATTATTTGCTTGCACTCAGCTTACCAAGTGATCCAGATTGTTCTGGATCAGTGACCTGTCCTTGTGTTTTTTCCAGGTCATAGATAAAAATTGTAAATAATGTAGGGCCAAGAGCCTATCCCTGCAGGACCCCCGAGAAACACACCTGCTTGATGATCCCCAGTTTGAAGTTACATTTAAAACCTGTCAGTAAACCAGTTTTTAATACATTTAATGTATGTCATGTTAATTTTGTATCATTCTCGTTTTTTAATCAAAATGTCATGTGGTACCAAGTCAAATGTCTTACAAAAGTCTAAGTATTTTATATCAATGCTATTAACTTTATTAACCAAACTTGGAATCTCAGAAAAAAAGCTATCAGGTTAGTTTGACAGGCTCTATTTGCCATAAGCCCATGTTGATTGGCATTAATGATATTACCCCTTTAATTCTTTAATTTTTTACTAATAGAGTCACATATGAGCCATTCTGTTATTTTGTCAGTCTGACAGGCCTATAATTACCCAGGTCGTCATTGTGCACCCTTTTTAGATATTGGTGCAACATTAGGTTACTTTCAGTCTTCTGGAACATTCCCAGTGTTCCAAGATTTATCGAAAAATTAGCATGACTCAATAAGCTCTTCAGTCAGCTCTTTTAAAACTCTTACATACAAATTATCTGGGCCTGCTGATTTTAAAATTTCTAACACTACTAGCTGCTGTTTAACATCCTCCTGAGTCACTATTGGAAAGGAAAGTGTTTAATCAATGATCATCATATGATATGACAACACATCTGCTTTTCATTTCAAATACAAAACAAATATTTATTGAATATTTCTGCCTTTTCTGCATTGTTATTGGCAGTTCTACGATTTCCATCTAGCAATAGACCAATACCACTGTTAGGACTTTTGTTCCTAAAATACGTAAGAATCTCTTTCTTATTATCCTTAACTCTATTGGCTATAGATATCTTCTTGTGTTCTTTTGCTTCCACTATCTGTTTTCTACAATTCCTAGCATTTGATTTGTATTCCTTAATATTACATTCCCCCTTCCCTTCCAGTTGTTGTACACTGTTCTTTTATTTTTATAGCTGCCTTCACTTCCTCTGTAAACTACCTCCCCTCTTAGCTAAGCCTTTAATGATATAAAACATTCAGAAAGGGGGGGTCTGACTTCCCATTCCCTAAAAGTAAAGGTGTTTCAAGGGGAGAGTGTTAGGAGAATCTTTCCTTGTTAAAAAATGTTTTGATGCAAAATACAGTCTTTGAATGCACTATCGGGAGAGCAATGAGCATGCATTTTTATTTGTTTAATGGAATTCCCCATTTCATAAATCAAAATGATTAATCATGAGCTAAAATGCCAAAAATATGATTCACAGCAGCACATCAACCCGTAATGGTTATGAGTTAAGTAAATACTCAAGTTTTTTGCTTCCTTTGTGAGACAAGCAAACAAACATTGGAAGGTGGGAAAAAAAAGACAACAAAAGCAATAAACAAATAGAATCTGGGTTACACCTTTTATCACTTGTAAACAAGTGTAAACACTTGCAAACTTGTAAACAAGGAAATCCTTCCATTCTTAATTCCTTATATTAGTAGATATTGGATTTTTCAACTATTACCCTAACCACATACTATCATTCATAACATAGCTTTGAGGGAAGTAAATAAGTCAATAAATGCTCTCAGTCTCTTAAAAAAGGACTGTGATTATCCTCTGGCTGCCATTATTCGTTTAGCAATATTTGTACCACTGATTGCAGCTGCAAATCTTTTGTTCGTGGAATAGACCTAGTCCAGTATCTCATAGTACATATGCTGGCAGGAAATATTGTTGCACTGTTGCGCCTTCTAATCAAAAGGAAGCAAACTTTCTATCATCCTTTTCTTGTAACTCCTAGTTAGGAGACCAGCATGAGTGGGAGATTTTAAGGCAGGACGTCACAGCTCTCTTCTTAAGTTTTATAAGAATTAAAACAGATGATGGGGGAAAAATACATAAGCTCATTGTGACAAAGGAATATAGAAAAGAGTTCATGCCTAACTGGAAACAATCATTTACCAGTAACAGTTAAAATGGTTAATTGTACAAAGACACTATTGGTGCAAGAAAGAATAGATTGCTCCTCTCACCCTTCAATTTACCTTAGAGCCCTTCAGGCTGACTAATTCCACTGAAGTCAATGGTGTTGCTTGTGGAGTAAGATGCTACTCAGCGTGAGTTAAGGGATCAGAATCTGGCCCTCCAAATGCCTTCAGCTAGCACACATTTCTGCAGCCTTCTCTCTAATTCCCTATGAACTAGATTGTGGACTAAAAGAAAAGGAGTACTTGTGGCACCTTAGAGACTAACCAATTTATTTGAGCATAAGCTTTCGTGAGCTACAGCTCACTTCATCGGATGCATACTGTGGAAAGTGTAGAAGATCTTTTATACACACAAAGCATGAAAAAATATACCTCCCCCCACCCCACTCTCCTGCTGGCAATAGCTTATCTAAAGTGATCACTCTCCTTACAATGTGTATGGTAATCAAGGTGGGCCATTTCCAGCACAAATCCAGGTTTTCTCACCCCCCCCACACTCCCACACAAACCCACTCTCCTGCTGATAATAGCTTATCTAAAGTGAACACTCTCCTTACAATGTGTATAATAATCAAGGTGGGTCATTTCCAGCACAAATCCAGGGTTTAACAAGAATTTCTGGGGGGGGGGGGGTAGGAAAAAACAAGGGGAAATAGGTTACCTTGCATAATGACTTAGCCACTCCCAGTCTCTGTTCAAGCCTAAGTTAATTGTATCCAATTTGCAAATGAATTCCAATTCAACAGTTTCTTGCTGGAGTCTGGATCTGAAGTTTTTTTGTTGAAGAATTGCAACTTTCATGTCTGTAATCGCGTGAAGGGGAGAGATTGAAGTGTTCTCCGACTGGTTTATGAATAATTCTTGACATCTGATTTGTGTCCATTTATTCTTTTATGTAGCGACTGTCCAGTTTGGCCAATGTACATGGCAGAGGGTCATTGCTGGCACATGATGGCATATATCACATTGGTGGATGTGCAGGTGAACGCGCCTCTGATAGTGTGGCTGACATATTTTTTCATGCTTTGTGTGTATAAAAGATCTTCTACACTTTCCACAGTATGCATCCGATGAAGTGAGCTGTAGCTCACGAAAGCTTATGCTCAAATAAATTGGTTAGTCTCTAAGGTGCCACAAGTACTCCTTTTCTTTTTGCGAATACAGACTAACAGGGCTGTTACTCTGAAACCTGTCGTTGTGGACTAGTTACTCACATGAATAGACTAGACTCATTGAAGGCACTGGGATTGCCTGTGCGAGTAACTGCTCCCCAGTGGAAGAAAGGGGTTTACAATTTAGTCCTAGGAGTTTATTATTATCTGTATTATAAAAAAGTGTCTAGAGGCCCCCATTGAGTGTGGGGCACTGTTGTGCTAGGAACTATACACATAAAGTAAGAGAATGTTCCTGTCTTGGGAAGCTTAAAATCTAAATAGATAAATCAGACAGACGGTGGTAAAAAAGGAATATCATCCCATCCTTACCAGGGCCGGCTCTAGGTTTTTCGCCACCCCAAGCAAAAAAAATTTTGGCTGCCCCCCACCCCAGCCCTTGGCTCCCCGCTCCCCCCCTGCTGCCCCAGCCCTGGGCTCTCCCCCCACACCCGCACCCCCTGCCGCCCCAGCTCTGGGTCCCCCCCAGACTCTGCCCGCTCCCCCCTCGCCTCCAGCCGGTCCGGCACTGGCAGGGTTGGGGTAAGCAGCTGGGCTCCCGGGGCGCCCCTCAGCCCAGGGTCCCTCCAGTTGGGGCTCCCACCTCCAGGACCGGCTGGGAATCTGGAGGGGAGAGCCGGGAGGGCGGGGGCCGCCCCGGCAGGGGGCTGAGGAGCCGGGGCAGGGCAGCCCCAGAGGGAGCAGCCGGTGGGGAGTGGAGCCCCAGAGAGCAGGATGCAGGCCCCACACGGCAGCTCCCCGGGCACCAGTCCCCTCTATGGACCCACCGCTGCTGCTGCTCCTGGCCTCCCTGACACAGCCCCTGGGTGGCTCGGGCCACTTCGCCTAGCCCTGGCTTGCGGGCAGCTGCGTGTGCTCCACGGGGCGGCCCCCAGCCTGAGTGTCCCGCGCTCCACGTGTCAGAGCCCGCTGGATGGCTTGGCCCTGGCTGGCCCCAGGGTGCCCCCCGTGCTGCTGCTGCTGGACCCCAGTCCTGGAGCCAGCATTGGCCACCCGCTGCGGCTCTTCTACCTGGACTTCGGCGTCAGCTTGGGGGCTGGGACAGCGTCTGCCTAAGTGAACGCCCGCAGGGCTGGTCCCCAAGCCAAAAAAAAAAAAAAAAGGCCCAAATGCCGCCCCTGCAAATGTGCTGCCCCAAGCACCTGCTTGCTTCGCTGGTGCCTAGAGCTGGCCCTGATCCTTACAGATGGGGACCATACAGAGGAGTACCGAGAGATTAAAGTGACTTGCCCAAGGCCATGCAGGAAGCCCTTAGCAGAGCTGGGATTTGAATTCAAATCTTCTTAGTGCCTTATCCATAAATCCATCCTTCTTCAGATTGCTGTTTGACAGAATTCTAAGCTTCTTTTGATGGGAGCAGGAGCAGACCCATGTTGATCATGCTCCATAATTTACAAACACTCACATATTAGTGGAGGCTCATCACAGGTAGATCAAATGGAGTGCCATTAAGTTTAACATTCCTGAAGACTCTCTGGTAGCACAGGTGAAATGAGTTCCTTGTGAAAAAACAGTAAAAGGAGGTGCATGATCATTATGTATCTCTCCTTGAAATATTCAGCTCATCTTTTGGCATAACAGTAAAAGCTAAAGACTACAAGAAAATGCGTATATTGGCCCATGGAAGCATACACATGTATTTGAGCCCACAAATCTGGTGACTGTGAAGGCTGATGTGTATTTGAAGACATGGGCCTCAACCTCTGCTTTACAAAAATGTGACCCTGGGTGAAGTATTATTAACAAGTATTGCTGCCCTCAGGTTCAGCTGCCCCAATTAATAGGTCTATGTCTTCAATAATGGACTTTACCTTTACTTGTGTCTCGAAATGAAGAATGTTTGTTTAAAAACAGAGGTCTCTTCTTCCTCACTATTTTCCTCCTTTCCCCCTAAAAATGATAAGGATTGTTTGATTTTGGGGTTTGTATTCTATTCATATGTGGCCACATTCTCACCTGGTGACATTTGGTGCAGTTCCTTTAAATTCAATGGATCTACAGCAATATAGAGCAGCTGAAGATCTGGGCTTTTATCTACTCACTTTGGACAGAGTTTTATCCCCAGATACACTTGTGTACCGCCTTGGGCAGAATTTGGCTGTTTATTTTTAATATTTGAAATTAACGGTACTAAATACTAGAGATATATTGGACTCTAGATCAAAGACCCCAAAGCTTCCAAATGTTGAGCTTTTGGAATCTGGAAATCACATCTGAATTTCACTGTTAGTTCCTAGCCTCTAGTATAGGGTGAGCCAAAATCCTGCTTTCAAGCTCCCCAAATATGGGAACCAGTTCTGAATTTTGAGGCTCAAGCTCATCTTTACTAAGCCTGTTGCAGTTGTCTCATGAATTTTAAACACATCTGTGAGTTCCGATCCTGCAAAGATCCTATTTTTGCCATAAAGTTAGTATTTCACAAAGCTTAAAGCATATTTGGCAGGGACTAGGATATGGCATTCATTGTTATTCTAATGAGATAATGTGTGAGAGAAAGCATGTGCATTCAAGACAGCAGCATCAGACTGCTTGCCATTTGTAGCTGATGAAGCTAATCAGTGATATGGGATTGTGAACGAGACCTGCTGAAAGGGTGAGGATTGTACTGAAACAATTGAAAATGATATTAAAGTGAGATGTATAGTAATACACTTGATGGAATTTAATTATTTATTAACTGCAGTACTGTTAGAGAAGGCAGTGTAGCTAAGCAGTTGTTAACATAAATCCCTTGGACATTAAGGATGTGATTTTCAGTACCCAGACAGATGCTTAAATTCTTGACGTGCATTTACATGGGTAGATATGTGTTTCTCTGGTCATGTGTGTGCAAATCAGGGATTTGCTTGTGCATATCTGTTTTGCTTATGTGTTTCTCTGTGTGTAAATACACACTGATCTCGGTGCTGAAAAACAGGTCACAATTATAGTGAAAACCCAAAAGTCTTCATTGGTTTCACTGATCAGCACACTTTAAGGATTCAAAGGAAGCGAGTGCCCATGGTCTCCTTGTTGAGTTTCAGGATGGCAAAGTAGAATATTGCTTCTGAAGGAAGAAGAGAACAAGATGCTAAAAAGGGAAAGGAAATGGAAAGATGGGAACAGTAAATGGGGAAGAGAATGAGGCAAGTTTCTTCTCTTACCATCCATGTTGATATATAATCATCATCACCCTAGTATCTAAGCATTTCCCCAGTATTTAGCCTCACAACCCCCTTCTGAAGTAGAGAAATATTATCCCCATTTCACAGATGGGGAACTGAGGCACAAACTGATTAAGTGACTTTCCCAAGCTCTCCTGAGCTCCAATCTATAGCACCTTAACCACAAAACCATTCTTTCTAGCACCACATATTGTGTCTTAGTTTCCCACTGGTGTTCTCCCATAGGTGTGGATTTTATTTTCATCAGAAGAAGATAACTTTTTAGTAATGTCTGATGGCCATACAAATGAACATACAGTATGACTCTCAGACTGTCAAAGTACAAGTCACTTGAACAAATGCAGATAAATGTACAGATACCGCCTATACAAATAGAATCCAATTGGTTTCAGTAACTCCAAAGTTACAAAATGTAACTGACAAGACAATTAGGCCTAATGGCTGGTTTTTGTTACTTTGAATGATGTCTATTAGGAATCTAATTTTGTTCAAATGCATTATTTTAAATGAAGCCCACTTGGTTCAGGCATATTAGTTTGAGAAGTATAATTTTGAACAGTATAGTGTATAGTACCACAACATGCCAATACCCTTATTCTTAACCAGTCAAAGCTCTTGTTGACTTCAGTGGGTGTATAGACAGGTAGATCTCCTGCCATGTTTAAATATACGTTCACTACAAATTCCAGACTCACCCTCTTCCTTGGCAAAAACAGCAAGGAGTCCTTGTGGCACCTTAGAGACTAACAAATTTATTTGGGCACAAACTTTCTGATGAAGTGGGTTTTAGCCCATGAAGGCTTATGGCCAAATAAATGTGTTAGTTTCTAAGGTGCCACAAGGACTCCTCGTTGTTTTTGCTGATACCGACTAACATGGCTACCACTTTGAAACCTCTTCCTTGGGTTTGGCCTTACTGGCAACAATTGACAGAATTTAAACCTCAACTCTAGGCTTGGCTGTTCCGAAGCTATCCCTTCAGGATCCCTCTATTTCTGCCCCCAATTTCAATCTGCCAGCCACTCCTAGATTGGACCTAATCTGACCTAATTTGATGGATCTGATGTAACCTCAGAGCAACTCTGTGAACATAGTTCTGCAGCTCTGGGTGGGGTTGAGGAACCTAACAAGAGGATGTCTCCGCAGAAGAGCGCCAGCATGTGCTGTTTTATCACAGAGAGATTTGATGGATTTAAAGATCACAGGGTTTGGCCCAAGGATTTTACAGTCTTCCTTGATCAATATATGTATCTGCAAGCTGCCTTTCCTCATCTTTCTCAGCCTTTAAGGTAACTGATAAATGGCACATCCTAGTGATATAAGTAAATTGCCACACTGAAAGACTGCATTATGTGTCCTCCCCTTCACTTAACTTCTTACAGAATTTTATTTGGAATCCAGATGAGGTTGGCTCCTTTCCATTGTTGAAAGCAGAGATTGTCTCTAGTATTTCTTCTTCCTGTGGGAATTCAAGTTTATTTATTTGAGGTTTCTCTTTTTTCCTTGTATGTGTTATGTTTCTGAACAGAAATCCTCATAAAATGATGTGAAGGGCCTCTTTAGGATGCTATTTGCTCTTCACTCTTCATTTACTATTCTTGTTTATGGATGAAATTTTGCTACTTCAGTAAACAAGAGTTTGATTTTGGATTCTTGGTTTCACTAATGGAAGCCCTTTTACACTGTGAAATCTTGAGCATATTGTGGGTGCTTCTAGAAAGAATAATGATAGCTAAAAGGTGTTGTAATCATGAGCAGAATCTGGCTCATTTTCATTAACAGCCAGATTCTGTTAGTCTTCATGTTGAGTACCTTGCTCTGCAAGGAGACACATGGTAATCAGTGTCAATTAGGGTATTGAAATCAGGCCCTTTAGGTGCAGAGAATTTGTACAGAATAACATAAAATGTTGAAAACATGGTGATCTATCTGGAACCGAAAGAAAAATAGATCCTGAAGGACTTTTAATAAAAACACAACTGTCCCTTCACTCCACATCTATTTTCTCTTGTCTTTCAAGCACTAATATTCTCCAAACATAGAGGATGATATCCTGACCCCACTGAAGTCAATGGCAAAACTCCTATTGATTTCATTGGAGCCAGGATTTCAGCCAGAGGCTCTAACTTGATCTCACCTCTCCTAGCCCCCAATACAGTATTCTGCCCAAGAAACTTCACCTTATCCCATCAAAGCCTGTTGTTGTGATCTTTGATGATCAGGCTTATGTAGCCTGATTCCCAGCATGACTCCATGAAACAAGTAATTTTGACCAAATATCCAGTGAAACCGAGAACTCACCTGACTCCAGATCAAGCCAGTTTACTGTCACCTCACTCTGCTCCCACTGCATTTCACTCAAAGCCCCAGCAGCCTTTGGATCATCTCCTTGCTGCACTTTCCTTCCATTTCCTTCCCACTCTCAAACCCTTTTTCTTCAGTTCCCAGTAAGTCCTGGTAACACAGTCTTCAACTTCTTTTCTGCCCTCTGCAATATCCCAACCCTTGACCACCCTCACTGTTGCTGCTTTAATGTCCCAGTAGCAAAGATTTTGATCCCGAGAGAGGCTTAACATTTACAGCTCTCAAGATTTAGCTCAAAGTCCTTTTCCTCTTGTACTGCATTTTATCTCCTAGACCCAGGGCCAGATTAACTCTCCTCTGGGTCCAGGGCTATTAAATTTTGTGGGGCCCCTGTCTGTGGGGATATGGGCTCTGGGAGGGAGTTTGGGTGTTGGAGGGGGTGCAGGCTCTAGACTGGGGGAGGGGAAAGGGGTGTAGGAGGGGGGCAGGGGGTCAGCCCTTACCACAGGCATCTCCTGAAAGCAACCAGCACACCCCTCTGGCAGCGGCTCTTAGGAGGGGGGAGGCAGGAGGTCTCCACGGTGCACCGCTGCCCACAGGCACCACCCCCGCTGCTCCCACTGGCTGCAGTTCCCAGCCATTGGGATCTGTGGAGTTGGCACTTGGGGCGGGGGCAGTGCACAGAGACACCCCGCATCCCAGGGGCCGCAGGGACATGCCGGCTGCTTCTGGGACGGCCGCGGAGCGAGGGTGGGCAGGAAGCCGCCCTAGCCCCACTTTGCTGCCGGTGGCAGCTGTGGCCCCCGAGCCCTTTTAAATCACCCGGGTCCCTGGGGAATTGTCCCCTTTGCCCCCCTGTCAGTGGGCCTGTTGCAGGACCCCCCCTTAGCCTGAGGCCCTGGGCTGCATCCTCTAAAGCCCCATTTTAATCTGGCTCTACCCAGACCCCAAAAGTAATACGAGATTCTCAGGGGGACTACTGATAGCAAATTCCCATGCCCTTGCCAAAGTGATCTTTTGACACATTGTGAGGGCCTGTTTCCTTCTGGGAACAAACTCTTCACTGTGGAAATATTTGGGCAGAGGAAGCATTAGAGCAGCTAAGAGCACTTTCCACATGTGTACACATTGCAAATTCATGTGAGCATGCTGCCTTTAAATGTGAGTGATTATATGCTAATACTGTCAGCTCCTCGTCAGCTTGTTCATGTTCTTTATTTCACTTTGCTAATGCACTTCTATTTATAACCATGGATATATGCTATTTTTTGTCATGCTTCAAGAATCCTCTATCTAGTCTGCATGTGCTTACTATTTTTCTTCCCTTCTAGAGAGAAGCAACAGTTAGAGCTTGAGATGAGTTGAAACCATTAGCAGGAGATGGTTTTTGCACTTGCACTATGTCAGTTTACACCAGCAGAGGAGCTGGCCCTTGGAGTTGAGGTTCAGCTGTGCTACTTATCTAAGTCTATGTGCAAGATTTGTCTGAGGATCTTGTGAGTCCAAGGTTTCTTGCCTGGTTCCTGATAGTTCCTGCTTCACGTTAGGCTGGAAATACCACAGGAGGAGATATTCTTGTGGCACTGTTTTCACTTCGACCTGAACTTAGGAGAGCACAGGATATATGGAAATGAAAAGTAATGGAGGCAGTTAATGGAGAATTCAGAATCTTCTACGTGGTTTGGTTAACTGTCAGTTCGAGAAATGGCCAAATAGCTGAGGGGAGAAGAGGGAGTTCTTATTTTTGCTGACTGGTTCATCCATCCCTACATGTGTCCTTAACTCTGAAAGCCCTGCTTCTCTGTTCTATGTACAACTGCCAGTATTTATATTTACACTGTTGTGTGTTTGAAGAATTACACAGACTACTCATTACTGTAGGCATTCCCACATGTAATGCTCTCTTATGCTAAGAGACACTACATAACAGAACCCTAGCAAACCTTGTTAATTATTGTTGTATTTTTAAATAAATTTTACCACCTTTTGACCAGGGATGACAGGCTTTAGCAGAAAGGCTGACTAATTTAGCTTGATAGGACTTTACAAATTTGCACCATCTTAGATGGAAATTTGCTGTTTTTTTTAAATAATGTGAATGAGCTTTGTAATATATAAATGCAAAAAGGTTAATAAAACATAAGCTAAAAACTAACCATGTATATAAACAAGTGTAATTAGTTCATGTTCAGAAAATGGCGCTTCCGATAGGGGCCACTTCCTCATTGTTGTACATGCAGATGTACATTTGGGCCTATTAAGTTTTAATGATGTATTAACCATAATTAAAAACACATACTTTGGAATGTGTAATACAGTTCACCGTCACAAACCAGGCTCATACAATGTGAAGCGTCTGGTTTTACTGTCTGTGAACATCCCTGTTTTATGGGTTAAGATTCAAGGCCAAATCTTGCTTTCTCACCTACACTAATATAAAGCTCAGTTATTCCAATGGAATTTACTCACTGGCATAGAGATGAGCACATTTTGGTCCCCACTGTTGGTTATGTGTTTCATGGCATTGTCCCTATGTAGTGCAGAAAACATTAGGATGGTTGTGATTTAGCCACTTTGTCAAGACCTGTATAACACTTACTGTATATAAACTGGGCAGGTAAAGAACAGAATATGAACTTTAATTGTAATATAATAATTAATAATACCTAGCTTTTATATAGCGCTTTTCTTCTGTACAACTCAAAGCATTTTACAGCAGTGGGAGTATGAGACCCATTTTAAGATGGGGCAACTGAGGCATGAGAGATGAAGTGATTTGCCTGAGGTCACTAGCAAGCCAATGACCGGGTCTGGAACAGAATCCAGGTCTTTTGAATTCCTCTCTAGGGCTCTCACTGCAAAGCTACATTGTAATATTATTGCTTTTATGGATGTGACTCTTAAAAAACTTCAAAGAATGCATTTTTCACTCCGAATGGGCTCATCTATGTGGATCAGGAGTAACGCCACTGAAATCAATAGCATTTGCTACATTCGCATAAAACTAGGGTTGTCAAGCGATTAAAAAAATTAATCACGATTAATCAAACAATTAATCACACTGTTAAACAATAGAATACCATTTATTTAAATATTTTTGAATGTTTTATACATTTTCAAATACATTGATTTCAGTTACAACAGAGAATACAAAATGTACAGTGCTCAATTTATATTTTTTATTACAAATATTTGCATTGTAAAAAACAAAATAAATAGTATTTTTCAATTCACCTAGTACAAGTACTGTAGTGCAATCTCTTTGTCATGAAAGTTGAACGTACAAACGTAGAGATTATGTAGAAAAAATAACTGCATTCAAAAACAAAACAATGTAAAACTTTAGAGCCTACAAGTCCACTCAGTCCTACTTCTTGTTTAGCCAATCGCTCAGACAAACAGGTTTGTTTACATGTGCAGGAGATCATGCTGCTTGCTTCTTGTTTACAATGTCATCTGAAAGTGAGAACAGGCATTTGCAGGGCACTATTGTAGCCGGCGTCACAAAATATTTACATGCCAGATGCGCTAAAGATGCATATGTCCCTTGATGCTTCAACCACCATTCAGAAGACATGCATCCATGCTGATGACGGGTTCTGCTTGATAAAGATTCAAAGCAGTGCGGATGGACACATGTTCATTTTCATCATCTGAGTCAGATGCCACCGGCAGAAGGTAGGTTTTCTTTTTTGGTAGTTCAGGTTCTGTAGTTTCCACATCAGAGGTGTTGCTCTTTTAAGACTTTTGAAAACATGCTCCACACCTCACCCCTCTCAGATTTTGGAAGGCACTTCAGATTCTTAAACCTTGGGTCGAGTGCTGTAGCTATCTTTAGAAATCTCACATTGGTACCTTCTTTGCGTTTTGTCAAATCTGCAGTGAAAGTGTTCTTAAAACGAACACTACTCATGCTGGATCATCATCCGAGACTGCTATAACATGAAATATATGGCAGAATGTGGGTAAAACAGAGCAGGAGATATACAATTCTCTCTGAAGGAGTTCAGTCACTAATTTAATTAACACATTATATTTTAATGAGAATCATCAGCATGGAAACATTTCCTCTGGAATGGTGGCCGAAGCACGAAGGACATATGAATGTTTAGCATATCTGGCATGTGAATACCATGCAATGCCGGTCTACAAAAGTGCCATGCAACCATCTGTTCTCACTTTCAGGTGACATTGTAAATAAGAAGTGGGCAGCATTATCTCCCATAAATATAAACAAAGTTGTTTCTCTTAGCATGGCTCAATAAGAAATAGGACTGAGTGGACTTATAGGTGCTAAAGTTTTACACTGTTTTGTTTTTGAGTGCAGTTATATAACAAAAAATGTGTAAGTTGCACTTTCACGATAAAGAGATTGCACTACAGTACTTGTATGATGTGAATTGAAAAATACTATTTCTTTTGTTTATCATTTTTATGGTGCCAGTATTTGTAATAAAAATAATATAAAGTGAGCACTGTACACTTCGTAGTCTGTGTTGTAATTGAAATCAATATATTTAAAAATGTAGAAAAACAGCCAAAAATATTTTTAAAAATTTTGAGTTAATCGCATGAGTTAACTGCAATTAATCGACAGCCCTACATAAAACCAATGTTATCAAAAAGAGAATCAGGCCCATTAATTTTGGGTCTGATCCTCAGAAGGGACAAGCAGCATGTTGGAGGCTTTAAAAGGTCACATCCAGTTTTTGTTCTTTACCTCTGTACAATCTATTTTTGTAATCAGCAGAAAAGGATAAAAATATGAGATCTGGCATTTTTCTTTGGTGCGTTCATAGTGTTGCTGTTGCAGGAGGGCAGCAAATTGTGACTGTTGGCCACATGGTGATCAAGAAAGACAACCCATTTGTTTCCACCACAGCCACATTTGATTTTTGAATACAAACCCATTCCTATGGTAATTCTAACCACATGCTAGTTTGCGTTCTTCGAAGAGGAGTTTCTGTGAACCTCCTTTGACATACCCAAACCAAAGCAAGAGTCATGCCTGGAAGAAAATATTTCTCCCTTTGAACTGAAGCCTTAGCTTTGCTAACAGCCATTTCCTGCTGCCTTGAATTTTGGTTTATGGGTAAAGCATAAATTTCACAGACTCTCACTTCTGCATTGAAAATATAATTTAAGAGATATATTCTCCCTCAATGAAACATGGTTTTCCCTTTGCTAATGTGAGGAGAGGGAGCAAAACCCAATAGAAACCAATGTAAGGGTGGTGAAAGGAGGGGCAGTAGCTCTGTGCCATGCTCCCACTTCTGCTGCTCCCCCAGAAGTTTCACCAGAACAATGTAGGTTACATGGCGGTGGCAGGAGATGGCCACACTGCATGGCATTGTCCTCAGCAAACCCACAGAGGCTTCCTTACTGAAGAAGTATCCCTAAAAGCTGTGAAATGTCCCCCAAGGAATTGCATTTTTGGGCAGCCACTGGCTGGGAGCTCAAAGCAATGGAGGGAAGGAAGAAGGGGTATCCGATGAGCAGTGCCGTCTGTCCCTGCTGATGTCCTAACATCAGAGTTTCATGTCTGAGAAGCATATATGAAGCAGAGAGGACATGATTATACCCTGTGCTGGGTGCTGCTACTTATCACTGCTTCTGAAAGTCTCACCTGACTTACACAGCCCAGGATCCCCACATAAAGATCTTGCATCAGTTCACCGTTTTTCTGGCTCCCCACCTTGACAGCCAACTCACAAAGACAAATAAACAGGCTTTCAGCTTCCTTAGGACTTCACCCCATCTTTCCTCCTATCTATCTTGGTACCTGTCTTGTGTCTCCACCCCCCCTCCCCACCCCGTGTACATATGCATCATGGGACAGTGTGCAATTACAAGATTACATACTATTTCTTAAATACTACTGTTTACAATATCTATCCCATGTCAGTCCACTCAGCAGTGCTGAACATCAAGGCTCAGATGACATGATGTAGATAGATAGTCATATAGGCTTGGGAGATTTTTAAAAACATAATTTTGATGTTTACTTTTAAGCATTGTTTTCAAATTTTTATTGATTTTAAATTTTCAAAGTTGTGGGAAATTATGGTGAGGTTAGACAATGGAGGGATTAGACAATAATTGTTTAATGATTGTAGATGTTGAGATTCAAAAGTTAAAACTGTAGAACTGTTTAAACACAAATTAACAACATACTGTATCAGAATATACAAGGTAAATATCCTTAAATCAAACTCTAAATTCTCAAGGAGCATTTTTCTGATTTTGCCTATCTGTAAATTTTGATGATTATTGATGGAAATATTTTTCATTGGTTGTGTATGTACAGTGAAATAGACATTTACCGATAAAAATCTAATCCTTCCAATTCCAGCCATTTAGGCACAGAGGAACACTAAGTACTCTAGGGTAGAATGTAAAAGGACTGGAGGTTACAATATTCACAATAATCCTAACTATAAATGTTTTATATTTTTAGTGGTTACAATAAAACACAGTATTAACCCACTGGATGTTACTTGCTAGAATAAACATAAGGGAAATACTTTTAATATCTCATCCAGACAGTGTTTTCTAACATCTTCTTTTGCTTCATGGCATGCATGTATGTGAAAAGCAAACTTCAAAAAATCTAATTTGAATTATTTTGTTATGATCTGTTAAGTAACCTAAAAAATGTACATAATTTTCTTTACAAAGGTAGAGTGCTATTAGCTTCTCTATTTCACATTTCAGTCACTACTAAGCCTCCCTCTCACTCTTCAGATATTGTTTTGATTTGTTGGGTTTTGAAACTAGAGAATTAAAAGAAAAGATTGAGCTTGCTATCTAACATATGTCATGAATGGTTTAAGAAGACCAGATTGACAAAGGAACTAAGGAAGCATGCAGTACCAAAGCCCTTTGATATGATACTGTTTATAATTATATAGAACGCCATTAGATGTACTGCATTTGACTTGCTTGGTATTCTACAATTATCTATCAGCTGAAAAATGAAAGGGAAAAGCAAATGCCTTTTGAACATTGATTTCACAGAAGGATGTTTTAACGCCTACATAAACCATATTATTATGTGGGCTTTTAGGTTAGAAAAGCTAACGGAAACCAGAGCGCGTTTTACAAATATACTGTTTTAAAAATAATTTCCCCCCAAAGACCAGAGTTGTCTGATTCAAAAAGACTTTTTCCATACAGAATAAAGGCCAGATCCTGCAAACTCCTTAATCATCTGAGTAGACTGTACTCTGTCAAAAAGGCCTGTTGATTTCCATGGAGCTACTTGGGTGAGCAAAGATTACTCAGATGAGTAACATTTTGCAGGATCTGACCCTTATAGACAATATGATCAACTAACAACAGATAAAAAATGGAAAATGGGAGTTGGCTGGGAAATAGATAGTACAGTCCAGATGATACAAACCTTTACTCATGAGAGTAAATCCTTATGCAAATAGGCCCACTGATCAATTGACAAAGGACTGCTGCCAAAGCAAATTTATCACCATTGTAAGACTCCTCCACAACCAGATGACTGCCTCCATCCTGGGCAGTGGCTCTACTGCTGAGCCCTTTGTCATCCCAACTGGCGTAAAACAAGACTGTGTACTGGCACCCACCCTTTTCTCTATTTTCTTAGCAGCTATGAAAACATTAACTCAAGACAGTCTACCACAGGGCCTTGGCATCCAATATCGGACTGACAGCCACCTCTTCAACAACCTTTCTCGTCTCCGTGCCAGAACTAAAGTAATATCGGCAACAATAACCGAACTCCAGTACGCAGATGATTGTGCTGTAGTTGCACACTCAAAGGAGGATCTACAAACAACCCTTCATTGCTTCTCTGAAGCTTACAAAAGCCTACGGCTAACTCTGAACTTCAGCAGAACAAAAGTTCTCCACCAGCCAGTCCCCATTCAATCATCAGACCTGGCAAGGAAGATCTACATGGACAAAGAAGACCTGGAAAATGTAGAATATTTTGCTTATCTTGGCAGCTGTCTCTCACAGAGGGCAGACACAGACGTCGAGATTCAGCACAGACTCTGCTGTGCCAGCCTTGCCTTTGGCAGACTGTCTTGCCGGGTGTTCAACAATCACAACACATACTAACTTTTAGTTTATAAAGCAGCAGTAATCCCAATTCTCCTGTACAGCTGTGAGACTTGGGTGACCTATAGAAAACACCTGAAAAACCTGGAACGCCAGCACCAGCATGTTCTTCGGAAGATCCTCAACATAAAGTGGGAGGATCATCACACTAATGTCAGTGTCCTCAGAGAGATCCACATCTTCAGTGTTGAGGCCCTGATAATCCAACACCAGCAGAGCTGGAGTGAGCACTATGTGCGCATGCCTGATGTACACTTACCAAAACAACTGCCGTATGCCCAGCTCACCAAAGGAGAAAGGAAGTGGGAGGCCAAAAGAAACGCTTTAAAGACACCCCCAAGGTAAACATCAAGAGATGTGGCATCGAAACCACACACTGGGAGACAGCAGCCCAGGATAGGGATAACTGGCGAAGACTTGTCAGAGAAAGAACGTCTACTTTTGAGGAAAATCGCCTTGCCCGGGTCGCAGAAAAATGCCAGAAAAGACAGACAACAGTAACGCAGCAATCACGGCCTAACCCTGTCTTCCAACGCCACCTGCAATGTCTGCCAATGAGCCTGTGGCTCAAGGATTGGACTCCTCAATCACCAAAGGACACATGAAAAATAAAACCTGTGAAAGGGATCATCCTTGACCTTGAGGGATCGCCAATGATTTTGCACAAGCAAGAAGAGTTTTCAGGACTGGGCCCTAATCTCTCTCGATCCTCAAAACTATTAAATTAATTGATGAGTTGTTTTTAGCAGAGTGGCATGTTCTCACCCTTGATTTCAGAGGCTTATAATTCACCAGTAAAAAAAAACAAACAAAAAACTGTCATAGGCTGGGACTTGGTAGAGAACATCTCAGTCTGGGTACAATTTATATACGTAAATAGTTAAAGAAATCTGTGCCGCCAGTTAATCGATGAGCTGGGCAAATGTCAATGCTAAAATTAAATGGAAATTCATTCATGCTGGGGTGTTCTTTTTGGACATTTTTTGAACAGGGATTTCTGCAAGAAAAATGCAAGGGATTTCTAGGGTTTTGGAGGAGACCTATAATTCAGCAGAGAAACATGAGACTGATCCAAAGCCCACTGCAATCAGTGAGAGACTTTCCATAGTCTTTAATGGGCTTTGGATCAGGCCTCATAAAAGCAGCATGAACTCACTGAAGGAAATCATGTCTGAGAAAGCCCTTCTTGAGATCAGAGCTCATCACCATGTTTGTACTGTCCAATTGCTGGAGAAGCACAGCACCGCATCCCTATTTTCTTGGAATTGTAATGCACATTTTAAGGAACTACTGCATTTATCCATGCCTTCAGGGTTTTTTCCTCAGGTGCTTTTTTAATATCTCCTGTGGGGGGGATGTGCTGTAGTACAGTTTATTTGATTGCAAAAGAGGTTGGAACCATATTTTTGTTAAATAATTTTCACATTCCCGACCAGCTTCTGCTAGGGAGTGTTTCTCCTTCCCTGCAGCTAGACATAATTGCTATAAATTGTCACCAATTTTTCAAAGCCAGATTCTGCTCTTAGTCACACTGCTATAAATGGGGGGGAAATCCACAGAAGGCAACTGAGATGCACCAGTATTAATGTGGTGCAAGGCAGAGTAGGATCAGTGCTGTGATGAAGAGTGATTTTAAAAAAAATCGTGCAAGGGCAAGAGAAGTTTGACTCAAGAAAAGACACAGGAGTTTGGGAGACTACAGTGGTTCAAATCTCATTTCCAGAGCTACTGAGCACCTAAGTTTCCCTTGATTTCAAATTGGAGTTGAGAGAATGAGATCCATATGAAGCCGCATCCAAAGCCCATTGATATTAGTGGAAAAACTCCTCTTGCCTTTGATGGGTTTGGGTCAGGTCCATAGTTCTTATCTTGCCCTTGAGCTGCAATGGCCATTTTACATGTGGGCTGAGGGCAGGATATGGCCCTGTGGCTTGAATGCACATGTACTCCAGTCTGAGGATAACTGGGCACAGTTTGGAGTGCTACGTGAGCTCTTTTCTCGCCACATGTCAGTAGCGAAGTAAATTCTTTTGTTAGAAGTAATTTCCCCAGTTCTGATTCTTTTCTCTGCTTAGTTCCATGACAGAAAAAGTGAAATACCCCACCCATTTCATTCCAACAGGAAAAGACATACCAAATGTACTGTTATTTTAACACCCTCAGATGCTCTTTTCGGGCTGTGTGGTCCCTTCCAGCTCCCCGTCCATTCCGTGTCACTGTGCTCCCTCTCTCCCCCACACGGTTTAAATGCTGAGTTTCAAAATCTCCTCTTTTTCCCTATTCTCTTCCCACCAGTCATAACTTAATTCCTTGGTTTCTGCCCTTTTTGCATGTGTTCTGTCCTCTGCTGCATCTTCGGGGCTCCCATTTGAAAACAGATTTTTGAACTTTAGTCAAAGCCTCCTTTGCCCGGCCCCGGGCTAATAACTGAGCTCTTACAAGTAAGGATGGGCCCATGCAACAAAAGTCAGATCTGGACTGTGAACATTCTGGTTCGGAAGCATATATACTGGAGGCTTGGGTTAGGCTCATTATCAAGATAGGGGCTACTGGCAAAATTCAGATCCAGCTCTGGGTTCAGAGACTGCACACCTACCAATCTGAGGGGTATTTTGTTCTGGGGGTTGTGTCAGGCCCAACTTTAATTATAAATAGAGGTCTCTTTTTGGCCCCTGTACTCTAAGTCTAGGACCTGGGTTCAGCTACAGCCACTGTCTTATTGCTCCTGGTGAAGTCCATTCCTGGACACCTTATTGCACCATGGCACTCTTGGAACAGTAGCTCTACGCTCCTGTTCCCATCACTCCAAGAACTGACAGGTGCTGCTTTCAGCCTAAATCTAAATGGCACTGAAATAGTTTGCTCATTGTATTCTCATCGTAAGCAGCAATTGAAGCCTCAAGAATTAGATTTGGTGGGTTGTTATTGGGTCTGCGGGGTGACGGAAAAGAGGCTCAGACATGCCAAACTCCCCTACAATCAGTCCCTAGTGATAAATGATATAACACTATGTGAAAGATTTAATAAAAATATAAAAGGAAATTGAATTAAATTGGGTTGTGGGAGAACCAACACATAAGTACGTACAACACTGAGGAGCAGGATTCTGCACCCAGTAAAGTGAATGGGAGTTCTGCTTATGACACTGGGCACAGAATTGGGCCCAGCGTCATTCTCTAGCTTTACATTTCTTGACTTTCTCGTTTTTCTTGTTAACAATAATGTTAATTACATGTAAGTATAGCTTTTAGTCTTCAGTAAAAATGACCTTTTGTGCAGCATTCTAGAAGAAGAGCTGCAACTTCAGCCTGTCATTTCTTGAATAACATGCAATTTTAAGTGTATGTGAGACTTCGATGTTCAAGAAAAGTACAGGAGAAACAGCACTGTCGTGAGCCATGGAGGGCTGAATGAAAAGCCTCCTAGTGACTTCAGTGGGCTTTGGTCAGGCTCAGAGTCAAGGCAGGTTCCATACATGCTTCTCTGAACCGCTCTGTGAAACTACCTTATAGCTGATTTAAAATAATGTAACTAAATTGTATGAAAGAAGATTGTGCTTTGTGATACTAGCAAATGCTCCTTCAGGACTAAGCTTGCATACATAAGCATCCAAGGCCAACACATGAAGTTGTTTCAATTTGGGCACCCTAAAAATAAGGCATCTAAAATTATTGGCTGCATCTGAAAATGTTGGCCTAGCTCATTATAACAGATTTGGCCTTCTATACTGTTAATTAACCTGGTAGAAAATCTTGCAGTTGTTTCTATTTGTTTTTACTTTTCATCTTCATTGTAAAAAATAAAACAAAACTTTAAAAATACTGTTATTATTGTTAGAGAGTCTATTTCCAATGGCTGGAAATTGCCCACCATTTGTCTGCTAAAATTAATTGAGCTATTTGCGTAGAAAAAGCAAAAGCATTGGAATATTCTGATCAGTTTCATACACCAGATTTGAAAAATAGGTGTCAAAAATGGTGTAAATAATTAACGATGCAGTTATGTGGCTAGTCATGTCATGGGAAATTTCCTGGGAACAACATTTTTAGTACTTTACTATTTTTATTAGAATTATTTCTCCTTTTTATATTGTTTATTCAATTTATTCATTGTTATTTTAAAAGCTAGATTTTACTGCTATCAGGTAGTGTGCAAATGTAGTAATGCAAGAACATCACAGCATTTCTAGATAGGCAGCATTCTGTCCCATCTATGTTGATCCAAGTTCTCTTCAACAACAAGGGACCCAAGTTTTGGGGTCACTTGTTTTTTTCAGATTATGCTGTCTTGATAGGAATTGTATCATGTCCTTTGCACATGAGAAAATTTAAATGCAATGGTTTAGGACAGAAAAGGTCTGTATTAATTTACAGTTCATGGTGTTCATGCCATAAAAATGAGAACGGGATGTAACTCTCTCTGTGCCTTGACAGGCTGAGCAGATCAAGCAAAAGGTTTTTAGGTGGAGCTCAATGCATATTCTTACTATGCCTGTTCTAATTCAAAACATCTGGCCAAAACATGGGGTTACTAGCACGCCTAGACTTAATGCAACAAAGTCTGGACTGTGGAGCACTAGCATGTATGTTTATCGATAGGAAGAATTGTTACAAGGATATTTCACTGTTGTGCTTTAATAAAGACTCATTTGTTGCAACCAGAAACACTCTATTTTATCCTACCAAAGTCATAAGTAAAGTTAAATAGAAATGGTGGAATTCAGTGTATGATCTTATTTATATAAAGGACTTTCACATTTCTGTGGTTTTTTTCTCCCTCCCTGGAAAAGCAAATTTGTCTGTTTTCATTTCTTAAGGGAGATAAGAATCCCAGTCCTTGGAAAAAGGCCATAAAAAAAATCAACCTCAATATGCTTTAACCTATAAAACCTGATTGTATGAAAACCGCATGAACTGAATGTAATTACAAGGTTCTGCTTCATCCTATTTATAGAGTGACCAGATGTTTTGGTCAGTTATATCCAAACCATGGATTTTTCTTGGATGTAATGTAACTGGCAGTCTGTCTGGGCACCACTCCTTGCCCCCTGCCTTTCCCTGACTACTTCTATCACTCACTGCAGTGCCTGTGTTCTTTCCTTTCCCCTATTCTGTGGCTGGAAAAGGAGGGACCGCGCCTAAGGTGGGTGACGGGCAAGATGTGGGGGGAAAGAACTATGGAGAGAACAATGGCCTACTGTAGAGTGTAAACAGCATTCTGCAGGACTAGCCCCAAACACAGCAGTAGCACCACAATCAGCTGTAATGTTTTGGACTAGGTGCTGTAGGGAATTTTATAAGGGTAAGAGGGTAGAGACTGTGGTTGGGAGGGTGGCAGTTTGGAGGGGAAAGGAGGTTGAAGGAAAACACAGACTTAGTCCTGCTGGAATATACATTACTGTATACAGCATCTCCACACCTTCCCTGACAGGTGCTCCAGATGTTTAGCTTGGTCATCCCTTCTGAATTTGAATCTTTCCTGTCCTATCAAATATCCCTTAAAACACAAACAAAGCTCCACTGTCTGTCTATCCCAGACCACTTTTTGCATGTCCTCTGTGTTAAGTCCCATTAGTTTTCCCTCTCTAAGTACTGTTGGATGGAAGGATTCTTTCAGTTGCCCCATTTACGTGTTCCTTCAGCTGCCATAGCACGACTGCCAGGGCAGACACTCTGGCTTCATTCCTAACACGTCTCCAGCCATTTCTGTCTTCTTCTCTGGGTAACTTTGGAGATAAGAAGTTGTTGAACTCTCCGATGAATCTCAGCATTTGTTATAAATTCATTCCATTTAATACCTAGTATCTTCCTGAGGCATTTGCTTTCAAGGCATTTATGCGTCTGTCTATGCCTTTCGTGGATTTCCACTTTTCACATCCCTATGTTAAAGTGGCAATAACATTTGTATTGAAGATTCATAGTTTGGTCTTTAAGTTGTAGATTTCTGATGACTAAATTTTGATGAATGCAGATGCTGTCTTGCAAATTTTTGACATTAATTCTGGACATCCCAAATTGGCTTACGTGTTACTGCTAAGGTGACTAACCTTTTGTATTCCTTTGCCTTCCAAGTTAATGCTAGAGTTGAGAGTGCCTGGGGTTCTCAGATTGGGTTATTTTTCATAACTAGTTATGAACCCTATCTTTGTTGCGATGCTGGACTGTCTTTCAGACTTTGCTTGCATAGCGGTTGAGCTGTCACTTATCAAGGCTACGTCATCAATGAAATCTAAATTTTCTATTGTATTGTTTTTAAGCCACATGGTACCACTATTGTATCCATCCACACTTTTTCTCATAATAACGGCAATGGCAATGCCAAACAGGACATGTGAGAGACTGCATCCTTATTTGACATCAGTGTCTGTATTAAACCATTCTCTCAGGTCTGCATTTACTTTGACCATGCAACATGCACTTTTGATATATAAAAAAGGCTTGATTATGTTAATTATTTTTGTTGACATACCATAGCATTTCAATAGGTTCTAGAGTGAATCATGATGGAGGCTGTCAAATGCTTTCTTCATATTTATGAAGTTTATGATGAGAGGTTTTTTCCATTCAATGCTCTCTTTGATGATTATTCTTAATGTAAAAAGCTGGTCAACACATGATCTTCTGGGTCAAAATCCAGCCTGCTGTTCCCTTAGCGTTGCCTCAGCCACTTCCTTTATTCGGCTTACGATGATACTGCAAAAGCGGCAAAGAGTCTTGTGGCACCTTATAGACTAACAGACATATTGGAGCATAAGCTGTCGTGGGTGAATACCCACTTTGTCGGATGATTATGCTTATAGAATCATAGAATATCAGGGTTGGAAGGGACCTCAGGAGGTCATCTAGTCCAACCCCCTACTCAAAGCAGGACCGATCCCCAATTAAATCATCCCAGCCAGGGTTTTGTCAAGCCTGACTTAAAAACTTCTAAGGAAGGAGATTCCACCACCTCCCTAGGTAATGCATTCCAGTGTTTCACCACCCTCCTAGTGAAAAAGTTTTTCCTAATATCCAACCTAAATCTCCCCCACTGCAACTTGAGACCATTACTCCTTGTTCTGTCATCTGCTACCACTGAGAACAGTCTAGAGCCATCCTCTCTGGAACCCCCTTTCAGGTAGTTGAAAGCAGCTATCAAATCCCCCCTCATTCTTCTCTTCCGTAGACTAAACATCCCCAGTTCCCTCAGCCTCTCCTCATAAGTCATGTGTTCCAGTCCCCTAATCATTTTTGTTGCCCTCCGCTGGACTCTTTCCAATTTTTCCACATCCTTCTTGTAGTGTGGGGCCCAAAACTGGACACAGTACTCCAGATGAGGCCTCACCAATGTCGAATAGAGGGGAATGATCACATCCCTCGATCTGCTGTCAATGCCCCTACTTATACATCCCAAAATGCCATTGGCCTTCTTGGCAACAATGGCACACCGTTAACTCATATCCAGCTTCTCGTCCACTGTAACCCTTAGGTCATTTTCTGCAGAACTGCTGCCTAGCCATTCGCTCCCTAGTCTGTAGCGGTGCATTGGATTCATCCGTCCTAAGTGCAGGACTCTGCACTTCTCCTTGTTGAACCTCATCAGATTTCTTTTGGCCCAATCCTCCAATTTGTCTAGGTCCCTCTTATCCTATCCCTACCCTCCAGCGTATCTACCTCTCCTCCCAGTTTAGTGTCATCTGCAAACTTGCTGAGGGTGCAATCCACACCATTCTCCAGATCATTTATGAAGATATTGAACAAAACCGGCCCCAGGACCGACCCTTGGGGCACTCCACTTGATACCGGCTGCCAACTAGATATGGAGCCATTGATCACTACCCGTTGAGCTCGACAATCTAGCCAGCTTTCTATCCACCTTATAGTCCATTCATCCAGCCCATACTTCTTTAACTTGCTGGCAAGAATACTGTGGGAGACAGTATCAAAAGCTTTGCTAAAGTCAAGGAACAACACATCCACTGCTTTCCCTTCATCCACAGAGCCAGTTATCTCGTCACAGAAGTCAATTAGATTAGTCAGGCATGACTTACCCTTGGTGAATTCATGCTGACTGTTCCTGATCACTTTCCTCTCCTTTAAGTGCTTCAGAATTGATTCCTTGAGGACCTGCTCCATGATTTTTCCAGGGACTGAGGTGAGGCTGACTGGCCTGTAGTTCCCAGGATCCTCCTTCTTCCCTTTTTTAAAGATGGGCACTACATTAGCCTTTTTCCAGTCGTCCAGGACTTCCCCCGATTGCCGTGAGTTTTCAAAGATAATGGCCAATGGCTCTGCAATTACATCCGCCAACTCCTTTAGCACTCTTGGATGCAACGCATCCGGCCCCATGGACTTGTGCATGTCCAGCTTTTCTAAATAGTCCCGAAACACTTCTTTCTCCACAGAGGGCTGGTCACCTCCTCCCTATGCTGTGCTGCCCAGTGCAGCAGTCTGGGAGCTGACCTTGTTCATGAAGACAGAGGCAAAAAAAGCATTGAGTACATTAGCTTTTTCCACATCCTCTGTCACTAGGTTGCCTCCCTCATTCAGTAAGGGGCCCACACTTTCCTTGACTTTCTTCTTGTTGCTAACATACCTGAAGAAACCTTTCTTGTTACTCTTAAGATCTCTTGCTAGCTGCAACTCCAGGTGTGATTTGGCCTTCCTGATTTCACTCCTGCATGCCCGAGCAATATTTTTATACTCATCCCTGGTCATTTGTCCAATCTTCCACTTCTTGTAAGCTTCTTTTTTGTATTTAAGATCAGCAAGGATTTCACTGTTAAGCCAAGCTGGTCACCTGCCATATTTACTATTCTTTCTACACATCGGGATGGTTTGTCCCTGTAACCTCAATAAGGATTCTTTAAAATACAGCCAGCTCTCCTAGACTCCTTTCCCCCTCATGTTATTCTCCCAGGGGATCTTGCCCATCAGTTCCCTGAGGGAGTCAAAGTCTGCTTTTCTGAAGTCCAGGGTCCGTATTCTGCTGCTTTCCTTTCTTCCTTGTGTCAGGATCCTGAACTCAACCATCTCATGGTCACGGCCTCCCAGGTTCCCATCCAGTTTTGCTTCCCCTACTAATTCTCCCTGGTTTGTGAGCAGCAGGTCAAGAAGAGCTCTGCCCCTAGTTGGTTCCTCCAGCACTTGCACCAGGAAATTGTCCCCTACACTTTCCAAAAATTTCCTGGATTGTCCGTGCACCACTGTATTGCTCTCCCAGAAGATATCAGGGTGATTGAAGTCTCCCATGAGAACCAGGGCGTGCGATCTAGTAACTTTTGCAAGTTGCTGGAAGAAAGCCTCGTCCACCTCATCCCCCTGGTCCAGTGGTCCATAGCAGACTCCCACCACGACATCACCCTTGTTGCTCACACTTCTAAACTTAATCCAGAAACTCTCAGGTTTTTCTGCAGTTTCATACTTGAGCTCTGAGCAGTCATACTGCTCTTACATACAGTGCAACTCCCCCACCTTTTCTGCCCTGCATGTCCTTCCTGAACAGCTTATATCCATCCATGACAGTACTCCAGTCATGTGAGTTATCCCACCAAGTCTCTGTTATTCCAATCACATCATAATTCCTTGACTTTGCCAGGACTTCCAGTTCTCCCTGCTTGTTTCCCAGGCTTCGTGCATTTGTGTATAGGCACTTGAGATAACCCGCTGATCGCCCCTCTTTCCAGTATGAGGCAGGAGCCCTCCCCTCTCACACGCTCCTGCTCGTGCTTCCTCCCGGTGTTTCACTTCCCCACTTACCTCAGGGCTTTGGTCTCCTTCCCCCGGTGAACCTAGTTTAAAGCCCTCCTCACTAGGTTAGCCAGCCTGCTTGCGAAGATGCTCTTCCCTCTCTTCGTTAGGTGGAGCCTGTCTCTGCTTAGCACTCCTTCTTGGAACACCATCCCATGGTCAAAGAATCCAAAGCCTTCTCTCCGACACTACCTGCATAGCCATTTGTTGACTTCCACGATTGGACGGTCTCTACCCAGGCCTTTTCCTTCCACAGGGAGGATGGACGAGAACACCACTTGCGCCTCAAACTCCTTTATCCTTCTTCCCAGATCCACTTAGTCTGCAGTGATCCGCTCAAGGTCATTCTTGGCAGTATCATTGGTGCCCACGTGGAGAAGCAGGAAGAGGTAGCGATCCGAGGACTTGATGAGTCTCAGCAATCTCTCCGTCACATCGCGAATCTTAGCTCCTGGCAAGCAGCAGACCTCTCGGTTTTCCCGGTCGGGGTGGCAGATAGATGACTCAGTCCCCCTGAGGAGAGAGTCCCTTCTCTTGGGAGCGGTGGTCGTGGAACCCCCAACCCTAGGACAGTGCATCTCATGCCTTCCAATCGGCGGAGTCTCCTTCTGCTCCCTTCCCTCAGACGTATCCCTGGTCCAATACTGTTAGTCTGTAAGGTGCTACAGGACTCTTTGCCACTTTTACAGATTCAGACTAACACGGCAACCCCTCTGATAGATGATACTGCAGACAACTTTACGTATCCCTGAAAGGAGTGTAAAATCTCAGCACCTAGTCACCCTGCCCACTATATATACACAATATGTACAGTATCTATGACCTTTCTAAGCTTCTGTTTTCTTAGTAGTTGGGTGTCATGACTCACAAAAAGCCCTAAAAACAATAAAATGCAAAAATGAGCCTGCAATTCCCAACTTCCACTCCTCCCTTATCCCAGCTGATTGTACTTTGTTTTTTCTAGTATGATGATCCTTGTATCAGAGCTTGAGGTTTATTCTTGCTTCCCCCCCCAGTAACTGTATTTCCTAGTTTTGGTTGTATTATTAATCTAATAGTGTAGGTAAGTTTTATAACCTAGTCTTATGAGAGTGTAATGCAGCTTTCAGATAGATGTCACTACTACTCCGCCTGTAGAAGACTGGTGAGTGAGCGACAAGGTCAGTAAGCCTCAGTTTTGGGGGTGAATACTCACTCTGGTGCAGCTGCCCATACGGGGTTCTCTTGGGAGCTTGACTGCTGTGCATGTGTAATTTCCTCTCTGCCTGCTGGGGCAGTCGCACCTGAATTCACCTCGCCCCTCCCGAGGGAGGCCAGGTGGCAGTAATGTCACTGCACTGTCAGGGGTAGGCAACTTGAGAGTAGCTGGGGGTCCGTGACATCTCCCACCTGTCATGGGTCCATCCCCTCCCGGCCACCCATGCCCACTCATTAAACAGCACTATTGGACTCTGGGGCTGGGGTTTGGGTGGTTTGTGCCATTGCCATTGCCTGTAGAGTGGAGGGACCACTTCTAGTGTTTCCACGCCTGCTAAATCCCTCGCTTCCTTGATGAAATGGACAATAATGCTGCTCTTTGTGATGGTGCTTTTTGTAATGGGAGTTCCTGTCCAATTGGAACTAGACTGAGACAGGCTGATTTCACATAGGCCACTGGAAAGCAACAGCTGCTGCTGCTATGGGTTTGGACTGGATTTGAACTGGTGACATAAGTCAAAGGCCCTGCAGCCCATTACTAGTCCTCTCAGTCATTCAGTCCCGCAGACTAATCACATTTTATGAGATGAATTATTTGAATGAACTCTATATCTGTTGGACATTAACAAAGTCATTGTGGTGGTATAAACTTATACTTTCATGTCATTTGCAGTGCTGATGTAGTGATGGTCCCAGAACAGTAGAGACACAAAAAAGTGGGTGAGGTAATGTCTTTTATTAGACCAACTTCCGGTCTCCTTCACCAACAGAAGTTGGTCCAATAAGAGATTACCTGACCCACTTCCATGTCAGCCATTTAAGATCATGTGAGCATTTAAAAGCCCTCACAAACTTGAATCCCTTGAGCTGATAGTAGACCGATTCTTTAATAGTTGTACTCGTTTGTCAATTAATACTGATTTAATGAGCTGGGAATAATAGGGTTCTTTCCCAAAATCAGACATGAATATTCATTCTGATGCCCAGCCTTCCATGTCGATGTTTTATTGCCTTACCCCAATAATACTGGGGTGCCTTTATCCTATAGATTAACATATTAATGCCTTTTAGTTCATTACCATATACGTCAACTATTGCTAAAGCAAGTTTGTGGTTAAACATCTGCCAATGATTTTATCTTAAAATATCCAAGCCTAGTATCAGTTCAGTATTCTTGTGGTTGCCTAGTATCATTATGTACTGTGAAGGGACTAGGCTGGGGCTCGACCCTCTCCAGGGCAGCAGGGAGCCACACTGGCTCGCTACACACAGTTGACTTTGGGGAATTTGTCCGGCCACCGGAGTCTCCCTCGGCAGCCCTTGCGGTAACTGGAACGAGCACCATAGGTCCGGGCCCTGAGTCAGGGTGGGGCACCAAATAGTAGCTCATGCCCTCAAGCAGGGGATGAGCAAATAGTTCAGTGGGAACAGGCCCAGGCCCGGAGTCAGGGCAGGGCAACAAACCATCCATAGCTCAGGCCCTGAGGCAGGGGCTGAGCAACACAGCATGTGTGAATTAGCCCAGGCCTCCACAGACCTGGAAGAGGGGGAGACTGCCACCCACGAGTTGGGTGTCAGGGGAGGACGCGGGCCCACCCACTCCACTGCGTCCCAGCCTGGGGCCCTAGCAGCGGCAACAACCCGCTGCTGGGTCAGTGGGGATCCTGACCGCAACACGCTGACATGGGTTCTGGCAGTGCTGCAGCCAGACTCGGGTCGACTGTCCCCGGGCTACTTCCTGACTCCCCTCCTTCTGGTACCTGGGTCACGGCGGTGTTCCCCAGGGGGTCCAGCACCAGGGGTTCCTCGGGGCAGTGGACAAGCGGCAGGCCTGGGAACTCCCCTGGATAGCTGGTGCAGGGCAGGTCCGGCAACTCCCCTGGATAGCTGGCGCAGGGCAGGTCCGGCCAGTCTTGGCGTGGACCTGGGGCCGCGGGGTTTTCCCAGTCGCGGGCTAGGCTGGCTGCGTTTGGCCTCCCCGGCGGCTGGTTCTCTAATAAGCTCTGAGGGCCCGTCTTTCTACTTCCAGGTCGCCTCCTGTTCCTCTGCGGGGTGGGTTCAGAGCTTCCTGGCTCCACCCACTCTGGTGTCTGGAGGGGCTCGACCCTCTCCGGGGCGGTGGGGAGCCTCACCGCCTCGCTACAATACCAACAATCCTCTTAACCAAAATCTAGGGTAAATGTCAGGCCATTTTATCTATGGTAAGTGTCATAGACCTATGCTTCACTTATACTAACCTCCTTAAGTCAATGTCTTACAAGATATAGGCCTGTAAGTTCCTTGTGTTACTACTAAGTAAAATAAAATGCCAAACAAGCTCTATGAGCTGTCAAGTAATCTGATTTGGGTGCTGGCTTCCATTCCTGTTCAAAAAACCAACAAGGAGTCCGGTGGCACCTTAAAGACTAACAGATTTATTTGGGCATAAGCTTTTGTGGGTAAAAATCCCACTTCTTCAGATGCATGGAGTGAAAATTACAGGTGCAGGCATTATTATACTCATACATGAAGAGAAAGGAGTTACCTTACAAGTGGAGAACCAGTGTTGACAGGCCAATTCAATCAGGGTGGATGTGGTCCACTCCCAGTAATTGATGAGGCGGTGTCAATACCAAGAGAGGGAAAGTTGCTTTTGGTGGTGAGCCAGTTCCTATTCAACTTCAGGTTACAGCATTTCAGCTACCCCTCTAATCTCTTCTACATTCTGAAAACCATATTGAAAGGGCTTTCACCTGACTCCTCCTGAAAACCTTTCTTGCTACCAGTTGGGGAAGCAATTACCCATCTCAAATTGAAAACCAATTCATAATAGTTAATCTGTCCAAAAGAGCTTGCTTTGCAAAATGTGCACTTTCCTTTCACTTACTTATCAACATGTCCACACTCATTTTGTCCCTATTCCTACTCCCCTTCATATTTTTTAAACATTGAAAAAAAGGTTTACTTCCATATGTCAAGCGATAACTATATTTATAACACAAGAACACATAGTTCTGGTCTTATTCCAGAAAAGACTTATAGGAGTTGAATTAATTTACAGCTGGCAAGCATGCTGATAAAGCAGCACTACAAAAGTCAAATACTAAATGGAATTTTAGGCTGTCAAGTAATGATCACTTAATAGCAGAGCTAATTTTTTTTAAACGGAAGAAAAAAATTATACATTTTCTATACCTATTAGAGCTGTCAAAATTTGAGGAAAACTATCGGGCAAGCAATATTTTTCATTAAAAAAGTGAGGAACATTATGTGTTCTTTAACTGTCTTTTATCCTTTGAGAGGTATACAGACAGTTTGTTTTTTTTCCTTCCAAAAGTATTTCTGTTCAAGGGTTTCCCCGCCCCCCCAGTATTATGTCAAATAACAGGCTCTAACTTTCCCTCTTGTTCTTGACTTCGCCCCTCTCTGGAGGGCTGAGAATATGATGACATCACAAGTGATGGTTGAAACCTAAGCTTCATCCCTTTCAGCCTAGACTCAGCATTGTAGCTGTATCATGTTGGGGGGACCAAGGGAGCTGTGGCTTAGCCTTCAACCCCCAGATGTGATCAGGTTCCAGATCTTCAAGTGATTGCTAAATCCTCTAGGAAAAAGAGATGAAACATGGCAAAGCAAATAAATGAATAAATAAAAACCGAGGTTGTTTCTGTGCGTCATAAAGGAGCAGTGAAAGGTCTGTTTTTTTTTTCTTTGTAAACCCAGAGAGAGTTTAAAGTCATTAATTCCTTTCTTGGAATTTTTCCTAAGTGTTTAAAACTTCTATTTTTATGCTAGGCTCATCTCTTCCTCTCCTCCTCCAGTCTCTCTCCTGACTTGGACTTTGAGATAAAAATCACTGATTCAAGTACAGTATATAAAACCCAAAAGGTTATATCTCTTTTCTCTTGCCATATACTCCGAGCTCTCCAGACTTTGGGCCTGACTCTGAACTCACGTTGCCCTGGGTTAACTCCACTGGAGTCAATAGAATGACATTGGAGAAAAAGTGGCTTGATATCAGAATCGGCCTCGATTAACTCTATGAAAGATATGCCCTCATTCAAACAGAAGTTATAGTGATGCAGAAATTACTGGGTGAGGTTCTATGGCTTGTGTTATGCAGGTGATGAGACTAGGTGATCGTAATGGTCTTTTGGCCTTAAAATCTACTAAACTGATCTCACGCTGATAGGACTCATTGGCACCAGAGTGACACTAGTATAACATGGGTATAAGTGAGTCCAGGATCAGGTCTTGCTATTCCCCTTCCACTCAGTTAACTCTTATTTCCTTCACATGCCTCCTAACAACCTAGCCACTACCGATGCAAAAACCTTCTCCACTGCTCTTCTTGCCACCTGGAACATCCTTCTTTTATATCCTGCTTCACTGATTCTCCCTCTCATTTCAAAACTCAGCTGGAAACATTTTGTCTCCCTTGCTTATAAAACACCTATTAATTTTCTTCTGATATTATTTGAAGGTGTAATTATATTATATACAGTCACACCGTAAAGACCTGTAGGGTGGAGTTTGCAATTCGTTTGAAATGAATGTATTTTAGAGGGGGGGGGAAAAGAAAAAGAATGCGTCTGCTCCTGAATGTCTTTGCCGTGTAGCTGCTCTGGGTTTGTCTTTTCCTTTTTTCAAATGTTTTTAATGTACAGTTCTACTGTGAAATGACTACATAAAAACAGCACATTCTTATTTACAGATCTGCTCTTTGTGTGTATTCAGACTCAGACTTACTTATGGAAGTGGTAAAAAATAAGTTTTTACTGCCTTTTTAATTTAGCTAGCATTACAGCCAATGCAGCTAAAAGAGTGAATGGGATTTTATTTCTTCTTGTGCATCATCAATCCACTTTAGTAAGTTCCAGTTGCCTGAAACTATTCAAATGCATTGATGATCATGGGATTCTTCAGATGTCCTGGGCAGCATAACTGACTTCCACTTGAAGAACCTGTATTACAGCTCATGATGTAAGAGAAGGAAAGAACTCAGCTTTACTCTTAGATCCTAGGTTGAGTGTGCAGTGCAGACAGTTACTAAAAACATCTTTCTACATGTCACCTTTGATCCGTAAATCACTGAGATGCAATAAACTTGGAAACTCATGGCAAGTTTTAGAGGGTCAATTTTCAGGTCAGAGCTGCACCATAACCCATTCCTTGGTGGAATCCTTTGCACAATGCAACACAGACAAAGAAAGATCTCTAGAGTCGAGAAAGAGGAAGCTTCTAATTGGTTTCTGAGGGTTTTCCTAGCTTATGGCTGTGCTACTTTACAAGCACAGCCAGCACGCACACCGACAGCCCAGGTCCTCAAGACAAGTTGTGGATTATATTTGTTTACTTTAACTTAAGTGTTAGAGGCTTGTGTTTCTGGAACTGAAGGCCCTCAGTTCTGTTTCTTAAGCTGCTTGTGCATAGTATAGCTTTGGACCATGATGTCCTTGAATTCCTGATTCATGCTTTACTGAAGGAGCTTATATAGGGTGTGTTCATCAAAAATCTAAAAGCCCAGTATTCAGTATTCAGCTCAATTAAATAGGTGTTCTAGTATCAATTATTATGGCACTGAAGATAATGGGACCCTGTTGCATTTGGGAAACAAGCTATAACAAGACCGATTAAACAAAGACAACTCACAATGAAGTTAGTAGAAGTTGTGCCCAAGTAGGCCGAGGTGCATTTGGTCCAGCATCTTAAGGGCTCTATCTTAGGGGGTGCTATAGTATGTAAGTTAATAGAAATTAGTACAGCTAGAACTCTATATTCTGTTAGAACAGATCCAGGACAGATTAAAACCTTTGGTTAAAGCTTATTGCAGCATGTAGAATCATGGAACCAGAGATGGAAAAGATGTCTTTGAATATCTAGCCCATCCTCCTTCCCATGCGAGATTGTCTACTGCATTTTTTCTTTAACAGTCCCAGTGTAATGGTTTGAACAATGGAGGTTCTACCACTTTCATTTGGAGAGGATTCCCTAGGTTAGTATTGTAGACAGAAAGGCTATTTCAGTTTGGGGAGGGGTGCGGGGGGTAGAAGCCATATACCCAGGTAGCTAGGGGGAGATGAGATTTCCTGCTTCACTGTTGTGAAGAAGTTAATTAAATTCAGATTTATTTTTTCCATTTGGGATTAAAAGATGTAGGTTCGGATGAAAAAAAAAAAGACATGTGAAAATGATGTAAACAGCCAAACGTTTGGCAAGTGAGCTGCAGTGTATAGTATTGTTCCATAGAATATTTTCTGTTGATTAACAGATCTCACTTTGGCTCCAGTTTTTATATTATTTGAGCTACAAAACTGAAATTAAATTCTCTCCGATCTGTCTAGTGTCTTACATTTTTGGTGGACTTTAATGCAAAATGTTTATAAATAACCAAGCAAGCCTTTTCTCCGCTTTTTATGGTGCAATGAGGGAGAAGACTAGTGGAAGGGACACAAATGTTCACACTTCCTGCATTTTGCTCACTAAATGTTCCCTGCACTACAAATCTTTAATGTGGATGTCCTGGATGTTAATAAATGAATTTAAATTGATTTCATGCTACAGCTGAATGTTCTGATAAAAAGGAAAGATGCCCTTTTTTTTAAGCAACAATAAATTTGATACTAAAATCAGATGGCACCTCATATGCACATTCAGTAACCACTAAATAATCAGAGAAGCAAGGGCTAGTGGTCCGAGCACAGGACTGAGTGTTAAGAACCTGCAAATTTGTATTCTGACTGGCATGAACTTTTTGTGTGAGCTTGAGCAAATCCCTTTAACTTCTGTGATTCATTTTCGAAATCAGTGGAAATATTCACAGAGAACATTACAGAGTTTTTGGAAGGGCCAATTAGCTAAAAGCACGAAATTAGGGTCTGATCTTGTGGTCTGTGCATAAACAGAATGCCCACTGATCTTCAGAGAGAGCTCTGCTAATTGTCTGATTCAATGGGAGTCTTCCCATTGAAGTGAATGGGTGGTCTGTACATGGAGCACATATGGGACAGGTCTCTTAGTGCGAAGGGCTGTACAAACATGACAAGGATTATTCTCTACATTTCTGATTGTATTGTATAAAAAATGTAGAGAATAATGTAAAGTTATTTATAATATTATATTGGTTGAATCCTGCGACAGAATCAGTATAAAAAACAGAGGCCCAGATTCCCAGCTACAGCCACAGAGCACCAACGGGCTTTTGGCTTTCCCTCTTGATCCTAGGGCTGGCTGGTCGCCCACTATCCATCTTAAATTAGAGCAACCTCAGGGCTGCTCCAAACTACATGTCCCCCAGGACTTGTTCTTCAGCTTGGTGGATTTTGAGGGTGAAGGAATGCCTTGCGTGCCACTTATTCCCTAGCTACACCCTAGACACAGTATAGGAACCAGCTTTAGGGTAGCTTGGTGCTGGATAAGATGTAAGTTTTCCCTATAGAACCCAAAAATTGGGCCTGGAGCATTTATGGATAGTAATAATAGGCATCTTTGATTTAAAAAATCCCCCAAAATGATAAACTTCAACACAAGTAATGAACTCTACAGTATAAAGCAGCTCAGAAAAGAACATAACATGTTTTAAGCAATAAAATCCATACAGATATAGGAAAATGAAAACAGTAAGTCACATGTTGTTCTTGATTCCCTCCACAGTAGTAGTTTTAGATGTCAGTGTCCATGTTTTCTGTTGGCTGGGGAAAAGTAAGGATGCCCCACCGGTACACTTTACAGGGATGTTTGATTATGAAGCAGCAAGTCAGCTAAATGCTCAGGATTTCTTCTACAGTTTAGAAGTCAAATTCATTGGTAGTCTCTGGTGCTTTGGTGATGCAAAGGAACCATAAACTTCGCTTAATGTACTGAAGCCAGGTTTATAAGTGTTTTGTGTCATCCAAGGGGCACAAAGCAGCCTGAGCATACTGATAAATCTGGCCCAGCAAATCATCCAGACAGGTTCTAGTTATCAATATTTTCCCATTTCCAAACAAAATACAGCGGAATCATGTAAAGATTTAGTTACTCTGGGTAAAAAATAATTGCTGTTCAGAGAACCAGCACAAGTCCTATGAGCCAGTTGCATCTCACTTAAACTGAGGCTCAAGACAGACAGAAATGATATCTAGATCTTGTTAGCTATTCACATCGGGGTGAATTTCATCCTGTAGGATTAAAAGGAACATATCACAGAATAAATGGCAACAGTATACAAGAAAATGGAATCTTCTAGAAGTTTCAGTCTCTGAACTCATTTAAATTTAGTCACAAAAAGTAGCTAGAATCAAAGTGCGATTCCAACATGCATCATTAAAATAACTTACACTGGCACAGTGGTTTATGTTAATTACTTATGGAATATTAACTCAGGAGACAATAAGAGCATTTTGGTGATCAGCATTCAATTAAAAAAGTCAATTATACTCCATTTATTTTTCTGATTAAATCATAAATCTGAATTACCTTCCCTGCAAATTGTCTGACAATATAGCCCACAATATTTCTTAATAATTGTAAATAGAAATTGCTATACTTCAGTAAGAAGATTGAGGTTATCAGACAAACAGGTTTTGAGTGAAAAAAGAATTAATTATTTCAGAACCGTACAAAGGACTTACAAGACCTTTGTTTATATAAGTGAAGCACAAAGTATAGTCCAAACACAGTAAATACTTACCCGCATTTAACTTTCCTCCTGTTTCTTAAGCACAATTGTGTTTGCAGGTTTGGAGCCTTTATTTTCTTTAATTGGCCTATTGAGCATTCTTAACAAGTCTCAAGGAAACAGTTTCATAATATATTATTGAGTTTCCTTGTATAGAGCAATTTTCCTCTCTGAGAAAAGTTTTTCATTACAAAAGGGCGGTCTAACTAAATATAATCCTGTTTTCAGAATTCATTACTTTCCCAAGAAAGCATTTTATTAGGAGTTTTATTCAGTTACATATGTTGAATAGGATTTCAGAAAGAGTTGTGTTTGTTTTCTGAAGCGTGTTTAATGTGAGCCTAACCATTAGACACAACTGCTTCATTACCATTCTCAGCAATGGGCTTGAATAGATTAACATTCATTTCCACATCCCACAGAAGATTTTCAGAAAAAATGAGCAATGCATTAAATACCCCATTTTATGTGAGGAGAAGAAGTTATAGCCAATTAAGCATGCCAGCTTTCTGTTCCCAGTGGTATTAGAAAGTTGAGAAAATGGGAGAGAGCATTGCATCTTACATATTCCCTTAAGTAACTTGCCATCCTCAGTTTTGTTTTTCTGTGAATAACCCAGAAGGAACTCAATTTTTTTAATTTCAGTTTATAATCCCCTAATTAATTCTGTAAAAGAATCACTAATGAATGTAAAGGGAAAAATTTTGAAGTCTCTTGAGGGAAAGTTCAAATATTAACAATTAACTCACAAGTGAAGATTTCTACTCTGGACTAAAGCCGGGGTGCTGATAGCTTTCCTTTCTTTATCAAGAATAGACAAATGCAAGTAAACAAAATGGGGGAGTGGAAGAACACCACATAGGACCATTACATATGCTTTTAGAAAGTATTCTTTCTAAACAGAAATGAGAGCAATCATAAGACGTTAGCCAGTGTTCAGGCAGTGGGTGACTATATCTTAATGTGACCACTGCGGCTCTATATAAGACAGAAGGGCAGATTCTTGACAAGGTTAGAAAAGAAGGCAACATCCTCAACTGGTATAATAGAGCTATGTTGATTTGCACTAATTTAGGATCTGGCCTAAGGATCTAGAGAGGCGTTAATCTTAATCCTCATTCTCTCTGCCAGGAATCCCTTTCTTAACTCGGCCTGTGTTCTTAAACCAAAATGTGAACTGGGAAAATTAAAGTGTAAATCAGTATAGTTCCATTGATTTTAATAGCGCTACCCTCATTTACATCAGCCGAGGATCTGCCCCAAAAACTCAGAACTAATTCTTGTCCTGCTTCAAGAACAACCCAGGGAATAAAACAAGACAACCAACAGCCTAGGATTTATGGTTTGCCAAATCCTGATGGAACCTGAACCTCAACACTTCAAGTTCTGGTTTGATTCCTGAACCCATGATTTTTTTGGAGGTGGGGTATAGGCTTAGCTAAAAGATTTCTCCCATCTGTGAAGCTAACTTAGTTGGGGCAGGGTGGCTGGGCTGGCCCATTTGGAGCTTCCTTCCTTACTGTTTGCCCTCTGGCAAATCTGTTTTTCCTCCCCTACGTAAATCCCTACTAATAAGAACAATTTTGAATATATTATAGAGAAAGATGTGAGGCAGAACACAGTCTGCTTGTTGGCACATCTGCACATAGGAAACACCCTTGGAAGCAAGTGTGTTCCAGCAAACAGTGAGCAGGAGTTGGCTGTTCTAGTCCTGGCTCTGCCACTTATTCACTGTGTGACCGTGCCATTAAAACACTCTGTGTCCTAGTTTCCCCATCTGCAAAAAAATGTGGGTAATTAAACTTATCTGCATTGTGGTGCACTGAGCTATAGGGATGAAAGGCTGCTAACACCTGTGGGATCATCCACACACTTCTTATTACAAGGAAAGTGTGTATTTGTACACATATTACAGCTCTATTAAATCCAATGGGAAAGGCTAAGAAGGTAGATTTTAGTTTCCAAAATATTTTCTTCACAAATGTAGTGTAAAATATAAATTGCTTTTTTTCTTATTTGCTTGGCTGGGACTACTTTATCCCAGATAGACCAAGACTGAGTAGAATAACCTCCTTTGTAAAAGATGAGGCCTTCTTAGAATCCAATTAAAATGAAAACATTCAACATTTAGAAGAGATCTCTCTTGGTATCCAGCAACTTAGGAATCAGGAAGTAGATAAATTCATAAGTAATATACAGAGCAAAATCAGATAACTGGAGATGGCTGTAGAGGACAGTAAAGAGAGGAATGACTATGCCTTAAAACCAACATCAGAGAAGTGCAGAAGAAGCTGTGGTAGGAAACAAAAAGGTAGGAAACAAGAGGCTAAATCAGACATTTAAGTTGATTGATGAGTGAAAAGAATTAGTTAGGAGAAGAGCCATGTAAGTTTGCCTAAGACAATAAAACTAGACACCATGTACTGAGAAAACAGGATAGACAAAAAGGACTAGTGAGTGCTGAAGACCTCTAACAGAGAGGTAGCTGCTCTTTCAAAGAGATTCATACCTTTATTTGGAGTACTGAGTTATTAAAAGTCTGCACATATGGACAGCAGATGGAAAAAATCATTTGATCCAATATAAAACTGACAAGTGGATGGAACATATTTAATCCATTATGAACTGCTCTAAATCCCTACATGCACACACCCCTTAATTCTCACTGAGCGCAGTGAGCTTACAAAGCAGAAGATGTATAAAGAGGTGGCAATAGCAGTAAAACAATGACTATATGAAGAGTACTTGACATGAAATAGAAACCTGAAAGGATGAAAGATTGACATTAAGCCAAGCAGTTAGTGTGATGAAATATAGTGTATGGAGGTGTAACACCAAGCTTGTGAAGAAGTCATCATTGCAAATCATCCCCCCTCCCCGCCACCATCCCCACAGAAGTGTCGTCACATTGTTCCTTCCATGATCAGAAAGGTGTCATTCTGTCCCCTAGCCTAGGGGAAGTCCTAGTCATTATCCAAGTGAAGAGACTGAAAGGATCTTCATTACTCAGACAGGATCAAATAAAATAAGAATGATTAGAACAAAGTGTATTTTGAGAGTTTAAAAAAAGTTCATATAGTTCCAGTAGATGAAAGGCTAGAATACTACAGACGGGTTGTTCTTGTGTTTTTTCTGGCCTAGTTGGAAGCTGGCAATACTGCAAATCTTAGGAGACAACATGACCCTATGGAATTTCTAGCCCCCTTTTGCAAGCTCAAGAAATTCAGCTGGAATAAGGTTCATATAAACATATGAACTTAAGGGTACTTTTTCTGAAACTTTCTTGTTGCTGCTCTTAACCTACTGAGAACTGAACAGTTCTCCTCCTCTTCCTCCTCCAGGCATTCCTGCTGTGAACATTGTGACCTGTTGGGTGAGGGATGTCATCCTCTGGTTCTCCTCAACTTCACAGACATTCTGAAAGTGTGATTATACTCAGAAAACTGGCTCTGTATCTTACTGAAGTGGGCAGATGTTGTTCAGAGCACATACAGGAAGCAGATCAGTTGAGTAAGAAGGTTCTAATTTTACAGATACTTTTCTGACTTTAGTGACTTTAATGCATTCACTAGTATTCAGAAAAGCTCTGTTGCAGTTTCTTTTTTTACTTTCTAGAATTAGTTTAGGGCTTGTGAAAGGAGCTGGATCGGACAGCCCTACGGTGGAAGTTCCCTTTAAATTGACAAGTCACATAGAGAATGGATATGAGCAATGAGAGCTCCTCCACATCACCCCATCAACATACCTCTATCATGCCATGGGTGGATTACCACCGGAGGTTGAAGAGTAGCTCAGTCTCAGCCCACCCATTCTCCCTGGCTATTAATATCAACAAGGATTAGTAGATTCATAGAGTTTAAAGCCAGGAAGGACCTTTAGAATTTGTAATGACACCGACGTGGGATGGGTTGTGAGCACTTTGAAGGATAGCATTAGAATTCAAGACTAACTTGATACTTTGGAGAATTGGTCTGAAATCAGGATGAAATTCACTAAAGACAAGCACAGTACTTTGTACTTAGGGAAAAAAATCAAATGTACAGTCCAAAATGAGGAATAACTGATTACGTAGTAGTACTGCAGAAAAGGGTCTGTGGGTTATAGTGGATCATAAATCAATGTGATGCAGCTGCAAAAAAGATTAATCATTCTGCAGTGTATTGACAGGAGTGTCATGTGTAAGACACAGGAGCAGGCTGCTCCACTTCATTTGGCACTGGTGAGGCCTCAGCTGGACTGCTGTGTCCAGTTCTGGGTGCCACATTTTAAGAAACACGTGGGCAAACTGGAGAGAGTTCAGAGGAGAGCCACAAATATGGTAAAAGATTTAGAAAACCTGACATATGAGCAAAGGTTAAAACAAACTGGGCATGTTTACTTTTGAGAAAAGAAGACTGAGAGGGGACCTGGTAAGTTTTCAGACATGTTAAGGACTGTTAACACAGGATGATGATCAACTGTTCTCCATGTCCACCAAGGCTAGGGCAAGTTGAAATGGTCTTAATCTGCAGCAAAAGAGATTTATGTTGGATATTAGGAAAGTCTTTCGAATTAAAAAGGATGATTAAGTACTGGAATACCAAAGAAGATTGTGGAATCTCTGTCAGAGGTTTTTAAGAACAGGTTAGACAAACACTTGTCAAGGATGATCTATGTTTACTTGGTCTTGCCTCAGCACTGGTGGTGGGAGGGAGAACTAGGTGACTTCTGGAGCTCCCTTCCAGCCCTACATTTCAGTATCACCTCATCTGACCTTCCGTATATCACAGCCCATTAAAATTTCCAGCCAGTTACCTCTGTATTGAGCCCATAACTTGTATTTGACAAATGCATCTTCCAGAAAGTTATCCATTGTTGACATTAAGACATCAAAAGAAGGAGAATCCACCACTTCCCTTGATAACTTTTTCCAATGGTTAGTCAAAGGTGCCAATTATTGTCAAATGTGGTGGGTGTTTCTGTAATGTGGACACCTGCCTAAGAACTGGACAGAAAACTACCAACAAGCTTTACTTAGGCCAACAAAGAGGTGAAAGATGACAATGATTTTCACTTGCTGCTGAGATGGGGTGGATTCAGACTGTTAACCTAGAAATTACAAATCCCGGAGTTTACCACAAAACCACTCAGAGCCATCTCTACTGTATTTTACACAGACTAAGTCAAACCATGGATGAAGAAAAGACTTCTTTCCACCATGACAAATATTTCACTCATCTCTAGATTGGTCTCTGTCTGAATAGATGGGCAAATAAAACTCCTCATCAATGAGAAACAAAGTGACACTCATTTCAGAGAAAGAATAATCAAGCTATGCAATGCTTGATGCAAGGAAGTGAGATATACAATATTGGTCTGCATATGTACAGAGAAAAAAAGCCATGAACGTTGGACAATGCAGTATGGAGGCAAGAATTAAAGGAAAGAAGATTAATGTTGTTAAATAATTCTGCTATCTAGGAAGTATGTTCTCCTTCAAAGGAAAGGTTGACTTATAACTAATCTAGATAGAAATTGCAATTTCTTGTAGAATGTTTATCAATTCTAGATCTTAGTCAGCATGTGTATGGGAGAAAATGGGGCCAGATTGTCTGTCCCAATCACCTTACTTTGGGTGAGATGCTGTCAGGGATCCACTCCTACCTGCCCCAACACATCTCTGCCGATATGCCCCCTGTGTAAGGGTGCAGGAGCTGTCTTTCTTATAAATATCTAGATATTTATATTAACCCGATTACCATAGTGCAGGGGTGGCCAACCTGTGGCTCCCGAGCCACATGGGGCTCTTCAGAAGTTAATATGCAGCTCCTTGTATAGGCACCGACTTCAGGGATGGAGCTACAGGTGCCAACTTTCCAATGTGCTGGGGGGTGCTCACTGCTCAACCCCTGGCTCTGCCACAGGCCCTTCCCCCACTCCACCCCTTCCTGCCCCCTCCCCTGAGCCTGCCGTGCCCTCACTCCTCCCTCTCCCCTCCCTCCAGAGCCTGCTGCACACCACCAAACAGCTGATCAGTTGGTGTGGGGAGGAAGGGGGAAGCGCTGATTGGCAGGGCTGCCTGTGGGCGGGAGGTGCTGGGAGCGGGGGGGTGGGAGGAGTGAAAGCACGATGGGGGGCTGCTGAGGTATTACTGTGGCTCTTTGGCAATGTACATTGGTAAATTCTGGCTCCTTCTCATTCTCAGGTTGGCCACCCCTGCCATAGTATCGGAGCACCTCACAATTTTTAATGTATTTATTCTCACAACACCCCTGTGATGTAGAGAAGTATTGTTATCGCATATTATAGGTGAGAAACTAAGGCACAGTGAGACTGAGTGACTTACCCACAGTCACACAGATCTCCTGAGTTTCATGCTAGTGTCATGTCTGCTGGGGACTTATTCCCCCACACTTGGGTTATCCCCAAAAGAGGCTTAGACTAGGTTTCCAGTCTCTTTCCACCTGAAATTTCCATAATTGTACACAAAGTGTGGGCAGGGCTGTGAATATGGCCCATAGTCTCACATAACATAAATGAGACACTCTTAGCATAAGAATCTAAAATGGCAAAGTAATTTGTGGAGGAATACTGAGAGGGCAAGAAACTGTGGTGAAAGATTTCAAGGTGATCAAAAACATTTGGAGTAGCAACCAACAGATAGCTTGTGGTCACATTTGCTGAACAACCAGGCATGATTTAAAGCTCAAATTCCAATGGTGAGTTAAAGTTTCAACATAATATCTGCTGTCTGCATCTGATTATGACATACAATAACAGAAGCAGGATCATTAGACAGGCAAAACAACTTGTCAGAGATGTTGTCCTCTGAGGCAATGTTTACTCGGCAGCCATCTCTTTTTTGTAATTAAGATTGTATGGAAAGATCTATAATTAAACACTTCAAGTCTGCAAAGATAATAAAGGGGGCAATCCAGCACCATGTCTCCAGCCAACTTCAGCTTTATGCAGGGACATAGTCTATTGTCCACAAAGACAAGACACTCCCCCTTCCCATTTATACATTGGTAAAGATGAAGTAGAAACATCCTAATGGGGACAACCTGAGACACGACACATAGCAATCAAAGCACAAAGACCAAGGTGTAAAACCTATGTCACAGGAGATTACAAGAACATCATTCATCATCTAAAGAGAGATACTGAAAATGCTTCTGAGTTACCTCATGCAGGAAGCTTTCAGACCCAGGCTTCAGTTAAAAAAAATATGGAGTTTCAAATGTATCCGAGCTATTCTCTCCAAAGATTACAAGAAGCATTGGGTATTGAATCAATTTAAGATTCATTGAATGGTTGCTGTAAGGGTTGTTTGAGACCATAGGTAGGCAACTGGTGCACTGCTGCTTAGTACACAGATCTGAGTTCTTTCACTGCTCCCCTTGCTCCCCCTCCACGCCCCCGGCTGATTTTGGCATCCACGTTGACTTATACTTAGAATGTAAGCTCTTCGTGTCAGAAGTTGTCATGGCATTATATAAGCACAGAGCTTAGCACAGTAGAGCCTCTGGGCACTAGTGCAATAAAAATATTCAGTAATTATGAAGAGGCTGAGAGTGTCAAATATTTCTCAGTTCTCACCATGGGCAGTAAATGTGATCTCAGTCCTCTCCCATGATTCTGGGAGATCCTGCATATTCATGGCTACCCTGTCTTGTGAAGCCTTACCCTGCTAACCCGAACAGGAGCAAGCTTTGTTTACCAGGAACAGTTTGGTGATTGGTCTTTGACAGGGATGGAAGTGCCTTTTGCAGAGAAACAACACTACTATGAACAATCTTATGTTGACTTGGCCTGCAACGTTTTGCACGATATTCGTGAAAGCAAATGGGATGTGTTCCATAGGGACTGAATGGGGTAGTTAGAGGAAGCCATGGTAGCTATCATGTTCAGAGGTGAAATACTGGCCTTACTGAAGCCAATGAGAGTGTTGCCACTGACTTCAACAGGGCCAGGATTTCACCTCAGGGCTCTATAGCTACTGCCCAAAGCACGTATGCTAATATCAGTCAGGATGTCTTCGGCCAGCAGTTTACAAAGTGAGGCAACAGAAAGCGTCAGTGCTCAGAACTGTGAAACCATGTGACTATGTGCTGGGTAACAGTGATCTAGTCACACTTCAATCATTTATAATCTTTAATTTTATTTTTCCCTATCAACCAACCAAAGTTTTGGGGGGTTTGCTATGTCCATGCCAAATTCAAGTGAGTTTCAAGCCTCACCTATTTGTAATGCAACCCTATTCAAAAAAAGCACTGGGTCACAGAGACCCAAGTGGCTTTATGAACAACAGCTGTTCCAGTCCAGATATGGTAAAACAAATGGAATATATTAGCCTTCCACCACCAGGGGAAAGGATAAACAGACAAAAAATACCCCACAATTAAGTCTTGTATAAACTGCTGCATAACCAATATAAGAATCTTAGTTTACAGTTATATTGGTTGCACTCACTAACTACCTCTGAACCAGAGATTCCCAGACTAGCCTCAGTTCTCCTAAGTTTTCTGGTTTTTGTTTTTTTAAATCTGCCTTCCTGTGCCTCAGTTTCCCATTTGCTCATTTGCTAGGCACATGCTTCCAGGCCAGCAGGATTTGGCAAATCTGATTCTTCCAGTCATTAGTATACTGACAACCATCAACATTAGCGTTTTATACAGGGATGTGTGTGTGTGGCAGGGGATTAGTTATCCTTTCCCTAGTTTTCTGGAAGGTTGAAAAGACTCTTCCCCCACTTCCTCCTCCCCAAACTGAGTAAAACCAAAATAATATTGTACTACCTTCATTTGTAGCATATTCACTTACATGCTCAGACCACACCAAACAAGAAACCTAAAACAGGAAAGACAACAATCTCTAATAGGGTGGGGTGGGGGGAATCCAAATAGTTTCTTAAAGAGACAGAGCAGCCTATCACACCCCACTATTTATATTTAACATTTGGCAAAAGTTCAGGTATATATATATATATATATAATGTCAAAAATGGATGAAGGGATAAATATTTAAGCTGGCTGTAAATCAGAGAGAAGCAACAGTGTGATTTAGATAACAGTCTAGAATTGATAGATTTAACAGTACTAAAATTATCCTGCCAGTCAGGATGGGAATGCATCCAATCTCTCTTAATCAAATTGGAGAGGAAGACTCTCACTATAAATTTTAAAAATAAATCTACTACTGGAAGATATCTCTAAATTAACTCTCACTCCTTAGAGCGGTAAGAGACTTATCTCAACCTCTTTCAGACATGAACCCCCCTCCCCATTTCTGGAAGTTAGAACCTGATACAAACTTCATGGCTCAGTAATGTCTGGAAGAGCTCAGAGAAAAACTGCTGGTATGTTACAATCAGTCCTTAAGGTTGCATGGTTAATTAAGGAAATGCCAAAGTTAAGGTTACACCAACAACTTTAAATCTCCTCCTTTTTCAGATGGATTATGCTACTCATTAGGTATGTGATCAAATACATAATATTGTTTGGGAAATGGTAACAGTAAACAGTTTTTCTACATCATTAAACCAAGATGCCAAAAGCATTAAGTATCAGCAGAACAAATCTATATCTATGTAATATGGAACTACATGAAGAACGAGTGTATGCAAGAATGTTGGGGAAAATGAGAGGGACAATTTTGTCATTAATATTTACAGCTTCATAAGGAGAGAGTAGAGGAAATAAAGAAATGAAGTTTCAAATGCAGTTAACATACGTCAGTAACTGACAACAACCACTTATATAGTTAGGGAAACAAAGAAAAACAGTTCAATTCCTGGTAGCTTTCTCCAGTGAAAGTGAGGCACATACAGACCTTTTCACAGTGAAAAAAAAAAATAGAATCACAGAAGTAAAGGACTGAATGGACCTCAAGAGGTCATCTAGTCCAGTTCCCTGCACTCAAGGCAGGACTGAATAATAACTAGACCACTCCTGACAGGTGTTTGTCTAACCTGTTCTTAAAAACCTCCAATTAAAGGGATTCCACAACCTCCCTAGGCAATTTGTTCCCGTGCTTAACCACCCTGACAATTAGGAGGTTTTTCTTAATGTCCAACCTAATCTGCCCTTGCTGCAATTTAAGCCCATTGCTTCTTGTCCTATTCTCAAAGATTAAGGAGAACAATTTTTCATCCTCCTCCTTGTAAATACCTTTTATATACTTGAAAAAGGTTAGGTGCCCCCTCGGTCTTCTCTTTTCCAGAATAAACAACCCATTTTCCCACTCTTCCCTCGTAGACCTTTAAGCATTTTGGTTGCTCCCCTCTGGATTTTCTCCAGTTTGTCCACATCTTTCCTGAAATGTAGCACTCAGAACTGAACACAATACACCAGATGAGACCTTAACAGCACAGAGTAGGATGGAAGGATTACTTCTCATGTCTTGCTTACAATACTCCTGCTAATACATCACAGAATGATATTCATTTTTTCGCAACAGCGTTACACTGTTGACTCATAGTTAGCTTGTGATCCACACTAACCCCCAAATCCCTTTCCACAGTAATCCTTCCTAGGCAGTCATTTCTCAGTTTGTATGTGTGCAACTGGTTGTTCCTTGCTAAGTGGAATACTCTGCATTTTTAAATTTCATTTTCTTTACTTCAGACCATTTTTCTAGTTTGTTCAAATCATTTTGAATTTTAGTCCTATCCTCCAAAGTACCTGCACTTCTCCCAGCTTGGTATCATCTGCAACAACTTTATAAGTGTACTCTCTGTGCCGTTATCTAAATCATTGATGAAGATATTGAACAGAACCAGACCCAGCACTAATCCTCATAGGATCTGACTTGATATGGCCTTCCAGCTTGATTGTGAACCACTGGTAACTACTCTCTGGGGATGGTTTTTCCAACCAGTTATGCACTCACCTTAGAGAAGCTCCTGGTAGGCTATATTTCCCTAATTTGTATAGGAGAAGGTCCTGTGAGACAGTATCAAAAGCATTTCTAAAGTCAAGATATACCCCATCTACTGCTTTCCTGCTATCCGCAAGTCTTCTTGTTATCCTGTCAAAGAAAGCTATTAGATTCGATTTGTCAAGAACAAATCACATCAAACCATGTTGACTGTTACTTATAACCTTATTATATTCTAGGTTCTTTCAAATTGATTGCTTCAGTATTTGCTCCATTTTCTTTCCAGGTATTGAAGTTTAACTGACTGATGTGAAGTTCCCCCATGTTGTCCTTATTACCTTTTTATAGATTGGCCCTATGTTTGCCCTCCCCCAGTCCTCTGGAATCTCTCCCATCTTCCAGGAACATTTCCTATAAAAAAGGGACTACAATATTCTAGTATTTTACAGCAATCATATATGATACTGCAGTATTGCTGTTGTACATAGTAATGTTTTGTATCTGTACATATTGAAGAATACCATAGTATTTTTTTAAAGGATATAGTAAACCTACGGTGGAATCCTGGCCCCACTGAAGTCAATGGCAAAGCTCCCATTGATTTCTGTGGGGCCTAGATTTCATCCCTAGTTCACAAATCCCTATGGCCAGTTATACCACTTCACCCTTTAACCTTCATTTTCTAGGCGACAAATGACATTTGATCTGTACGCAGTTTGGACTTGTCTGTGGTGATGTGAGTTAACTAAATGGTGCATATTCATCTGCTGAGGGTATTTGGATTACAGCCTTTGTTGCTGCGTGTTAGGAGTTTCTGGAAGAAAGAAAATGCTAGGACAGATCAGCAGTGAGGAAGGCCACTTTCTCACCTACCTTCTGCTGCATTTCTGCCTGGCCTGTAGTGCCTGTAATAAAAACTGGTTTCATGTATTTCAAAATTATATCCCTGCCATTAACAGAGATGAGCTCCTGGAGAGTAGGAAGCCACTTTATGGTGTGCTCTTTGGCAATGAAGTCCATTTCCTTTTACTGCAAACAGATATGCTAGAGTAGATTAAAGGAGAATTTATTTTTCGTGTCTGAGATGATGTGGTAGAAGTTACAAGTTTTGCCAAGGGCATTCAATCTCACTGACTGATATGCTGCTATTTTACAGGAATTTGCTGGCAAGTGCCGAGATGGGCCTGGCAAGATGATTCTGGAACAACTCGTTGGGGGTTGAGAGGGAAACCACCACAGCATATGCAAAGGGTTGGGTACTACTTGAACTAGAATTAACTTTACAGAAGGCTGTACTTTTATTGCTAGCTACATTGAGCCTGCTATGGGCCAGGCTAAAAGTGGTTCAGGAGACTACAGACCATGACCAGGCAGTTAATTCAGTGACAGTAGCACCAGTAGGTCAGCATCAATGTAGATGGCATCATAGAATTAACTCCTTGTTTTCTAAGCGAAAGGCTAGTTTTTCACATAGATCCACATGCACAGAAACAAGTAAGACCATTGTGATTAAGAACACTCCATTACTACAAGCCACATTCTTAGAGTTGTCAGGCATAGGACGTTCAGTGTGTTGGATTTGTAGACTGGATATCAAACTTCATTGCTGCCTGCACGGATAGCTGGGATCTTACAATTTTTATAGCCTAGGAAGAATTTTTCATCATAAAGAAACTGAGAGCTCTTCAGTATAAAATATAAGCTTGCATGATGATCCTTTAGTGGATACATGGCTGATGTGGTAAATTGCAGAAGACATCTTGTCTCATTTTCCTGGGTCAATAATTGATACCAACTGAACCATGATGTTGCACTAGTATCACCTGTCATTACTGCTGTCTCTACAGAGTAGTTCAAATCAGCTTTAGAATTATGACCTGTGCTACAGATGTGTCAGATAGTATCATTTTGATCCAGATGTCCTGTTCTGCTTTCTCATCTGTGAGGAGTTAATGTCACGTGATGTGTGTATGATATATGACATTCAGTCTGACTGTTCCTAGTGTAATCAAATGAAGTATTTGATCTTTCTTCTGGTGACCAGGGAAAGGCTCTCCAGTGCTATAAAACAGCTTGCCAGTCGCATGGTAAAACAGCTAACACATGTGCATCCAGTTCCCTCACCTTAGGGTGACCAGATGTCCTGATTTTATAGGGACAGTCCCGATATTTGGGGCTTTTTCTGATATAGGAGCCTATAACCCCCCACCTCCATCCCGAGTTTTCATACTTGCTGTTTGGTCACCCTACCTCACCCACATAGGAAAAGACTGCTAGTGAAATGTGAAACCACACTAGTGGGTTGCTGTCATGCTATGGCTGTAATTGATTACTTCAGCAAGTGGCCAGAAGTAACCTTAACGCTTCAGGTAATTGCTACAGTGGTAATCAACGTTTTTTATAAATCTTCTGTTATGAAGGGATGCTGGAGGAATTAGGCTCTAATGATACAATAGACATAAGTTCATATCCATGGAATTTCCAGAGTTCTTGAAGACTTATGTAAATAAAACAGACAATTTTCCATTTGTTATCCTCAGCATGACAGGGAAATAGAATATTGTAATCACATTTTGCAAGACTGTTTGTAAATGGACCTAAATGGGATCCCCTGGAAATAATTTGTCAAATTTAATACAGATCTTGAGAGCAGTCCATGCTATCTACATCAAAATAGTTTCACAGGCAAAGCACGCAGACTAAATTAAATGTTGATGTATTCCAGGATTCTAAGGCTGATAAATAGGTAAAAACACAATTCAACACAACAAAACATGCAAATCTGCAGCTGACAAAAGCAGAATAAAAATAAATGGTTCACAGATAAACACAGTAATACCAGGTACAGAAGATGTTCCTCCCTGGGCGTTGGTAGCTGATGGCTTCAACGGTGAAGGCCATAGCGTAGACGGTGCCAGGTGTTTTCTTCATAGTGTTGCCTAACCCCAGATGGTGAAGATACCTGACCACACTCGTATCTTCCTGACTGTGATAGGACTACATATGAAGTAAGTTAGCAAAGAAACTGTTCAGGGAATGTCAGGTAAATGGAGACAATTGAACCTATAATCAGAGGTCCAAGTAGTCAAATTTGCACCTGAGATTGAACTGCACTCTTGATTGCACCTGAAAATGAATTGTGCAAAATGTGGGCACAAATATTGTGGCTAAAATTTGGGTGCACAAGGGATGGCTGTATTAATGAGCAACAAAGCCATGAGTGGCTTAAAGTAGGTCTAAACTTTAGACCATGTCACAACTGCATGCATTCTGCACATGCCAATATGTTATGCAAAACTGTTTTTGTGAGAATCATTTAAAGTTTGTGGTCTATTATTTCTTGCTACCCTTTTTAGTACAGCCAGTGGCCTTAGCTAGCATGAGTCCCACTGTATAGAGCTCAGAAGGAACCATAAATTCTATAAACATGACCTAGCTTTTTGATATACAAAAATAATAATAATAAAAAAAATCTTGGGGCTAGCTGGAGTTAGGAGTGAACATTGTGTTGGGTTCTACTGGGAAGCTGAAATTCCCCCTTCCCCCTACAGCTCCAGTTGCAAGCCCACAAGATTAAGGTCTTTAAAGCTGTGGCATCTGTAGTTATAGAAAGCTGACAGTGTCCCCCCTCTAAATCTGGTCTATCTTGGACCTTCCATATTTGACAATTCTACTGTGAGTTTCACATTCTGAGGAGTAAAAGGAGGAGGAAACATTGCCATGAGAAGTTGAATTTATTTATTTATTTGAATAAAGGCAGCTGCTTGAAGCTCTATAGGAATTTGTAATGTTAGAAAAAAGTGCTGGTGTACTGAAGAAGTGGACAGTGGATGGGGTCAATGGCAACTTATCTCAAAACCTAACTCCACATTTATGGTGTATGTATATAAATCTCTGTGTCAAACCTACTTCTGTTTTAAGTTTCCCTTGACAGTGCCCTTCTTGACCTATTTTTTTTTAATTCAAGATGATTTAGGAATAATTGCTTCCCCTTTGCCAAGTATTGTCCTCCACTGATAGAGAAGCCATGAAATCCCCAGAGGTTGAAGTAAAGTTTTGTATGTCTATACCACAAGCCTTTGGATAGGCATTCCTGCTCATGTGGAGCTGCACTTTCAGAGTGCCCAGTCTTCTTGCACAAAAACTTCTGTGGATGATAAAAATGCTTCAGGGATTGTGAGATCCACTGGTAATGAGTGAAATTCATGAATTCGTCATTCAGATTCCTTCACTGAGTCGTTCAGACAAGCCTAAAACACAATGGACATTATTTTGCTCTCACATCCGTGCAAAATCACTGATAACTGCACTATGTAGGAGCAGGTTAGACTTGTGTAAAACCTGTGTAAGTGAGATTAGAATCAGTGTTGTGTGTTGTTCAGAGCACTAATCAGTCTAATTCAAAGCCCACTGAAGTCAATGGGAGTTTTCCACTGCTGGCAATAGGCGTTAGATTGGGCTCATACTGATTTCTCACTTCAAAGAAAACTGTTTCAGTGATTTAGAATTGCAAGTGATTATATTTTCTTATGCAGTTGCTAGGACATTTGTGAACAGTAAGTGGATAAACCCTAGCTAAATTCATACAAAATCAATAAAATTGGCAAATTCTAACAACAGTAAGCAACTTGGATGTGCTTTTTCAGGATCCGGCCACTTTTCTGTCTGCAAAGATTAGTACACTCACTTCTCCAGGCTCCCACAGTCTTGCTGGTCCCTTAAAGGGAAATAGTTTATGTAGAAAAATGAATTAAGCTATTTCAGGACACAAAACATAGAGGAGGAGTCATGGGTTGAAATTAAGAAAAAAAAATCTCCGCTGAATCTGAGAAGATCCTGAATGCTGAAATTTGTTAGCTTGCAGAATTATTCTCAAAGGAAGTGACCGAAACCTAATCACATGATTTGTTAAAAAATTAATCTGATCAATCCTTCACCTTCTACACATTTAAATAAAAACATAACTTCTGGTACTTCCTTGCTATTTCTTGGCTGTTCATAGAGATACAAGAATTTCTTACCAGGCTGCAACTGTTCGGACCCCAAATGTCAAAAAGAGACAATTAGTCTGAAGGGTGCCTCAAATGCCCAGAAGGTGACCAGTTAAGAATCAAAATGTTTTAAGCATTAATCACTTCCACGGAATATCTGAAAGGGCTAATGGCTGCTGCTCAGACTTACTGAAAGTATTTGTTTTCCTCTATTAGTAATTTATACACCCCAGAGCAAACTGTCATAGAATCATAGAATATCAGGGTTGGAAGGGACCTCAGGAGGTCATCTAGTCCAACCCCCTACTCAAAGCAGGACCGATCCCCAATTAAATCATCCCAGCCAGGGCTTTGTCAAGCCTGACCTTAAAAACTTCTAAGGAAGGAGATTCTACCACCTCCCTAGGTAACGCATTCCAGTGTTTCACCACCCTCCTAGTGAAAAAGTTTTTCCTAATATCCAACCTAAACCTCCCCCACTGCAACTTGAGACCATTACTCCTTGTCCTGTCCTCTTCTACGACTGAGAATAGTCTAGAACCATCCTCTCTGGAACCACCTCTCAGGTAGTTGAAAGCAGCTATCAAATCCCCCCCCATTCTTCTCTTCTGCAGACTAAACAATCCCAGTTCCTTCAGCCTCTCCTCATAAGTCATGTGTTCCAGACCCCTAATCATTTTTGTTGCCCTTCGCTGGACTCTCTCCAATTTATTCACATCCTTCTTGTAGTGTGGGGCCCAAAACTGGACACAGTACTCCAGATGAGGCCTCACCAATGTCGAATAGAGGGGGACGATCACGTCCCTCGATCTGCTCGCTATGCCCCTACTTATACATCCCAAAATGCCATTGGCCTTCTTGGCAACAAGGGCATACTGCTGACTCATATCCAGCTTCTCGTCCACTGTCACCCCTAGGTCCTTTTCCTCAGAACTGCTGCCTAGCCATTCGGTCCCTAGTCTGTAGCTGTGCATTGGGTTCTTCCGTCCTAAGTGCAGGACCCTGCACTTATCCTTATTGAACCTCATCAGATTTCTTTTAGCCCAATCCTCCAATTTGTCTAGGTCCCTCTGTATCCTATCCCTGCCCTCCAGCGTATGTACCACTCCTTCCAGTTCAGTATCATCCGCAACTACTATAAGAACAGGGCAATTTAGTACAGGCAGAACTGTGTATAGTACCTGGAACCCTAACATTATTTAAATATAATTGTAGAGCTGTAATATCACCCAATGTTGCAGCAGCCTTTGAACATATGAAATTGGAATTTTGGTAACTTTTAAAATGTGTCTTATCATTGAATTGTAATACTCGCTTGGTGCTTATCTCTAAGAGGTTTAAATTTCCCCTCTATTAATGTAATTCCAGCAATCTATTATTTCCAGGCCATTTAGGGGAAGGTTAAAATGGAGATGGTCAGGGACACAACCCCATGGGCTGGGAGTCCCTAAAGCTGATTGCCAGAAGCTGGGACTGGATGATAGGGGATGGATCATTTGATATTATCCTGTTCTGTTCATTGCTTCTGAAGGGTCTGGCACTAGCCACTGTAAGAAGAGAGAATACTAGGCTAGATAGACCATTGGTGTGACCCAATATGGCCATTAGGCCAATTATGACCCATTAGGGATCTAGAACACATGACTTATGAGGAGAGGCTGAGGGAGCTGGGATTGTTTAGCCTGCAGAAGAGAAGAATGAGGGGGGATTTGATAGCTGCTTTCAACTACCTGAAAGGGGGTTCCAAAGAGGATGGCTCTAGACTGTTCTCAATGGTAGCAGATGACAGAACGAGGAGTAATGGTCTCAAGTTGCAGTGGGGGAGGTTTAGATTGGATATTAGGAAAAACTTTTTCACTAAGAGGGTGGTGAAACACTGGAATGCGTTACCTAGGGAGGTGGTAGAATCTCCTTCCTTAGAGGTTTTTAAGGTCAGGCTTGACAAAGCCCTGGCTGGGATGATTTAACTGGGAATTGGTCCTGCTTCAGGCAGGGGGTTGGACTAGATGACCTTCTGGGGTCCCTTCCAACCCTGATATTCTATGATTCTATGATTATTATGACCTTTTTAATTTTACCTGCCAACAATCTGGTTCCCTTCTGGTTTAGGTCCTTCCTTTCTGTATAGGCTCGTCCTTTCCCCAAAAGTTCCCTGGCTCCTAATAATAGTCTCATCCACTCATTGACATCCTGCATTTCTGCCTGTCTAACTGGCCCTTTATGCGGAACTGAAAGCATTTCAGAGAATGCTACCATGGATGTCCTGGACTTTAATCCTTACCTACCACCCAATTTGGCCTCCAGGACCTCTCTCCTACCTTTCCCTATCTCATTGGTACCTATACATACCACAGACACTTGCTCCTCCCCAGCACTTCACATATATCTGTTCAGATGTCTCAAGAGGTCTGCAATCTTTGCACCCAGCAGGCATTTCATCACAATGCTCTCCCAGTCATCACAAACCCAACTATCTATATTTCTAATGATCAAATTCCCCATTACTATTACCTGTCTCTTCCTAATAACTGGGGACCCCTCCCCTGTAGGGGTATCCCCAGTGTGAAAAGATAACATGACATCATCTGGAAGGAGTGTCCCAACTATGGGACCATTTCCCTCCACTCTAGCTTCATGTTCTGTTTCCAAGATTTTTATCCTCCTCAACAGCACAGAGGCTGTCAGACTGGGGATGGGACCACTCTGTGTCCTTCAAAGTCTCCTGTCTGTATCCCTTAGAGCCTCCTGTTCAACCACTCTGTGGACACCGTGTCCTTTTGAATATAATATGCCCATTTTGCAGGCTATAGCTCCAACATGCCCATCCTGGCTAGTGCACTTCTATGGGAAGCACAACTTACCTGAACCCCGATTGCTTCTTCCTTTGAAAATGCTTAGTGGAAACAAATGGCACTTGTTGCAGGCACAAATACCTACTTTAGAAACAAAAAGCCTTAGAAAAAAGTTAGCCCTTGATGCTAGTTATGCTTATTGTTAATAGAGTAGCTGCATTTTCTTTATTAATTTTTTACAGTGCATTTGGGAAATTTTAAAATACCTATAAAAGCCAGTTTAAAAACTCTAATTGTAGTAACTGCTTAGTAAATGCATACTCTGGGATTTGTTAAAATGTAGACAAATCAGCTGGATACAGCAATTAGAGTGCAGAATTTCACACTTTCAAAAACACTGATTCCTGACAAAATAGACACTGGTTCTTCTGCGGATGAATATGCCAGTACTTATTAAAAGGATATTTTGTTCATTGACCCACTCATCTACTAACGGCTCCTTCTGAGCTGCCACATATGCGGAGTAAATTGTAAGGCACCAAATTCTTGTCAAGCGTGTGATTGCACAGTGAGTGGCTTTAAAACAAATAAACATTATGTTATGTATTTTCACATAGTAAAACTGTTTAGTACACATTATGGATAAATAACTTCTTCAGTATGACAATTTTGGAGGCAGTGGGCATAATTCTTAGTAAAGGGGTACCACTTTCTGCTTTTCCAGGAACTGGGGGTGGGATGTGTGTGTGTGTGGAGGGAAGTGGGCAGGTTTCTGATCAATATGGAAGACTTCCTAGATATGAGGAGGGAACAGAGAACACTTTCATTAATAGAAATGCAAAACAGTCAAAAACATTCCTTACCTTTTCACTTTTATAAAAAAAACTTAGGAGTTGGTAAATTGAATTTCTCAGTATTGTAATGGCTGGTTTGCTTAACATACTACACTGTATGGCTGAGATTTTCAGATTTAGTAAACCTTTAGTTAACTTTAGTTTAAACTTTAGTTAAAGAGTTATAACCTCTTTGGTTATAAGTGTTATCTTTGGTGTGAGATCTAAGGTGAAAATTGACCTGGAGGTAAGTGACTAGTCCTTTGGGACTGGACATAATGTGAATATTTTGTGATCTTTGTTGTAAAGTAACCATCTAACACAGCGTCAAGCTTGCCTGGGTGGCAAGATAGGAATGCCCAAGGGGATTGTCTGGGACTCCATGTTAAGGCATTATAGGACCTGAGGAGATTATGTTTTTTTACTTGGTTGGTGAAATCTAATTATAGAACTCACAGCCAGTTTGGGGTTTGTGCCCTGCTTCTGAACCGTCTGCCTTGAGGTTGGTATTCTTGCTCGTGAGCCACTCCAGACAGCGTGGCATCCATTATTAAATATTTGCTCACCCTGTTGGTACTTATAGACTGTAATCAAGTCATCCCCTTAACCTTCTCTTTGTTAAGCTAAATAGATGAACTCCTTGAATCTATTACTATAAGGCATGTTTTCTAATTCTTCGATCATTCTTTTGGCTCTTCTCTGAATCCTTTCTAATTCATCAACCACCTTCTTGAATTGGGAGCACCAGAACTGGACACATTATTCCAGCAGCTGTCAGACCAGTGCCAAATAGAGAGGTAAAATAATCTCTCTACTCCTATTTGAAAAACACCAGCTGGTGAGACTGAGGGGAATCTCATTATTTATCCAAACTGGAATGAGTCATTGGAACAGGGGGCTGGATTCTGGGTCTCCCACATGGGTTCCTTAACAACAGTCAATCTCCCTCTCTCTCTGAGACCCAATTATCACTGAAACACAGTGGAACAGCTTCAATAGGTTATTCACCAGAATACCCCATAATTGAATGGCTGGAGCACTCTCCTGAAAGGCAGGGCATCCCCGCTTCACACCCTCTCTCCCCGCATCCCTCAGGCAGAGAGGGTAGTTGAACTTGGGTCTTCCATATCCCAGGTGAGTGTTCTAACCACTGGGTTAAAAGTCAGAAGGTGAACAGCAGTCCCACCATCTCCTAACTTCCATTATAAACCCATGCCTAAGTGACTTGCACATGGTCACAGAGGAAGTGTGTGGCACAGCAGGGAATTGAACCCAGGTCTCCCACGCTCACACCCTAGCTCCCATACCAGCCTTCTCCTTGTTACAGCAAACTAGCTTTACCAGAGAGCTTCAAACTGTTCCAAAATGAATGTGCAGGAACGAAATTGTTTTTGCACAAACTCGAATTAAAAAGGCAATATTGTCATTGTCATGCTTGGGGCCATTTTCCTTGTAAAGCTCTATTAATTAGACACAGAGAGAGGCAGACAGAGGAAACCAGTTATAGGTCACTGGAATATATACCAAAGCAAAAAGTTCAATATTGGTGGGGGGAGGGGGGAGAGAAGTTATTTTATACCTAGTTCAGTTAATGAGAAGGAAAATCTTATTTTCCCCAGAGTAATGAGCAGCCAAGGAGCAGAAACAAGTTGCATTTGTCAGAATCAAAGTAGCCATCTGGGGGCACACCCACCTGTTTATGTCTGCTACATCTTTGCAGATTGCAAACTGTTGTATCAACATGGTGCTTCTCTGCTTTTGAAAACATGACTCACGAGGTAGTGCAGAAAGATAGTCTTTCTCAATCAGGAGGCTATTTCTGAAAGCATGCTTGGCACCTGTGCTGCAATCTTGCCTGAAAGAGAAAGTTGTAGGGTATAGTGGCATTCACAATATCCAAAGGCAGATAGTCTGATGAATTTGTGACAGGGAAGATTTGGGTGATAAATTCATCCTGCGTCTTGAGAAGGACTCAGCACAGCTCTTCCAGATAATTGAACTTTAATGTATTTAAATTTCATGGAAAACCATATGGAGGGGAATAGAAAGCTAATTTAAAATAGTGCTCAAAGCAATCAATATGTTAACAGAGTCCTTCAATTTTTCACACTTGGTTGCTGAAAGATCTTTAAAATGTAAGCTTTTTTTTAAAAAAAAAAAAACAACTGGTAATATGAAAACAGTTTCTGGCATGTTGCAGTCAATCCTCAAGAGCTCAAGTGAGCCTATGTTGTGAAAGTGAATATGTATTGTGAAGACACAAATCATCTTATTAGATGGACAAATGTCAGCTAAGCCAACTTTCATCAAGCAATGCACATTTCTGTAGCCTTTTGGGAAGACATGGAAAATCCCTAGGATTCAAATTGATGGCCTTTATACGGCCCAGAAAAAGCAATGATATAGTATGAATTGTTAAAACAGATTGCAATAGATTGTGAAAGTAAGAAGCCTTTGAATATAAATGGATCTATGGATATATATGAGCAGGAGAATCCAGTGTTATCAATTATAAGCATGTATTTAAAAGGATTTGAAAACTAGCAAAGCTTTTTCTATCTCCCTTATTCCTTAGCGTACCTCAAGGTCAACTCTTTCCATACTGAGGTTTTGAAAAAGGCTTTCAAGATTCTCTCAGAATAACTAATACTAAACTTCCACTCTCTAAGGTTGACCTTTTAACGCCAGCCTCTTCTGCATCATGTATTAAAATCCATATACTTTTTTAAAATTTCTTTTTGGCTCATAGCCAGGAGAAATAGATTTAATTAGGTTCTATATTAAAATAGCTGCAGGACAATTTAATAGTCTAGTGTGTAATCAAAATGTTCCTAATTACATTACATCTTATGAAAAGGAGATGTTTTGATAATATCTGTTTAATCTAACTGAACCAAAAAGCCCATACATGTGTGTGTCTGAAGTTCTTCATTTAAGCAGCATTTGCCTCCATGCAACTAAGAGAAAGAAGCAGAAGCTCATGGTTTTCTGGTGATCCTGTTTATGAGAGGTTTGCAAGCTAAAAAAGGAATAGTCAGGGGAAAACAGTCCCTGCAATGATCTTCCAGCAACATGTACAAACTTCTCAGCCAGCTCTGCAACAAGGGTGTGGTTTAACCTCACTGAGGGCGGGACTGGCTTCTGTGGCTTTTCTTAAAAGCAATTTTTTGTAAGAAGTTTTTAAAAGCTTTTTTTCCCTAAGCAAATACTACTGCTATCCCTTTCATCCTTTGATGCATGGGCTACATTTCAGAGTCACTAAACCCAGTCTTAAAGAACCACACTGACATTATCGTATGGATCTGCAATTAACAGGCTCGAAGGAAACATTATTTCTGATTATAGCAGGACAAACTATCCATAGAACAACATTATCAAAAACAACATAACCCCACTTTTCTCTTTTTTCCCCTCTTGTCTTTCCCTTTTCCCCTCCCCCTCCCACCCACACCCACTCTCCTTCTCTCCAAGTACTTCTGTGCTAGGACACTCTTAACTAAAGAACATTAGGTAATTATGCAACCCAAAACTTTGAGTACTGCAATCACAATTAATCTTGAGAGATCAACATCACAGCAAGATTACTTGAAATGAGATGAGAAGCTCTTAAGTTTAGTGTCATCATAGTATTGATCTTATTAAAACATTTGTCTTCCTATTGCTGTTCTACTGCAAGTAGACTCATCTTTTAAAACCTGTCATGGGTACTTACAGATTGCACTGCAGCTGACTGAAAGCATTTCACCTAAACCATTATGAGAGTTGGAAGTTGCAGCTGTTACTACTTCTCAGAGTCAGACAGAGTTTAGAGACAGAAAGGACCACCAGATTATCTAGTCTGACCTCCTGTATGTCACAGGCCAAAACTACCACCCAACACCTGCACACTAAACCCAGCAACCAAATTAGACCAAAGTATTACAGCCCACAGGAGACGTATGTGCCACAGTAGAGAATAAGAGGGACTGAGGTGCATGAGTGTCCAACACCCTCCCTCTGTAATGGAAGAGAAATAGTTAAGTGAGATACACCCAGATAATCCTGGTAAGAGACCAGCACCCACACACTGCAGAGGAAGAAAAAACAACAAGGTCATTGCCCATCTGACCCCAAGGTCATTGCCCATCTGATGGCACTTGGTTAGATCCCAAGCATATGAGCAGCTAGCCAAGCACCAGAGACAGAGAGAGAGAATGCTCAGTGCTACCTTATAGCACTGGCCCTCCCAGTCCAATGTCCTTTCTCCAGCCTTGGCCACCCCTGATGCTTCAGAAGGAGATGAAGCCACACTAATCCCTCCCAGAATACCGGCGGAGGACCTCTTCCGGGGCTCCACAGATGGGTAGCTGAAACCCTGAAGCATGAGCTTTTAGGAACATCATACCTAATAATTAGGGCAGAATCAGAGCTCTAGGAGCTGTCACTGACAGGTTACATATATTAAATGTACAACATCAGAACAGTTCCCTAAAACTTTTGTTATTACTATAGTCATTGGGATTAGCAAAACAAAACATGCAAGATGAAGAGCTAGTGAAAGGAGCAGATTAAAATAAGACCAGTGGCCTAACTAATGCACATGGGATATTTACTCAGATTGGTCACTAAGGCTATATTTGTATTTTTATAAGACTATTGAAATGTCCCCTTCCCCCAAATAGTTTAAGAGATGGACTTGGATATTATTCCAGAGTGAGTTACATTAAAAAGGAATACTCCAAGTTGTGGTACTGATACTAAACTGTCTCCTGTCCCTATTATTAAACCTATTAGGGTGACTAGGTGTCTGGTTTTCGACTGGAACACCTGGTTGAAAAGTGACCCTGGCTGATCCGGTCAGCACCACCAACCAGGCCATTAAAAGTCTGGTCAGCAGTGCTGCGGAGCTAAGGTAGGCTAGTCCCTACCTGTCCTGGCTCTGCACTGTGCCCCGGAAGCGGCCAGCAGGTCCGGCTCCTAGGTGGGGGGGTGGAGGAGGGGTGTCATGGGGCTCCGTGCACTGCCTCCACCCCGAGCACTGGCTCCGCACTCCCATTGGCCATGAACCACGGCCAATGGGAGCTGTGGGGGCGGTGCCTGTGGGGGAGCTGTGATGCTGACTGGGAGCCGCCTGAGGTAAGCCTGCGCCCCAACCCCAAGCCCCAACCTCTGCTCCAGCCTCAGCCCTGTCCTCCCCCCAAGCCCAGAGCCCCCTCCTGCACACCAAACCCCTCATCCCTAGCTCCACCCCAGATCCTGCACCCCCAGACAGAACCCTCACCCCCCACTGCACCACAACCCCCTTCCCCAGCCCAGAGTCCCCTCCCACACACTGAACCCCTCTGCCCCATCCCCTAGCCTGGAGCCCCCTCTTGCACACCAAACCCCTCATCCTTGGCCCCCACTCCCAGTTAGAGCCCTCATCTGCTCCCTCACCCCAACCCCTTGCCCCAGCCCAGTGAAAGTGAGTGAGGGTGGGGGAGAGTGAGCCACTGAGGGAGGGGGAATGTAGTGGGGGGGCAGGGCCTCAGGGAAGGGGTGGAGCAGGGGGTGTGGCCTAAAGGGAAGGAGCAGCGCTAGGGTGCTTTGTTTTGTCTGATTAGAAAGTTGGCAACCCTGTTCTAGATAGGACTGCACAAACAGGCTCATAGTGTAGGGCCAAATGCCACAGGACTTGGGATGTGAAAGGGCCCTTCATAGAGGTAAAGTATGATGCCATGAGCCCCCACAGGGCTCCCTCCCTGTGCGTTGAGAATCAGAGCTTCCAACCTGACTGTGCACAGCAGCTCTTGGGAGTACATGGGGCATGGCTGAGAGATCTGTCACTATGCAGATCCTCCGGTATTTCTACCCCAGTTTGTGTGTTCACGGGCCATTGCAGCCCTGAAACTGGAGGAGCAGTGGCAGAGCAACTCCTCTACAAATGTACTTTGCTTATCCTGTCACTCTGTTTATTTAACCTGTGTAGCCTGGGGACATGTGCCTATACGGAGCCAGGTCAGGCCGGAGACTGATAGGGGAGCACAATTTTTAAGGTGTTTGATCCATAACAATGCAACTGATTTAATTGTTGTGGGATGAAAAAAGTGATAATATTGTGAAAAGAGGGTCCTCTGCAAAAGTCTAAGTTTATATTGACCAGTGATCTGAAAATAGTACCATTCACCCTGCCTTATATAAACAAACAGCACTGGCCAAGGAATGGGCCATTGGCAGATCTGGCATGTAAGAGTTCATGTACCCCACAAGCAACTAAAATTTGCAATTCTGTCTATTTGGTACATACCATTCTCGTCCTGTTATTATGCAGCACCACACGACCACCACCACTCTACAACTCAATTTTTTAAATAGGAGATTAATTTATAGTTACGGAAACTTACCATTCCATTTCTACAAAGACGGTCTAATTCATTATTCCCTGTAGTGGAGAAGGGCGCTCAAAGTTGTAATAGGTTTTTGGGTTTTTTTGAGGGTCAGCATGATAGCTGCCCTTATCTTCTATTTGCCTCCCACCTATGTACAGTTTTACCATACACGAATCTTCTGTGAATTAGTTAATGGGACTGACCTTCTCACAGAAGCTCATTATAGCACAGTGACTTTTGGTTTGTTTGATAAATTTCCCAATGTTTCTAGCCACAGGTAGGAACATGCAGTCCCTTAGGAAGATAATTGCACATACTTATTGTGATGAAAGTTGCCCAGTTACTATGTGACAGTACACAGAATTAATTCCATTCTTGAACATGAGAAAACCAGAATCAAGGACAGGGAGCTAAGTTCTTCTCAGTTACATCTCTGCAACCTGATTGGAGTGGTGGAGGCGGGGTTGAAATCAGTCTTACCAATATAATTGGAAGTGGGAATGGGCCCATTTATAATAGTGCCAAGGTGTACTATAACTGAAAGAATATTTTCACCTACAGTGTGTTGTCACATAGCAAAGTGCTAATACAGTGTATTTTGTGCTTTGGAACTGATGAAGCAAGCATCTGATTTAAAAAGGTAACAAACTTTTCATGTTTTGTCTTCACAGATTAGTCCAAAAACACTTGTTTGGCAGAAAAATCCCAAGCCTGCAGGAAGTACCACAGGGCCTGCTGTAGTCACACAACAAAGTAAAGAGAAAAAACAGAATATGGCAACATCAAGCCACATGCAGTTTGAGGTCTTCTGTTCCAGAGGAATCTCAACTCATTTTGTGGTCAGCTTTCCAGGCATTTGTTCCCAGACAGTTACTCTTAGTTGGAGAAGCATGTACAATAGGTATATATATATATATATATATATATAGTCTTGACAGGGGTCCAAGGTGAAAAATATTATTTTAAGAAGACACGCTGTATGCTGTACAAATAGGAAGAGCATGGGGGCAGCGTGTGCTATTTGGGAGTATATGTGCATGACAGAAATGGAATCCACTTGCAGTTTGCATTATATCTGTGTATAGACTAGATCATGATTTGGAACTCGGTAGTGAAGTAACTTGTTCTAGCTTAAATAATTCCACAAGGGCCACAAAAATCCTTTGAGGTAACATTAGTTTTCCTTCTGACTCACCCAAAAGGAATGCATGACATCAGTTTATGGTGTTGCTTAGACTGAATGTGGAATTTTAAAAAAGTTTAAAAATATTTGTGCTGGAGTTACATGTGCAAATTCCATTTACAAATTGGAGTCCACCTTATACCCTGATATCCCAGGTCCCCCCATTAATGTGGAATCCTAATTAACTTCTGCGTACCTAACAAGGGGTCCAAGTACTCAAGTCTCAGGCTATCAAACATCCTACAGAAGGATGGTGAGTGGTCATAAAAGAGTGGATGCATAAACACTCATTTAGACATGGGATTATCTCTCATACTATTTGGGAACATTTACATAATTAAAAACAAGGAAGTAATACAGCAAAGAATTGTGGAGATGAAGGAAGAAGGAGACACACATCAGGGCCCTAATTAAGCCCTGGGTGATCGCTACTTCCCACCACCCAACACAGATGTAATGAGGTTGAGTGGTGCCCGTACAAGAGAAATTAAAACTACTAATTATTCCTCAACAAAAAGGTTTTTATTGATTTTCGGCTGTAAAGGCAATACAGACAAAATAAGAAAAGAAAGATTAAAGACCAGCACTGAATAAGGATTAATATAAATGGCAAATTATACTGAAGACAAGCACAAGTACATGCAAAGCTACTATTCATCAAGGAGCTAATGAACGACAACCTCACATACACTCGCACTGGCAAATTAGGACAAGCACAAGCACATGTAAAGCTATCACACAACAGTCACTTACCATTGGTTTTGCACTACAGTATCGATACAACTAAGATCAAATCAGCTCGAACAACCAGACTTTTTTACTCCATAATCTTACCCTGCATTTGCCCAAAAATACATTATCCTTCAGTCGGTCATTTTTCTGCACTGGCGAGTTACAGACAGTCGAGAAGTGCGCGTCCCTTTGGTTCAGGGGCTGTGGGTCAGGTTTTTCCGATACCACCTCACACACACTAGTTCTGTGCCTTCATATTTTTTATCTGATCTGTCAGCCATGTTTTAAAACAGACCAACCAATCAGGGTGGACCACATTGTTAATGTGGTTAGTGTGATCGCCTTAATCTTATAATTGATGCATACTTATCTCCTTGTAGCCAATGTCAGTTAATCATATAAGTTAGGCTTATTTATCTCCTGTAGCCAATTGGGTCTTAAATGTGGTTAACATGGGTTTGATAAGTACATAGGAGTCAACACAAAGTGTTATCTGGTTGCAGCAAATCCTGACCACAAGTTTCAGTTTAATTCTGCAAAGCTTGTTTTCTTGAAGCATCCAGAAGTTTGAGACCTAACATTGCTAAAATCCTTGTACAATACTAGCTTGACAATACTCTTGCTCAATTAATCACAAGAATAAATGGCAGTAATGGATGGATGGCCCTATTACCCAACCATCATTTGTTCCTTATCTCCCTGGCAATCTGCAGAACTCATTTGCTGTGTCACAAGATACAATTCTGAGTGCATAAATCATATACTGGAGTAAGATTTAAGGTGGTTACTAATTAGAATAAAGAGTGGTATTGTCTTGTGCTTAGACCCAAGAAATGCCATAATCTCAGGAGCATCTTGGTGAAGTTTTGCAGAGTGCTACAACCTAGAACCACTCCATTAAGTTCTCTGCAGCAGTTAGCTCCTTTCTTCCCTCAGTATTCTCCCGCCCATATGCTTCCTCCATAATCTGCACTTCAGCTCCTCCATCCACTCTGCACTTCACTCCTCTGTGCTTTATTTTATTCTCTCTTTCACACAGATGCCCCTAGGGTTGCCAACTTTCTAATAGCAGAAAACCGAACACCCTTGCCCTGCCCCACCCCACTCACTCCATCCCCCTCTCTCCATCACTCATTCTCCCCCACCCTCTCACACTTGCTCATTTTCACTGGGCTGGGGCAGCGGGTTGGGGTACGGAAGGGGGTGAGGACTCTGGCTGGGGGGCTGCGGGATCTGGAGTGGGGCTGGGTATGATGTGTTTGGGGTGCAGGAGGTGTGTGGTCTCCAGGTGGGAGTGAGGGGTGTGAGAGGCACTTACCTCAGGCAGCTTCTGGGAAGGGGTAACATGTCTCTCTGGCTCCTAGGCAGAGGGGTGACCAGGGGGCTCTCTTTGCTGCCACGGCCCACAGGTGCTGTTCCCACAGTTCCCAGCCAATGGGAGCTGTGGAGCTGATGCTCAGGGCAGGGGCTGCGCACAGAGCCCCCATAGCCACCCCCAAGCCTGAGGGACATGCCAGCTGCTTCCTGGGAGCCGCACGGAGCCAAGCAGGGAGCCTGCCAGCCCCACTGTGCCACCAACCAGACTTTTAACAGCCCGGTCAGTACTGCCCAGGTCTTTTTTCAACAGGTATTCTGGTCAAAAACCGGACACCTGGCAACCCTATCAGGTTAGATAATATTTGATCCAGCCCTAAGCAAGTCTTTGAGGACGTGCCTTTGGGCAAACACCCAATCTCACGTCTTACTGGACCATTATCTGGGTAATATATTTGGCTGTTTTCCTCTGTGGGTCATGTATTTCATCCCAAGCTCCTCTTAATTTAAAATAGGTTTAAAATGGATTGATAGAGCTGGTTTTGTGTTCTTTAGTTATACAGATTGACTCTGTTCAAAAGAGAAGTCTCTCCATGAGTAACTTTTCCATCTCTGTTATAAATACCAGAGTTCTTCACAGTCACTGGTTTCCGCACAGAGACCAGTTCTTGTAATACATAGTGAGAAATTCCTGTGGTGGTGTCTTAAAGTGCCAGCACATGCAAATAGCTGTGTACATATTTTACTGTTTCCATTTTCAGAATAATTTAATGCTTTCCAGAAAATATTTAAAAGAGGGGGAAAAAACCTTAGTGATTGCTAATTATAAAACTAAGATGACCAGTTGTAGCAATTAATCTGCACTAGGATCATTGGACCCAAAGGTCTAAAGAAAAGACAGATGTTTTAAAACCTGTGCAGTAGAGAGATTCTGCCTTCGACTGTGATAATTTTGACAATTTTACTTCATGTGCTATAGTTTGTGCTAGAATGTAATTTGAGGTAAAAGTCTGCTTTTTTCATGAAAAAATCTTGAAAAGGAACAAATAGCTTGCAAAAGCTAGGAAGATAAAAGGCATAGTTAAGTAAAAAATTAATGAGTTTTACACTCTGTAGACCTTAAGCCCAGGCTACCACAGAAAGGCCATTAGAGTATACGATAAACTAGTAATGCACATAAGGATAAAAAATTCTATCCTTTTGTTTCCAGGAGTGAAGTTCTGGAACAGCCTTCCAAGGGGAGCAGTGGGGGCAAAAGACATGTCTGGCTTCAAGACTAAAATTGATAAGTTTATGGAGGGGAAGGTATGATGGGATAGCCTAATTCTGGCAATTAATTGATCTTTGACTATTAGCAGTAAATATGCCCAATGGCCTGTGATGAGATGTTAGATGTGGTGGGTTCTGAGTTACTACAGAGAATTCTTCCCTGGGTGTCTGGCTGGTGAGTCTTGCCCACATGCTCACGGTATAGCTGATCGCCATATTTGGGGTCAGGAAGGAATTTTCCTCCAGGGCAGATTAGCAGAGGCCCTGGGGGTTTTTCGCCTTCCTCTGCAGCGTGGGGCACGGGTCACTTGCTGGAGGATTCTCTGCACGTTGAAGTCTTTAAACCATGATTTGAGGACTTCAATAGCTCAGACATAGCTTAGGGGTTTGTTACAGGAGTAGAGATGAGATTTTGTGGCCTGCGTTGTGCATGAGGTCAGACTAGATGATCATAATGGTCCCTTCTGACCTTAAAGTCTATGATTCCATACTGATGATAGGAGATGTGACTGGACCTAAAAAGAATTACAAAGCTTTTAAAATTGGTGTGGAAAGTCATTATATATGGGGTTTCATAACTCTGTATTTAGAATTCTTCATTTCAGTACCATATATGTTTATTGGGCCCAAGTGAAGTCAATGGAGCCACACGCATTTACATCAGCTGAGGATCTGGCCCTTATCAACTGTAATGAGCAACTCCATCACCCATTTTCAGGAAGCAAACGTGATAGGAAGATCAAGAATAAACAAACCAGTTATGGGAAAGTAAGCCAACTAAGCCACACAAGGACTGGAGAAGTACACAGTCAATCAAAGGAAGTGAAAGGTCAGATAACTATGCAGTACCCAAGTGGAATTTTACCATTTTTTCCCTCCTCAACTTTCCAAAAACTTCATTTGGGAGCAGCTTAGACGATTTTAGACCCAAAGGAAAGTACTGTGGTAAATGCTTCAAAATAGGGTCTTATTTAGTGAACCTTCTCAGCTCTAACTGAAGGGTTACAAGAATGTTATGATATCTCTGAACTATTAGAAGAGAAGTCAGTAAGCGTCCAGCTTCAAACTGTAATTGCACCATTATCCATTCTTATGTGAAAAGAAAATAGAAATGCTACTGCACAAAAATATGAGAAGTCAGACAGTGCACACCGCAAGGTGTTTCAATATTGTAAGCCAGTATCTTCCATTTTTCATGTGAATTTATGGTCTTGACTATGCTCCCTTGTGCTGATTAGGTAAAAAAAGCAAATGGGAGTCTGAAAAAATAAAGGGGGTTACTATGTTCAGAAATCTTTATTACATTAACTTACTAATGCAGATCCTACTATTGGGACCACCAAATGTATCATGAACATTGATATTTGATATTATGGAATGCTGTTTAGATATCAATACAAGAAAGGGTAATAAGGTACTGAACTGTGTACAAGTTGTATTAATCACTTGTCCTTAACTTGCCAAGTGGAGTAATACAACGTAATGTTTTACTGTGAAACTGTACATGATTCTATTTCCTTTCTCCTACATTCAAATAGATTGTTTTAAATAAAAAACGTATGGTCAGAAAATGTATAGGGATTCTAAGTATGTTGCCTCAGAACAATATATTATAAGAATCTCCCAGCTAAAATTAACCTAGAAAAATAAGAATCCCTAAAAACTGCCTCCCTAACTGCCCTCCATCACCCAGCTTCTCCTTATAAGCTACATATAAATAACTAGGAAACTTTAACAATGGGCTCAATCCAAAGTCCTTCAAAGTCATTTGCAACATAAAATATTGCCCATGGAATTTGATGTCTTAGGATATTATTGAGGCAGGTCAATTGGCAAATTTATGGTGCAGTTCTACTCTGAAAAGTAACTGTGTAGGAGTGGCATTATAGGATCTTACTCTTATTGTGTCTTAATTGCTACTTCATTGTCAAGTTTGCTCAGTATCTATTTATAATGCCTATCATCTTATTATCTTACCACTGAATTTACATAGAAGCAGATAGTTTTTCTAACTGCTAATCTTACTAACCCATTGTAGGTGTCACAGTCAAACTCTGTTCTTTTGGGATTATACATCACCACCAGCAATGAACATTCTGCAAATTGAATTTGTTTAATTTCGTTGATGATACATGAGCCAGAATAGAATCTGGATCACTCTCCCTTAGCTGTGCTGCCTCTTCAGGGACCAAAAACGTGATGGCAGCTATCCAGTTTTGTACCTGATCCCTCAGGCAAAACACCCATGGCCTTTAATGGGAGTTGTCAAGGTTCCTCCCCCACTCTGAACTCTAGGGTACAGATGTGGGGACCTGCATGAAAAACCTCCTAAGCTTATCTTTACCAGCTTAGGTCAAAACTTCCCCAAGGTACAAAATATTCCACCCGTTGTCCTTGGACTCGCCGCTACCACCACCAAACTAATACTGGTTACTGGGGAAGAGCTGTTTGGACGCGTCCTTCCCCCCAAAATACTTCCCAAAACCTTGCACCCCACTTCCTGGACAAGGTTTGGTAAAAAGCCTCACCAATTTGCCTAGGTGACTACAGACCCAGACCCTTGGATCTTAAGAACAATGAACAATCCTCCCAACACTTGCACCCCCCCTTTCCTGGGAAATGTTGGATAAAAAGCCTCACCAATTTGCATAGGTGACCACAGACCCAAATCCTTGGATCTGAGAACAATGAAAAGCATTCAGTTTTCTTACAAGAAGACTTTTAATAAAAATAGAAGTAAATAGAAATAAAGAAATCCCCCCTGTAAAATCAGGATGGTAGATATCTTGCAGGGTAATTAGATTCAAAAAAATAGAGAACCCCTCTAGGCAAAACCTTAAGTTACAAAAAAGATACACAGACAGAAATAGTTATTCTATTCAGCACAATTCTTTTCTCAGCCATTTAAAGAAATCATAATCTAACACATACCTAGCTAGATTACTTACTAAAAGTTCTAAGACTCCATTCCTGGTCTATCCCCGGTAAAGACCAGCATATAGACAGACTATAAACAGACACACAGACCCTTTGTTTCTCTCCCTCCTCCCAGCTTTTGAAATTATCTTGTCTCCTCATTGGTCATTTTGGTCAGGTGCCAGCGAGGTTACCTTTAGCTTCTTAACCCTTTACAGGTGAGAGGAGCTTTCCCCTGGCCAGGAAGGATTTCAAAGGGGTTTACCCTTCCCTTTATATTTATGACAGGAGTTCTACATGCATAACAACTGTAGGAATGGGTTCCAATTAGAGGCCTGATCCTGCAACATCTATTCACATGAGATAACCTTATTCAAACACAGGGTATGTCAACACTTGGAGCTGCAGGTGTGATTCCCAGTTTGAGGAGACGTAATTGCACTAGTATTAGCATGCTAAAAATAGAATGTAGTCACCAGCAGTGTGAGCTGTGGGACAGGCTGGCTGCCCTGAGTAAATGCTTAGGATCTTAGATTGTAGAGATGTTTGTAGAAGATTAAAAGTGAGAGATGCTTCCTCATAAGGGACAGTATTGTGAACAGAGAAATTTGGAGAGATGCTGCGGAGGCGGGGGTTGGGAACACCGCATGGCTGGGTACAGCAATTCATGGAAATAGCTCTCCAGTTTGTTTTATTCCTTTCTCATTCACTACTTTGTAATTTAATGAACCCCAAGGTCGTTACAAGATGGGTCCATCCTTGGCACAACTAGCTCATCCAATAGTTACATTCTATTTTTAGCATGCTAGCTTGATGAGAGGTAGTGTGAAGGAGGCCCAAACCACAAATATATGCATTAACCGCAGTGATATTTGGGTTTCTGATAATCTTTTTGTTATGCAAACAAGAGAGTTTTGTGAAGAAGTTCTCCAGGTGAAGGAGGAGGGACTATGTGACCCTTCGGATGAGTTTCTTGTGTGTTTGCTGCTTGACTGTAATATATGGTGTGGTCCATTTGAGGGGCCATGTGCTGAGCCCCATGGCCTGCTAGGCAAGGCTGATAGCTTAATGAGGCTTTGATCCCTAATCCCATTAGGGTCCATTAACCAGGGAGTGGGGCTATTCAGGAAGACAGGGATTTAAAAAGCTAGCTCCTAAGCTGCAAACAGAGTTTTTCCAAGAGAGTTTAGAGGGGCAGCGTGTGAGATAGATACATCTAACATTCTCTAAATTTAGGCCAATACCCCCCACCATCCCAAAAAAAACCCTACAAAACCCCAAAAGGTGCAGGGAAAAAAGAATGCAGGCAGAAGACCTGCGGCAGAGAGAGGGCTATCTAGTTTATTGCACTGAATGCAACATATGATTACCTGCCTTGTGGACAGGTGGCATGTGTGTATTTGGTGCAAGAAGCTCATGGCCCTGTGTGACCGGGATCCCAGGGGAGCATAACTGAGATTACTCAATTAGGCTGAACTGCAAAGAATGAGGCAGACCTGGTAGACATTCCAATACTTAGATTTTACCAAATCAGTGCAAAACAGCTTCTACAATACCTTACTGGTTCCCCAGAAGCCAACAACACAGTTTCCTTAAAGTAATCCAGCCTTAGGCCTCCACCCAGGCACCCAAGTCAAATATGATGAGGATTACTGAAAATCTTATTCATCATACAAAAAGTTCTACCAATCCCAAAGGATTGGACACATCACCTCCCAGGTTAATGAATATTCCAAAGATTTTACCCAAATACACGTGTAATGCCAACAGACCCCAGGTGTCAGCAGGCAGGATCAAACCTGGGACCTCAGTGCATGGCTATTAGCTAAGGCTGTAGAGCAGCAGACTCATTTTATCTCTTTCTCTAAGTGGTGTCGGTGCCACTAGATGGGACAGAACACCACACCTAGTAGGTGTGCGGGTTACACAAGCTTATAGCTTAGTAACTAAACTAACATTTATTAAAAAAGAAAAGAGTGTATTGGTTAAAAGATCAATATACATAGAAACATGAGTACAGTTCTGAGATCAGATTCATAATAGAGATGGTGAGCTTTGTAGTTCCAAAGAGTTCTTTCAGAATTAGTCCATAGGTTATAGTCCAATGTTCATATTCAGGGTGATCCAGATTAGGACTGGAGATCTCAAACTAATGATTTAAGCTTCCCCTGCATGAAGCATAAAGGAGATCTGAGATAAAAAGGATCAGGACCCAAGGGGTTTTTATACGGTTCCAGACCTTCTCTTGACAGGTCGGAATCCTTAGGCAACAATAGGCAATTATGGAGACTTTGAAGTAGACCTATTTCCTAAGCATTGCTGGTAATTAGCTATGCAGATTAGCATAATGCAATTGCCCATTTTCTATCATTCATCATTTTCTATACATTTCAAAGAGTTAATACAGTGATATCATTATGTTTACAGTTCATGTAAATGTTAAGATGTCCGTTTGATCTTTGAATTACCAGAATAGTATAGTTAGAGACTGTTTGATTACATTGTTAACCTTTAACAATATATATGTAAACACACAAAAACACAAACATTATCTACCTATATGTCGAATCTGGGTCAATTAGCCTTCAAGCTGCTTAACCCTTTCTGGCCATGCATCACACTTGGTAGAAGATTCGTTGCAATTTTATAACAGTGGTAGCAGAAATGATTAATGGGGATAATAATAAAGCTATTAATGGGGATTTTCTATATCCCAGTAAAGAGGAGAGGATAGAAGTTGATGAAGTACAGGTAGGAACTGAAGATAAAAAGTCAAATGAAAGAGTATCCCATTCAATTACATCACATGAAGGCAGACAACAAAAAGTAACAAATTTTACAAGTGCTTGTATACAAATGCTAAAATTCTAAATACTAAGGTGGGTGACCTTGAGAGTCTGGTATTAAAAAGAGGATATTAGTTAATAGGCATCCCTGAAAGTTGGTGGAATGATGATAAGCAATAGGACATGGTAATACCAGGGTACAAAATATATAGGAATGTGTAGCGAGGCGGAGTGGCCTCCCTCTGAGGCTGACAGAGAGGAACCACTCCCTGCCCTCTGGTGGGTGGAGCCAGGCTGGATCCACCCCTCGTGTTGGAAGTGGATGGGGCAGAACAGGAAGTATAAGAGGCGGGTCCTCCAGGTCAGTTGGGGCAGAGCCAGGGAAGGAGTTGGAAGCCTCTGCCTTGCTGCTGAGCTCTGGGCCAGGGACCAAGTGGTGCCAATCACTAGCCCTGGAGAAGGATCCTGAGGGAGGGGAACTGCAGAGGCCGCCATCTGTTGAATACCCCAAAGAGCTGCTGGGGACTGCTGAGGAGACTGAGGACCCATGAGCAATGGAGCCCTATGAAAAGGTATGGGGTAAGAGGTAGCCCAGGGAAACCGGACAATAGTCTGGTTGTGTTGTTGGAACCAGAGTCAGTGTGTTTCAGGAGGATCCCTGCTGACCCAGTGGCAGGACCACTGGTAGGGCCCTGGGACCCAGTGGAGGAGGGTGAACCCAAGGGTGGGTTGGATGAGCCTGGTTGGATTTGCTATCTGCCCAGCCAGGGAGCTGGGCTAAAGACTGCCAATTGCCCTGCCCTGTCCTGCCATAAGGGGCCAAGGCCCCAAGACTTTTTCCTGATGCTTACCCTGTCAATTGGCTATCAGCCGCTAGGTGACTTAGTGAGGCAGAGTGGCCTCCCTCCAAGGCTGACAGGGAGGAACCACTCTAAACCACTACAGAATGATAGAGTAGATAGTGCCACTCCCGCACCAGCATGATGTGAAAGAAAACATAGAGTCAAATATAGTAACAATTTTAGATGAATCAAACTATACCATAGAATCTTTATGGGTAGAAATTTCATCCTTGAATAATAAGAAGATAGCAGTACGAATATACTACTGGCCACCTGACCAGGCTGGTGGTGAGGATTGTGAAATGCTCAGGGAGATTAGAGAGGCTCTAAAAATACAAAATTCAATACCACCGGGAGATTTCAACTGTCCACATACTGAATGGGTACATGTCACCTCAGGATGGGATACAGGAATAAAGTTTCTAGACACGATTAATGATTGCTTCTTGGAGCAGCTAGTCTTGGAACCCACAAAGGGAGAGGCAATTCTTGATTTAGACCTAAATGGAGCACAGGATCTGGTCCAAGAGGTAAATGTAACTGAACCACTCAGTAATAGCAACCATAATGCAATTAAGTTTAACATCCTTGTGTGTGGGGAAATAATCAAAGACACCCACCACAGTGGCATTTAACTTCAAAAAGGGAAACTACAAAAAAATCAGGAAGCTAGTTAAAGGAAAATTAAAAGGAACAGTCACAAGAGTGAAATGCCTGCAAGTTGCATGGAAACTTATTAAAAATACCATTTTAGAGACTCAAATTAAATGTATACCCCCAAATTAAAAAGAATAGAGGACCAAAAAGCACCATTATGGCTAAATAGAGTAAAAGAGGCAGTTAGAGGCAAAAGGGCATCCTTTAAAAATTGGAAGTCCAATCCTATTGAGGAAAATAGGAGCATGAACTCTTGTAAGACAAATGTAAAAGTATAATTAGGCAGGCCAGAAAAGAATTCCAAGCAAAAGATTCAAAAACTAACAGCCAAAAACAACAAAACACCCCCCCACCATCAGAAGCAGGAAATCTGCCAAACAATTAATCTGGCTGCTGAATGACCAAGGTACTCAACTAGTACTCAGGGAAGACAAGGTCACTGCAGAGAAGCTAAATGAATTCTATGCATCCATCTTCACTGCAGCAGATTGATGGCGATGCCCATGCTGGAGCCATTCTTTTTAGGTGACAAATCTGAGAACTGTCCCAGACTGAGGTGTCAATAGAGGAGGGTTTGGAACAAATTGATAAACTAAAACAGTCATAAGTCATCACAACTAGAGAATATTCACCCAGGAGTTCTGAAGGAACCCAAATATGAAATTGCAGAACTAACAACTGGGATATGTAACCTATCACTTAAGTAAAGTTCTGTACCAGATGACTGGAGGATAGTGAATGTGACACCAATTTTTTTTTTTAAATACTTGAGAGAAAATCCTGGCAGTTACTGGCCAGTAAGCCTAACTTCGGTACCAGGCAAATTGGTTGAAACAGTAGTAAAGAACAGAATTATCTGACACACAGATTAACCCAATTTGTTGGGGCAGAGTCAACATGACTTTTGTAAAGGGAAATCGTGTCTCACCAATCCTTAGAATTCTTTGAGGGGGTTAAACATGGGGACAACGGTGATCCAGTGGATATAGTGTACTTTGAATTTAAGAAAGCCTGGGACAAGGTCCCTCACCAAAGGCTCTTAAGCAAAGTAAGCAGTCATGGGATAAGATGGAAGGTCCTTTCTTGGATCAGCAACTGGTTAAAAGACAGGAAAAAGGGTAGGAATAAATGGTTGGTTTTCAGTCAGGAGAGAGGTAAATAGCTCTGTCCCCCAGGGATCTGTACTGGGATCTGTGTTGTTCAACATGTTCATAAATGACCTGGAAATGGGGGAGAAAGCTGTGAGGCTGCAAAGTTTGCAGTTGATCTAAAGTGACTCCAGCTAGTTAAGTCCAAAGCAGACTACAAAGAGTTACCGAGGGATCTCACAAAACTGGGTGACTAGGCATCAAAATGGCAGATGAAATTCAATGTTGATAAATGCAAAGTAATGCATATTGGGAAAACAATCCCAACTACACATACAAAATGATGGGCCCTAAATTAGCTGTTATCGCTAAAGAAAGATCACGGAGTCATCTTGGATAGTTCTCTGAAAACATCAGCTCAATGTGAGCGGCAGTCAAAAAAGCTAACAATGTTTGGGACCATTAAGAAAGAGATAGATAAGACAGTAGATAGCACAAGCCACTATATATACCATGGTATGCCCACACCTTGAATACTGCAGGTAGTTCTGCTCACCCCCTCTAACAAAATGTGGGTATGTATATATATTAGAAATGGGAAAGGTACAGAGAAGGGCAACAAACTGATTAGGGGTATGGAACAGCTTCCATATGAGCAAAGATTAAAAAGACAGACTGTTCAGCTTGGAAAAGAAATGACAGATCTATAAAATCATGAATAATACAGAGGATGTGAATAAGAAAGTTTTATTTACCCCTTAACATAACACAAGAACCAGGGGTCACCCAATGAATTAATAGGCAGCAAGTTTAAAAACAAACAAAAGAAGTACCTAACACAATTCACAGTTATTTTTTTGGAACTTATTGCCAGGGAATGTTAAAGGCCAAAACTATAAATGGATTCAAAAAAAGATTTGGATGAGTTTGTGGAGGATAGGTCCAATCAATGGTTATTAGTCAAGATGGTCAGGGATGTAACACCCTACTGTGGGTGTCCCTAAGCGTCTGACTGCCAGAAACTGGGACTGGATGATAAACCCATTATCACTTGATAATGTCCCTGTTCTGTTCATTCTCTTTGAAGCATCTGGTATTGGCCCCTGTTGGAAGATGGGATACTGGGCTAGATAGACCAGTGGTTCTCAACCTTTCCAGACTACTGGACTCCTTGAGGAGTCTGATTTGTTTTGTGTACCCCCAAGTTTCACCTCACTTAAAAACCTACTTGCTTACAAAATCATACATAAAAATGCAAAAGTGTGATTGCACACTAACTGAAAAATTGCCTAAATTTTCATTTTTACCCTATAATTATAAAATCAATTGGAATATAAATATTGTACTTACATTTCAGTGTATAGTGTGTAAAGCAGCATCAACAAGTCATTGTCTGTATGAAATTTTAGTTGGTACTGACTTTGCTAGTGTTTTTTTTATGTAGCCTGTTGTAAAACTAGGCAAGTATCTAGATGAGTTGATGTACACCCTGCAGGACCTCTGAGTACCCTCAGGGGTACTTGTACCCCTGGTTGAGAACGACTGGTCTGACCCACTATGTATGTTTTTATGATCTAAAGGATCTTCCATGTCCTCCCAGTCACTCAGGTCAGTAATCTGGGTGTCATCTTCAAGTCAGCCCTCTCACTTTATTCACATACTCCGCCCATGTCTAAGTCTTGTTGCTTCTATTTACATAATATTGTGAAAAACATTGGGTTTTTTTCTGTCTGTCTTGATTGCCCAGCCTCTTGTTCAAGCCCTCATCATCTCATGCCTCTGTTACTATAATCCATTTCTCTCTAGCCTTGATACTAACCCATTGCTCCCCTCAGTCCATTGAAAGCACTGCTGCTAGGATCATCTTCCTAGGCCACTACTCTGACCATGACTTCCCCCCACCCATTTTTTTTTTAAACACACACACTTACTTCAGGTTTCAGAGTGGAAGCAGTGTTAATCTGTATCAGCAAAAACAATGGGGAGTCCTTGTGGCACCTTAGAGACTAACACATTTATTTGGGCATAAGCTTTCGTGATCTAGAACCCACTTCATCAGATGCATGGAGTGGAAAATACAGTAGCAGGTATAAATACAGAGCACATGAAAAGATGGGAGTTGCCTTACCAAGTGAGAGGTCAGTCTGTGAACAAGACAATTCAATAAACAGTAGGATATCAAGGGAGGAAAAATCACTTTTGTAGTGGTAATGAGAGTAGCCCATTTCAAACAGTTGACAAGAAGGTGTGAGTAACAGTAGGGGGAAATTAGTATGGGGGAAATTAGGTTTTGTAATGACCCAACCACTCCCAGTCTTTATTCAGGCCTAATTTGATGGTGTTCAGTTTGCAAATTAATTCTAGTTCTGCAGTTTCACATTGGAGTCTGTTTTTGAAGTTTTTTTGTTGAAGCATTGCCACTTTTAGGTCTGTTATTAAGTGACCAGGGAGATTGAAGTGTTCTCTGACTGGTTTTGGAATGTTATGATTCCTGATGTCAGATTTGTGTCCATTTATTTTTTTGCATAGAGACTGTCCGGTTTGGCCAATGTACCTGGCAGAGGGGCATTGCTGGCACATGATGGCATATATCCCATTGGTGACTTACTTCACTGGCTATCCTTCCTCCACCACAACACAAGTTTTTTCTGTCCTTGCCTTTAAGGCCCTTTGTGTTTAAAAAGATCCATCTAGCAGATCTACTTATCAAGCGGTCAACCCTCAGTCTCCCGCGTTTATTGCACTAATGATGTCAGCCTCGATTATTTTGCCTGTTTCATCTCCTTGCTTTCTCCCATGATGCCCCGGTCAACATTTGTAAAGACGCGATCTTCTTCTCTCTCAGGAGGGATTTATAAGCCTATCTGTGCCATGATGCCAGCAAATCACTTCTGTCTGGCACTCATTAGGCAAGTTATGATATTTCCTGCTAAGTTCTTGTTTTATTGCTATTTCATTCTCCCAGCCCACTCCCACCCAGCTTCTTTGTTTCATCCTTATGTAGTGTCCTGACTGTCATTTGGATCGTGAGGGCTCTGGTGCAGAGGCTGTCTGTTACATGTCTACACTGTGTCTTGCACAAAGGTTGTCCTGATCCTCAACTAGGTGCTTAGGTGCTACCATAACAAACAGTAAGATACATTAATGCTTGAAATAATAAGCCATATTTTTGCTAACTGTGTCAGAAGGGTAGATACTGTAAAATATTTTGTTAAATTAATCATGCCTACCAATGAAAGACCCAGACCACCATGAAAGCTGCATTTCTGCTACTATAAGACAAGATGTCACACTTCTTGGAATGGAGAGGGCACGCTCTTCTGTATTCAGAGGGTCCATCAATCTTTCCCACTGATATTTATTTTCTTTTATGTAACTGAATGAAACCACATAAATGGGGGCCACTCTTTTCAGTACCAGAGGATAAGTCTTTTAAAGTATAATATGGAAAACAAACCATCAAAGATTTTTTTTTCAGACCCTTGGAAAAAAAAGTCAAACTTATATGCATCCATTTCTATTGATTGACAAAACAGAAGTCCTCCTCCTGCATTTCTTATACATTGACTTCAACAAGGAGTTTTGCCACAATATGGAGTGCAGGATCTACTGATTTGATTTAATTAATAGACATTCCTATCCCTCTAATATCTGATCACCCAATGAATTAAGCCTCACAAGTCCCCTGGAGTAGGGAAGAATTATCCTCCATTTATAATGAGGAAACTGAGGCACGGAGAGATTAATAGATTTATCTGAGGTCACACAATATATCTACAGCAGAGCTGGAAACAGAATCCACTGCCATTCCTGCGCCGTAGAAAGGCTTCCTAAGAATGAGGACAGGAATCAATTGTTTGTTGTAAAAAGGGTCTGTTCTATTATGGACTAATTAATAATGGCAATATTGCCCCTTTAAAACCACCACATCATGTATTAGGTAAGATGGTTTGCTTTTAAAATTGCTCATCTCCAGTTACACTAAGAGCAAGATGACAAATTGGATTATTTTGCAAAAGCAGTTTTTTTTTAATTTACACCATAGCAATGTTCAGAAATTAAATATAGCAAGCAACATCTTAACACAGTGCTTTGTATACAAAGTGCTTTTAACACTTAATAAGGCTTATATTCCTAACCATCTGCTTCTTATACAGAACCTGAACAAGATGCTACCATAGTTGTTTAAAGAAATATCAGGGCTTCACAGCTTTCTTTGGTCTCACATGTAAACAAATTATTGAATGCACATCTCCCAATTTGATTAGCATGAATATAGTCTGCTTATGTTCAGGTTTCAGAGTAGCAGCTGTGTTAGTCTGTATCCACAAAAAGAAAAGGAGTACTTGTGGCACCTTAGAGATGAACAAATTTATTTGAGCATACGCTTTCAGGATGAAGTGAGCTGTAGCTCACAAAAGCTTATGCTCAAATAAATTTGTTCGTCTCTAAGGTGCCACAAGTCCTCCTTTTCTTTTTGCTTATGTTCAGTTAATCAGAGGGCATACTGAAACATAGTAAGTAAGCCATACACCAAAGAGTCTGATACTTAGAGTCCTGAGTCTTTTTTATGAAAGATAGTCCATTTATGTTCAGTTAATGAAAGACTGTACAGAATTGTCAATGTCATGTCATAAGGGTACAATCTGATACTTAAACTTCAGGGGACAAATTCATCTCTGTGTATGCTAATTCTACTTTGTCCCCCTCCACTGATGTCACAGATTTGGTCCTAAGTAATCAATGAGGACAAAATCCTTCCGATCAGGGAGGAAATTGAAAAGACCTAGCAAGAACACTACAGTTCTTCTACAAGAGGCCCAAGATGGTGGAAAAAGCCATAGAAAGCAGGGGCGGTGAGTTGCATGGGCCCGTGGTGCCCGGGCTTCAGCAATATTCAGGGCCTAGGGGCCCAGCTCCACCAATGTTTGGGGCTGGGTCTCTCCCCCGGCTCCGCCTGCCACCACCACGTACCTCACAAAAGTGTCCCACTTGCCTCCCCCACACATCTCCTGTGGCCACGCTCCACGCTTACTCTGCTCTGCTGGCTCCTGGCATCAACTGCTGCTGCAGGGTCCTACTGATCCCCATCCAGCCTGCCCTGCCCTGCCCCTGCCCTTCTGCCTCAGACCCTTCCTTTTTCTGGCAGGACCCTCCACCAGCACAGGGGGCCCCCCACCCACAGTCACCGCTCCTGCCCCACACTGGGCAAGGGGCAGCCCCATCCCCCACCCCCAGTGAGGCTACAGTGAGGGGCAGCAGCAGGGAAAGAGGCACACACATAATGGCAGCCCCCCCTCTCCCCCGGCACCCACCACAGGGGAGCCAAGGGGGCTTCCTGGGCCTGAGAGGGGCCGTAGGAGCACAGGCAGTGACTGTGGTGTGGGGTGAGTGTACTGCCGGGGGGGCAAGGAGAGGGGGCCCCTCCCCCAGAGCTCACTGCTGCCGGTGGGGAGAGGGCTGAGGGGAGTCCTCCTTTTTGGCCCCAGCCCCGGGGCAGCCTGCCTGCACCCCAAACTCATCTCCAGCCCTGCCCCACCCCAGAGCCCACATCCCCAGCCAGAGCCCTCACCCGCCCCCCACTTCCCAACCCTCTGCCCCAGCCCTGAGCCTCTCCAACACCCCAAATGCCTCATCCCCAGCCCCAGACAGAGCCCTCATCCCCTTCCGCACCACTACCCTCTGCCCTAGCCCTGAGCCCCTCCCAAACCCCTCATCCCCAGCTAGAGTCCTCATCTTCTCTGCACCTTAATCCTCTGCCTGAGCCCCCTCTGCATCATGAACTCCTCATCCCAATCCCCACCCACAGCCCTCACCCCAAACCCCTCATCCCTGAACCCCCTCCCTCCACACCCCCTCTCACACCCAAACTCCTTCCCAGAGTCTGCACCCCTCACCCCCTTCTGCACACCCCCCCGCTGCCCAAGCCTGGAGCCTGCACCCAGCAACCAAAGTCCATCCCAGAGCCTGCACCCCAGACCCCCTCCCCCACCCAAATTCCCTCCCAGAGCCCAATCTCTCACCCCTTCTGCACCCAAACTCCCTCCCAGAGCCTGCACCCTGCACCCCTCCTACACCCCAATCCCCTGCTCCAGCCCAGGGCCTGCACTCCAGACCTCCTCCCCCCACCCAAACTCCCTCCCAGAGCCTTAGGCAGGTGGGAGGCGTGGGTTCTGGGCATCACCAAAATTTCTACAAACCTGCTACCCCTGCCTGCATCCCCCTGAACTCTGCTGTGTGGGCCTCTGATTTTGCTGGAGAACCTCAGAGGTCTAACCCTTAGGGATGTTTACTGTGAGCTCTAACACTTGTAATCAATGGAACAAAGATTTTGAATCATTATCCAAAAAGGAACCAGTTACTGGGCCTGACATAGGGGAGGAGGAGGATGGGTAGGCTGGGGAAGCAGCAACAGAAACAAGGGGCCCAAAATCTGTACGTTTACACTAGCCACAAACTCCAGCTGTGTGTGTGTGGAGAGGGGCGGGGGGAAGCAAGCAGGATAGTTGCTGCTGGTTCACATGCACCACAACTTGCCTCTTGCTTGTGGGGAGGAGAAGATCTCCTCCCCTAAATCCAGCCCTCCTGTAAAACCTATGTGCTGACATAAGTGGGGAGATTTCTATCCTGAAAGCATTAGTATCAAATGTGACAATGAGGTTAAGACTACTACTAAAAGGAAAACTTAAGGGCTAGATTGCTGACCAGCACAGAATTGCACACTCAGATGCATGACTTCACTGGAAATATTCATGCGTACACGCTGTGTTGTAACTTATGATGACACATTTAAAAAGAAAAAGGAAGCTCCAGGGAAAGAGGAACATGTTGCCCAATGATCTGCAGACTGTGAGTGCCCTTCAGACTATGTTAGCCAATTCAGCAATTAATGATAGATTCAACAGCCTTTGTGCTCCCACATGAACAATAAAACAGAGGATATGAGTTAGAGAATGCCTGCTTCTTTCTTTTTCCCTTCCCCATTCTGTTCCTTCCTCTTGTTGTCTTTCCCATTTTTTCCCTCTATTCTGTCCTCTCCCTCTTTTTCCTGCTCTCACATCCATTCATTTCTTTCTCCTTCTCTCACAGCTCTTCCTTTTCTTTCTTGACCCTTCATCTCTTCCCCTGACCCAAGTTTTGACATCTGTCTGCACCATGACAGTGATCTTGTGAGATCTTTTCTTCTAGTCAGCTCTTTAGTCATCCAGTGGACTTCCTGCTCCTGCTTGTTCTCCAGTGGGAGTTAGTTCATGCTTGGAAAGTTTCTCTAATGACTCCAGCTTCAGAGACTCAACAGGCCTGCATTTTACTTGTGTGCATAGCAGCCTGCCCTCTCCAGGAAAACAAGCAGACCCAGACGCTTCACCTCCTGGTTGGAATTCTGGATGGGTAGTCTACAGTGTCTGACAGACTTGCCAGTTACTATATTTTGGCAGCCGTCTCAATCTGAAAAGTGGGCTCCTAACATGAGTGAGTGACTGTCTCTCTCTCTTCCACCACAAGGCCCTTTGCTGCATTCCTAACGGTGGGTGATACTTAACAAGGGTAGCTCAGGTTAGAGCAGCCAGGTGTGGAAATCCACACTGTGTCACACACAACAGTGTTGGCATGAAAGTGCTGGGAGTGGCACTTACAAAGCAGGCACGAGGGGATAAATAAAGATATATGGAAAACAGTTTAGATCTTTAGGCACCTTTGATTTGGCACTTTAAGGCCTTTTTCGAGTCTGAAAAAATCCCCCAAGTCGTGACTGACAGACATCAATACATCTCCACAAGCTCTGCCTTATTGGAAGCCATTGAGAGGGCAGAATAGTGCAGACAGCTGAGCTGCAGCTTATCCAGCATATATATTCAGTCTCCTTTTGGATACTTCTTACTACATCAAAGACATTGAATGGAACAAATATTGCATTTTGCGAAAATACAATAAATTCTACACAACAGATACTACACATACTCTTCAGCTAACAAAGAAGTGCTATCTGCATCCACACGAATAATAAACAAAGGCTTAAACAGCAACAACGGCAACAGCAACAAGTGGATAGCGCTGGATTGTGGCTGTCTCCTTAATTTTTTAAAGTGACACACTGAGAATTCAGCATTAGTGCGAACAGGAGCTATCATGCAGCAAAACAAAAAGCCACACATACCACTTTGAAAGAATAGCTATTGTACATAAGCTGACAAACAGAGATATCATTAGTTGCACTATGGCCTTATCTGCTAGCTTTCACTGACTCAGTGTACAGTAGCTATCACACAGCAAAAGAGACTGCTTGCTTAACAGCTGTATTGTAATGATGCTTATAGATGTTTCAGGATGACACACAAAGTAACTGTAGCTTTTTAATAATAGATACAACTAATGCTTAATTTCTACTGAGTCCTGGCACCTCTGGGCTTGCTGTGTCCGTTATGAAAGTAAAAAAGTACAGTAAGGTAAAAAAAACTTGCTTGAGCCCCAGCACCTCTTTCAATACAATTTAAGCACTGAATAGGACCACATATGGAGCACTATTTTCCGGTGAAAAGTCACACTGACAGTCAATAACCTTAGCGTGTCTGTTTACAGCTGGTTACAATTAATATGGGGAAAGTACATTGCATCATCCCTAAAGCAATCACCCTCTTTAAATGCACTTCCTTGCGTCAGTGCAAAGACCCAGCCACTTCCTCTTTAAGCAAATGGAAGCACTGTATCCCCTCATAAAGAACACACTCTTTCAAGAAAATCACCTTTTCCTTCTGGGAACACTTACAAGAAGACATATCATAGCCCATGAAACTCGCCCACCATGGGCAGCTGTTGCACTCTCTGCTGCTCCAGCCAGAGCCCAGTATAACAATGTAAACTGCGTTTCCCCAAACCACCCTGATTTCCAGCAAGACAACCCCCTCCCCTTGACCCCATCCCTATTTTCCTAACTTGTTTAATTGAGTTCTATAAAATATTCTGCTCCCTCCTCCCCAGTTATTGTATATTCATGTCTTTACCAGATGATTAAGAAGCAAGGGCCTGTGCTCCAGTCAGGTGTGGGTAAGTAGAGCAAGCAAATAAGGACAGCCGCAAAGTCTAGGGTACTGGGTCCATTCTGTGTGTCCGTCTCCCAGACCCTGCAGAAGCTACTCAGCCATTCTCTGAACATTACTCCCCAAGGCCAAGGGAGAGGAACAAGAACTTGAAGCAGGAACTTGCTTCTTCTCTGGGAGCATGAGCATTCTTCCCCAGCCCTGTTTGCCTCTTCCCAGCAGGCTGAGGAGAGGACTGTATTCTCTCCCCTTCCCACTAATGAGGGAACAGGGTGTGGGGTTTTAGCCAGCAGGTGCCCCTTCCAGCTCAGTTCTCTTTTCCCCAGGCATAGCTACTGTTCTTGACAGCCTTGAACACACTAGGGGAAAAGAGAGAGAAAGACAGGCAAAGGAACCTCTACTGGAAGAGCTGTTTGGCTATTTAAGAGTCATAAAACCATCCTCATTGTTGCTGTGATGTTCCTAAGCAAAAGAAAGGAACAATATTTCAGCGCATTTCAGAAGGGTGGGAGAACCAAAATGGACAGGTTAAAGAAGGTTTTGGCATTGCTGGAAGTATGGAGACGTGTTGCTGAAAAGACAGATTGTAGGCTGATATTCAGGACAAACCACAAGAGATATAACTGCTGGAGGGAGGGGAGTCAAACCCATGGAAAACTGTGGGGGAACTTCATAGAGGGGAAACATTTCTACCAACCTCCATCTCCACCATCACTGCCTCATTCTCTTCCAAGAATGCAGCCAAGCTGCCAATGGATTCCATAGAAAGTAGGGAAGGGGCCAGAGAGTGGCTGCACAGGACAGTCACACTAAGCAGAAATCCACCTAGAAAAACTCCAGAGATAACACAGTAGAAACTGAAGCAGCACCTGTGCACTGTGTGATTCTCCACTGCCCCCTCCTATTAGAAGGCTTAGAGAAGACATCTGTGGGCTGTCCAGTCAATAGCAGCCTGGTTATTGATTAACCCAGTTATGCCACTATAGCAACTGAGAAACTCATAGCGAGAATTTCTCTATATGGCTGGTTGTTATCTGTGGGCTCAGGGACTTGGCATCCCATGGATCCTCATGTTTTTATGGCTCTGCTCGTTCCATGGACTGAGGGGATAATTAAGCTAACCATGACTTTGTACAAGTTGTGTGCTTCTAAGGCTAATGTGTTCCCCTCTCTACATTTAGTGCAGGAGATATGAGTCAAGACAGAGATAATTTTCTTGTAGTTGAGGTAAGTCATGCAACATAGTGACGATCTAGTTTAAGAAGGGATGGTTAACTATGGAGGCTGAAATACAAAAGAGAAGTTTCAAGAATGTGGAAAGAGCACAGAGCTTGTTAAAAGCATAGAAGATATAAATAATAATCATGACAAGAGGTAGTTCCATACCCATTAATATCTTGTAGCAGGCCATGTCTAAAATAGAAATAATACAACAAAGTGCTTGTATGCATAACAAACTCATTATGAAGGGACTGAGGCTAACTGAAGTCACTCTTTTACTCGCTTTTAAGATAAGAAGCTAATAAACAGGAAATAATAGTGTGGGGAGAGAACAGTAGATAGGAAGGGGAGGAAAGAGAAGTGAAGGGATGGTTATTTCTTACAGAGTTTAAATATGAGTGTTTCCAGATTCCCTTAGAATGGGATGAGAGACACCGGTCTCTTTTAGGCCTATCTCAGAGTGTTTGGTTTGCAGGATTTAGAATGTAAACTACATTTTCCTGCAATAATAGAACTGTGAAAAACAGAATAGTTTAACTATTTCAATTAGTCATACATATGGATATCTATCTGTCATAAATATAAAGGGAAGGGTAAACACCTTTAAAATCCCTCCTGGCCAGAGGAAAAACCCTTTCACCTGTAAAGGGTTAAGAAGCTAGGATAACCTCGCTGGCACCTGACCAAAATGACCAATGAGGAGACAAGATACTTTCAAAACTGGAGGGGGGGAGAAACAAAGGTTCTCTCTGTCTGTGTGATGCTTTTGCCGGGAACAGAAAAGGAATAGAGTCTTAGAACTTAGTAAGTAATCTAGCTAGATATGTGTTCGATTCTGTTTGTTTAAATGGCTGATAAAATAAGCTGTGCTGAATGGAATGTATATTCCTGTTTTTGTGTCTTTTTGTAACTTAAGGTTTTGCCTAGAGGGATTCTCTGTGTTTTGAATCTGATTACCCTGTAAGGTATTTACCATCCTGATTTTACAGAGGTGATTCTTTTACTTTTTCTTCAATTAAAATTCTTCTTTTAAGAACCGGATTGCTTTGTCATTGTTCTTAAGATCCAAGGGTTTGGGTCTGTGTTCACCTATGCAAATTGGTGAGGATTTTTATCAAGCCTTCCCCAGGAAAGGGGTATAGGGTTTGGGAGGATTTTGGGGGGAAAGACGTTTCCAAGCGGGCTCTTTCCCTGTTATATATTTGTTAGACGCTTGGTGGTGGCAGCAATAAAGTCCAAGGGCAAAAGGTAAAATAGTTTGTACCTTGGGGAAGTTTTAACCTAAGCTGGTAAAAATAAGCTTAGGGGGTTTTCATGCAGGCTCCCACATCTGTACCCTAGAGTTCAGAGTGGGGAAGGAACCTTGACACTATCCCTTAGGTGCGACATAGGTCCAAGTTAAATCCCTTATACATCAAGAAGTACAAATGATACTTGTAGATGGATAAGCATCTGTGATTCAGGCCAAATTTCCCACTTTGTTCACCAGCTCACTGTTCTTAAATCAACAGTTCACTTTAAATAATCTGTCTCCTATGACGGAAAGCTAGCAGTTCTGTGCTCCTGGCTTTTTCTACAGCACTCAAGGGAAAGAGCTCTTTTTATATTGCTAGCCTGACCAAATACTATGCCAGACACTGAGACTCAGATGAAACTAATAAACTCAGATCATTTCAAATCCAAAGTAGGATTTGAACAGGAATGTAAAGTCAGTGCTTAATTATAGGGGACATTAGAAAATTCTTTCAGGAGATCAAATTGTCTCTCTAATTGGCACTGGGGTGAGAATTTACTCCTCAGTAAGAAATATTCAGTGATGTGACATCTTGATTTACAATTCTGGGCAAATTTTTACTGACAGTTTAATAAACATTTGACACAATGTCAATACTGCAGGTCCCTCCCCCCCCCCCACAACAAAAACAATCTTACTTTATTCATTAGTGTTCTCAGCTGGATATGGAGGATAGCCACTTCTGATAGACTAAACTTAGTGTAAACTTTAACACAGGAAAGTTGAATTAACATGAACTTATTAGTGGAGGTGGTGCCTCGATACGATGGTGATGGGCACAAACAAGAAATGATGCCACTGCTAGCACATAGCAGAAGGCTTAGATTGAGTAAAGGTCCTGGTTCGGATTTCACACTGTTTTTTACATTGAAATGTTCCATACAATGTTAGTCTGTAGTTCTTGTCGTTCTGCAACACTTATGTACCTGAATATAGTTACTCACATGAATAGTCCTACTCAGTTTGACTTTAACCTGCCCACATTCTCCCATCTTTCTGAAATACACTTTACGCGAATAAAGTTACACACATGTATAAGTGATTGTAGGACTGAGACCTATATCAGCTGTCCTGTTACTGCATCATTCTAGAATTACCATGGAGTATCTAGTTTAATGATAGTGGACATGAAACGATCTCTTTTTATGTATTTAGAGAGAAAGTCTTAGGAACATTACACTAGTCATAAATGAGACTATGGTGAAGACAAGAAAGACAGAAATGCATTGGACAACTTTTGCACTATTAGCTACTCTGGTTTGTCTTTTCAGTATAGATATTGAAATTTATATACACTCCAAATAGATTGCAATTATGCATATTGAAATCTATAATTAATCAAAAAGTTTCACATTTATTGTTGTAGTGAGCAATAACTCTAGTTTTTTGGGGATTTTTTTCTATTTCTGGTCAAATAATAGAGACTTGGAAAAGAGAAAAAAAATATAGCATCATTAAAGTCTGAGTCCCTGCTATCCAGGAAGAAGTGATAAGACCAGCTCTGCTCATTAAAATGTCTACTAATTTATTCAACAGAGACTCTGAAAGCATTGGCTGTAATGGAATAATGGCAAGCTACCTGGCAGACAATGCTCCCCAGCATTCACCATTCCTTGGCATCAGAAAGCATGTTCAGATGACTCTAATGTTCAAGATTTTTGTGACCACAAAACCACTTGAAAATATCTACAATAGGAATGAACTCCTTGTATTTGGTATGCAAAACCAATTTCTTTAAAGAAACAATGTACTGTAGAATTGTGAGTGATACCTTCTGTGCACATTACAAGTCCTGTTCTGGAGGGTTTTAGAACTTACTGAAATCAGTGTGCACATTGGGAAAAGTGCCCAAAAGCTATATTCCCATGTCACTGATGTGGAGTTATTCTCCTAACTATTGTACTTTAACTAGAGATTGGATTAAGATGCAAATCTTAGATCTGGATCCTCAAAATTCAGGGGAATTCAGATAGAGGGTTTGGTTCAGGACTATCTACAGTTATATCTGTATAATGCAAAATCTTTGACTTCACAAGTTCATAAATTTGGAAAGTATAGAACCAGAAAATACCTCCAGGGTATCCACTTTGACTCGCTATTTTTCAGAACCACTTATTTTCTATTTCTTAAATCATTCCTATTAAAGGCTGATTGAATCTATTCATGAAAAGTTCTAGAGACAGAGGAAAAGCTGCTACACCTTCCAGTCTGGGTTAGGTGTACAGAGTGCTGCAAAGGGTGAAGCTTCAAGAGGAAGCTTAAAGCTGACTCACATTCTTCAAAACACAATTTACTTCCATACTTCCTGTTGACTTTCCCTCACTTCCTCAAACACTGTGGCAGGAACCAATTGCAGAAACTGTGGCAGTGAATATAGTCAGATGACATAACAGAATAATTAGTATTCTGTTCACTTCATAAAGTTATTTCTTGTTAGCTAAATAAATAGGCTGTCCTAATCCCTGCTGTAGTCATCAGTGAAATGCTACAGAGGAGTAAGAGAAGAGAGGAGAGCTAGACCAGATGCACAGTGAACCCCTGGAGCTCTTGAGTGCAGCTCATAGGCAAGTAGTGAAGAAATGAAATGTCCACCTTAACTATGGATAATACTTAAGGCCCATTGACGTGAACGGGAATGGGTTTTTCAGCAGTAAACAACTTAGGCTGTTCCTTGGCAGCATGACAGGAGCAATACTTACATCAAGATGAAGAGGACATTGTCAGAGTATTTCCCACAGATTAAAAACATTGTTGTTACTCATTATTTATAATAACCCTTTGGAAAAGTTAACTTTCTCTCCTTAAAGAGTTTTAATTGCTTGTCCTTTCAGGGTTTGGTGACACCGAGGCATTTTCTCATGTACACTGGACTGTGGGAGTTCTTCCTGGGAGGACAATGGAAGATGAAATCATTTATTTTAAGATACAAGGAAAATAGCATATGGTAAACTTTATAAACCAAAATCAACAATAAAGGGAGATTAGTTTTGAGGCCTCCCAGCCTTTAAGGTCTCCCTCTAATTAGTTTTCAATGCAGAGCACCAGATGAAAAAACCTTTCAATATCAGAGTTTGTATAGCACCTTGCACAGCAAGGTTCTGATCCATGCCTGAGACGCCTAGGCACTACTGCAGGATAAATTGTAATTAACAATAATACTCACTATGCAAATGTGTTATTTTACTTTTAGCCTAGAAGTACTCATTGAGGTCATTATCCAGCATTTACTTAGTTCTTGCATGGCTAACCCCCCACTGAAGTCAATAAGAATTTGCAAGAGGAAAGTCCCAGATTTTTAATGGTATTTAGGTGTTGTTGCACTTAGTGTTGCAAGCCTAACTAACTTAGGACCACAGATCTAATTTTCAAACTGATTTAGGCACTTGCGAGTCTAAATCCCTTTGGCTGTCAGTGGTCCAAAGAGAGGGACTCAGATGACATCCCCACCTCTATCGCCTCCAGCTGAATCCCAAACAGCACCTGGAATGAAATAAAAGTAGACTTATAGCAACAACAGCTCCAGCCCATCTCCACTAACTTTTTCTCTTTTCCCCAAAAGGACAGTTATTGCCATGTTTAATACCATTTAAGAGACTGGTTTCCTTCAAAACTCTTCAGCTACAAAAAAGAAAAAAAATGTCATTAAAAGAAAAGCCTTATTTCATATTTGACATTTCAAACACTTTAACGGTTTTTTCTTCTGTTCTGAGTCTTTAATACACAGATAAAAATGTTTATGAGTGTGTTTGCCATAGTATTAAGTAGGCTAAAGTCTCTGTATACCAAACTCCAAACCTTATTTAACACTGTATAATGTTAAACAGTAACTAAGTTAATGTTAACTCTTATCCCATTTAGTCCATCTGAATTAATACAACATGTGTAAGGGGGAGGCTGCTTCTTGAAGGATCAATAATATAAAGTTTATTTGACTTTATATAATTAAAAAAGGACACGTCTGTGTTTGAAATTTATGGTCAATTTTGGATCTGGTAAACTCTGTTGATGCTGAACGCTTTGTTGGCAAGTGCTCACTACACAAAAGATACATTGTATGGAGAGAAATGCATTAAAATAACACTTAGTAATTAAGTTTATCTCCCAAGCCGCAATGTCCTAGAAATTAAAAGGAGTGAGAGAAATGAAATAGCTCCTTGTGATAAATAAATACATAGAACAACCATATCTCACTTTGAGAGAGAGAGAGAGAGAGGTCTAAATACATGCATATATATATATATACACATTTGCAACAGGTGGAAATGGGATCTTATTTTCACTCTTATTGGCTATTAAGTAGAGTGGGTTAGAAAATGGAATTTACGTTCCGCAGGATATTCCAGCGTTTCAAATGTTATCAAATTGGAATGAAAGGCTGAAACTTCAAAAATTTCCTGCAGAACAGAAATTCCAAAAAAATGGATTTGGAACCACTGAAATATTTAATTTTGATAATGTCAAAACATTACCATATATACATTATTATATTATATTCATTATATTATAAAAGTCAAAACAAAAACATGAAATGATAAAGTCAAAATGAAACATTTTTGCCACAATAAAATGAAATGTTCCAGTATTACTGAAATGAAATAAGAAAATGTTGTTGAAAATTGAGAAGTTCCCATGAAAGGTTTCAATTTTGATAAAACTGCCATTTTCTGCCAGAAAACTGTTGAGTTGAAATTTTTTGACCTGCTCTATTATCGAGTACGGAGTGCAGTTGCCATGGTACATACAGCCTTGAATGTGTCCTTTTTAGACCACTCTGATGACTGTTTCAGTGAATGCTGTCGAACTAGCAGTCATGGGAAGTCCTTGGCTTATGATGTCCCATCTCAGCAGGGACAGTTTGATATGCTATCATGAAGTTGTCTGCTTGTGCTCCAACCCTGTCTGAGGTATGCAATATGAGCTGCTTCACGCTGACTGACAACTCTATGGTGCCTCATGAGAGCTTAGGAGATCTATCCCTTTAATCATCAGCATCTTCCGCCTGATTCGCACACACACCAGTTCTGGACATCTGGACTAAATCAGGGGTAGCAGCTGTGGGAAGTTTTAGGAAACAAAGTGTAGTATAGACATGGCCTTCATAGGTACCTTGAAAGCACATTTGACTCTATCTTTCTAAAATGAAAAGCCTCATAAATTCATGATTTTTGCTGTTAGAAGTGTATGAAGCACTCAGAAACAAGCTTAGGTGTAATATTGTGTCTGTCAACATCTTGGCTGAGTTTAGATGTGATTTCAGGGAAAATAATGTTTCCTTAGTAGCAGAAAATTGCTTATTTTACAAGATGACATGGAGAGACTTATCTATTTCCGATGTATGGGGCAGCAGTTTTAATACTACACTTCAGTGGTAAAGAGAGACGTGTTTTACAGCACACTTCCTGGTGCTGGGCTTGTATATACAAGCTGCACCTTGACAATTGAAAATACAATAGGGCAGGACCCATATATTTACTACAAAAAAGTAACTAAAAACAGCTAGAAATACTTTCTTATGAGCAACCCATCATGCTACCAGTTGGCCAGATTCAATCTAGTGTAATGATACTGCTCTCAGTGGAGTTACATTAAGGATAAATTTGGCCCGTGATCTGAAACTTTTTGTGGCTAGAAGCACCTTTATTTTCTGATGGGAATAAAATTATTACAAAAGTATACCTGTATATCCAAGAACACTTACACAAGCCAATGTATAAAAGCAGCTTTCTCCACCCCGCAAGTACTATGTGAGGTCAAAATGTGGTCTCAGTTTACATCTGTGTTAATCCATAGTAACTGCACTAGAACCAATGGAGTTGTTCTGGATTTACAAGAGTGTATCTCAGAGCAACATCAGTCTCTTGATCTTTGAGACAATAATGATTTATTTCATGGACCAGCTTAGTTTGGGTTAGAAAACAAGAACAGCCATAACTGTAGGCTTCTGAATTAAAATAAAGTGCCATATTCTGATGCCCTTACTTATGTTGAATAGCACCTTGCTCCATCAGTAGTCCCATTAACTTCAGGGGTACTGTTTATAGTGTAAGGTGTCATTCAACATGAATGAGGGGAGGGGATCTGAATCTGGACCTACTGATATATCTGGTAAAATCTGCAGCAAAGAGGTTTTATTTACAGTACATACTTCTAGAGTGAGGGATAGGCACATCCTTTAAAATCAAAATACATACACACAGGAAACATTCAGAGCTATGGAAAAATGATGTAAATTCTTGGGCCAAATTCAGCAGTAACATAAATGGTGGGGTAGCTCATATGTTCAGTGAAAGATCATCAGAAAACAGGTATAAATAATAAACTAATATAATTTACACTGATCTAGAATGCATTAGGTGTGCAAGCTGACTGGAACTTATATGCCATAGCAACGAATGGGAGGATAATATAAAGTAGGTAGAATGGTATCTGTTGCTTAAATTTGCCTAATGAAGAGCCACTTGGGGCTGAAAATTCACAGTCCTTCCATAGTTCAGTTTTGTTTCAGTAAAGGATCAAGAAAATTGTCATCTAGATGCAGAGAAGTTTCGATGCACAGAGGAAGAAGCATTGACCTTGCAGACCTATGACATCAAAATACACTGGCAAAGAGAGAGCAAGAGAGCCAGATAAAGGTCAGCCAGGGCACAATATAGTAATGGTAATTAAATTACATCATGTCACTAATGAGACTCCTAAGTAGGGGCTGGGCATAGAAGAACATTTTTAGGGTGAAAAAAGATAGAAAGAAAAAAACCAGTCCACTGTCATAAAGGCACCTAAAATCTTCCCTCAGAACTTGGCATGCAGCAATCGGTGCAAAGCTACAAGGGAAGCAGATTTTCTGGGATGACATCACAGCATCAGCCAGCCAGTATTTTCCATTGTGCCGTATAATTCAGGAAGCACAATACTGCTTCCCTCCATGGTATGAATAAAGTAAAAAACACTGGGGTGTTCCCTGTTTTTTTGGACTAACAGGCAGATAGCAAAAGACCTTACTGCCCCTGGAGAAAGCAGAATATCCCTTAGCTGCCTTTGACCAGTTCTAGTTTCACATGTAGAAGATTCCACATATCTGATACAAAAATAATATGTGCCAAATTCTCACTTCAGATAGGGGAAAGGGATAAGTGGTTGGCAATGAGCTGTAAGATGCACCTGAAATCCTGGCAGAAATGGGCATATTTTCTCTACTGAAGGAAAAATTCAATGCAAAAGGTTCAGAAAAGTGCACTGTGCTCAGTGCAGATCAATCCCTAATTGCACTGATTTGGGGTAGACTAGTTCACCCAATGGGTAGAAGACTGGATACTGGCATATGGGTATGATAGGTATAGGTGATTGAATACCAAGGGCATGGGATCTTCATTTGCAGACCAGAAGATATTACTACCCATGCTACACAAGTAGATGATATTGGTAAAAACAAGTTTTTTGTTTATCCTACCTTGTATTCCTCTATGGCGTATTCAGAGGAGCAGTATCCAGATCCATGCAGAAACATTGGAGCTCTGGCATGGCATCAGCACAAAACACACAGAATGGTCCCTAGAGAAATCTTTGTAAATGGATTCCAATCTATTGAGGCCAGCAGGTGTGTCAAAGAGGCAGACAGTGCAGGGGCTGTTATTTGAGTTAGGACTCAGTGCAAACTGAGAGCCAACAAGGGTGGCAAGAATGGTGTTTTTGAGGAAATGGAAAAGAAAGGATACAGGCAGGTAAGTTGTATCTACTTTTAAAGTGGCAGGGAAGGATAGGGAAAAAACCATCAGGAGCACTGTCAACAAAGAACAGAAGCCAAAAGCTTTGACCTCATGAACAATGAACAACCAAAAGCAGCATAATAAAAAAGGGCACATAGGTACCAAAACGATGGCTTGTGTGCCCTTAATACTGAACACAGACATTACCACCACACACTATGGTTACATGATGGATGGGACATATACACCAGTCAGTGATTGTACACTGAACAGAAAAGCACTGTATAAATGCCAAGTATTATTAGTTCTTGTCTTTTAGAAGCTACTTTTGCATTTTTGAGAATGAGTTGGGGGTTCCACCTCCGGTTAGAAGATTTTTAGGAGAAAGACACTCGGCTCAGACACTACAGCAAAGGGGGCAATGTAAGTACCTAAAGTGATCATGATGAGATCAACAGATTCCAATCTTGCAGTCTCTTTTAATAATTATTTAAAGTGTGGTGACACCTACTGTCCTCAGACAGGGAGTAGGGTCCGTTTTCCTAGGCTCTGCACAAATAACAAAGACAGTCTCTGCCCCACAGCTCACTGTCTAGGATTTAGACAACTTGCAACTAGTGAATAAACAGACAAATGAGGTAGAAGCCGGTGGCATGACAAATAACAGCAGGGACAGGAGCATTTCCATTAGTACATATTCTCAGAGGAGGGCATAGTGGCCACAGGTGGTAGTCATGACAAAGGGTCATCAGCCAAACTAAGTCCAGATGGTAGCAATTTGTAGGCATTACAGCAAGGGTAGGTCTGAAAGGGGGATTTATGGCCCAGATCAGCAATCTACTTAGATGTGTGCCTAACTTTAAGTGTGAGAGAGTGGTAATTGTGACATTCCCGTGCTTCAAAAATTAGGCATGTGCTAACCACCATGGAGCCTAAAAGAGGGTAAGTTGGTGGCTTTGCAAATTTTGGTGGCAAGTTCTTCACAAGTGAAAGGGACAGCAAAGGAGGAAGCACAAAAGATGTTTGTGAGAAAAGCGGGGAAGTGGACAACCAGGGCTCCTCAGGGGCTTCAGCTAGAATTCTGCATACAGAACACCTGTAGTTTTGAGCCTGATTTCCTAAAACGGTTTGCATTCCTACAGGATAAGTTTCCATATTAATAAAAACAAAACAAACCCTTACAATGATTTAGTTTGTTAAAACCCATTCTTGTCCTGGTCAGGTTCATGTTCTTCAGAATCATATTCTTTTTATTTTTCTTCATTTACTGAACTGAGGGATCAATAGTCTAGTCACATAAACCATCTAAATCGTCTTTCTTTATCATTTCACTTCTTATGACTTTCCTGAAAAGTTTCAGAGTAACAGCCATGTTAGTCTGTATTCGCAAAAAGAAAAGGAGTACTTGTGGCACCTTAGAGACTAACCAATTTATTTGAGCATAAGCTTTCGTGAGCCTCAGCTCACTTCATCGGATGAAAAGGGTTCACACTCAAAAGAATTTTTACAAAAGATCATTCATTCTATTGGGGTGGATCAAAGCCAAATCTATAATATGAAAGGAAAACAGAACTCAGAAAGTAAGAAAAAAAGCAAAGGGATGTGGGACATAGAATACAGATATTCTTTTAGTTGTGGTTCTTCACCTTCATGTCTCCCACAATGTCCTTGTTCTCATGTAGAAGTGAAGTAGCATTTCAAATATAAATTATCTATTTTCACTGAAGTATGAAAAAGACAGAGAGAATTACCCAAAGATATTAAATTAAAATTAGCATAATTTAGAAAGTATTTAGTAGAGCAATGTCTTCAGCATACATTTGAAATTGCTATGGACAAACAAGCTGTAATTAATAAAGAGCAAGTTAAAAGCTGACGGATCTCACTCTCCAGTTGTGAATTTTGTAAATAGGAACTGATTATAACAAATATGGCCAATCTATTTGACATGAAGATCAGTGACTCACAGGCTATAGGTATGAATGAATGAATGAATAAATAAATAAATCAATAATAGCTTCACAGAATACTGGTATTGGTGATCTTAAGAACTCTAGTTTTTAGCCCTAGTACTGTATATTTGTCCTAGTATGGTTTTGAAAGAGAAAAAAATTCTTTTTTCAGTTTTCTTCTTTCATTTGGTACTACAGAAATAATGGGCCAGATCAAGGGAGCCTGTTATTTACACCATCTGAGGATCTGGCCCATAGAGTGTAATTATAATACGTTCAGACCATGCGTTTATAAACTTTTTGTGCATCAGCCAGTGTCTTACTATATTAGGACAACGTAGTTATTGAGCCTATAAACCATGATGCACCTTATCTGAAACTATCTCAACAAATCTTTGCAAGTAGAAGAGGAAAATTCAATTTTATGTACAGATGGAAAGCCATATTTATCATATCACAATATATTTTGTAATGATATGTCTGTAGCTTTCCAAAGGATCACACAAACACATTTAAGGAACTGGCTAGAGAATTCATAAGCCTGTTCAAGAAGCAAACATAATACGATGCAAAATGGCTGATGCAGCCGTAAAGAAAATAGAATGACATGATTTTTCACCTCCCAGACATTTGAAAAAGGCTTCTGAAACTATGGTTTAGAAGTATCAAAATGCATAAGGGGAAAACTTCATGGCCCTGGCTTAGAGGAGTTACGCAGGCATAAAGATTGTGTCACTGAGTAGAGAATTGAGGCCAATATATTCATGGGCAGAACGTTTCATAGCAACTTGCTAGTATAAATGTATTGGTCTATTATTTCTACCGTTATGCCATTAGATTCTCTCTTGCTGGACTTTACAAGCAACAAATAGATATACATGCATGGAATATGGGTAATTTGTTATTCCTCAAAATCATAGAATCATAGAAATGAAGGGTGGGAAGGGACCTTGGGAGGTCATCAAATCCAGCATATCACAGACCAGGATGTGAGCAGTCATGTCTAATGGTTGGGGCAGGAGTCAGCAGTCAGGAATCAGAACCAGGGTCAGATATGAAATCTGAAGTGAGGAATTGGAGCCAAAGGTCAAAGCCAGGTTACCTGGAGAGAAGGCAAGGCAGGAGCAGGGCTGGGAACAAACAGGTTTGGGAGCTATTATAGCCATGGACAAATGCTATGAGCAGCCGTCCAGCAGCTATTGCTTGTGGGCCCACCAGTCAGGAGCTGTATCCAACCAGGCAATCTACTACACACCAGCTGTACTTGTTTGGTGGCCTGGAGACTGGCTTTGCTGCAGGCCCTGATTCCTGACAGTGCCCCCTGATTGAGGGCACTTCCTAGGCCTCAGATCCAGTTTCTCAGGATACTTCCAGTGGCACTCTTGCAATAGGTCTGGACTGTAGCCTTCCAAGTACACAAAGTACTGGAGCCTTCCCTTAATTCATAAGACTTGAAGATTCTGTGGACCAATACTTCTCCTGTCCACAGACTGTTATGGGTAGTGCTTTGGGTATGTGCGCTCAGGGTGGGGCTTTAAAAGAGAGAGATGAAAGTTGAGGTACACCAAGGATTCAGACAGCTGCAATCAGAAGGCCACTGGCTTTACCCATTTTATAATCTTGAAGGGGCCCATGTATTGTTAGTCTAGCCTGGCAGTTGGGAGGCTTAATTTAAGGTTCTGGGCAGAGAGCCACACCTTATTGTCAAATTGTGGGCAGCCTGACAGTCTTGGTTTGCATGGTATTTATAGGTTTCTTTGATGGACAGCAGGAGTTTCTTGAGCTCTCAGTGCATGTGGAAGGTTAAATTCTCAGCAGCTGGTGAGAATGGACGATGGTGGGTTGAGGCGTAGATTGCATTGTTCTATATTAATTTGGCATAGCACAGCAGGGGGAGGCAGTCATCCTGGCAGTAACTCAGAAAGCAGTGAAGATACTGCTCCAAAATTTGACTGCCTCTGTTTTCCCACTGGTCTGTGGGTTATAGGCAGACAAAGTGAGAGACTCAACACCAAGGAGTCTGAGAAATTCCCACGAGAATTGTGGTCCCCAGTCTGTCAGGAAGCCATGGTAATGGAAGACATTTTTGTAAGGACCTTGCTATTGAACCCAGGCCTGCCAGGTCTCTAGGTGGTATCCTCTGCTGCTGCACCATGACTGTACACTGACTCACTGTTCCTGACCAATAGCCTTAGTGCTAACAGCTTTTCTTCATGCAGAAATTTGCCTTGCAATTGGTATGCCAACATACAGCTACAGGAGGTTTAGTCCAAACCTTGCAGGCCAGATTCACCACTGGCATAAGAAGGCACAAATCTGTTGACTTAACTGTGCCAGCTTACACTAGTAGTGAATTTGGTCCTAATTTTTCTAATAAAACAGAGTAAAAGATGATGAATCATGTATCTCTGTATGTATCTCACAGTAACATTTCATCTAACAGCAGCATTTCCCTTCTTGTATTGGGCCCTATTGCAGGCTGGTGGCCCTTTAAGACTCAGCCTTGCTTGTGACCTAGAAGCTATCCCTCAGCCACACTGGTGAGGTATTAATGTAATGATCATTAGTGATCCCCGCTGGGTGTGATGGAGTTTAATTATAAGGAGAGATCCCAGCTGCCATGGATCAGAGTCAGGACTACTTAGATAGAGCTATAAACTTGGTCTGGGTGAAAAAACTCAGGAGAGCTCTCTGTCTCTTGGGGAAAGACCTGGGGAAACCATGCTTGAAGACCCCCTAAGATCTGTGTAGGTTTTTGTGGGGGATCCTTGAGCTCGGCCCTACAAGGAGCAGGGAAAGCCCTGAAGGGAAGCTGCTAGAGGCCTTAGGGAGGGGAGGCAGTGGGGGAAAAATCTGCTAGGGGAAGTCATATATGGGAAGCTCTGCAGGGGCTAATAAATGGAGAACTTCAGTGTAGCCCAAAAGGCGCTGCAACATTATTAACTAGATGACATTCCAATTCATGGTTGGATCTCTGTTACTATGAAAGGGGACTGAACTTTTATGTGACTTGGCTAAAGGGCCAAGCCCTGGAGCACCCAGATAGATGGTTGGGAAAAGACAGAGAGAGACAGGCCATTGCAGAGCCAAAGAAGTGGCTCTGAGGGGTCACCAATGATGAAGACCCCTTGCAATGCTGTGTCCAGGCATGGGGAAATGGGGCAGCCTTGTGGTAAGGGTGTGCTATTAGAGACCTTGTGGTGGGGTGTTCACCCCATAAAGAAAGACAGTAAGACCCAGGAGGGAACAGACCTTGACTACTGGCTAGAGGGTCCCTGGGCCAAAACATGGAGTAGCTGGTGAACGGGCAGCATATGGGAAGATTGCTTAGGACTGCTGAAGGAAGACTTTAGTATCCCAGAAGACAAAATGCATATAATGACCTGGGTGGAGGGCTGAGTTACAAAGAGGCAGTAGCAGCTCGTAGAGCAAGTGAGGGGCTGCAAACCACGAGAGCACAGCAGAGAGTCAGTGTGCAACCCCAGGAAGGAGTGTTGACCTTGCGATGCTAATCCCCATTGCAGCAGCAGAAGGCACCATCCTAGCAGTGAGTAGAGAGCTCTGTCACAGGCCCCTTCACATGTCTATTTTAAACAAAAGAGACTGTCCTCTCCAAATAAATACTTAAAATATTAAAGCATAAGGGAATTAAGCATATGTCCAAAATATTTACCGTTCATTCATCTGAAGGTCAAATTCAAAATTTATGAGTGTGTGAAATGGCATGCATGCTTTTTGCTTAGGTTTATTATAAACCCTGTTGAGCTAAAATCTCTTATATGAGCAATTATACTCAAGTAGTATGTTCCATAATCTATTATGACAGCATAATCCATTATGAAAAAGAGCAATCAAAAATATGGAAGTTAAGCCAAACTACTGAAAGTGCAATCAAAGGATATTTCCAGAATGTCAAGCATAGATATTTTAAATGCAAAAACCTAGTTATTCAAGGGCAGGCACTGTTTCTTTTAAATGTACAAAAATCAGGTATTTTAAAGTTATTATTCCTACCACACTGAACTCTGTCACACTGCTCATATATTTTTTTTTATAGTTCAAAGACATTTTATATACTAATACAGAAAATTTAACAGCATAAATGGTAATAGGAAAATAATTCATATAGTATGGGCAAAAGCCCTCAAGCTATGGTTGTGGTCAGGAACTTTAAAATTGCCCCATTTAACACAGTGAGAAGCTCAGCCATGACATTGCATTATAGTATGTTTCTGCATTTCATTATCCTAGGGTCATTGTGTTTGTAAAGAAAGAAGAAGTGGGGGGTAGGGGGGAATGAGAAGCAGTCAACATTTTAATATCCCCCAGCAACTTCCAGGGAAACACTGTGGGTCAAATTTCCCGAGAGTTTATAGTAGATTACATTACTGGATTATTCATACTTATTGAAGGTGACAATAAGGGACTGAAGAAATGATGAAATACATGAGCATGGTACTGTACTATCTAAGGGTAGCATGTTCAACACATTTTGGGTATGGATGTCACTGGGGGAAGCCAGATCGGTTTTACATTGGGAAAAGACAGTTTTCTTGAGGCTGAAAGTTGACAGCTCCTAAAGCTGGAAGAAGATACAGTACTTGTCCCTGGGGCTGGGCAGTTGTGACAGTTGCAAATAGTTACGCCTGTCTTTCTTTGGAGTGTGTGTGGGGGAAGGATCAAGAGGATTTGAATGTGTACTCACTACATCGGTGACTTCAGTCGGATTGTCACATATGTCCTGAGGGCTTTATGTTGCTCTCAGAATGGCCACTTGTCAAATTTGCTTTGCATCACTATTAGTATCTATTATTGCAACGATAAATAGATGCATTTTATATCATATATGTATACATATTATGTGACATAAATATCATTAAATATATTTGTACTCTCAACTTTCTGAATGTGCTGTTGCTGCTTCATCAACCATTCTGATTTACAGTGGTCCTTAAAATCAGAAAAGACCTTCTACTGGGGTTTATGCTGACAGCATTCTTTATTTTGTTCAAATGCAACTTTTCCCAACAGACAGAAACAAGCAGCCAGTTTCTCAGGCACAAAAAGTGAGCTGAATAGATTAAAAACTGCCATGGGTTATCACGGCAACCCAAGTTGTGAAAAAAGGTAGGTAGGTTCCAAAACCATGTGATCAAATATGGCACTAGGGAAAACAACTGTGTCAAGCTACTAGAGTATCAAGTGTCCAGAACCAAAAGCATAACTTTAGGTCTCCAGAAATATGCAATTAAAATAAATATATCATCTGATAACTGTCAGAAAATCAGAAATAGTCGCGGACACTTTGATGATGGAACGTGGAACTTATTGGGTCAATATATTTATGCACGAAGCACATTAATTTTCAGACGGGGACACTAAAATCATCCTTAACGTGGATTTATTCATAGAATCATCACAAAGACTACCCGTAACATTGAATACTGTACATGAGATTTTCTAGAACAGAGGCTCATTTTTATTTCCGCATTCTTTTGTAGTTAACATACAAATTCCACGTTTATACCCAGAAATGAATGTTTAAATCATTAAATACCCCATTTGTGCATACCAGTGTCCTGAAGTTCCTGCAGTTGCATAAAGAAGTTTTCCAAATGAAATGCAAAAGTGCATGGACCTTGACTCTCACATACTGAGCCAGAATTCCACACAGTATCTCATTCCTTAGTGGATGAAATTCACCCCTCTACAGAGGCCTAGTGCAAAGCCCCACTATCTATGAAATGGTGCATAGGACTAGTGCTAACTCTTTGTACAGAGGTGAAATAACCTGTTTGTGTCTATTGTATAATAATGCTTTGCATCTATATATCACCTTTCATACAAGGTTCTCAAATCACTTCCCAAACATAATTAAACTTCTCATCACACAGAGGTAGGCACTTTAATAACAGGAAAAATGAAGCACAGAGAAATTAAATGACTTGTTCAGGATCAGTGTTGTAGTTTTGTTGGTCCCAGGATATTAGAGAGACAAGGTGGGTGAAGTAATATCTTTTACTGGACCAACTTCTGTTGGTGAAAGAGAAAAGCTTTCAGGCTACACAGAGCTCTTATTCATGGCTCTTTGTTCCGTAGCTTTCAGTGAGAAGCAGACCTGGCCATAAAACCCAGGGATTCTGACTCATAGTTCCTTGATCTAACCACTAATAATGACTAACAATACTGATAATTAATAACACTTCTATAGCATTTTACACATTCAAAGCACTGTTCAAACACTAAATGATTAATTCATCCTCACAAAAATGATTGGATGGTAGGTAAGGCCCTGATCCTGCAGCCATTTACAGACCTGCTGAACTCTACACATGTGAGTAGTCCCACTGGAATCAATGGGAGTATTTGAGTGTGATGTCAGAGACTAAGTGCTTATTATGATGACTATTATTTATCACCCCCATTGTACAAATGGGTGAACTAGGAAGTTCAGACAAAGAATTTAAATGAGCTGCATGAGGTTACTCACAGACACTACCTCTAAATTCCTTCCTGCCCTGATAAGTCCAATAGTGGTGAGAATAAGAGAAGGAAAACCTGTCTAAATCTCAGAGGAAGGCATTATACGTGTACAAAAAGTAGCAAAATGTATAAAATACCTTGTGATGCTCTTGGAGTATATTGTAAGTCACAAGCAAAGATCTCTTCAACAATAGTAATTTCTGATGCAAAGCCACAGAAGTTGGAGAAATTTGGCTCCACACCAAACTGTCTGAGTCAGCAAGAAATTAGCTTGTGTGAAGAAGCTCTTCTATTATACTTCTGTTTTTGAGGAACCAGGCTGCAGAAAGTTACTGGTAAGATGAGACTTCATGCAAAGGCAAGTATGCCAATATTTTAACCTAAGAATAGAAACATATGTACTGATAATGGGGTAACAACAAAGGTTTGTGCACTTAGCATGAAATTCACCCTTATACAGAATGCTAGCCCAGGTGTTCTGCATTGCTTAAGCTCTACTTTCCTGGCCTATTTCTCAATGGAGTAAATTTGGCCTAAACTTTTATTGTCTACTTCCCAATGTTTCTTTTAATATTCCTGAAGCCAGAATTTCATTGCAACTATGGTAGTAATTGAAAATGATGATGTTGATACGTATTTTTAATTATCTTTTAAAATGTATTGAAAACTATGCAAAATGAAGCAACTCTGTGATGAAGGCTGAGCTAGCCATTCCCCTGCCTCCCCCACCTCTTCTTCCCCCCCCCCCCCCCAAAAAAAAGGAGGATTATTCAGTTTATTGGTTCAGGAAAGATGAGTTTGTATGTATCAGGGAGATTTTCATTCCTTTTTTTTTAAAAAAATGAAACAAGAGGTACTCCATCTCCATATTTCCATACGGTGTCTGGTAAATCAAATGACTGTATTTTTATATCCTAAAAGTGAGCAACTCCCACCCCCCTGGAATATGGTACAGAGTTTGATCCGTTAAGTGCTCCAGGGAAAATTCAGCCCGTACAGAGGCACTGCATAAGACTATTTAAGTCCCATTTTGAGCAGGCCTTAAGCTTGCTCTTTACATAGGGATGAATCTCATCCTTTCTGTACAGAGATCCCGATGAAGTCAATGTAAGTTCCATAAACTGTACACTTATAGCAGCTGAATCAATATTAACCAAATGGTCTTAGGACAGTTGAAAATATCTTTGATTTATGGCTTACGGAGACATAATTTTTGTCCAGCAGCATGGAAATATTTGTCCAGAATAAATAATTCTTATGAGTCACTTGAAAAGAGAGAATGTGTATGTATATAAAGGGCCTGATCTATGCTTCTTGAACACCCACAGCTTCCATTGAAGTAAATGGTGGCTTTGCGTGTGCAAGAAACACATGGTCAGGTTCTGACTGAGGAGTAACAGAGGTAAGGGATAGAAAAGTACTGTATGAGGGGAATGCAGCTTGTAAAATAAACTTCATTCTGATTTCTCTTGAGGTAGTTAAGGTGAAAAGAGGGGTTAAGGAAAGAGAAATAAGAAACATGTATAATTCAAGGACGAGTTAGGATACATCACTGATCAAATTTTAAACACTGCATTTTGTAGTCAGGAGCTGGGGGAGGAATAATAAATGACATGAAAAGAAAAGCTATGCTGAGCACTGAAGTGCATACAAAATGGCCCAGTGACCTACAATTCCTTATCTGTAGCAATGAAATATATTAGCATATGTAATGTTTCTGGGAAGTGATAGTCTTTGCATCTATGACAGAGTGGAATATGTAGTATAGCTGTAGCCATGTTGGTCCCAGGATATTAGAGAGGGGTGTGTGTGTGTGTGTATATGAAGTAATATCTTTTATTGGACCAACTTCTGTTGATAGAGACAAGCTTCTGAGCCACACAGAGCTCTTCTTCAGGTCTGGGAAAGGTACTTCAAGGCTCACAGCTAAATGTAAAGTGGAACAGACTGCTTAGAATAAGTGTCAGAGTTGTAGCTGTGTTAGTCTGTATCAGTAAAAACAATGAGGAGTGTTAGGATATAGATATTCAGGCCTGTCTGCAAAGGCCTGTACTTTAAGAATTTAGGTGTATTCTTATCACTTGGCTAGTTCTAGAGGTATAAAAGAAAGAATCAAAATCACTGTCTGCTGGTGTAACGGCCTTCTCTTACTGTGACAGTCTGAGGCCCTGTGCTTAGGCTAAGGCCTTTGGCTAAGCAGCAGAGGCAGCCATAAGCTAGGAAGCCAACAGTCACATCCTCACATTCCAAACTAGTCACACTGAAATAAGGTGCTATTGGGCTGTTAGGCACTATCAGGACAGGATTGTATTCCTATCACCTCCAGAGAAAGGGAAGTGCCTAGAAAATGTAAAAGGAAACTTAGTTTGATAGCATCCTGTCTGGCAAGAACTCACTTATCAATAGCTGGGATGTGAAATCCTCACTTCTGTGTTGTCTTGTCATTATAGTTCCCACTTTGCTGTTGTTTGTCTGTATAATCTCTGTCTGGTTCTGTGATTGTTCCTTTCTGCTGTATAATTAATTTTGCTGGGTGTAAACTAATTGAGGTGGTGGGATATAATTGGTTACATAATCATGTTACAATATGTTAGGATTGGTTAGTTAAATTTCAGGAAAATGATTGGTTAAGGTATAGCAAAGCAGAACTCAAATTTATATAGCCTGCAGTCAATCAGGAAGTGGGTGGGTGGGTGCAGGTGGGGGAGATTGGAATCATGTTTTGCTAAAGGGGGAAATGGGAACAGGGAATGGGGGTAAGGCAATTGGAATCATGTTTGGCTAAGGGCAGGAATGGGAACAGGGACACAGGTGTAAGGCTCTGTAGTGTCAGAGCTGGGAAGGAGGATACTAAGGTAGGAAACTGGAATCATGCTTGCTGGAAGTTCACCCCAATAAACATTGAATTGTTTGCACCTTTGGACTTTGGGTATTGTTGCTCTCTGTTCACGTGAGAAGGACCAGGGAAGTAAGCAGTGAAGGAATAAGCCCCCTAACAAGGAGTCCTTGTGGCACCTTAGAGATTAACACATTTATTTGGGCATAAACTTTCATGGGCTATAACCCACTTCATCACATGTATGGAGTAGAAAATACAGTAAGTAGGTATAAATATACAGCACATGAACTCCCATCTTTTCATGTGCTGTATATTGTCATGCATTTAACAGGAGGTTTTCTGCAGACTTTTCTGCCATGTTAAAAAGTTCAATGCAAATAAGGGCTTGATCCAATCAAATTTAACCCCTCTGGCTGCTAGCTCATAGAATATCTGCAAGCTTCTTGGTCTCACTGTTATGGGGGTTCCTCCTCATGAGGAAGGTAAGTAGTTCTTTAATTCCCTCTAGCCTTCTTAGAATTCTGAGCTCCGTGCCCACCCCATACTTTGGCATCAGACTAACTCCGGGTATTGAGCACACTTAGCACAGGAATTGCTTCCTCCAAGTGCCTGTTGGGGTGCTAGTCACCCGAAAAGGTTGGGCAGGAGATGAGGCAATGGCCTTGCTTGCTCCTTCCCAGTTAGCCAGGTGTGCTTAGACAGCGAGCTCATGGGAGGCATGCTGTACTCTAATTGTGTGCACCCACCCCCTGCACTCTTGGAAACTCTGCCATCCTGAGATACACATGCTCTTCCTCAGGTAGAGCAGCTCTGCACCAGCCCTAATGCCAGGCCCAGTTCCTAATAGACATAGTCTTGTCCTTGTTCCTAATAGACATAGTCTTGTCACTCCAGCTGGTCTGTTACTCTGAGTCATCTTTGATTGATCTGTCATGTACCTGTGAATTATAGAATGTGCAGTAATGGAAACCCTCAGGACGTTTGAGCTTTGGCCTGCTAAACCCAGGGTTGTGAGTTCAATCCTTGAGGGGGCCATTTAGGGATCTGGGGCAAAAATTGGGGATTGGTCCTGCTTTGAGCAGGGGGTTGGACTAGATGACCTCCTGAGGTCCCTTCCAGCCCTGATATTCTATGATTCTAATGTGCATGTGTGAGCTATTTCTAGTACTACTTTGAACCCTATTCATTTGTCTTCTAAATGGTGTAACTCTTTATTCATATTCCTTTAGAGAATCACATGGTTGTGCTTGAGTCAGGTTTTAATGCCTTAATTTCCCCAAGCATTTAAAATGTTGTACATTTGTAGTAAATTAGCATGCTAAACTTGGCTTGATGTTTGGCTTGATGTAAGCAGTGCCACAAAAGCGTTACAATATTTTTGAACCCTCTATCCGTTTAAAGCTATTTGAATCAATTTCTGGCTCTCCATGATTCCAATAAGTTATTGGTGATAAAGGTAGCAGGGAGGTAATATCCCCTCTCTGTGCTGCTGTGGTGAGATCACATATAAAATTCTGCATTCAGATCTGGGCACCAGAGAACTGTAGACAAATGGAGGGGAATTAATAGAACAGCAATAAAAATAATTAAGGGGCTGAAGAGATTGACTTTTGAAGAAAGATTAAGGGAACAAAATATGTATAACTTGGCTAAATAATGACTAGGGGAAATTATACCCTAAATAATTCCTTTGCCTCGCTGATGTTTGTCCTTCAAGTATTTCTTGAAGGGTATTACAAGGATGTACCATTAGGAATAAAAAACTGAATCTGAACATTTGAAGGCTGGGGATGTATTTTCAGATAGGCCAAATGCTGACATGTTTACTCAATTCTGACTCTGTTCTTATTCAGACAAAACTCCCATTATTTTCAATGAGAATTCAGACAAAGTAAAGGACTCCAGGTATGGTCCAGGAGTTTATGTGCCTATAAGCATCATTCCCAAGGACAACTTTGTAAGGAAAACAGCAAAATCTGTTTTCAAGCTTTAAGAGATCATCTTCCTGTTCCCCAGAATTAAAGTGAGTGGTCTATCTGTCAGTGTGCTTGTCACCATGGTAATAACAAAATCAACAGCTTATCCTCAGCAGCATACTTCTCTCCTATTAGTTTAAATGAGACATATGCAATAGTACTAAGGGGAGAACAGACTATTAAGGAGAATATCATTTCCTTTAACTTCCCACAGCACTATATCCTTCCTCAGAGCCCAGCTTGATAACTCAGACTAAGGGCTGGAGTATCCTCTGTGGTTATTGGGCTGCTGGTGTTCCTCACCCCTGCTTGCCCAAAAGAGACACTACGTGCAGCAGCAGTTAGTGCCCCCGTAAAGCTGAGCTTTGCTGGACACCAGGGGCATGCACAACTTCTGTTCGGGGGGCTATAGATCAGTGGTGTTGTGGGAATCTCAGGAGCGTAATTTACAGCACATTGCATTTTTTGGATCCACCACATGAAAACTCCCATTCCCCATTCAGAGATCTCCACCTGTTGGAAGGAACTACTGTTTAGTAAAAAGAAAAGGAGTACTTGTGGCACCCTAGAGACTAACAAATTTGAGCATAAGCTTTTGTGAGCTACAGCTCACTTCATCGGATGCATTTAGTAGTAACTTTATTTCCGCCCCCAGTTATCTCTTTGCTTCCATGAGCTGTGAGATGCTTGTTCAGGTAGATACTACTCAAGGACTCTCGGGAGGGAAAGTGCAGCCTCATTGACAACATACCCCTTCCCCCACATTTTCCTCCATCTGCAGAGGTGCTCCAAAGACAATGGGCTTTGTGTGTTGTGGGGTGGGGACAGGCCAGAGGACTCACATGCTTTGGAGGTATTATGTCCCCTCCTCTCTACACACACTGGAAGTGTAGGTGTAAGTGAGTGTTGCCTTTATCTGCATTAATTTATGCTGGTCCTCTTATCTTATAGCAAAATCCCATGAGTAAGGTTTTGTGAGACAGTGGCCAATGCTACCATTGAGGCAGGTGAGACTGGGATGTGATGTAGAAAGAAGCATAAGGTACAGCATGGATGGACCAGACCTTCAGTGGATCTCCTGAGTAGTGCAGCTTTGAGAGATTGAACTTTTTTCTCTCTGAATCTCCATCTTCTGAAAAAAATGACAAGGCAGAAACTCCCAAATTTCTATCTGTGTGTGGGAATAACTTAGAGACCCTAACAATATAATAGGCAAACAGAACAACAGACCTTCACTCCCACCCCCAAAATCAGAATCCCATTACAGCTGTGCACAAACACTGACCTTAATTTTAAAATTGACAAATCTGGCTATCAAGACTCTGTACTGCTGATTGCCAAGTTAAGGGGTCTATTTTCTTCTCCAGATGTGCACACTTAAGTCCAATTAATATCAATGGGAAGTACATGTGTATAAAACACCCCTTAGAACCCACACACTGATGCTGCCAGTTACATGCCTTCTTTTCATCAACATCAGTAAAGAGTTTTCCATTATCTTTTCCCAGCAGATAAACCTGCCCAGAGCCAAGCAATATGAACAAACTTGTTTGAAAAGTGTCTTCATCTTTGTGTGCTGGGGAAGGTGCACGTGGGAACTAGTGATGCATTATATTTACAGAGAGGGGGGCCACCAGCTGATGTCTTATGAAAATCAATCTATTTAGAGACGGTTATACTGATACTCAGTATAAATCTCTCCTCCCTTCCTTCTTTTAATAATGATTCATTTGTGTGAGAACAGGATCTTGGTTTTAAAGAACTCATTTGCTCCTGCTGTTTATTTCCCTTCTGAAGCCATAATGTTCTGTGACATCACAATTAATTGCTATAGAGGTGATTTATTATGTCACAGAAGGTTTATATTTTTTTCTACTCTACCTCACTGCAGTATTGCAAACATAAATTCATTCACATTTGTGGAGTGATAAGACTACCATTATGGAGTACCTATTTGCTAGTACTGTTAGAACCTAGGAACTTATCCAACTCCTGTTGACTTCAGTGGGAACAGAATCAGGCCCCTACATCGATTACAGGACAGATCCTCAGTTGGTGTAAATCTGTTGGTGTAAATCTGAAGTCAGTGGAACTATGCTAATTTATACTAGGTGAGGATCTGCCCCTATGACTTTCGTGGGGAGTAAGCCATGTGAGCAGATGAATCCTGTTTTTATGGCAATGTCTTAGATATTAAAACACCAATAAAAAAAGACAGAAAAAAGTCTGAAAATATGATTATGCAAAATTCTTGCTAAGCAGAATGATGTCCAGAGTCCTTGAGGCATAAGCAGGTCATATTTAACCCAGAATAGGAACACAGAATATGTAACTTTTTAAAATTACAGGCTGTATCATGTATCTACCCAGGTGTTTTACCCAGGGAGATGTCTTAAAATCAGTTGTGGTGAACTGGAATCTGTTGTTTAAACCTTTTTTTAATCTTAGGGTTAGGAGAAATTTACATCTGACATGGAATGAGACTGTCTGATACACCCAGAGCCATATGTGCACAGGAATGGCCTTAAAACTGAATTTGTAGGCAGCTATGGGTTTAAATCAGCCCTTTAGAGTTAAACTTAGTTTTGTGGGTGAATAATCACGCATTGGAAATACTTAAATTGCTTGGCTCCCAGTGATGATTCCGTCATCATCATAATAATAGAAACATTCTGCTTTGCATTTTATTATACCAAAAATGATTTCACTTCAAAAGAAACCCCCACAAATTTAGATATCCCTAGGATGTAGTATTCACCAGCTTTGCACTTAGCTACAAGTAAATGAAATGTTAACTCTAACATTATAGAATATTGAACATGCACATTAAAGCTAATCACTGAGCACATCACTATTGGGAAAGAAATGCAAAGGGCTACAGTTCCCATTCTGGTAACATGCAGCCTCTGCAAAGCACATGCAACTCACAGCAACACCACAACTTTTGGTGATTAATGCTTTTTAAAGGAAACTCTACTGTCTACAACCCAGACAATGTGCCTGGTTACATTGCGTGAATAATCCAGTAACAAGCCTCTCCTCCATTGTGATTTGTTAATCAAGGCAGGAGGCTTTGGACTGAGAGCTATTCTTGCCTTTATTGCTCAGCAGAATAGCAAAATGTTTTCTCAACATTTATTTTGCTGCTGGTATATACACCAGCAGCATATATATATATATATATTAATTGGGTACAATATAACCATCCCATCCTCATGGCAGTCTGTCAATCTCTGGTCTACTCCCTATGAAATTTCTTTCCCTTATAAATGACAGAAGTATGGGCATAACTTCCTTTTCTTTTGCTGCTCCGATAAGACTGGCCCAGCATGTAGCCCACAGTAGAAGAGAAAAATGCACATGAACCAAAAGATGAGTGCTCCAATCTGAGTTTGAATGTTCTAATCACCATGCTCTGAGAATAACTGTTTTTTTACTACATTAGTGATGGCTGAGATTGGGCTGCATCTACACAGCCCAAATCCTTCTATGTGGTGGGCCTTAATGGATAAATCTGTGATCTCTCCAGAAGCTGGTCAGACATCTCCCTCTTCCCCACATTGGGCAGAATTTAAATTGGCTGCTAAACCTTTTTCTGGGGCCCCAATCCTAGGACTGCATGCAAATCTACCTGATTGGACTGGTACTGCTGAAGGCATTCGGCTCTCATTTAGGCTGCTATGAATCCTATCATGCGGTTCGTATTTTCCCTCTAAAATGTAAGCATCATACTGCAGGTGTCTTAATGTTTAGTTTTGCTTTTTTAGCTGGTCACGTTCCAAGTGAAAGTAAGTTTTTGGGGCACCATCCTGGAACAACAGGATTTAGGAAAGGAGTAAAGTCCATCCTCTGAACCTAAACACATCTTAAAAGATTTTAATGGTCATTCATCTACTCAAGAATGAGGGAAATAATGACTTTCTTCCCTTGAAAGGACATAATTGCAAAGATGCTTTCTCTAAGATATTACAAATGATCGGATATAAGAACACGGGAATTTCCTTTTTAGGAAAGATTTGCCAGAAGGGATAGAATTATCTCTTGTTAGATGCACAAACAGCTTTTTGTCATTTGAGTTGTCTCCATCTTCTGACACTGTGCTATATCTATCTGTTTGTGGTTTGATGCCTTCAGGAATATGCAGGGAGATTAAGCTGCAGAAGTTTAGTTATTTTCTGTATTCGGATGACACATAGCTTTGCGTCTTCATCTTGATGGACTAGCAAGAGTAACTGAGCTAAGGTTTGATGGACACTGAAAAGAGCAAAATGATAAAAAAGAGGTGCTGTTGGTGGGTTGGGAGAATAAAGCTGTGAAAGATTATACTGGAGCCGATGATGGAGGTGTCTGCCTGCCATTACTGACCAGTAGATAATCTAAGTGCCTAGTTGGACTAACAACTACATTTGGATGACTAAGGAGAAGTGATGGCCAAAGTAGCTTTCCGCCTTCCCCCGCATTTATACTTGACAGGAGGGGTACAGCCTTTGAGTTTGGACACAGCTCTCGCTACTGGCATCTGTGCCTTTGTGACCTCAACATTAACCATTGCAATGTTCCCTTTGGTGTGAGTCTACAAGTAACTCCATTTGACAGGTTTCAGAGTAACAGCCGTGTTAGTCTGTATTCGCAAAAAGAAAAGGAGTACTTGTGGCACCTTAGAGACTAACCAATTTCTTTGAGCATAAGCTTTCGTGAGCTACAGCTCACTTCATCAGATGCATACTGTGGAAAGTGTAGAAGATCCTTTTATACACACAAAGCATGAAAAAATACCTCCCCCCAACCCCACCCTCCTGCTGATAATAGCTTATCTAAAGTGATCACTCTCCTTACAATGTGTATGATAATCAAGGTGGGCCATTTCCAGCACAAATCCAGGGTTTAACAAGAACATCGGGGGGGGGGGGGGTAGGAAAAAACAAGGGGAAATAAGTTACCTTGCATAATGACTTAGCCACTCCCAGTCTCTATTCAAGCCTAAGTTAATTGTACCCAATTTGCAAATGAATTCCAATTCAACAGTTTCTCGCTGGAGTCTGGATTTGAAGTTTTTTTGTTGTAATATCGCAACTTTCATGTCTGTAATCGCGTGACCAGAGAGATTGAAGTATTCTCCGACTGGTTTATGAATGTTATAATTCTTGACATCTGATTTGTCCATTTATTCTTTCATGTAGAGACTGTCCAGTTTGACCAATGTACATGGCAGAGGGGCATTGCTGGCACATGATGGCATATATCACATTGGTGGATGTGCAGGTGAACGAGCCTCTGATAGTGTGGCTGATGTTATTAGGCCCTGTGATAGTGTCCCCTGAATAGATATGTGGGCACAGTTGGCAACGGGCTTTGTTGCAAGGATAGGTTCCTAGGTTAGTGGTTCTGTTGTGTGGTATGTGGTTGCTGGTGAGTATTTGCTTCAGGTTGGGGGGCTGTCTGTAGGCAAGAACTGGCCTGTCTCCCAAGATTTGTGAGAGTGTTGGGTCATCCTTCAGGATAGGTTGTAGATCCTTAATAATGCATTGGAGGGGTTTTAGTTGGGGGCTGAAGGTGATGGCTAGTGGCGTTCTGTTATTTTCTTTGTTAGGCCTGTCCTGTACTAGGTGACTTCTGGGAACTCTTCTGGCTCTATCAATCTGTTTCTTCACTTCCGCAGGTGGGTATTGTAGTTGTAAGAATGCTTGACAGAGATCTTGTAGGTGTTTGTCTCTGTCTGAGGGGTTGGAGCAAATGCAGTTGTATCGCAGAGCTTGGCTGTAGAGGATGGATCGTGTGGTGTGGTCAGGGTGAAAGCTGGAGGCATGTAGGAATAGCGGTCAGTAGGTTTCCGGTATAGGGTGGTGTTTATGTGACCATCGTTTATTAGCACCGTAGTGTCCAGGAAGTGGATCTCTTGTGTGGACTGGACCAGGCTGAGGTTGATGGTGGGATGGAAATTGTTGAAATCATGGTGGAATTCCTCAAGGGCTTCTTTTCCATGGGTCCAGATGATGAAGATGTCATCAATATAGCGCAAGTAGAGTAGGGGCATTAGGGGACGAGAGCTGAGGAAGCGTTGTTCTAAATCAGCCATAAAAATGTTGGCATACTGTGGGGCCATGCGGGTACCCATAGCAGTGCCGCTGATCTGAAGGTATACATTGTCCCCAAATGTAAAATAGTTATGGGTAAGGACAAAGTCACAAAGTTCAGCCACAAGGTTAGCCGTGACATTATCGGGGATAGTGTTCTTGACGGCTTGTAGTCCATCTTTGTGTGGAATGTTGGTGTAGAGGGCTTCTACTTCCATAGTGGCCAGGATGGTGTTATCAGGAAGATCACCGATGGATTGTAGTTTCCTCAGGAAGTCAGTGGTGTCTCGAAGATAGCTGGGAGTGCTGGTAGCGTAGGGCCCGAGGAGGAGGTCTACATAGCCAGACAATCCTGCTGTCAGGGTGCCAATGCCTGAGATGATGGGGCGCCCAGGATTTCCAGGTTTATGGATCTTGGGTAGTAGACAGAATATCCCAGGTCGGGGTTCCAGGGGTGTGTCTATGCAGATTTGATCTTGTGCTTTTTCAGGGAGTTTCTTGAGCAAATGCTGTAGTTTCTTTTGGTAACTGTCAGTGGGATCAGAGGGTAATGGCTTGTAGAAAGTGGTGTTGGAGAGCTGCCGAGCAGCCTCTTGTTCATATTCCGACCTATTCATGATGACAACAGCATCTCCTTTGTCCATTTGGAAGAAATTGCAAAATGTGGCTGCTTGCTGGGGGAGTGGAGCCTCTTCTCAGGAGCATATCACACCTGTGCTCCATCAATTGCTCAGGCAACTTTCTGGCTTCCAGTTAAAATTTAAGATGTTGGTTTTAACCTGCACCCAAAGCAGCCACATTTTCTGGGCAAGGCCCATCTGTTCACAAGGGTAATAGAGCCCTCCCCAGGAGCTGATGTTGCTGCTGGTTTGAAGGTCCTTCATGGCCTATCCTTTCCCTGGACTATGTGATGGGCCTGTTTCTGAGATACTAGCAATGAAAGCTGAGCTGACAATGAAAGCCGTGTTACCTCTCAGGTCCCTAGACCAAGCAGTGAGGTTGGGACCTTTCTAACCTTGGAGAGGAAGAGGACTGTTTGGATGAGCTCCAGATACTGCCTTTTGTCTCCCCAGGACTTAAAGTGGGTGGCAGCAGCTAGGCTTCTGGTCCTCCCCAGCGCACCTGGCCTATGCAATGGAACTGGGGCCTTCCCAGCCCAACCTGAACAAGCACAGTGATGGGAGCTGAGGGGGCAGCTGCAGCCAGGTTGTCTTCGCATGCTGCGCAGTAGGGCTGAAGCCTTCCTCTACTTGAAAAGGATGGGCAAGGGCCTGGGTCCAGATCATTCTTCTCCTAACCTTGCTCAGTCTGTCCCACTGAAGAGCACAGTGCAAATGGCTGGGAGGGGGCAGGTGGGGAAGCAGAGTCTGTTGGGCGTGGGGTGCGTGCTGGGGGAGAGGAGGTCCAGTGGAAGGGCCAGCAGCTGCAGTGGTTGGAGCAGCCCCTCAGCAGCGGCTTTCTGCCTTGGCTCTGTAGCGGGCCGCTGCCTGCAGGCGGACTGCCCGTCTGGCTGGGCGTGGGAGTCCCCTGGCGCGGCACACGCAGGGCGCTATACCCGGGCCAGGGCGAGGGAGTCTCGCGTGGGCTGCACAGCGCTCGGCCGGGGCTTCGCAGCTCCTCTCCAAGCGCCAACAAACGAGCCAGACTTCCGCCCCCTGCCCTAGCCCAGGCCGGGGGAAGGGGCGCGGCGGGGTAACGCCCGCTCCCCGCGGCGGCCGCACGCTTGGCAAGCCCCGGCCTGCCGCCGCCGCTTCACGTGGCCGCCGCTGCCTGGCTCCTCAGTGCCGGCTGGGCTCGTAGCCGCCGCGGCTGGGGACTGGCGGGCGGCGGCGGCGTCTGGCCGGCCGGAGCGGGCTGGCTCTGCAGACCGGGCGGACCCACCGCGCTGCCCGCCTCGCGGCTGCGGGGCTGGAAACCGAGCGGAGCCGGGCAGGCTCGCCCCCGGGGGCAAGTGTGGCGAGGAGACCGGCGAGAGGCGGGGAAGCGGTGAGTGCCACGCTCTGCCGGCCGGCCGGAGCGGGGTGGGGTGGGGTGGGAAGGAGCCGGCGGGCGGGCGGGCGGCTGCAGCCCGGGGAGCTCGGGAGGGTGCAGCGGGCGGCAGGAGGGATGCGGCGGCAGCGGCTCCGGTCTCTGGCCGGCTCCGCTTGGAGAAGTTGCTGCCTCAGGGCTTGCGGGCGGGGCAGGGGGGAGGCAGGGACCCGACTTGCATTTCTTAGCGACCAGCAGAGGAGCGCCCCGAGTTTTGATCACGGGAGGCGCCCCGCGTTGAGAGGAGAGGCGCCGGGAACTTCTGCAGAAGGGCTGCCGCTGCCCTCGCAGCCGGCGTGCTAGAGCAGGCATCGTACTACCTGCACAACACACACTGAGTGCAGACCCAGCAGCCTGCCTGCACCACACACACACAACACACACACACAACACACACACTCTCTGAGGAGCGCAGAGCGGGCATTGTACCTGCACAACACACACACACACACACACACTCTCTGAGGAGAGCAGAGCGGGCATTGTACCTGCACAACACACACACACACACACACTCTCTGAGGAGCGCAGAGCGGGCATTGTACCTGCACAACACACACACACACTCTCTGAGGAGAGCAGAGCGGGCATTGTACCTGCACAACACACACACACACACACTCTGAGGAGAGCAGAGCGGGCATTGTACCTGCACAACACACACACACACACACACACACACTCTCTGAGGAGCGCAGAGCGGGCATTGTACCTGCACAACACACACACACACACTCTCTGAGGAGCGCAGAGCGGGCATTGTACCTGCACAACACACACACACACACACACTCTCTGAGGAGCGCAGAGCGGGCATTGTACCTGCACAACACACACACACACACACACTCTCTGAGGAGCGCAGAGCGGGCATTGTACCTGCACAACACACACACACACACACACACTCTCTGAGGAGCGCAGAGCGGGCATTGTACCTGCACAACACACACACACACACACACTCTCTGAGGAGCGCAGAGCGGGCATTGTACCTGCACAACACACACACACACACACACTCTCTGAGGAGCGCAGAGCGGGCATTGTACCTGCACAACACACACACACACACACACGGGACTCATGAGGGCTGAGCAGGAATTTTACCCGTGGAACATACACAATGAGGTGTGTAAAGCAGGCATTTAACCTAACCATCCACAGGTTTCTGCATATCTGTTTCATTACTGCATTCGCTATTTAGAGGTCTGCGTTTCCTGTTTACTGCCCGAAGGACGTGCAACCACACACAGCTGTGAGGTAGCGGTTTTTTGCTTTGTTACAGAAATGACTTGCTGATACTGTGATCGTTCAACCTTTACATTAAGATCAGCTTAGCTATTACTTTATGTATTGTAGTAAAGTATGTAATAAGATCTGCTGGGGGAGGGGTTAAAGGTGTGCATGCATAGGGGGTTGAGAGAGTGCTCGTACAGGGGTGTGTATGCGAATGTGTGTTGGGATGTAGATATACAGGAATTAGGGAGGATGGGCTGTGTCTATAACAGAGGGTTATGGGGTACTTGTAGGGGAGTTGGGTTTCTGTGTGCAGGTATGTAGATTTGTGTGATCAGATTTCTTGCTAGAAAGAGTTTGTGTTTTATTTGCTTTGAGAGAGGTCTGTAAGTATCCATTCTTGTTGGGCTTGATGCTCTTTGTGTTGGTCACACTCTCCATACAGAAGGAGAAAAAGAGATTTTTGTCATGTGCTGGTGGTTCTTGCTGACAATTTTCAGTAGCAACTGCTGGTGATGGCAAGATGCTTTAACTTTTTTCCCCTCCCCCACATTGTAAAGTGAAATATGACTGTAACTGCCCAGAATATCTTTGCATCAAAGACAGCAGGACCAGCATCCTTGATTGAGCAGGGACTACCTCTGAGGCCTTAACAGACAAGTGTTAAACCCCCTCTGGGCAAATACTAGGTAACATGCTAAGGTGTGTAATCTACTCTTCTTTATGTACATTCTTGGTTAGTCATTTCTTAATATGCACGCTCAGGGATTTAGCCTGGATGCTGAGCTATTCAGCATTTCCATTCTGTAAACAGATCGGGAGTACTTGACTTTTTTAAAATGTGAAAATGTTAGCCGGCTGTAGCGAGGCCTTGGAAGAAATGCATAATTACTGTATTTCAATAATGCAATTTTTGCTGTCATTGTTCTGGGCTGCCTATTGGGTTGATGCCTGTCTGCCTAAGAACTACCAGTTGGCTAATTACAGTAGTTTTATTTGTAAAACAGCTTTTATCTGGAGCGTTTTCCTTCAGTTAACTCAGCGTGCGCGTACCTTGAATAAAGTTGTGGATGGCTATTGTCATTCAGTTATGCATATTTTTAGATGCTGAAAGATGTTTCTTAAGGGCAAGCTGTTGACAATTAAAAATAGCTTCATAGTATGCATTTATTGAGAATGTAGTCAAGGTTTAGTGACCGCTTGTGGTTGACTCTTTTAAGCTATGAATCAGTCTGAACTTTGGAGATGTCACATGTGATCTTCCTTTTGCTGTACTCCTTGTTTTATCATAATACTACAGCCTTGCTCTGCAGGGATCACAGTTTGAATTGTAGGTTAACAGGACAGTATTTTAGCATGGTACTGTCTACATAGTTATGAAACCTTCAGATATAGATTTCATTCTGTAACCCTTGATTTGGAGACACTGCTTTAGTTTGCTTGTAAATGTGGAATTAAAATAGAATCAGTTGGAATGATTAGCCATGGAAGATCTTTATCATCTGATGCAGCTCCAACATACACCTTTTGTTTTGTGTCCAGAAAATGATCTACTTATAAAATAGAGTAATCAAAAGAACAGATTAGAGGCTGAAATTCAAAGCCCTGTATTCATTGGAATTACTCATGAAGAGTAAATATTTTGAAGGGGTAGCTGAAAAATGCCCTCGTTTACTCATTTGTGTCAACAACTGTCTAATCGAATAGTACTTGGCTTAATGCTGACTATACACTACTTTTGATTTTTGCCAAAAAGGGGACATTCTCCTTAAACCAGTAATAGTAAAAATTGGTATTTTTCACTCTGTACTGTGGTATAACTGTCTTTAAATGTTCTGTTTCAGAGTAACAGCCGTGTTAGTCTGTATTCGCAAAAAGAAAAGGAGTACTTGTGGCACCTTAGAGACTAACCAATTTATTTGAGCATAAGCTTTTGTGAGCTACAGCTCACTTCATCGGATGCATACTGTGGAAACTGCAGAAGACATTATATACACAGAGACGATGAAACAATACCTCCTCCCACCCCACTCTCCTGCTGGTAATAGCTTATCTAAAGTGATCACTCTCCTTACAATGTGTATGATAATCAAGTTGGGCCATTTTCAGCACAAATCCAGGTTTTCTCACCCTCCGCCCCCCCCCCCACAAACTCACTCTCCTGCTGGTAATAGCCCATCCAAAGTGACCACTCTCTTTACAATGTGTATGATAATCCAGGTGGGCCATTTCCAACAGAAATCCAGGTTTTCTCACCCCCCGCCCCCACAAACTCACTCTCCTGCTGGTAATAGCTTATCCAAAGTGACCACTCTCCCTACAATGTGCATGAAAATCAAGGTGGGCCATTTCCAGCATAAATCCAAGTTTAACCAGAACGTCTGGGGGGGGGTAGTTTGTGCTGGAAATGGCCCAACTTGATTATCATACACATTGTAAGGAGAGTGATCACTTTAGATAAGCTATTACCAGCAGGAGAGTGGGGTGGGAGGAGGTATTGTTTCATGGTCTCTGTGTATATAATGTCTTCTGCAGTTTTCACAGTATGCATCCGATGAAGTGAGCTGTAGCTCACGAAAGCTTATGCTCAAATAAATTGGTTAGTCTCTAAGGTGCCACAAGTACTCCTTTTCTTTTTAAATGTTCTGTTCATGTTAGTGATGCAAATGGTGTCACCTCTGATGCCACGAGAGCTCCTTTCGTATTCTCTGCTGCTGGTGCCACTTCACACTCCTGGGCATTGAGTCAGAGTAGTCAATTAGCTCTTCACATGCCAAGAAAAAGAAAATGAATTTAAATGCTGAGAAGAAGGAACAACTTGTATGAAAGGTCAGTGAACACTACCAGTTTTTTGATGATACTGGAACCTTGGGGATCCAGAACAACATACTTGTGTTTGTAAATCCTGTCAACATCGAGTCCAGTGCCATATTCTGAAGTCAACCACAAACTGATTTTATGATTCAAGAATTGTGATAGAAAATCCAGTTACAAATGAAAAATGTTTTACATGAGGGTTTATAAGAGGAATGTGGCTAACCAGTTGAAATTTGCATTACAAAATACGTATAATTCTGCTGGTATAACTGAAGATGCTATAATGGACTTAATTATCTTTACTAAGCTAAAACTACAATGGTTGGAAAGTGTACAAAGAAGGAGATAAAAGCAGAATGTTGATATTTCAGTTATTTCATGTGGCTAAATACAAGGACTGGACTAGACAGTCTACCACAAGTACTAACAAGACTCTCGTTATAGATGCATAGTCCAGTACTGTATATATGCATCATATATTATTGATACTTTTTAAAGTTCATTTAATCAATATAGGCAATTTGCTTAAATAGTTTAGTGCAGCAAAATTTGACAGTTGCTTTTCTTACCTGTTCATTTTTGACATTAGGTGTTCCTAAAATTACTGTCCAGATAGAAATTGGAAACTGCTCAGATCTTAATTTGTTTGCTAGAGACAGGCTGGTAATTTTAAAATAAAAGTACTGTTTCATGTTTTCAGTTTTTATTTGTAAAAAAAAAAAAAAAAAATGGGATTTTTTTCAGTGTTTTCTTTCCAAACATTAAAACTGGGATGAAATCAGGTTCAAATTTTTTAAAAAAAAAGGGGGGGGGGGAATTGGGGTTGGGGAAAAGAAAAACAAAAAAAACTTTTGTAATATACGCATTTTATTACTGTATAATTGAAACTTTTTTTTTAATGTACAAAGGTATATTTTGTCTCTCTCAGAGCTAGTTGTTTTTCCAGAAATCCTGGTTTGCATACGCACGCATAATTTCCTTCAAAGTATCCTCACTCATGTTGAGCCTCTTGCTGCTTGGAGGTAGTCCAACTTTGAAAATATGCACTCTGCCTCAACAGATCCAGGGGGTACACTCAAAGCTTGATGTGCTGCTTTGCTGGAGCTGAGAAGTGTGTCTTGATGACTGTTCCAAAAAACCAGCACATCCAGTTTTGCATTGTCAGGATTAGGCAAGTTCATGTATGTAGTAAACTCCCCTTTCAGATTTGAAATTTCTTCTTTAGTGGCAAATGGTTGAAACACAGTGGCGTAAAGACCATAGTCTGCTGCAGATTTCACCCTGAGGAAGAAGTGCAACACCTGGGCATTCTAAAATATATTTTTGGCACCAAACACTTGGGGAATTCAGATTATGAGCCACGGTCATTTCTCATTTCTGAGTGTTGTGTTTGAAGGTTTTGAATGGTTTTTTGGTTTTTGCATGTTTCAGAGTGGGAAAGATTTCCAGAAACAGCTGAGTTTTCTCACCGTGTGTTTCTCCTTCAGTTTTTGTGCTCAGTTCAGTTGAGATTTTGGTTGTCAAGATCCGGTAAACATCTATATTGGCAAACATGTGGGCAGTAGTTAGAGAAAACGCCAGTGTTTTCTGCATGTCACATAATGATTCCAGGTTTTCAGCAATTAACATTACCTTGGTGCTGAGTATCTGGCAGTTATTTTGGATTTGCCAGTCCCTTCAGAGTTTGTGCTTTAGAACCAACAAACTCAGGATGATCTAGGAGACACATCAGCATAGTCCGCGTGTTATTTACATGACAGTCAGTGAAGTACAAGCTCATCCACAGGTGTGGCACAACAGGGGTAGGTAATCTGCACTCATCTCGCTCTGTGTTAAACAAAGCCTTCGACTTGTTTGCATGCTTGAAAACAGCCCCAAATCCAATTATAAAGATTTCACGTCTTTCATTTCTTCTGTAGCAGTAGCAGCTGACAGTGCAAAGTTAATTAGATGAGCAGGACAGGTAATACTTAGCAGTGCCGGTTTCTGATTGAGTGTAATCTCCTGGGAAAACTTAGCCTTGTAGGAAGCAGAATCTGTGTTAGTTATGGCCACATTTTCCCAAGTTAGTTGGTACATCTCAAACATGTCAGTTATTGCTGTGTTGAGAAAATGTCTGTCAGCAGAGGGGATGACTGTCATATCAGCACAAAACAATGTAGGTTTATTCACTTTGAAATAAAAAAAAGAAAGCAAAAGGCTAAGAATCGGACGGTCCAAAGCATCAGGAGACTCATCAAAAAATCAGACTAGACACCATATTTCCATCAGCTTAGATACTAAAACATTTTCTTTTTCTTTCAGATACAACCTCACTGGTAAGTCTCATTAGGAAGGGTTTTTGATGCTGGACATTATTGATGCACTAAGTCACCAATAGACCCCTCTACTATTAACAGTGGCTACCTGGTAAAACAAAGAACACACACAAATTCATTGACACAGTTGTGCTATGTCCTCTCTTTCATTAAAGCTCTGGTGAAAGCTCCTTATATTGTCTGTTTATGCTGAAGCCCACTTTCTTCCTTAAGCTACTTGTGTTGCTTGCTTTCAATATGCTCCTTTATTCTGTCAGTGCGATCACTGACCTCAATGCTGCAGTATTTGTAGCACAATGCATCACTCCCATCTTTACTTTTCTTGCAAATTTCTAACCACTGATTTTCTTGAAATATTTGCATATTTACCGTTTTACTGTATCTATCTGTAACCCCAAGGAGCTTACCTACGTTCCTAGGGCTCTGCATGCTGATAGTTCAGGGAGAGGCACACAATCCCAGGTAGCAAGGGGGAGCCAAGGGCAGACTCAGTCTGCTAGGCAACCCAGAGGAGGAGAGGAGAGACATTATGTAGAACAACGGGGGCCTCTGTTGGTTTGGGGAAGGATTGCGGGCGTGCCAGCTCAGATGAAGGGGCACAGTCACATCATTGACAAGGGAAAGCCCAGAAAGAAGAGCTAGCCAGATCAATAGGGAGTGAGAAGCCTGCCCCTGGGAGCCCTGGAGGGGGGAGAAGCCATTTTGGGAGTAATCTGGACCCAGCCACAGAAAGGACAGGACTGGCTGTGTGGGGATCCAGAAGAACCCTTGCCCATCCATCCAAACCCATTAGAAGATTGGCAATAAAGGAAGCAACTGGGTGGATAGGGGACATTACATATCTTTATCTGTGGAGGATTGATTGTTTAAATTCAAACTAAACGGACACAAAGAGATAGGCGGGCAGCGTCTCCTTGTGAGCCAATCATAGCACGATATTAACGTTGTTTAGTTTTCCGACCTCCACTTAGTATGTGTTCTGTGTTTTACACCGTGGAACTGCTTCAGAGCTGCAGGACACAACAATCACATAAAGATTTAGTGTCTAACAAAAATAAGTATCCCAAAAATACTGAGTGGATTGATAAAAGGAAACTGAAAATGTGGAACACTAAGTAAAAGTAACGTCTGAAGCGTAATTAAAGCTGGAGGTACATTTTCTGTCTACCTTGCAGATTTTGTTTCTCAACAAAAAATGTAACTTTATATTATTCAGAGTTCAAAACCAGTTGTGAAACCAATCAGTTTGACGTACGTAGACAGTTTCAAAATCAATTGACGTGTCATTTAATCTCCACCCCACAATAACCACAAAGTGTCCTTTAAATGATTGTAAATACTGTAAAATATGGGGGATTTTTTTTTAATACTGGTGCCACTAGGCAGCATATGGCAGAAACTGGGGGAAAATGTGCCTCTGTTTTTGAAAGTTACATTTGCAGCAAAATTACATGTGCAGGGTTTTTTTCCAATGATGATCGATGTTCCTAACAACACTCATACATTTCTCTAAGGATTTATTTATATTTAAGACCAGGTTGTTAAGTGGATGGAGTGTTAGCCCTTCCACATTGAAGAAAAAATAATACACAAATATTAAAAAATAACTGCAGATCTTACCAAAATTTCTCTGCTAAACAGGTGTAAATATAGCCTATTAATTCTTAAACAAACCATGCATTATTAAGTGCTTCCTCACATTTGTGTATGAATCAGATAAAAAACAAAGTTGTAGATCTTGTACTTAGCAATGTATTTAGGTTTTCTTTGCAATTCCATTGTTCACTTTAATAATGTCCGATGTGCTTTCTTTAGATTTAAACTAACACCAATGAACTGTACTTGCCTTAATGATATATTGATTTAGGAAGTTAGAACAGCCACATGTTTAACTCCTTCTGTACAGATACATCAACTCAGCAGAAAAGAACCAGACCTAAAATATGTGCCTTTACATTCTCAGACAAGAATCTTCATTAACATTAAGGTTACTAGACTTTATAGCCTATGGATCAGAACTTCAAGGAAATATGCAATTAAGTGATTCAACACTCCAGGGCAGATTCTTTGGTGTAATTTGTCATAGATACAACAAAGTACATCAGCTGAGGGTTTGTCTCCCATTTATATTGCACTCATCAGTTCCCCTTCTCAGCCTTCAGTGCCTCCCTCCACCACGTACATAGTCCACCTATTTTCCCCTCATCCTGAACAGCTGACGAATGACTTGGAGTCCTATCATGTTCCTTGATGGGGACTCTGGTTATTTAGCTAGAGGAGCCTAATGAAATATGGGGGAAAATGAAGACATTTTCAATCGGGAGCATTAAAAAATATATCCTGTCCAAATTTAGTTTATTTTACAAAAAATATACTAAATTGAATGTTTTACTAAATAAAAACTAAAATTCCATTGTCGTCTGAAGGGTTATTGTAGCAAAATTGGAAATAAAATTCAACAATTAAAGTGTGAAACTGAGAGATTTTAATAGTGCTTTAAAGTGCAAATCTCCATGCAACCCGAAGTCTAGAGATTCCATTGATGTGTCCATAAGATTGAACATTTATCGGTATTGCACAGTTATGTACAGATTGTTAATTCAGTCTAGTGTATGTATGGTAGACCGTAATGTTTCTTTTTAATTAAGGGTATGTTTTACAGCCACGCTAGTTATTTGTCCTTATGACCATTTCACTTGTGTGTTTTGACCAAATAACTGAAAATGTGATCATGATTTTGGACTGGTTGCTTGATCTGATTTTTACATAATGAACAGGAGAGGCAGGCTATCTGGGAACTTGAGTGCAATGAGAGCACTGCAAGTCTTTGCTTACATAGCCATTGTAGGCAATGAATGGCACTTTAGGGGCAAAGGGTTAATGTGGCTTTTGCATGGAATATTCATTTATATTATGCCTAGTTTCTAGCCTCTGTTGAACACTGCTTATAAATGCTAGCTTTAAGGACCATACCATCCTTCATGATAGTTTAGATAATGATCATAAAATAGAGAACTTCTAGCACATGATTCTTAGCAAGAACAAACAGAATTAAGATGCCAAGTAATAATGGTTGCTGATAAGGAGAGAAACAGTGTAGTTGTGCTCATTCCACTCTGGCCAGAGGCCAGGAATCCAAAATATGATTGTGAACATTAATTAAAATGGTAGTGTGAATGTTAATAAAAACAAACACAACATTATTGGGCCTCCCACCCAGTGTTTCTCGTACATAGTCAGTGTGTCTGCCAGAAGTTGTTGTGTGAAATTGATGTAAATCCAAAGTAGATCGTGTCTGTGAAACAACATAAGAACAGTCATATTGGGTCAGACCAATGGTCCATCTAGCCCAGTGTCCTGTTTTTCAACAGTGGCCAATGCCAGATGTTTCAGAGGTAATGAATGGAACATGGCAATTATTGAGCGATCCATCTCATGTCCTCCAGTCCCAGCTTCTGGCAGTCAGAGGTGTAAGGACATCCAGAGAATTGGGGTGTGTCCATGACCGTCTTCGCTAAGAGCCTTTGATGGACCTATCCTCCATGAATTTATCTAATTCTTTTTTGAACCAAGTTATACTTTTGGCCTTCACAGCATCCCCTGGCAATGAGTTCTACAGGTTGACCGTGCATTGTGTGAAATAGTACTTCCTTTTGTTTGTTTTAAACCTGCTGCCTATTGATTTCATTGGGTGACCCCTGGTTCTTGTGTTATATGAAGGGGGAAATAATATTTCCCTATTCACTTTCTCCACCCCAGCCATGATTTTATAGATGTCTATCATATCCTCTCCCCTTCCCCGTCATCTCTTTTCTAAGAGATGAACAGTCAGTCTTTTTAGTCTCTCCTCCAAAGGAAGCTGTTCCACACACTTGCACACAATTGTTGTTGTCCTTCTCTATACCTTTTCCATTGCTAATATATATTTTGGAGATGGGGTGACCAGAACTTCACAGAGTATTCAAAGTGTAGGCATATCATGGATTTAGGTGGTGGCATTATGATATTTTTTGCTGTATTGTCTGTACTTTTCCTGCTGGTTCCTAACATTGTTAGCTTTTTTGACTGCTGCTGCACATTTGAGTAGATGTTGTAGAGAACGATCTATGATGACTTCAAGATATTTTTCTTGAGTGGTAAGAATTAATTTAGACCCCATCATTTTGTACGTGTAGTTGGGATTATGTTTTCCAATGTGCATTACTTTGCACTTATCAACAGTGAATTTCATCTGCCATTTTGTTGCCCAGTCACCCAGTTTTGTGAGATCCCTCGGTAACTCTTTGTAGTCTGCTTTGGACTTAACTAGCTGGAGTAACTTTATCAACTGCAAACTTTGCAACCTCACAGCTTTTCCCCACCTTTCCAGATCATTCACTGATTGTTTGGCAGGCTTCCTGCTTCTGATGTACTTAAAAAAAAAAAAAAAAAAAAAAAATTACTGTTCGTTTTTGTGGTGGTCAGTGTTAATGAAGATGGTCAGCAATAATGTTCCGCAGTTGATCAAGAATTCATTGACTGTAACTGCTCAGGGGCCAAAATGTGCAAAATTAGACAGATGCAGGTGGGTCAAAAGCAAGCTGAAATATAAAAGCTAATGTCCCTCAAATCTCAGTTACTGCGTTATGGGCCCAACTCTGTAGCTTTAGTTAAGCAGAACTCCTGTTTACTTCAAAATAACACCATTATGATGATTCCAACTGGAGTTTTGGCTGACTAAGAATTGCAGAATGGGGCCCAATGATTTGAAACCACACCGCATTTGCAGTTACTGGATGATAGATGTTCTCTTATATTTGACAGTGTGCAGTATATACAGAGTGTCTTTTATAAGCTAATTTACAAGCCTTTGGATTTATAATGCACATACTTAATTTTATAAATATTTCTATTTTGTTGTACATTGTCTGCATTTTAAGTATACTGTTTCTCTGTGATATACAGAGTCTGCAACATATGTTTTTAACAGAAACTCATTAAAACTGAGATTTTTTTTTACTCTATTCATACTTTTCAGTATGAAGAAATATACATTTAACAAAGACTTCCATCTTCATCTTGTAGAAAATAGTCATTTTAAATATAACTTAACCTTATGCCAAGATTACTGCTTAACAAAGCTAATAAGATTGCAGAAGGCCTCTTCAATATTGTTACTTATTACATGTATTTGATCAGCATCCCATTATGCTTGTACTGTACAAATACATAGATATGATCCCTTACCAGAGTCTACAGAGTGCATGTAGTCTAATTAAAATCCTTTTGGTTAAATTTGGACAACTGTGATGACCCAGTCTATCCCAAAGAGGAAGGAGCTGTGAGATCAAAGAAATAATACACAGAAATATAGAGATAAGAAACATGAGTAGAAAGTACCAAAATAAGATTTGCCTTTGAAAAATGCAAGTTTCTGTAAGACATCTGGGGGAAAAATAGCAAGAAACGTAAAACAACAGGAGAATTATTTGAAATGCATTCATCTAGGAGAAGGAAGAGATGGGGGAATACTGAAGGAGCTAGGAGAGATATTGGACAGCAAATTAAACATGAGGTGTAATGTGATATGGGTTCAGAAAAAAAAACGAATGCCATTGTATGCTGCATATCTCTTTCATGGAGCAAGTAGGAATAGTCTGTCTCAACATAGCTGTGGTTGATTGGACCAGGAATATTGTGTTTAATTTTTGCACCAAACTGGAGGGAGTTCAGGGAAAGCAACAAATTGTTTGGGTTCTAGAAAATTTGAATTAGTGTGTGAGGAAAGTTGATTTTATATTTAATATTAAACTCATCAGTGACTTAAGCAGGGCATGACAATGATTTACAAATATCTGTTCTTGAAGGTGTTAACACCAATTATAGAATCACAGAATACTAGGGTTGGAAGAGACCTCAGGAGGTCATCTAGTTCAATCCCCTGCTCAAAGCAGGACCAACACTATCTAAATCATCCCAAGCAGAAGAGGAGTCTCTATTTTGTGTGGTACAGTATAGATAGTTCTAGAAATGGGATTAAATTAAAAGAGGAACAATTTAGGCTGAATATTAGGAAAATATGCCAGATGGTGCAATGTGCTTGGCTTTGGAGTAGCTTCCCAAAGGAACTGGTGGAAGCTTCATTCCTTCGGAATTCTTAAAGTAGACTGGACAAAATACTAGAAAATGTCCTATGAGTAACGCACTTTTGCATGAATATAAAATGAATGATCTAAGGATATTATCCATCTCTGACTTCTTTGATTCTAATATCTAATCAAGTTCTACTTTTGTAAGCTTTTCATTCAACTGATTTATACTTTAGATAGCATTTCCCCAAGGAGTGTCAACTGTTTAAGGAATTTGGTAGATATTCCTCACAGATTTTCCGGGAGAGCCCCTCAGGTCAAATCCCCTCATGCCAATAGTGACTTATATTTGTAGGACTATAGACAACTTGACTGCTCATCCCACAAGTAATCAAGTCTGGCTTGCTGGCTGAGGTATGAGAGAGTTTTTGGAACTACTAATCATGCAGTTTCTTGGATGGGTACCAATTTGTTAAACTAGAAGAGTAATAGGCCCTATTCTTCAAGAAGTGTCCCTGTGGGTGCTCCACTTTAGGTGAATCTGCATCCCTGCACCTGCGATCAGAGAATTTCAGTAGGAGTGCCTATTTGGGTCGAACATGTGCTGTCCCCATCTCGCGCTACCTCTGGCGGCTATGTATCACAGTGTGACCACTCCCCCGCCCCAGTTCCTTGTCTGCTGCCCTTGGCTTGAGATGGAGCAATCAGCAGTGCCTCCAAGTTTGCCTTTATCTTAAAATGTAGATTTGGAGTTAGTAATTTTAGAAGCCAGTTAGTTAGCTTAGTTACCCTTCTCTCCCTCATTTATTTTTCTTTATTTAGAAGAATTTTTTTTTATTAGACTAAGTATCATTTCTTATTATATTCTTTAGCAGAGTATAGATACCCTCCCTTGGGAGAAACTTTATTCTAAGTGGCATGCCTGGATCCCTGGGTTTTAAGCACTGCTTAACTTGACAGGAATCAATCCCGGTCCCTGACGACACACTCAGTTTGTCCACTGTCTCAGTGAGAGACACATTCCACAAAAGTGCTCTCATTGCCATAATCTTAAAATCCGCACCAGAAGAGCAAGGGATCTTAAGCTAAAACTTCTCTTGATGGAGAAGTCCTGCACCTGGCTTCCAGTCCAGGATTGTGGACCCCTTCTGGACAATAGTCTCCAGTAATGTCATCTGACAGACATTCCCCATCACCCTCACAGAGGAAAGATCACTCCTGCAAAAAGGTGGCCAAAAAACAGACTATGACCTCTTCTTTATGGGAATCAGCTAAAAAGAGACTATCCCCAACCTGTCAGATACTCTCGGTACCGACCTCACTGAGGCCGACTACCTCTGGGGTGGCAGGACCCTCCAGTACCATGGGTACCGTGACAGCCAAAGACCCAAGTGGGCAGGCTCAGAGAGAAGCAGCAAAGGGCAACTTATGCTCCATTCCTTGGTTCCCCCGGAGCTGCTCAAACATGTAGCACAGAGCAGCGCTACAGTCTATGTCCCCACCTTCTGCCTTGATAGTGCATAGCGCTCAATCATTGGTACTGACAATTGCTGTAATTCCATCGGCACCGCCAACAATGCTCTCCTAGATACCGATGCTCTTGGTACTGAAACACAAAGACCTCCTGGTCTCTTCAGCACCAGAATCTCCCTTCCTCAGTACCAACGTTACTGCAGCATGCTTGGTACCACACTAAGTTACACCACCATCCAGATCAGCTCCTCCTTTCTCCAGTGAGGATGGGGAGATCTACTCATCACGTCACTCCTTGCCCATCCAGACAGCCACCAGACTGGGTCCACCTGAACAACCTGGATAACAACCCAGGGCCAAAACCCATGGGTGGTATAGACATCCATGGATACCACTACCAATGCCATTTCAGCCCCAGTGGCCCTACTGGGATCTGTGGGTGGCGTAGCGACAGCAGTATTCTAAGCCTCCACTTACCCACAGGGATAGTTTGAGACATTCTTCATCACCCTCAATACCTGGACCCTCTGACCTCCTGGAAGAGGCATTCAAAGAGCTGGAGGAAACTTCTGATCAAGAGGTTACCCCACCTACAATTTCTCCTCCTCGTCTCTGGACGAAGCCATCACGCCTCCAACCATGATGGGTGATGATTTAAAACAATTCCAAGAGGAGTTTAGAGGATGCAAACTCATTAGAAATACCATTAGAAGAAGTTTCAGAGTTTCAACACAAGCTGTGGGACATTTTACAAACATCAGCTTCATCCAAGATTGCTTTTCATGGTCTGTATACATTGACCTTTGCTATCACCAAGAGCATCTACAGCCCCACCAGGTACTTGCACACGCTCCACCAGGTCATTTTCTACGTCGATAGCCTATCTTAACAATGTACCCATCATGGATATCTGTAAAGGAGCAACCTGGGCATCAGCCCATAGGTTCACAGAGTATTATGCAATAGAGCAGGACTTGACATCAGATGCTCTGCTTGGACTTTACTGTCTTATCATCCTTCACAAATTCAACTCTGAAGCCCCTTCCTTCCAACGAAGGGCACTGTTCTACAGTCACCTGAAGTGGAGCACCCCCAGGGAAGGTTACTCACCCTGTGCAGTAACTGAGGTTCTTTGGGATGGTTGTCTCTGTGGGTGCTCCACTACCCACCTTCCTCCCCTCTACTTCAGAGGCATTTTTTGCTAGTGACTCTGTGGTAGAAAAGGAACTGAGCGGGGTTTGTTCGCACAGCGCTATGTAGCCGACCGATGTGGCACAAGATAGGGACAGCGCATGTGCGACCAAAACAGGCACTCCTACTGAAATTCTCTGATCACAGGTGCAGGGATTTAGGTTCACCTAAAGTGGAGAACCCACAGGGACAACTATCTTGAAGAACCTCAGTTACTGCACAGGGTGAGTAACCTTCTCTTTGTGCATTGGGATCAGCAGCTGGATCCCTGCATCGTTGATGTCAATTGGACTCTGCACAGGAGCATGGATCTATGCCAGCAGACCCTGATTTGGTATTGGGGCTCTAGAAAGCCAATAAATCAGAGTGATTGCCTGAGATTACATGATGATAGTTGTGTCATGGCTTTCTATTTATTGCATATATAAAGATCGGTCACAATGACTCAAACTTCACTGGGAAAAAACAACATTGTAATACAAGGATCATCACTTCACAATTATGGTGTGATTTTTTTTTTTTTGCAACTCTCTTCCATATCAAAGCAGCTATTCAAGGTTGAGTATTACTGGTCTGGGTTCTGAGTGTCTCATTGGAGCCTTTCTTGAAGTTTAAAAAAAAAAAAAAAAGTGAGAAATTTTATAAATAATAATGCTATAAAACAGTTAAGTACCTCAGATTGAGGATTAATCTGCCTGGGGAATATAGAAGAATAAATCAAGATGAAACCACAATCACTTTTGACATTTAGTGTTAGAATTTCTTTGCAAAGCTATTTATACCAGCTTCAAAATAGTTTAAACAAGAAATTAGATGTGAGAAGGTGTATCTAAACTAAATGAGTCCCATTATTAGAAAGGGAAAACATTCACTTGCACACTACCAGACTATTTTAAATACTTGTGGGACCAAACCCATCACAGAGGTGTAGTCAAGCAGGGTCTGTGCACAACTGATTGCTTTGAGACACTGGTAGTGGTTTTAAGTGAGTTTTGAGTGTGGTGGCTGGAGAACAGACAAAGTGGTTACTGGTTTGTTATTTTCTGTTTGCTTATTTCGGGTAAGGGAAATTGAGGCAGGAAAATCAGCAAAATAGGTTAAGCTCGGAAGAAGCTAGAACTGCACAGGTTACAAATTTCTAAGAAGGAAAGAGAGAGAGAGCCAGCAAGCCCTGGACTTAAAAGACAAAGAATTTGAGGCCCAGAAACAGGCTCAAATTGAAGCACAAAAGGCTGCCCTGGAAAAAGAAAAGGCTGCCCACAAGCAAACCCTGGATTTAAAAGACGAAGAAATTGAGGCCCAGAGACCAGCACAAATTGAGACCCAGAAGCATGAACTGGCTGTATTGGAGTGGAAGAGGTGCACAGAGTGGAAGTTGGGGTCCTGGTGACTGCTGCGGTGGGAACAGACCCCAAGGACTCTGTAGTTGGAAGCAAGCCCAACTTGAGTGAAAGAGGGCAATTTTTCTGGCCAGTGAATGGTCTGTCATAGCTGGTAGCTGGATCAGGGTCATCTTCCCTTTTGGGAGACACAGGTGTGTCTGACTCAGAGGGGAGCTCAAAGAGGAATTTTAGGTATACTGCATTCACCATGGACAGTGTCCAAGTCTCTGGCAATAAGTTCAGGAGGAGGGTGTAATGTTGCACTCCATATGATTTTATGAAAATATGTTAATGAGTGTGAATATAATGTAACTGGAATATGCTTCACGCAAAAGGTCTCTTGTAAGGTATCATTACAAAGCTTATAATCTACTGAGTGTGGTCATCCTATTTGAATAAATGTATCATTCTTGTATCTGAAACTAGAAATATGAAATATAATTCTGAGGTCCTATTGTAATTATGCAAAGTGTGGGCCATTAATGGTGGTTTGGAGTCTTGATGGCTCCCGTCAACTAGGACAATTGGTTGTAAATGGCTCTGTTTACTTGCAAGCCTTCCTGTGAGTCATGCCAGGAAGAACGAAGGCTTGGGGTCTCACAGGACATGTGACCATGTCACCTGGTTCTGGAATCCATCTTAAACCTGGTGCTTTTCCAGTTAGAAGGAGGGGTGGGGACCCAAAGAGACAAAAGATTCCTGTCTTGTGCCAAAGCTATATAATGGGGTGGAACAGAACAAAGGAGGTTCCAGTCATGAGAAATCCCCTAGTTACCACCTGAGCTGGTGCTAACAAGAACTGTACCGGGGAAAGGATTGGGCCCAGACTAGGAAGGAGTCCAGTCTGTGAAAGATGCTTATTGGAACATCTCTTAGGGTGAGATTTTATCTGTAATCAGTTTCTTAATATATTAGGCTTAGATGTGCGTGTTTCATTTTATTTTGCTTTTTAACTTACTTTGTTCTGTCTGTTATTACTTGGAACCACTTAAATCCTACTTTTAATACTTAATAAAATCACATTTGCTTATTAATTAACCCAGAGTAAGTAATTAATACCTGGAGGAGCAAACAGATGTGCATATTTGTCAGTGTTATAGAGGGTGGACAATTTGAGTTTATCCTGTATAAGCTTTTATACAGAGTAAAACGGATTCATTTGGGGTTTGAATCCCTTTGGAAGCTGTGTGTCTGGGTGCTCGAGACAGGAGCACTTCTTAAGCTGTTTTCAGTTACGTCTGCAGCTTTGGGGTGCGTGGTTCAGATGCTGGGTCTGTGTTGGAGCAGACTGGTGTGTATGGCTCAACGAGGCAGGGTTCTGGAGGCCCAAACTGGCAGAGAAAGTGGCTCAGAAGGAGTCTCAACACATCACACATCAGGTGACAGTCCTAAGGGGGTTTCTGTGATTGAACCCATCACATTATGTTCTTTGCAGAGAAGACTTTGAACCTTACCAAGTATAGCAGCAAAAATTGAGAATATTTCGTCTGAGAGAGAGATATATATTGGCATCTTTAAGTCAAGTTTGGATCTCTATTGCACCTCAGTAAATCAGGTTTAGCTCAACTGAAGTTGCTAGAGTTACTCTGAATTTGCACTGGTGAAAATGGGACAGTATCTGTCCTTTCTTTCGGTGGCATATAATTATGTTGCTCAGTATTGTTAAGCACCGAATATGAGCATATCTGCGAGAGAGTAGTTTCCTGTTTTTTGGAGAAGAGCAGAAGACACTTGAAAGATACTTCAAATCTCATGTACACCACAGACTGATTGTCTGCACCCTGGCCGGGGTGGTTAGGGGGCGGTGGCGAGGGCGAGAGGAGGTATTACTCACTGAGAGGAGGAGCCTATAAAATAAGAGACAGTGGGTTCCCCATCACCTCTCCTCCCCCATCTCTACACGCGGTGACAAGAGCATTTGGAAGACAAAAGGAACCATCATTGAACTGTGGGATGGGTGGTCCCAGGATGGAAAGAGACAGTCTGTGAAATGTATTGCTGCTTATGGTGAGACAGCCTGTTTTGCTTTTAGAACTATTAACCTTGATAAAGTTTAGGAAATAGCTTGTGTATTTTTTTTTTCATAACCAATTCTGACCTGTATGCTGTTATCACTTAGAATCACTTAAAATTTATCTTTCTCTCATTAATAAACTTGTTTTAATGTTTTATCTAAACCAATATGTTCTTGATTGAAGTGTCTGGGGAATCTTTACTCAGATTAACAAAGGCTGTTCCATATTCATTACCCTTTAATGGAGTGATGAACTTTATATGAGCTTAGGCGACATAGTGAGTGAACTGGGCAGTGCGAGATGCATATTTCTCGAGATGCAAGTCTGGAACTAGAGAACTGACTGGGGTTTCCCTGTGCGTAGTTCATGAGTGGCAGGGAGAGCATTCATGTAACTTTTCTGGTTGTGTGCTAATGACGGTGTGAGCCGGTCCTGGAGAGGCTGCTTTTCACTAGGAGACCAGTGTAAGAGACACCCTGGTCTGGAGAATTAATATGACAGTAGTTCAGTGGTTCAGGTCACACCTTCGGGGATGTCACATCTATGTCTTAGATTTTTATATAGCCACCTAGGTCAAGTACCAGCAGTGGCATTCAGCCCTCCATTCTGTACACTTGTGGAATACCCACATCTGCTGACCTAGGACGTAAAGGACCCGTGATACTCTGACTCACCTTGCCAGCCTACAAAGGAGTGGTTTAAGCAGTATTGTAGGATATATATGAATAAGGCATATCCTTTTCCAGGTAAGGTAGTAAAAACCTAAGAAACAGTCTACTGTAACTGTCTAGTACTTTTATGCTGCTAGATCTCAGTAATGAGTAGCTTTTAACTTAATGTCACTGCTATTTAGTTTTGTTAAATCAGATTAAGGTCATTTTATGATTGAAATATTTTTTCAAAGTCACTCATTGATGATTGCTAGACACAGTTTTAGCACTTCAGAGTGTTCTTGCTGATAATATATACTTTTTTAAATGTTACAATAAGTTGTTCTGGAATTATACAATGAAATGTGTAAAAAGCTTCTGCTGGCTTTTAATAGTTTTTTTAATGGTACCCTTTAAGTGAATATAGTAAGTTATCGAGCCTTTTAGGCTCTTCTTCAGCCATGGCACATTGCTTAATAAATGACAAAAACATTTAAGAACGTACTGTAGAAATACAAGTGCTCATGTAGGTATCCCACACCCCTTTAGATATTTTGCCAGATTAATTTGATTCTTTTTATTAAAAAGCTATTTCATAGCTAGAGAATAAATGGAAACCTGAATAAATGGAAACTTGATGACAATTTCTGTTTGTTCATTTTTAAAGACCTTCGTATTATTGAATCAAGAAATTCTCCAAATTTATTTTTTTTCAAATAATAGAAATAATTAAAAAGTTACTATTTTGATGACCTTTTGTTTCTTTCATTTAAAAAATGCTTTCATTTCCCATTGCACTATTATTTGCAATGTTGTGTTTAATGATACAATATAGGATTTAAAGTTAGGTATTGTGTATGGGGGATGTGTTCCAGATAACATTCAGGGTGAAATCCTGGCCTGATTAAAGTTTATGTGAGTTTTGCCGTTGACTTGAGTGGGGTCAGGATTTCACTCTCAGAATGAGGTAAACTTGAAATGTTTTAGCTCTTGATGAGTTACTGAGCCTGGAATGAGGGCTGCCCATTCCTCTTTAGATCATCCAGGAAGTGTTCTATAGAAGATACTACCAACCAGGATGGTAGTTAATGTGTGAAAACGAATGAAGTAATATTTTCTTTTGAAATAATAAATCAGTAATTGCCTAGCAGAAGGAGTGCAGACCATGGAGGCACTTAGTATCTTTTGTTCACCTTGATGCTGAGGGTGTTGAGCATCCTGAGGGAGCTGTGCATTTTTAAGGAGGGTCAGGCCCTACAAAGTGTGAAATTCCCAAGTCTCAATTTTTTGCTAAAAATATTGTTTTATTTCATGGTCTTGGTGGTAGCTCTGAGAGTCTTCTTTAAGTAGCAGTATTCAGAACTAGTCATGGCAACATTCCTAGCTTTGTCCTGTTGGCAACATGACTTTCTATGTAAGTGACCTTTCTTCCCCCTTTTCAAGCTTAAAATGAAGTCTCTCCCAGCACATCCTCATAAGAACATTGCATTGTTTAGAGGTAGCTTGCCATCCTCTTTATTTAGTAGGAATATCCTTGAACTTTCGTGTGGTTAAATGCAGCAAGTGTGTTTATATTCCATTTCCTTCCACAAGGATGATATTTATAGAATTAAATTCTGTGTACCCAAATACTTATTACTGATGAAGCCATGATTATGAACCTTGAAATTGCAGTGTTGTAAGTTTTGTACTTCTAGTTTTGGTTGGGCCATATGTGTAGTCTTAATTATCCTGCACAGATCTTGCTTTCCAAGGGATTTTATTTCAACCTGATCCCATAATAGGTGCTGAGTGCTAATTGTCTTATGTTTGATGTGCATGTTTGGGAAAATAAGACTTTCACTGACCAGAGGCAGTCACAGTTGAAGTAGTAAAAGAAGACAGCAAAGATCTTGTTTAACATGTTTAAATATTCACGCTGGTGATTGCAGTGCTCCTAACCTCGGAATGAAAAGAATAACTCTTATCTGTGCACGAGGGTTCTCTGAAAAGAAATAATGTTCTGAGAACACTGAATTGATATTAAATTCCTTAAGCATGATTCAGGGGTAAATTTTCAAAATTTTCTATGCAGAAATTTTAGCTGCATTGCTCTCATTGACTTTCATCGGAGTTGCCTGGCTAAACCTGTGTAATGCTTTGAAAGTGTACCTGATGCATATTTTCCCCCTGATATGCATATGTCACTCCCATATCTATTGTATGCTTTAGATGGCACCATTCTCATGGATCATAGTACCTAACAATAAGATAAATATAAATATACAAGTCTCTATTAAGAAGCAACAAATTAAAAATAACCAGAGAAAAAGGTAGTCTGAAGTTTAGGTTTGAAACTACTTGTTTATTAGCAGTATATTATTCATCCACTTGATGTCTCTGTATGCTGTATAGAATTCCATGCAGTTTGTGCCCCAGGTAAACAAAGGACACAAAGTTGAAACTCAATCTGTGTGGCAATTCGTTAGTCTATAATTTGTAGTAGTTTTTGTGTGTGGGGGGGAAAATTTCCTCCTTAAGCTGGACTCTGATTCCATATAGTCAGATTCTATATGATTCTAGGGACAGAAGGGACCGTTGTGATTATCTTATTTGACTTCCTGTATAACACAGGCCATAGAACTTTCCCAAAATAATTCTTCAAGCATATCTTTTAGAAAACACAACGAATCTTGATTTAAAAATTCAGTGATGGAGACTTGTTAGCCGACGGCCAAGGATGTTTGGTGAGGTGCCAGCTATGCCCGTTTATACCATCCGTGACTTTAACCGCTAGGACGCACTGTCCCTTCGCGGCGGGCAGCCCGGGCTAGGCTGACGCATGCCCCAAGGTCCTAACCACCCGTGACTTTAACTGCTAGAGCTCAGAGCTCCTTCGCAGCGGGCAGTCAATACTGACTGACAGGTGCCCCAATGGCAGCACTAAGAGCCTCTCCACACCCGTGACTTTAACTGCTAGAGCTCAGAGCTCCTTCGCAGCGGGCAGCCAGGATTGACTGACAGGTGCCCCAAGAGTTTGCCCCGTGGAGGCGGCACAACTCAACGCTAGGCTCTTAGTACTCTCACCTAATGGCCAGGCTTTAGAGCCAAAACGGCTGAGGTTCTTTAATTGTGTTGGCTGCTTTACAGTAAACCAGAGAAACAAGTCAGGCTTATGCATAAATGGTTACCAAAATTTATTAAGCTAGATTCTAATCATGTGGTTACAAAATTGCTAGTGCCTACTTATTTAAATGTAGAGATGTTACACACACAAACAAGTTACAAAACTAAAGCCACAATCCCAAAGAAAGAAAACAAAGTATAGAGCTCTATTTCAAAATATGTGTACACTAAAGATAGGAGATCAGGTGTGGGTGCTTCTTACCCTCCTTGCATCTCTCGATTCCAGCGGTGCCAAGCCAGGATAGGTCACTCAATTCCGCGGAAAGACGAATAAGGGACAAGGCGTAGGGACCCTCTTAGCTGCAGAAGCCTTGGGAGGCTGTCACTTATCTGACCAGCAGATAGATAGTGAAAAGCACTCAAAAATCATGGTGCTGTAGGTCCCCTACTTATACCTCTGTACGCCTTTATTCTCTTTCTCCTTTCTTATGCCAGATTGAGGCTGGTCTGTCTGGGTGACACCAGCTTTCGCAAGAGTAGTTTACACTTGCAAGGGAGAGAAACAATAAGTTTCGTCTACTGGACATTTCTTTTATCAGGGTAAATATTTTCCCACCTAGGATGTTGAGGTGTGTGCATCACGTTATTTAGTAGGGTCTAAGAGCCATGTCTGTCACAGGGCCTCTGCCTGCTGTGAGCTTAATCGTTGTATCTGTTCCCATAGGCACATTGTAGCAGCACACCTGTGGTTTCACAGCTTCAAAGGCTGTGCTGGAATATATGTTAAGTGCCCTGTTCCTGCTTCCTCCTGTGTTTCCAGCAATGCTGGTCGGGGGGGGGGGGGGGCTGGCTGTCTGGCTACAAGACTCCACCATGACCATTGGTAAATTATTCCAATAGTTAATTATACTCACCGTTAAAAATGTATGCCTTATTTCCTGCTGTTGGCTCATGTTATACCTTTCTCTGCTAGACTGAAGAGCCTGTTATTAAATATTTGTTCCCCCATACAGATACTGATAGACTGTAATCAAGTCCCCCATAGCCTTCTCTTTTGTTAAGCTAAATAGATTGACTCTATCACAATAAGGATGTTTTCTAATCCTTTAATCATTCTTGTGGCTCTTTTCTGAACCCTCTCCAATTTATCAACATCCTTCTTGAATCGTGGGCACCAGAAATGGACACAGTATTCCAGTATCGGTTCACCAGTACCAAATACAAAGGTAAAATAACCTGTCTACTCTTACTGAAGATACCCTTGTTTATGCACACCAGGATTGTATTAGCTCTTTTGGCAACAGCTTCACAGTGGGAGCTCGTGTTCTGCAGATTATCAACCCTGACCCCCAAATCTTTCTCAGAGTCACTGCTTTCCAGGATAGAGTCCACCATCCTGTAAGTATGACTTACCTTCTTTGTTCCCAGATGCATACATTTACGTTTAGTCATATTAAAACACACATTGTTTGCTTGCACCCAGTTTACCAAGAAATCTAGATCAGGATGCTGCTAATCTATTTTACTTTTTGAACATCTCTTTAATTTATCATGGATCTTTCTAAAAAATCTGTTCACAGTGGAAGATAGTTTTACTAAAGAGTAGGGAAAATGGGGGTTAAGAGTTCTGCATTCATACTGGAGTGTATACCACTTAGTTCTCATAGATAAGAGAGATGAATGTTTTAAGAATCTTAAATGACAATAACATTCATTCTAAAATTCATTCATTTTTAAAAAATAATTGGCTCATTGAATTTTCACAAGGATAAAAGGACATTTTATGCCCTGCGTAACTTTACCATATGAAATGTCCAAGAATTAGAGATAAATATAGCATTTTAAATAAGCATACATCCCCAGGCAAGTTAAAAGAAACAAGATAAGACAAAAACTAACATGGGACTGGGTAAATAACACAAAGCAAGTATATTGACAGCAAGTGAAAGCAAGACTAAAAAAAAATAGTATCTGTAGAGAAGTGAAGGGTCACTTCTGAATTAATGGCCATTCATCCACAATTTTTAATTCTTCAGAGAGTAAAAGAATGATTACTGTAAAAGCAGCTGAAATGTGGGAAAACAGTCACTTGCACAAACTCTTAACCCCTTACTGATATTGGTAAGCAGTTACTCACATAAATAGCGTTAATTAAATCATTTAGACTGCTCCTATGTGTGACATCTCACTAAGGGAAGTGAGGGGATCAGTCTGGCTCTGTGTTTTAAGTACTGATGATATATATATTTTTTGTTGCTGCTTACCAAAGGTGCTATACTGTCAGAGTTGGAGCCCAGTCATGGGCAATGGCTGAGCAAACTGCACATTTATGCTTCAGCCCTGAGCCAAAGTCAGCACCTCTAAGAATCAGGAGTTTAGTTCTTAGGACTTGTTCAATCCTTGGCTTCTGAGGTTTGACTTCCTGTAAGGGCATTGCTTAGTGCCGTGGTGGTGGTGGTGGTGATGTTTGTATTTATTTATCTTGATTTTTAAAATATACAAATATGTGCTAGTTTCAAGTGCCATGTACCCCACCATCAATGAAAAATAACTAAATAAAACAAAAATGGGGATGTCTGTCCCATCGGAACACAAGTATTATTCACTACTGATCTGGGCTAGATTAATGTTGTAGATTTCTATGCCCCATTGACAGTCCCATGAACCACCAGTCTTCACAACACAATCACTCATGGCTTGATAAAACGTCCATGGTTCACACATTGAATGAACTAGATCATGGATCTCCTGCCATCTGCATGGAAGGTATGGATAGGGAGAGCCATCTCCACATGGGAGGAGGAGGCAGGTACCTGACTGAAAATGGATGGGCCTGTAGTTGTCTCACAGAGTTTAGGCAGGAAGGTAGTACGGTTCCATGCAGTATCTTCATGTTGGAGATCCAAGAGGTAATTTCCCAGTTGATGGCTACATTGAAGCTGAGCTGCTGGAGAGTGCTGGGATCCCAGATCTGGGATGGAGGCAAAATTCCTCCTCTGCGGAGCCCAGAGTTTGGGGGCCAGATCTGTGGTTCAGGGTGAATAATGTAGGAGAAGCTCTTCAAGGAGGACCTTGCTGATTTTTTCTCCTTCTGAACTTCCTCCAACTGCTTTTACTGAGGAGACAGTCCTGCCCTCAGTTATATGATAAATCTAAAATAGAAATCAGGGAAAGGGTGCCAAACTAGATGATACTGAGAAGAGTTCTTTGCTCTCGTGCAGAAGACTAGCTCCAGTAGACCAACTAACGTGTATATGTACTATATGCAAATATCGGAAGAAAACTAAACTAAATATAACTTCAAAACCAAACATTGTGTGTGTATATAGATAATTGATGGATTTATTTCTTTGTGAGTTTGAGTATCAGTCTCGTTTATAATACTGACACGTAATAAAGAAATATTATCAGCATATGATTTATTTTGGAAAGAACTGTTTACTTAGCTAGGCTTATAGAATCATAGACATGTAGGGCTGGAAGAGATCTTGAGAAGTTATCAAGTCCAACCCCCTATGCTAAGGCAGGACCATCCCTGACAGGCATTTTTCCAGCCTGTTCTTAAAAACCTCCAGTGATGGGGATTCCATAACCTCCCTTGGAAATCATTTCAGAGTTTAACTACCCTTATAGTTAGAAAGGTTTTCCCAATATCTAACTTAAATCTCCCTTGTGGCAGATTAAGCCCATGACCACTTGTCCGACCTTAAGTGGACATGAAGAACAATTGATTGCTGTCCTCTTTATAACAGCTCTTACCAGATTTGAAGACTGTTATCAGGTTCCTCCTCAGTTGTCTTTTCTCAAGACTAAATGCCCATTTTTTAACCTTTCCTCATAGGTCAAGTTTACTAAACTTTATATAATTTTTGTTTCTCTCCTCTGGATTCTCTGCAGCTTGTCCATATCTTTCCTAACATGTGGCTTCCAGAACTGGACACAGTACTCCAGCTGAGGCCTTACCAGGGCTGAGTAGAGCAGGACAATTGCCTGTTGTGTCTTACATACAACGCTCCTGTTAATATATCCCAGAATTAGCATTTTGCAGCTGCATCATATTGTTGACCCATATTCCATTTGTGATCCACTATAATTGACAGATCCTTTTCATCAGTACCACTACCTAGCCACTTATTCCCCATTTTGTAGTAATGCTTTTGATTTTCCCTTCAAAGTTGTAGTACTTTGCATTTGTCTTTATTGAATTTCATTTTGTTAAATTCAGACCAATTCTCCAGTTTGTCAAGGTCCTTTTGAATTCTAATACTGTATTGCAGAGTGCTTGGAATCCCTTCCAGTTTAGTGTCAGCTGCAAAATGTATAAGCAACAGCCTTCAGTCCATTATCCAAGTTATTAATGAAAATACTGAATAGTATTCAGGACTAACTCCTACAGGACCCCACTAGGTACATCCTCCTAGTTAGACAGTGAACCATTGATAACACTTTTACAGTCTTTCAACCAGTTATGCACCCATCTTATAGTAAATTCATCTAGTCTGCATTTCACTAGTTTGCTTAGGAGAATGTCATGTGGGACTGTGTCAAAAGTCTTACTAAAATTGAGATATATCATGTCTACTGCTTCCTCCTCTCTTCCTCTACAAAGTCAGTAACCCTATGGAAGAAGGAAATTCATTTGATTTGGCAACATTTGTTATTGACAAATGCATGCTGGCTAGTCCTTATTATCCTTGAGGTGGTTATAAATTGATTGTTTAGTCGTTTGTTCCAGTCTCTTTCCAGGTATTACAGGTAGACTAATTGGCCTGTAATTCCCAGGGTCCTCTTTGTTCCCCTTTTTAAAGAATGGTACTATATTTACCCATCTCCAGCCCTCTTGGACCTCTCCTGTAGCATAAGTTCTTGAAGATACTTCCTAATAGTTCCAAGATTGCTTCAGCTAGTTCCTTGAGTGCACTAGGATGAATTTTATCAGGACCTGCTGACTTGAATACATCTAATTTATCTGAATATGCTTTAATTTGTTCTTTGCCTATTTTGGCTTGCGTTTCTTCCCTCTTTTTGTTAATATTAGTTGTGTTGAGTATCTGATTACCATTGGCCTTTTTTAATGAACAGTCACACAAAATAGATATTAAGTACCCCAGCCACCTTGAAGTCATCAAGTTATTGGCTCTCCTTCCCCACTAAGTAGGAAACCTATGATTTTCCTTTCTCTTGCTCCTAAGGTATTTAAAGAATCTCAACTTATTGCCTTTTATATACCTTGCTAGGTTTAACTCATTTTGTGCCTTAGCCTTTCTGATTTTGTTCCTACATTCTTGTGCTATTCTTTTGTGCTCCTCCTTAGCAATTTGTCCATGTTTCCACTTTTTGCAGGATTCCTTTTCGATTTTCAGGTTATTAAAGAACTCCTAATGGAGACATATTGGCCTCTTACTATTTTTCCCATCTTTCCTTTGCATCGGGACGGTTTGCTGTTGTGCCTTTAATATTGTCTCCTTGAGAAACTGCCAGCTCTCCTGAACCTCTTTTTATGGATTAATCTTATACTGTAGTCACATTACTAACCCCCGCTTTGCAAAATTTCAGCAGCTTAACCTCATTCCAGGTCCCTCTCTATTAAGAAATGATGAAGCAGTTTGTGGCTGTCACAGTCTGGAGCCTGAAAATACCTCTTTTAGGTATACCCCCTCCAAATATAAGACAGAAATAGTATGTTTCCATTTGATCTACTGCAAGGCTTTCCTGTAACAGCATCCGAGAGCTCTTTTCTATATCCTGATTCCTTTTTTCTCTCTCAACATGTCCAGTTCGGTCAGTCTTATAAAGTCAGCCATGAGCTTGATTCTGATCTCAGTTACAGCAGAGTAAATAAAGAACTGCTGCACTGGAGCTACAGTGGTAGAAAACTGGTGTAAGTGACAGAAGAATCAGATGCAGCTCTCCTTTTAAAGGCATGTGGGAAGAGATGAATTAGTAGAAAGAGGAGATTTCCAAAAGCTGGGGATGTCCCAAGGGGACAGTGCCAAAAATATTGGCTCTTGCATTAGGATCCATATGAAGCTCCATTGGATCTGAGTCTGAGAAGGTCTATTGAAGCTCCATGGACAAAGCTGCGGAATTTTTTTTTTTTTTTTAATAGAGTACAGTATAGAGTAGAGGTCTAAGTGACTTTGTCCAATACAGATTTTCTTTGCTCTCTGTCTAGATCATAATTTGCATCACAGAGGGATTGATAGTAGTTTGCTGTGGTGTTTGTGCAAACATATATATTAAATTATTTATATCTATTTAGAGAAAATAGGAGAGGAAAAGAACTACCTCCTTGCTTCTGCAGGTAAACGGAGCATGTTTGTGGAGACATCAACATCCCTGCAGCAGTGGCTGCTATCCCTAAGAGCTTCAATAAGCTTGGTAAAAGTGACACTGTCAACTCCATTTGGCCTCAGACTGAGCTACTTTACAAGTTGTTTGTTATCTTAAGCTCCTCATCTACCCAAATGCGTCTGTGTTGTTTTTTTTTTTTTTTTTTAGAAAATGTTCCTTACAGCCCTGAGAAATTGGTTTACGTAAAGTTGCAGGAAAAGTTAGCTTGTTTTGTTTTTTGTTTTAAAGTTTCTCAAGGGCTACAAGGATCAGTTTTATGCAGAAGCATGCCAGAGGTACTTGGGACTATAATTGGCTCAACAACCACTAGCTTTGAAGGTATTCCAGGTTGACCCTCTGTTGAAACTAACAGTTAAGTAAGGCTGCTATGAAAGTCATTGTGTTGTGCAGTAAAATACGCAATCAAAGGGACAAGAGCATTCCTGAGAAGGAAAGAAAAGAGCATAAAAATAAGTTGAGTTTTTATCACGATGCGGGAAGAGATATTTCTGTGACTGTAAGGGTGCTCTTCATATCACATAAAAACATTGGCACATACATCATTGTGGTATTGCTTATGAAACAAATCAACATGGCATTCATTTTTCAAACCTCTCTACTCTTGTGAGGCACTTACCAAAATAACACATTTCTAACATCTATAGAATTGCAATGTGACTAACTATCTGGACTCTTATTAGTACTGGTCAACTTTCATATACCTTACTTATATCATTTTCATTTTTTATAGCATTGTCTGCGTGAAAAAACAGATATTTTATTTATAGCTGGTTTTGTCATCTTTAGCTGACTGCCATATACATTTTCAAAAGAGAAGAATAAGCTTGCTATTAAGACATTGAACTGAAATACAAGAGACCTGGCTTCAGTTTCCTTGCTCTGCCTCAGGCTTTCTGTGACCTTTGGCAATTCACTTAATCTCTCTGTATCTTAGTTCCCCATCTGTACAATAGGGATAATAACATTTCCTTTCCCTCACCCTTTGTGTCATCAATTTAAAATATAAGGTCTTCAGGGCTGGGAGAGTCTCTTTCTATGTATATGTGCAACCCCTAAGGGTTCTTAGGACACATTATTTGGTGGCCTTGGAGTGCAGCCACCAACTCTTGCTGGTGGCTGCTCTCACAGGTGCCAACTTTTCCCGGGGCCGTTTGGTGCTCGACCTGCCCCCGGCCCCACCCCTGCTCCGCCGCCTCCTGCCCCTTCCCCGCCCCCATTCCAACCCCTTCCCCAACTCGGCCCCCCCCGCCCCACTGGACTCCTTCCCCAAATCCCGGGCCCCACCTCTTCCCTGAGCGCGCCGTGTTCCCTCTCCTCCCCTCTTCCTCCCAGCGCTTGCCGCCATGAAATAGTTGTTTCACGGCAGCAAGCGCTGGGAGTTAGGAGTAGAAGTGGGGATGCGATGAGCTCGGGGAAGAGGTGGAGGTGAGCTGGGGCAGGATGGGGCGGGGCGGGGAGTGCACCCACCAATTTTTCCCCACGGAGTTGGTGCCTGTGGCCTGCTCTCTCGCTTTTTCCTAAAATACTTAATTAGCTTTAGGAAAAACAAATAAAGATGCACATATAGCCGTACAAATCATTGTAGTTTATTTATTTCTAGCTAATAAGTCTGTTTTGAAAAGTGATATTAACAAACACATAAGTATCACTTTTCACAGCAGACTTACTCAGCCCTGGAAAGTCTGGGGACAAATTAAGCCCTGGATGAGAGATGTTGGGGAGGCAGCGGGCACTAGGGGCAGTGGGGATGGGTGGGTGGCTGGGGGAGCCGTGAGGGATCCGGAGCTTGAAGCCCCACAACTGGGGCCCAGGATCAGAGATCGAAGCCATGTGGCCAGACCCTGGGGCTGGAACCCAAAGCCCAGCAGCCAGAGACTGCCACCACACCAGAGCTAAAGCCCAAAACCTGAGCCCCCCCACCCCTGGGAAGGTGAGGAACTCACTGGCTGCCTGTTCCTCCAGCGTTGTGCCCCACATGTCTCCAGAGGGAGGCAGGGCCTAACCCCTGCTGGTGGCCCCAGAAACCAACACCAAAGTGGTGCATCCAGGAGCAACAGGGATGGGGAGGTGCTGCTGCTTCTGCCCTCCCCCACATCACAGCCCAGGAGTCTGTGGTCGCAAGAAAAGCCTCTGGGGGCATTTGAGAAATGCTTAATGGGGCCCTGACCTCGTTTGGGGTCTCTAGATGCTACTTTAATAGAATAAATAATTACAAGAAAACCTACATGCATAGTGCCTTCCAGCAAGTGGCAAAGCAAGCTATATTCCCAAAGACACCCTCCCCCCTCTACCCAGTGCATTCCCTCTCACCATGTTGCCACCAACACAGGCAAATTTCTGATGGGTCACAAAATATTTAATGGGACCGTACTCTAAAATGAGGGCTAACTTCCAATACTTAGGAATTCCTTTAAACAAAGATGGTTCTTGGATTAAACACTTTTACAATACTAAAGTTTGGGTTCATAGAACCTTGGGTGGTATTTGCTTGGAATTTTTCTGGAGATTTTTATTTAGGTCTCTATAGAGCCTCTTAGGTCAAATGTTCTAACTCAATTACTCTGGCATCAGGGACTGAAATTTTGGGGTTGTTTTGTTGGTTTCTCCTCTATGGAATATTTCATGAAAGGGTCCCATGTCTCCTTCAGTGAATGCTGAGGGAGTTGATCAGAAGTGAAACTATGTTCTCCGAGGTGAAGTTCCTTGCATCTTTGAGAGTCCATGATGATTTTCATAAAACTGTGTTGACAGTGGGCCTTGAATATTGCTCATGCTGATGCCGTAGGGTGGAGACTGAAATCATGGGTGGCTACAACAAACTGAACCCATTCCATATATTTTGGTGTTTTGCTGTTGAAGCAAAATCTCACAAGAAAATGTAACAACTAAATTTAGGGATGTCTGGGAACGAGATGCCCTTAAATGGGTAAATTGATCCTATATTTGTTAGTAATTGGAATCCTTTTCAACAGAACAGCCAGCTTCTGAATACTTACCAACAGACAAGCTTTTACCTGTGTTTCTGAGAGAGGCTAGCTGCCAACAGTAATTGATAGAATTTGGGTCATTTAATCAAATGTAAATGTTTGACTGCTCACAATATGATCATCTTTTTTTCTTTCCATTTTCCTTAAAACACATTTCCCCGTGAGAAACATTTCAGCAAGTGATCTCTCTGTTAGTCGAACAAAAACACTCCGTATTATATGTGTCTGTCTGATTTCAGTTGCAACTTCTGGGGGGAAGAGACTATGTCTCAATATGTTTGTACAGAGCTGATGATCAGTTAACTATTATATAAGAATAAGCACCTGAGATCATTCCATTTCCTCTGCTCACTTTGGGCCAGAGTGTGTCCTGCTGCTCTGCAGAGCATGTGGCGTTTTTTAGAGGGCAGAAAGATTTGTCCTGTGCTTCTGTGGGATACTGGGGAAAAATTGCAGTGACTTCCCACCATGACTTCTTCCTCCATGTGTCCCCTGAGACACAAGACACACCCTAAAGGGAATAGGGCGCCGGCAGGGACACAGCCCCATTCCCTACTGCTCACCAGCTAGCAGGCTGGAGGAGTAGACAGAATGCCCTGAAGAAGCATAGCATCAGGCATGCGCCTTTTCACCCTATGGTGCTTCAGAAAACATTCTGCTTTTTGGTGGGGGTGGAGGGTGCGTGCCATTCTCCACCCCGTCAATGCAAGACTGGGCCTTAAAAGCACCCTTGAGCCCTTTATAATTTACAATTTAGATTGGGTTTAGTTTGAGCCAGTCTATATTTCTAATACGAGAAGAATTAAGTGGTTAACACCTCTGTTGAAAAATAAAAATAATAAAAATCTATTGAGGTACTTGCTTTGGTTTGGCTCATGACTACAAATTAACACTGTCTGTTGTGCTATAGCAAATGTTGCCTTTTCAGCAGAGAGAGTGAGAGAGTGCATGCCAAATTCTTCTTGACTCATTAATGACTATGCAAAATTGGTGTTTTTTCCTGGTTTCTTTCCATGTGAATTTTTGGTGGGGAAAGATGTGAGGTTTTTATCTTACTTGTTTGATGTAAAGTGCACGTTATGTACATCATAATTTGTGTTCAGATATCATTGGTTGTATTCTTTCCACGTGCAAAGTTAGGAGTTTGAAACTAAACACACACACATTTGTATTGAGGATAGGATCTGTACTAAAAATACAATTAAAGTCAAGTGTCTTAGTTTGTCACACAGCTGTGGTGTGGACTGTCCTGTGTTTCTCTGAGTTTTAATCTATTTACTGGGTCCTGGTTAGGGCCCATGTATGCTACAACATTTTGCTGTGTTGTAACTGGGTCCCCTGACCAAGTTATAAGTTGATAGACCAGGTCTCGTAGGGTATGTCTACATTGCAGCTGGGAGCAGTCCGGGTAGACAGAGTCATGCTAGCAAGGTTTGATATTGCACTAAAAATAGCAGTGTGGATGCTGCGGCTTGGGCTTCAGCTCAGGCTCTTAAGTCTCAGGGGTTGAGTGGGCTTGAAAACCCAAGCTGCAGCCCGAGCCACAATGGTCTCACTGCTATTTTTAGCACACTGCTTGAGCCCTGCTAGCACGAGTCTGTCTACCTGGCCTGGGCGGCTTGCTCCCAGCTACAGTGTAGACATATCCATAGTGATTTAAGTCCTATATTGGAGACTCCTAAATGCTGACAGGCTGGAGAAAGGGTGAGTTGTATGTTATAGTGCATGTGTGTGTTGGTGGAAGTGAATGATGTAGGTAGTGATTAGTTTTTAAACTCTGATTTTGTTTTTATGAATTACGAACGTGTCGTAAGTACTATATCAAGTGTGAGTGACAGTTCTTGCATAAGCCACATAGAAAAATACTAATTGTGACACAAACTAAGCTTGTCCATATGGAGACAATTGAGAGGAGTAGTATCTTATAAAGTGGTCAATAAAATTATTACACTTGTTAAGGGATGGGTGAAAGAATAAGAGAAAAGTGATGGAGTTCAAGCCTTAGATTCGTTGGTGTGTAGTTGTTGAATGGGGAAGGAGACGCTGGAAATGAACGTCATATGACTGCTGGAATAGAAACACGTTGTCTAGGACTTCGGAAGCCACATATTTCATAGGAAAGGTTTGCTTCTGGTTGTAGCCAGAAGTTATTTGCGGGAAGTTTGGGTTTCATCCAGTGATGCCACATTACTTTTACTTTCCAAAACAGGGGCTTCCCTACTGTGTTTTCTTACGAATATTTAGACCTTGCTTTTGTCCTGTCCCTGGACTGTAATTTACTAATCAGCCATCTATCTATGGAACGAGTGTGTAATCCTTTAGTGCTTTAATTAGATGGATTTTTATACCTTGTGTTAATATTTTAAAAACATAAGTTGAAAATTTGTAAAAGTTATTGCTAAGCATGGAACACTTTTTTTAAAATTATTAAAGCAAAACCACAGTTGTCATTTGCTATCAGTGATTAGTTTTGGTAGACTAATTTTTGTTTGAATTTACAAGAAACTTTAATGACAGACTCTAATAGTTTGTCTTTCCAGGATGCAGCTGTGTATGTTTCTTTTCACCCACTCAGCAGTAGATGAAGTGCCCTATTCATGAAAAAAATACTTACGCAGTAGTCATGTATAGTCTAGATACATTTTTTCCACCCATTTTTAACGCATGTCTTTTAGAGAAGATTCCATATTTGACTCATAAAGATAAATCTAATTTCGTTGTGGGGTTTAGGCAACCAGATTTATTAAGAGAAATCAATTCAGGATGTGGAGAAAATCCCTTTTCTTGTAGTGTAATGATCAGGTAGGCAGCTGTTAAAATAAATGGGGATTTAGAATTGTCACACAAATACTACTGTGATGATGACCAGAAGCATCCTGCAGGATAAATCACTCAAATTCAACCCTTAAAAACATAAGGGGAGATAATGTTTTGTTTTTTGTGTGTGTTTATTTATATATATATAAATATATATATGTAGAGGTCAACAGTGTAATCGGACAGTCCCTGTCTATGCTGTATTCTGTTAATTCAGAGGTCAACAGAACATCTTAACATTTAAATGAACCGTAATTATAGGATATTGCTGTATTCATCTCTCTTTGAAATGTATAGCAAATCACCTGCGAATGGTAGAAAAACTGGCAATTGACTTATGTTGATCTGTGTGAATAATTACTGGTGATGCTTAGGAAATGAGTGTCTGTTGTTCGCCAAGGGACTCCAACCTGTCAAAGAAGGCCTGAAATTGTATAAAAAATGGTTTGGGTCCTCATCCTGTATGTCTCGGATCTGCTTGAGGCTTCATGCAGGGGAAGCCTAAACCATAAGGACTGAGATCCCAGTTCTGACTGGACCGCCCTGAATACAAACATTGGGCTATAACCTATGAACTATTTCTGAAAGAACTCTTTGCATCTACAAAGCTTTCCATCTCTGCTTTGAAAATGAGTTTCAAGATTGTATGTACACTGATCTTTTAACCAGTTCTCTCTCTTTTTCTTTTTTAATAAATTTTAGTTTAGTTAATAAGAATTGGCTGTAAGTGTGTATTTGGGAAAGGTCCGGAATATTCATTAACCTGGGAAGTAATGTGTCTGATCCTTTGGGATTGGTAGAACCTTTTTTATGTGGTGAATAAGATTTTCAGTAATCCTCATCATTTTGACTTGGGTGTCTAGGTGGAGGCCTGCAGCTGGGTTACTTTAATGGAAACTGTACTGTTGACTTCGGAGTAACCAGTGAGGTATAATAGAAGTTGGTTTGGTAAATCTAAGTATTGGAATATCCACCAGCTTTGGGGATTGGCTGCCCCATTCTTTGCAGTTCACCCTAATTGTGTGACCTCAGCTGGCTCCCCTGGGATTCTGGTCACAACTACATTATACCAATATTAAGAATCTATCTTAAAACAGCCCCCTACACCAAGAACACTGATTTATTGCAGAGTGAAAAGTATTGTTAAATGGATTCTAGTAGATAGCATTTTGTTGCATTATTTCAGTGAAGCATGTGGTTGTATGCAAAAACATGTTTTACCAAAGCACAGAATAAAGAGACAATGACGATGTTATGTTGTTCACATTCCATTTATTCCTTTTACTCATAATGGTATTCATCCATCTAAAGAATCCTTAAGTTAGCAGCTGATAACTCAAAAACATCTACAGTTAGCGATTAATGCTTTATGCCATTGAAAACTGGCATAAAGCACTAGTTTTCAGATGGTGTAAAGAACTGGTTTCCAGGTCTAAATTTTCTTGAGATAGCAGCTGGCAAAAATCATGTAAGCCTTAAAGTGGAAAAAGAACAACATGGTAATCAAAATAATGTGATTTTTTTTTTAAATGTCCACCATTTTGCAATATGCCAAGCTAGAAACGCTTGGCACGGGCTGTGCAAATACCTTTAGGACAAAATTTTTCCAAGCAATGGCCCTATATTGGTAATCAAGAAGAGAGAGATAAATCCCTTTTTAAAGTGGCTGATTTAGTGTTAACATTTTCTACTATCTCAGCTATGTTATGCTGCATTTTCATATCTCGGTAGAACAGAAGTGAATTAATATCGAAGAGGAGTTGATGTCTCTTATAATGAAGAGTAATGGAATGATTTTTGTCTAGCACAAACTAGGAACATTTACTGACTTCAATTTTTAAGATTAAGGACACCTTCACCTTCTAATTGCTGAAATAGCAGGGCTGAATGGTAATCTGACACTCATGGTAGAGCTAGACTTGGGGGCCTGCCATTGTTCTTTTTCCCTTACATATTGCAGCCAAAGGGAGTGAAATGTGACAGTTTCACCTTGAGTTCAGGCGGTGTGTCACTGCCTACTTCAGCCTATACTCAGCGTGCAATAAAGTGTGTGTGTGGGGGGATAAACACTACTCTTTCTTGGTACAATATCGAGGAGTGACTCCTTGCTAGTCAGCTGCCGTAAACCATGCTCTCCTGTCCCAGCAGAATGATTTCTGTACCTTTCTGAGGTCAACATACTTTATTCCTCCTTACTGTTACACATCTTTGGTAAACAGTAATTCAGCCTAAATCTTTAATCCTGCAGACAGTATGTCAGTCCGTGAGAGTTTTGTTCTGTTTTACTAGCATGCTCATTAAACCTTACTATCACTGCATAATTGGCTTAACTTCCATCTTGTATCTATGGCAGACGTAACTGAAGTAGTCTTGTGGACATGTGACTTAGAGCCATGTTTAACCTGGCTTCTTCATGGGTGTATTCCTGTACTCTTTCCATTACCCAGTTAATGAAGCACGGACAAAAAGGTACAGGGTGTTCTCTCCCCTGTAAATATATATTATTAAAGAAGCTACCGCTCCTGACATTTAACCGTTGCCAGTTTCAGTAACAAGGTGCTACCACAGTAGTGCCAATGCAATATTCTTACAATGATTTGGGTGAGAAATAGACAATCCAAGATTATTCATGCCATGAAATTATCGCACTTTGATTCTAAACCTTTTTTAAAACTCTTTAACATTTTCACTTTACATTGCTTATTAATATAGTGGGCTAAACTCTCCTGTGTTCCACCTATGACAGCTTCCTATGGCTTCAGTGGTTTTGCATGGATGGAACTAAGGGCAGAATGTTAGTCTATAATATTGTGCAATGTATCAAGGGCAGTTTTTAATGGAAATTAAGTAGGTAAATCCAGTTATTTATGTCTAAATATCAGTGATATTGCAGCAGAATTTTTAGAAGCCCTCATAATCTGTTGCTAATTTTGAGCACTCAGCAGGTGATCTATCAGTGACCTGCTGCACACCATCCATCCATCTCCTTACTAGCCACACCTACAACAATGACACACCACCATTCCTTCCATTATGACTATCTCTAGATTATTTCCATCTCTAGTCCTAATGTGACTAAAGTACATAAGTTTGTGTTGATTTCCATCATCAGGGTCTGCTTCTGTCCAATAATAAGCATTCACCTTTTTGTCCATCCAGGAGATATGCAAGAGTCTTCACCAGCACCACATTTCAAAAACTTCAGGTTTTTTTTGTCAGCAGCATTTCCTTTCCAGGATTCACATCCATGAATGGAAAAAATTAGGCTTTTCACCAGTTACACCTTTCTACATTTCCAGATATCACTTTTTTCACACTTCCTTAAGGGAGGCCATAGCTGAATGAGCCATTCCTAGTCGTCTTCTGACGTCTTTGGAACAGCCTCCTTGTTTGGATATATATGATCCCAGATAGTTAAATTAACCCACTGCCTCTAAGTTTGTCCATTAATCGTTATGTCTTCTTGCATTCTGTTTTAGTAGTCATGTCAACATGCATGCATTTTGTTTTCATCACGGTCAGGAATAGTCCATGTTCCTCACTAACTGTTTTTACATATTCCAATATATGTTGCATTCTATTGGTGGTTGTAATAAAGAATGTCATGTTATCAGCCTGTCTGAGGTCAGTTAAGAGGTGTCCACCATGGAAATCCCAACTCCTTCCACTTTGTCAAAACCTTGCAAGGCTTGTCTCTCAATAAATTCTGCATACATGTTAGAGAGGCTTGGGGACAAAGTACGCTTTTGTCTCACACCCTGACCAGTGGAAAACCACTCGCTGTCTCCAACTACTGTTCTTACTGTGGTCTGTTATTGGTGGTAGAGACTTGTCATGAGTTCAGTGAGATGCTTTGGAATCTTCATGTCTGCCGGTATCCTCCCAAGATGGTCATATTGGACAATATCAAATGCTTTTGAATAGTCAATAAAGCCCATGATCAATGGGTGATTGTACTCTCCACATTCTTCAGTGATGTGATGGATATTCATTATTTGGTCATGCATGCCTCAGCCTCTTTGAAACCAGTTTGTTGCAGTGATACTTCTGTCTGTACCCATCATTTCTTGAGATCCTGAATTATGGAGAGCAGAACTTTGCTGACATGTGATTGCAAACTGTGGAATAAAATCAAAACTGTTGTTGTTGAAACCACCAAAGCACACTTTCTGAAAAGTCAGCATTGGACTGCATCGTGGTTAACTGAGAAGGTGTTTGAACTGGCAAAAAAGTGACAGAGTGAAAGAGAATGACTTGGAGATGGAAGAACATAGGAGAGAATATAAGAAAGTGAGCACACCGAGTCAGAGGCGAGATGAACAAATATGAAGCGAAAAAGTATGGAATCTGAGAATTTTAAAGTAGAGTCATAATCCAAAAGGTATGTTCCCAGTGGTAAGACTTCTTACTGAAAGGTTTTCCCTGTGATCAGACATAATAAGAGATCATGATGGCAGAATTCTCACTGATGATATTAAACTCAGGTGTTGAAATTATTGTGCCAATCTGTATGCCTTACCAGAGCCACTCATAATGGAGGATGACAGAAAAGAGAGCATGGGAGCCGGAGCCATCGATCCTGTGAGAGGAAGTGATGTATGCTATTATGAAAATGAAGCCTGAGGAAGCACCAGGGATAGATAATGTGCCTGCAGAATTGTTAAAAAGTGCAGTAGTGATCTTATTTGGACAATTTGTAATGATGTGTGGATAACTGGAAATTGGCTGAAGGACTGGATGAAGGGAATTTTTCTGCCATTAGCAAAGAAGGGAGACAGAGTGTAGTGGAAATTATAGCTGTATTAGTGAATTAAGCACTTGGGACTCACTGAAGTCAAGGTGAGTCTTTCCATTAATTTCAACATTCACTGGTTCAGGTCCTTATTTCTTTAAAGGCCAGATGCAGAAATCCTTACTCCAACATAGCACCCAGGTTGTAAATTCTTCAGTATTTTCCTGTTTCTCCCTTGTTTTTCACACTGAGATTTTAAAAGCTTTCCTGGCATTAAATTCATGTGATTTTTTGCTTGCAAAACAAGTTCCTGGAATGTGAGTTTTAATAACCTTATATCCAGTCAAAATATTACAAATACAGTATGTTGGATTGGATGTAGATCTAGTTTAGTTGAACAGATCCAAGAAATCTGAACACGTCTGTTTGAATAACTCTTGATTGATGCAGGCAGATACAAGAATATCAGTTGAAAATTAGGCTACAGCAGCAAAGTGCCACTTAAGAAGAATTGTAATTAATCTCCTGTTTCCAATTCAAAAAGTTAATTTGATGGAGATGAGAATATGCAGTTTTTATTACCCTTTCTACATTAATCATACTCTTGAGTTGAAGTGCAGTTTAGTAGATCATAGAAGATTACATTGCATCATGATCTATGCTCATGTACCTCTGTAATTAAGAAGCCTTTGTTTTCTATAACATTTTGGCATTGAAAAGTTAAGGGTCGACCAGTTGTGTTTTCAGATCTGCTGTGAATTGAGAGGAAGGATGGACCTTATAGTAAACTCCTAAAAAGAAGTAGGAAAATATGTTCATTCATCTCAAGAGTAGTAATGACAGGGAAAATGGCATCTTTTCTTTTGTTTCTAGACTTTTTATATATATCTCTAAACATTGTAGGGCCAGATTGTGTTTAGCCTCTGCAACATTCACTCAAGGGATGAATAAGAAGCCTGTCTAGGCTATTGCAACATGCTCATCACCAGGGAATTAGGGCATCAGGACACAGTTGTAGTTTGCATTCTCTTGATCTTTTTATATATACAAAAAGAAAAAAGACTAAGATCAAATTCTCCTCCGAGAGCTCTTTCTATCATGCTTATTACTGAAGTAACCAAAGACCAGGTTGTGAGCCTGTTATTGGTCACTAGTACTATTCCCATGAGTAATGGCTTGCCAGTGTAGGTAAGGGGCTCACAATCTGGCCCCAACCAGTTAAATATGCGCCCAGTACTACATCTGTCTCAAATGAGAACTGCATGTATACATTTGAAAGCAAAGTTAAATTCTCAGTTCCTTTTGCAGAGGAAGAGGTGCCACCTGGTATTGAGAGATATTGAGCACCTGGTGTTCCCATTGACTTCAGTTGGAGTTTTGGGTGCTCGGAATTTCTGAAAATTAGGCTCTAATTATTCAAGAAGTCTTCATGTGTCTTAAAAAGAACATTTAGGAACATGAGTAGAACTTCCCAGCAGCAACCTGGTGTGGCGCGTGGGAAGGGGGGACAGAGTTACTATATCCTTTCCAGATTCCCACAGCAGGTATTGAATGCTGCAGTCAGCTACAACTATAAAGGACATTAATGTTGATTGGCATGTTATTTTTCTGCAGACCCAAGCAACCCAGCCATACAGAACAAACAGGGACGGTGTATTTCCCTATATTCAGATAAAGGAATGGGAACAAATGTATCTTTCCCCCTCTCCCCCATTTAAAACTTAGTTTGGTGGGAAGGAAGATACATTTGTTCCCATTCCTTTATCTGAATATGGGGAAATACACCCTTCCCTTCTTTTGAAATAGGTACTGCAGAAGAGCTACTTTAGATGATTACAAGCAATATCTGTCCAGAAACTCAGATGAGGAAGGAGACTTGGAAGCTTGAAAATAAAGTGGGACATTCAGCTGTCAGAAAGAAATGTATGATGAAAAACAGTCTGTGTTTGATAGGGGAAGTCTGTTAATACTAGACCAATTCTTTGCCTTTGGAGTTTTCTCAAGAGAAGTACTCATTATTTATTTTTGACTATAGCATGACTGCAGGACATCGGTCCTGGGGCTGGTTTTGTTCAATATCTTCATAAATGATCTGGAGGATGGTGTGGATTGCACTCTTAGCAAATTTGCGGATGATACTAAACTGGGAGGAGTGGTAGATACGCTGGAGGGCAGGGATAGGATACAGAGGGACCTAGACAAATTGGAGGATTGGGCCAAAAGAAATCTGATGAGGTTCAATAAGGATAAGTGCAGGGTCCTGCACTTAGGACGGAAGAACCCAATGCACAGCTACAGACTAGGGACCGAATGGCTAGGCAGCAGTTCTGCGGAAAAGGACCTAGGGGTGACAGTGGACGAGAAGCTGGATATGAGTCAGCAGTGTGCCCTTGTTGCCAAGAAGGCCAATGGCATTTTGGGATGTATAAGTTGGGGCATAGCGAGCAGATCGAGGGACGTGATCGTCCCCCTCTATTCGACATTGGTGAGGCCTCATCTGGAGTACTGTGTCCAGTTTTGGGCCCCACACTACAAGAAGGATGTGGATAAATTGGAGAGAGTCCAGCGAAGGGCAACAAAAATGATTAGGGGTCTGGAACACATGAGTTATGAGGAGAGGCTGAGGGAACTGGGATTGTTTAGTCTGCAGAAGAGAAGAATGAGGGGGGATTTGATAGCTGCTTTCAACTACCTGAGAGGTGGTTCCAGAGAGGATGGTTCTAGACTATTCTCAGTGGTAGAAGAGGACAGGACAAGGAGTAATGGTCTCAAGTTGCAGTGGGGGAGGTTTAGGTTGGATATTAGGAAAAACTTTTTCACTAGGAGGGTGGTGAAACACTGGAATGCGTTGCCTAGGGAGGTGGTGGAATCTCCTTCCTTAGAAGTTTTTAAGGTCAGGCTTGACAAAGCCCTGGCTGGGATGATTTAATTGGGGATTGGGCCTGCTTTTGAGCAGGGGGTTGGACTAGATGACCACCTGAGGTCCCTTCCAACCCTGATATTCTATGATTCTATGATAGGGGAGCTATATTTATACACAATAGTCTTTCCTGCCTGCCAACCCCCAAACGCCATAGACTGTGGTGGTAAAAATATCCTGAGTGGAAGAGCTCCATAACAGAATCTGTTTTCATGTTTACTGGGACTTTAAATCTCTCCTTTATTTTATTCCTTTTAACATGGGATGATAGTGTGATTTATTCTTTAGAAAAGCATATTGATTGTTAGATCCTTTTAAAATTAATTAAAATAAATTGCTGTGGGGTTGGACTTGTCACACTGTTAGCTCCAACTGGCCTTGCATTTTGGAGACTGCTTTTGTCCTTATCATGGGAAAAGCTGATTCTTTTCCTTTAGTAATATAACCAAAGAAAAATAAATATGGCAAATGCAACTTGAAAATTCCTCAGTGGTAATATGTCAGTGAATGTGCAAATTGATGTGAGTATAATTTCTTTTTAGGTGGTCCCTTTACTGTAACTGGAAAGCTGGCTGTCATTCTGGATCATCAAGTGAATACTATATGCTTTCTGTTGATTATGGATGAAACTTAATTACTATAAACAGTGGTATTTTGTAGCATTTGTGACATTTCTTGATTGACCCAATCCCTAATTCCTGCTAATGAGGAATTGTGGTATGGAACTGTTTCAGCAGTAGTCAAATGGAGGCATCCTACACTGCTTTGATTTCTAGTTTTATTCTGAATACCTGTGGTTTTAGATATGTTTCCAAGTTGCTGTTTTGAGAAAAGAATGTGATCCAAATGGAATGCCTCCTTTAGACCATCTCTAGTTTTGTGGTATGACCTCAAGGACAATATAGGGAGGTTTGCTAAGAGTAGCTATCAGAATGGAAAAGCTATATTAAACTTGACCACACATCAATTTTGGAAACTTTGTACTAAGTGTGGCCATTTTTGTGCGTTTCCTTCTGTGGAAACTTGTGCTGGAGTAATTTATGTAAAGATGAAATTTTACTAAAGTGCAATTTGTTTCTTATTCAGTATAAATCTGAGTCAGTGTTTCTGGAGTGAAAATATATGTGATACACATAGAAACTAAATTATATTAAAATATGAATGGCTAGAGATGTTACACATCAGGGGCCACAATGTTTTTTTAAAAGTGTTTGAAAGGATGAGGTGTTATAGGCCAAATTCTGCTCTGTTACACCTCAGGTGTGAGTGGGAGCAGAATTTCACCCTGTGTGTTTGAGGTGAAGGACTCAGGTATACTAGCTTGGCAATGGGCTCTGACATATGTCAAAGCATTCTCATCATCTGAAATATATAGTATCATGGGCCAGGTAACTGTCAATAATGCCTTTTTTTTTTCTTCCTCCCTTTCTTTGGAAATATTCTATGGGTCCAATTCACTCCAGGGCAGAGCCCTTGCCCAAGGCTCTGTTGCTCCTACTAAAATCTTTGATGTGAATATTAAATGGCATTCAGTTTTGGGAAAGGCCCCTGTGTTGGTCTTTTTTTGTTGTTAGCCAGATACACAATCTGTCTACCCCAAATACAGATCAATAACAATGTAGTCCAAATGCTAATGGTAGTTTAAGGAGCTGGTTCTAATGTAGCACAGTGTTTACCTGTGTGGCTAATCAATCAATTATAAATCATTTGTAAATCAAGAATTGATAGGAATTTTAACTGTGATTATTCATTTAGTGAGAGTGTTCTCTCCGGTTCGGCTTAGTTTAATAATAGAACACCGATACGTTGATTGAATTTATTAATCAAACAGTTAGCAAAGACAGCACATACTCAGAGAAGCATATAATTGCCAACAGCTGTGGAAGACCTTCCCTGTAGTTTCTGACAGCTTGCATCCAGTCTGCTGCTGATTTTAGTTCCCCTGTAATTTAGGGGCTGTTGTGCTCTTGTTACCCTTGTTATGTATCATTCTGATCCATATCGATTTCCTCTTTCTGATACATATTTGTTATTTCCAAGGTTCCCTGTCCCATCTCAACTTTCCATCTGTCTTAGCACCTGATGGTTAGTCAGTGTTTGTCCTTTTTGGATAATTTCATTGGTTATACATCTTGCGGTTAGCACATGATAAAAATATATGTCTTAAAACAGCTGTCAAAGTAGGTTAAGGATTACTGTTCAGTAAAATTCCATTCTTGGTTAGACTTCTTCATCTAATTGCAAAGCATCATGGGAGTCTTACTCCCAGGCAAGCCTTAAAATCTTTCTTAGCCTATCTTCAGTGTCAATACCAGAGAAGCCATTGGCCTGATTCCCATCAGTACACAAGATTTCTACTGTATTTTCTGACTAGAAATAATTTTATTCTGAAAATAAAATATAGAAATGGACAGTCTACTTATACACTGGAGTAAACTGGAGAAGCACAGGTGTAAAACCTCTAGAGCTGGGCAAAGTTTTCTGACCAAAAATATTTCACACTTAAAAGTAGGGTTTTGTTTTTAAAAAAATAATTTTTCTTGTGAATGCCCTCTGTAACTAAATTTTTTTATGGGAAATTTCAGAACAGAATATAATTGTGGGGTTCCTTCCCCACAGATTTTGACCAGCTCTAAAATCTAGTGTAAGTGAAAAGAGAACCAGGCTCAAAAATTGTCAAGCTTCTTTCAAGAAATAAATGCAAAAAGTCTGGGCCCAGTCCTCAGCTGGTTTAAGTTGCTGTAGATCCATTTACTTCAGTGGAGTTTGCTGGTTTACACAAAATGAGGATATGGCTCAGTGTGTGCACTTTTTATATAAGTATGCTGGTGAGTAGGAATTGGAACATGTTTAGATTCAATCTGTTAGGGCAAATTTTAAGTGTTAGGGAACAATTCTGAAGTCATTATTACTGTCAAAACTACTGACTTCAGTAGGAGTTTTCCGGCTTTACTAAAGACTTCAAGATTGGGGCCTTAAACAGTTATGGCAAGATAAGAGTTGAACAACTGTTATGCAAGCTGTGTATATAATCTTTTGACTGTTGCCAAATGTTCTAGCTTTTGACAAAAGGAATATGTTAGTGCTTCCCTTAAGGAAATCATTTGACAAGCATTTTTTTTTAACAGTAATTTTTTTCCCCGTGGATTGACCATTTTTAGCAGGTAAGGAAGTAAGCTTTTTGCAGAAGGTTGCTGACCTTCATAATGAGTCATGTGGGCTCTCAAAACCCTTACAAGAAGTTTTTGTGGTGAAGTTGCAGAGATCAACAATTTCTTATGTCATTTAGTTTTTTGTGGCTGGGAAAGGAGCAGATTAGTTGATTACTCAGAAGTAAATAGCTGTGAGTTCAGGCAAAGTTTATCATCAGAAGGTTAACGTGAGAAGCCAAATATGTTCATCATCCAGCAGAAGGAGAATTAGTTCTCCTCTGTTCCCTCCCCCCCCCATTTTTCCTCTTTAAGGTGATTTTTTAATTGCTTATATGTTTATTCACTGAGCAGGTACAGCATGTGCAGCAGTAGTGTAAATTTCCCCACACTGACCTGCCAAAATGACTCAACCTGTTTTAGAGAGAACATAATTCAGTGTCCACTCCCATTCAATCCTTTCCCTTTCTGTTGAAATCACTAGCTAGGAAGGGTCAGTGATGATGGTGTTCAGGTTTTTTTTATTAACACTTGTCTCTTACTACACTTATCAGCAAAACTGAGTTCATCAACTCATTTTAAAAATGCCGTTGAATTATCACCAGACAACGACAAGGCAAGTTGCTGCTAACCTGAACCAGGTTGCATCCAGTAAATTGGAAATGCAGTGCAGTGGGTGGGAGCTGGAATTATATTATTATTGATGTTCTGCCTGGATACTGAAATTCAACTCTTTTAAAGGACTGATAATGTTATAAAGGTCTCAATTAAGAAAAACAACTTATTTCCTTTTTTGCCTTCACATTAATAGAGAGTGTATCCTTATATAGCTGTAGATAGCTTTTTCGCTTAAGGCTACCCACAGCTTTTTTATAAACTACTTACAACATTGAATTCACAGTATCTTGAGGGTAACGTATTAATAAAAAAGAGGTGCATTTTTGAGTTGCTGTAGTGGAGTATGTTAAGTTTGCTTTACTTTTAAGACTTCAACAAAACAAATGTTAACACTAGCCCCAGTTGAGAATTGCATATATCTTCCTGATTTGTCATGGAAAGCAAGCAGGTATTGAAAACATTTGTCCAGATCACTCATAACAATTATAAAACTATTGATAAAATAATGTTAGGGAAAAAGGGTTCCCCTCCCGTCTAGGGTTAGGAGGGTAGCCTTCCCTGGACTTCTGTATTAGCCAAACAAAACACAGAGTCTTGGCTCTTTGATAAAGTGAGGCACTTTATTGCTAGCGAATACGACAGCTGAAGGGCTCACCAATTCCTTTTCAGAGGAAAATGGTGAAGCCCCGAACAAAGAACAGGGATGAGCTTTTATAGCTTGGTTCAACATACACTGTGATATCTCTTCCAGTTTGAACCGGTTAACCCAGTCTGTTTGAAGTTCTGGGGTAGGTAAGAGCATGGAGGCTTATCTGTATAAGGAATTCTCTCCCCAAAAGCAGGGAGTGCAGGTTACACACAGTTCGCATTCTTTCTATCCATAAACAAAGTAGAAAGGACAGATAAGCATAGAAAAAAGACAGCAGCGTAGCTTTACATGATTATAGGGTCGCTTTCTGGGTTTTTTTCCTATCAGTTCCCCCCTTTGAGCCTGAAGATAATTATCTTACATGGCTCATTATTCATTGTTTAACATGTTCATGTGTTTCTCATCTTGGTTAACACCACCCTTCTTTACATATAGTATCTTTGCTGGGCTCATGGTTTTGGTACATACCCGGTGGAAGAGAGCACAACAACTGGACGCACAGCAAAACAGCAGACCCACAATCATAAGGAATCCCACTCCATACACAAACAAGGTTTTTAGCCATCCAAAGTTAGGCAACCAGCTGGTGAGCCAGCCCCACAAGTCAAAGCCCACACTGGGAGAAATAGAGGCCTGCTTATGAAAGAAGGCTGACACGTTTGCAATTATGTTAGTATCTGTGACTATGCGTCCGCTTTGATTTACATAAAGGCAGCATGTGGCATTGAGAAATGTGCACACCCCTCCCTGTGCACTTAAAAGCTGATCCAGGGCCAACCTGTTTTGCATACTATAGCGAGCTAGTGAGCTTATTTCTTCTTGCAAAGCTTGGATTGCATCTCGAGTGGCGTTAGTAAATATTTCCATTTCGGCTGACATATTTTTTAGCGCGTATTCAAGTTGGCCCACCCCCACCCTCGGAAACAGAATACGGAAGGCGCGCATACCTGTACTGCCTTCCTCGACAATAGGATTATAACTGGTATCTCGACGGGTTCGTCGGGTTGTGTCTCTGATTTTTATTAAGTCTCTACGATGCATCCCTCCTGGCCAGGCAAAGGCCACCGTGCATCTTCCCAACCACCTTGGGGGCAAGGTCTTTCCTGCCCAAGTGCCACATACCCACCATAAGTGATGATCTCCTAATACTATGCTATAGTTGCCTTTATTGCCCCCTGAGTTCTGAGATACTTCCTGCAATCGTCCCACCAGGGATGCAGCATCATCAGGATTGGGTCCTATTCCCCCCCATTTCCATAATGTAAGGCCGGCAAATTGAGTCGCATTTTTTCTGAGAATGTACCCCACATAGCCTCCAGCACGGGCATAGTTGGCTACCTCAGTACCATTGGGATACAGCAAAAGAGTAGTACTTGCATTGTTTCCCAAAATTAGAATTTTCTCACAGCGGGTTTTCGGGTATTTTCCCAGAGTAGTTTTGCCTTGGGTGCGTAGCGACCTCTTTTCTACGCACAAGGGGGCCTTAACGAGCAAGTCTGGGCGATGGTTCGGGATCCAGGTCCTAAAATCTATGGGTCCCCTTCCCCTTTTTCCCTTTTGGCCGTACGACGCCAAACCATTTTGCCAAGAATTGAGGAGCGCTGGAACCGGCAAAATGGGGAACCCTTGCAGTGAATGGGAAGAGAAGTGGGAACACACCCAACAGTCACTAACATTCCATGCGTTGGTTAAATTTTGGGCTAATTGTAGAAACGTATTTTTATCCCAACCCCCCAGGGCAGAGGTCCAGGTTAACGCCCATAGCCATACATACATTATAAACACTACCAGCTACTAACAACTCTAAAAAAAATAATATTAATACAATATTTGTAACAGTATACTACAGAGTTCTGTAACTGCTTCTGATTCCGCTGATTGACCGGTACCCAGTTCATGTAGAAGCGGCGGTCGTGATGGGAGTCGTTGGGGATGTTGGAGCAGGAACCTTTTTACAGTGGCTGCAGTGCACCCATCTATCGATGCCCTCGACCTTCACTGCAGTTGGAGTAGTCAGAAGGACTTGGGCCGGGGCCGACCACCTTGGTTCCAGGCAATGCTTCCTTCGATGGATTTTAACACAGACAAAGTCTCCTGGAAAAAGAGAGTGCGCACAAGTATCAAGCGGTAAAGGTTGGGCATCTTTTACTCTGGCCCATGCATCACTCAAGGCATCTTGCAACATGCGACAATAACCCGCCAACTTATCTTGCCCAGCCATTAATGAAGTTTTTGCTGGGGCAAACCCGTCTACACTGGTTAGAGGAATCGGCAAGGGTCGGCCAAATAGAATTTCGAACGGTGTCAACGAATGCTTCCTATGGGGTGTATTACGAAGATTGGTTAACACTATGGGTAACACTTCAGGCCACTTTAATCCAGTCTGCTCGCATAGCTTTGCCAATTGGGTTTTTATCAGCCCATTCACCCTTTCTACTTTTCCTGAACTTTGTGGATGATAGGGGGTATGCAAGGCTTGTTTTATGCCGAGGGCCTTTGCTAAGTGTTGAATAATTTGGGAAGTGAAATGGGGGCCTTGGTCACTTTCCAAACGAGTCATTATCCCGAAGCGGGGCACTATCTCCTTGAGGAGACACTTCGCTACGGATACTGCATCTGCCCTTCGAGTGGGGAAAGCCTCAACCCACCCTGAAAAAAGATCAACCAGGACAAGCAAGTGTTTTAGTCCTGTCACTGGTGGTAAGTCCATGAAGTCCATCTGGACCACAGCAAATGGGTACTCAGGCAGTTTGCAATGTCCCATAGCTTGTGGTTTGACTGCTCCTTGGTGATTGTACCGTTGACACAATTCACACTGTGCAGTGACGGTCTTCGCAGCTGCATGGACCCCCGGAGCAAAAAACAACTTCTCCATTTGAGCCACTAATCCCCCCTTTCCCAGGTGCGAGGCCAGGTGGAGTGCCTGGGAAACCTGAGGGAGGAGTTGTCTTGGGAGAACCGGACGACCGTCCGGGCTGACGTAGAGGTTGTCCTCATTTAGGTGGCATCCAATGGATTTCCAACGGCTAACTTCGGCCGGGGGCGTCGTCTGCTGGGCAGAGAGCAAAACGGCTGGCGTCACTGGTTGCAGTAGCAGGGGTGCCAAAAAAGGAAAAGGGGCTGGAGCCCCACAGAGGGCAGCATGACGGGCCGCCGAATCGGCTGCAGCATTTCCCTTGGAAACCTCGTCCGAGGCGCGGGAGTGGCCCTTACAGTGTGTAACCGAAACAGCTGCAGGAAGTTGAATAGCCTCTAACAAGGCAGAAATTAAGGCAACATGGGAGATCTGAGAGCCGCTGGAGGTAAGGAACCCACGATGCTTCCAAAGTTGTCCAGTAGAGTGGCATACCGAAAAGGCATATTTGGAGTCAGTATAGATGGCCACAGTTTTGTTTTTAGCTAATTGACAGGCCCTAACAAGCGCCACAAGTTCTGCTGCTTGCGCTGACTTTTGTGTAGGTAAGGCATGCGCTTCAAGCGTTGCCATCAGGGTAACAATTGCATAGCCAACTCGCAAGGCCCCAAACTCGTCCCGACAGGCGGAACCATCACAAAATAATTGGAGGTCAGGATTCTGCAATGGAATATCAGAGAGGTCAGGACGAGGCGTGGAGATCAAATCCACCACGTGGAGGCAATTATGGGGTTCCCCATCCTCAGGCAGAGGCAAAAGGGTTGCAGGATTCAGGACTTCGCAGCGGCGTAGGGTAACAGCCTGATTGGCGAGCAAGGCCAATTCGTACCTGGTCAGTCTGGCTGCTGTGAGGTGCTGCGTGGATCCACGATTAAGAAGTGCTGCAACGGCATGAGGCACTTGAACTAGAAGAGGGTGGCCCAAGGTAAGCCCCGAAGCTTTCTCGACCAACACGGCGGCAGCCGCAACAGCGCGGAGACAGGGCGGAAGACCCTGAGCCACTGGGTCAAGAAGGACCGAAAAATAAGCCACCGGTCGCTGGCCAGGCCCAAAGGGCTGAGTTAGCACACCAGACGCCGTGCCAGATGGTTCATGGCAAAATAAGGTGAAAGGCTTTGCGTAATCCGGTCTGCCCAGGGCTGGTGCAGAAGTTAATGCTTGTTTGAGGGCGGTAAGGGCGTTATTGTGTAGAGTCGTCCATGGTAAGGGTTCGGGAACGGAATCCAGCAGCAAATCGGTGAGGGGGTGCACTAACTCCGCATAAGCCGGAATCCAGGCTCTACAATAGCCACTTGCTCCCAGTAACTGGCGGAGTTGCTTTTTAGTGGTAGGCCTTGGCATACTCAGAACGCTTTCAATCCTGTCCTGAGTAAGTGCAGTAGAAGCATATGAAATACGATGCCCCAAATATTCCACCTCGGGTTGGGCAAACTGTAGCTTGGAGAGTGCCACCTTGTGACCTTTTTTGGCCAATGCAAAAAGAAGGATTCGAGTGTCCTGTACACAGGCAGCCTTGGCTGTAGAGCACAATAACAGATCATCAACGTATTGAATCAAAGAAGAACCCATAGTCAACGAAATAGAGTCCAGATCTCGCTTTAAATACTGGCTGAAGATGGTAGGGCTCTCCCTGTAGCCCTGAGGGAGGCGGGTCCATACGTATTGACATCCGTCAAAGGTAAAGGCAAATAGGAACTGTGAGTCTGGGTGCACAGGGATGCTGAAAAATGCTGAAGACAGATCAATCACAGTAAAATAAGTAGCCCCTGGGGGAATAGCAGTTAAAATAGTTGCTGGATTGGGAACAACCGGAGCTCTCGGGATCACAATAGCATTAATCAGTCGGAGGTCATGCACGAAACGGTAAACCGGTTTGCCATCGGGGCCAGGCTTGGGTTTCTTAACAGGAAGAATAGGTGTATTGCAAGGGCTGGTAGCCTCCTTAATGATTTCTTGAGTTAAAAGCTGTTGTAGGACTGGCCGAATGCCCTCTATGGCCTCTTTAGGCAATGGATATTGCATTTTTCGGGGCAGAGGGACATCTGTACGGTAATTGATATACACCGGTTCTGCTGACTTTAAAAGTCCAGTTTCAGTGGACGCCGAGGCCCACAATGCTTCAGGAATATCAGATAACTCAGCAGGGACAAAGGGGGCGGTGGGTGTAGTGGCTAACAATGCCATTACCGTAGCTTCAGGGACCGAAGTAGGGACTGAGAGATATAGCCCCTCCGGGCTGCAAGTTATAGTTGCTCGTAGTTTACATAACAGATCTCTACCTAATAAATTTGCAGGACAGGAAGTTGCAATTAAAAAGCTATGATCCTCTGATAACGGGCCAAGCTGGACCGTTTGCTCCGCAGTTAGAGGAAGGGCACACACGGTGCCACCAACGCCTATAGCTTTTACGGTTGCAGAAGTGGTAGGAAGGGTGGGGTCCTGTAGAGTACTTCTATCTGCCCCGGTGTCGATTAACATTGAATAAGTTTTTCCTCCCACCACAACTGGAAGCTCCGGGTGGTTTGCATCCAACTGCACTGTCCAAGAAGCGGAGGGGGTTCCTGGCGAAGGGGACGAAGCATTGTGGGTGGCTAGCTTTCAATCAGTACTTCCTTTTCCTCCCCCCCTTTCCTGTACCCTCTGGTAGGCTTGCATAAGAGGGTCAGCTGGCTGGAGGGGGTAATTTGGGCACTGGGCAGCCCAGTGTCCTTTTTGTCGGCACCGCCGGCACTCATCTGGCCCTGCCCTCCCGGGCCGTGGCTGGAAGCTCTGACCTTGTGATCCCCATCCCTGGGTAGAGCTGCCTCCTCTTCTGCCTCGTCCCCGAAAGCCTCCCCTCCTGCGGCTTGCATCCCGTCCCCGAGAGCCGTCTTGGAAACCTTGCAACTGCAGATTAAGGAGCTTTTCGGACCTCCTAGTGTCTAATTCCTTCCTATTCCTCCAGGCATGGGCTGCTAACCCCACCACCTCCTCCAGCGTTTTGTTTTCATAAGCTGGTTGACTACACACATACTTCCGAGCGAATGGTGATAAATTTTTTACATACTGGCCGATCACTTGTGTTTTCGCTACAGGGGAGGTTGGATCTAAGCCGCCGTGGTTTTTCAAAACCTTACAAAGGCGGTGGAAGAATTCCCCTGGGTGCTCATCGTGCTTTTGAACACATGCATCTACTTTTCCCCAATCATACACAGGCTTAGACATATCCTCTAATGCTTCTAAGATTCGCTTTCTCATTTTATCCCACTCTTGAACGGTCTCTGGAACATCCCAATCCATTTCAGGTTTCTCTTGCGGATAAGCCGCCCTGCCTTGCACCGTCTCTCTAGCTTTCTTATACACCGTTTCCTTCTCACCCTCGCTTAGCACTTGATTTAAAATCATTTCCACATCGTCATAATTACAATTATACATTGTGAAAATACCCTTTAACTTTTTAATAAATTCTTCCGGACACTGTCGAAATGAGGGAAAAGTAGATGACCAATTCATTAGATCCGTGCTGGTAAAAGGGACATACACCATCTGTGTCCCCCCCCTACCGCTCGGCAGTTGTCGCATAGGCATTTGGACTGCACTAGCTATTGCAGCTCCAAGAACTTTTGCCTTAGGGGTGCCTAGAGAACCGTGAGACCGGGTCTTTGCAGGGGTTGCATCACTGGGGTGTCGCGGATCAGGACGTGTCAACCCCCGGGTAGAGGTGCCAGCCTCCGGATCGCCCCCCCGCTCTGCGTTAATTGTGGGGGTATCGGTAGCTAGTGGGAGAGTGGGACCGCTCCTTTCCCCGGTTGGGGGAGTGGGTGCATCAGGGTCAGGCTGCGGTACCCCACCCCATAGCCAGCTACATTCTTCCAATGGTATAGGATCCCCCGCTTCTTTCAATGGGAGTTGGGGATAAATAGACTTTGACGTTTTTAGCTTCTGGTCAGCATGACTAGATTCTGGATTGTATGGTGGGGGCCGCATGGCTTTAAGTTTTTTTACCTCAGCACGCAAACTAGTAGTTACACTGGCACTTTTGCGCCGTTCGGCCTCCCTTATCCATACATCAGAATACTTAAGTTGCCGCGGTTGTAAATCATACAATACTTTTCGTAATTGAACAATGTTATGTAACTCAAATGTTCCTTCCCCTGGCCAGCGATTTCCTGGTTCCGGGTCGTCTTGCGTCATTCCCACCCAGGGACCTTGACACAAAAATATAAACTTATACAAAGCTTTGTTGCCATCCGATTGTAAGGCCTTGATATCCCTATCATAATGTTTTAACATATAGCCCAGAGGCGTAGAAGGATCAACAGTTCTACAGGACCCCCCCCCATCTTTTCCCAAAGACGGGACCCCCGGCTGTTGTCTAGACAATCACAAAGGAAAAATTCAGAACTCACCAAGTTCCCACCGGCCGGTGTTCACCAATAGGTCCGGACCCTAGTGCCTTCGGGATGCCTTATTTCGCCGAAGCGGCGGGTGGAAGCGAGACGGGAAGCCTTCAGGGTTAAAGCAACCCGGGTGCCGGCAAGAAGGATTCAGAGTCCCGACCGTCCACCGGTCCGGAGAAGAGGCGATCCCGGACGAGCCCCCAAATTGTTAGGGAAAAAGGGTTCCCCTCCCGTCTAGGGTTAGGAGGGTAGCCTTCCCTGGACTTCTGTATTAGCCAAACAAAACACAGAGTCTTGGCTCTTTGATAAAGTGAGGCACTTTATTGCTAGCGAATACGACAGCTGAAGGGCTCACCAATTCCTTTTCAGAGGAAAATGGTGAAGCCCCGAACAAAGAACAGGGATGAGCTTTTATAGCTTGGTTCAACATACATTGTGATATCTCTTCCAGTTCGAACCGGTTAACCCAGTCTGTTTGAAGTTCTGGGGTAGGTAAGAGCATGGAGGCTTATCTGTATAAGGAATTCTCTCCCCAAAAGCAGGGAGTGCAGGTTACACACAGTTCGCATTCTTTCTATCCATAAACAAAGTAGAAAGGACAGATAAGCATAGAAAAAAGACAGCAGCGTAGCTTTACATGATTATAGGGTCGCTTTCTGGGTTTTTTTCCTATCAATAACCTATTTTAGGCCTGAAGAAGGGCATTAGGTTTATTATATTAGAGGCCATTTGTTCCCATAGAAACTACTGAGCAGACTGAAACAGGAATGTTTCATCTCACACAAGATATACTGATGGCTAAGTATGGCGAAGGTGTTAGGAGCCTAATCTAATTCCCACTGATGTCAGTTGGAGTCTTTCTGTTGGTTTCAGTGACAGTTGGATCAGGCCTATCATGCCTAGAAAATGCAGCTGTGGAATAAAATAAAACTGGGTCTGGTCAAAAATTGTCCATCAAAAGAGTTTTTTGACTCAAGGAGGTTTTTCATGGAACTATCAACTTTCTGTTGAAAATTTTGATTTTTTTCATCAAAAAACCAAAAGCCTGAAAACCTAAATATTTCTGTTCATATACTTGGCATGGTGCCTCATGGAGGTGTAGTTTGGTTTCCTCATGTCCCCATTCTCCTCCATGGGCAGTACACCCCCCAGCTGGACTGCATCTTCTAAAAATGTACCCATGGCCAGGGATATCTCACCTCCCCTTAATCAGAGACCATGGCGCATCATGGGAGATAGTCTGGTGAGAGAGCCTGTCTTTTAGAGGAGAATGGGAGCATGAGGCACCATGGCAGTATTTCCATATGGAAATTTTTCAATTTTCATTTTTTTCCTGAAAAAAAAAAAATCAAAATTTTCCTTGGAAAAGAGCGCATTTTTCAAACACTTGTAGTAACAACATCAAATGCCAAGTCCTCAACCTAATGCAGAAGCCCAGCATCTTGGGAGAAAGGACAAGGCATCATTTTCCCAAGTCCACAGAGCCCTTTCTCAACCATTCCATGGAGACTACTTAAGTTCTGTGCCTGGAGTAGTCCTGTGAAGCCCCTAACTCTGTAGCAGGAACCCACTGCAGTTGGGTTGCCCACTCCCTGTATATTCTCAATCCAAATCCAGGCCACTCCCTTACACAGCAGCACCAGATTGTTTCCACTGCTGATGGGATCTCTGGCCACAGAGTTGGGGCTGGATTTTAAACAAGATCTGCTACATGGTGTTGGTAAGTGGAGTGCTATGTGACATCTTCAATTCTATCTTTCATATTTAGATTTTAGCTTATTTTATATTTGTGTGTTCTCTTCTCCATGGCAGGTGAGTGTATGGCCCTAAAATGCACAAAAAGAGATTCTTCTTATTAAAAGGTCTTGGGGCCAGATCATCATTTAGACTGACACTGAGGTGTCAAGTGAGGTAGCTCCATTGACATCAAAAGAGCGATCCTAATTTATGCCAGTTGATGATTTGGCCAACTATAAATTTGGTATGTTTTAAATAGGTTTAAAATAGGTTAAAAGCATGCTGCTTTCATGTGATACTAAGGGAGGTTGAAATTACTTAAGAATAATGAAGTCAGTATACAATGTGGGGTTCAGGAAAGAAGACTAATGCAAGTCTTATAAGTTTCAGTTACATCTGTATTTTACAGAATTATATGAAAGATAACGCATCAAATATTAAGACCAGTGAACTGAAAAATAAAAGAAATATATTATCATGTTTTGAAAAATGGGAACTACTCCATCTGTTTTATCTCCTGCCATTACATAGATGAGTGATTTAGTTATTAGCATATGAAAGCAATTTGTATTAGCCATATATTTATTGTAGTCTGCTTCTTTTACATTTATGGAAGAGGAGAAAAATGGGGGGGGAATTCTTTGAGCTATTGTGATTTTTAATTTTAAAAAATAGAAACTTGTAATATCTTCTTTCTAGATACCAAAATACAAAAAAATGGGAATTATAGATGATTTCACTTGTTTTATGTTGCTGATTTGGCCAGTTTTTGTTACATTAAATAGCTCTGGAGCAGAAGCTGGTTGATGTTCCAGGATCATTACTATGTTCCTCTCAAAGTTCTTAGGCACAGCAGATCTGCCATACATTGTTAGCTTCTTGCCTTAGATAAGTACTACCTGTCACATTTGTCTCTCTGGTATCTGCTGCCTGTTCTGCCCAATTCATCCCTGGATGACAGGACAGCGAAAGCAGTGTAGAAAGGGAAATTGGAGAAAACTGTCCCATTACCAACAGATGTTTTCAGGAGCATGATCCTTCCACCAAAATCAGTGGAGCAATTCCCGTAGACTTCTGTGAGATTGGGTTGTGTCTTTAAAATAGTTAGTTCTTTTTTTCCCCTTTCTGCTCCTCTGCATCATTCCTTATACCCAATCCATGCTTCCTACAGTCTAAAGTCTCAGCTCCTCCTTTATTTTATGAAGAGGACCGCTTGCTGGCCAAGGGGACTGCAAAAGTTTGATATTGAATCTCAAAGACTGGTGAACTAGGTTAAGACTGGTATACGTTTATATACAATTGTCAAACGCTGTATGGGGATGGCCATAAATAATGTACCATTCATTTCAACAGCGGGAAATTACATGCTGTTATTCAAGAATAGCCAAATAAATTGCTCCTTACGTAAATCAAGTAATATTCTGGCTGAAGTTTTAGAACTGGGAACTTAAAAACAAAAAAATACACAAAATTGTTTATTTCTAACTCAAATGTTTCATGGTCTTTCTTCTGGTTAAAATTCACATCCTTCTTCAAGTCATATCCTACTTTCATTCCTGAAATATAGCAAACGTAAAAGCTGAAAGTATATCTGTGATCAGGGCTGTGTATTGGAAGTGCTAAATGTTAGATCTCAGAATATAAGATACATATTGAAGGAAGGCATCCATATGTAGCAGGAAAACATAATGAAGTCACATCAGGAAAACAGTCCAAGGCTTATTGTATAACATGGAGCTGCTAGATTAGTTGTAACATTTGTTTTGACTACTTTTTTTCTGTATGGGGTAGTGAAAGACTGTGGTATGAACTTAATTAAATTTGAGATCCTTGTTTGGCAAGGAAAGAGGAGATAATTATATTTAGGAATTACCTCCACCCTTTTATGTGTGCACTACAGATGGGTATTTCATTACATGAACATGACAAATGTGTAATAATATAAAAGGCATCTAACAGTTACAAAAAAATCAGTTTATTTTTATTCTGTTTGCTGAGTAGTCTTTTATGTTGCCCAGTGGTGGATCTTCAAATTGATCATGTAATAAAAAGCCCTTTTGTAATGCATATGCACAGATTGGCAGTTATGGTTGCTGACGGAACCTCCTTCAACTCTCAATTTCATTACTTGTTTGATTAAATCTCAACCTTACAGTGGTATTAGCATAGTTTTTTGGGGGGGGCATATTTCAACTTCCTATTAAAGCATTTTCCTCAGCCATCAAAGAGGCAGTTAGCACTATTTCTCCTCCAGTTCATAATATTTATATCCAAGTTGTGTAAAAAGTTTCTCCACCTGAAAAGAGTTGAATAAATTCTAGTCCATTTTATTAACATAGGGACATTAATTCCATAGGATTTGGAAGCCTTCTGTACTTTCTCTAAGACCCACAAACCCTGCATTGGATAGTATAGTTTTGACAGCTCTTTTTAAAAAAGAATGAGAATTAATATCAGTCAAATACCTCTCATATAGGACTTTAGTGGTCAGATAATGGTGGCTCAGATAAATCTGTTCAGTTAATGGCATCAAAAGACAAGTCTCTAAATCTCTTAACAAAGGACTGGAAAATAACATCTGATTAACTTTCTCTTTAGGCAATGCACGCCATGGGGTCTTTCTGAGAATATAAGGAAAAGAGCTAAAGAAGAGTGTTCTGGGACTAGATTAGAGCTATTCACTTGACACTGCATTAACATATAGGATTCCTGAAATCAGAGGAGTTAACTCTAGTATGGATATTGTATAGGGAAGAGACATGCTCTATGCCACATAGTTATTTCTATCCCAGTTTTGATCACTCCATCAATGTATACTTTGGTGGCTCTTCTTCCTCCCTCTCCATGCTTTGTGTGTATAAAAAGGTATTCTACACTTTCCACAGTATGCATCCGATGAAGTGAGCTGTAGCTCACGAAAGCTTATGCTCAAATAAATTGGTTAGTCTCTAAGGTGCCGCATGTACTCCTTTTCTTCTTATGTTTTAGTGTCCGTCAGGGTCCCTCCTCTTCTCTTTCTCTCCATTCATGCTTGGGGACCCCATCTGCTTCAATCTCCTGTATTCTATCACTAAAGATTCCCAAATCTGCCTTGCTTACCCTTGACTTCTCCTCTTCTGCCCAGTCTCGCATCTCCTAAACTCACTCTCCGACATCTTCTCTCAGATGCCCCATCACTATCTGAAACTTAGTCTTGCCAAAATTGAACTTATTTTGTCCCGAACCCTCCCCTTTGCCTCCCTTCTCTATAACTGTTGATTATTCCACTATCCTTCCCGTAGCCTGGGGTCACAATCCTAGTGTAATCCTTGGACCGTCTCTCTCCTTCTCTCTTTTCTCTGCTGATAAAACTCTCTGTGCCTTGGTCATCTCTTGCTTTGATTTTTTTTTTGTAATCTGCTTCTGTCAAGGCTTTCCGTTTTTCTTTTGGATATTTCTTTGTTTTGTGGATTTTTGTTATGCGTTTACAAAAGTACACTTCTTGATTCTGTATATTTTGTATATATATCATATATAATACTATGATACTGCTGAGTCTCTGATTTGGTCTTTCTAGTCATTCAGCCTTCCATCACAATCATACCCACACCACTGTTTGGAACAGGGATTAAAACTCTAATTTCTTCCAGGAATGCTTTTTCCTCTTTTTTTCCCCCTTTAATCATATCTCCTCATGGTGTCTTCCATAAATGGTTATGCTTTGTCTTATCTTTGATTTGTTTGATTGAGACTGTAAGTTCCTTTGGGCAGGAAACATGTCTTTCACTAAGGATCTGATCTCTCAAATGCTTCTGTATGTGTTTAACTTTATTTACCTGAAGAATTCTGTTGGTCAGTGAAGCCACTCATGTCAGTAACGTTAAACACTTGTATAAGGGGTTGTAGGATATATATTTTCGAAGTAGCATTTAAATTCATGATATTGTATAAATGTTTGTTTTAATGTGAATGAATACCCTAAGTTTTCTTATCCCTATGTTTCTTTTTTTTAAACGAGATCTTGAGGAGATTTTACTGGATCTCTGCAAGGCATCACTAATGAATCACAGCAAATTCCAAAGGTATTAAAAGCAGCAGGCCAACCTGCCTTGTATTTTGTTCTCTGGCCATTTTAATTCTGGAATTTTTGGAAAAACATATACCTCTCTTCCAGCCTGTGGGTATTGGGCCAGTTGGACCTCTCACCTGCTTACTTAGATTGGATGTAGGAGCTACCCATACACAACTGCTGTTAACTGGGAGACATATTTGGAAGTTGTAGAATTCCTTTGGGGAGCTTATAAAAGTATTTAATCACATCTCACTTCAGATCCTGCATTAGTTACTATCTTCCTGGCTATTGTTATATGGCTGCAATTGGTACTTGCCTGGATTGCTGCAGTGCCAACGTTGCTATGAATTTGGGTTATTTATATGTAATATGAGAGAGATTACTTCTGTTCTGTAGTAGTTGCTCTGCATCCTGATTAAGGGATTTTTTTAAACAGCAAAAATAGCTATTGCTACAATAGAAGACAATGATGCTTATAAATAGGAAAGTAGTTGTATCATTAGTAGCAGTATTAGTTAATTACATTTAATGACCAGAGCAGAAGACCCTATAATAACTCCACTTTTTCATTCTCTAGTCAACCATCCAAGTGCAGACTACACCTAGATAAGTTAATCATTCTAGTTAGATGAGATCAAGCCTATTTCCCCCCACCCCAGGACACCACTGCTGTCCCTTCAGTCACAATTTAGTATTATTGTGATCATTTATTCATCCCAAGGTGCACGTTTTCATCTGTAATATCATTCTGAGTTTGGGGTTTTAAAGCCCCTGTTAATTATTGGTTTTGTACATAAGAACGGCCATACTGGGTCAGACCAAAGGTCCATCCAGCCCAGTATCCTGTCTGCTGACAATGGCCAATGCTAGGTGCCCCAGAGGGAGTGAACCTAACAGGTAATGATGAAGTGATCTCTCTCCTGCCATCCGTCTCCACCCTCTGACAAACAGAGGCTAGGGACACCATTCTTTACCCATCCTGGCTAATAGCCATTAATGGACTTAACCTCCATGAATTTATCTAGTTCTCTTTTAAACCCTGTTATAGTCCTAGCCTTCACAACCTCCTCAGGCAAGGAGTTCCAGAAGTTGACTGTGTGCTGTGTGAAGAACTCCTCCTTTTATTTGTTTTAAACCTGCTACCCATTAATTTCATTTGGTGGCCCCTAGTTCTTATATTATGGGGTTTGGGGTTTTAAAGCGCCTGTTAATTATTGTTTTCGTATGTTGCTCCTATGCCTGAAACACCACCTCCTAACCCTGTGTAACATGCAGCATCAGAGTGTATGTCTATACTGCAATAAAAAACAGGTGGAAGCGAGTCTTATAGTCCAGATCAATTGATTTGGGCCTGCGGCTGCAGAGCTAAAAACAGCAGTCCAGATGTTCAGTCTCGGGCTGGATGCTAGGCTCTGAGACCCACCTCCCTCACTGCATTTCAGAGCCTGGGCTCTAGCCTGAGCCCAAACATCTTCACTGCTGTTTTTAGACCCGCAGGTGGAACCCCACAAGTCCAAGTTAGTTGACCCAGTCTCTGAGACTCACTGCCATGGGTCTTTCATTGCAGTGTTGACATAACCCTCTTCAGAACTTAGTTTCATCACTGACCTTCACCTTAGACTTCATTCTGGACACTGCTTTGAGTTTCAATATGTATTGTTTAAGATAAATATATACAGGTTTTTAAAATCAGAAACAAAAATAGATTTTTCAAGAAACATACTTGAAAGCAAGTATATCTCAGGCTCTTTCACCCATGTCCTCTCTCACCCTTTTCTCCACCCTTTGTGTATTGTCATTCCTTGCTGTGGAATATTTTAGTTAGATTTCATATCCCTCAAGGTAGGGACCTGTTATTTTTAAGTGCCAGGACTCGTACGTTATGACACATCAGTAATAAGAAATAATACATTAGATGATCAGAAGGTAGGTTTATCTTAAAGTAGTGCAAAATGTGCACTTTATAAATGTGTGTACATATATATTTATATAGATTTAAAATATAGCAATTTTTTTGTGACCCTTCTTTCCTTGGTGGATTAACAGTAATAAGCTTTGTGGGAAAATTGTATTATGGTGGGATTTGAAAGAAGTGGTGGTTTCTTGATGTGTCAGCAGAGGAAGTGATTCCTAGTCATAATGAGAAAAGGTTTCAGAGTAAGTGAGCTGTAGCTCACGAAAGCTCATGCTCAAATAAATTGGTTAGTCTCTAAGGTGCCACAAGTACACCTTTTCTTTTTGCGAATACAGACTAACATGGCTGTTACTCTGAAACTAGTCATAATGGTTAGCATGGAGGAAAGCAATAGTGAGAAAAGGAAACAAAAGGATGAATTAGGCTGGAATCTGTGATAGAATGAAGGAAGAAGAGAGAACAAAGATGTTTGGAAGTCAAGCAGAAAAAGTTGTACGGGGCCTTTAAAATGAGGATGAGATCTTGGTAGTAAAAGAAACTAATAAAGGGTTAGGAGAAGGGTAGTGATAGCAGCAGCAGGCAAGCAAGATGATCATAGCAACAGCGTTTTGGATTGATGGACCGTGGCAAGTTGGGAAGCAGGGAGACCATCACAGTAGTTGGAAGTCAGAGCTCACCAAGGCATGTCTGTATTGAGGACATTGTTTGTAAATTGGACCTATTTGCAGATGACATGTTGCTTTTTATTACAGCGATTCCTTAGTACATTTTCTATGCCATGCTGATATTATTGAATCATTTTTTCTTAAATATGAATAACCAAACATCTATTTTATTTCATATTTTGATTAAGGCTCCTTGAAAAATGTATTTTCATTTAATAGTCAGAAGATGGTATTGAGCCTTTAGGGATACCATAAAAGCTGGCAGAAGGTTCTCTGTCTTAGTCAAGGCCATAGATTAATTGCATTAAAACCATCATTTAATTACCTAGTGTGTGTCTCTCTCTCTCTCCCCCCGCCGGATTAAAGTTAATGTTCTCTTGAACTCTTCACGCTCTCTCTTCTCTGCTATCTCAGCTTTTATCTGCAATAATTTCCTATGATTATTATGGGGAAGCTGGATGCCCTTTATTGATCTTGCACGGAAGGGACTTTCAATTATCTAACCTGCAGGGTTTCTCAATGACAATTTTTTATAAATGGTTTGCTAATGATCCTTCTGTTGCTCACGTTAATATTGAGGCTGCCCTCACAGAGACTAGAAAATAGAATGCTTTTTTATTTCTGTGGAAGTTATCTCATCTCCAACACAACCCACCGTTGTGGTTCAGCCTCTAGTTTCCATTTTCTCCTTGCAGCTCCTATTTTGGAACATAACTGTCTGATTTTGAAATAAAAACTATGTATGAAGGGTGCATGATGATTGGCGATGCAATGTGGCTTAGAAAGTGCTAGAGCAATGCGGAGTAAATGCCATCTCCTTTCATGTGTGCGAAGAAGAAGGAAATAGAAAACAGGGACCAAGATAACGATGTTTTGGCTTGTATTTCGGGACCATAAGGCATTCAATACTTCCATCTCATATGCCCCTTCCTCCTTATCTAACTTGCTTAGCTGAATTATTTTGTGTGTGTGTGTATTGAGAACTGCAGTTTCCCAAGCTACTCTCTTTGCTTAGGTGGTAAATGTAATCTGTTAATACTGTACTGTTCTTTCTAGTCCTGTGAGACAGAGGACTAGAGAAAACACAGTTATGGAACTTTGGAGGAGAACAGAGGCTGTTATCCCTTTCTGAGTTCAGGGACTAGCTATCGGGGACAATTGATGTTTTGTAAAATCCAGTTAAATCACTGCTCTAAATGGCAACCTTGTTGAAGCTCAGTTTGTGGCAGGCCATTGTGTGGATGGCACAGGGAAAGTGGAGGAAAAAAAAATGAGCACGCCCTTGATGTGCTCTTGGAAGCCTACAGAACCTGATGGTAAGCAAGGAGAAAGGATCATGTGCCTACCTCACTCCATAAAAGCATGTGGGCGAGCATGTACCCTCCTAAATGAGGACAACCTCTTCCCCCAAAGCTCGCTATGGGACAAGATGGACCTCACTGCTCCCTATTTAGGCCATTTGGCTCTTGATGTGTAATTCTTTTTGAGACTCCTGTATAGGAAATATGCTTTTAAGCACTGTCACAGATTCAACCATTTCTCCTTCATCAATCACATTTTGCCTACTTAAGTGTGCAATTTTTTTATTTAAGTGAGTCATGTTATTCCCCTGTCTGACAATGGTGACAGTGGCTCAAGGGAGAAATACTTCAATAGCAGAGATTTGTAAAGAGGTATTAGGTCTTCAATTGTTACTTTGTATTCAGCTTCATAGAACACTTAGGTCAGACCAAGCATATTCACCCTCTGGAAGTAGGCATCTTTGTTCTTGCCCAGCATTGGATTACTTTGGAGTACTGTATATACTCAGGTTGTGCACATTCTTGTCATGGTATCACTTAGCAGGGAGACTGAGTATTTAAGTAGCTTTTAATCTTCAGCTCTTTAAGGAGTGGTGAAGCCGTAATTGGCTTCATGCTGTATGTCAAAATACATTTAATCAGAACTGTAATTTTGGTATTGTTTCATGCTACAGAGTGGTAACTCTTTCAGTGTCCACATCTCCACTGCATAGTGTCCTGACCCAAAGCCCAATGAAATCAGTGGGAGTCTTTCCAATGTCTTCAGTAGGCTTTGTACCAAGTTCTAACTTATGGGTATTTGATTCTTATTATCTTTTTTTTTCTGAAGACTGTGAGAAAGGGAGAGACTTCAATAAGATCCCCCTCAACAGAGACGTTTACACAGTTTACTGGTATATTAAAAACAAAATTAAATATTACCCATTGATAACAATGCATCCCAGCTGTTTTCCTCCTTGGCTTCCTTCATCATTTTGCTATCCCTCTCACTTTACATTCACTGTAGTGTTGTTTTTTTTTTTCCCCAAAATTATTTTAAAAGCTTTTCTGGCTTACTTTGCCCAAACCAAAGGATTATTAGATGTTAAATATACCAGAGGCTAGTATATTTTGTTTGTTACCCCAAAAGCTCTGTGTTGGACACCCTGCCCTCCTAGCTTTGTCGAAAACAAAACAAATCAAATTAATTTTTTTTCCTGAATATGTGGAAACTTAAAAGAAGATAATAACTAAATGAATAAATAAAATAAAAGCTTTGAAGCAAATCAGCATATCTGATTTTGAGTTAAGATACTAAAAAAATAAGTTTCTGGCCTTAGTTAAAAGAATGTAACTCTTTTTGGGAAGCTAATGCTTGGATTTATCACTTCTGATTTCTCTGCTCTGAATTCTTCCTGTAGTAGGGTAATTTCAAACAAAACTGCTTTTAAATAAAGAAGTTATTAATGACTTTGCTCTCTGATTTTACAGGAGCACCTGTGTGGTGAAGTATTTAAATGGCAATGATTTAGGCCCCAATCTAAATAAACACTAAAGCACCTGTAAACTTAAGCTTGTGAGTAGTGCCATTGAAGACTTCAGTGCTTGGAAGTCTTTGCATGAGATACTGTATCCAGCCTTTACCCTGATCAAAGGAACTCTGTCTACTATGACTTCAGTGGGACTACTCCCATACTTAAAGATATGCACGTGCTTAAGTGCTTTTGCTGGGGCCTTAGCTCTCAAATGACACTGCTAATATATATTTTTATTGAAGAAACACAACATTCCTAACCATTTCATTGCAAAACTGCCTTTCCAAAATGTAAACTGACTGCTAATGGTAAGTTTCTCAATGACTTTTCTGTACATCATGGGTCATCTGTAGCCCCCCACAACATCCCAGAGCTACCCAGTCCAACTACCAGAGCTCCTATCTTGAGTTCTTGCTCTTGACTGCCAGCACATCCACAACCTTCACTCAACTGGACTCTCCACTCTGTCTTTAAAAGGCCCTGCAGTGTTGAAAGAAACTGTCAAACACCACTTTCCAACCTTTTGAGCCACTGCTTCTATTACTCCTCCCCTCTGGTTAAATGGATTTGTAGCACTCATAAGGGAATATCAGGGTTAGATTTACCTCTGCTCTGTTCCTTTAAGGATTGACAGTCTGCTGAGGAGGTCAAAGGCGACAGCTCTGGTTGCAGTGGGTGCCCTGTGAAAGGATTGAGCAGCAAAGGGGCTTGTGCAAATTGTGTGTTTGCTTTTTGTTTGATGCTGTCTCTGATCTGGGAATATAATAGAGGCAGTTTCCATGAACAGGAAGAGGGTTGGGTATTCACATATTAGACTCTTGAACACTGAGCAGAAGGGGTGGAATCCAGGATGCTACTTAGTGCCTAAACCCAGATTTAGGCAAATAAGTTCTGTTTTTTGGGTGCCTAAGTCCCTCATTATGGTCCTCTTGAAACTGTTCCACAGTGGATAAATGAAGAGTGATTGGAACAGAGGGACTTGACCCAGGGTTTCCTGCCCCCCAGGTAGATGCCCTACCCCAGGGGTGGCCAACCTGTGGCTCTGGAGCCACATGCAGCTCTTTCCCCTTCCCCAAAGGTCCCTGCCCCTTCCCCTGAGTCTGCCATGCCATTGCTCCTCCTCCTCCCCCTCCCCGAGCCTCCTGTATACCACAAAACTGCTGATCGCAGCAGGCGGGAGGCGCAGGGATGGCGGGTTAGGTGCTGATCAGCGGTGCTGGCGGGGGGGAAGCTGACGGGGGGCTGTTGATATGTTACTGTAGCTCTTTGGCAATGCACATTGGTAAATTCTGGCTCCTTCTCAAGCTCAGGTTGGCCACCCCTGCCCTAACCACTGGGCTACAGAGTCCTTTTATTTGTGTGTGTGTGTGTCGCCCAGTGACTGTTTAAGTATTATTGTACAGTCAAGCAGATTCAAAAGGACAGACTGAGGGAAGCCCCATGAGAATATCCTGGAGTCTCAGACACCAGAGTCTTCTGCTGAGAGGCGGGAGACCCATGTTCAAATCTTTTCTCCCCTCTGCCAGGCAAGGGGGAATTGAACCTGGGGTTCCCACTTCCCAGGTGAGTACTCTAACCACTGGGCTAAAAGTTATTAGGTCATCACCACTGACATGATGGCCCTGATGTAAATCCCGCTGGAATACTGTTCCAGGTCTGGTGTTTACAATTCGAAAAGGACGTTGATAAATTGGACAGGGTTCAAAGGAAAACCACAGGAAGATAAAAAGGGTTAGAAAATTTGCCGTATACTGTTAAACTCAAGGAACTCAGTCTGTTTATTTTACCAAATAAATAAGCTTTTGTTTACCCATCTCTAAAATGGATATAATACTTTCCTACCTCAGAGGGATGTTGTAAAGCTTCATTGTTCATTAACATTTGGAGAGCCTCAGGTGAATGGAGTGCCAATATTATATGAAGGGACATATAGACTTACACAGTTGTATTTGGATGATAAATGTATTGGGAGTTTTCATCTTTGATTCAAAATATTTACCATTATACAGTGGTTTTATATTTAGAGTTGATGGGAAATCTTCATGTCATGAGAAATGAAAATGCAGGGGATACATATCATACATAAAGGAATTTGCAGTTAATCATTGTAGGACTTTTGGGCAATTGGTGGATAAATATGGATGGATAAAAGAGAAGGTTAAGGTGTAATTGGATTAACCTTATAGGTTCCTACCTGGGAAACAAATATTTGATAAGGGGCTCTTCATTCTGGCAGAGAAAGGTATAGTATGATCCAATGGTGGAAAGTTGAAGCTAGCCAAATTCAGACTGGAAATAAGGCATACTTTTTTACCAGTGAGAATAACCATTGGAACAATTTACCAAGAGTCATGTGGATTCTCTGTCACTGACATCTTGTAAATCAAGATTGAACGCTTTTCTAAATGATATGCTGTAGGAATTATTTTGGGGGAAATTCTATGGCTTGTGTTATACAAGAGGTTAGCGTTGATGACCACAGTGGTCCTTTCTGGCCTTGGAATCTATGACTCTATGAAAAACCCCTACTGTCTGTGGCTCTGGCTGTTTCACATGGAGTGAGTCAGGCACCTAACTGGTTCCTACAAGAAATGATATAGGCACCTAAGCTAGGAGAGGGGTTCCTATTCGTGGATAGCTATTAGAGGTAGGCACCTCCCTGCAGCCTGGATTTAGGTGCTTATCTCTGAGAAAGGGGTGGGCCTTAGCACATCAGCATCTCCCATTGGCTGGTTTAGGTAAGGAGCCGTCTACCATGCTCTCTTTTGTGAATCATATTCTAAGGCACCTGTCTCTTCCCATTCATCGTATAGGGAGCCTAGGTTTGTGGATCACAGTGTTGTTCCTATGATTTTCTAGGTACTTTAGGTGCCCTAACACGTTAGTTTGTGATGCCTAAGGGCCTTCATGTATTCAATTGAAGAGATCTCCAAAGAAAGGGCCAGATTATAAACTGTTTAGTTACAGTGGTGAGCAATTATTGAAGACAGTGGTGCAACTTGAACAAGAGTAACAGATCAAGAGAGTGAGCAAAGGGCTCTCAATCTGAGTCTAATTACGGGTTAAAGAGAGTGATAGTTGATTGGAAACTTTTAGCTGAGTTTCCAAATTTTCAGTGTGTTTAAGTTTTGTAACTATACTTTTTTTGTCTTTAAGTAGAAGATACATTTCAATTAAGGTTGCTAAATTAACTAAGAATTTGTTTGCAAGTTATAGATCGTACTTGTATTGCAGCTGATTAATGTAATGGCTTATCCATTGGCATATATCCATATATATATTTTGTTTTGTTTTATTTTAGGTTATGCAACACAGATCTTTGAAGCTACCTTTATGTAGATGAAACTTTCAGAAGCAGCACTCCATTTTGGAACCTACCTTTTTTGAGAGCATATGGGACTTTCCAAGGCACCTTCTGTCTGGGCTACATATATTGCTTACTCCTAAATACATCAGAGGACAATGAGGTCTTTTTATTTTTTGTGTACTTTCACACTATATAGTGAAGTTTCTTCCATCTCATTTTGTTCAATGGGAAAAACTTGAGCAAGACTTGTGGTTGCTTTTTATTTTACTAGATTTCCCTTAAGGAGCCAAATCTTTATGAAACATGTCCACAGTACCTTTATTTGTATTTTTTTCATTTGTGACTGAGGCAGTGTATTAATTTCAGCATATTTTAGGTGTTTTGGTTTGAACCTGGCTTTTTGAATTACTACATCATAATAATGCAAGGAATTAAATTATTTCAAGTTTTCAGAAAATAATTTGTATGCATCAGAAATATTTTCTGGCTATTCATGGCTCATTAATAAGCAGTTTAACGGTACTAATATGAGGCATTGCATTAATTGTTGCATACAGTTATTACCAAATGACTTGCACAAACACTGTTTCAGATGCCGTGGGTCTAATCATAATAACCAGAAGTGTCCTGTGTGCAAACAAGAAAATATAATTCCTTTGTATGTGGATAGTAAGCAGATGAGCTTGCTTGCAGTTTTGGAAGTAAGGACTGATCATAATGAAAGCTGGAATGGATTTTTTTGCTTGAGGAAAGGGAAGCTATGCAGCTTGATATTTGGGTTGATAATAATGACTTTAGTGATGGCATCATACATACTGACTGGAGCCAAACATGGCCTATTGCTAATACCTTCGCCATTCCATTATGGAGCTTTTACTGGCAATCCAAACTTAATGGACAATGAAAGCCTTAGTGAAATGAAAGACCATTACCAGCCTTCTAAAATTAATATTTCATATGTAAAGGATTATCCAAGCATTAAATTAATTATTGACACTATTACTTCAAAGATTGAGTTTATAAACAGACAACGTCCAGATTTAGAAGACCTGAAGAAACAAGAACTGCATGTAAGTATAAACTAAACTCCCCCTGAAACTGATGTATGTTTTTTTTGTTTGTTTGTTTGTTTCAAGTATTCTGGGCTGGATCCTCAGATGAGGTAAAACAGTATAGCTCAATTGAAGTCGATATGCCAGTTTATGCCAGCTGAGGATCTGGAACACCAACTGCTGCAGACTTGTCTCTACAGATAGATACATCTGTATATTTATAATATGCAACTGTCAAATCACTGGACCATGGTATATGCATAAGCGGTCTAATCAAGTGCCTGATGAATCCGCTTATGGCTGACAAGCCCAAAACGAGAGCAACACAGCTTGTTACAAATTTCACAGTTTCATGTGTTGTCTGAGTTGTAGTCCAAGATTATAGCACGCTGCTTTCTTCTTTCTTGCTTTGCTTCCATCCTCTAGATCAAAGCTGCTTCATGTTGAGCTGTATCCAGTGCCAGACATTCTGCACTGGGATTCTGTGCGCCCCTCCCAGCTTTCTACATTGATGCTGAACAACTTCATGTCATTTTTGCACACATCGTTGTAACACATAAAGGGTGACCCCACTTTCTAGAGCTGGCTCGAATCTCAGCGTACAAAATATTCTTGAGGATACAGTCTTCTCCCATTCTCCTGACATGACCAAGCATTTGCAACCTCTTCTTCTGGATAGTGGTTTCTAAGTGTGTCAGTCTGCATGCTCCAGCACCTCTGTGTTTGGTATTTTGTCCTCACACTTTATTTTTGGGACCTTGTGCAGGCATCTCATGTGGAAACTATTCAATTTCCCTATGTGCCTAGCATGTGTAGTCCACGTTACTGAACCATAAAGCAGGGATGACCGCACACAAGTCTTGTAAATTTGCATCTTCACCTTAGTCAATAATTTGCTGTTATTCCATATACATTTCTGTGTGTGTGTGTATGCATGCATGCATGTATGTATTATTTGTATTTGAGCCACAGGCAAAAGAGATGGATTATATAAATGATCTGAACATCTGAGGCAAGAAGTCTGACAATCTTGCAAGAGTAGTATAATTACATTGAACTTATTCCTTGTCGTTTTATTCAAAATAATTCAGAGGAGTTAGTCAGATGTGCCAAAACATTTAACTGATAAAATAAAAAACAGCCTCCCTTAATAACTGAATGCTAGTGTACCTTCCCAGAAATCTAGTAATTGGTATTCCAATCACTCATGCAAATCTTGTATTTCAGAATTAAAAACTGGAAGTTAATTTGATCTGAGTATTTTATCTTTGGCTAAATCAGTGTTCCTAATGATTATTCTTTGCAAGCTTATTTTAAGGATTCCATAAATTAAGTAGCACTGCAGAGTCCAGCAGGCTCCACAGAGTTTAGCTGAGCTCGCAGCATAAAGATAAGGCCTGATCCTGAGAAGGCCGAGCATCTCAGCTCCCACTGGAGTCAATGGGCTAAATTGGGAAGTCTTTCAGTAAAATCAGAAATGGGATTTATCCCTGAGTGAAGGCTGAGTAAAACTTGAGTTAGGATTTCAGGATTTGGCTGAATGGAGGCTGGAAGCACTCAATTTGTCATCAAAGTACAGCACTTAAGAAAGAATCATACAGTGCCTCTGGTTAGACCTGATAGAGCTAACAGCAGAAGACGGTTTTTTACTACATTGATTTTGTCCTCAATCTTTCCTTCATTAACGCCCCCAGCGACCCTCCCCCCTCAAAAAAAACAAAACAAAACAAAAACAAAACTTCTGGTATTAAGTGATACAATACAATGGAAAATCTGTTCAGTTTTATTCTCAAATATTTCTGGACTCAGTTGTTTCTTTAGGACCTAAGCCAATCCCCACTGATGTCACTGGGAGCCTTTCCATTGTCTTCGACAGGAATTGGGCTGGACTCTAAAAGTGCCAGCAGCCATTGGGGTGGTTCGGGGATGCATATTCTCCGGGGGAGCTGTGAGAGGCATTGTATGACTCTTGATTAAGTGCAGTACTTTGACCGTAAATTACTGGGATTTATCACATTCACTTATGGATTCAGGAGGAAGTATTCCTCCACTGTAGGAATTACTGAGTGAAATTCTATGGCTTATGTTATGCAGGAAGTCAAACTAGATGATCATAGTTGTCTCTTCTGGCCTTAAAACCAGTGAGTGTATGAATATTCTCCTTTCTCCATCTAGCTCTGCACCCTCTCTCCACCTCATGCAGCTGTGCAGGATCTGACTCCAGTTCGGTCAGCAGGAGAGGTTTATCTCTACTGTGCAATTGCCAAAAAAAAAAAAAAAAAAAAATAGAAAGATTATGATGATAGTGGTTGCATTGTGTTCACTAATTGTGTTAAATAAGAAAGTGTGATTATAAACTTTGCTGCTGCCTTGACTGAAATTACTGTTCTTTATGTTGCAGATGTTTTCAGTAATTCCTAATAAATTCCTTCCAAATAGCAAGAATCCTTGTTGGTATGAAGAATATAGAGGCAATACTACCACAGATCCTTACACAACAAACTCATATGCACTGTATTCAAAGCGTTTTCGGACCATATTTGATTACCTCAGAAAAGTATTTTGGAACCACTTGTATCATTATAAGGATAAGCACTATCGGCTGCGCTGTCTTCCTCATTTCTACATAATAGGCCAGCCAAAATGTGGAACAACTGATCTTTATGACAGGCTCAGGTTACACCCAGACGTTAGATTCTCAGCAATTAAAGAACCACACTGGTGGACAAGAAAGCGATTTGGTGAGTAAACATGTATTCTAACATTTCAAAAGAAGTGCAGCTACTGAAATGGAAGCATAACTCTTCAAAGAGTAGTCCCTTCTTTTCAAATTATGAGTAAGTCCCCCATTAACTTTTGATAAAATGATAGAGGAGTATATCCGAGGAGGAGGGGAGAAATACCAAAGAACTGGAAAAGGGCAAATATAGTACGCATCTAAAAAAAGGGAAATAAGGACAATCCAGGAAATTATAGACTAGTCAGCTTAATTTCAGTACCCAGAAAGATCATCGAGCAAATAAAACAATCAGTTTGCAAGCACCTAGAAGAAAATAAGGTAATAAGCAACAGTTAATATGAATTTGTCAAGAACAAATTATGTAAAACCAACCTAATATCCTTCTTTGACAGGGTAACAAGACTTGTGGATGCGGGGGGAAGCGGTAGATGTGTTATATCTTGACTTTAGTAAGGCTTTTGGTACTGTCTCACATAACCTTCTCGTAAACAAACTAGAGAAATATAGCCAAGATGAACCTACTATAAGGTGCATGCACAACTGACTGGAAAACCATATTCAGAGAATAGTTACCAATTATTCACAATCAAGCTGGAAGGCCATATTGAGTGGGATCTCACAGAGATCTGTCCTGGGTCTGGTTCTATTCATTTTCTTCACCAATGATGTGGATAATGGCATAGAGAGTACACTCATAACATTTGTAATTGATATTAAGCTAGAAGGGGTTGTAAGTGCTTTAGAGGACAGGATTAGTATGCAATATGGTTTTGACAAACTGGAGACATGGTCTGAATTTAATGATGAAATTCAATAAGGACAAATGCGAACTACTCCACTTAGGAAGGAATATCAACTGCACAAATACCAAATGGGAAATGACTGCCTAGGAAGAAGGACTGCAGAAATGGGTCTGGGGGTTATAGTGGATCACAAACTAAATATGAATCAACAATGTTAAACTGTTGCAAAAAAAAGCGAACATTGTTCAGGGATGTATTAGCAGGAGTGTTGCATGCAAGACATGAGGAGTAATTCTCCCCCCTATACTCAGCACTGACAAGACATCAGCTGGTGTATTGTGTCCAGTTTTGAGCACCACACTTCAGGAAAGATGTAGCTAAATTGAAGAAAACCTAGAAGAGAGCAACAAAAATGATTAAAAGCCTAGAAAACACAGTGGATCTAATTTACCTAGATTTCAGTAAGGCGTTTGATACTGTTCCACATGGGGAATTATTAGTTAAATTGGAAAAGATGGGGATCAATATGAAAATTGAAAGGTGGATAAGGAATTTGTTAACAGGGAGACTACAGCGGGTCCTACTGTCAGGCTGGAGGGAGGTTACCGGTGGAGTTCCTCAGGGATCGGTTTTGGGACCTCAGCACAAAAAGTGGGAGTGTGCTAATAAAGTTTGTGGATGATATAAAGCTGGGAGGTATTGCCAATTTAGAGAGAGACCGGGATATCATACAGGAAGATTTGGATGACCTTGTAAACTGGAGTAATAGTAATAGGATGAAATGTAATAGTGAGAAGTGTAAGGTCATGCATTTAGGGATTAATAACAAGAATTTTAGTTATAAGCTGGGGATGCATCAATTAGAAGTAACGGAGGAGGAGAAGGACCTTGGAGTATTGGTTGACCAGAGGATGACTATGAGCTGCCAATGTGATACGGCCGTGAGAAAAGCTAATGCGGTCTTGGGATGCATCAGGCGAGGTATTTCCAGTAGAAATAAGGAGGTTTTAGTCCCGTTATACAAGGCACTGGTGAGACCTCACCTGGAATACTGTGTGCAGTTCTGGTCTCCCATATTTAAGAAGGATGAATTCAAATTGGAACAGATACAGAGAGGGGCTACGAGGATGATCCGAGGAATGGAAAACCTGTCTTATGAAAGGAGACTCAAGGAGCTTGGCTTGTTTAGCCTAACTAAAAGAAGGTTGAAGGGAGATATGATTGCTCTCTATAAATATATCAGAGGGATAAATACCGGAGAGGGAGAGGAATTATTTAAGCTCAGTACCAATGTGGACACAAGAACAAATGGATATAAACTGGCTATTGGGAAGTTTAGACTTGAAATTAGACGAAGGTTTCTAACCATCAGAGGAGTAAAGTTCTGGAACAGCCTTCCAAGGGAAGCAGTGGGGGCAAAAGACCTATCTGGCTTCAAGTTTAAACTCAATAAGTTTATGGAGGAGATGGTATGATGGGATAACATGATTTTGGCAATTAATTGATCTTTAAATATTAATGGTAAATAGGCCCAATGGCCTGTGATGGGATTTTATATGGGGTGGGATCTGAGTTACTACAGAAAATTCTTTCCTGGGTATTTGGCTGGTGAACCTTGCCCATATGCTCAGGGTTTAGCTGATCGCCATATTTGGGTTTGGGAAGGAATTTTCCTCCAGGGGAGATTGGAAGAGACCTTGGAGGTTTTTCGCCTTCCTCTGTAGCATGGGGCACGGGTCACTTGCTGGAGGATTCTCTGCTCCTTGAAGTCTTTAAACCATGATTTGCGGACTTCAATAGCTCAGACATAGGTGAGAGGTTTTTTGCAGGAGTGGGTGGGTGAGATTCTGTGGCCTGCGTTGTGCAGGAGGTCGGACTAGATGATCATAATGGTCCCTTCTGACCTTAATATCTATGAAAAAAAGTGACCTACGAGGGAGAAACTGAGTTTGTTTAGTCTATGGAAGAGAAGACTGAGGGGGGACATAAATCTTCAAGTATGTAAAATTGTTATAAAGAGGAGGGTGATAAATTGTTCTTTATAACCACTGAGGACAGGACAAGAAGCGATGGGCTTAAATTGCAGCAATGGAGATTTTGGTTAGACATTAGGAAAAACTTCCTAAATGTAAGGGTAGTTCAGCACAGGAATAAATTACTTAGAAAGGCTGGGGAGTGTCTATCGTTGGAGGTTTTTAAGAAAAGGGTTAGACAAACACCTGTCAGGGTAGTACTTTGTCCTGCTTCAATGCAGGGGACAGGACCAAATGACATGTCAAGGTCCTTTCAAGTTGTACATTTTTATGATTGTATTCCTTAGTTTGGTTTAAAAGCATATACTTTTTGCATTAGCATATGCTAACGTGTTTTATCTTTTTATTTTGCTGGGATTTTATATCCTGCACAGGGAAATTGTTACGTGCCCTTTTTAGATTTTATTTGTTTTCTTCTTTAAACTCCCTTGAAAAGTAGCCCTTAGTGAAAACACAACAGTGTTTCATTTCTGGAACAGCAGCTCTATAGAAAGTTGGCTCAGACTTAGGCCATGCCTACGCTACAAAATTAAGTTGACTTAACATATGTTGGCATACAGTCACCACAGTAATCACATTGCTTGTGCATGTCTGCAGTTTGCTCCTGATGTCAGCGGTGCACATCCTCACCGGGAGCACTTGTATCAATTGTACTGTCAGTGTCGGGCATTGTGGGATAGCTCCTGAAAGCTAGTAACAATCAACACAAGCAATGCAGTGTCTACGCTGACACTGCGTTGCCCTAACTATATTGACCTTGACTGTACACCGCTCATGGAGGTGGAGTTAAGTCGGCATAGCAGGGCAGTTACGTCAGCAGGAGTGAAATTAAGTGTAGACACTTCCATAGTTAGGTCAATGTAAGCTGTCTTGCATTGACCTAACTCTGTAGGGTAGACTAGACTTTAGAAAAGCCCAACTTTCCTGATTCACTTCTAATAACATCTGTCATATTTTGTGTAATGTTCATATATGTACCACAAATGGTTTATTTATATAAATATCCTTGAGTGAAGACTGAGTAAAACCTGAGTTAGGATTTCAGTATTTGGCTGAACGGAGATTGGAGGCACTCTGCATTTCTCTGGTTAGACATATAGATCTTGACCCCGCACACATGGAAAAGGAGGTATCTATATCTGTTTACACACACATTTTATATTTGTGTGTGTTCACACACATACGGGGAAACAAAATGAATGAAGGAAAGGATAGATAGATATCTCCTTTTCAACATTAGTTTTTCCTTGTCTGTTACCATAAATAATGTATTTAATTTATTATTATATTTAGATTTCTAAAATGTGCCCACCAGATATTTTGAGTGCACAGTCATAATTTAGGAATCACACAGTATAGCACAAGTACAATCAAATAGATTTTCCCCCTCCAAATTAGACATAATAGGAAAGAAACAATTCCTTCTACTTTAGGAATCACTGGGTGAAATTCTATGGGCTGTACAAAGCAGAAAGTCAGAGTAGATGATCATAATGCATTCTCGCCTAGTCTTAAAAATCTATTAAAATCAAATTCATTCTTCACAGTCAGCCCTTCTGGCAAAAGCCTGGAAATAAATGATAAGCCATATATCATGACCTGATGGTTAATAGGCTCAAGTTCTATCAGATCAATGGAGGGAGTGAATTTCAGATCCTAGAACCTTCCACAGAGAATACCCCGCTTCTAATCTCCAGATGTTTAAACGTAGAGCTTGTCAGCCAAAGCATCTCGGCTGATTGTGTCTGCCATGATGGTGCATATGGGAGAGATGGCCAAATTCAGAGGTAAAGTGTAACATTAGATTTCCTTACATTAACAAACTCCCTAGCACTTAGACTCCCAAAGATCTAAATTGGCGTAATTTGCAAGTGAAGAGCCAGGATGGGTAAATCAAAGTAAGGCAAGGGCAGCTTCTTAGAGCTGGGCCTTACTAATCTCTAGAATAAGAAGCAGGAATGCAGAGACTGGGGGGAACACACAAGAGGGAATGGGGAAATGGGAAGAGGATCAGCAACAAGTGGAGAGAGCAGGCACAAAAGAGGGAAAAGGAGCAGAGGATACCTAAGAGGGGCCGGTGATGCTGGAGATGAAGAATGAGGGCTGGTGATACTGCAAGGTGAATATAGAGGAAAAAGTAGCATAGGGATTGGAGTGTTTTGCTATTGGCTTTCATAGGAATTGGATCCACCCCAAAAGAATAAAATAGGAATTATACCTTGAAATAATCTTGTTACCAGTTCAATTTACTATTATTGTTAATTAGATTGGTAGGTGAAAAGAATTAATAAACAAAACATCTCCTCCAGATTTTTTAATTCCCCTTCCCATCTTGTTTGAAAGTGTCTGTGAAATCCATTCACCCTTAGGCAAAATTGTTGTCGAAGCCAAGAATTGCAGAAAGGTGCTGTTTGCTTCAAATTTGGAAGACAGTCCATGTTGTTAATCTGCTGATTTTCTGATTTGTTAAATGTGGGTGTAATTGACAGATTCAGGGCCAGATTTTTCTCTCAGGCACACCAGTGTAAACCAAAGTCAAGTGACTCCAGTTACCCTGGTGTAAATGAGCAGAATCTGGCCCTCTATGTTCATTTCAAAAGCTAAACTTAGAAGAAAGTTCAAGCTATTCATTCAGGGTCTATAAAACATAGCACTTCAAAATATTTCCTCTCAGAATGAATTTATATCTTAGTATTGTAGTATCTTGAATCACAACTACTTCATAATTGGCTTTTTATCTTAATGTTATGCTCCTTGGCTTAATTCTCTGCTGGTGTGAAATGCTGTAGATTTATTGATGTCAATGGAGTTTTGCTGATTTACTCCAACTGTGGATCTGGCTTTTGAGTTTCATTTTCTAGCTTCTTTTTTTACTCATTAGGGTTTTGTTTTTAGGAATAATTCGTCTGAGGGATGGATTCCATGATCGCTACCCAGTGGAAGATTACCTTGATCTGTTTGACTTGGCTGCACATCAGATTCAGGGTGTGTTACAGAGTGATGTAACAAAAGGGCACAGCAAGATGAACCACATCATCATTGGTACTGCAAATACTACTTATGAAAATATGTCAATGGTACTATATTAGTTGTAACATTTATAGTGATGGTAAAATCAGCTTAATCAAAGTGTCTTGTGTCCGGGGTAAGTTAATCATAGCAGAGGTCATTCATGTCAGTTAAGGCCCCCATCTACAGATAGGTGCATTATTTGTTTTCCTCTGGAGGCAGGTTGCTTTCATTTACCTAAATGGATGTGCTGTGCCTGGCAAGACTGCAGTATTGGGTCCTGTGAAGTTCTGCCATCAGGGACATCTGCAGATAGTCCTGGTTTTTATATTACAGTCTACAATACTTTCACAGTATTGAACACTTAGATAAATTCAGTTCACTTATTTAAATTAGCAGCGTACATTTTTAAGTACTTTTACCTCTTGTTACAACTTTTTCTAAAGTTCATGTTTTTTCTGTATTCTCAGTTTCCCTTATCGCTAAGGTTACTTTGGCCCTTGTTAAGTTTGCAGGAAAAGTTCTGAATTATTATGCTCATTAAATCAGTTTTTTATGACCTCAGTAAAAAACAGTCTAGTCTAGAGACAGTCTACATGATGCATGAAAATCCGGTTTCCTTAGAATGCTGCATTGTTAAACTTCAGATTATTAAAAAGGGAAATTTAATTAAAACTATAAACATTCCTTTAACTTTGTCATGTAACAGTATTTTCAAATTCTAACCATCTTTGAGTCATACCTTTATTGGGTAATATATTTTCTCAAATAAAACAGTAGATCTTTAGAAGACCTATAAAGTACACTGCTATTCTAGCTTCAGGCATTCTAAGCAGGACTTTTTTATTTACAATCATTAATCTGATAAATTCACAAGAATGTTTTATGAAAACATGACATGATTTTATTCCATTAATCTCAAGATAAGGACAGTGTAAATTTATTCTTTAATGAAAGTAGGCAGTTTAATCATACAGTATGTGCTTTAAGTCCATAGGAAAAATTGGTATATATTTGATTGTGCTATGATAATTTGATATATAAATGCAGGGGATATAACAGTGATTAATTCAACATGTGTTGAATAGAGTACTCTCTTTACAGATATTAGATCTGTATTCGGTGTAAAGAGACACTGTCAAATGAGTAGGAATTAATTTCTTTTTCCTTTTAGCTCCTCACAGTCATCCTGTTTTGGTTCCGAACACAAGCTATACTGAATTAACAGCACAAAACCCAGCATCTTTAGCTTAAAGTTCACTCCCCTGAATGAGTAAACTGAGAGCAAGTATACAAAAGTAAACATGTGGGCCAAATCCACATGCAAAGTAAGGACTAGACTCCACTATTCTTATTCTTGTAGGTAAGGACAGCAGATTCTGGTCCTATGTGGGTTGTTGTGCAGAAGAGTTCCAAATGAGTGCAGGCGAGAAGGACTATTTTAATTGTTCAGACACCACGCTTATGTCTGTGGGATAGCTGGCTGGCTAGATGGATGAAAGGCTGCTGATTATTTTCAGAGGCTTTCTGGCACAGTTACTGTAGCCTCTGTAGCTGCTGCCTAATGCTTCCTTGGTGGGTAGATTCATGAATATATGGACTCATGCTTGTGCCTGCACCCGTGCCCTGGACAGCTGCTTGGCCCCCCAAACACCTCTGTGCAATAGGATGGATGGAGTCCACTGTCTGTCTGGATTCCTCACTTCCTACCCTCTTCCCACACAGTAGGACAACATTAGTTCCAATGCATCTGGGGCCTAACAGAGCTCTTAAATTGGCTGGAGCTGTGGGGGAAATTCTCTGTTTTAAAATCGGTGTAATTCATAGACTTCAGTGAAGCTGTGCCAATCTGGATTGTCAGAGTACTCATATATCTAAATGCACTGCTCTTATTCAGTCCATGCAAGATTTATATTCCACATATGCCTTCACACATATTTACAGCACTGGACCTTGTTTGTTACACTGCTAATACAAATACAGACTCTCACTCCTGGTTTGGTGGGGGGATTTTGCTCCAATGCTGCATTTAGTCTTTTGCGGTTCCACTTTATCCAGCTTTTGAGCTGAACTGACCGCTACTGAACTAACATGTCAGATAATCTGCTCAAGGTCATGTAATAGTGTTTATAATTGATTTGGAATGAGAAATCAAAGATCTTCTGGACTTCCAGTCTTAGACTGTAGAGCCCCAGCATCTCCTGTCAAAACAATGGGAATGAGAATATCAGTAAATAATTCTGGTCTCTAATGACTTTCAGGCTCTTTTAGGGAAGTACATTAAGTAAAAGTGGAGTCTAAAGAAAGTGATAAATGCTTATTTAGTATAAAGGCTTTGGCAATTTTTATTTTAAATTTAAAAACTTGATTGGATTTTTCCAAAATGAGGATTCAAATGCAAAGAAGAAGAGGAGGCAAAGAAAGAGAAAAGGAAAATTCCTTACAATAAGAATATATTTGCATATATGTACTTGTACATGATTAAATCACAGAACTATCAATTACAAGGTGTTTTTTTTCCTCATCCCTTTTGGTTCAAAAACTCATTAACAGAAATTAGTGCCTCCCACACTGGCAAAAAGAGAGAGCTTGAAAAAGGCGAAAGCGTACATTTTGTTGAATCAAATTTTGTCTCATAAATTTTAGTGTTACTCAGCAGAAGGAGACAGTACAGTTTTAAAAGATAGATGTAGTATGTGGCACTATTGGCTAGATTCTGATATCCTTTACTCAGTTGAGTAGTTACTGAGTAGCAGCCTACTCCAGGAGTAGTCCTATTAAAATAAATAACACTGCTTTCAGAGTAAGGTTTTTTCTTGACCTAAAGACATCAGAATCTGGTCTTTAACTGTATTTTATTATTCATTGTGAAATCAGTTTATTTTGTCTTCCTTTTAAGTGCATATCTGTACTTGAGACTATGGGACATGATGCTATTGTACAGTATCTCTTATGGTGTACAATAAAGCTCCAATAATAACAGAGGAGAAGGAAAGATTCAATACACTGTAACACAGCAAAGCTGACTGATGCTTTTATTCCCACATTGCCTGTGGATCTCTCAGATCCTCAGTTCATGGGCTAAGCAACACTGATTGGTCTGGTCTGGTTCTTTACATTTTTATCTGGCTGGCCAGTTACAAATGATGTCATTCACTTAGGGCTTACTTCCCTGCAATTAGGGAAGTGTTAAAAGTAACTCTTAGAAAGTATCTTCAAGATAAGGTGGAATTGAAAATCTTGATGGGATATAAGTTCTTCCTGTCTGGACAGTAGGAAATAGTTATAGTACCACTAGAGTACAAATTTTGTCCATTATATAATTGATCACACTCTTTTAAAGTTAAATATATTGGCATAATGATAGTGATAATTTGTGTAATTATATAAATGTCTTTAACTATAACTACATTTAAACAGTAAGAGCTTCCTGATTCTGCAGAAAGATGGGCCAGATCTTCAGCCAGTGTAAATCAGCATTAAGTCCATCAAAGTCAATGAAGCCAGACTGATTTACACCAGCTGAGGATCAGGATCTATATCTTTTGTGCTAATGTAAAGAAAAAAAACTAGTCAAAGATACTCATTGTAAATACTTTTCATTTCTAGGAGAGGCCAGTGCTTCTACAATGTGGGATAACAATGCCTGGGTTTTCTTCTATGACAACAGTACTGATGGAGAACCTCCATTTTTAATCCAGGATTTCATCCATGCTTTCCAGCCCCATGCCAAACTTATCGTCATGCTAAGGGATCCTGTTGAAAGGTTAGCAATAAAGCAATGCGTGGAATTCTTTCTCACTAGAAACAAGAGTTGTGTTTTTTTTTAAGCTGTAATAAGTGTACTTATACTGTTTATATGCCCAAGGTCTAGTTCTTTTCTGGTATAAGTGTTAATACTTGTAAAATCCCTGTAGCTTTATTGATTTATAATTAACTTTAGATTTTGTAAATATTTATGGCTTCATTCCAAGTGTTCTGAAATTTTCAATTTTAATAACATTTGAAAAAAAATAACTGGCACTGGGTAGTGCTTCAATTCAGATTAGGAACAATGGGTAGTAGGGTTTACATCTCCAAAGGGGCAGAATATTTAAAAGGAAGATTGGTAATGGCCCACAAATAAGCAAATTATACAAGGTTTCAGAGTAGCAGCCGTGTTAGTCTGTATCCGCAAAAAGAAAAGGAGGACTTGTGGCACCTTAGGGTATGTCTACACTACAAAATTAGATCGAATTTATAGAAGTCTGTTTTGTAGAAATCGGTTTTATAAATTTGAGTGTGTGTCCCCCCACAGAAAATGCTCTAAGTGCATTAACTCGCTTCCACAGTACCGAGGCAAGCGCCGACTTCCGGAGTGTTGCACTGTGGGTAGCTATCCCACAGTTCCCGCAGTCTTCACTGCCCATTGGAATTCTGGGTTGAGATCCCAATGCCTGATGGGGCTAAAACATTGTCGCGGGTGGTTCTGGGTACATATCGTCAGGCCCCCGTTCCCTCCCTCCCTCCGTGAAAGCAGCAGCAGACAATCGTTTCGCGCCTTTTTTCTTGAGTTACCTGTGCAGACGCCATACCACGGCAAGCATGGAGCCCGCTCAGGTAACCGTCACCGTATGTCTCCTGGGTGCTGGCAGACGTGGTACTGCATTGCTACACAGCAGCAGCAACCCATTGCCTTGTGGCAGCATGTGGTACAATAGGACTGGTAGCCGTCATCGTCATGTCCGAGGTGCTCCTGGTCACGTCGGCCAGGAGCGCCTGGGCAGACATGGGTGCAGGGACTACATTAGAAGTGACTTGACCAGGTCATTCTCTTTAGTCCTGCAGTCAGTCCTATTGAACCATCTTATGGTGAGCAGGCAGGCTATACGGATTGCTAGCAGTCCTATTGTACCATCTTCTGCTGGGCAGGCAAGAGATGAGGATGGCTAGCAGTCCTATTGTACCATCTTCTGCCGAGCAGCCATGAGATGTGGATGGCTTGCAGTCCTTCTGCACCGTCTGCTGCCAGCCAAAGATGTAAAAGATAGATGGAGTGGATCAAAACAAGAAATAGACCAGCTTTGTTTTGTACTCATTTGCTCCCCCCCCCCCGTCTAGGGGACTCCTTCCTCTAGGTCACACTGCAGTCACTCACAGAGAAGGTGCAGCGAGGTAAATCTAGCCATGTATCAATCAGAGGCCAAACTAACCTCCTTGTTCCAATAAGAACAATAACTTAGGTGCACCATTTCTTATTGGAACCCTCCGTGAAGTCCTGCCTGAAATACTCCTTGATGTAAAGCCACCCCCTTGTTGATTTTAATTCCCTGTAAGCCAACCCTGTAAGCCATGTCGTCAGTCACCCGTCCCTCCGTCAGAGCAACGGCAGACAATTGTTCCGCGCCTTTTGTCTGTGCGGACGCCATACCAAGGCAAGCATGGAGGCCACTCAGCTCACTTTGGCAATTAGGAGCACGTTAAACACCACACGCATTATCCAGCAGTATATGCAGCACCAGAACCTGGCAGAGCGATACCGGGCGAGGAGGCGACGTCAGCGCGGTCACATGAGTGATCAGGACATGGACACAGATTTCTCTGAAAGCATGGGCGCTGCCAATGCATGCATCATGGTGCTAATGGGGCAGGTTCATGCTGTGGAATACCGATTCTGGGCTCAGGAAACAAGCACAGACTGGTGGGACCGCATAGTGTTGCAGCACTGCTTCGGGTCCCTGTTATGGCCTCTGTCCTTCATGCCCTGGGAGATTTTGACAAAGGTTTTGGCATTTCGAAAACTGGAACAGAGTTCTGATAGCACGGATTCCTGTCCCCATACAGCGATCAGATCCCATACCTCCCGTTCAGTCCATGCTGGAGCTCTTTTGCGATTCTGGGACTCCATCATGGTCACCTCTGCTGATGAGCTCTGCATGGTCACCTGCAGCTTGCCATGCTGGCCAAACAGAAAATGAGATTCAAAAGTTCGCGGTTCTTTTCCTGTCTACCTGGCCAGTGCATCTGAGTTGAGAGTGCTGTCCAGAGCGGTCACAATGGAGCACTCTGGGATAGATCCCGGAGGCCAATACCGTTGAATTGTGTCCACACTACCCCAAATTTGACCCAGCAAGGCCAATTTAAGCGCTAATCCACTTGTCAGGGGTGGAGTAAGGAAAGCGATTTTAAGAGCCCTTTAAGTCGAAATAAAGGGCTTCATCGTGTGGATGGGTGCAGGTTTACATCGATTTAACGCTGCTAAATTCGACCTAAAATCCTAGTGTAGACCAGGGCTTAGAGACTAACCAATTTATTTGAGCATAAGCTTTCATGAGCTACAACTTACTTCATTGGATGCATTCAGTGGAAAATACAGTGGGGAGATTTATATACACAGAGAACATGAAACAATGGGTGTTACCATACACACTGTAACGAGAGTGATCAGGTAAGATGAGCTATTACCAGCAGGAGAGCCGTGGGGGAGCGGGGGGAACCTTTTGTAGTGATGATCAAGGTGGGCCATTTCCAGCAGTTGACAAGAATGTCTGAGGAAAAGCGGGAGAGTTGGGGGGAATAAACATGGGGAAATAGTTTTACTTTGTTTAATGACCCATCCACTCCCAGTCTTTATTCAAGCCTAAGTTAATTGTATCCAGTTTTCAAATTAATTCCAATTCAGCAGTCTCTCGTTGGAGTCTGTTTCTGAAGGTTTTTTGTTGAAGAATTGCCACTTTTAGGTCTGTAATCGAGTGACCAAAGAGATTGAAGTGTTCTCTGACTGGTTTATGAATGTTATAATTCTTGACATCTGATTTGTGTCCATTTATTCTTTTACGTAGAGACTGTCCAGTTTGGCCAATGTACATGGCAGAGGGGCATTTCTGGCACATGATGGCATATATCACAGATGTGCAGGTAGATGTGCAGGTGAACGAGCCTCTGATAGTGTGGCTGATGTGATTAGGCCCTATAATGGTGTCCCCTGAATAGATATGTGGACACACAGTTGTCTACGGGCTTTGTTGCAAGGTTAGGTTCCTGGGTTAGTGGTACTGTTGTGTGGTGTGTGGTTGCTGGTGAGTATTTGCTTCAGGTTGAGGGGCTATCTGTAAGCAAGGACTGGCCTGTCTCCCAAGATCTGTGAGAGTGATGGGTCATCCGTCAGGATAGGTTGTAGATCCTTGATGATGCGTTGGAGAGGTTTTAGTTGGGGGCTGAAGGTGATGGCTAGTGGCGTTCTGTTATTTTCTTCCCTCCTCTCCTCCCCCACCCCGCACTCTCCTGTTGGTAATAGCTCACCTTACCTGATCACTCTCGTTACAGTGTGTATGGTAACACCCATTGTTTCATGTTCTCTGTGTATATAAATCTCCCCACTGTATTTTCCACTGAATGCATCCGATGAAGTAAGCTGTAGCTCATGAAAGCTTATGCTCAAATAAGTTGGTTAGTCTCTAAGGTGCCACAAGTCCTCCTTTTCTTTATACAAGGTTTTTTTGTTTGTTTGTTAAAATCTTGGAAAGACTTGGTAAAGTACTAAGCTAAAATGTCTGGGGCATATTTAACTTCCACAGCTAACACTTACTTAACAGGTCATCCTTGGACTTGCTGACTTCGGCAGTGGTATGGGGTTGAACTTTTACAAAGATAAACTGTTCTTGAACTATTTTTCCTGTGTATTAGACACAAACAGCGTTTTTTTCCATTTATGTTTTAGCTCTTCCATGGGCAGCTGTGCCCTAGCAGGCTGTCAGTAGAGAGGGATTTGTACTGTGCTCTCGTTTGCACTGTGGTGCAGAGGGTAGCAAAGGCAAAGAACAGAGGCCCTGAGGAGCAGAGTGAAGCTGTGCAGCATGATCCACAGTCCCTTCATGGCAACAACACATTTTGTCAAATATATATTTTCAGGGCAGTTCAACCACCTGCAGGGTAGGGCTTCACCATCCTTCAAGGACGAGGTCTTCGGTAAAAGGTCCCTACCTTGCACAGGAAAGCGGTGAGGGGACCTGAGAGGTTAGTGGAAGAGTAGATAGTCTTCACTGATGTTATAAGGACCACACAGTTTGGGCCAAAGTTTCCCATGTATGCTGTAGCTTGTGGTTGTGGGCCATGCCTCTCTAGGTAGCCTCTAATGCCACACACAAGTGGCAAGAATCTACAGTGGTGTACTTCCTCCAATTTTTTATAGCACTGGAGAACTTTTGACGTTAGTTCTCCTTTACTACTGAGCTAGACACATCTGGCCAAATACACAGTTTCAAAGATAAAGGCAATATATTGAGGACCACAAAAATGGGGGTGAGGGGAAGCACATAATTCTAACGAGGCTATCCAAAACAGGGCTGCACCAAATAATTCCAGCGCTAGACACACGCTTCATGGGTTTCAGTGTGCCCTGCCACACTGCCATGGCTCACCCACGGAAAAGGCATCTACTACGCTGGTAGGGTCCACAAACATGTTTGTTTGGGCAGGTTACCACCCCAGAAAAAACATTATAGGGTGATGGCAGCAAGGGCTACCCACGCATACTATCCCTGTGAGTGAGTGTTGTCAGAGGCCCCCAGAACAGCAGTATGCTGAATTAATAACCCATTAAAATGCATGGGGCAGCTCTCCCATTTGAGAGCAGAACTATAGTTAAAGGCTGTCTATGGACTCAGGCACTGATATCGCTTGGGTCACGTTTTCAGGCTTTTAGAAATATAAAGTCAGATCATCAGTTGATGTCCTCACATAACTCTTGAGCTGAGACACTAGGCTTGTGCCTCTGAGGTCTGATCCAACACCCACTGACCCAGTGGGAAGACTGCCATTGACTTCGGTTGGCATTGGATTGGCCCCATAGGATATGTCTGCACTGCAGTTAAATACCTATGGCTGGCCTATGTAAGCTGATGGGCTCGTGTGGCTTGGGCTAAGGAGCTGTTTAATTGGGGGCCTGAGCCTGAATGTCTACACCACAATTAAACATGAGCCTGAGTCGGGTGATATGGGCCAGCCGTGCCTGTTTAATTGCAGTGTAGACATACCCATAGTGCCTATGTCTTAATCAGTTCCTGTATCTACATGAACTAGCTAAATGTTATTGAGTGATTACAAGGTGAGATCCCATTATCACTCTTACAGAGTTTTATTCCATTTTTAACTAAGTCCGAGATAAACGTCAGCAGTGAAATTTCAGTTCCTCAACAGAGGGAACAGCAAACCCATCTTCTCTCCTGTCCTGTAAATTTTGATAATTATTTTATCAGTACTGTGCTAGAAACCATGCACTAAACTACATCTGGAGGAAGGAGGTGATGGGTGAAGACTTGCCCTTCAGGGCAGGAATTGTCTCTTGTATGTTTGTGTAGCGCCCAGCACAATGGGTCCCCATTGGGACGTTTGGGTGCTAACATAATACAATTTAATTAAAATTCAATTGGAAATTGACAACCTAAGCTAAGGCCTAAACTTATTATAATCTATCCAAGTTATTTAAATTAAATACAAAAAATATTAAGCAACACATGTGTGCTGCCAAATTTTAAAGAAAGTCAAACTATTGAACTGGTGGAAGCCACTATATAAGTACCTAGAAACAAAGTTAGTTGAAATGAAAAACTGACTTTTCACAACAGCAGCTGCAGAGAGAATATTTTCTTTATTTCAGTTTATTCAACAAGCTGAGTTCAGTGACTAGTTCACTAAAAGTTAAGAAACCAATTGGGAGTTGAAAAAGCAGGAATGCTTGCTTCCCTTTCCCAGCATATGAATAAAAATTAATTGGAGAGGATGAGATCTACTAATCCTAACATCTTGAAGGACATATTAATCAGAACAATCCATTCAATTCACTAACTACCAATAATACTTGCTTTTGTATAATAAATCAGTTAGTTTTAAATGCAAAACATGTTTTGATAAGCTTCTAGATAATTTTTTTCCTTATTTATCCAGCACTTTTACAGTAGTTTTATTCAATAAAAAGACCTTAAAATGCTAGTGTTGTGCATATTTAATTGAATTTCCATCAAAATATAACTTGACACAAATCTCAAGTAAAAATTAATTGCCTTTTAATAAATAAAGAATGCATCATTCACCATTTTATAACAAATTAAAAATATAAAATTTAGGAATTTTAATAAATAAGTGATATAACTACTTAAATAAGTGTGTGTGTGTAGTGTAGTGTATCCTTCTTGTGAGCCAAATGAAGCACCAAAATTAGTGTGAAGGCTATATTTAATTGCCAATCAATATGGTTTATTGGTATCAACCAATAAGAATCAAACTCTTCAGAAAAATAACTAAAGTACAAATGCAAAGCATGACTTAAATCAAGGTTTCCTGCTTGCTGATCTGAAATCATGATTAAAATCAGTTATCTAAATTGCTTTGATTTACATCAATCAACATATAAATATTTAATAAGAAGTCATCCCAGGCAGGCTTTCTGAACATGTTTCGTAATAAAGCAGGGCACATCCCTTCCATTTGCACTGGTGGAGGAGAGTGGGAGTTGGCACTGAAATGTTTAACCCAGGAGCATCATATCATGATGCTTACGTATCCAGTCAGGTTGCATGGTATTAGGTGGCAGGTCATCTGCTGTGGTTTCTCCTTGACTAGATTTCCTGACATCATGACTTTGCAAAACAGGAACTGCCAGAGTGGTCCCTCCCTGTTTGTCAGCTGTAAAGAGCCATGCCAGCGTTTCCTGACACAGAGGACAGGAAGAGCATTTCCCAACTGTTAAATGCTCCTCCTGACCTTAGGGTTTAAGACATGATAATTTTATGCAAGAGAGCTGGTTGAAGTACCTCCCTCATGTTACTTATCCAGAATTTTCTCATTACTTTACCATCCTCTGTAATACGGGTGTTTCACTTTGCCAGTTGTAATATGGGTGAGACAAAAAGTGGGTTCCATTTCACTAACTTGGTATTTACAAGGAAGTAGATTCTGTCTGTTTATTTCATTTGCCCTTTTTGCTTGTGCCTCATCTGAAATCATAGGAGCAAGTTTAGCCCTGTCATAAAAGGCTGCAACTCTCATTGGTCCAGATTCTGCTGTCAATTACATTAAGAGACTGCTGGTACAGAGGGCATTCTGGAATGTGTTGGTGCAGTCAGAATTATGGGAAGGGGTGTGGCCAGGCTTGTCTTCAGCTGCTGCAAGGCTCATATGGGCCTTGGACAGCCAGTACACTGCATGAGCCCCTTATTCTGTCTTTGGCTCAATACAGTCATTCTGCATTTAGGGCCTGATTCTGCTTCCAATGAATTCAATGGGAAAGTTCCCAGTGACATCAGTTGTGTAGATTCCCAGTGCAGTTGAGATAAGAAATTGTCCCACTGGTTTCAGTTGGAGTCGCACGTGCTTATATCAGGGTTGACTTGTTTCATAATCCTTTGTGGGTGCCATAACAGTCATGGCCATGTTATTTACTTGTGTGAACTTATGATTGAGTATAATGACTTCAAGTGAGCAATAAGTACCAGGAGCAGCTGAAATCCTAATCAACAAAGATTTTATTTTCATGCAGCTGTCCCTAGAATTGAAAAACAGATGGAAAAAAATATAGAAAATGTAGGCGGTTGAGTAGAGAGAGAAATGCTTTCCATAAGGTGTCAGCAGCTCTTCAATTTAAAAAACATTATTTTAGATGATTAGAACAAATAATCAGAAAAATTAAACCTTTTAAACAAACTGCAGTTATGGCTCATCTTCAAAATGATTCTTGCTGGCTCCATTCCTCCTGCAAGCGCCAGTTCTCCTGTACCCTGGATGGCAAGAACTGTCAGCCTGATCCTATTCTCCTGGAGAGAGATTCTTCCAGCCTGATCCTCATTTAGGGTTTTTGTTAACTTGCCATTACCAAACAGCAGTCTTTGCATGCCCATGTATTACTATGCACTTCCAGGAGAAGATACTGCTGCGTGCTTAATGCCTGCCACATATAACTAAACTCTGCTGTTTATGTCCCTCAGCTTCTCCCCCATCTTTTTCTCATATCCTCTACTCTGCAGCCTGATCTTCCATATACACCAGAACAGACAGATGCCTAAGGCAGCAAAATAATCCGGGCAGCCAAATACTTAGTGGCTGTTTCTTGTCAGTGAGTAGGGGCTTAAAGGGGCATACATTTCCCTGCCTGCCTTCATCAGCCAAACACTAAAAGCTGGTGCCTTCTACTCTGACAATTACCACACTTTTTTTTAATCAGATTACACTAATCAGTTTATTTAGGGGCAGGTTGTGGCCTGACCCTACAGGACTGCATGGAGGCCTGTAAGAGAGTAAGATCCCCCACCCTCCTACATCTTCATGGCTTTCCTAGAATCCATCTCCAACATTTGGCTGCTCAACTGGTATTTCCCTCCTCACCTTTGCAGATGGATGGGAAATATGCAGAGCCTTGGTTCTCTCCCTCAGGTGCTAGAAGGGGGAATTGAAATTTCCGGATGGATAGTAGGATTTTCCTGCCAAAAGCCTGTTCCCTTCACTTCTCATCATGGAATCTTGTCAAAACATTCCTTAAGAGAACTGGTGTTTCTGCAACTGGATTGGAGTGATGTGCTTGAGAATCATACAGTTACAATTATTGCTTACTTTAAACTCTATGGCCTTCTCCTTAAAGAGAAGAATAATTTTGAAGTAGAGAAGCTGAGGCGCTTGATACTTAAAAAGTATCAGTATTTCCTATAAGCAAAAATAACAGGACAGGATTAAATCCATTGGTGGCCATGAGAAATTTTACAAGCAGTCCTTAAACAGAGCATTGAAATGTGTCTATGACTGTGCACAGTCAGAAACGCAGGGCGAGAAGACACCTAATGAAGCCATCTAGTCTATCCCTCTGTGTCAAGGCAGAGTTAAGTGTACCTAAATCATTCCTGACAGATGTGTGTCTAACCTGTTTGTGAAAAGCTCCAAGAAGGATTCCACAACCTCCCTAGGTAACCTGGTCCAGTGGTTAACTATTCTTATGGTTTGAAAGTTTTTCCTAATATCTAACTTAAATCTCCCTTGCTGCAAACTAAACTGATTACTTCTTGTCCTACCTTCTGTGGACATGGACAATGATTAATCTCTGTCCTCTTTATAACAACCTTTTACATATTTGAAGATGTTACATCCATTCTCAGTCTTCTCTTCTCTAGACTAAGCAAGCCTAATTCTTTCACATTTTCCCTATGTTTACTTATATTTTTTTTTATTTTTGCTCTCCTCTGGAGTGTCTCCAGTTGTCCACATCTTTCTGAAAGTATGGTACCCAAAACTGGACTCTCCAGCTAACGCCTCACTAGTGCCGAGTAGAGTGGAACAATTACTTCCCATGGCTTAAATATAGCACACCTGTTAATACAACCCAGAGTGACATTTGCCTTTTTTCCAGCAGCATCACACTGTTGACTCTCATTTAATTTGTAATCCACTAAAAGCCCCTTTTCTGCAGTACCGCTGCCTAACTAGTCATACTACATGTTGTATTTGTATATTTGATTTTTCCTTCCTAAGTGCAGAACTTTACACTTGTCATTATTGAATTTCATATTAGTGTTTTCAGATTAATTATCCAACTTATTAAGATCATTTTGAATTCTAATCCTCTCTCCTGTTGTAGTAGAATATTGCTAAAAACTGTTAACTTCAACAATACAGGTGAACCAGTTTTGTTTCAGTACATAAACAGAAAGATGCAACTAATGTAGGCCCAATCCCATATCACTTCTGCAGATAAATCTAGAGGAATCGATGCACACTTGAAATTTTGCCAAGGAGCAGAAATGTAATAACAGAAGGCTCTGACTGCCTACCAGTTAAATTTTCCAAACAAGATCTATATTTCTCTATGGAAATTCTCTTCAATCTGCTAACAGAATTGCTGGGCTGGGGAGTGGCCAAAAATTAGAAACCATACTGGACAGGGCTCTTAATTGGGTCTCTGGTGACAGACAGCTACAGATTATCTTTTGCTTTTTGAAGAAAATACAAATCATGTCCTTCCTCCTGACATTGCCAGCTAAGGATCTGATTGTGCAAGCCTTATTCATATTGGAGAAGTCTTATTTAGGCGAGCACCGGGTATGTATGTCTACAATGCAGCTAGGAGAGAGCCTCCCAGCCCGGATAGACAGACCTGCACTAGCTCTGCTCCAGCTAGCATACTAAAAATAGCAATGTGGACATTGTGGGATGGGCAGTGGCTTGGGCTAGCCACCAGAGCTCAGATCCAGGGTGTTGGGTGGGCTTGGATTTGGGTGGCTAGCCTGAGCTGCTGCCCATGCAATGTCCACACTGCTATTTTTAGCACTCTAGCTCAAGCAGACCAAGTGCAAGTCCATCTACTTGGGCTGGGAGGCACGCTTCCAGCTGTAGTGTAGACATACTCTTTGAAGTCAATAGGGCTACTTGCATGAGTCCATGTTCACTGGTTTGAGAAAAGGTTGCACAGAGCCCTTAGTGTCTCATCATCAGTTTCTCAATTTTTCTCAAGATTTCAGTACTGTTTTTTGAATATGTAAAAATGAAATTAAAAACAAATCTAAAAGTTCAGAAATTAAGAGTCTGTCTATATGAAACGCTATCCTTTTATTCCTCCAACCTCTCTCTCCTCTACTTACTCTCACCCTTTCATTTGTCCTTTCTTTCTGTCTTTTCATTTTTTAGATGAGTTAGGAGTTCATAAACTTATACTGTGATAAATGCCCTGATCCACCAAAGCACTGAAGCACATGCTTGACTCCAGTGGGAGTGCTCGTGTACGGAGTGCTTTGCTGAAACAGGGCCTAACCTCTCTAAATAAAAAGTAGTATTTTAAAGCTTCTGTGGAAATCTCTGGCCAGCCTGATATTTTTGGTTTAATAAAAATGGGAAGGGCATCGAAGATGGAAGTGGATTCAGTGTTCCTCCGGCATTATAGTTGTGAAATAAAATCCACTTTTACATTTAGATCATGATTTACATAAACGTATGCTCTTACGGAGAGTGAAGTGTATTCAGGATCTCTCGAATTCTGTGTCCAAGAATGGATTCTTTGGGCTCCTAATACTTCTGTACTCTCACCCTTGCTGCAGAGATTGGCTCTGAAGTGGTGCAGAATTTTCAGGACTCTGGATATATCTTATGAGCCCCAAACAGGTGAAAATGACATATGTATCTCATTCAAAGGGTGATAAACTATCTTTTGTTTGTCACATCCTGGCATTTCCCTTATGTTTGGTTTTAAAATGATGTTGACATCTAGATATTCTAATCAGAGTCCCAGGGATTAAAAACAAATAAAATAAATATTTCATTTTACACTTTTATGTCCATCCAAATGAACCAGAATTTGTCATCTTTGTCTTGTAATATTTAAGAAACTATAAATGTTTGAAATGATTTGCACAAATATTTCATATTTGAAATCACAGTGCACCCTGCCATTTGCACCGTAATTCAAATTTGTATGGCCGAGATGGCTAGTAAATAGCTGCAGAGCAAGGTATTGCAGCATGGTTGCTTATAATATTGGTATTGTGTATATATGTGGACCGTAGGTGCTGTAGTTCTTACTCAGGCAAAACTCCTATTGAACTAAATGGGAACTTTGCCTGAATAGAGACAGCAGGAGTGAGACCACAGATTGTGCCATGATACAGCTCCTCATCACGTTGCATACCAAGCATACAGAGAGGCAGTGTGGACTAGGACTCAGGAAACCTGGTTTCTATTTCCAGCTCTCCTACGGGCTGTCTTGGAAAAGTCACTCTACTTTTCTTTGCCTCAGTTTCTTCTCCCACTCTTTGTCCATTTTGTCTGTTTAGACAGTAAGCTGTTTTGAGGCAGGGTCTGTCTCTTACTATGGGTTCATTCAGAGCTTAGCACAATAGGACCCTTTTTAGTTGGGGCTTCTAGGCATTACTGCAATACAGAATAACAATAATTAATACAAAATAAACAAAGATATATTTCAAGAGTTTCTCTTCAGAAAAGGATTGGCTCCTAACTACTTAGGGCCTAATCCTGTTAGATGCTGACTTTAATAAGAGTGGAGGATGCTTAGCAACTCACAGGATTGGACCCTTAAGGTCTGAGCCGAAGCCCGCTGAAATCAACTTCAGCAGGTTTTGGATAAGCTACTAAAGGGTAAATGTTACATTCAGGCCCTCTTGTCTCAAGTAACATTGCTATCTTATTTTCAATAATATAAATTGATTTTCTTGAATTTCATTCATCATTTACACATGTATTTCATTCACAGATTGTACTCGGATTATCTGTACTTTGCAAGTGCGAATAAATCCGCAGAAGACTTTCATGAAAAAGTGGCAGATTCCCTGCAGCTGTTTGAAAATTGCATGCTGGATTACTCACTGAGAGCCTGTGTCTACAACAACACTCTTAACAATGCCATGCCTGTATGTATTTCCAGTAACATTTTGATTCCTTGCTTAACAATAGAACATTTTGTCTGGATTATTAAAATACCAGGATCCTTAGCAAACTATTAATAATAATTATAATTATAATCAAGATGTGGTTCAGTTTGTGACTACCAACAAACTTTCCTCCTTTTTTTTTTTTTTAAGTTGGTGACATAAAAATATATTCATACATGTAAAAACTGATGTGCTGGCTTAGCTGTCTCTTCAGTCTGTTCCCTGATGAGCGCCAGCAGTAAAAATACATTGGTTCTCGTGGGCAGGAGCATGAAGAACACATTTAGCAAAGATTACAGTTTAATCTTCACTTGCAAACCTATCCAAAAAATAGCTCTGGCAAAGATAAGGCAATTTCCGAACTGCAAGTAAGAATACATCATTTATGCTGGATTTTTTTTTCCCAGGAAAAGGCTATTGATAGCTAGATTAAATGTGCTCTCTCTCACGCTTTTTTAAAACTGTGCACAGCAGAAAAGGGCTGAATCTCAGTGTGCTTGGTCCAAAATCCACATTTTTAGTGTTGATTTGTTTCTATATTTTGTTTGAGGGTGAAAAAAGGGTTTTTGCAAATATCTATATCTATCTAGAGATACATAGCAGTATCTCATGTTTACTATGGGATGCATTTGTAAAGCACCAGGTGTGTGTGATCTAGCCCTTTACCTCCCATTTTCTTGATTTGGGTGGAAGGACACTTTACTCCTCCTCTCTCTCCAGATTACAGTAAATTTCATCTCATCATCATTTCCTCCAGTTACTAAAGTAACCTCAGAGGAAATCATGTATCATAGGCCCAAGCCAAAGCCCATTGAAGTCAGTGAGAGTCTTTCCAGTACTGGGAATGGGAATCAAGCCCCATGTTCCTTACTGTTGCTGTTCTCGTCATCCAGAAATGGAAGTTGAAAGAGACACAGAATAGCCGCTTTTTTTTTTATCTAAAGTGAATTTTGTAATGTGGTATTACACCAGCAGGGGTTCGGCTCTAGTGGCTACAGTTTCAAGCTCAACAGAAAGAAAGTCACCTCTGCTACTTGTTTCAGATTTAGTCTCTAGGAACACATAAAGACCAAGGATCTGGACCACTCCCACATTTACAAGTACAAGGTCTAGTCTGTTTTACAAATTTTATTCAAGTTAAAACTAAAGTTATGATTACTCATGCATATAAAAATTCTATAAAGACCTCTGCACAAGTTATAAATATAGCTATACTCACATCCTTAATGATATTCTTAAGGTCTGATGGCTGCCTTGCCAGTTGATCATTTAGTAGCGAGATGGTTCCTGCTGGAGCTTTCCCATAGGGAGCTCAGTTTTCCTGGTCTGGACACCCTCTTTTTATAATGAGATTCTGACTATACCTCATTAGTATTTATGCACATAGTGTACCCTGCAGCTAAGGCATGTATTAGAAAAATATGACTACTGGGTATCTTGTAAGCAAAACATTTTGCTGTTAATTTTTCACAGTATCACAGTATCTTTGGTCACTTACTTATGCCAAGCATTTCTTAAGCCTATGGCCTAGTATGGCTAAGATGACATCTTACAGGTCTCAGCCTGTAGGCCTTGTGTTTCAGCCCTACATACTTAGATACCTAATACATAATTATCACTTCTAACTACTGATCCATCTTGTACTTCTATAATCCTACAACTTAACTCTATTTAGCATACAATGATTATATATGACATAACATATTAGTTAATCATAACATCGCACAATAAATGAACAAAAAATTTAAATCTTTGGCTACAACAGTCTCCTCCCTCCTCAGAGACTGACTATCATGCCCACTCTGGGAATTGCATCACTGTAATGCAATGCTTGCCAACTGTCTCCCTTGCACAAATGTAGTTGCATTGTGGCATGAATACACTTGCTCAGACCCCTCGTATTCCCCCAGGTGCCTAGACCATCATCATTTGTCCCACAGTTTATTCCCCTTCTTAGACAGCACCTTGAAGAAGGTACTTCTGAAAATTAACTCATTGTTCTTTCTTTTGAGATCATTTATATTTCCAGAAAGCTACCAATGGGTATCCTTAATAAAGCATGGAATGCCAGCTAGGCTCCTGAATGGACTTTTCAGCTTCCTCTCAGGCATAGCTGGCAAAGTCTATATATGTGTAATTTGTTATATATTGAAAGACTAGATTTTTTTTCTATGACCTTGGATGTTAGATCAGTAGCTGTGTGACTACAGCAGAAAAAAAGTACTCCTAAGAGACCAGAAGAAAAAGTAGCATAGCGATTGCCACTGCTGATAAGTAACCCTCTGTACAGAGAAGGGGCGTTCGTCAATTTATCTTCACTTACCATCAATAGAAAGTATATTAACCAAAGAAAGGGAAGGAGAGCCAGGGGTGTCAAACTAAAATTGGAGAGACTGCAGTCAGGGAGGATTCTTTGGAAAATGCTCAGTTGCACTGCATAATTTATAGGGGGAAAGCAAATGACTTTCTTGAAAAGGGGATTTTGTTTTGGAACAACAGTGGCAAAACACAGGCCTGTATATCATGCCATTTTTTCAGATGTCCAAAAAGAAGTGAAGGTGACTATCCTGGGCAACAAAGGGACTTTATGTTTGAAGTTCTTACTGGATTAAGTGAGTGTTAATTCTATCCCAGAATTCTCTGTTTGGGTAGAAGCTCAGTAATGCTATAAAATACAGTATCCCAACCTACATTACACAACTGATACTGGTTTCTTACTTGCCCCAGTACCATCCTGTTGGGAGAAAGAGGAATAAAGATGAGGAATACATGTAGATGATTTGCTGTATGATTGTACAGTGCCTAGAATAATGTGGCTCTGATCCTGTAATACTGCAATATGTGAGGCTAATAGTTAAAATAAATTATTTACAGCTTATAGCTCTGGCATGTAATGGTGGTGGTGGGGATACTTTCCTAAATTTTTGCATTATATACAATATGTACCTAAGGAATTTTGCTGCATAGGTTACCCTGTAACTCACAAGCAGCCCAAAACTAATGTCAGGTCACAGTTTCTAAGATAACCATAATTATTAGATTGTAAGATTTTGGGGAAAGGAACTGTCTTCTATTGTATGTTTGTTCAGTACCTGGCATAATGGTTTGTAATGATCATGATTGTACCTCTGGGCACTACTGTCTGTGACAGGGTCAGGTCAGATGGCTACAGGAGTGTGATAGAAGGTAGATACATTAGCCCTAGGTTAAGCAGGTCCCTTTTCCCTGAGTAAGATAATGGGCTGTTCCAGAATAATCAGGAAGTTGCTGGAACCAATTATGGCAGGCAGGCTAATTAGGACACCTGGAACCAATTAAGAAGCTACTAGAATCAATTAGGACAGGCAGGCTAATCAGAGCACCTGGGTTAAAAAGGACCTCACTTCAGTTAGTGAGGCGTGCGCAAGAGGGCGCAAGGAGCTGAGAGCGAGAAAGCATACTGCTGGAGGACTGAGGAGTACAAGCATTATCAGATATCAGGAGGAAGGTACTGTGGTGAGGATAAAGAAGGTATTGGGAAGAGGCCATGGGGAAGTAGCCCAGGGAGTTGTAGCTGTCACACAGCTGTTACAAAAAACACTGTAGACAGCTGCAATCCACAGGACCCTGGGCTGGACCCCAGAGTGGAGGGAGGACCCAGGTTCCCTCAATCCCCCCAACTCCCTATTGGATACAGGAGGAGTTGTCCTAGACTGTCCCACCAGAGGGGAAGGTCCCTGGCCTGCCCCCCGACCCACTAGGTGGGCCAGCAGAGACTGCAGAAATTGTTCTCCTTCCTTTTTCCCCTGCTGGCCAGTGATGAGGTCAGCTGAGTGGACGGCAGGTTTGAGCCATAGCAAAAGTGGCCAAACTGAGGGCTGCCGTGAATCTCTGAGGCGAGCAAATCCACCAATAAGCGCAGGACCCACCAAGGCAGAGGAGGAACTTTGTCACATATGGTACAAATAAATAATAATAATACAATGAGTTAATAAACTGTGGGAACTGTTTACTCAGAAAGGAAATAGTCCACATAACATCTGAGCCAAGAGTAAGGACTGAATTTGTTGAGAGAACTTTTGAATGTCAGTTTCTAAATCTGGTTTCAGAGTAACAGCTGTGTTAGTCTGTATTCGCAAAAAGAAAAGGAGGACTTGTGGCACCTTAGAGACTAACCAATTTATTAGAGCATAAGCTTTCGTGAGCTACAGCTCACTTCTTCAGATGCATATCGTGGAAACTGCAGCAGGCTTTATATATACACAGAGAATATGAAACAATACCTATTCCCACCCCACTGTCCTGCTGGTAATAGCTTATCTAAAGTGATTTCCAGCACAAATCCAGGTTTTCTCACCCTCCACCCCCCACACAAATTCACTCTCCTGCTGGTGATAGCCCATCCAAAGTGATGGTCGCTATCTTAAAACAAAAAAACTTCAAATCCAGACTCCAGCGAGAAACTGCTGAATTGGAATTCATTTGCAAATTGGATACTATTAATTTAGGCTTAAATAGAGACTTGGAGTGGCTAAGTCATTATGCAAGGTAGCCTGTTTCCTCTTGTTTTTTCCTACCCCCCCCCCCCAGATGTTCTGGTTTAACTTGGATTTTAACTTGAAGAGTGGTCAGTTTGGATGAGCTATTACCAGCAGGAGAGTGAGTTTGTGTGTGTATGGGGGTGGGGGGGATGTGAGAACCTGGATTTATGCAGGAAATAGCCCAGCTTAATTGTCATGCACATTGTGTAAAGAGTTATCACTTTGGATGGGCTATCACCAGCAGGAGAGTGAATTTGTGTGGGGGGGTGGAGGGTGAGAAAACCTGGATTTGTGCTGGAAATCACTTTAGATAAGCTATTACCAGCAGGACAGTGGGGTGGGAATAGGTATTGTTTCATATTCTCTGTGTATATATAAAGCCTGCTGCAGTTTCCACGATATGCATCTGAAGAAGTGAGCTGTAGCTCACGAAAGCTTATGCTCTAATAAATTGGTTAGTCTCTAAGGTGCCACAAGTCCTCCTTTTCTTTTTAGTTTCTAAATCTGTGTGCCCAAAGACTGTTTTGTATGTACAAACAGCTACTCTAATGCAAATTAAAAGTTTTTCGGCTTGCAAAAACTCAGGTATTAAAACTTAAGTGCCCAAAAATGTAGATGTGCAGTTTTGAAAGTGCATATGCAGAGATTGCTTTGGAAAATTGGCTCTTTAAGTTTGAATAGATTTTGAGTCAGGTTGAATAGATTAGTTTCTCTACTTGTCATCATCTCATAAAGTAGAAACCAAAATATTCCATTTATGTTCTTGATTTGTAATTGTAATTTAATAACAATGATCTGATAATAGTTGGATCAGATTAATGTTCCTTCTATGCTTTACTGGCAATTCAGAAAGCAGAGTGTTTCTTTTCAAATCACATCAATAAACAGGAAGTGTAGGTTGTTTTATAGATTAATTATAATAATCTCTCCATTGCTGTAGTAATGATTCAAAACTTGACTTCTTTCAGCAGTATTTAGGTCATAACTGCAATTACTCAAGTCAACTAAAAGAGCACAAGACATAGTTGTCTGCTTTTGTCAATTCTATGCTGACTGTGACTCCAAGATGTACCAAGCTTCTTTTATCAAAGGCAGGTTTTCACATCCTCTTTTCTGTTTCTGTGTCTGAACGGGTAAAAAAGAAACAAACACAGGTACAAACAGGAACTTGGAGTTTTAAGAAGCCTAAACTGCACCCTTAAATGTTCGTGCAAAATCGAGCAAAAATGGAGACCAGGTTAATGTCAGACTGAAAATTTGTCCCTTCACATAAAAGAGAAGGATCATATTTTCCTCTACAGTATAATACAGTATAAGTCTTCTGTTGAACAGTTAGCCGGTGTACTACTAAATCTATCTAGGTATTTATGCCATGCCCCTAACTTTAGTTTGGTTCTCTAGGAATTACTAATATTGACTAACAGGAGTATAGTTTAATAGTACACAAGTCCTTCGCCATCTTCATTTTAAGATAAGGTTGGTGACCTTTTCCTTCTGGACATTTGTGAGGTTGAATCTGCCAGGCCCAACTGTCCAGTGATCATTCTTCATCAAGCAAAAGATAACAGATTCTAATTGGCTTGAAAAAATGAGGCTTGTGCCATAGTAATTCATGCCATTCTACGGAATAGTCCAACAGCTGAAGGGTGGTGCAGATATTTTGATCATATCAAAACCGAAGAGGTTTTATGGAAGTATTTTCTCTTTGGTATATTCTGTGACTATAAAGTATCCTTACAGAATGCATGTTTGATAAGATAAGAGGAATGAATTGCAACCCCAATACATCATAAGGTTTGTAAGACATTTCTGAAAGGTGCTGAGTGCCTTCAGCTACCATTGTGCACAGATCTGCACCTTTTGGCCCTGATGAAGGTGAGTTTACTTGTACATATGTTTAGCTTTAAACATCTCCATGAATACCTATTCAGTTCAATGGTTGAGGGTCAGAGTGCTCAGCACTTAGCAAGACAGGGCCCTAAGCACCTGGGCTCAGGCCCTTACTGAATTGAGATATAATTTTACAAATCTAGGGATCCAACTCTGAAGGATTTAATTATGTAAGTAGCCCAACTGAAGTCAATAGCACTGCTTCATGCATAAGAGCTACATGATCAAGGTTTAAATTTTTTCTAGGCATCATATTTTTTAAATCTTCTAGATCAAATCCAAAATAGATTTTCCTTCCCATGGAGAACAGTGGGATGAATATTCATTAATTTTGATACAAGATAGAATCAATGAATTAACTCAACATTTTTGTTTTGTTTTTTGTAGGTGAGGCTACAGGTTGGCCTTTATGTTGTGTATCTCTTGGACTGGCTGACTGTTTTTGACAAGGGTCAGATACTAGTTCTCCGCTTAGAGGATCATGCGTCCAATGTTAAATACACCATGCATATTGTGTTCCAGTTTCTGGATTTAGGTAGGCATCATCTAGCTGGTTTGAGTGAAGTGCAAAAGTCATGCTTACATTCTGGATTGTTAATGCTTACGGAGACACAACATCCAAGATGTGCATCTGTGTTCACAGAGGGGCAAATTGTGCTGTCCTAACTCAAACAAAATTACCATTGGTTCCAAAGCGTGCATTGTTTTCAATGGGAGTTTTGTCTGAGTAAGGACAGTGCAAGAAAGTGTACAAAGAATTAATAACAATGTTATAAAATCAGAAACCTGGTACTTCGTTCATGTGTTTGAGCATGTAGGGCCTGATCCTACTTCTGTTAATGTCAGTGGGAGTTTTTGTCATGAACTGCAGCAGGAGCAAGAGCTGGCCCAAGTGATCTAGACAGCCAGGTGAAATGCTTCAATGGTATGATGTGTTTTGTTGCCAAATCAGCAAATCCAGAATCTGAGTATTTTAAAAGGCAGCATTTCTAGGGTCTTGGGGAATATGTTTTGACTGTCATTGACTGAGACATCAGTTGCTGATTGTCAGAACAACATTGGCAGACAGAACAATGCCTGATATTGGGAAGACAGGAGGAGGAGGAGGATGGAGATGTGGCTGCACATTAACCTGGTTGAGTCCAAACATTGGTCTAGGTAATTAGATTTAGCAGATTGGACAGATAAGGAGTCTGGCCCCTGCGCCTCTCATCTAAGTTGCATTGAAAGAGGTCAGTGCTAGCACAATCAGGCCTGCGGTGCACAAGTACCACTCAGGAGGTAAAGTTTGCTCCTATACTGAGAGTCGTCATAACACCACTTATCCCACCAAAGTCCTTAAAGAGGACTGCAGTCAGAAATAAGTGCTGCACTGTTTGACTGGGTGAAGTTCACCCTGACAGGTATCAGGTGGCTCCTTCATAACATAACAAAAATTAGGAAATAAAATGAAATAATTGTTACCGAAGAATGCACATCAGTGGTTATTTTTACTGTCCTATTTGTTTTCTGAAAACACATCTCTACCTCTAGAAATGATTTATGTTGCTTATTGCATGGATGATTAATTGATATGAAAGGAAAACAAAGTATTTCCATGTATTCTAACTGTGATGTATTTTACGAAACTAAACCCGTAGCCAATATTCTGGAACATAACCACTGCTACCAAAATTCCATTAATCTTTTCTTGACAAACCTATTTACTTGGCCATTTACATTCTTTACCATGAACATTTTGGGAAGAAATACATTAAAATAATTTTCTGTTGACTGCAGGGCCTATAAGTGAGAAACAAGAAGCTCTGATTACAAAGAGTCCTGCTTCAAACACTAGACGTCCTGAAGACCGAAATCTGGGACCCATGTTACCAACAACAAAGGCGATTCTAAGAGACTTCTATAGGCCTTTTAATACAAAACTGGCGCAGGTTCTTTTTGATGATGCTTTTTTATGGAAAAAGACATAATATGTAAATTCACTTCCACAAATACAGTGCTTTAAGGAGTTTTTATTTTTTAAAGTCTATTTTTGCGTGCACATTTACATTTTATCCATTCAAGGAGAAGCAAAACTAATGAGATGAGAGTTCTCTTCCATTAGCATACGATATTTCACTGAAGCTAGATCACATTTTCCTCGTGAGAATGTAAAACATCCTGTTTATCAATCTCTTGCCATTTCTTTCCCCCCCAGCAACAGAGCAGTATGGAAATAGCCTTGGAATGAAGGAGTTCTTTTACACTGTCTGACTGTGGTTTTGAAGTTTAATCTTCTCTAAAACAGTACAATACATAATTAGCATTGGTCTCTTAGAACTACACTTATGTCATCACTTTCAAGGTATGTTCTCCCCTCATTCATTCCAAAGTAATAAAAAATATCCATTAGCCATTAAAATCTTTATTTGAATTAAATCCAAAATTATTTTTTTATAACTACAGTGCATCAACACAGTGCAGAATCACCCAGATTAATGGTATTACCTTACATTAATTAACTAATCTGATACATTGAAAAGTCACTTGGTTATGTTTTTATATATTACTGCATTTAAGTAATTCCCAAACCTAATTAACTCCTCCAATATGCTACAGTTTGTAGTAAGAGAAGAATTGCATATTCAGTGCAAGAATGAGTAATTTGAAAGTATTAAGTTAAAGAAAAAGCTATTCACTTTTTGGCATAATATAGAATAACAGAAATACACAAGTTTCTATTTGATTTTTTTTAATTTTATTTATTTAAATGCACATATGTAGAGTCCACTCATCTACCTATTTTCCCAAGAAACCAATAATGGGTCTCATGTTAAGTCCAGTGATATCAGTGGAAGTCTTTTATTTCAGTGGGATTTGGATCAGGCCCTACATGAATTATTGTGTAGTATTCCATTATAAAGAAACATGTTGATTTTCTGAAACCATTTAAAACTTAATCACTAAATTCATACACTGGTATCATACAGTATCATGCATGACAATATAATGCCTTTCATTCTAGTAGGATAGGTGCAGATAAACTGATGAAGTTGCACAACATTCTTTGTTTCCCTGTTCAGAGTAAGTTCAGCTGTGCAATATTTCATGTTTTTTATTTAAAATACAGCAAGCTATATTCACTTTTTATAGTTACACCCACAGAATCTCATTGAAGGTGGAATTTGGCCCAGCATATATGAACTGTAAAGTTGATTTTTAAAAAAAAATTAGAGTGGATTATAGCCAGATAAAGACACTTATTTCAGTATAGTTTCTCTCAAGGACTGCGTGATATCTTCACTGAAATGACTCCAAACTGGATCAACTAAAGCTGATGCACCAAAGTCCAAAGAACCAGTTCTAACTAGTATATTGTGCTCTTACTTTTGGATACTGTTATTTTGCTCTTGTGCCTGTGTCCATAGTAGAGCTGGCTGAATAATAATAATAAAAAACAGATGCGCAAACATATTTGCAAATAATTATACTGACTTCACTGCATTGCTGTCTCTGCAGTCATATTTATTATTTACCACCTCTCCCTTGACTGACACACAGTGTGGAAATTGTTCACAAATTCTGAACATTTCACAAATGAAAATTCATGTCAGAAGTTCATCATTGGGTATTCACTATTTGCAAATCTCCTGTTTAAAAAGGTTCAGTCATCCAATCTGAGAGCAGAAAAAATACCATGGGATTCAGGTGACCCATTCTCACAGCGCAAATGTTAATAGTTTAGAGACAAGTTGGGAGAAGTAATATCTTCTATTGGACCAACTTCTGCTAGTGAAAGAGACCAGCTTAAACAGAGCTCTTCTTTAGGTCACAAACATTTTATATTCAAAATTGTTCATGAGAACTATTCAATTAATACTTACGATATTTGACACATTTGCTGAAATCAGAATTGATTCAAACATTCTGTGAACAGAAATAAGGTTTAAACTTTCAACAAATATTATTTACATTGAATAATGTGGTCAGCCCTATTGTATACCAGAATCAGTAGTCAGGAAAGGTGGACGAAAACTACCAAAAACATTTTTCTGTGGGAGTTCACTGTACTGGCTCGTTTTCTCTGGTTTCCATTCAGTTGTCAATAGCACAGATCCTGAACTGGTGGTACAGATTCACCAGTGATAAATGCTAAAGATATTTTTGTTAGCACTTTGTATCAGGAATGACTGTGATCAAATTGCATTGAGCTACAATTGTACAGCATTCATCCATGTTGAGCAGCGCTAGCTCACATAAATAGTCCCATTGAATTCAGTGGTTGCAAAGGGTTGTGGGCGGGAGGCAGTTAGGCCCCAGGTGGCTGTTACACCCAGTGGTTCATCTCTGGTGACAACCTCGCCTTGTGAGTGCAGTCCACAAACAGCAGCTTTGCCTAATGGATACAGTTTTTGGCGGCAACCCCACCTAGTGGGTTCAGTTTCCAGGCAGCAGCTCCACCGAATGGGTACAATTCTTGGTGAAGGAAGAGGAACACGGGCCCTCCCGCTCCACCAGGTTCTACCTTCACTCACCCTGTGGTATCTTGTGTCAGCCTCAAGTCAGCTTCCCTGGGTCGCTTCCTGCCTCCTTCTGTATTCCAGCTGGCCGTCGTCAGTCCTTGGGGAACGCTGCGTTCCAGGCTTCCTGCCCTAGTTCCAGTCTATGGGGCATAGCCCGAATCACAGTCTAACCTTTAGCGATCAACACTTTTGTATTAAGACTTATTTGCCCCCAGCACCATGCTGGGACATTACTCAATTCTAACTCATGGTACAGAAGAACACATCCTACCTGTTCACCAACATTATTGCCCAGAGCACCCTGACTTTGTGTTGGAGGATTCCTACTCAAGTTTGGACAATAATGGGACCACAGCCAGAGACCATTGGGTCACAACCAGATCATGTACAGCAACATATCGGAAGGATGCCAGCTGATAATTGGTACAAAGGTTATGGATTCAAAAATGGAAAACGGGGGGGGGGGGGGGGGAAACTAGTATACTCCAAAAAATGATTGATTGAAGATTTGGAAAGATCAGATTTCACTTGTGCTCAAAAGAAGTGCTGCTAAATGTACACAGGCTAGATCTCTGTCTAAGTTTGCCTTCATTGAATGTAAAAACAAAGAGAAATATCTGAGAAGAGCTAGGATGTTTTAAGGTTATCATCATGCATTTATACATGGTTTTGTGTCCTAAGGTTGCATTTAAGATGTATTGCTGCGCTCCAACAAACTCTGTACTTTATCAAATGCCAATTATCATTACTGATTTCTCAGGTTACTGTAGTCATTAGGAAAATGGAAGTGACCTTCTTTCTAACTAGGCTGCTTTTATTGCCCCATCTCTTCAGGTGCTGCCTAAAAGTGACATCACAATTTGACAAATTGCGGCATCATAACACAGGTTTATGACATCACTGGGTAAAACAGCAGGAGCAGGTTGGTAAGGTGGGACTTTTCCATTTATGTGCAGATATCACTGTTGATTCCCAGGATTGGAAAGAAAATATCAAACTAGTGTCTCTCTCAGTAGAATAGCGTTTGGTAAATTAGTAGTCTTCAAAGATGCCACGCTGACAGTTCTCGAGATCCAAACCCTCTGTTTAGCCAGAGAACAGGTATAGTATGGGCGGCATCATGCAAGCTTCCCAGTGCTGCCTATCCAGGGACTTGAAGCCTGACTTGGCAAGAAGCTCTCTGTGGGTCAGAAGATGGATAGTTCAGTTCCCAAGACCCTTTGTTCCTCTGCGGGACAATAATTCAGTGATGATAGCTGTTGGACACTATGGGTGGGGGTTGGATTCTAAGAGGTAAACCAGGTGGGGGAGGCAAAAGTAGTAGTGCTGTTTGCTCTAGCCCAGAGCCATCCAGCACCCCCATAATGGTACTTCACTTTAAAATATGTATATATTTTCAGTATAGTGTGTTTTAAGGCTTGCCAGAGTGTGTCAGTGGCTCTTTACAACCTGAAATACATAGAATACATGTGTCTCACCCACTGTTTTCACTTAATCAGGAAAGCTGGAGATACCCTGGTCCCAGAGTCACTAAGGGAAGGGCCATTTCCAAATGTTGTCTCCACTGTAGTAAAGTTCAGCATCACGGCAGAAGAATGCAAAATGTGCTTTCTGTAAGACCCTCGGCATTAAATCTTAGTATTTTTGATAGGTGGAAAAAAAGAAGTAAAAACACAACAACAAAAGCCTCTTACCAAGATAAACAGACTTTCTTATTTACATAGAAAATGATACATTGTTGTCTATTGATTCCACTATATAGGCTTGTATGCTTCAGCTTAATAAACTGGCGATAAACAATGAAGTTGTTACAGCTTTGAAAATGTCTTCCTGCCAAGAATTAATATAATTTCCAACTAAGCCAAAGGGTCTGCTATAACAGGCAAGACAAAACTGTGTGGCAGAAAGTGATTCACGTAGATACAACATGTAAATCTAATACAGGCATGTGGAATATTAACATGCTGTACTGTGTGAGTGACTGTGTTTCGTCATGGTTTTGAAATATTATGGTGCCTCCTTTACGAAAAAATGCTTATGTTGCAGTGCCATCTTATGGTCAATGTGGGGAAATATTATTTGTCCAATAAACCAACTTCTATTTCTTCTAAGGAGTAAAATAAGAATATTTCAGTTACACAAATATTTGTCCTACTGTATAAAACAGGAATTTATTTCTCAACCCTGTGTCTGCAGGGGATGGAAAAGGAGGTGCGAAACCTTTTTTAATTACTGTCATGAGGTCTTATGCATATTTGCTAATGTCCACTCCATGGATACATTTTCAGTCTTTGATACAATAATGATGAACATTTCAGGCATTTAATTCATCCCTGCTGGTGCAGAAAGATTTAAATTGCACAGCCTTCCAGTAATGGAGACCATGCACTGGAGAATGACGTGCAGCATTTGCACAGCTGCTCTTCCCTGGGGGCTCCACCGTGGGTGAGGATAGCTTTACATTTTAGTTCAGGCTCCTTCTGAGCCCTGCCAGGAGATACTGTCTGGGAGGTGAGCTCAGTCTGTTTCTGTCCATGGGTGGTTCCCTTCAGAGAAGTCACTGCAAGCACATTGTGCTGCAACAAATGCCTTCCAAGTGGGCTTTCCCCCACCAGAGGTCCTTGTCCCCAAGATTCCATTGGTACAATCCACTGTGAGCCCAAGCCGAACCATTTATGGAGGACTGTTCACACATAGGACCTGATCCCGTAAGAATACCATGACTTTGTTCCAGCGCCAGTTAAGTCAGTGGGAGTTTTGACATTGGCAGCAATTGACACTCACCGAGCTCCCCTGTACAGTCAGTGGGAGTTCCGTGTATGTCTGGCTTTCAGGATTATGTCCACTGACTAATTATTCTTCACAATGCTTCTTAGAGGAAAAGTATTGCAATCCCCATTATAGAAGTGGGGAAACTGACGCTCTAGACCCCGTTGCCTCATTCTGAAAGATCCTTTTTTACTGTAGCTCAAATAACAGACTATGATAAAATGTCAGCTTCTGTATGGAAGGGTTCATTAGCACAGATCTAGTTAAAGGTAGAGCCAACTTCTGGCAATTGCCAAACCTGTGCCAGGGACCCAAAAGTCTTAATTCAACATAGGACTGTGAAGTCTGTTGCTTAGTAATAGTAATCAGTACTTGTAGATGTGCTTACCCTTAGGCAGAGGAGAATGAGTGGGGCAGAGCAGCTGCCAAAAATATTCTTGTGGCTATGGGGGTGGTGGTGTAAAATCCTAAAGCCAGCTCTGGTGAGGAGACTGTCACACTTCCACTGGCAATCTACATTGTTCTTTATCACCCTGATTCAACATCCATTGAAGCCCATGGAAAGACTCCATTTGTTTAAAGATTGAGCTTGATACATTTACGAAGGGGCTGGTGTGATGACATTACCTGCAATATCATATGGCCTATCTGTGACTGCTATTAGCAAATATCTCCAACGGCTGGAGATGGGACATTTGATGGGGTGGGCTCTGAGATACTATAGAGAATTTTTTCCAGGTGTCTAGCCGGTGAGTCTTGCCCATATGCTCAGGGGCTAACAATGCCATATTGTGGGTCAGAAGGAATTTTCCCCAATCAGAGACCTGGGGTGGGGGGTCACTTTTCTCTGTAGAGTGTGGCACAGGCCACTAGCTGGTTTGAACTTGAGTAAATGGTGGATTCTCTGTTACCTGAATTCTTTAAATCAAGATTTGAGGGCTTCAGTAACTCAGCCAGGTTATGAGCCTATTGCAGGAGTGGGTGGTGAGGTTCTATGTCCTGCGATGGGCAGGTCAGCCTAGATGATTAGGATGGTCTCTTCTGGCCTTAAAGACTACAGTATAAGTCTTTGAGCGTTGAATTAGGCCCCACATGTGCAATCCTTTGACAGATACTAGCCTCAGTTGATTTCAGCACTGGTAAGCTTCTGCAGGGAACCTCTGTTCTTAAATATCAACTTTCGTAAAAACTCTGCTCTCTGCTCTGCATCAATCAATACAAAGGCATTTAAAATGATTATTGGTCAAATCTGCACGGCAGGGGTCTAATGACTGCCAGGCTCAAGTTTGCGGTACAGCATTAGGATCCTGCAGTGTATATATTAAGCTGCATTTAACAGAAATAATTTTTTTAAAAGATCCAAGCGGTAATCACCACATTACATTTCACAGGAAGGAGATATTTTTTGCCATTTTAGTATCCATATGCTCAATAAAAACAATTGCTTGTGTAAAGTACATATAATTTTCTTAATGCCTCAGTCAGTTAAATGCACTGCAAAAACATTTCATAAGAACAAGTGCTGCTCTTACTAGTACACCTTTGGCAGGGAGTTGTAGTGAGCTGTATGCATTTCAGCACCACTGGAGGCCCTTAGTCCTCAACCTCTTGCTTCCAGGGCAAGCATATATTTCACTGTAACGACTTGCTCTTGGGGGCTAGGCTTTTTTGATATGGCAAAGTAAAACAAAATAAAAATAGTTCAGATTCTGAGGTACAAGGCACAGGCTAATCCTCTGGGGCAAGGATATTTGTGATCTGTGTACTTTGCGGTGCTGGAGGATACTTCTGGGTAAAAGGGCTGGAATAGCAGAAAGGGGCTCTCAGTGTTCTGGAATTGGCAAGGCAGGATTCTTCCTGCATAGGCACTGCAGAAGGCAGCCATAAGGCTAACCTCAGAGGATCCTCTCAGGAGCCCAAGTGTAGGGGGAGCAGGCTAGGGCAGGTGATTTGACACAGGAGCATATCTGGAGCAGAGCCACAACACAGTGCTGGAGCGATTCCAAGCAGTGCTGCAGTCCGTAAGGCAGCCCAAGGAGGTTACCATAACTTAGCTGGGCTCCTTGGCCTAAATTATATAGAGGCAGCAGCCCAGCATGGGGTGCAAAGCTGCAGTGTTTAAACCTGAGTTTGTACAGGTTGGTCCAAAGCTCATTTAAGTCAACGGGAATCTTCATTGACTCCAGTGGGCTCTAAAACAGGTCCATAGTGTTGTAAGTACTCTAAAATGCCCCAGCTCGCTGGTTAGTGTCTTATGTGAGAAATGGTGAGTAGCTCCCATTTCAAGTGACATTGGAAAAGCTCACTTTACAAAACAACAAAAACCCTTCTCATTTGTAATGCGTTTCCAACGGTCATGCACAAGAGCTATTTTCTAGCTTACTAGACTGTCACACAGCAAAAGCAGCATTTCAAATATTCTGAAACTGACAACTCAGCTTTGTGGGGTTGTCTTAAAGTTGCTCCAGGAAGGCAGGCAATGGTTGGGGAGTGGGGGCAGAGAAGGAATTCAGGCCACAGAAAATAAGCAGAACCATACTGAAGGAGAAATAAGAAATGTATGGCATTTTTGCTCCTTTAATCTTTGCAGTGAAGTCTGGGTGGGAGGTAGCCATCTCTTCTAGCCCCCTGCCAGGGCTGGATTAAGGCAGGGGCTTTAGGACTGCAGCCCAGGACCCTCGCTCAAGGGGGGGGGCACAAAAATAAATTACAGGAAGCGATCTCTGGGCCACTAAAAAGGGTGCTCAGGCAGGCTACCTGCCTGCCATAGTCCCCCATCTAGTTCCCCTTCGTTTGACCCTTTGACCGCACTCCTGTCCCTGTTATTTCATTATTTGTCCCCTGTACTCATTTGCCTTCCAGGTCCTGTGGATCCCCCTCTTAGGCTGGAGGGGGATCCTTTAGCAGCATCCACTTCCTGGATCCCAATAGGATAGTCCCACGCTGCTCCTTGAATCAGCTGGCTGCTGGCACGTCTCTGTGGCCCCTGGCAAGTGCAGGGGAGGCTGCTGTGTGCACTGCCCCTGCCCCCAGCACCATCCCTGCAGCTTGTGGGCACAGGCAGCGTATGGAGACCAGCTGTCCCCCTCCCCCCAAGGGGCACACAGAGACGTGCCAGCAGCCAGACGCTTCCAGGAGCAGTGTGGGGCTATGGCGGGCAGGCAGGCAGCCTGACCCCTGCTGCACCGCCAGCCGGGAGCCATTTGTGGTAAGCGCCTCCCAGCCGGAGCCTGCACCTCGCACCCCCTCCTGCATCCCAACCCCTTACCCCAGCTCAGAATCCCCTCCTGCACCCAAACTCCACCCCCTCTCCTGCCCCAGACCCCACACCTCCTCCTGCAACCCAATCCCCTGCCTCAGCCCACTCCTGCACCAAACTCCCTCCCAGGAAAAAGACTTATTTTCCATGTAGATTGCAGAAATGGGTGGGGGGAAGCTTAGAGAGCACAGAACGTGCTCTAAGCACAATTTACTATTTCCTGAAGCTTACCAATTCCTTCCCCTTCCCCTTACATGGTACACTATGTGGCTACCTTTTGGTTATGCATAACAGACATGGAAAACCAAGGGTGAAAATGATGAAAGAGCATGTACAAACTACAAGAGCTTTCAGCCGGCTATTTGTTACCACAGCAACTGCTGCTTTGGTAACTCATCACATGGCACTTGTGGCATCTGAGAGCTACTGTACATGACACGTTTTTAAAGAAAAATACAGATGTGCTCTCAGAGAACACTGCTTCTTAGTGTCACAAAATAATATGGTTTAAGTCACATGTTCTCTTTAAATGAAATACATTTGGGGTGCTGCACACTTTGAAAAATATTCCCCTCTATGTTAAGAAAGGGGAAGCGTTGCATTTGAAGTTGGATGGGAAGGGGTTGGAGTCAGGGAGTCAGTGCTGTGATGTGACAATAGCTCCTATGGCATTTGGAAGAGCTATCTGCCCCTGATCAAAGCCCATTTAAAATCAACTGGGATCTTTCCATTGACTTCCGTGGCTTTGGATCAGGCCTTAATAACACACAGAAATGGTGACTCATGAGGATACTGCCTGTGTGAATTTCAGGTGTTGCCCACATATTTGCGTATGATTCTTCTCTGCCAAACCACCCTCTCCCCAACCCTCACCTCGCTTATACTGCAGTATCATCTAGGGATTAGAGCTAAAGACTAGTTCTCAAGATTTTCAAATTTTCTATTCCTGTGTCATGGATTTGACTTTGATATTGGGTAAATTACCTAACCTCTCTTTACCGTGAAAAAGGAATTAATACAATACCAACATGGTGAACCAGAGCGTGATTATGCGTCTTGGTGGTTGTTTTACTTCCCAAGCCAATATATCCTCTCTCAACTGTGCTCCACACCTTCCACAGCACAGCTCCAGTCTCCTCCAGCCGTGACAACCAGCATTGCTAGATTGCTGCAGAGGATCCTGTTCACTGAACTCTAAGCTAGGGGGACTCTCACAGCCTAGCTATTTGTGGCCTTGAAGAAGTTGTCTCACAATATATATTACCAAGGAAGCCAGTAAACAGGATTTGAAGGATGAGCTCCAGGGAAATGCAACTCTAAGGGATCAGACTTAAAACCTGTTGGTCAGTCCCCGTCATTGTGCAAAATGTTTGGATTTCCCCAGAGACCATCAGATAGTTGGGGTTACCTATATCCTGGGGTACTGTGAGTCCCAATTGATTATTGTTTGCAAAGAGTTGAGTGGTCAAAAGTTTTCAGATTTTGAAATTTCAAACAAATGATTTGTGGGGAAAAATTTAAAATATTTTATAACACTTTTTTTTTCGGTTTTGGTTTTTATCAGTTTGTACAGTAGTCAACATTTGCAATAATGTTGAGAATTATTTTTTAAAAATTCTCTCTAGTTTTCAACCTAACCTGTGAAATTCTGATATGGAAGGAGCATAAAAGGGGTCAGTGTTATTTATGCTCAAATAAATTTGTTAGTTTCTAAGGTGCCACAAGAACTCCTTGTTCTTTTTGCTGATACAGACTAACACGGCTACCACTCTGAAACCTGAAAAAATGCAGTACACATTGAAATACTTGACTTGAGAGTTAGAAATAATTATGGGCCTCCATAAAATCAAACCCTAAGCACTACCCAACGTTATATCAGCTATGCATAAAGAGGACACAGTGCAGAATAACTCTCCTGAAGTATATGGAATAACAGTGTAATTCTAAATAAAAGAGCAATAAAAAGATGCAACATATAACGTTTACAAAATAGCATAAAGGAGTGAAAATGAAGAAAGCAAGCTCATAAAAATGCACTTGAGCCAAATAAAAACTTGGAGTGGTAAGAGAAATTGATAGGTCAAAATTGCACTGAGGAAAATAAAACCAGGAGATGTAGCCAAAAAAAAAAAAAAAGAAGAAGAAGAAGAAAGAAGAAATCAGACAGAAATAAGAAAAAGAGTAAAGACCTATTTTTTGTAGGGGGGGAAGTGGGAAAAAGAAAAATGGAATTTTTGATAAGCTGAAATGGCTGCAAGAAAGAAGAAAAAACAAACTAACAAAAACCTTATAACATCAAACATGCCATATCTCTGGGTGTTGTAAATGGATGTAGTTGGAATGCCCTTAGTGGCACTGGTCCTACGTTTATAACATTTTAGTGAGGTGTATTGTGATTTATTATTTCAAGTGATTATTTGGGATTCTAACCTTGTATTAATAAAAATTTTCCTTTAGCTTGGGACACGTGGAATAGGAGCAGTTCATCAGAGGAAAAAGGTAATATTGACATTATTTATGTACATGGTCATGGTTCTCAGGGTTTATGTGACATCAATTTAGGAGAAAGGGTAACGGAACAAGGTTATTAAGTAAAGAATAATTATTGCCAACTAGTCAGTCATCCATCCTTATTCCGCAAAGCACTTAAGTGCATGATTAACCTTTGGCAAGTGCTTAAATCCCAGACTTTAGTGGGACTTGAGCACATACTTAAGGTTAAGCATATTCTTAAGGATTTTTCTGAATAGGGATAGACTTGATCACTATGGCCAACACCACCATCTGTCTGTCCCCTAGATCAGTAACCTGGGCATTATCTTTGACTTGGACTTCCCTCTAGATCCTCATTATGTCTACATTTTGCAGATTCTTTCGGCATAAAATCTTTAAGAGACACCCATTCTGTCTATCCGTACAGTTAAAACTCTTATCCAAGCTCTCATCCTCTTGCATCTATGTTATCATAAATATCCTTCTTTCTGGCCTTGACAAATGCAATTTTCCCCATTCAGGTCCATTGAGAAAGCTATTGCAAAGATCACTTTCCTAACCCATCACTTTGATCATGCTACCTCTCTCTTTGAAACCCTCCAGGGGCTCCCCGCTGTCTATTGAATAAAATATAAGCTGCTTGCATTCATTTTCAAGGCCCTTGATGGTTAATCCCCACCCTATCTATCATCTCTCATTCGTGATTGAGCTGTCAGTGCTCACTTCTGATCATTTGTTAAATTTCATACAAGTACCTTTGTGCTTTCTCCCATGCTGCCCAACAGCTTGAGAGATGCTCACTCTGGACATCGGCAAAACTGCCTCATTATTCACCTTCAAATCCCTCCTCAAAACTCTCCTTTGCTGGGATGCCAGAACAAACTTGACAGCGGTTAAGCTGTTGGTACACGGATACCACTGCCTATCATACTCAGCAGTTTGTTCTCATCGCTCACAGTCTGTCAGTCTGTTGTCTCCTGTTTTATACGTAGATTGTAAATTCCTTGGGGCAGGGACTGTCAATTTGTTCTGCGTTTGTACAGTGCCTAGCACAATGGAGTCTTGGGCCATGACTAGGGCTCCTAGTTCCTTTGGTAATACAAATAAATATTGATAATAGAATAACTTAAGGATGAATTGGGTCCTCAGTCTCAATGTGAACATGGCCCTGGAGGTTTCATTTTAGACCCCCAGAGAATATCAAAACCATTCTGCAGTTCATTGCACAGAACCACTGTCATTCTCTACTGCAGAAATGCCCCAGAAATAACTACCAAACAGTTTTCCCAACTCCACATATTCAAAAACCATGAGTCCGGCTCACAAAAAAAAATCATGATATTGGCTTTAAAATCATGAGATTATGTAAAAATAATAAATTTGGTGTTATTTTTATTTGCCTTCTGCTTTTTGAGCCTTTAGGGTGCACTGGGGTCACATTATGAAGCTTTCTCCAAAGCCATGAGGGCTAGAAACTTACTTTTTCTTTAAGAATGAAGACTGAAATCATCACATATCCACTTGACTTCAGGAGCTGGGGCTTTAAGGAAAACAATAATTATAATGAGATTTATGACAAAATCATAAGAGTTGGCCACACAATACCAAAGGAGGTGCAGGTCTGGAATGAGGCATGATAGAAAGGGGTCCCTAGAAATTCTTGCACACAGTCTAACTGCATTACAGCTGCTTCCAGCAAGTGCTTTCATGTCCTTACTTTAATAAGCACTGTATACATTCAAGTTGGGAAAAGAACAAATTATGAAGAGTTAGAAAGTTCTGATCTGTATTCTCTGTGGGAAAACACAATTAAGGGATATTCTGTAGTATTAAGAATTCTGGAGAGAGGCTAAATCTACATATGAATTTAAGAAGAGGAAAGAGTGGGTGTTAGAGATATTCTGTGTGACTGTTACACAAGTTATTTAATATATAGTTTAAAACTATCAAGGACAGTGTCAGCTAGACAAGTCACTATTATAAATCATTGTAAAGAGCCTGACAAATATTTGGGTAACAAATATTGCAGGGGTAAAGCTATTAACTCAAAGAATAGGCCATGGCCTCTCTCTCGTATTTCTGTATTACCATTTATGATGAAGAGACAAGGTGGGTCAGGTAATATCTTTTATTGGACCAACTTCTTTTGATGGAAGGGACAAGACTTTGGGCTGCACAGAGCTCTTCTACAGGTCTGGGGAAGGAAATCAGCGTGTCTGAGCTAAATACAAGTTGGAACAAATTGTTAAGCATAAATCACTTTGTTGAAGTGGGCAACTGAGGATTATAATTTAGATGATTATGCATAAGGAGTTGAAACATTGTAGGAAACCATTTAAAATGAAGTAAGCAATTAAGAGTCAAGCAGTGGGGTGAGTTACAAATTGTTATAATGAGAAATTAAACCAGTGTTCCTGTTAAGTCCATGGTTTTTGGTGTCTAGAAGAGTTATGAATTTAAGTTCCTGGCTTGTATTTTGAAGGTGTTGTGCTGGTTTCCTTTGAGGACGAGTATTGAACAATCAAATACGAAGTGATCACTTTGTGAAAAATGTTTACCCACAAATGATATGGTGTCTTTTATAATTTTTCTGAGTGAGTTCATTCAAGGATGTAGTGATTGTTTGGTTTCACCCACACAGTTGTTATTGGGGCATTTGATGCACTGCATGAGGTATGCTACATGGTCTGATAGGTATGTGTAAGAACCATGAATCTTGAAAGGTGTGTCGTGGGGGGTGTTGATCATTGTAGCAGTGGAGATTGTCTACAGGTTTTGCATCTGCTTTTCTGGTGGGGTCTGGTGCTGCTTTGAGTTGGAGTGTCCTGGTCTGTGGGGAACTTGCTTTGGATGATGGGCTTAGTGAGATTCAGGGTTTGTTTGAAGGCCAGAAGAGGGGAGTTGGGAAAGATTTATTTCAGGATGCTTGTATCCTGGGGCCAACACAGCTGCAACAACATTGGAGGAGATATTTACTGAATGACAGTGTTTGGCATTGGTGGTGATGGTGGACACTTCATTGAGATTACATGAAAGATCCCCGTGAAGGCGTATAATGTGGCAGATCTTATGGTGGTTGAAAGTGCTAGCCACAGTGTTCCTGCCAGAGGAGACAGGACACAGAATTCCATGACATGATGACAAAAACACCTGGTCCCTCTCTGCACTAGTACTCATGCTGTTCTTAGCACCCTGCAGCTCCACAGCTACTGGAAAACCAGGTGTGAAATGTTGCCATGTAGCTGGACTCCTTGAGACGTCAGAAGCCATTATAGGAGTGCAGTTGTCCAGCTCAGGGAGCATAGCCAGTTAGCCAACCAGTTTGTAAGCAAGCTTCCATCAAGCTAGTTGGAGCACAGGGCGCACTGTTACAGAAGACCAGTAGTTACAGCTGGTAGCGAGTTTCTTGACAAACCATTTTTTCATTGGAAAATGCCGATTTATCAAAATCAAAACTTTTTCCAGGAATGTGCCAGTTTTTACGAAACTTTGTCAGGAAAGAATTCTCAGGCACAGGATGGAACGTCTGGTCAAAAACAGAGAGAGACCAGAATAGCCAGTAGCCTGCTGGTAAATAAGCATCTACTGTGAACCTCAGAGAGTTATGAACACCAGAATTACAAACTGACCGGTCAACCACATACCTCATTTGGAACCAGAAGTATGCAATCAGGAAGCAGCAGGGACACACACACACAAAAGCAAATATAGTACAGTACTGTCTTAAATGTAAACTACTAAAAAAAGGGAAAGTTTATAAAAAAGATTTGACAAGGTAAGGAAACTGCTTCTGTGAGTGTTTCATTTAAATGAAGATTCTTAAAAGCAGCATTCTTCTTTTGCATAGTAAAGTTTCAAAGCTGTAGTAAGTCAATGTTCAGTTGTAAACTTTTGAAAGAACAACCATAACGTTTTGTTCAGAGTTATGAACATTTCAGAATAATGAAAAACCTCCATTCCCGAAGTGTTTGTAACTCTGAGATTCTACTGTACTTTATTTGTCCAGGAACAGCCAGAGAGAGAGAAGCATCCCCCCTGCCTGACAGGAGTATGTGGATCACCTTTTGGTGACTTGCCTTAGCTCTCAGACATAGAGAACATAATTTGTCTTATATATTCATAACTGCTCGCTCATGTTTATATGTACATTTCACAATGATTATGAGGACCAGTGTGACACAGGCTTTCAGTACAGACCTTATATGACATCCTTTGGTGAACTAGTATGTAGATGCAAGACCCAGGGGATCCCTGTCACCCTTTCACTGCCCTGCTTTGCCCTCTGGTGCCAAGAGGTCTTTGGGTCACAGTTCCCTAACCACCAGACTATTGGCTATTATGGAGTGGGTGCTTTCTCAGTCTTCCCTGGTGGAGCTATTCCACTTTGTATAAATAAATGTTCATTGGAGCAGGAACTTGACCCTAGGTCTCCTACATCCTAAATGAGTGACCTACCCACTGGGCTATAGAGTCAGTCATCCTAGCTCTTTGGCCCAATGAATATTTAATGGAGTGCATGACCAATGGGTTGCTGGCTATTCTGTGTGTGTGTGTGTGTGCGTGCGCGTGTTGGTGGAGAACTTTGGAAGGTGTTGGCTTTGTCTTGATGTGCAATGGGAAAATTGTTGAAATCTTGAAAAGTTTTGTGGGATGGGAAAACTATTTCTCTCCCAGCTCTACCAGCAGCGAGTGCTGCTGCTGCTGTCCATCTTGAGCCATTCTGCCCAGCACCAGAAGGATGGTTTTGTCCTGTGACTGTTGTAGGGTTGGTACCACCCTACTCCACATGGAAGGGCTAGATTGTATGACCTTACTCAGATTGGCATTGTTTTATGGTCCATGCCGGTAGTTTTTTCAGGTGACTCTCTGTCCTGACTCATAGATAGAGACATTTCAGTGATGTAGCTGTTCAAGAGAAGCAGGTTCTGATTGGGGGAAGTTGGAACACTGTGGATTTTCAGATGCCAAAAAGAAGGTTTTAATTTTTATTTTAAAGGCTATCCTCACAATTTTGGATTTCCCAATTTGAAGCTGTTGATGGAAATGATGGGATGCTGGGCCTGGAGGCGGAAATTACAAAAATGTAATTTCTAACAGCCTGCTGCATCTTACAGGGCCTTTCAAAGCAATGTTCTTAATTGACAGCAAGGATGGTCAATGATCCATCTCCCCTATGCACACAAATATAGCTTAGAGTTTTAAAACTTCTGGTACCTTTACAGTATCATTGAGGACTTGTGTAGGATTAACAAAACAAAGTACCACAAAAGGGCAGGATACACCTGGAAATTTAGCAGTATCAGAAATGACTCATTAATGGAAGAACTAGAGAAAGTTCAGCACAGGCTAATACCAGAGTGATGCTGCTGCTGGTGGATTTCATTGGGTCCCTTTCTGATGGAAGGAATGTGAGGGAAAGGAATGGCATTTGGAAAGTTACTTTACTATGAGTTCATGGCTAATCAAACTGAACTGGTCATAACCTGACATGGAAGTATGCATGGGAGAAGAAATCTCTGGGAAGATTCCATCATGGAATTTGCCTTGAGTCATTTCTTCTGGAGAGGGTTGAGGATGGGTTCTGCTCCTCCCTTCTAAAAAATGAGCAGTGGTTCTGTTGCACATTACAGGGGCTTTCCCCACTGTCTCCAAGACCCCATGTAGCTCTCCTTGGCACCCTAAGAGCATAGTTCCAGTGGCACTGAACTTCTAGTCCTTCCCCCAGCTGCCACCATGCAGGACACACACACCTCTGTAAAGGTTTCCCCAGTGCAGAGGACTGTGGTGGATCTTTTAATGAACCCCCAAGCAGCACTGAATCTCTGCTGACTTTTCTGAGGGCCTTGGGAATGCATGTTCTATTATCATAGAATCATAGACTATTAGGATTGGAAGGGACCTCAGGAGGTCATCCAGTCCAACCCCCTGCTCAAAGCAGGACCAATCCCCAACTAAATCATGCCAGCCAGAGCTTTGTCAAGCCTGACCTTAAAAATGTCTAGGAAGGAGATTCCACCACCTCCCTAGGTAACGCATTCCAGTGTTTCAACACCCTCCTAGTGAAAAAGTTTTTCCTAATATCCAACCTAAACCTCCCCCACTGCAACTTGAGACCATTACTCTTTGTTGTGTCATCAGCTACCACTGAGAACAGTCTAGATCCATCCTCTTTGGAACCCCCTTTCAGGTAGTTGAAAGCAGCTATCAAATCCCCCCTCATTCTTCTCTTCCGCAGACTAAACAATCCCAGTTCCCTCAGCCTCTCCTCATAAGTCATGTGTTCCAGTCCCCTAATCATTTCTGTTGCCCTCCGCTGGACTCTTTCCAATTTTTCCACATCCTTCTTGTACTGTGGGGCCCCAAACTGGACACAGTACTCCAGATGAGGCCTCACCAGTGTCGAATAGAGGGGAACGATCACGTTCCTCGATCTGCTGGCAATGCCCCTACTTATACATCCCAAAATGCCATTGGCTGCCTTGGCAACAACGGCACACTGTTGACTCATATCCAGCTTCTCGTCCACTGTAATCCCTAGGTCCTTTTCTGCAGAACTGCTGCCTAGCCATTCGGTCCCTAGTCTGTAGCAGTGCATAGGATTCTTCCATCCTAAGTGCAGGACTCTGCACTTGTCCTTGTTGAACCTCATCAGATTTCTTTTGGCCCAATCTTCTAATTTGTCTCGGGCCCTCTGTATCCTATCCCTACCCTCCAGCGTATCTACCTCTCCTCCCAGTTTAGTGTCATCTGCAAACTTGCTGAGGGTGCAATCCACACCATCCTCCAGATCATTAATGAAGATATTGAACAAAACCAGCCCGAGGACCGACCCTTGGGGCACTCCATTTGATACCGGCTGTCAACTAGCCATGGAGCCATTGATCACTACCCGTTGAGCCCGACAATCTAGCCAACTTTCTACCCACCTTATAGTCCATTCATCCAGCCCATACTTCTTTAACTTGCTGGCAAGAATACTGTGGGAGACAGTGTCAAAAGCTTTGCTAAAGTCAGGAACAACACGTCCACAGAACCAGTTATCTCATCATAGCAAGCAATTAGATTAGTCAGGCATGACTTGCCCTTGGTGAATCCATGCTGACTGTTCCTGATCACTTTCCTCTCCTCTAAGTGCTTCAGAATTGATTCCTTGAGTACCTGCTCCATGATTTTTCTAGGGACTGAGGTGAGGCTGACTGGCCTGTAGTTCCCAGGATCCTCCTCCTTCCCTTTTTTTAAAGATGGGCACTACATTAGCCTTTTTCCAGTCATCCGGGACTTCCCCCGATCGCCATGAGTTTTCAAAGATAATGGACAATGGCTCTGCAATCACATCCGCCAACTCCTTTAGCACTCTCGGATGCAGCGCATCTGGCCCCATGGACTTGTGCTCGTCCAGCATTTCTAAATAGTCCCGAACCACTTCTTTCTCCACAGAGGGCTGGTCATCTCCTCCCCATGCTGTGCTGCCCAGTGCAGTAGTCTGGGAGCTGACCTTGTTCATGAAGACAGAGGCAAAAAAAGCATTGAGTACATTAGCTTTTTCCACATCCTCTGTCACTAGGTTGCCTCCCTCATTCAGTAAGGGGCCCACACTTTCCATGACTTTCTTCTTGTTGCTAACATACCTGAAGAAACCCTTCTTGTTACTCTTAACATCTCTTGCTAGCTGCAACTCCAGGTGTGATTTGGCCTTCCTGATTTCACTCCTGCATGCCCGAGCAATATTTTTATACTCATCCCTGGTCATTTGTCCAATCTTCCACTTCTTGTAAACTTCTTTTTTGTGTTTAAGATCATCAAGGATTTCACTGTTAAGCCAAGCTGGTCGCCTGCCATATTTACTATTCTTTCTACACATCGGGATGGTTTGTCCCTGTAACCTCAAGAAGGATTCTTTAAAATACAGCCAGCTCTGCTGGACTCCTTTCCCCCTTATGTTATTCTCCCAGGGGATCCTGCCCATCAGTTCCCTGAGGGAGTCAAAGTCTGCTTTTCTGAAGTCCAGTTGCCCACCCCAGCCTTCCACTTTATGCCCCACCCATTCCTCCGTCACACTGTTAGCTCTGTGACATCCTGGGAAAGGGAATGGTGCTATAGGGGACTCTCTTCCCCACCAAATATATTCTGTGTGGAAAAATGGGATCCTTGGATAGCGGCGGGGAGGGGGATTCTCCATGAGGGTAATGTTGGAAGACAACCTGGGCCACAAAAATGAGATGAGAGTGTTGTGAATTCACATTCTTTTGGTTTTGACTGAAAGCCCCAAAGGAAAGCATGAGGGGCAACTTCAGTTACATTTATTACTTTCCTTTCCTCGACTTGAAGATTCAATTTCACGAACATAAAAAGTTCCTTGGGAGAGTTGTGGAAAAGACAAAAACAAAAGAACTTGAACAGCATTAGTCTCTGGGTTTTTAGTGTAAGGCCTGAGAGACTTGACCTAGTATTGACTGTATCCAAACATAGATATTTACATTAGCTATGATTTTTCCCCTGTTTCTCTCATACATAACACACACACTCGTCGATCACTTGAAAGGCAAATTGATATACAGAGCAACAGCCACATGCTGGCCATTCAACTACACCAGTATAAATTAAACATAACTCCAATCCAGTGCACTGAAGAATCTGGCCCCAAATCTGTACACAATAAATTACAGTATTTAGATGGCACTAAGTGACAACTTCATTTTCCTATGATGCCAGGCAATATTGGAGGCAAACCTAAATCTGACAGCCTTACTTCTGTCAGTTTATTATTCAGATGCATTATTTATATATCGCACAGCATCGTATAACAGAAAAAAGACATACTCATCATCCCTACTGACACATCTGTTATATATATCTACTTCACAGATGCATTTATTCTGTAACACATTGGTGTTTATATAAAGCCATCAGCTTATGACTTTACAGAATTATTTAAAGGTATTTAAAATTTTTATTTTCCAGCAAAGTCATATACCAAATGTGTCTGGTATTAAGGTCCCAAACATATTTTGGCTTTACATTTGTACATTAAAATAAGAAATGATTGTTTATCTTTTGCAGGTTTCAGTTTTACCATGCCGCAGAAGTAAATACACTTTAAAAACCAACTTAAATAATTCCCCAAAAGACACTTAAGGTCCCCATCCTTGCATAGGCATGTACCAGGAAAGATTTGGTTAGCGCTGTGTATCACAGAACAGGATCGTTCCCCAAGCTTTTATTCCAAACACAAAGCTAAGTAGCCATGCTGTCTACAAGGATAATTATAACTCTTATTATGGCAGCTCTGGAAGTTTGATTGTATGTTAAATGTACCCCTTAGTGTCACTAGATGGCAGTCCTGAGCAGTTTAACTTTGGTTTAAGGACAATATAACTTTTGTAATGATTTATGATTATTGTATTTGTGATGGAATGTTTTCATGTGCTTGCATTCATCTGAAATGTTTTTAAAAGGTCTTTATTCTTATGAATATAGAAGTCTGTATTACTTAAGCAGAAATTAACATACCTGTAAGGGAGCATTTTTATGTAAGCTGAGGTGGGGGCTGAAAGAAACACAACATGAACTAAGAAGGGTGTTTGAAAGAGAACAACTCAGCAATCAATCAAAATCAGAAGCTTCTGCATCCAGAAGACTCTGAGCATTAAGAATTTGGGTGTGATAAAACTTTTAGGAGACAGGAGCTGTAGGAGGCAGGAAGTTTACGGTTTTAGTAGTGAGGTTCAGGAACTTGAAGGAGTAGAAGATTTAAGATCCAGACCCATGAAAGGGCCAGATACAGCTCTAGTATGCAGCAGAGGCCACTTTGTTCCAGTGGGATTCCACCAGCACGCTGGAATAGTTTGGCTGTGTTGTAAAGAGAACTGAAAAATTCTTCATTCGAAAAATATGGGCTGCTGCTTGTCCTCACTTGGCTTCAGGGAATTAAGAAATGATCCTGGGTTGAGACTCAGAGATTAGAATGGTTGAAACTGTAAGTGTGCCAACCAGGGGCATTTATATGGTATCCCCACAAGACCTGCTATAGTCCAAGGTAAATTAGCTTCGATCTAAAGCTATGTCGCTTTAACTGATGATTTTTAATTTAAACTATTTTATAATATATAATAGTGAAGCTGACGGTGTCCCCAGTGGTGAATGCCGAGTGCTTGAAAATGTGGCCCTGAGCTCTATTGAACATGTGGTGCTATATGCACATGTTTTTGTTTAAATTTTCTTAATTTTTATTAAGTGCCTTGTTAGATCAGAGATTTGCTCCAGCGAATCAACTGTGTAGGCAGTAGCCAGTAACTAACGCAGGGGAAAGAGGGTCTTGCAGCTGACACACTACATTAGGACTCAGGAGAGGGAGGTTCAATTCCTGCTTCTGTCACACACTTCCTATGGGATCTTGGGCATGCCAGGAATTCTCTCTGTGCCCTGGTTCCCCATCTGCAGAGACAATAAAAGTTCCCTCCCACACATGGGGTGTTGTGAGGCAGAATTCATGACCATTTTTCAGGTGTTGAGATTCTGCTCTAATAGGGGGCTGTACAAGCACAAAGTCAGATGCCTCAGAGAAAAGCAAAGTCTGCTTTCAGAGAGCCTAGCCTAGCTTTGTAAGGCCTGTGGTATGGGGTAATGTCGGGAGAAATTTTACTGCTGCAAATGACCAGCTTGTTTCCTGCTGGATCAATGGACTTAAAACCAACAATATTGCAGTGTAATATGACGAACAGAAAAACCCTTTAAACTATGCAACTTGAAAAATATATTCAAGCTGGGCTTCAAATACTTCACCATGTCCTTTTAAAATTAGACTTTTTCACACAGTAGGGGTACAACAGTATAACAATCTGAAAGCAGCCAGCTACTGTGTGTCTTTGAAGCTAAGGGTAATGAAACCATTTTGGCTGCTTTATCAAATTTCTGTCCAGAGAAGATAAACATACTTTTCTTTTCTTAACTGTCATTTTACACACAGTTTTTCCCTCTCCCAAAGGAGTCATGTGGTTGATAGACATGCAATTGAGCCTAGTTTCTTACTGAATATTTTTTATTATATATCCATTATTTATCTTGTATGGAATAATTGCAAACAGAATCATAGACTATCAGAGTTGGAAGGGACCTTAGGAGGTCATCTAGTCCAACCCCCTGCTCAAAGCAGGACCAATCCCCAATTTTTGCCCCAGATCTCTAAATGGCCCCCTCAAGGATTGAACTCACAATCCTGGGTTTAGCAGGCCAATGCTCAAACCACTGAGCTATCCCTCCCCTCCGAAGATATGAGTCTTCTGTACTAATGCTTCAAACAGTCAGAAAGCAGTAACAGTACTCAACGCAATGGAGCAATGTCCATAGCAGATATCAACTTCCCTGCTTTCAGGGCTTAGAATGTTTCAATTAACAGCACAGGTTACCAGTGCAGTACCTCACATTTTCCCTAGAGCATGTCAGCAAGATTAACAAAGGCCTATGAACTTTCTTTTGTGTGCTATTGCTCTTTTAGGAGGCCTTGTTTAACTTCTGTTTGGTACTATGTCTATGGGAGTATCTAACGAGCAAAATTTCTAATTTATTTAGGCTGTATAGAATTTATTGTTAGTCTAAGGTATTTCAACTACAAAGAAAGTATTGTATTTTATTAATTTGCACTTAGTCCCATTTTGCCGTTATACTTTTGTCCCAGTTTTCCTCAAAGTGACTGAAACCTGGACGAGTTCTATAGATTTTCATTTCTGCAGCCCACCTGAGTCCACCATGATAAGCAGACTTTTGTTCCTTGTGATCTTCAAAGCATCTTTCACACTAGCCTTGTTTTAATGAGCAGAACTGATACAGATAACAAAGCATCAGGTTTGCAGGTTAGACTGATGTAGGTGCATGTGGAAGCTACATCTGAAATGAATAAATCATCATGAATAATCTTCGCAGTTGGGCTCAGAGTTTCCTTTGCTTTCCTTATATTTAGTTATTTATAGAGTCTAGATGACCACAGTAAGTCCTCATGCTTTGTGCACAGAGGGTTATTGTAATTTTTTGCTCACTTTCACCCTAATATGACATCTCAGCCTATGTTTTCAAAAGGTTAGCTTCCAGAACTAGTTGTGAAATTTTGCCCAAAGATAAGTCCTTTTATTTGTTAAAGAATTTTTAAATTTAGAATTTTTCTACTAGTTTTAATAGCCTTTCTTTTGTAACCACGATTTCAACCCGTACTTTTTGCCACCCACAAAATTTACAAACACAAGTATTAGCTAAATACGTAGTGTACTTCTCTATTTAATGCTTAGGGTTTGTGCTTGGAATTCATTTGCATGCACACACACACACACACACACACGTAGCAACAAAATTAGGGGGTTGCGAAACGTTTTCTTGAAATGGAGGCTGCCAATGGTGACTTTAGTGAAACCCAGCTGAAAATTTAGCTTTTCATGACTGTAGGAGATTCTTAATGTCCGATTTAGCTGTGCGATTTCCTGTGGGTGCAATCAATATTTACCCCTCTGTTCATCATGCGTATCAGTCACTACATCTATATGTTTTATTTATAAGATATATAAGAATAATTATTATTGTAGTGCGTAGAGGTCAAGATTGGATCCCTAGTATACCAGGTACTGTACATACGCATAGGAGGACAATCCCTCTCCCAAAGAAGTTACAGTCTGAATATACAAGACAGAGGATGGGGATATTAACATATCCCCATGATATACAGGGAAAATTAGTCACCAAGGGATTAAATGACTTGCCCAAATTCACACAGGAACTCCATAGTGGAGTCAGGCTTTGAACACATCTCTCCTAAGTCCAAACTGAGTGCTCCACCATAAGAACATTATTCCACTATATAATGAGTCACTTCCGTGAAGCTCCATGTAAATCATACAAGCATAGAAAGGTAGGGATAGAAGGTGTTCTCTCTGGACCCAGTAGAGAAGGTGATTCAGACACAGAGGAGCTCATTTAAGCACAGCTACCTGCTGTGGAAATGTTAATTGTTCACAATTGAAGCCAGCAGGAAACTGATGCATTTCACTGGGGAGGGGAAGAGTGCTCAAACATTTAAAGGTACAGGACATCACGAGGGGACCTTAAGAAGTAATCAAGTCTAGCCCCCTCTACTGAGGCAGGAGCACGTAAACCTGAACCATCCCTGTCAGATGTTTGTCCAACCCAGTCTCCAGTGATGGGGATTCCACAACCTCCCTTGGAAATCTAGTCCAATGCTTAACTATCCTTATAGTTAGAAAGTTTTGCCTAATATCTTACCTAAATCTCCCTTGCTGTGATTAAACCCATTACTTCTTGTTCTACCTTCAGTGGACCTCAAGAACCATTGATCACCCTCTTCTTTCTAACAGCTCTATTTGAAGCCTGGCATCAGGTCCTACCTCAGTCTTTTTTTTCTCAAGACTAAATATATCCAGGGGTTTTTTTTTAAACATTTCCTCATAGATCAGGTTTTTCTAAACTTTTTTTAATTCTGTTGCTCGCTTCTAGACTCTTTCCAATTTGTCCACATCTTTGCTAAAGGGTGGAACCCAAAACTGGACCCAGTACTCCAGCTGAGGCCTTACTAGTGCCAAGTAGCATGGGACAGTTAGTTCCCATATCTTACATGGAAAAATTCCTGCTAATACACCCCAGAGTGATATTAGCCTTTTTCACAACTGCCTGACATTGTTGACTCTCATTCAATTTGTGATCCACTATAACCACAGATGCTTTTCAGAAGTAAAACCACTTAGCTAGTTATTCCCCATCCTGTAGTTGTACATTTGTTTTTTCCTTCCTAAGTGAAATACTTTGAACTTATCTTTTATTGAATTGCATCATGTTGCATTCAGACTGATTCTACAACTTGTCAAGATTATTCTGAATTTTAATCCTGTCCTCCAAAGTGCTGTTCTCCTAGGTTGGTGTTATCCACAAATTTTATAAGCATACTTGCCACTTCATCCAAGTCATTAGTGAAAATATCTAATAGTGCCAGGCCCAGAACTGACCCCTGTGGGATGCCACTAGTTACATCCCCCCAGTTTGACAGTGAACCACTGATAATTACATTTTCAACCAGTTGTGCACCCACCTTACAGAAATTTCATCTCGACTGCATTTCCCACATTTGCTTATGAGACTGTCACAAGAGACTGTGTAAAAAGCCATACTAAAATCAAGATATATCATGTCTACAGATTTCCCTCATCCACTAGGCCAGTAACTCGGTCAAAGAAGGAAATTAGGTTGGTTTGGCATGATTTGTTCTTGACACATCCATGTGTAACCCAGTGTGTGGTGTTTTGCCCCATCTAGTAGCACCGAGACCACTCATGCCTAGTCTACATTGCGGGGGGCGGGTGGGGGGTTGGATCTAAGTTACAGAACTTCAACTACGTGAATGATGTAGCTGAAGTCGACGTACTTAGATTGACTTACCACGGTGTCTTCACTATGGTGAGTCGACCGCTGCCGCTCCCCCGTTGACTCTGCCTGCGCCTCTCGCTGAGCTGGAGTACAGGAGTCGACGGAAGAGAGCTCGGGGGTTGATTTATCGTGTCTAGACTAGACGCAATAAATCGATCCCCACTGGATCGATTGCTGCCCACTGATCCTGCAGGTAGTGTAGACATACCCTTAGAGAGAGTTAAGTAAGTCTGCTCTACAGCCCTAGCTAACAGCTAGTTAGCTTTTAGTTCATGCTGTAGAGGCTCATGCGCGAAGCTTCAGAGGTGTCCGGTTCGATCCCGCCAATGACCAGGGTCTGTTGGCATTACACATGCTGTCTATTCCTTGTAGCCCTGTTATCCTCTAGGTGCTTACAAACTGATTGATTAATAATTTGTTCCGGTATCTTTCCAGGAATCAAAGTTAGGCTGACTGGTCTATAATTCCTGGTGTCCTCTTTGTTCCCCCCTTTAAAGGTAGGTACTATGTTTGCTCTTCTCCAGTCCTCTGGGACCTTACTCTTCCTCCAGTAGTTCTTAAAGATAATTGCAAATGGTTCTGAGATTGCTTCAGCTAGATCCTTTTGTACCCTAGGATGAATTTCATCAAGTCCTGCCAACTTGAGTACATCTAACTTATTTAAATATTCTTTAAGCTGTTCTTTCCCTATTTTGGCTTGCATTCCTACCCCTTGCTGTTAATATTAGCTGTGCTGAGTATGTAGAAAATTAAATAAACACACAATTATGTATTACTCCATATGTTTGAAAAGTGAACCAAAAAAGCTAATCATCCCTTCTGTCTCTACAGATACATGATTCTTTCTGTAACCATGCTTCCTCATACGCTGCAGGGAAATATTTGAGAAAAGAGCAGGGCTATGCTTTGCACTCTGAAAGATGTAAGAAACAGTATTACGTTACTAGTGTGGGAGTGAATACGCTTAAAGAGATGATGTAATGTTAATGAGGGAGTGACTATATTAAGTTTCTGAGCATATCCAGTGTAAACTTAAACCTCCTAGGTTTGTTTGAATCATTGCTTTTGATACATTGTCCTGCTGGAGCAGGGGACAAGAGTGGGGTATGGGTAGTGATGTATTTAAACTTTACCCAAATATAACGAGAAAGGCTACCATTTAAAATGTGTCCGAATACCCTGGTTTGGCAGCCTTATAAATGTTTGCAAAGAACAATAAATAATAAATATCTCAATAATAACTTAGGGTAGTTGAGTAAAATACCAAACAATTCCGAATTATCCTCTTAAATTCAATTTTCAGTTAGTATCTACAGATATATGTGTATCAAGCTCTGCAAGATATATTGCATGAAGAGCAATGATAAATTTGACCCAGACTGACACTGCAGAATGTAATTTAGACAATGAATAGACATAATATATCCACAAAAACCCTGTGAGCAAGTTCTACACCAATCTGTGCATCTCTGAAACTAATTAAATGGGAGCCATTTCCCCATGTGGTTTACTAATGCTTTAATAAAATCTTCTGTGTACTGCATGTTATGTTTTAACCGTGATCCCTAATCTCGCCTACTTTAGGGCCGTGCTACTCAAAGTGGTGGGCCACGTGCGCTGACCCGGCTCATGCTGGCTCGACCCTGGCCACCGCAGCAACAGCTGCCAGCGACTCTGCTGCGGCCGCTGCCATTGGCCGGGTCGCCTCCCCCGACCCCCACCCTTACGCCTCAGAGCGGGAGAGGCGCTGCCCGAGCTGCAGCATGTGTAATGTATGTGTGTGTTTCCTGCACATTATGCCATCCATTCACGCTGCCCCCCGCCCAGCCCCGAGCAGACAGAGCCCATGGACACACTCATAAGGAGAAGACTCATTAATCTCTGGCAATTTCTTGGGCTTGGCTGCCACCCCCTCTCCTTTCCTCACCCCTCCACCCCACTCCAAAAAAAAAAAAAGGAGCCCCGTGATGTTGGAAGATAGTTTAGCGCAGGTTTGGGGAGAGGCAGATTAATTATTATTGTTGGTGGTGTTGCTCCGTGAAATTTGACGGCATCTGCACTGATCAGTGGAGCTGGTGGAGGAAAAAGACACTGCAGCAGGTTGTCGGGTGGGAGCAGATAAGCCCCCTAAAAAATGTCTGCCAACTTTTATATCGGAAACAATATAATGAGTATAATAAATTAATATTACTACGAATGTTCAAATAATATTTTCTTGGATCGTAAACGAATAATAGTCATTTTATACTATCTGCACAGACGCACAGCCTTTCAGTCCATCTTCAATGTATTTAAATGGGAAAATCTCTGCGAGTACGCCACACTCCCATTCCAATTAATACAGTGAAGAATGTTAGATTTTCTGATCTGATGTGCTGCGTGCCTATGCGAATATGATAATAATATGGCACAAATATGGTACCAGTCTCTGGCAAATATGGTACCGGACCCTAGCACATTGGAAAAAAAATTGCCGGTTCGCCACATCAGATAGTTTGAGAAACACTGATCTAGGGGAATGCCCAGATATTGTAGGGCTGGCATAGATGGTTCTATTGTACTTGCAGACGCCAGCTGAATAAGGGAGGTGTGGCCAGCGTCTCATTGTGCTCCAGTGATTCCTGACTGCCAGACAAGCTCCTTGGAGGCCACTGAAGCCAGGTGCAAGCTAGAACAGTCTTGAGGATGCTCTAACTTGCTCTGTTCCAAGGCTGGGAGGGGAACTGGAGCATCTCATCTGCCTCTATACCACTGCCCATCTCACCGCGCACTGATGTCTCCAGGTGCACTGAGCCAGATAATGCCATGATGGGACATTGGTTCAACACTGACTCAGAGGGAGAATGTCATCTACTGAATCACCAGTTCCATTTCCTGCTGTGCCATTGTTTTTCATAGAGGCCTCCTGGCCTTTTACTGATCAGACCCAATGTGCTTAGCCTATGGTAAATTATGAGATCACAGTCCAGTGTTTCTAAAAGTCAAGAAGAAGAATGAGTTTAGACTTTCAGAATTACAAATGAAGGTTAAAGTAGCATTTAATTTCATATGGTATGATCCTTAGACCCTTGGTAGCACTGTATAACACATCAACAAAATTACAGACCAAAACAATATCATATTTTAGCATTGATGTCCTTCAGTTATTGCATGCTTAGAATGTATACACTGAGATACAAACCCAGGAATTATTGCTCAGTAACAAGTTCTGTGAATTCGTCATAAGAGAAAAATTAAATCCTGAAAAGATATGTGGAGTAACATTTACTGCAGTTTAAAAATTCCTTCAAATATTCAAAATCTATTTAAAATGTATAGTAACAGAAGTAATGGATTTTTACTTGTCAAACATCTTGTTTTTATGATAATTTACTGCATATTGAAACCAATACAAATTATTTGCAAGTTTTTTTTGGAAACAGGAATTACAGAAACAATCATGTACTGCAGTAGATATTCTTTTGAGACAAAATATTGTACTTTAGCTATGTATATCCATTTAAGCTGGTCTGCATGGGGCACTGTAAGGTTCTGTGAGGCATATACTTTAAAATATAAACATAAAACCATCTTGTACGTTTCAGTGAGATGCTACCATGCCTTTCCGAAAGAGTGACTGAAAATGTGATAAGAACCATTAATGTCAAGCAGGCTGTCTAATCCAAACAATCCCTTAGTTATGCTTTTATTCTGAGCCATGGGAAAATCCATTTAGCTGGCGTCATTTCCCAAGAGCTGCTGCTGTTTGTTTATCATTCTTTTTCACTTGCAGTATCTATGGTACTTATGTAATGGATGGTTCAGCTTCACAATAGTCTTACAGGAAAGTGTAATTGTTACAGAGAACTCTGGGGCCCACCCAAATGGTCCAACCCATCTTGAATTGTAATAATTTTAACCAATGAAATTCTGGACCACAGGCTTATGTTCCAGTCTTCAGCTGGTTTATCTTCTCGGGGTAGTTGTAAACAGACCTCTCAGAATAAGGTTATTGTGTTATAATTTGAAATACATCTGAGGGTCATCCTGTCCCAAAACTACCAGCCAAGATTAAGGCTTTGTCTACACTAGTACTTTTGTTGGCAAAACTTTTGTCGGTCAGGAGTGTTGGAAAAAAAACACCCCCTGACCAACATAAGTTTTGCTGACAAAAGCACCAGTGTGGACAGCACTATGCCAGTGGGAGATGCTCTCCCGCTGACATAGCTACCTGCGCTTGTTGGGTGTGGTTTAATTATGCCCCTGGAAGAGCCGTTGTGCCACTTTAAGGTTCGTAGTGTAGACAGAATCTTAGTAATGGTCCATCACATCGGTGGTATAATTTACCCAATAGGTAACCCTCTACATAAAGAAATATAGATATCTATCTCTGTAAGCACAGGCTATTATCTTATAGGTTGTTGTTATTATTATTATTATTTTAGTTCAAGGTTCCTCTCCCCAAATATCTCACTGGGTACTGTCAAATGCCCAAGTCAGTCTTTTGAGTCACAAGTGCTTCTTATGATTTCCTGAAGAGATGGACTCGACTCTAGTGATGCTTGCTTGAAACGGGGCACAGTAGACCAGACTCACTGGATATGAATGACCTTTGGTTCTACTGTTCCGGATCTCTGGGACCACATGTATCAGTCGTAGGAGACCACCAGAACCGATGATCAGGAACAAGCAGGAATTGATGCTCCGGAACACGCCCTCAAAGATGGACTGATGTGACCACTCAGCTGTAAACTAAAGAGACCGTGTTCTGCATGTCTGTCTGTCCTGTTCAGCCTCAGTCTCTAACTTATTCTTGGTTTTACACAGTCCTGGTTTTCCTCCATTCCTCTGGCTGGCCTCTCCCCTCACCCTGTTTCTCTTGGTTTACTCACAGACTCTGTTTCTCTCCATCTCTCTCTCTCAGGCTTCCCCTACCTTCCTCTGTCCCTAAATTTAATTAGAATTCAGTGAACAATTCTGTTGATGATGCACAAGAAGGAACTGAATCCAGCTCAGTCTTTTGTAGGTGTATGGGCTCTGCATGGCTAACAGGAGTAAAAAGTAGTAAAGTCTTATTTGCATTTGCACAGAACCCATAGGAAAAAGGGATGCAGAGCTATAGTGCCCCAGAGGGAGTAGCAGGAGGCATAATCCCTCAAGAAGGCAGAATGGCTCCCAGAGCTCCTAGGTGTGCAGTCTCTGTATGTGGAACACAATTGTCTTCCCCCTGTGTGGACAGTGTGTAGAGTGGGGCAAAGGGGTAGCTGCTTCCTATGCCTTTGGAACACCATTCACTGCGCTGGAGTAGGGATGGAGCAGTTCTTGTGCTTCCCAGCGCACAGTGACTGTAATTTTACTTGGCCCTTATGGAGGATGTGCCAGGGCAGGGGAAGGCTTCTTACACCCTCTATTCCACTTGGCACTGGCGAAGCACAAACTGGGCCTAAGTGAACACATACCGCTCTGACTCTGAATACACAGCAGGAACTGCTCTCCTAAGTAAGAAGATGTCATTTTTACATTGGAGTTACAGCTCATTACAACAATCTATAACCTACTAACCCTCCTTTGTCCCTGGATTGCAGAAGTGTTAACTGCCCACTTCACTCTGACTGGTCTTTTGCAACGTATGTTATCTCCTTATGTTTAACAATCTGTTCTACCTTATATTTAGCTGTGACAATCCGAGTACCTTTCCCAGACCTGAAGAAGAGCTCTGTGTAAGTTTGAAAGCTGGTCTCTTTCACCAAGAAGCAATAAAAGATAGCGCTCTGTCCATCTTGTCTCTCATTTTTACATAGTCATTTTTCAGAGTAGGAATCTGGTTTTCAGTAGCAAACAAATTCAAAGCTAAAGTACAGCTTGTGGGGAGACTGTCTGAACTGTACGGCTGACTGATCTAAACTAATTTAAATAGAGGGTTGGGTTTTTTTAGGTGAAATGCTGAATCTTTTAACCCATATGAGATAAGGCCTCATCAAATTTTAATATAGCCGTAGGATGTTGGTGCTTATAACAAGAATTGTAGACTATTGCAGACACATAAATGGCTTAAGACATCAGAAATGATGTCTAACAGAAAAAAACATGAGGGAAAGAAATAAGAGCTCAGAAATGTAATTAAAGGATGAGGGGAAATATATATTATCTATTTGCTAATCTCAGAAATGTGAGATTTTTATTCTATGGTTCCAAAGGAATCCTCCTTCATTCCTGGGGTCCAGATACTGCAAGCAAACAAAATCTCCAGAAACAATTATTACAAATCATACCATTAAGTGTGATCCCTTGGTGTGACCTATCTACTTTCTTTCTGGGAGAAAAAATTGTTAGATAAATTAAATAATATTTCCTTTCAACTAAAAAAGAAAAGAAAAATATGCCTTTAGTCTGGGTTGAGAGCCAGATTTGCAGATTTTGCCAGTCTGTCTACACAGAAAAAGTAATGCTTTTAGGAACTAAAAGTTTGATTCAAATCTTTGAGATACGGATTAAAGTACAGATATAAGGTGTTTGGACTGGTTGCAACATTTTAAAATGCCTCATTTCATTCATTTCTTTTTTCTAGTTAATAAATCCTTATTTAGTTAATTATAGGATTGCCTACAAGTGTTAGTTATCATGTGAGATCTGATGTACAAATTAACCTGGGGTAAGTGGGCTGATCTCTTGGGACTGGAAGCAACTTGATTCTTTTGTTATCTTTGTATATTTTGTATATGGCGATCGACTATCATGTAGTCCACTTTGCCTGTGTGGTAAGCTATATTGGAGTGCCCAAGGGGACTGTCTGTGAGTCCATAGTAAGGCTGGTATAGTGCTTCAGGAGTTCACCCTTGTTCCTGGGTTGGTGAAATCTAATTATAGAGCATGCCACCAGATTGGGATGTCTGCGCTGCTTTTTGACAGTCTGCCATGAGGATGACAGTTGTGGGCCATTCCAGATAGCATGACATTGGCAGCTAAATTATCCAGAGGTTCTGTCTGCACTGAGCATGCTCCATCGCCTCACAACACCTGTGTGCCAACTGGCTTGTGCATGTGCCATCCTCCAGCCCAACTGAGCAGTCTCTGTCCCAGGGCTGCAGGGGCTGAAAGGGTTTTTCTCTGTAGTTGCTTCTCCCATGTGCCAGAGGCCACTGTGGCACCAGGCACAGGAACTGAGAACTAGGACACTCTCTCTCCTGTAGACTTAATGTTCTCCGACCTGCTGCCCAAGCAGCCTGGAGGTGAAGGAGGAAGCTGCCTTACTGTAATGCACAAGGGCAGTGGTGCTCAAACTTTTCCAGTCACGCCCTCTCTTACCAGTAACGGAATCTGTCCATGCCCCCTGTCCATTACTGCACAACCAAAGCTTCCTCAGCAGAGGAGCTTGGCTGAAAGTGGAGCTGGAGCTAGAGGCAGAGCTAGTCTGGGGCAGAAAGGGAATGAGGGCAGAGTCGGGCAAGGGGCGAAGTGGAGCTTTGGGTGGGGACAGAGAGGGAGAGAGGGAAGAGCTGGTCTGGGGATGGAGCGAAGCTGCAACTGGGCTTGGAGCTGGTTTGGGGGTGGAGAGGGAGTGAGGGTGGAGCTGGGCATGGTGGTGGAGCAGGACTGGGGGCTGCATGGGGTTGGAGGCGAAGCAGGCATGGGGGCGGAGCAGGGTTGGAAGCATGGCGCTCCCTCCCCATGGGGGCTGGCCCCAGCCCTGCCACATGCCCCTCTGAATGTTTGTCTGCGACCCTTAGGGGGGCATGAGGCATACTTTATGAACCACTGCAGAACAGTAACAAATGTGAGTGGGGAAGAGCTAGCTGCAAGGTGGTAGCACAGGGGCCATAGACTGGGGTGGAGGGGACTATGAGCTAGAGCCAGGAGGAGAGAGAGGGGGTAAGAGTGATGGTCCTATGGAAAAAAAATATGTGATCACAGATAAATAGATTTTAAGGACAGAAGTGACCATTATGATGATCTAGTCTGACCTCCGGCATAACATAGTCCAAAGAACCTCACTGATAATTTCTGCATCAAGGTGACCATAGCTTGTTAATCATGTAATTAAAGATTGTATCATAAGGCATACTCACAAGGAGGTTGAATTAAGGTTTCACAAGGTTTGGATCAGGCCCTAAATTCCCTAGGATGGGATACTCCCATGGCCTCCTGCAAATGGTATGCCCCTTCCTTTGATTCAGTTCAGACACAATTTGGCAACAAACAGGTGCTCTTCTTACAATAGCATTATGATTAGTGACACTTTTCAGAGCTGCTGGTCAAAACGAATGAGATATATTGCACCCAATGTACTCATAAATCTAGAAATGCTGGAGTGCAGAAAACGGTGTCTCTTCAGAAACTCATGTACTTAAAAAGGTTTGGCAAGATTATCTTCTGTTTCAAATCTCACTAGTTATTGAAAAAATTCTGATCTAATTGTTAAATCACTCTGATGCTAATTTGCTCCAGGTGGTCCTAAGCTGCTGGGAACTGATGCATGTTTCATCAGCATTGAGAGTTTACAAAATGGAAACACGGGAAAGGCTGGCATTTATAATGTGTTTGGTCTAATGTTTATAATTTATAATGGCGTTTATAATGTGTTTGGTCTAATGTGTTAGCTCCTCCTAAACTAAAGTGTATCTGTTATAAGCACGAATGCTACTTACCATTCTACATTTCCTTTTGGGTCCTGATGCATATCATTTACAGAGCTATTGGCTCATCTTGGAATTCGGCTATTACCTGAGCTTAAAACACCAAACCCCTCTGGAAGGAAAGTGGAGCTGAATGAGCAGATGCAGAAATCTGGAAAGGATAGTACATAGGGGAATGCATGGACTTGGGCAATGCAGTGTATGCTGGATCTGCATGTGGCACCGAAGATCCTGAAGTGGTAAATTTTTTCTAAAATATAGGGTACCTATCTTGGATGTAGCTTCAGTTTCTTTACAATGTAGTGTTCTATATTATCTTATTAGATAAAGGAATTATTTAGTTCTTAGACTTGCTCCAAAGTCCACATAAGTCAATGGGAGTCTCATTTCTTATCAGATGTGTTGGGTATTTAATGCCTAGATAACTGTTATAAGTGATTACCCCCATACTGCATACCATATGTGTTTCCTCGAAATGATTTATAAGGAGGCCTTCACAAAACTATGAGTAATAACAGAGCAGATACTTGGGATTTTTACAGAGGTGACCTAGGATGAGCCAGGAAAATCAAGCAATTGTCATTGATTAGAGAAAGAATGGGAATTTTCAAAAGCAGCTAAGTAATTTAGGAGCACACGTCCCATTGATTTTAAATAGGATTTGTGCTTCTAGGTCACTTTGGGCCAGATTTTCCAAGGTATTTAGGTGCCTTAAGATTCAGATATGTGCCTTCCTGCATTCGTAGGCACATCGAGGGATTTTCAAGATCACCTAAGCAGGTTAGATGCCTTACTCCCACTAGGAAGCTATCTGCAACTTTAGGCACCTAAATGCCTTTGAAAATCTGGCCAATAGGCACTTTTGAAAATTCCACCCAAAGTATAACATGGACCCATATATTTCTGTAGGATGCTCAGATAATGCTGTAATGTGCTAGATACAAGTGTCTACACAAACAGATTAACAGACGGACCGACAGACAGATAGGCAGGATGTGGTGACTGGGCACTAGTTGTGGAACTGTTCTGATGGAGCCACGGAAAATGCACAATGTTTTCCTGTGTATCTGTATCCTGTACAACATGCCAAGAGGACACAGATGCATCTGGCTGAAGACTGGCTGGAATGTAGTGGAAAGAAGGAGGAAGAATTCAGCTAGCAAAGAAGTAACTTACCCAGTGGTATTGTGACTTCATCATGCAGGATCTTTTATACACCTTGATTTGTTATCCAATCGAAGAGACCATGGCATTTACAACCTTTAAATGCATTTACATCATTCCCACCATATAGAACATATTTATAATCGTACACACCTATATTTTTATACAAGTCCTTTTGATAGAGCAAAAAAGTCTTCACTGTCCACGTAGCTGCCACTGATGGCTTATTTTGCGAGGGGTGAGAAATGTCCAGAGGAAGTCAGTCAAAGGAAGACCGAAAACCCTTTTATTTTAGACTGATGTTGGGAAGAAACATCATATGTTTCTCAGTGAATTGAATAGTGTTGGGCTGGCAATGTGAGTGTGCCAAACTGGGCTGTCAATCCGGGTACGTGTATGATATGTGGGTACAGTGAACGGCAGTTGCCCTAACTCAAAGAAGTAGTGTAATAGAGGTCATCTCTAATTCATGTATGTGTCACATGTATACGAGTTTGAGAGTAAGGTCCAATTTTTCAAAAGAGCGCCTTTTTTTGTGTGTGTGCCCACTTGGTACCTGTGATTGAACGGCTTTGGGAGGTCTGCCCATTTAAGTTACTCCCACCCCCTGCATTGCTGGGTAGAGGTAACCTGAGGCTCTCTTGCTATCCAGGACCAGCCCTATGTATGGAGAATAGAAAAGCATCATTTCATAGGAATGTTCATGAACAGAATCCTATGGCCCTCTAGTCCTGTGGTACACCTTTTCTTCCTCTTACAATTCTTTCTTTTTATTTTTAGTACCATACATGACTGCTTGAGAGACAGAGATTTTCCAAATGTTTTCAAATTGTTTTGTTTAACTGGTCAATTTGCTAGTTAAAATCTTTTTTGAAATGTTTGTTTCAGATGTACAGGATGTTATTTCCACATCAATTCCTAGTGCTCATTTTTGGCATTTCTACAAAATTTAAGCTAGAATTTTTTTCTTTCATATATCCTGTTTTTGGCTTCAGACTAGACAGCTTTTATACAAGAGCTAAAAATGGCTGCAGTCATCTCTTTGTTTATGAAACTATCTTTGGATATTTGGAGCTTGCCTAATTTCAGAGCTACAAGTTCTCTGCCATTTGAATTTGAGCTTTTGGAGAAATTTGTGGCCATTCTTGTCACTTGTTTCATATAACTGCAATTAGGTTTTGGGATCCAAGTTACTGTGGAAAGAGTTTTATATAGGGTTGTCATAGGGTGACTGGCCCCTCAAAAGGGAACTTGGGCCAGTACATCTAGATTTATTAACTGATTGATTAAAAGGAGGGCACCTGGGCTGTATAAGGGGCTGAGTGCTAAAGACTGGTCAGAGTTAGAAGGGGTAGTAGGAAGTAGCCCTTGGAAACCAGATAGTAGTCCAGTTGGGTACTCAGAGTCTAGGTCAGCATGTTTCAGTAGGACCCCTGCTGACCCAGTGGTGGAACCCTCTGTTACTGTTAGGACTCTGGGCTGGGACCCGGTGGAGTAGGATGGGCCCGGGTCTCCCTTCTCCCTGCAACCAACCCCACTCTGGAGTGGCCACCTACCTATCTTAGACCAAGAGGCCTGTGTTTGCCTGCTGTCTTCCTGAGCGAGGAGACCAGGTGAAGGACTACTGATTGCTAAGTGCCACCTTGAGGGTCAGAGCCCTCTATAGACTATCTGCTGTCTGTCCTAGCCAGGAGGCTGGGCTAGAGATTGCTCTGCCCCGCCCAGAGGAAGATCCTGGCACACATATATCTTGAGTGCACAAGGTTGCAGCTCCTTTTCTGGCTCCTCCGGAACCTTCTCCTTAGGTTTTGGCTACACTTTATGCACATCCCATCCATGGCTCCTTGAAATGGCGAGATCTCCTCAGCAACCTCCTTCTGGCGCTGGCCAAGGTGGCCATCTATCATACTAGGAGAAGGGTGTTGGATGAGAAGGTGCTCTGCGACTGTGGGGCCTATTTCTGATACTCCCTTCGATCACGCATCCAGGCAGAGTTCCTCTGGGCCACATCTGCTAGCTCCCTAGGTACCTTTGAGGAGCAGTGCACGTTGTCCAGGGTTCTGTGCTCGGTGTCCCCCTCTGGCTCCCTGCTTATGACCCTGTGAGCCTCACTCCTGTCTCTGTTTTATCCTTTGTTGCCCCCCAAACTTGCTTGAGGCCTGGGTTTAGTAGCTCCTCCTCTTAGGCTGGCATAGGGGCCTTCAGATGTAGGTGGTCTTGTGCCCGCTCAACCCCTGGGACTTCAATAGGTGTCCCTTTGTTGTAGGTGTACCCCTGAATTCCCTGAGTGGCTTGAAGGTTTTCTTTTGCCAAGTCACCAGCATAGGTAAGCGATACTGCAAGAGGCCCTGGGACGGAGATGGTGTTTGCTGCCAGGTCTCTCGCATAAGGTCTAGCAATTGCCAAGGCTGGTGACCATATAATAACTATTTGGTTGAAGACTGTGGAAGTTCCCGGATGGCTAGCAACAGCATTGGAATTAGCTGATCCCTCCGGTGGAGTTCTGTTAGGATATAGATATTCAGGCCTGTCTGTAAAGGCCTATACTCTAAGAATTTAGGTGTATTCTTTATCACTTAGCTAGTTATAGAGGTATAAAAGAAAGAATCAAAATCACTGTCTGCCAGTGTAAGGGTCTTCTCTTATTGTGACAGTCTGAGGCCCTGTTCTTAGGCTAAGATCTCTGGCCAAGCAGCAGAGGCAGCCATAAGCTGGGAAGCGTACGGTCACATCCTCACATTCCAAACTAGTCACACTGAAATAAGGCAATCTGGGGCTGTTAGAAAGGTGATCTGATCTATCACCTCCAGAGGAAGGGAAGAGCCTAGAGGATGTAAAAGGAAGTTTAGTTTGATAGTTTTCTGTTCAGTAGGAACTCACTTATCAATAGACACAGCTGGGAAACACTTATGTCTTTATAGATGTAGTTGTGAAATTCTCACAGGGAGAGCCCAAAGGGTCACGGCACACAGGACCCTGGCAAATCCCTGCTGGTCTCATCCCAGAATGTCAGGATAGGCTAGCCTAGGGCTGGCCCCACCATCATGACTCTGGTCACTCCATTCACCGTCAACAGAGCCGCACACAGTCTATGGCCTGGCCTCCTAGCTGAGGAAGGCAACAATCCACAGTCTAGTGTCCTGACCCTCTGGGTGAGGTAGAGCAATGAGCAGGCTTTAGTCCAAGGCCTCCCAGCTTGGGCAGACAGCAATTGTCAGTCTAAGGGCTCTGACACTGTGGGTGGGGCAGAGCAATCAATAGTTCTTCGCCTAGTCTCCTAACTCAGGCAGACATCAGGCAAACACAGGCCTCTTGGCCTAAGGTAGGTAGGCAGACACTCCAGGGGTGGGGTTGGTCATGGGGATAGAGGGACCCGGGCCCGCCCTACTCACTCGGTCCCAGTCCAGGGCCCTAAAAGTGGCAGAGGGTTCTGCCCAGGGCTTAAATTCTCATAGAGTATTTCCCATAGCCCTGTATGTCCCCACCCCCAACATGCTATGAAAACTCCCTGGGTTTGAAAATATTTACCAGAGCTTCACCCTGGACAGCTCCAGTTGAATTTAAACCCTGGTTCTGCCACTAGGTCAGCGGGGGTCCCACCGAAACTGAGACTGACGAAGACTTTGACAACTCAACCAGACTACTGCCTGGTTTCCCTGGGCCACTTCCTACTACCCTTTCTAGGTGTACCTCTGGCCCCTGAGGTTCCTTGGTCTCCGGGGTACATGGCCAGCAGTAGTCCCAACAACTCCTCTGAGTCCTCATCGGTCGGCATTCCCGGCAACTCTGCTGGGTCTTTGGCACTGTAGTGCTCAGTCTCGGGTACAGGACTCAGCCGCAGGTGAGAGACATCTGCTTCCTTCCACAGCTCTCACAAAACTGAGCCTGTCTTCTAAGTTTCCTGTCCCACCCATCTGCTTCCGGTGTGGGGAGGGGGCATGATTTGTTCGGCTCAACCTACTGGGGGAGCGGTGTGTAGTCCCTCCTGTCAGTCTCAGAGGGAGGCCACGCCACCTCGCTATGGCCTATTAACTCTGCAGTCAAAGGATAAAAAGAGGAGGTTAGTAGGTTATAGATTGTTGTAAGAAGCCACTATCTCTGTTCAGTCTATGATTTTTAGTGTCTAGCAGTGTAATTAACTTAAGCTCCCAGTTCTATTAGTCCTCATCCTCAAAGGAAACCTGCACAACATTTTCAAAAGATGAGCCTCTGAGCTTAAATTCATAACTCTGCTAGACACTAAAAATCATGGACTGAACAGAGATACTGGATTTATGGCTTATTACAACAATCTGTAAGGCTATGTCTACACTAGAGACCTAACAGTGGCACAGCTGTACGGCTGCAACTATACCGCTGTAAGGTCTCTCGTGTAGCTGCTATATGCGGACAGGAGAGAACCACCCCCAATGAGCATCAATGGGAGAGTGTCTCCCACCGACATAGTGCTGTCCACACTGGCAAGTCTGGTGAAACTTACGTTGATTGGGGTGTGTTTTTTTCACACCCCAACTGACAAAAGTGCTAATATAGGCATAGCCTAACCCACTAAGCCTCTCTTTTTATCCTCTGACTGCAGAGGTGTTAATGGGCCACTCTACCTTGAATGGTCCCTTACAATAGGTGCTAACTGCTTAGGCTAAACAATGTATTCCTCCTTGCATGTTGCTGGGATGCTGGGGAGTATCTTTCCCAGATCTGAAGAAGAGCTCTGTGTGTCTCGAAAGCTTGTCTCTCTCGCCAACAGAAGTTGGTCCAATAAAGGATCTTACCTCACCCACCATGTCTCTCTAATGGCCTGGGACCAATGCGGCATGAGATCAATTGTGTTTTTTTAATTTAATTTTGATTGGTACGGTGATACTGTTTTCAAATATGGTTTACATCATTATCATTATCTCCAAAATAATTATACTCAGGTGTATTTTTCATGAGTACAATGAAGGATACATGATTATGATATTGAGCAGGTATTTCTCAGCTATCGAAGAATAGTTGTCTTCAAACTATCTATGAACAAAACGTAGCACAGCATAATCAAAGTGCTAATTTCCAGGCCTCTGCAGGACATTATTAGAATACATGATTTCTCTTTTTTGAAATGAAGAGCATTACGCCAAAACTGTGTGGCTCCACATCTTGCAATATTTATAAATTCAGCTTCTTCATTTAATAATCGTGTTTCTCTTGCAGTGAGAGCTGTCTCCTATCAACTAGGAAAGAGCTGTATTCACATTTTGTTTCTTGTTTGGAGGACTGTGTTGCTGCCAGTATGACACATACCCTTGTATTTTCAAGGATAGACCTGTTGTACACTGTAACTTCACGCTGAGTGGCTGATCAAAAATCCATCTTGATGAGTTAAACATGGGAGAAAATACTTCTAGGATATTAACTAGATTAAGCAAATATGATCCTATTATGCTGATCTTTAGGGGACTGCACTCAGGTAATTTATGCAGTTTAAAATGAGTTTAATGTTCTTTAACTTGACAGTTTAATTTCCTCTATCTGAACTGGGCTTTATTCTTTTTATCACAAAGCAGATTAACATCTACCTACCCTTTACTAAGTAATACTCTGTTCTTGAGCAATCCTATTTGTCATCACTAAATATAGGTTCATTTGCAGATTCAAGGAACATTTAAGCTGGCATTTTAGATGAACTGAAGAGTTGGCCAGCCAGTTCAGAAAGAACTGTGCTCCAGGTCTCCAACACAGAAGCATAGTGAAGAGCGTCTAGCTGGCCCCAGATCAAGTCTCACCCACACAGTGTGAGGAAGAAAACACTAGCTAGAAAGCTGCTTACCCACATTGAAAACCTTAGACTCAAGTTCTCCACTCTGGAGCAGGTCGAGGGGATTTGCTGATCATCTGGGTTACCATCTTTCAGATCCCGCCCCCCCCAAAGGGCACTGCCAGAGAGTGGGGGAGGTGGAGGTAAAGTTGGGAGGTGCTGGAATGGGGTATTTGGGGAGTGTTGGAGTGGAAGGTGTGTACTCAGAGGGAATATTTGGGGGGTTCTAGAGGGGTGTGTGTACTGGGAGTGGGTATTTGGCAGGTGAGGGGGTATTTGGGGGGTGCAGGAGGGGTGTGTGTCTACTAGGAGTATTTGGGGGATGCTGGAGGAAAGTGTGTGTGCTGGGAGGGGGTATTTGCAGGTGTGTGGGAGGGAGTATTTGGGGAGTGCTGGAGGGGGTTGTACTGGGAGGAGGTATTTGGGGGGCGCAGGAAGGGTATTTGGCAGGTGTGGGAGGTGTGTGTGTACTGGGAGGGGTATTTGGGAGGTGATGGAGGGGCGTGTACTGGGAGGGGGACCTGGGGCCTCACTGCTGAGGTAGGGGGCAGTGTCACTTCCTGTCATGGTGGTTGGGGGGCAGACACAGGCCCAAGACACAGCGCTTGCCATCTGTCAGTGCCTCCCTGGCTCTCCCTCTCCCCAGGGCTGGGAGCCGGGGCCTGGGTGGGTGGTATCTGTCAGCTGTGGCTGCAGCGGAGGGACCAACTGGGACGCAGAGTGAGCTCTTTCTGAGCTGCAATGTTTGATCCACACAAATTCCGGACATTTCCTCTTATTTGAAAAATCCACCCAGACAGAGGATGGAAGATCAAAAGAGAGGAAATTTCCAGGAAAACCTGGACTATGGTGAAAATCCAGAAAAGCTCTATGGGACATAAGTCATAGATAGACCTCTGTTTTCAGTGAATTGAGGTTTCAGTGAAAGGGAGTGCTAACATCTACTGTGTGTGCCATGTCGCCAACCCCAAATGTGAAAAAAATCAAACACGAGTTACCCATCCATAAAAACAGGAGATTTTAAAAATAAATAAAATTGGCTTTCTTTTGGTCCGTCTCCTAGGTTTTGATCCTATTTAAAAACAAAGGGAAAGACTGTGGGGCCCTTACTCATGCTAAGTAGCTAGCACTGCAATTGGTTCAATTAATTTCAGTGCCGTCACTTGAGTAAAGTGCTATTGAGTAGGAGTAAGAATATAACAATCTGGTCCAAAAAGCTGCTATGTGAGGATGGCTTTTGTTGTCTGAGCTCTTGGCACTTAGGGCTTGATCCTGTCAATACTACTGTGCAGGGAATCAGCGTATTGAAGCAAATGCACAGTGGTAAGTGTTTGCTGCTTCCGGGGTTAAGGATGTGCAACCTTTTGGAGCAGGACTGTGTCCACTACTACTAACAAATGCAAAGTTAAAATTTCCCATTTGTTGCCAATATCCTATTAGCCCCACAGATGTTGGTTAGTTAAATATATCAGTGAAGTGATAAGGAAACTGTCTTTGTGAAGTACTACAATACTTACTGTTCTATTAATTACAGTATTACTGAAGTAGTAATTATTTTAAAAAGGAAGATAAATCTGCTGCTCTTGACACGTAGCCAAGTATAAAATTACATTCTTGTTAATACTCTCACCTGCGAAGACAATAATTCCATTGAGGCTCATTAAGACACTAGAAATATAATACAATTTTTTCCTTCTTTTTCCCACTGCTGCTTATTTTTGAAAAACATGTGATTGTCAGAATTAAAAAAAGAAAATCCATTAAAAAAATCTTTTAACTACCACTGAAAGCCTTGGAGGTATTTTCTTGAAAAAAATAAAATGATTTGTTACAGCCCCCCTGGAGAGAGATGAAGATCTTGTGCTGTTGTGATTTGATTTTACTGAGGAACCATAATCTAAGGTTAATCATCAATCTATTTTTCAGTGATCAGAACAATGAATTATGACTTTTTTGTAGCAGAATGAGTGAAATTGGGTGAAACCCTGGTCCAGTGAAGTCAGCAGACGTTTTATCATTGACTTCACTGGGGCCAGGTTTCACCCATTGCACCTTATTCTTACACTGTAGATTACTGTGCTGTTATAGCCAAAGGGCTAGGTGATGTAATATAGACTCCCATACACTAGACTCCTTTACATTCAAACTCTCTTAGCTCTACTTAGATCCACTCTGCTGTAAGGTAGTCTAACTCGGTATAATTTAGAGACTGAGGAGCTGGAAGAAGGGGTAAAGGAATCACCAACCTGCTTTCATTTACACCTCTTACATATTCTTTTGATTCCTCAGCATGTAATTTATACCCACACAGACTCCCGTAGACCTGCTTACAACTACTCTACAAAAAACATAAGGAAGTCCAAGTATACGAGAATCTAATTTTAGTGTAATGGAGTCTTCACCGACACCACTTTAAATGTCACTTCTGAATTTGGTTCATAATCTATAGACCTTAAAAGGAAGAGTAATCATGGATCTATGTGTGTGGGGGAGGGGGGAGTTGGTGTAGGATTTGATAACAATAAGTCTGTACAGAGCAGTACCCTTATGTTCTCTTTGATTGTGTAATTTACAGCTCAGCAGCAATTCTTCTCTCCTTAAATAAATGGTAGCTTCTCTGACTCAGTAAGCTTGCATTCTCTGGGGAGAACAGACAAAATAATTGGCTCTGAGTCAGAGGAGATCCTAGGGCAGCCCAGAAATTCTCTTTCATCTTTATCTAATTATGAGATGTCTTAGATCCAAAGTCACCTTGCTAGCAGGTAGTGCCATGTGGCTGCAAACCCAACATTAAAAGAAATGTTTGGGCTGTGGGTGAAATTCACCCATTGTTGTAGGGTCAGGGGAATGCCATCTATGCTGCAGAATCCTTGCAGGATCCCTGGAATGGGGTAGGAAGAGGGGTTGAATCTTCTGTGCACTGGTCCAGAAGAAAGTGTAAAACCTTGCTTATGACAATGCAGGGGGCAGGTATGAAGAGGGGCAGTGGCTGCTTCTCCTGCCCACAGACAGAAGTCTCTGCTGCAGAGGATCTTAGATGGGTTTATCGCCAAGTTTGAAGCATGGGGTGGGGTGAAGTGGGAATAGAATAGGGGTATGTGGATCTCATCACTCCCCGACCCCAGGCAGGACAGTCTCATAAAGCCTGATTACTCAAGCTTTATGTGGGATTTGAGAATAAGCAGTGATCATGGTTCAGAATTCTTCTGGCTTGGGTGTGTGCTCCAGCAACTTCTTCACCAAGCTGGTCTTTCTTGTGTTTCTACACTTCATTTGGAGAATTTCCCTGGGTAAGTTATGTCACCAACGCCCCCATAGAGAAAGTGGCAGCTGCCACCAACAAAACACATTTGAATGTCTGTCAAGGATCTGCAGATCTTGGTGAATCTATTGCTGTTTAGCAAGCCAGAGAAGCTGTCTTTGGGATAATGTCTCAGATTGGGGGAGAACTCTTTAGAAATATATTTTTGTCCATATGCGTCTTGAGTTTGATTTCACTCACACTAGTAGAAATGAGGAGTAACTCCACTGACATTACATTGGTACAAAATTAGTGTGAGAGGAGAATCGAGTGGAGGCAGGAAAGAGAGAAATCCAAATGGGATAGGTCTGCTGAAACTTATGAGAGTGTCGTTCTGCATAAGTTGCTGCTGTCCTGCCATTTGAAGTGGAAAGCTTTATGGCTCTGTTGGGCTGCTTATTAGCATCAATGCTATTCTACCTCGTAATAGAGAATAATTCTAGGGTTTAAAACAACTTTTGATCTTATGAGTACAGGAAAGCTTGGAAGTCATGGACTTGATTAACTGCATCTGGTAGTTCTTGGAAGTAATTTTAGAAGCTGAATTTGTTCTTCCCCCACAGGTGGCTAGAGCCTTTCATGTCCATGTGGTTCCCCCGGAGGTGTTAGTCTGGGAATTAGAAACAAGAATCCAAAAAAACCAATGCTTACATGGTTGAAAGCTTTCAGTATTTCCTTCTTATCGTCTGGAGACAAAGAGCAGGTTCTATCATGTTTGGTTTTTTTAAAGAAAGATTTTGATATCCCGAAACTTGCTCCCCAATAAGTCATGTAAGGCACAGTCCAGATGGTGTAATTTATTGAGATGTCATCTTACTAACATGAGGGAGACAAAACATTTTTTTTCCCCAGCAAAGCTCTGAGTCACTTGAGGGTAATATGTTTTTTCACGATAATGAAGCGAACACATTTTTGGCATCTAAACAGGAAGAGGATTCTTTATAAGAGAACAAATAAGGACTCTGAGTTTTAATTTGGTTATAGTTGCTCTGTATTGGGATGGTTAATGATTCTTACAATAGTTATTTAAGCTCTGGGGCTTATTACCTGCTATGATATAAACAGTATCGGTATTGGTCTATTGTTATACACAGCCTCATGCCAGAATATAGTTTCCATTTCTGAGAAGCCTGAACATCTGTCACAAAGGTACATGTGCTATTTCTCCTGGGACTATTCTTCTTTTTCTCCCATTAGCAAATATTAAATGACTATTTAATGGCAAAGAAAATGTCACCAATGCAGAGTTAAGGTTGCCCGATGATAGTTCGTGCCCTTCAGGAACATCGAGTTCAGCAAAACTCAGCCTTCTGAAAACCAAGAAATACAGAGGTCAGGTAAACACCTGCACAACCTCAACTCCTCCCCTCTGGAGCTGGTACTAGCCACTGGGAATTATCTGCATGCATTCCAGCTGCAGACACTGCATTCAGAGTATCTGTATTGAATGGTGGAGAATGAGTTGCCCTGCCTCCTCTTTTTCTTTTCCTGAGCCTGTAGACTGGGCACAGTGTCAACAGGGCTCCAAGAGAGGAGTGAGTTCTGGCACTTTTTTTCTTGAGGGCTCAAGCACTGTCCCAGTTCACGTGAAGGTGTTAGGGAGTGGGGCTCAGACACCGATAGATAGGCAAGCCCCCCTCCAGAACCTGACTCATATGACGTGGGGCAGGGAAGGGGGGGTCACACCCCACAGATTGGCAGGGCCCCCTAGAGCTTGGCACACACACAGGGGGCAGGGTAAGGAGTGGGGTTCAGACATCACTGGTGGGCAGGGACCCCAGATCCCTGCTCACGCAAGGGGGTAGAGGGTGGGGCTCATAGCTTCCCAGCTTTAAAAACCTCCTCAAGAACCTGCCTTATATGAGGTGGGGCAGGGAAGCAGGGGGCATCACATCCCTGTAAGTAGGCTGGGAGCCCCAGATCATGGCACACACATGAGAGGGGAATGTGGGGCTATGTGCCCCTGCCACTGTTCTCCCCCCAAGTTCTGCTGTCACTCACCGCTATGTTCCTATTCCCAGGGCCCGTCCCAATCCCCAACCCCTCCCCCTGATTCCCACCTATTCTTCCACCCCAATCACCCTCCCTTCCCAGTAAGTGTTTGCATGTGTAGTTTATTTTTCTTTTAAAAAAATAGCACCAGACCCTTCTGAATATTCTGCTTCACTCAGATTACATTTCCCCACAATAGGAGTCCTACCTTAATAAAGACAGATTTGAAGCAACATGCTTTTTTTCTTTTTTTTTTTTAAACTTCAGATTTCTGCCCTGCATTGGATTTGAACTCAGAGTGCCTAGTGAGAAGCTCAGAATGCCTGACTATGTCAGTTCATCAAAACCACTGCGCTCCTTTAATAAAAAGGTTTTTTACCACATAGTTAATGTCTCTCCCTCCACATGCTCAGTATAATCCTTTAGCACGTCACTTAGTGCATGAGGCTTCTGACACTCTAAATGAGGGAGAAGCAAAATCTTATTCAAATAACATTTTAATTTGATTTCCCCCAAAGGGCTGGTTGAGGTAACTCTTGAATGCTGGCCCTCAGGTGCAGTGATCTGAGCTCTTGTTTGCTCTCTATTAATGAGCAAAAAAAAAAAAAGGTTGCCAGAATCTCTCAACTTTTAGAAAAGCTGTTTTTTTCTGGGGGCTGTATCTTGGAAACTTCTTGGTCAAATGGCACCAAATTTGGATCATTGGCAGAACATTGCACCCCCAGGAAGCACACCAAATTTCAAGGCAATCCTTAACCATGTAGCTTTTACAGCACTTAGAAGAGTTGACTTTTAAACAGAAACCTGATCTTAATCTTAACTATAGCAGGTTTGCTGCTCTGTTATAACTGAGATCATAAGCAATGAGAACAGAATTGATATTTTTCTCTGTTTCTTTTGAGTCACAATAGTACATGTGTATGAGATATATCAGCAATGTAATTTCATGTGTTATTTTATTTTTGCACTGTCACAAAAACAAACCCACAGTAAAACATTTCCTGGAAATTTTTTGAAAGTTTTTACTTTTGTGTGTGTGTGTATGTATGTCAATTTTTAATGGTCAAAACCTTCCAACAAGGTTTTTAGCTAGTTAACATTTTTATTAATGTTTGTATTGAAAATTTGAGGGTTTTCCATTGAAAAATTGAATTTTGATTAAAAAAGTTCAATCATACTTGAAATTTTGATCAGGTGTACCTACAAATTACAATGTAGTCTCCTGTAAAGAGAACTATTGTTTGCAAGATGTTGGCTCATCCAGCCCACTGGTAAATATGTTACTATACCTATAAGCCATTAACAGGAGTCTGAAAAACAGAACAAAATGGAAGTCTTCAATTTGTTGAAAGGGCATTTTAGTTTGGGTGGAGGGGAATGGGGAAGAAAATAAAAAGTCCCTGTTCAGTCATTAATTTATTAAGAGGACCTCATATTATCAGACTGTCATGCAAGATTTTATAGCTAAGGTATAATCTGCCCCATAAACCAAACCAAAGTATGCATAAATAAAAGAACATTAGTACAATCAGTATTTCCCTTCCATTCACCAGTGGAATCTGCACTGAGCTCTCACAACAAGGCAGATTATGATGAGAAATCTCTTTGTGAGAGGGTAATAGCTTTTCTACATCAGCCACAGTACTACTATTAGACTACGTCACTGTTGGAGGAACAGCAAAAAGGAGACAGCTATCTGAGATTCTCTACACTGACTCCATCCTCTTTTGCCCCATTTGAGTGGGGCTAGAATCTGGCGGCAGCTACCAGTTTGAAAATTCCTCTGTTGGGGGCGGGAAGGGGGGCTCTCAGGGGATATAAAGTGGGCAGAGCTGGCTTCTTCACTAACTGCCCCTTCAGCCTGATGTCACAGGGTACTATTTGGAGCATTAAGAGGGATACTGAGGGTGCACGGCAGAGGATAGTTACAGGCCACCAACTTTCCTTAGTGACCCCAGCTGTGTAAGTTACAATAGCCCTTAGGCTGCTCTAAGTTACCCCAGGACCGGTTGAGAATAACAGCCTTCACCCTCTGTCTTCTGTGCCTACATCTGCTCAGATTCTGGCCCTTACAACTGTGGGGACTTTTATAAGTCGGGGGAGGGTTTTGGAAGAGCTACTTTTTTTTCTTAATTTTGCAGAAAGTTTCCAAAGCGTTTTTAAAGTGTTGCCAGTTGTGAATTATTACAGTGGCATTAAGGCTAGCAATGAACAAAGCCTGATATACATGACTAGTATGAATATAATGCTCCTGTGACAATAGTTGCTAGTTTCTACTGTACTGGCTGACTCCAGGAGGGTCCCTGGGGCCTTCTGGTGTTGTATCCGATGAGCTCATGATACTTACAGTGTTAATAATTATATATTATTCCCAACTGGATGGGCTGACAGACAGATTGTCAGAATCTGCCTGCAGGGTAAAAACTGCAGTGAAAGCATAACACAGGACTAAGGGATTCATCTGGTAAGGTGCTGAGTTCCTTCTTCTCCCACTGAAGTCCATAGGAATTGTGAATGCTCCAGCCCTCCAAGGGGCTGCCCAGCATTGTGCAGGATCAGAACCAAACTGAGAAACTGAAGTGGAAACAAACTAGACATTTTCAGGAAATGAGCCTAGACCTTAGCTAAGCATTTCTGTTAAAATGAGTTTAATAGTGAGATTAATGAATCTCATTCTTCATGTTATTTTCTATATTTGTACTGGCTTAATTGTAAGTGTTTTTTAGCTTTATATGCGTCAGATCTCTGATTGCTACAGGCTAGAATAGATAGTGCCCCAGGCACCACCAGACACAGCAGCTGGAATGCCTGGGGGTAACTTCGGCTGAGTCAGCCAAAATTCCCCCTGGGGGCTTCCAGGCTGTGCCCACTGACACGACAGTTATACCACCCTTCAGGTTACGCCTCCCATCAGCTCTGCGGAGGCTACATGGAGGGGAGGCAAAGCAATGGCCCAACACTCAAGGCTTGTCTACCCTGACAGCGCTGCAGCAGCGCAGCTGTTGTGCTTAGTGAAGACCCTACCTACGCCAGTGGGAGGGCTTCTCTCATCAGTGTAGGTACTCCACCTCCCCGACAGGCAGGATCTACATGGACGGAAGAAGCCCTTCCATCAACAAAGTGCTGTCTACCCTGGTATGTCACTCAGAGGTGTGGATTATCGCTTTAGCGATGTAGTTATTGTGACATAAGTTTGGAGTGTAGATGAGGGCTCAGCCTATCCCTTCCCTCCCCATTTCTGACACCTGGAGCTCATGGCTCTACTAAGAGAGAGTAGGATGTGTGATCACCTATGGGTTTTGGCCAGCTCATATACCCAGGCCTGGAGTGTGGGAGGCTCCTCGTACTCTCTTCCTTCCCCCTACCACATCCCTGTAGGGGATTTTCTTTTGTGGGCACCGGTCCCTTTTCAAAGCACTGGTTTCTAGGGTTTCTTGCACTTGGACATTCCTATTAAACTCATTGCTTCCTCAACTATGGTGTTTGCTATTTATCCCCTGGGGTCTCCCGATAACTGGTCTTTAAATTAAAAGGGACTTGGTGGCTGTGTATCCTATTTTTGTAGGTAGGTTTAAAAATATTCTTAAAATGCGTTTATATGAAATATTAGTAACAAAAGCAGGCTGAGGAGCAATAGTAATTCAATCAAAAATAAGCCACTGCATTAAATGCCATAACATGGGACAGAGCAAATCCAATACGAGCCATTATTCATTTTAGAAATGTAAAATTAAAACAAGGGGGATTAGTTTACAGTCCTCTAGAATGCTTCTCCTTAACAAAATTCTGATACTCCAGATGTTAGTCAGCAGACAGTGATTCAGCCCCTAAACTAGCAATATGAAAAATGTGTTTTTCTCCAGGAGTCAAGACTCCAGCTTTGGTATCTGTTTAAATTTATGAGTATATTCCAAAGGCGGCCCAGGGTTATGTTAGTGCAGATGATTAGTGGGAAGCAATTTTTAGCTTGCTTCTCAGGGAGAAGAGAGGCAATACACAGCTGAAGCCGGGTTTTCACTGCCTTCACTAGTGTATGTGCAGGTGTAAGACTGAGCCTGTATTTTGCAGAGGCAAATACAAGAAGTGATAGCCGAGAGGTAGAGGAGTTGGCTCATTCTTCATAGACACAGGAGGCCACTCCTGGTTCGGGATTATAGTTTTGACAGACAGTGGGGATAGGGGATAGACTTAGAGCACTAGAAACAGTGATCAGTGGGTGTCATAAATATAAAGGGAAGGGTAAACCCCTTTGAAATCCCTCCTGGCCAGGGGAAAGCTCCTCTCACCTGTAAAGGGTTAAGAAGCTAAAGGTAACCTCGCTGGCACCTGACCAAAATGACCAATGAGGAGACAAGATACTTTCAAAAGCTGGGAGGAGGGAGAGAAACAAAGGGTCTGTGTCTGTCTGTATGCTGCTCTTGCCAGGGACAGAACAGGAATGGAGTCTTAGAACTTTTAGTAAGTAATCTAGCTAGGTATGTGTTAGATTATGATTTCTTTAAATGGCTGAGAAAAGAATTGTGCTGAATAGAATAACTATTTCTGTCTATGTATCTTTTTTGTAACTTAAGGTTTTGCCTAGAGGGGTTCTCTATGTTTTTGAATCTAATTACCCTGTAAGATATCTACCATCCTGATTTTACAGGGGGGATTTCTTTATTTCTATTTACTTCTATTTTTTATTAAAAGTCTTCTTGTAAAAACTGAATGCTTTTTTCATTGTTCTCAGATCCAAGGGTCTGGGTCTGTAGTCACCTATGCAAATTGGTGAGGCTTTTTACCAAACCTTCCCCAGGAAGTGGGGTGCAGGGTTTTGGGAAGTATTTTGGGGGGAAAGACGCGTCCAAACAGCTCTTCCCCAGTAACCAGTATTAGTTTGGTGGTGGTAGCGGCCAGTCCAAGGACAACGGGTGGAATATTTTGTACCTTGGGGAAGTTTTGACCTAAGCTGGTAAAGATAAGCTTAGGAGGTTTTTTCATGCAGGTCCCCACATCTGTACCCTAGAGTTCAGAGTGGGGGAGGAACCTTGACAGTGGGGATACTGAGAACCATGCAGCCACTTGAGGGGGCTGATCTTATGAGACATCTAGATGAACTTCTAATTCTCCAGAGTGCTGGGGAGGATCCCTTGGCCTTTCATTAAATGCACAGAGGAAAAATATTTTTTTTTTATTAGTGGCTGGCTGGGGCATGAAGCCACATGGGAGATTTCTTAGCATCTCTGTGGGCTAGTCTCACCTTGGAAAGAAACTTCTAAAGGCACATTCTTCCATAATTGCCCATTATGGGATGGCTTCCTCCTTCCTGTGACACAATCATGAATACAGCAAGCATGCACATTACACTCTAGCTCTACATAAAAGCATCTCACAAACTATGCATATGGTAGGAAATTGGCAAAATGATCGATTTAGCTTATAAAAATACTGTTCATATTTTACCGCACATTGACACTCTTTAGTTCATTCTCTCTCTTCTAAAGTAAGTCTTAGGTGTTTGCAGTAGGGAATAGTGGACTGAAATGCTGCATGAAATTTTATTTTTATTTTAAAAGACCAAGAGCTTATTTTTGGTTTTCTTTGCCAGCATAACCTTCCCCGTAACTTTTCATGATATGAAGCTGGCTGCTTGTTCTCTCGTATTCCTTTGACTTTCTACATAGATGTTTATTCTTCCATTGTGTCTTGTGGAATAAAGAAATACTTCACTTTCCCTCAATATCCCCTAGTATTTGGCTGTACAATTAGATTAAAGTATATAATGCAATAATTTCCAAACACAAGGGGTCCAATTCATCCTTGATGGAACTCCACTGAAGTGATTGGAGTGCTCTCAAGGATGAATCTGGCCCCAATTTTTTCTGTTTCCTTAAGCAGAATTTTTAATTAAGTTATATAACACTAGGTACTGATTCTAAAGGCTGTTCTTGAAAGTCAAAGATTATAAAGGCTTAGGGCATATGGTAGAGACCTGCTATTCATTAAAGAAAAATAGAGAGTGGAAACTTGGATGTCTTCAAATCTTTCCTTTTGTCATGGCTAGATTGTGGGCAGCCAAACCTAATGGTCAGAGCCAGAGTCAACAGTGAGGATACCAGGAGATCAGAACCCCACAAGCTAATAACCAGAGTCAGGCTGGGTCAGGATACCAGAGGATCAGAGGCAGGAGACAAGGTGGAGATCAGATCAAGTCAGAGGTTAAGAGCAAAGCCAAAAAGATGCTAGGAAGTAAAGGAGCAGGCACAAGATACACTGTCCCATATAGGGTGGATCCCAGTTGTTCAGACATCTTCCTGGCCCTACTGCTGGTTTAAATAGGGCTAGCAGGCCAATGGGCTGCTCTGGGACTCTACCAATAGGGTATCGGGAAAGAGCTTCAAACTGGGGCTGGGCTTCAGGGGGTCCTGGGTCCATAATTCCCAACAGGCTGCTCCCCTGGACCCAGGTTCAAGGCCTGTAGGTCTTGACACCTTTACATTGGACAAAAGGAAGAAAGTAGACTGTGGTATCTGATTCTGTCCAGCACTGACACTTCTAGATGGAGTTTGATAATTCCATTGCAAGTCTTCTTTCTCCACCAAGAAAACATGAGAAAGAATCACAAGAAGCAAAGCATGGAACAGGAGAAGAGAATGAAGATATTTTGGTAAGTGAGAAACTCTAGAGAAATAAATGAATAAGGGACAGCCTAGGGGGAAAAATCATAGACTATCAGAACCATAAACAAATAGAAGTGTTTTGGGGGAGTTTTTATGTAACAAATCATGCTGGACAATCTTGATCATTTTTACAGTTAAGTGGTGATGAGCATGCAGTCATGTAATACAGCTGGCTTTTTATAAAGCTTTTGATCCATTTTCTCACAAAATCTTATAGGAGAAAGAAATTCATGTTGTGAACACTGGCAAATGGATTGAAAACTGGCTGAAGAATTACAAAGGATTATGGTAGATGGCTAATGGATCAAGATACTGGGATGTGCCCAGTGTGGTGCCTCAGTAGTTGATTTTATTTGGTATCTTTATTAATGACTTAGAATAGTATTATTGGTGGAGGTGCAGGGTGGGAAATAATCTGAAACATAAGACAGGATAGCTGGCCCCTGAGTCCGCAAAGGAGAATGAATTAACCCAGATCCACCAGTGAGGAGCTAATTACCTATGTGGCTGTGCAGCAGTTAATTGGTTAAGGAACACCTGGGCCCAATAACAGCTCATACGGGTTCAATCAGGAAGACAGTGCTCTTGAGGAAAGACTTTTCAGCTGAGCTCGTTCATGAGGTCACCAGAAAAAGGGGACCTAGAAAAGATGATCCTGGAGGGAACAGATTCCAAAAGGGCTGGTAGTGGCAAAGTGCTAGGAAGGCCCAGTCTCTGCAAAAAGACCTCACTAGAAGGCAACAAGAGGTTCACATAGTGGAGGAGCAATACGCTGTTCTAGGGAAGACCTGCAGCAGTTTGACTTTTGCAGGGGCTCAGTATCTAGAGAAGGATCCCTTCCCCAGATGGTGGCAGGAGACCTGATTCCATAAGAGCATCCCTGCTCAGGCGGGTCTTGTTGGTGAACAGCCTGGACAGAGGAGTCTGTTGGACTGAGCGGGGAATATTATCACCCCCCCACACACACACCCTGCCAGGATACTGCAGGAAAAGACTTTCTTAAATAAACTAGAAAGGGTACTATTGGCTATATACAAACCTCACTGAACTTACTAATGTCCAATAAAGCATACTAAGGCAGGAACACACCTGTTGCTCCATACTGAGCTGCTAGTAGGTATGTGGGACAATGTTAGTGTTGTTAAAAAGGGGGGCTCTAGAGGGGGATCACCAATGCTATTATGGATATGCAATATGAAGGAGCTGCTTGTCAAGCATTAATGTCCCAACAGTAGATGATAGATGAGAGACTGAAGAACATACAGTCTTGCTATGGAATATGATAGTAAAGAAGCTTATGTGATTTGGGGCTGTGTATACCAAGGCATCATGTCATGGAACTGGGAGTCCTTTTGTGTGTGGCTTTTGTGAGGTTTCACCTAGGATATTGCAGTCCATTCTAGGCACTTCATTATCTGTAAGAGGTAAACAAATTGGGGGAGTTTAGAGAGGAGGAACTAAAAAGAGGATTGGAGTGGCCGACCTATGAAGAAAAATATAAATATTTGTAAGGTAAAAGATTATGACGAATGTGGAGAGGAAAAAGCGATGATTATCTACCAGTATTTGAAGGGTCAGAGTAATTTGAGGTGGTGCTAGGACTAAGTGGTGACTTTGAGCAAAGGACAATTTAGTCTGAGCCTTATGGAAACAATCTAATGGAGAAGCATTAAACAGTAGACTAGTTCACCAAAATCAAGTTTTTTAAGCTGTCCCATGACTAACTTATAGCTAGGTTGGACAAAGCACTGGAGAACATGCTGTACTGTAAGGGACCAACTTTTTGCACTGTAAGAATGATCCATAGGGCCATATTTTTGCTACTGATATTTATAGTGATATTCATATTCTAGAATGTTTAAAGCAATGTTGAATTGAGTGCTTTGTTCAAAGGGGAAGTCTTCAAATGGGAGATTTAGTTCCAAATTGGACCACTAGGGAGGGCTGTTCATTGGGGCCCCCAGCAGAGGGCAGAGAGATTTCAATAGAAGAGCAATATCCAGCCCGCTGAGGGGGTGTAGAGACTAGTTGGTCTTTCAGTGTGGCTGGGAATAATTTTTCAGCTCAGCTGGGAAAATTGCTGGAAAAGTTAGAGAAGCCCATTGCAAAGGCAGATGAAGACTAGGAAGAGCTGCGTTCAGACAGGAGAGCCCAGCCCAGGGAAGTTAAGGACTCACTGGGAGAAGTGACTGTATCAGACTTATTGCCCTCAAGTTCTCTTCAAAGCTTCAGATGCATATTTCTGTGCTTGTTTTCTTCCCAACCGCTCTTCCATTCACAATGCAGCAAAGCCAGGTTAATCACGTCTCCAGTTTGTAGATTAAATTCATCTCCTGTGCAGATGGCCACGCACAAGTATGCATCTCTGAAATTGCACTTAAGGTCTGTTTTGCGGGCTTGTGCTTGTTCTCTGTGCAGGGTGAACTTCACCATCTGCGATTATATGAGAGGCAATTGGGGGTGGAAGTAGGGAAAAGGAGAAACCAGATGACTAACATCTAGCAAGCTAATCCAAATAACTTAATATGTCTGTTAAAAATAAAGTTTTAAAATAGAATGGACCCTTTCCTTTTCTAATTTGTCCTTATTTTTTTAAACATTATTGTCAAAAGTGTTTTTCCATTATTTATCTTTTTTTAAAAATGTGCACTCTGGCATCTTCTTAAAGGAATATTTTCTATTCCCCTCGATACATCTGTAGTTAATATAAACCAAAACTTAGAGGTGGTCGTGATCCCTTTAAAGAGTGAATTAAAGGAGCAGACAAAATGAAATTAAGCATAGAGCATTAAGCTTTTTATTTAGCAACTTAATAATAAAGGCCTTTGCTGCTCTTATGCAGGTCATAAGAAATGACAGGGAAATGCAATAATATCATACAGTAGTAAGTACAAAGTGAATGGACTGTTGTGGTTCAGGCTTCGACTACCTCTTCTAACCTGGGAACAATTACAGCACAAAGTCTCCAGACTGAACTACACAGTGTGTGTCTCTCTCTACACATATAGCATGTAGTCTGTAGACCCTGAAGAAAGAATTTCTTCGTTAAAGGGAAACCAATTATATGACCTTTATATTTCAAAGATCCATCAGGAGAATTTTAATCACCCAGACAGCATGAATGATTCAAGTCAACTCTGCTTACAGTCAATCACAATTTGTAAGCAATTTTATTCTCACCCCAAACTGGCTAAGAAGGTACCTTGAGAGAAGCAGTGATGCTTACACTTGTAAACGATAGCTTACATTAATATTTTTCTTCTTTCTGATTCTGTATTAATGTAGTGGCAGGGAAAACTTTAGGAAAAGCTAAGGTTTGGAATATATGTAGCATGTTCTCCAGTGTTTAAAAGATGGCCACTACTGATGATTTTACCCATTCTGTTAGCCAAGTTGTGCTCTGTTACACCAGACCAAGTTTATTGACCACATTAACATCTTTAACCAATCAGTATGGATACTGCTTTAGACTGTGGATTCAAAAGAGGGATTACAAGAGCAGACAGGTCTGAATGGTGCATTTTGAAATTCAGTTGCCTTTTCCTTTGTGTTCTGTGAGGTTTTCTGGAAAGGAACTGAAACAAAAGGTTCTAGGGTCATCTGTCAGTGAGGATACATAATGGTGTCTTTGATTTTAAATAGCAAAGGAATTTAGCTTTTCTTCAGTATTTGGAGGGGGGGAACGATAAGAGAAGCAAAATAAGGTAGGTGAGACTTAGAAACGTGAGGGTCTGGAGAAGAGAAATGAGTAGGTAGAAGTAGCGAAGGAATCAGAGGCTGGAAGACACTAGCCGAAATTTATACAACAAGTTTGCAAGCTCTACACTCATGCAAGTTACCGGTGACTTGATTAGCTAGATCTCTGCTCAGTGGAAGAGGGGACCTACGTCGATTCCAGAATGGAAAAGAGGGTGATAATATCCAAAAGGATGAGAATCATTGGTCTAAAAGTCTAATCCAAATTCGCAGGCAATGCTTATTAAATACACAGTTCCAGATTCTTCTTTCACTGAAGGCAGCTCCGAATCAATTCTGTTAGACTGGTGTAATATGGGCTTAACTGAGAAGAAAGTCACCGCTTTTCTTTCTGGCTGTATATGTCCTCCACAGCCCTTAAAAATAAGCTTCCCCCCATGCTGAGAGGTAAGATATGATGTCTAATATCTTGCTATATGGTGCACGAGAACATGTGATTGATGCAAGCGTATGTCAGGAGGCTTAACATCTTACATATGTCCGTGAATTTGGAAGAGATGTCTGTATTATCAATTTTTTTTCTGCTAAAGTGTTCCATGTCTCATGAAGAGACACTGTATATGTCCTTGTGACGAAGTGGGAATGTTCTTAATGTTTTCTCTGAATACTGTGTGAGTGCCTCAGTTTCCTCTATGCAGTTATTAAGTATCTAGGTGGTGGGATAAGCTGTGTGATTGTTGCAGAGTCTAAGAGGGCCAGTGTGATGCCATCTGCACAGAGAATGTCCAACACCCTGTCTCCTGGCAACTGATGGCCTGGGCCTCTCCTCTGCAAAGATGCCAGCTGAAGGTGTTGGAGAACAAAGAGATCAGGTGGCCTCTTGGCCCAGGAAAGAGACAAAGGCTGGAGGAGGGGCTGAAGAGTTTTAGTTTGGAGCTGGCTGGGGAAATGGAGGGAGGCCCAGATGAGGCTCTAGCCTCCCTGCCCCGCAAGATGGACCTGACTGAGGGGACCTGTTCTTGGTACCTACAAGCTCTGTTTTAGACTGCGTTCCTGTCGTCTAATAAACGTTCTGTTTTACTGGCTGGCAGAGAGTCACATCTGACTGCAGAACTGGGATGCAGGGCTCTTTGGCTTCCACAGGAGCCCCACCTGTGTGGACATGCTGTGGGAAGTGCATGGTGTGGAAGGAGATGCTGAATGCTCTGAGGTCAGACCCAGGAAGGTGGAAGCTGTGTAAGCTTCTTGCCCTGCTCACAGAGAGGAGGCATGCTCCCCCAGAGTCCTGACTGGCTTCATATGGAGTAGTTCCAGAGCATTGCCCGGTGAGCCTGTGACAGTCATGCTTCTACCAGACATTTTTGGTGGGTTCTCAGATATGAAAATATCATAAATAAAGTAACCTCTAATTGCCAGAACTCCAATTGTGCATAGATTAAGTACCATTTCCATATGGTGGTGTCACGTATAATAATCTCTTCTTGTTAGCATAGCAGAAATTATTAGAAAACAGTATTCCCATTTTACAAGCCATGTTACACACTAAAAATAGACTATTCACTCATTTTAGGAGCATTTTTCTCATAACATTAAATAGCAAATGTTAATTTCAGGTTTTGAGCTGGGATTGATGTGGCAACTCAGTTTCTAAAATTTCACTCTGACTCTTGTCGCTTATAGTTTAGACAGAGCGTGTACCAAAAATTTTGGTCCCAGTAGAATTTTGGAGTGGAAGAAGGCTAGTATGCCTGATAGCATAGGGGAGGTCTCACCCCAACCATTTGGACACCATCACAATGCTCTGAGCAACAGTATGAGGCTTCAGTTAGTAAACCCTTCACCCTCTTTGTTCACTCCACCTTAATCCACCAGCAGACCTGCAACTCTCAGTAGGGTCCCAGTGATGAGAATGGGGCGATGTTCTGTATTATTTAAAATGTGGTAGCATCTACAATCTTCAGCCAGGTCAGGGACATGCTGAGCAATAAAGTTGGTGGTTTTTCTTCTTTATAATTACTTTGCATCAAATTTTGAAATTTAAAATGTTGTGACCAGTGCTACTGACAGAATATATTACTATGATCTCTGGGCCAGACCCCTTTTCTTCGGTCATTTGAGTCACACTGAGGTGTGAACAGACCAGTGAAAATCAGGGAAGCTATTGCTCACTCTGCCTATCCCGAGCTAGTCAACTCTGTTATAAATTGTCAATAACCAAAGCCCAAGACTCATGAAGTTATCCATAGAAAGGATTATATCTGGGCTTGGCAGTCCCAGAAGCTGAGAATGGGCAACAGGGGATGGATCACTTGATTAACTATTCTGTTCCTTCCCTCTGAAACACCTGGCATTGGCCGCTGTCAGAAGACAGGATACTGGGCTAGGTGGACCTTTGGTCTGACCCAGGATGGCCATTCTTCTGTTCTTACTAGTGCAAAACTTTCACATTAAAAATCTCAAAACAGTCAATACTTCCACCTAAATGTAAGTTTTATTTCAAACCCAAATCTTGGGATAGACTTGCTGAAATATTTCAGCAATGTGCGTTAGCTTATGGCTTCGATTGGAAATCATGCACAAACTGGTGGGCTTGCATGGTTTTGATCTAAAACCAGGCAAAACCACGGCAGTTATGGACAAACTTCTGTATTCAAACTTCTTCCTTTGTATGCCTGGTGTAGAGCAGCAACTGTAATTTCACCAGAAGTTGATTGAGCCAAATGGGTACATCAGGAGTAGCAGAAATGCCTCCTTTGTATTTATAAATTGGGTAGTAGGTGGCGATATGTTAGATGGTCTGTCATGGGGAGCCAGAGTCACACGCCGAGGAGTCCTTGATTTTTCCATTTGTGCATTAGATGTCCACATCTACCATGGTTGGTTCAGAGTTAACCAAGATGACTGTGGAAGGTCAAACCCAGGAACCTTCTGCATGGGATCTGGCACAAGGTGCTTATTTTTAAAGTCTTATTTAGCTCAATCTGCTTTCCAAGCCTCCTTCTGAATGTAGACTGATTGCATGAGGCTAAGCGAATGTTCCCAGAAAGTCTTGTGGGACTTAAGACACTGAGGGGGTGAGGGTGAGGGGGATGTTGTCAAGGTATTGGTGGATAGAAAGACCTCTATTTTCCTGGATTTGCTGGGGTTTGGAGTGTTACGGCAGTTTGGCGTATCAGTGTGGGAACGATGTTAGAACAGGTAGCCATGGTATTGGAGGCGACTTAAGGGTTCTAGAGGCACCTTAGAGACTAACCAATTAAGAATTGAATTAAGAACCAAGATTAAGAATGAGCTCTCAAAACTGGATACTCTCATTTAAATAAATTGGTTAGTCTCTAAGGTGCCACAAGTACTCCTTTTCTTTTTACGAATACAGACTAACACAGCTGCTACTCTGAAACCTGTCATTAAGGGTTCTAGTGATGCACCACTTCACTGTATTCAGCTGGGTGTCAAAAAGGGCATGTGGCTGCATCTGTTCCATAGTGGTGTACAATATTCATCTGCCGAATATACAAGTGCTATTGCAGATGTTCACAACACTGATGCCAATGCACCCCACGGTGTATCTGCTAGTTTCTGGATTATGTTGGCTCTCATTTTTATCTTTGCAGCTTCCTTCTCAAGGTGATCATAGAAGATGAGGGTGCGGTTGAGTTTAATTCTGAGGTATGTTGGGGTGTAGTCACATTACACATTTGTACCACAGAAAGCTACTTTCCATGTGTTTTGGGCACTCCTGTTTTCAAGATGAAATTAATTTACTATTGTTTTTCCAGGGTTTGGTTTGAGGCTCCATTTCTGGAAGTATTGCTCTATAGATTAGAGGTCCTCAGTTAATGCTTTCTCAGTGTCATGGGGGTTTGGTGCTTGGATTGTCATGGCAGGATATGTCTGCATATCCAAATGTTCATGACTGTATTCAAACTGAAACTGTTGGAGTGCAAAGAGATGCAAATCAGAATGATCATCAGAATCCCACTCACTCCTGTGTCCTGAGCTCAGGACATCTTGCATGGTTTGAGTAGAAAGTTTACATAGACTTTAGGCCAGAAGGAATTATTATAATCCTCTAGTCTGGCACCGTGCATAACACAGCCCATAGAATTTCACTGCATGATTCTTTCTTGAAGCCCATACATTTGTGTTGAGCTAGGGATATACCTTCAGCAAGGGAGATTTAGGTTAAATATTAGGAAAATCTTTCTAACTATATAATTACTAACTGGAATAGGTTTCAGAGTAGCAGCCATGTTAGTCTGTATTCGCAAAAAGAAAAGGAGTACTTGTGGCACCTGAGAGACTAAATGCTCAAATAAATTTGTTAGTCTCTCAGGTGCCACAAGTACTCCTTTTCTTTAACTGGAATAGGTTACCAAGGGAGGTGGTGGACTCCCTGTCCTTGGAGGTTTTGAAGAGCAGGTTAAACAAACTCCTGTCAGGGATGGTCTAGGTATACTTGGGAGGGTGGACTAAGAGGTCACCCTCAGCCCTTCACTTCTGATTCTAAGACATCCAAACTTGACTTACAGGCTTCAGGTGATGGAGAACCCACCATATCCCTAGGTAAATTGTTCCAATCGTTAATTAGGTGCAATTTTTTAGCAGTGCTGCTTACTCCTAGTCTGAATTTGTCTAGCTTCAGGTTCTAGCCATTGGATCTTTTTATGCCTTTGTTTGGTAAATTAAAGAGCTCTCTACTGTAAGAAATCTACTCCCAGTGTGGGTACTTATGGGCTGTGATCAGGTCACCTGTTAACCTCCTCTTGGATAAACTTAAATAGATTGAGCTGCTTTATTTTCTCTTGGTTGCTTTTCCAGGCCTGGAATCCTTCTTGTAGCTGGACCCTTTCCAATTTGACAACAATTGTGTGGGTTGTGGTTTGAAACACTGCTATTTCAGCTCTGGTGAAATTAAAATGACTTCTCACTCTTTCAGATTTAACATAGAGTCTCAGTTTTCAGTCTGAAACATTTAGAGACCGGAGAAATACTTACCCCGAGTATTACATTCTGCTTAGACAAAACCAGGAAAGTGCCAGCAACAGCAGTATATAAGTGGCAGCTTTCACTTTTATTTGAGAGGACACTATGTGATGTATTTCCTTGGATGGTATGTCATGACACACATGCTACATTCAGACCACAAGAGAGAAATGAAACAAAGTTAAAAATAGCAGTAAGGTTGTAGTGTTGGAAAACTGAACCAAACCTTTATCTGAACTCATAGAAAACTGGGAAAACAGTAAAAAGGTTGAAACACTCCAAAAGCTCTATTTTTATAGCACTAATTTAAAAAATGATTCTGTCTAAAAGGAAACTTGGAAATGTCTTTTACAGAGAAGAATCATTCATATGGGGAGAGAGCTTCTATGGAATAAATTTGGTTACTTGCTGAGACTCCCTAATTACATTCTTTGGAAATTAGTGAAGAAAGATATTTATGTTCCAGCTCCTGGTAGCAGGGCCGGCTCCAGGCACCAGCTTTCAGGGGCGGCATTTAGAGTGGGGCGGCAGTCCGTGTCCCGCGGCGGCAATTCGGCGGCAGCTCCGCCACTGTTGCAGCGGTGGTGATTTGGCGGTGACTGCTTGGGGTGGCAAAATGGGTAGAGCCACCCCTGCCTGGTATTATTGTACTCTTACTCAGACAACAGAATCTGGGCCCTCTCCTACTTTCATTGGAGTAAGGAGATTTAATCTTTGGGGCCCATTCCAGGTGCTCTGATAACTTTGCAGTGCAGAGCAGCCATAAAGCTGCTCAAAAGAGGCAAGTGAGGTTTCCTCCTGACACAGGGAAACACCTTAGGTGACTGAGCTTGCCACACCCACTGTCCACTGTGCTGTCCCTCCTCCTCTCCATGTAAGGGGCACATAGGGACAGAAAAGAGGAGCTGGTGCTGAAGCTGTGGCTGGCTGCAGATAGGATAAAGAGCAGGTTTTCTCCCTCCAGACTACACCCAGTATGAACTTTGTGCAGCTGAACATTGAACCCAAGGAATTTTGTGATTGATCTCTATCGGAGCAGGATTTGGCCCTCTACCCATTCCAGATAAGCATAGGCATCCAGAATGAAATACTAATTTTTACTGTGTTGGATTTATATCAATATACTGGTGGATGTGCATCACGTATTTAACTAATCCGTTTAAAACAGCATGCCCTCTACACTTAGATATCTCAGCACCAGTGGTTCTCAGCATGAAGTATACTGAAGGCTGGGTAACTAAACACATACGTTTCTTGCAGCTGCATTCTTAATTAATTATAACTGGAATTTCTGTAATTTTTTATTTGATCCAAAACATTAAGAGTGGCTTTTTAAGAGAATATTTGAGATTCCCAAACTAATAGGGTTTCTTCAGGCCATACAGAGGAACAGAGCTGGCCTTGGTTCAGCCTGTATTACCAATGGCATCATTACAGAATTCTTTACATGGATCTACAGTTACAATGTGAGTTGAGTTAACTTATGTCTGTCATTTCACCTGCATAATGATCACTTATAGCAGGGGTTCTCAAACTGGGGGTCATGACCCCTTAGGGGGTCGCGAGGTTATTATATGGGGGGTTGCAAGCTGTCAGCCTCCATCCCAAACCCTGCTTTGCCTTCAGCATTTATAATGGTGTTACATATATTTTAAAGTATTTTTAATTTATAAGAGGGGTCACACTCAGAGGCTTGCTGTGAGAAAGGGGTCCCCAGTACAAAAGTATGAGAACCACTGATTTATAGCAACAAAATACTCCCCTTCCCTTGACACCCAAAAAGGATCCCAGGACTACAATCTGTGGCCCAAATCTTGCCACCACATAAGCACATTCTTAACTTTATGCATGTGAGTAGTTCTACTGTCATCCTGAGTCTGTTACAATCACCCAGTGTTCTCTCCCTTTTTCATTATATATGTCACTTGAACAGCAAAATGACTTGCCTTAATCTTTGCCATGAGTTGTCATGTTAAATGTCTCTGTTCTAGTTTTCCTGGTTTTGTGGCAGCCATAGGCCTGATCATGCAAATATATCTATCGAAGAGGGACACTCATCATTGCGGTATCTGACTGCATGCACCTGGGCATAGTCCCACTGATGTCAGTAGGACACCAGCTGGAGTGTAAGCTCTATGCCAGCAGTGTTTGCATGATCACCCGCACAAAATAGTTTGATAAAAGAAATAATACAATAGTCCGAAAACACATTAGTATATCGTGCGTAAGGTGATGAAAAAAAAGATGAAAAATTCATAATCATTACTATAAATCCCAAATTATAATCTTAACTGCCTGTTTAAATGATACAATACACTGGGCAGTTACAAAATAACAGCCAAGTATTCTGTATATTGCTACCTAAACTATAGCCTATGGCCTGGTTCTGACTTTTCTTATGTTGGTGTAACTAGCAGTCATTGCAGTACTCCTGCTTAACAGTGATGGGAGATTTGAAAAAAAAATCATACCCCTATGGCTAGGAAATCTAACTTTTTTTTTAAAGCTATTTATTATCACATGGGTGATCCATTTATCAGTGGTAGGGATACTGTCGATTTTGATAGGAATCCCATCTCAATTGCCTCCAAACTTTAAATAAATCCTTATCCATCCTAGAACATTGTGGGCAGGCACAGAACTCATGAATTTCACAAAACACAGGCTCCTGGCGGTGAATCCAGCTCTGTGGTCAGAAAGGACTGTTTTGAGAACAATGAATGGCCATGTGACCAGAAAGCTACTGAGGGCTAGAGACTATAGTTACTGATTTATGCCCACAAAGACAGAGAATAATCTCATATCAAGGGCTTCAGAAACTCTACCCTGTGTGTGTCTGTTTGTGTGTAATAGTAAATGGCTAGATCAGCTGTGTGTGATTTTTTTTAAGTGGTATTGTATTTTATTTGCAGTTAGCTTAAAAAAAACAAAACAGGTGTGGGTAAAGATAGAATGGTAGCTACTTACGCCAGTGGTGAGTGACCCCCGTATGTATTAGTAGTATTAACCTTTTGCAACCATAATGCATGTCAGGCAATTAGGAAATAAAGATTAATTAATCTCTTACAAGCACTCCTACATGTCACACTTATTAAAAAAAACTCCATAAAAGTTTTTGTTTAGCGAATGTCACAAGGCATCGCTGGGAATTATTGCCGTTTTGGTGTTAATACACTTGTTTCCCCTGAGTATACCTAGAGAGGGCTAAATATTCAATAATATCAATTCTTACTATCCAAATCATAGGTCTATTCCTCAGAAATGGCACATATTGCAAGGAAGTGTGGCAACACGTTGGACCTTTATAAGGGAAAGTTACATATCATTATCTATACACAAACACATCACTGATCCCATTTAAAAAAACCCACTCTCATTAGCAGTACTGTCAGCCTAGTCTGAATCCAAACAGGGGAGAGCATTAGCATCTCTATCTAATGGGAAAATACTGCATTAAAACAAAACTGTCATTAAGGTATAGGAAGCCAGTTTTGCCAACAAAAACACTTCTTCCTACTGCTGGGCAGCTTTTTAGTGATCTATTTTGTGTCTGAAATGGTAGTGCTCCATTGTGGACTTTTCACTAACTCAGTCACTACTTTTCTGTGAGGTATCCCATTTATTTAGGCATGAGAACTTTAAGTTTTTATACTACACAAGAAAAGGCTTCTTCATTAGTCTCTTGACCCCTAGTAAATACTGTTTTAAATCTGCAGCCTTTAGGCTGTGGTTTTCCTAGCAAATACGGAACATCTTGCTCTCTCAAGCTACGTTCTATTGCTGAATGCATTTCCTATTAGCCTGAATCACAAATGTAGCCAATGACCAATTACATAACAATTAGCCATAAAGTTTTGACAGCCGTATAACCCCAGTAAATTCCATACTAATATTACTGGATTACTAAACAAATTCCATGTCCTTTATATTAAATAGGTACAAATAGTTTGTACTCAAATTACAGGCAAACAGAGAATGGGTCAAATTTATTCTGGATGTAACTCTACTTTAATTGGTGCAAATTTAGTAAATACCCTAATTTTCAGGAAATAGATTCAAAGCTTCTTAGTCGACACAGGCTGAGATTTTTCTTAGGCTTTCCTCCCTTAGGTGTTTTTGAGAGTCCCATGTGTCATTTGCAGTTTTGATAACAGATAATCCACACCCTATCTGGAATTTCAGAGTTAAAAGACCTCAAGACAATTGTGCAGCTTATACATTTCAACAGAAAAGGTGGTGGTAACAGAAAGGATGCTAACAGGATCCACTTTATAAGAAGCATCGTCAGAAGATTGGCTAGCAGTTTATAAGTTGTAAGTTCATGATGAAGAATGGTGTAGAGAACTGACCAACCAGAATCACAGGTTTCAGAGTAGCAGCCATGTTAGTCTGTATTCATAAAAAGAAAAGGAGTACTTGTGGCACCTTAGAGACTAACCAATTTATTTGAGCATAAGCTTTCATGAGCTACAGCTCACTTCATCGGAGGTTGACACACGTTTAGCAGCTGTCAACACACTTCCATCATTGTTGCTGCTGTCAGTGAACATATTAATGAATCTGCCTGGTCCAAGTTTTTGGAGCAAAGCTATCTAATAATGTGAAATGTACAGTTCCAGTTGTGAGATGAGAAGTTTCTTTAAATAATACTTAGTGCTTTGATAAGCACTTTTACAAAGGAGAATAAATCATGGTCCCATTGGCAGATGAAGCAATTGAGTCACAGAAAGATTAAGTGATGGGCCAAGTTCACACAGCAAGTCAGTGACAGCGCCAGAAGTAAAACACAGGGCTTTTATTTTCTAGCCCTTTGTTCTGAGCCAGACTGTCTCATGTAGCGTAGTAGTAGGTGTGTCAGTCACAGGATATCAGAGAGACAAGGTAGTTGAGGTAAGAAGAGCTCTGTGTGGCTTGAGAGTTCATAGAATCATAGAATATCAGGGTTGGAAGGGACCCCAGAAGGTCATCTAGTCCAACCCCCTGCTCAAAGCAGGACCAATTCCCAGTTAAATCATCCCAGCCAGGGCTTTGTCAAGCCTGACCTTAAAAACCTCTAAGGAAGGAGATTCTACCACCTCCCTAGGTAACGCATTCCAGTGTTTCACCACCCTCTTAGTGAAAAAGTTTTTCCTAATATCCAATCTAAACCTCCCCCACTGCAACTTGAGACCATTACTCCTCGTTCTGTCATCTGCTACCATTGAGAACAGTCTAGAGCCATCCTCTTTGGAACCCCCTTTCAGGTAGTTGAAAGCAGCTATCAAATCCCCCCTCATTCTTCTCTTCTGCAGGCTAAACAATCCCAGCTCCCTCAGCCTCTCCTCATAACTCATGTGTTCCATTCCCCTAATCATTTTTGTTGCCCTTCGCTGGACTCTCTCCAATTTATCCACATCCTTCTTGAAGTGTGGGGCCCAAAACTGGACACAGTACTCCAGATGAGGCCTCACCAATGTCGAATAGAGGGGAACGATCACGTCCCTCGATCTGCTCGCTATGCCCCTACTTATACATCCCAAAATGCCATTGGCCTTCTTGGCAACAAGGGCACACTGCTGACTCATATCCAGCTTCTCGTCCACTGTCACCCCTAGGTCCTTTTCTGCAGAACTGCTGCCTAGCCATTCGGTCCCTAGTCTGTAGCTGTGCATTGGGTTCTTCCGTCCTAAGTGCAGGACCCTGCACTTATCCTTATTGAACCTCATCAGATTCCTTTTGGCCCAATCTTCCAATTGGTCTAGGTCCTTCTGTATCCTATCCCTCCCCTCCAGCGTATCTACCACTCCTCCCAGTTTAGTATCATCCGCAAATTTGCTGAGAGTGCAATCCACACCATCCTCCAGATCATTTATGAAGATATTGAATAAAACCGGCCCCAGGACCGACCCTTGGGGCACTCCACTTGATACCGGCTGCCAACTAGACATGGAGCCATTGATCACTACCCATTGAGCCCGACAATTTAGCCAGCTTTCTACCCACCTTATAGTGCATTCATCCAGCCCATACTTCCTTAACTTGCTGACAAGAATACTATGGGAGACCGTGTCAAAAGCTTTGCTAAAGTCAAGAAACAATACATCCACTGCTTTCCCTTCATCCACAGAACCAGTAATCTCATCATAAAAGGCGATTAGATTAGTCAGGCATGACCTTCCCTTGGTGAATCCATGCTGGCTGTTCCTGATCACTTTCCTCTCATGCAAGTGCTTCAGGATTGATTCTTTGAGGACCTGCTCCATGATTTTTCCAGGGACTGAGGTGAGGCTGACTGGCCTGTAGTTCCCAGGATCTTCCTTCTTCCCTTTTTTAAAGATTGGCACTACATTAGCCTTTTTCCAGTCATCCAGGACTTCCCCGGTTCGCCACGAGTTTTCAAAGATAATGGCCAGTGGCTCTGCAATCACAGCCGCCAATTCCTTCAGCACTCTCGGATGCAACTCGTCCGGCCCCATGGACTTGTGCACGTCCAGCTTTTCTAAATAGTCCCTAACCGCCTCTATCTCCACAGAGGGCTGGCCATCTCTTCCGCATTTTGTGATGCCCAGCGCAGCAGTCTGGGAGCTGACCTTGTTAGTGAAAACAGAGGCAAAAAAAGCATTGAGTACATTAGCTTTTTCCACATCCTCTGTCACTAGGTTGCCTCCCTCATTCAGTAAGGGGCCCACACATTCCTTGGCTTTCTTCTTGTTGCCAACATACCTGAAGAAACCCTTCTTGTTACTCTTGACATCTCTGGCTAGCTGCAGCTCCAGGTGCGATTTGGCCCTCCTGATAACATTCCTACATGCCCGAGCAATATTTTTATACTCTTCCCTGGTCATATGTCCAACCTTCCACTTCTTGTAAGCTTCTTTTTTATGTTTAAGATCCGCTAGGATTTCACCATTAAGCCAAGTTGGTCGCCTGCCATATTTACTATTCTTTCGACTCATCGGGATGGTTTGTCCCTGTAACCTCAACAGGGATTCCTTGAAATACAGCCAGCTCTCCTGGACTCCTTTCCCCTTCAAGTTGTCTCTCTCATCAACAGAAGTTGGTCCAATAAAAATATTACCACCTATCTTGTCTCTCTCATACTGTCTCATGTCTGTTGTGAAAGAAAATAGCTAGGAAGGGGAAAAGGAGAAAGTGGGTGGCTGAGTGAGAAACTTAAGGGATAGAGGCTTCTTACCACTGAAATCCTACATCTGACCCTGAAATAACTCAGTGATACTAAAGTTGAGCATGGGATTCTGTCTCTGCAGGATCAAAACCTGTAACGTTTTCTATTTTATTTCTAGAACCACAATCAAAGTCCCTATCCCCTAATAATCAAAATAATAAACATGAATTTTTAAACCTTTATTTGCATCACTGATACGCAGTATCAGGCAGCTAAACTAAAGAGAGTGACAAACCAAATACTCAGCAAAGATTGGGGTGTAACAATGAGACTACCCCACTAGAAGATGATTAAGCTGATAATAAAATGTATTTCAAATGGGGACAAGCTCTGTCACGATCATATACTTGAAAAATCAAAAGCTGCAGAAGCTGGACAGCTAACGGGCCATTTGAAACTCTTGCACTGGTAGTAAAACTCTTCTGGAGCTAGTACTGAAGAAATCACACCACAAAGGGATAGATCACAGAAAGGGGACTCAGGCTGAGCGTAGCAATACCAAACTTTTGACACCCTGCTACCCAGTGGATGCCTCACCCTGAGTTAGGTGCTCAGACTTCTTATACACTGCAGGGGGAGAGTTAGGCATCTCAGGGCTTGTCTACACAAATAATTTGCTTGCACTAAGCTGAAGTCTAAATCTATGAACCCATGCTATCCTGCTGCGTACTAAGTGCCGAACACTAAAAAAGTTCCAGAGTGTGCTTTACTCTATCCTGTTTCAATCTGGGATTATTAAAAGATACCAGAGTCCACCCAGACACTTAGTGCATAGCAGCTAGTATTGGGTAGATTTACACCCCAGTTTGCCGCATAGTAAGTGTTTGTGCAAACAAGCCCAAAGAATGGGATTCACGGAAGCCGGCAAGGTGAGCAGGGAGCTGCTTAAGATAGCCAGTAGAAAATAATGAGGGGCAGAGTTAGACGCCTACCTCCAAACCCTCTCCTGAAGTTAGACACCTAAGCCAGGTCAGCCCTTTCTTAACAAATAGTGGTAGTAGTGTCACCACATATCCTAGTGGTTAGAGCACTCATGGAGGATGTGGGGAAACCCAGGTTTTAGTCTTCTCTCTACCTAATTCAGACCAGTGACCTGAACCCAGCTTGCCTGCCTCCCTGGTGGGGGACCTTGGGCATGGGTCTCCATCAGCTTTACTGCTGAAGCGGTTCTACATTGTATAACATACTTTAATATTTATTGGGGCAGAGAGAGAGAGTCAGAATGACCAGTGGTTAGGACACTCACCTAGAGACCAATTCCAGTATAATGAATATTTAAATATTTGTTCCAAAGGAGAACAGGTGAGAGTGGGAATCTTGTGCCAGAATACCCCATTGCTAGCCTGATGGTTAGGGCCTTCACTTAGGCTATGGAAGATCTGGGTTCAAGTCTATACCCAAATCAGGCAAAAAGTAGAGCTGGATTGTGTTTCCTACATGCAATTTGAGTGCTCTAACACCTGAGATACTGGCTATCGGGGGGTGGGGGTGGGGGTGAGGGCTCTTCTGAATTAGCTGGCTTAGAACATGCCAACCAGCTAAAATGTAGGTACCTACAGGACCACTGGTGCAAATTTAGGTAGCAGCGGAGTAGGGATTTTGAAGATGTAATTTTTGGACCTGGAGCATAATGTGGCACTTAGGCACCTAAATCCCTTTGCAGATCTAGCCCAAAGTACATTGTTTTAATTCAAACCTAATTTAGGAGACAGTAAGTATAAGATATCTAGTCCCATGTTGTTGCACTACGAGGCTTCCACTGTAACACTATAACTTGTAATAGCACCTCAGAAAGTCTGGAAGTTTGGTTTGGATAAATATTGCAAATGCTGGCCTGGATCAGCTCATCCCATGGAAAAATCCATAGGATGAGTGCTATGGGAAGAGCTCTCTGCGTGGCTCCCCTTGTGGAGTTCCTCCTATGGTGTCCTGTGTTGACATTATGGGTTGCTCTGTCAGAAAAAGCTACAAGGCACATCTGTAAACTTTGGCCCAGGATACTGGCCATTGCTTCTGCTACCCAGGCTTATTCAACCACTTGCAGATCTTCCCGAGCCTGGGGAGTCCCAGAGCTGGACATTCCCCCCTTGTGGTCGACATCTGCATGAGGAATGTGCCCATAGAGACAGGAGACCAGAGCCTGGGCAGGCATAGAGCAGGAGCCAAGATAAGGGAAGCCACAAATAATGACTTTGTGGCACGCTCTTTTAACAGCTTTAGCACACATTCGGTGCAGCTGAGAATCTAGGCCTAAAATCCAACCGGACATGAAAAATGTATGTACACATTTGTAAAAAATACTGTAAACACTGTTCCATTAGGCTTTTCAAAAGTAAACCTTTATAAATTAGGGCTGAGAATTCTGTTTGCACAAAGTTTACAATGAGTGGACTTTACATTCCACGTAGGGTTATAAATTGGATTGTTAAGCCTTGCAAGTCAGACTCTTGGTCAGCCTTCAGTGCTGATCTCTTCATGGTCACAGTTGTAGAGAGCAGTAGGGATATGTTCATTTAAGACCAGGCATATAACTTGAAGTGATAGCCTATTTGACCCTCCCATGCACACACAGAGCTATTTTTTAACAGGCATTTTGTGTTTTTACCCAGATTGGCCCATGGTTGAAGTTTTGAAAAGTAAGAGCGTTACTTAGCATGGTAAAAAACAAAGTCCAATAATCTACTCAGAAACGGCAAGGTTTTAATTATTTTCCAGTATATTAAGGATTATCTGTGGAATTTGGCTAGTTTTGTGGAATTTAGTTAATCCTGCTTTGCTTCTTCAGTACACTTCTGTTCTGAGCTACCAGTGCTTTCCAATTCTATTTCAGCATGGCCTTATATGTATTTTTCATGCCTGTAACAGCCACAGACAAGCAGGCAGAGAGGAGTTTACACATGATTGGGTATAATAACAAGAAATATTGTTCCTGTTGCGATTCCAAGCTTGACCTCCTCAAATAAATCACGTATGAAATATGATTTTAGTATTGTCACCAAATTTTTCTAGTTTAAGGAAGATTAATGGTAAAGTGACTGCACTTTGTTCCATTAATCTGGCGTGTATGATAGATTGTAATTAAAAATGAACTGAGGAGAAAACAGCTGTAAGTGATCTGCCATGTTTGATCCTAAGTTTAGTAGCAGATTTTTTCCATTATAAAAGTGAATATAAGAGCTGTGATAGTAGTAAACTCTTAAGGGATATCACTTTTATCTTTGTTATATTGTCCCTCAGTTTGTTTAAAGCTTATTTAGGGCCCAGTCCAGAATTTGGTGGGAGTTATGCAGGTGTAATAGCTACAGGAGAATAACAGGGACCATGTTACACATACTATACAAAGATACATATTGTGAGAAGTAAAGAGATGTTTCTATATTGAATAAGCGTTATGGCCTATATTCACCCCCTCCAATGTCAGCCTGTCACTCACTTATGAAATTTTCAAACAAGTACCTTCATGCTTTTCCCCATGTCCCTCATGCTTGGGAGGATCTCCCTGTAAATATTTGTGAAACTAGCTCATTATCCTCCTTCAAAACCCTCCTTAAATATCTATTCTGTGGTGAGGCCTACAAAAACCTGACAACATTTAGACCGCTGGTGAGCTGACACCACTGCCTATCATGCTGACTGATGTGGTCTCATTGTTTTTTTGTACTACCCCATTTGTCTGTATCATTCTGTTGTCTCTTGTCTTATACTTGGATTGCAAGGTCCTTGGGGCAGGGACTATCTTTTTGTTCTGAATTTGTACAGCACCTAGGGCAACAGGGACCTGGTCTATGACTTGGGCTCCTAGGCACTGCAGTTATACAAAAAATAATAACTCCATGAGTTTGACCTAATGGAGTTTTACCAGCATTTTCTTCTCAAAGCAGAGGGATTTGTAGCATTAGGAGGGGGCACAGGGTGTGGCTGAGAAACCCTGTGTAGAGTGCAGATCTATGAGGATAGTCAAGTCCATCGCTGTGTATCTCAAGGCCCTATTACTGGTATCTATGTGCCCCTCCTCCCCCCCATCAGGCAGAATCATTCAATGAAGTCACTTTGCAGCCAGTGTCTGGAATCCCCCCCACACATTATTCAGGGGTTGTAGATGCACATGTGAAGTTAATGCTGCTTTGAGAAGTATTAACATATGTGTAGGTGTCCACATTTGTTTGAGGAACTCACAAAATGTTCTTATATTTTAGCAGTAAATTTACTAATCACAAAAGATGCAGAATTAACGATCCTGGAGAGTGACATTCTCTATTAATCCATAGAACAGATTGCAGCTGTTTGCATTTCCCCACAGGTGCCTCAGGCCTGAGGTAGCAGGACTATGATTAGGACTGAAAGGGTAGTTCACTTTCTGGGATCATCCTGTCCTTGGTGCCTCTGCTCAGACTTTCATCAAGGATGCTTATTAAGGTTTAATGGTGTTGGGAACACTGGGGCATGGCCACTAGGTAACTCGAGGGGATGGAAGACCACGAGTGTCGATGAAGCCCCCTCGCACTAGGCCCCGGTGTCCTTGCCCCCCCCCCTCCTGCCTGGAGGCACTCGCAGCAGCTCTGCGTGCTAGGCCCAAGTGTCCTTGGCCCCCCCGCCTGGAGGCACACACAGCAGTTATGCTGAGAATCTGCAACAGTATGTTGCAGAGTCAGATTGCCTGAAACTAAGCAAGGCCAAACAGGGGAGATATGGAAGAACAATGCTGAATAAAGCAGCTTTATGTATAGTTTAACAAATGATACAGAGAATCAGGGAACTAGCTGGGAACTGGATTGGCTGGCTATATGGATACTTGGAGCAGCTTGCTATTGGATAAGTATGCTGGGAAAAAGGATGTATAAAAGCCTGTGTAACTTCCTGCTCTGTTGTACAGGATTTGAGATTCAAATCTCCCTGTACCTTTTTGAAGCTTCAAATAAACTTTTCTGCTTCTCCACCCCGTTGTGATTATTGGGTGCAGCACACCGGGTAACGAACCAACTCAAGCTGTTGTTCAGCCTCTCGGCACTGGGTGCCGGCAACAGCTTTTGGCGTCCCTGGGTGGGCGACGAGGCTGCAATTTAGCCTTGCCCGGACCCCTCCTGGAGGTCGAGGATTGCGGCGAGAACCGACGCCCAGCGCGCACCGGTGAGTTCATCGGGGGCCTCGGAGGAGACGCGATTTGATCGACCCCAGAGGGCACAACGGTGCAACGCACTCATATAGTGGAGAAGCTGTTGTGGACGGCGGTGAAGAACCAGTCCCTTAGACGTGGGGGAGGAGCAGCTACAGGACGGCGGTGAAGAACCGGTCCCTTGGATAAGGTAGGAACCTTTTAAAATCCGGATTATATGCTCTGTTGGAACCTGGGGACGCCCAGAGTTACCCTGTAGGTATGGGACAGGGACAGAGCTCAGAGGTTAGGGCACGGTGTACGCCCCTAGAGTGCATTCTAGCAAACTGGAAGGTATTTGGTGCGGATCCGATGACTAAGAGCCAATTAAAATGATTCTGTACAGTTGACTGGCCTCAATATCAACTAGAGGACCAGGAGTGGTGGCCACCAGGAGGGTCAATTAATTACAACACGATCCTTCAGTTACTCCTGTTCTGTCAGAGAACAAGGAAATGGAATGAACATATGTATGCGCATTTGTTTCTGACTTTATGTACTCGACCAGATATTTTACAGCGCTGTAATCTGACTCCAACTGGTTCGGTAGCAGCTAATGTTAGTCCCCAGACTCCCACCCCCACTGTAATGGCAGAGCCGGTGTCCCCTTCGGCCCCCACACCCCCACCGTATAAGGGTAGGATGCCTCGGGTTACAGAGATTGCCCCCTCGGTGGTACTCTATCCTTTGCTTACCGAGACGGTTGTGGCCTGCCCAGGGGCAGATGGACGTCAGGCTACCACTATGCATGTTTAAACCCATGTGCCATTCAATCCAATAGACTTAGCAGCTTTTAAAACACAGGCTTGGGAATTCTCAACAAACCCAAGCAGGTTTATTTCAGTCTTTAAGGGGTGCCTCAGTAGTCACAAGCCGATTGAGACGACTGTAATATCCTCCTGAGAACCCTGTTGTCTGAGGTGGAGAGGGATCAGGTTACAGCTAAGGCAAGGGGAGCGTCAGCGTTCAAGCGAAAGGAATCTATCTGTCAAGTTCCTCTCCAAATAATTGTGAGCGGCTCAGGGCATTTCTGGGTATGGCAGGCTTTTGCAGGATATGGATCCCAGAGTTTGGACAGTGGGCTAAACCCCTGTACGACTGTGTAAAAGGAGCAGATCATGACCCCTTCTATTGGACCCCAGAGGCTGACAGGGAATTTAAAATCCTGAAAAGAAAATTGATGGAAGCCTCGGCTCTGGGCCTGCCAGATCTCTCTAAGCCGTTTCAGTTGTATGTACATGAACGAAGGGGGGTGGTCCTAGGAGTGCTTACACAGCTGTTAGGAGCATGGAAGCGTCCTGTGGCTTATTTTTCTAAGCAATTGGATCAGGTTGCAAAGGGTTGGCCGGCATGTTTACGGGCGGTCGCAGCTACTGCCCTATTGCTTGAGGAAGCCGAGAAGCTAACATTGGGAGGGGTTATGCAAATCTATACTCCCCATATGGTCCAAGCCTTATTGGATGCAAAGGGAGGGCTTTGGCTCACCCAGGCTCGGATTGCTCGGTACCAGGCTAAGCTGTTAGAGAACTCTGAAGTCACCTTACAGCCTTGCCCCTCCCTTAACCCAGCCACTCTCTTGCCAGAAACAGAGGAACAGAAACACGACTGTTTAGAGATCACAGATGTCCAGTACTCCAGCCGTCCGGATTTAAAGAATGTACCTCTCCCAAATGCAGATTATGAGTGGTACACTGATGGTAGCAGTACTGTAATAGATGGGCAAAGGAGGGCGGGTTATGCTGTTGTGACCCTCCATGACACTGTGGAAGCTGAAGGTTTGCCTGCGGGGACCTCTGCCCAGCTTGCCGAACTAATAGCCCTGACCCGTGCACTTGAACTGTCAAAAGGAAAGCGGGTCAACATTTTTACTGATGCTTTTGCTTTTGGTGTGCTGCATGCTCATGCTGGCCTATGGAAGCAAAGGGGAATGCTGACAGCCCAAGGCTCCCCAGTCAAGTACGGGCCCCAAATCCTCCGGCTCCTAGAAGCTGTACAACTCCCCTCGGAAGTGGCGGTGGTACACTGTAAAGCCCATCAAAGGGAGGATCAAGATGTGGCCAGAGGTAACGCCCAGGCAGATAGAGAGGCTAAGCATGCTGCCACCCTGCCATCCCCTCAGGCTGAGAACGCCCATATGCATGCCCTTATCCCATCAGTAGGGGAGCTTCCAACCCCTCAGTACTCTGGGGAGGAGAGACAGCTAACTGACAAACTCGGTCTCTGGGAAAAGGAGGGATGGCTCCATTCCCCAGAAGGGAAGGTCCTCTTACCAAAGGGCCTAATCCGGCCAGTGCTGCAGAAACTACATCAAACCACTCATGCTGGCAGGGAAGCACTTATCCAGCTAATGGGAAAATACTTTATCACTTCCGGACTCCAACCCCTGGCTGCCCAGGTACAAGCGGACTGCTTAGTCTGCCAAAAGAATAACCCCCGACCGGGACATCCTGTGCCACCAGCTGCCCTAGAACCCACTCCGGGCCCTGGACAAGTGTGGCAAATAGACTTTACTAAGTTTCCCCGGACCCAAGGGTTCAAATATCTCCTTGTTATAGTGGATCGGTTCAGCGGATGGCCAGAAGCCTTCCCATGCCGTAACTGCACTGCCAGGACAGTGGCCCTCAAGTTTGTTAAGGAGATCATTCCTCGCTTTGGACTCCCCCTGTGGATGGAATCTGACAATGGGACACACTTCACGTCAAAAATCATTCAAAGCATCTCACATGCCTTACAGATCCCCTGGAAACTCCATACGCCCTGGAGACCGCAAGCCAGTGGGGTAGTGGAGCGTACCAATCAGACCCTTAAACAGCATCTCTCAAAAGTGTGCCAAGAAGCCTCACTGCGATGGCCTGATGCTTTGCCCCTCGTCCTACTCCGTATCCGCGTTCTCCCAAAGGGTAGATTAGGGCTCAGTCCCTTTGAAATTATGTTTGGAAGGGCATGGCCCATGAATGGCACCCCGGTTCTGTCAGGGGAATGGGAGTTGGGTAATGTTTTTTTGTCACAGTATATGTGTTCCCTGTCTGCTGTTCTCTTGTCTCTTCACAGGTATACCAAGGATTCCCAGCCTCTCCCCTTGGACTCTCCCGTTCACTCCTTACAGCCCGGTGACTCTGTGCTTGTTCGCACCTGGAAAGACGAGCCTCTCCAGGAAAAGTGGAAAGGACCCTATACCGTCCTGCTGATCTCCCATACAGCGGCAAAGATAGAGGGACACAAGAACTGGATCCATCACTCTCGTCTGAAGGCCGTACCTGCCCCCTCGTCAGCAGAACAGTGGACCGTCCAACCTGCTGACTCCTCATCTAGTGACGATCTCAGGCTAAAGCTACTGTTTAAAAGACACAAATAGCGGGCTGGGGTTTGTCGTCTTGGCTTGGTGGTTTATTTAGCCTGCTATTGAAATTTCTCTTTCCTGTACTGCTTGTATTACTGGTATTATGCTGTGCGGTATCATGTGTCAGGGCCCTTTTGCAAAAGTTAATAAGTCATTCTCTTCAGGGCTATCACAAAGTGCTTATGCAAAGTCATATTGTAAAAAATAAGTAGGCCAAGTGAGAAAACTCAGAGCCAAGGCTGTTGAGTGTTCTCAAAGGGGGGAGTTGTTGGGAACACTGGGGCATGGCCCCTAGGTAACTCGAGGGGATGGAAGACCACGAGTGTTGATGAAGCCCCCTCGCACTAGGCCCCGGTGTCCTTGCCCCCCCCCCCCGCCTGGAGGCACTCGCAGCAGCTCTGCGTGCTAGGCCCAAGTGTCCTTGGCCCCCCCGCCTGGAGGCACACACAGCAGTTATGCTGAGAATCTGCAACAGTATGTTGCAGAGTCAGACTGCCTGAAACTAAGCAAGGCCAAACAGGGGAGATATGGAAGAACAATGCTGAATAAAGCAGCTTTATGTATAGTTTAACAAATGATACAGAGAATCAGGGAACTAGCTGGGAACTGGATTGGCTGGCTATATGGATACTTGGAGCAGCTTGCTATTGGATAAGTATGCTGGGAAAAAGGATGTATAAAAGCCTGTGTAACTTCCTGCTCTGTTGTACAGGATTTGAGATTCAAATCTCCCTGTACCTTTTTGAAGCTTCAAATAAACTTTTCTGCTTCTCCACCCCGTTGTGATTATTGGGTGCAGCACACCGGGTAACGAACCAACTCAAGCTGTTGTTCAGCCTCTCGGCACTGGGTGCCGGCAACAATGGTATGGATACTAGTCCACTAAGGACCAGATTCTGCCTGGAGCTTATGTTGAAGAAGGAGGAGGGTGTAAAGAACCTTCCCCATTGTATAGGCTTTGTGAGGATCCAGCAAAATTGCAGCCCCCGTATTCTGGGGAGTGTAGAGGCTGCTCCATCCCAATGCACAGTGTCCCAGAGAGGGATGGAAGGAACAAAGAGGAGGATGTTCAGTGAGAATGGAGACATCTACTGGACTGTCATAAATATAAAGGGAAGGGTAAACCCCTTTGAAATCCCTCCTGGCCAGGGGAAAGCTCCTCTCACCTGTAAAGGGTTAAGAAGCTAAAGGTAACCTCACTGGCACCTGACCAAAATGACCAATGAGGAAACAAGATACTTTCAAAAGCTGGGAGGAGGGAGAGAAACAAAGGGTCAGTGGGTCTGTCTATATTCTGTCTTTGCCGGGGATAGACCAGGAATGGAGTCTTAGAACTTTTAGTAAGTAATCTAGCTAGGTACGTGTTAGATTATGATTTCTTTAAATGGCTGAGAAAAGAACTGGTGCTGAATAGAATAACTATTTCTGTCTGTGTATCTTTTTTGTAACTTAAGGTTTTGCCTAGAGGGGTTCTCTATGTTTTGAATCTAATTACCCTGTAAGATATCTACCATCCTGATTTTACAGGGGGGATTTCTTTATTTCTATTTACTTCTATTTTTATTAAAAGTCTTCTTGTAAGAAAACTGAATGCTTTTTCATTGTTCTCAGATCCAAGGGTTTGGGTTTGTGGTCACCTATGCAAATTGGTGAGGCTTTTTATCCAACATTTCCCAGGAAAGGGGGGGTGCAAGTGTTGGGAGGATTGTTCATTGCTCTTAAGATCCAAGAGTCTGGGTCTGTAGTCACCTAGGCAAATTGGTGAGGCTTTTTACCAAACCTTGTCCAGGAAGTGGGGTGCAAGGTTTTGGGAAGTATTTTGGGGGAAAAGACGTTTCCAAACAGCTCTTCCCCAGTAACCAGTATTAGTTTGGTGGTGGTAGCGGCCAATCCAAGGACAAAGGGTGGAATATTTTGTACCTTGGGGAAGTTTTGACCTAAGCTGGTAAAGATAAGCTTAGGAGGTTTTTCATGGAGGTCCCCACATCTGTACCCTAGAGTTCAGAGTGGGGGAGGAACCTTGACATCGTGGCAGAGTGGTGGGATTAACCTGAAATCATTTTGAGATCCAGTTGAGATTTTTTGAACTAGAAATACAGATTTTAAAAAGGAATATTTTTTCCTTTGTAGCTGCTAGAAAAGCAGCTTGTTTTCTCTCTGCTTTGGAGCCAGAGCTGAGACAAAATCTTTGTGAATTGCAGGTTTTCTTTGCCTGGAGGCAGGGTACTTAACTCCTGCAGGGAAATTCACAGTCTTCCAACCCAGAGGTTTTTTTTTTTTTTTTCCCTAAAAGTAAATAGGGAGGGGGGTGTTCTACTCATTTGCCTGGAGACAAAAAGGTCAGGGTTTTTTTGGGGGGGTTTTTTTTTTTAGGATTTTGATTTTTTACAAGGAGCACAAGTTTAAAAAGGATTTTTTTTTCCCTTTGGGCTGCTGGTAAGCAGATTTCCAAGTAGTTGGAGGTTTTTTGCTTTGATTTGGGCCCAGAGCAGAGACAAGGGAATTGTCTTTTTCTGTAGGCTGACAATCACCATCAGAGAATAGGTATTCTATTCCAGCACAGCAAAATTTTACAGCCAAGTTTTGTTTGTTTATTTCTAAACCTCGGGTGTAAAGTTAGTTAAAAACGGAGAGGTTAGAATGACAAAATCCACGGCTCGACTAAAGCTGGAATTAGCCAGATTTCAGGCTGAGGAAAGACAAAGGGAACATGAAAGACAGATAGAACTCATGCGGCTGAAGAAGGAGGAGAAGGAACAAGAAAGGGAGGCAGCGAGAGAGGCAGAACAACACCAAGCGGCTGCTCACAGGAGAGCTATGGAAGCAAGGGACAAAGAACTGGAGGAGAAGGAAAAAGAGAGGAAGTATGTGGAGGAGATGGAGAAGATAAAGGCTCAGCAGAATATCCCAACAAACCCTAGTAATCCTTCTCCAAGTACCACTTCCCATCCCAGAAAGTTCCCCACCTACAAGGGAGGCGATGATACTGAGGCCTTCCTAGAAAACTTCGAAAGGGCCTGCCTTGGGTACAACATCTCTACTGACCAATACATGGTAGAGCTGAGGCTGCAGCTCAGTGGACCCTTAGCTGAGGTGGCAGCTGAAATGCCTAAAGAACACATGAACAAGTATGAACTGTTTAAATCCAAGGCGAGAGTCAGAATGGGGATAACACCCGAGCAGTCTCGTCGGAGGTTCAGAGCCCTAAGGTGGAAACCAGATGTGTCATTTACCCGACATGGCTACCACATTGTGAAACATTGGGAAGCCTGGATATCAGGAGCAAGCGTTGAATCTCCAGTAAATTTGCCCTTCCTAATGCAAATGGAACAATTCTTAGAGGGTGTTCCTGAGGAAATAGAAAGATACATCCTAGATGGGAAGCCCAAAACTGTAATCGAGGCAGGAGAGATTGGAGCCAGATGAGTGGAGGTGGCAGAAAAGAAGAAAACTGGTCACAGTTGGAACGGAGACCAGAAGGGACAACCCCAGACCACACCCTATTACCGGGGGCCGCCCAAGGCCCCACCTACCTCGCAAAGAACCCTCCAGACCCCTTATCGTCCCACCACCCCATTCTCCAGCAACCCACCTCGCCCCAGTGACCCGTCAACTGGACGATGTTTTAAATGTAACGAGCTGGGCATGTAAAGGCCAACTGCCCCAAGAACCCCAACAGATTACAGTTCATTGCACCGGAATCACACCAGAGGTCCGCAGGCCCAGATACCCTTGGAGCGGAGGGAAACTGTGAGAGTGGAGGGACACCGGAGCACAAGTGTCAGCTATCCATGCTTCCTTAGTGGACCCCAATTTAATCAACCCAGAGATCCAAGTGACGATTCAACCCTTCAAGTCCAACTCTTTCAATTTGCCTACAGCCAAGTTGCCTGTCCAGTACAAGGGCTGGTCAGGAACGTGGACTTTTGCAGTCTATGATGATTATCCCATCCCCAAGCTGTTGGGGGAAGACTTGGCCAATCATGTGAAGCAGGCCAAGAGGGTGGGAACGGTCACCCACAGCCAGGCTAAACAAGCCGTGAGGCCTAGCTCTGTTCCGGAAACTTCTATCAGGACCCGGTCAGAGGTGATGGACCCGGACCCCAGGCCAATGTCTGCAACAGCAGTAGTGGATCCAGTCCCAGAGACCCAGATGGAACCAGTCCCAGAACCGGAACCAGCCGAACAACCAACACCAGACCCAGTGTCACCACTGAATCCAGTACTTGCAACCTCAACACCAGAGGGCCCCACCGAACCTGAACTGGCAGCAGCCGATAACCCTACACAAGAGGCTCAGCCGGAGCCTGAATCCCAACATAGTGCACCAGCAGAGAGCGGTTCAGTCAACAGAAACAGCTCCATCCCCTATATCGCTTCCAGAGGGACCAAGCCTATGTCCCCAATCCAGTGAGGAACTGATGTCTCCAGCATCAAGGGAACAGTTCCAGACCGAACAGGAAGCAGATGAAAGCCTCCAGAGAGCTTGGACAGCGGCACGGAGCAACCCACCACCTCTCAGCTCTTCTAATCGATCCAGGTTTGTTGTAGAAAGAGGACTTTTATACAAGGAAACTCTTTCTGAGGGACACCAGGAAGACTGGCATCCTCAGAGACAGTTGGTAGTTCCAACTAAATACCGGGCCAAGCTCTTGAGCTTAGCCCATGATCACCCTAGTGGCCACGCTGGGGTGAACAGGACCAAAGACCATTTGGGGGGGTCATTCCACTGGGAGGGAATGGGCAAGGATGTTTCTACCTATGTCCAGTCTTGTGAGGTGTGCCAAAGAGTGGGAAAACCCCAAGACCAGGTCAAAGCCCCTCTCCAGCCACTCCCCGTCATTGAAGTTCCATTTCAGCGAGTAGCTGTGGATATTCTGGGCCCTTTTCCGAAAAAGACACCCAGAGGAAAGCAGTACATACTAACTTTCATGGATTTTGCCACCTGATGGCCGGAAGCAGTAGCTCTAAGCAACACCAGGGCTAAAAGTGTGTGCCAGGAACTAGCGGACATTTTTGCCAGGGTAGGTTGGCCCTCTGACATCCTCACAGATGCAGGGACTAATTTCCTGGCAGGAACTATGGAAAACCTTTGGGAAGCTCATGGGGTAAATCACTTGGTTGCCACTCCTTACCACCATCAAACAAATGGCATGGTGGAGAAGTTTAATGGAACTTTGGGGGCCATGATACGTAAATTCGTAAATGAGCACTCCAATGATTGGGACCTAGTGTTGCAGCAGTTGCTCTTTGCCTACAGAGCTGTACCACACCCCAGTTTAGGGTTTTCCCCATTTGAACTTGTATATGGCCGTGAGGTTAAGGGGCCATTGCAGTTGGTGAGGGATTTACACCTTCTCCAGGAACTAACATTCTGGACTTTGTAACCAACCTACAAAACACCCTCCGAACTTCTTTAGCCCTTGCTAAAGAAAACTTACAGGATGCTCAAAAAGAGCAAAAAGCCTGGTATGATAAACATGCCAGAGAGCGTTCCTTCAAAGTAGGGGACCAGGTCATGGTCTTAAAGGCGCTCCAGGCCCATAAAATGGAAGCATCGTGGGAAGGGCCATTCACGGTCCAGGAGCGCCTGGGAGCTGTTAATTATCTCATAGCATTCCCCACCTCCAACCGAAAGCCTAAGGTGTACCATATTAATTCTCTAAAGCCCTTTTATTCCAGAGAATTAAAGGTTTGTCAGTTTACAGCCCAGGGAGGAGACGACGCTGAGTGGCCTGAAGGTGTCTCCTATGAAGGGAAATGTGCTGGTGGTGTGGAAGAAGTGAACCTCTCCATGACCCTTGGACGTATGCAGCGACAGCAGATCCAGGAGCTGTGCACTAGCTACGCGCCAACGTTCTCAGCCACCCCAGGACTGACTGAACAGGCATACCACTCCATTGACACAGGTAATGCTCACCCAATTAGGGTCCAACCTTACTGGGTGTCTCCTCAAGCTAAAACTGCTATAGAACGAGAGATCCAGGATATGTTACAGATGGGTGTAATCCGCCCCTCTGAAAGTGCATGGGCATCTCCAGTGGTTCAAGTTCCCAAACCAGATGGGGAAATACGTTTTTGCGTGGACTACCGTAAGCTAAATGCTGTAACTCACCCAGACAACTATCCAATGCCACGCACAAATGAACTATTAGAGAAACTGGGACGGGCCCAGTTCATCTCTACCTTGGACTTAACCAAGGGGTACTGGCAGGTACCGCTAGATGACTCTGCCAAGGAAAGGTCAGCCTTCACCACACATCTCGGGCTGTATGAATTTAATGTACTCCCTTTCGGGCTGCGAAATGCACCCGCCACTTTCCAAAGACTTGTAGATGGTCTCCTAGCGGGATTAGGAGAATATGCAGTCGCCTACCTTGATGATGTGGCCATATTTTCAGATTCCTGGGCAGACCACCTGGAACATCTACAAAATGTCCTTGAGCGCATAAGGGAGGCAGGACTAACTGTTAAGGCTAAGAAGTGTCAAATAGGCCTAAACAGAGTGACTTACCTTGGACACCAGGTGGGTCAAGGAACTATCAGCCCCCTACAGGCCAAAGTGGATGCCATCCAAAAGTGGCCCGTCCGAAAGTCAAAGAAACAGGTTCAATCCTTCTTAGGCTTGGCCGGTTATTACACGCGATTTGTACCACACTACAGCCAAATTGCCGCCCCACTGACAGACCTAACCAAAAAGAAACAGCCAAATGCTGTTCAGTGGACAGAAAAGTGTCAGAAGGCCTTTAACAAGCTTAAAGCGACACTCATGTCTGACCCTGTACTAAGGGCCCCAGACTTTGACAAACCGTTCCTAGTAACCACAGATGCGTCCGAGCGTGGTGTGGGAGCAGTTTTAATGCAGAAAGGACCTGATCAAGAATTCCACCCTGTAGTGTTTCTCAGCAAAAAACTGTCTGAGAGGGAAAGCAACTGGTCAGTCACTGAAAAAGAATGTTACGCCATTGTCTACACTCTGGAAAAGCTACGCCCATATGTTTGGGGACGGCGTTTCCACCTGCAAACCGACCATGCTGCACTGAAGTGGCTTCACACCGTCAAAGAAACTAACAAAAAACTTCTTCGGTGGAGTTTAGCTCTCCAAGATTTTGATTTCGACATCCAACACATCTCAGGAGCTTCTAACAAAGTGGCTGATGCACTCTCCCTTGAAGGTTTCCCAGAATTAACTGGTTAAAATTGTCCTTGAGATGTAGAAAATATTGTTAGTCTTTACGTACTTGGTAGTATATTTAGAGATGCATGTGTCTTATTAACTCTGTTTTTCCTAGAGCTCCAGGAAGAAATCCCAGCCAGTGTTTCACCCTAGCTGAGATTTGGGGGGCGTGTCATAAATATAAAGGGAAGAGTAAACCCCTTTGAAATCCCTCCTGGCCAGGGGAAAGCTCCTCTCACCTGTAAAGGGTTAAGAAGCTAAAGGTAACCTTGCTGGCACCTGACCAAAATGACCAATGAGGAGACAAGATACTTTCAAAAGCTGGGAGGAGGGAGAGAAACAAAGGGTCAGTGGGTCTGTCTATATTCTGTCTTTGCCGGGGATAGACAGGAATGGAGTCTTAGAACTTTTAGTAAGTAATCTAGCTAGGTACATGTTAGATTATGATTTCTTTAAATGGCTGAGAAAAGAACTGGTGCTGAATAGAATAACTATTTCTGTCTGTGTATCTTTTTTGTAACTTAAGGTTTTGCCTAGAGGGGTTCTCTATGTTTTGAATCTAATTACCCTGTAAGATATCTACCATCCTGATTTTACAGGGGGGATTTCTTTATTTCTATTTACTTCTATTTTTATTAAAAGTCTTCTTGTAAGAAAACTGAATGCTTTTTCATTGTTCTCAGATCCAAGGGTTTGGGTCTGTGGTCACCTATGCAAATTGGTGAGGCTTTTTATCCAACATTTCCCAGGAAAGGGGGGGTGCAAGTGTTGGGAGGATTGTTCATTGCTCTTAAGATCCAAGAGTCTGGGTCTGTAGTCACCTAGGCAAATTGGTGAGGCTTTTTACCAAACCTTGTCCAGGAAGTGGGGTGCAAGGTTTTGGGAAGTATTTTGGGGGGAAAGACATTTCCAAACAGCTCTTCCCCAGTAACCAGTATTAGTTTGGTGGTGGTAGCGGCCAATCCCAGGACAACGGGTGGAATATTTTGTACCTTGGGGAAGTTTTGACCTAAGCTGGTAAAGATAAGCTTAGGAGGTTTTTCATGCAGGTCCCCACATCTGTATCCTAGAGTTCAGAGTGGGGGAGGAACCTTGACATGGACAAACTACAAAGAGGTGCATTAGCAGCCATGCCCTTCAGCCCCATGAGTCATACTGTCTCTCTGAGGTAACATATCCCCTGGTGCTCCTGCTGAGGAAGGAAAGCTTTTCCACACCCCTTTCCATGTGCTATGCTTAAATGGCACAATCTCACCCTAAAAAATGGACAGAGAATACCAATTCACTGCACACTGAATAGCTGTCAGATGTAGTGATTTTGCCCATCACTAATGTCATAACTATAAAGGGAAGGGTAAACACCTTTAAATCCCTCCTGGCCAGAGGAAAAACCCTTTCACCTGTAAAGGGTTAAGAAGCTAAGACAACCTTGCTGGCATCTGACCAAAAGGACCAATGAGGAAACAAGATACTTTCAAAGCTGGGGGGCGGGGGAGGATACTGTGTGTGTGTGTGTGTGTGGTTTTTTTTTGCCAGGACCAGAGCAGGAATGCAGGTCAGAACTCCTGTAAAGGGCTAATAAGCAATCTAGTTAGATATGCATTAGATTCTGTTATGTTTAAATGGCGGATAAAATAAGCTGTGCTGAATGGAATGTATATTCCTGTTTTTGTGTATTTTTGTAGCTTAAGGTTTTGCCTAGAGGGATTCTCTATGTTTTGAATCTGATTACCCTGTAAGGTATTTACCATCCTGATTTTACAGAGGTGATTCTTTTACTTTTTCTTCAATTAAAATTCTTCTTTTAAGAACCTGATTGCTTTTTCATTGTTCTTAAGATCCAAGGGTTTGGGTCTGTGTTCACCTATGCAAATTGGTGAGGATTTTTATCAAGCCTTCCCCAGGAAAGGGGGTGTAAGGTTTGGGGAGGATTTTGGGGGGAAAGATGTTTCCAAGCTGGCTCTTTCCCTGTTATATATTTGTTAGATGCTTGGAGATGGCAGCAATAAAGTCCACGGGCAAAAGGTAAAATAGTTTGTACCTTGGGGAAGTTTTAACTTAAGCTGGTAAAAAATAAGCTTAGGGGGTTTTTCATGCAGGTCCCCACATCTGTACCCTAGAGTTCAGAGTGGGGAAGGAGCCTTGACAGCTACCAAACTGGGTTGAATTCCAGCTGGCTCCAATGTGACTGACTATACGTATTCCAATTTGGTGTGACTACACACAGCCCAACTGCTAGGTTCAGCTTATCTGTAAAAATGTACCTTTAAAAGGGCTTACTTCACCTTCTATTCATGGATACTTTGAATAACTAATACTGACATCCAGTGAACCATAGGGAGAGATGTTGTCAAGGTTCCTCCCTCACTCTGAACTCTAGGGTACAGATGTGGGGACCTGCATGAAAAACCTCCTAAGCTTATCTTTACCAGCTTAGGTCAAAACTTCCCCAAGGTACAAAATATTCCACCCGTTGTCCTTGGACTGGCCGCTACCACCACCAAACTAATACTGGTTACTGGGGAAGAGCTGTTTGGACGCGTCCTTCCCCCCAAAATACTTCCCAAAACCTTGCACCCCACTTCCTGGACAAGGTTTGGTAAAAAGCCTCACCAATTTGCATAGGTGACCACAGACCCAATCCCTTGGATCTGAGAACAATGAAAAAGCATTCAGTTTTTTACAAGAAGACTTTTAATAAAAAATAGAAGTAAATAGAAATAAAGAAATCCCCCCTGTAAAATCAGGATGGTAGATATCTTACAGGGTAATTAGATTCCAAAACATAGAGAACCCCTCTAGGCAAAACCTTAAGTTACAAAAAAGATACACAGAGAGAAATAGTTATTCTATTCAGCACAATTCTTTTCTCAGCCATTTAAAGAAATCATAATCTAACACATACCTAGCTAGATTACTTACTAAAAGTTCTAAGACTCCATTCCTGGTCTATCCCCGGTAAAGACCAGCATATAGACAGACACAGACCCTTTGTTTCTCTCCCTCCTCCCAGCTTTTGAAAGTATCTTGTCTCCTCATTGGTCATTTTGGTCAGGTGCCAGCGAGGTTACCTTTAGCTTCTTAACCCTTTACAGGTGAGAGGAGCTTTCCCCTGGCCAGGAGGGATTTCAAAGGGGTTTACCCTTCCCTTTATACTTATGACAGATGTAAAGAGAGAGTCACTTACAGAGCCACTCTTTTTGCATAATTGAATGCCTTTCCCTTTTTCTCCTGGTTCAAATCTCTTCCCTTACATTTGCAAATTGAAGACAAAGTGCATGAAAGCAGAAGAATGTTCTGCAGTCCCAAAATAGAAGTCACTGAGAGTTCCATACATAGAGATCTTGCAAAAGAAAGCAGTCATATAGTTACAACTGTAGTTTCAAAGGAAGAAACAGCTCTCTCAGTAGTTTAGTTCATTATAAGAACTCAGGAGAGAGAATCAGTTCCCTAAGGTCATGTCTGTATTAGTTTGTAAAACTGACCAATGCACACATGAACTGCCTTTAAAAAGCATTGAGGTTCTTAGCTGTGATTTAAAATCCATGTATGGCAAATTCAGTGGCCATTACAAATCCTACCAATACTTATAGAGTACTATGTCCAGTTCTGGGCACCACACTTGAGAAAAGATGTCGACAAACTGCAGAGAGTCCAGAGGAGAGCAACAAAAATAAGAGTTTATAAAACCTGATCTACAAGGAAAGGTTAAAAAAAAATGGGCACAGAAATGTAGGACTGGAAGGTACCTTGATAGATCATCTTGGCCAGATCCCTGCACTGATGCAGGACTAAGTATTATCTAGACCATCCCTGACAGATGTTTGTCTAACCTGTTCTTAAAATCCTCCAATGATGAAAATTCCACAACCTCCCTCGGTAATTTGTTTCAGTGCTTAACTGCCCTGACAATTAAGAAGACTTTCATAATGTCTAACCTAAATCTCCCTTGCTGCAATTTAAGCCCATTATATCTTGTCCTGTTCTCAGTGGATAAGGACAACAAATGATCACCCTCCTCTTTATAAGAACTTTTTAAGTACTTGAAGACTTATGTTCCCCCTCACCCCTCGTCTTCTCTTCTCTAGGCTAAACAAAACCACTTTTTTCAATCTTTCCTTGTAGGTCATGTTTTCTAGACCTTTAAACTTTTTTTTTTTTGTTTTTGTTTTTGGACTCTGGACTTTCTCCAATTTTTCCACATCTTTCCTGAAGTGTGGTGCTCGGAACTGGACTCAGTACTCCAGCTGAGGTCTTATCCGTGCTGAGTAGAGTGGAAGAATTACTTCTTGTGTCTTGCTTACCAACACTGCTCATACATTGCAGAATGATGTTTGCTTTTTTTGCAACAGTATTACATTGTTGACTCATATTTAGTTTGTGATCCAGTCTAACCTTCCGAACCTTTTCTGCAGTACTCCTTCCTAGGCTGTCATTTTCCACTTTGTATTTGTGCAATTGATTATTCCTTTTTAAGGGTAGAGCTTGACATTTGTCCTTATTGAATTTCATCCTATTTATTTCACACCATTTCTCCAGTTTGTCAAGATCCTTTTGAAGTCTAATCCTGTCATTCAAAGTGTCTGTAACCCCTCCCAGCTTGGTATCATTCACAAACTATGCAATCATCCAAATCATTTATGACTATATTGAATAGGATTGGACCCAAGACAGATCCCTGTGGGACCTCACTCAATATACCCTTCCAGTTTGGCTGTAAACCATTGTAACTACTCTGAGTAGGTCTTCCAACCAGTTGTGCACCCACCTTATAGTAGTTTCATCTGGCTATATTTCCCTAGTTTATTTATGAGAAGGACATGTGAAACAATAACAAAAGCCTTACTAAAGTTAAGATATCCTATCTACTGCTTCCCCCCTATCCACATGGCTTGTTACCCTGTCAAAAAAGGATATTAGTTCTTGACAAATCCATCTTGACTGTTACTTATCACCTTATCTTCTAGATACTTAAAAACTGGTTGGTTGATTTTTTTGCCCTATTGTCTTTCCTGGAACTGAAGTTAAGATGACTGATGTATTATTCCATGTTTAGTCTTGAAAAAAGAAAAAGAAAAAGAAAAGAAGACTGAGGGGGGACATGATACAGTGTTCAAATATGTTAAGGGCTGTTATAAAGAAGACAGTTCTCCATGTCCACTAAAGATAGGACAAGTAGTAATTGGTTTAATCTGCAGCAAATTAGATTTAGGTTAGGTATCAAAAAACTTTCTGACTACAAGGTGTGGAAAGGCACCTCTTCTTGCCACATCAGCCTCTGTGTTTTCCCCTCTGGTGGTGGGGCAAGGGGGAGGGTTGAATGAAATCAGTCCTACTCTGGAGGTTTTTAATTCTTAACTTTGGTTTATTTATACTATTATAAGTGGGCCTCAGGGTAGGCCCAAGTAGTTCTCTGAATCAAAATAACCTGCAATGCAAAATAAATAGATCTCCCTACTCCCACCAGAGCACTGATTTATTATGCTGGTTTCGGGTTATCAGCCCTCCCCGAAAACCGAAGTAAACTCAATGTTGCCCCTAGAGGGAGAACAGCCTCCACTTAGAAGCCTTTACTCCATGGTGGTTCTAACCCTATTGCAATTTGTTTCTTCTCATAGCTCCAACTGTCTCAACAGAGGAGGGATTTTTAAAGGTCACTGGCAGCCCTTAATTGGACTCAGGTGTCTCTAATTAATCTGAGGTAACCTCTTTTCAGTTCAAAGGTAAAAGGGCCTTCACCATCCTAGGACTTACATATCTGGCATTCCCCACTCTTTTATAGCTGTTAGGTCTGACTTTGTCACAGGGGATAGTTAAGCACTGGAACAGGTTTCCAAGGGAAGTTGTGAAATCCCATCAGTGATTTTTAAGAACAGGTTAGACAAACAACTATCGGGGATGATCGAGGTTGATTTGGTTCTATTTCAGACCAGGGGACTGGACTAGTGACCTCTCAAGGGCCCTTCCAGCCCTACATTTCTATGATTCATGGATTTGATACTGTATAAAAATTATGCCATTTCTGAATACAAATAAGCATATTCAGACCCATTCACCATCTCTAATTTACACATTCTGGACAAACTTCCAACAGAACTCACAGGGAATCTCACTTAGTGGTTCTTACCCAGCTAACAGGGCAAGGGTGGAGATGCATTTTCTTCCACTCCAGAGAACTGTGCAAAGCAGCCAGAGATTTTGATTACTTATTAATGTTGAGGGCTGTCTGTTGGTTCCAAGGACACTTGATGTATATTTTAACTGAGATCTACGGTTAAAATGAGGTCATTTTTTTGTATTTCTAAACATCCATTTGAAAGTCATAATCATGCCAAAAAGTCACCATTGTATACACAACCAGGCTATAAATGACAAATTCAAAATCTCCAAAGGCTGAATAGAAACATCCTTTTTTAAACTTATTTACATTTCTTGGAATTGTGTAATATAATCACTTATTGATCCCTTGGGAAATCCTTACAGGAAGAAGGAATGTGCCTTGTCCCGTTTTATTCACTACATAGTGCAAGCCCTCTGAGTATTTATTTATTTCTCTCTGAATGTTGGCCTTTTTTTAACCTGTCACTTAACTACAATTCTCTTATGTTCTACCATTCGGCACAAGCAGATTCAAAAGATACCGAGAGAGCAAGTCAGAGCCTTGCAGGGCTCCTAGGCAGCCAACATCTCCACACAATAAGTGGTAACCTGGCTGCTCCCTGAAACCCACAATCTGTGGAAGATGCACACTACAGAAAGTTCCACCTTGACTGATCTGGCTGACAGTTGTCTTGGTGATTGATGATTGGCTCCTTGATCCTATATAAACCCATAGGGCATATAAGGAAGTGTCCAGGCAACCATATGGATTTCTAAGTAGCTGCTGTGACTGTTCTGCTTCTGAATTCCTAGTATTTACCTCAGCTCTCACTTGGATACTGAACCCCAATCAACTCCTGGAACACCAACACTGACCCTCCTACTAACCCTTGGCCTGATTTTGACTCTGTCTCTCTCTGACCCTGAGCCTGATTCTTGACCTTGACATAAGTTCTGACTCCTAGCTTGCATCAGTACAGCATATTTTACATCATTTTTTCTGAGTTTCCCTCTCTGATTTCCAGTGGGGTTACCACCTGTTCTTGTTTATTTCAGACAGAAGTTCTAATGACCTGATTCATCCATCATCACAAATCTTATGAGAATTCTTATGAAACAGAACCATGAGACTGTGGAGCAATGAAGCATGGTACAATCACAGGTGCGAAAGCAAGTCTCAATATGAACATAGGTCTTAAAGCTGTGAAAGTGACACTGAAGAATAGGGAGCCTGTTTAGCTAGGTATCTGAGGAAACAACATAAAAGTTGATGCTTCATTCTGTTAGACATCTGGATACCCTGATGTCAAATCCAAGAAAAGGGAAGCAGATCCAGAGGCGTGGGTGGATGGGTGGGATGGTAGCAGAGGTCCTAGGTAATAATATTACATAACACCATTACAAAATGACAGGAAAAATTAGATCTTTCTTTATACAGGTTTTGTTTATCAATTTAAATGACAATGGTAAAAAAGAAAACTGCCTGATTGGACTATGTTCAAAAAGAACCAACATTTCCTTTTTTGGAGTCAAACAAGTGATTTACGTATCACTTTAATATTATTTAATGTTTCTAAGGGTGGGATAAACTGTTTATATTCTCAGGACAGGGCCTCTGAAAACATTTTTCACATTCCTTTTCTTCGTTAGAAGAGTTAGTGAGATTTTGCTTGGGTTAAATTAGCAGAAAACTTCAAGAAAAACTATTCAAATATACTTCTGTGTGTGTTTTTGTCTAAGCTTTAGTGTTTCCAAACATTCAGACTCAGTGGGCCAAACTCATCTTTTGTAAGGAACTCATGCAGCCTATGCAAGGCTTGTAATTGATTTAGTATAGCTTACCCCCACCACTGGTTGATGCCCACTGGAAGCCACCCAATGCCGGCTGTTTAAGAACTCAGCAAGTGCCAGTCAGTCTGCTCAACACAGTGGCTGCCTGGCTCCTTACCCGCAAGGTGCTGTGTTGTGTTCTTGGAATAAATCTTGCTGCTGCTTCAGCTGAGTCTATTATGAGTGTTATCTTGTTCCATTACCGCCTTAATATAACTCCACTAAAGTCAATATTCGTATTATTTTCATTACAGTGGTGCCTAGAAGCCCCAGCTGAGATCAGGGTCCCATTGTGCTTGTCACTGAACACAAAGGTAGTAAGAAACAGACCCTTCCTTTAAGAGCTCACAATCTAAATAGACAAGTCAAAAGGAAGATGAGAGAAGAAACAGATGAAGAGAATCACCTAAAAACACATAGCCGATCAGTGGCAGAGCCCAGGTTTCCTGATTCCCAGTCCAGTGCTCTGTCTCCTAAATCAGGGGTGGGCAAACTATGGCTCACAGGGTGAATCCGACCCCTCAGGGCTTTGGAGCCGACCCCCGGGATTGCCCTCCCTGGTGCCTGTGGCCTGGGGGGAGGAGGGGAGAGGGCTCCATGCATTGCCCTTGCCTCCAGGCTCCGCCTCCCCCCCCCCAGCAGCTCCCATTGATCGGGAACAGGGAACCAATGAGAGCTTCGGGGAAGGCACCTGGAGGCGTGGCAAAGGCAGTGCGCCAAGCCCTGTGCCCCCCCTACTCCAGGGGCCGCACAGGAACGTGGTTCCGGCCACTTCCTGGAGCGACGTGGTATGGGGCCAGGGCAGGCAGGGAGGGAGCCTGCCCTGGCCCCAGTGCATGCCGCTGCCACCCCGGAGCTGCTTTAGGTAAGCAGCGCTGCTTTAGGTAGGCGGCGCTGGGCTGCAGCCTGAACCCCTCCTGCACCCCTCTTGCACCCCAACCCCTGCTCTGTGCCTCTGCTGTACTCTGCACCACTCCTGCACCCCAGCCCCCTGACCTGAGCCCCATGTCGCATCCTGCACACTTCCTGCGCCCCAACCTGCTGCCCTGAGCCCCCTCATATACCCCACACCCCTCTTCTGCCCCAATCCCTTGCCCTGAGCCTGTTCCTGCACACCTCACCCCTTCCCACACCCCGCACTCCCTCCGGCGCCCCAACCCCCTGCCCCGGCCCTGCGTACAATTTCCCCACCCAGATGTGGCCTTCGGCCCAAAAAGTTTGCCCACCCCTGTCCTAAACCATGCTCTCTCACATTACAGTTAGCACTAAGCCTTCAATTTGTCCAAATCTGTTAATTGCATGTTGTGAGTCATGACCAGAAAGGGTTAAGCATCCTGCAGGATAAATTACCCAATTCAACCTTGAGGGACACATTGGTAGATAACGTTTGTGTTTTTGTGTGTTTACATATATATTGTTAGAGGTTAACAATGTAATCAAACATTTCCTGTCTATGCTGTATTTTTTTAATTCAGAGGTCAAAAGGAGATCTTAATATTTAAATGAACTCTAAATATAGTGATATCACTGTCTTCATATTGATTGTCTGCAAATGGTGGAAAACAGGCAATTTGCCTTATGTTAATCTGTGGTTTCAGAGTAGCAGCGGTGTTAGTCTGTATTTGCAAAAAGAAAAGGAGGACTTGTGGCACCTTAGAGACTAACCAATTTATTTGAGCATAAGCTTTCGTGAGCTACAGCTCACTTAATCGGATGCATCTATGTCGCTAATTACCCATGATGATTAGGAAATAGGTCTGCTTCAGAGTTTCAATTATTGCCTGTTGTTCACCTAAGAACACCGAGCTGTCAAGAGAAGGCCTGAAACTGTATAAAAAACCCTTCGGTCCTGATCATTTTTATCTCAGATCTGCTAGATGCTTTATGCAGGGGAACTTTTGAGTTGTAAGACTTGAGATCTCCAGTCCCACCTGGATCACCCTGAATATGAACATTGGACTATAACCTATGGTCTAATTCTGAGCTTTGCAAATACAAAGCTCACCTCTACTACAAAGCTCATCTGAGAACTGTACTCATGTCTGCATGTATACTGATCTTTTAACCAATACCTTCTCTCTTTTCTTTTTTAATACATTTTAATTTAGTTAATAAGAATTGGCTGTATGCATGTATTTGGGTAAGATCTGAAATATTCATTAACTTGGGAGGTAATGTGTCTGATCCCTTGGGATTGGTAGAACTTTCTTATATGATGAATAAGATTTTCCGTAATCTTCATCATATCTGACTTGAGTGACTGGGTAGAAGCCCAAGGCTGGGTTGCTATAAGGGAACTGTGTTTTGGCTTCTGGTCAAAGGTATTGTAGAAGCTTATGCTCAAATAAATTTGTTAATCTCTAAGGTGCCACAAGTCCTCCTTTTCTTTTTGCGGATACAGACTAACAGGGCTGCTACTCTGAATCCTGTAGAAGGCTTGGTAAATCTAAGTATTGGGCTATCCACCAGCTTTGGGGATTGTCTGCCCCATTCTTTGCAGTTTGCCCTAATTGAGTAATCTCAGTGTGCCCCCCACTCCCCGTCACACATGCATTTTGCATAGATCGAAACGGTGATATTGTATTGCAGAAATTCCAGAGCTACATAATGTGCATTAAACTACATATTAATAATCATCTCCTATCTTTAGACGCTAAAGATGCAAAGAGATTTTATCACTTCACCTTTTAAACAGCATTATCTAACATGCCAGCACAAACCCATGTTTAATGACTACAAGTCAGGTAGAAACAAGTTTATTACATACCTGTGAAACTATATTGTCATAATGAGTAAGGTAAAAATCTGTCATGAGTCTTTGATGCTTGCTGTATGACAAGTTAGAATTCATTTTACTGACTATGTTCTTTATGAATCATTCAGGTTCTTCACTGTTTTTATAAGTGAAATGTTGTTATTGATGGAATTTAGTATATATTAAGTTTAGTGGAGTATTATTGTCCAAAATTACATGATTATGAAGGTTAACAAAATCAGGTATTTCCACCTTCAAACAAATGAATTGGCTGTAAATAATGCAGCCTCCATAAATTATGTCAGTTCATATTTGGACAAAGCTTCTCTTCTTTGTGTGCCAGGCATACAAAGGCATAAGGATCCCAATAAAAGTATTACCATAAGGTGCACTTTAACCCATGTGACAGTCAGCTGTTCAACTAATACTCTAGTATATCTGAGGGAAACACTATTTCCTTCTCTTGCTATAAAAACAGCCCTATAATCTGTATGGCACTGGGAATAACTGGACAGTGTAAGTGTAAATTGGTGAGTTTATTGGGAACTTGCTGGAAGCAGGTGTTTTTTGTTTGCAACAAATTAGAGGGACATTGAATTTAGAATTTGAAGGGCGTTTTATTTACACACCATTTTCAGGTTTTGTTTATAGATAGTGAGACCATTCTGTCCCGTTGTTTCTCAAAGTTATGTAGGATCTGTGTTGTCCAGCCTATTCCCCCAATTTGCAACATATTTATCTGTTTTGATTAATGCAAATGTCAAAATCACATCACTTAAACCAATCATTAAGTCAGAGCTACAGTCTTTCAAATGCAAAAATGTCAATAAATTAATCTTAGTAAGTAGCTCCTCTTCCTTCAGCCAGCCAGTTTTACAAATGTTTGGAGCACCTGTGAATCTCTTCAGTCCTCCTTCCTAGTTAGGCTCCTACTAGTATGAATCCTGGAATGTGATTGCCAAATGCCAAGCCAGTGTGGTGTCAGCATTAAAACTACCAGTCATGCTGGGGCCTGGAGGAATTTGGTTGCCATCAGTATTGTTTTTAAAAGTACCAGAAAATACTTTTCACCATGTTTACAGCTTTCTGAACATGTCACAGAGACATTGGTTGATACTGTCTAACCTGCTTCCTTTCCATTCCATTTCTCCTGATCTGTCTCCCCTTAAGGAATGGAGCATTAAAAAAAAAAAAAAAAAAAAAAAAAGGAAGAATATACACCCTCAAGAATAGAGATGGGACTGACCAAAGATGTCCAGTACAAACACCCCTGCGCTGGAGGGGTAGGGAGTTCTGGGATCCAAACTCTGATTCAATTCCAAAATATTTCTATTGTGGACTGAGCCAAAAGCCCAGACAATTTTGAGGGCACAAAATCCAGATCTAAACTGTGCAGCTCAGGACCATCTCTAGCCAAAAATGGGTTCATGTGATGATCATGAAATCATAGCCTGGGGGAAGTATTAGATAATGAGGAACCTTTAGTTTCCATGGCAATTTGAGCTCCTTACTCATTCACACAAGTACAAAGAATGATCTTGTGAAGGTCATGTTATTTTTTACCAGAAAAGATAGAGAAAGCACAGTGCTATTTGCTCTACTTGAGAGTTGTGCTCCATTTCTTAAATGATTCAAATAAGTGATTTCTAAAGGAAATTGTCTTAATTAATGTCATCTGACTATTTTAGACATTGCTTTCCTAGAGGAAATAGCAACTTTTCTTGAGCAAAGGGAGCATTAATGGCTATTCTTAGTTGTAGTTCAGATTTGCAACAGCTTCTGATGTGCTCAAGGTATAAAGAGAAGGTGTCTAATATTTTTGGCAGCCTCCACTTGGCAAAACCATGAAATTCTGTTTATACTAAGAGCCCACTTTAAATGAATAAAATGGGCTAATATGAGGTCATTTTCAATGTCCAGCCACCGTTTGAAGACAGGCTTGTAAGAGGCATGGTTCCAAAATTTAAATGCAGCTCAGGACCGGCTCTAGGCACCAGCAAAGCAAGCACGTGCATGGGGCAGCACATTTCCAGGGGCGGCATTCCGGCCGTCCTTTTCTTTTAAGGGAAGTTGTGCTCTTGGAGCTGCGCCACTTAGACAGGGCTGCAGCGGAAAGGGGAAGCCCCAGCCCCAGGATGCTGAGCTGCCAGGGCCCAGCCGCTACCTGGGGAGGAGAGGGCGAGTCCTGCCGGGGAGCCGGGGCTGTGCCACCTCATCTGCGCACTGGCTGCTGCGCTGCCTTGTGCCACCCCTTATACCAAGGCTTCTCTGTGTGGCCGGGCGGGGGAGGGGGTAAAGCCCCTGCAGGCTCTGGGAGAAGGTGACATCACTCCCTCTGCTTCCAGCGCCCCCTGCGAGCCCCAGCCCCACCTGAGCTTGGGGTGGCAAATGTTTTGCTTGGGGCGGCAAAAAACCTAGAGCTGGCCCTGATGCAGCTTACTTTGTATTTTCCAATAGCACTTTAAGGTTTCCCTTTCCTATGGTGATATATTTTGCCCCTGTTGACAGTAGGAGTAAAATGGTTTATATATGTGTGGGTGGGTGGGGGAGGAAGGGGGAATTACTTCCATTTACTTCATTTTATGGTCCATGATTTACTACACATCTTAAGTGTAAAGGGACACACACTTTCCTGCTGCATGGAAGAACAGTTATTGTTTTGTTTCCAAAGCATATAGAAACCTTATGTGCTATCTCAGAAAGTTACTGTGGAATAGTAACGAAATAAGGCTGGTTTCAGAGTAACAGCCGTGTTAGTCTGTATTCGCAAAAAGAAAAGGAGTACTTGTGGCACCTTAGAGACTAACCAATTTATTTGAGCATGAGCTTTCGTGAGCTACAGCATCCGATGAAGTGAGCTGTAGCTCACGAAAGCTCATGCTCAAATAAATTGGTTAGTCTCTAAGGTGCCACAAGTACTCCTTTTCTTTTTGCAAAATAAGGCTGCTTTTTTTTTTCGATTACAAGATTATTTTTTTTAGTGAATTTAAAAAAAATACAAATAATTAGAAAGAAAAGTTATAAAGGTCACCCGGAGGTTTAAAATATAATTAAGTGATACCAAAAATAGGAGCATACAGTGTCTGATATAAACAAAAATTAAGGTCCAGAATCAGGAAAGCACTGAACATGTGCTCAGCTTTAAGCATAAGTATGTGCTTATGTGCCTTCCTGAATAGGGAGATACTTTCCTGAATCAGGACCAAAGAAAACTGTTTGTCAGAACACTAGCTATGAAGAAGCAAAGCTATTCATTCTGTCTCTCTCAGCAACATATAGGATCCAGTTCTCCACAGAAGATGTAAATCAAGAGTAGTTCCACTGAGGACATCTGAGTTACACTGATGTAAAACTGGTGTTAGTGAAATCAGAAGCAGGCCCATAATCTCTAAATGTATACTTGTTACAAATATATCCCGGCACCTTTTCAACTGATTTTTCCATTTGACTTCAGTGGGTCCAGGATTTAAATACAGTCTAGCGTGATCTACATATCATTAAGAGGAATAATTCCATTCCAATAGTAAAGATCATGCTAGTTGTAGTTGGTTTAAGGAAATATTAATTTCTTATTAATTGCAATTATTTTAAATTGTCCTGGCATTTTATAAGTAAAACAGGTAGAAACTGTCTTAGGTACATTCCATTCTTAATTACACTATTGTGAGTTCACTGATGTCACTAGAATCAGACTGGTTTTATGGAGCAAAATTTGGCTCAAGTTCTGCAAATTGTGTGGTCCTAGGACTCTGTTTTGAAACAAAACCTGCCTGTTAAACAAGTTGCAACCACCCTATACTGTTAGAGGGATACATTCTGCCCAGAGATGTGCATGCACAGCTCCATCTGACTGCAATGAGAACCGTATGTGTATATTCAGAAGCAGAATTTGGTCTAAAGGGAACTGACAACATGTCTGTATGCACGCAGTTAGGGGGTGACAGCAATTTCTAAAAGGAATGGAATTACTAGGACTGCGCCTTTTGATTATTCTCTCCCAGATGGGATATATGGAATAACAGGAAATATTTGAACTATGAGAAAAAGTAAATAAAAATACACAAGAGATATAGATGTTTGGGTAAATGAGCCTCTCCATGCAGATAAGATCCAGTGATTAATGTTAGTGGGAGATAGGCGTGTGCACATGAAAAGGAAAACAGTTGTTCGTTACTATGAGGAAATGTGGATGGTGCCTGTACCATTTGGGAGTCTGCAATATCCCATTAATAGCTGAAACAGTGGGGCATAAGAAAAAAACTGAGGAATTTGGGGGAAAAAACACTGTCTGGGTCTGTCTTTTTCAAAGCCAGGTAAGCACAATTACCGGTGTACTATTAAGTGTGCCTAATTTGCATAGGCAAGTACTGTGATAGCCTGCTCAAATCAGATGTTTGCACTTACTAATGGACAGTTAAGTACATGAATATATATATATATATATATATATATATATATATATATATATATATATATATATGTATATACACCACTGTGAAGGTGTCAGGGTTCCCTCCCCACTCTGAACTCTGGAGTACAGATGTGGGAACCCGCATGAAAGCTCCCCTAAGCTTATTTCTACTAGCTTAGGTTAAAAATTTCCCCAAGGCACAAATCCTTTCCTTGTCCTTGGATGTATTGCTGCTATCACCAAGTGATTTAGACAAAGATTCAGGAAAAGGACCACTTGAAATTCCTATTTTCCCAAAATATCCCTCCAGGCCCTTTCACCCCCTGTCCTGTGGGAGCTTGAGAATAATATACCAGCCAATTGCCTTTAATAAATGTACAGACCAGACTCTTTATTTTTAGGACACTGAAAATCAATCAGGTTCTTAAAAGAAGAACTTTATTATAAAGAAAAAAGTAAAAGAAGCACCTCTGTAAAATCAGGATGGTAGGTAATTTTACAGGATAATAAAAAGATTTAAAACACAGAGGATTCCCCTCTAGCTCAACTTCAAAGTTACAAAAACGGGAATAAACCTCCCTCTTAGCATAGGGAAAATTCACAAGCTAAACCAAAAGATAATCTAATGCCTTTCCTTGCCTTTACTTACAATTTTTGTAATCTTAGATGCTCATTTCAGGTAGGTTTTTAGGAGATGTTTTTTCCTGCCTGGTCCATCTCTCGTCCAGAGAGAGAACAAATAAAGAGAGCACACACAAAACCTCCCCCCACAGATTTGAAAGTATCTTCTTTCCTTATTGGTCCTTTTGGTCAGGTGTCAACCAGGTTATTTGAGTTTCTTAACCCTTACAGGTAAAGGAGGGATTCTATGCTACTCTTAGCTGTATGTTTATGACAGAAGGGCACTGTGGTAAACCGTAAGGTAGGTAGATATAGATGTGTATATGCAAATTGAGTATTTGTATACACAAACATGGTATTTGCAGGTACAAATTAGGTGCATACAATTGAACACATGCAATTACATGCACTCAGCTTTGAAATTCAGGTCCTCTTTCAAATTTACACATTGTAATACATATTTGGTGAATTAATAAATCAGTAAACTTATGTTGTAGTAAAATAGTTTTTAAATAAGAAAAGGGTGCTTCATGATGTGAGGGAGAAGCTAATGTACTGAAATGTACACCTTTCAAGCTGTTAAATGCTACTAATGTAAAATTCCAAAAATTCTATTATCCAGGTCTTTAATAGACCCTTGACTCCAAATATTGAGAAAATACTCCCATCTTGTTATGTCTGGAAGTATAAATCCACTTCAGTTTTTACATACAGTAAAAGTATCTTTTTTTTTTTTTTTTGGTCAATTGCAGTGATTAAATAATTGCAGTTCAAACTTATTTAGTTAGTGAAATAATGAGGTCCTTATTGCTGACACGGAAAAAACAATTAAATTTGTCCCTATTGTACAACAACTGAAAGTGTCTCTATTTCTGTCCTGTATTAGATTTATGGACACCTCTGAAACTTCTACAAGAAAGGTTAGGAAATTCATGGTGGTAAAATTATGCACATTTTCTGTGACTAAAGATCTGCACCAACTGATGTGTAGGCCCAAGGGAGTAGAGTAGTAGATACACTAGAAATAGAAAACAAGGTAAGAACATCTGTGAAATCAGTCAGGAGTAAGAGGGATATCCAGATGTTGATCATCCTTTGGATACAAAAGGTGTTATTAAGAAGGATAATCAGGAATTACTATGTAAATAACCATTTTCAAACCCTCCAAGTACAGGGGTGTTAGCTCCCACAACCTGCCCTTTTATCATCATGGCTTTAGGGACAAACAGATTGGTTAAAAAAATACATCCTGTGACGAGCTGGTTAAATATTTTTGCCTCAAAACTTTTATGTGATGGACAATTCCTTTTCAGTGAAATGAAGCAATTTCAATTGCTTCCAATTTATATTTCACTTAAACACATGAAAACTCAAACCTGAAAAACTTTTGGGTTTTGGCAACTAAAAGCCACATTTTTGGATGAAAACAATTGGTTTTCAGACTTTTTTTCCTCTGAAAACATACAAATTTTCAAATAGGATTATTATTTTCAAAATGAATGAAAATTATTTTTGTTTCATTTCTGTTGACTTTTTTTTTTTTGTAAATAATTTCCTACCAGCTCTAACTCTGTGTGCAGCAGAAGTGAGGATCACAGCTGTTGTCAAGAAATTGCTGAGGGAGGAGAATAAGAAAACTACGGTGATGATTAAGTTTAAAGTAGTGGATAAAAAGTGTAAAATAGTGGATAAAAAGTGTAAGGATCCACTTAAGTCTCAGTGGATAGATCTGGAAAGCAAACTTACAAAGGTTTATGGGTGCTGAGATGTGAAGTTTTGCTTTAATCCACAACAACATTGTGCAGAAGACCTACAATTGAATTATGTTTGATATGAATAACCTTTCTCTCTCATATATAGTAGTAGAGAGTGCGTGTATGGAGAGTTTAAAGGTGAAAGGACCTGATGAAGGGCTTGAAATCTGTGGAGGATATTTTGATATTTTCGCTTGATCTTCAGTTGCTTCTGTCCTGGAGCAATTCTTGTGTCCTACTCCTAAGTGAGGCTTAGAGAACCCCAAGCTTAATCTGATTCCTTTTCCTCAGTGTGTACCAAGATTTGAGTAACCTGTCAAGGGTTACACACTTCCTGCATTGCATGGTACCCAGCTTCATGGAGGCCCCCTGAGAGCTGTGGTCTATGGGAGAACTGGGGACAAGGCCGGGCCAGGATGGGAAGGAGCAGAAGTGGGGCAGTGGGACTATAGATTTACTTTCCTTACTTAAGATTATCTCCAACAACTCTCCTTCTGCAAATCTTTCACTTTCTTGCCTTTGTGTTGCTGTATAAAACACCAGTGTAGAGAAAGTGCACAAAATTAAGAAAATGGGAAGGAAAGTACAGATCGCCATCAACACCTGTTTTTTATCCACCCCATGCAACCAAATAAAATGCCTTAGGACAAAAAGGAGATCATGGAGACACATTTTCCTTTGTCCACTGCTTCATATAAAACAATGTTAATTGTACTTTATAATCAAACCACAGAAACAGTAATTTTTCTTTGATCTAGGTGCATAGCACATAGTCTCTCTCTCAAGGAGGAGACATACATTTATACAGTGACTGGAAGGCAAATGCTTGTTGTCAATTTTACTTTTTGTCAAATAAATGGAGTTCAGGATCAACTGTGTATATGAGGACTGAAGTCACTGCAACTTGCAAGTGTAAGCCAGGGCCTGAGTGAGCTCTCCCCTGCCATCAAGCGATGATCTGAGGGAAGAGACTTCAGGAGCAGTGTGTATATTTGCATAGAGTGGTCGTGTAGCTGTGTCAGACCCAGGATATTAGAGACAAGGTGGGTGAGGTAATACATTTTATTGGAAGTTGGTGAGAGAGACAAGCTTTCAGGCTACACAGAACTCTTCCTCGGGACCTGTAGTAGGAAGAGCTGCTTTGCCAAAGTGTTCAATTTTGGCTGCTTTGGGTTAAAATTCACTATAGTATTGAATGCAGGGGTGATTAAATGTTGCTATCCTTATTGTGTACGTGAAGAGCAGCAGAACTGTACTGAGCATGTTCTGATTGAAGGCTCACTGTAAAATTAACCTCATTTGCAAAATGGGGGGAGCGGTGCCAAATCCAAGGGAAAGTGAGGGGGATGGGAAGGTCTCTGTTTAATAAGTCTTAGACACCATTTGACCCTCCCCTCTCCAATGTTTAAATACAGAACTGATCAAACTCAGTTGAGAGTCCTTGGTTCTGTTCACTGATTCCTAGAGCTCAAACCACGGATGAGCCTTAGACCTGGCGTCAGGTGTGGGGACAGCGCTGCAGTGAAAGACAACGCAGAGGCTGCATTAGCAGCGAGGTTGCCTGCTACCCAGTGAAATCACTCAGAGCTGAGATCATTAAGAACTGGACTAAGTGGTGGAACCTCAGATCATGGCATTACAGAGGCGGCAGCAAGCAGTGACAGATATAACGGCGGGAGCAGCGGCAACCAGCAGCAGACATAGCAGAGAGTGGCTAACAGAGGCAGAGGAACAGCGAGCGGCAGCAGAATGGCGGTGGTGAGCGGTGGAAGACTAGCAAGTAGAGGCAGGGATTCCTGAGAGCAGCAGAGACATTGCTCCATGTTCCTCCCTTCCCCCTTTCAGGGTGGGAGGTGATCTGACGTGAATGCACCCTTGAGTTCCAGGACGTGGCTGACCTCGGACAACAGAGAGTGGGGTGCAGTGGAGGGAAAGGGGAGTGGCATGTTAAAGGGGCATTCGTCCATCAGACTTTCACACTGCAAGGTGGGAAACAGAGGCAAAAGTCACTGCCCCATATACTGTGGAGAGGGTGTTTGTTTATGGTTTACGTTCTTTTGAATAATTTGTTTCAGTATTTTCCCAAATTAATTCTGTGTTCCTTCTTCCTTTTAATAAAACTTTTCTTTTGTTATATGCAGACTCCGGGTGTGCGAGTGGGGAAGTATTGTTTCTTAGATGTGCCCAGGGATAGTGTTTAATTTTCCCAGATTACTGGGTAGGGGCTCGAACCAGGTCTGTTTCTCATTGTTAAGAGGAACCCCTAGATATTGAATCTGGCCCCCATTGCTGCCAACACCACCTTGCAGAAGCATTACACAAGCCAAGCCTTTGAGCTGAAAACTGTGTCTTGTAACCCTTGTTTTTGAAGGGAAAGAAAGAGAGGGAAACAGAAAGCAAGAAAGAAAGCAAGACAGAGGGTTCTGGAGAGTCACACCTGCCAAGTGCTGGCAGGCAAAGCAGAGCGCTCTCTCTCTCTCTCTCTCTCTCTCTCTCTCTCTTCCCCCTGTGTGTCTGTATATGTGTCTGGCTGGTGAGTCCTATGATCACATGCACCTCGGGCTCCTGCCTCCCTCCCTCCTCAGTCCTCTCTCTCTCACTGCACTACTTGCAACTTTTGCAAACAAGTCTAAGCAGAAGCACTTATCACAGACTGGACTCTTTATCCCTCCACAAGTCCTGGAATTCACCAGTGACCAAGGCTTGCTGTTTTTCCTATCTGCTGAATAAGGATCTGGGACACATAGTGGAGCTTTTGTGCTGCTTTAAAAAAATGATTCCCCTTAGCAAGAAAGGCTCCTGTTCGTCTCAGCTCTGTCTTGCTCTCTGTGCCTTTGGGTTAGCACTGCTTGGGGATTTATCCCAGGCTTTGCCTGTGGAGGATCAGGATTATTACCTGCAGGAGATTATAAACAGGGATCATTATTATTCCTATCCAGGTCCCGATGAGGAATTTTCCCCTTTCACAGAGCAACCTGGACAGGAAGAAACAGCCCACGTTGCAGAGGCAGAGGAGTCCCCAAGGTTCAGACCGGGCAAGAAAGAGTTAAAACAGAAGAAAGGCAACAAAAAAGAAAAATCCATTCTCGAGATTCCACCAGGTAACTTTCCACCTCTTCCTCCAAACTTTAAGAGCTCTGTTGAGTCTCAAACTGACTCTGACTTTTAACATAAATTAATACTCTAATACTGATAGTAATAATAATAAATGTGCTGGGGATGATGACATATACTAATTTCTAACACCAAGCTTTTCAGCTCTTTGGAAATCTCACATGCACTTTTACCCTTTCCCTCTCACCTGTCACATTAAGAGTTTTCAAAAACACTGCATTTCATTAATCAAATGAGACTCCAGCTGGTGCATGAACTTCCCTTCTTATCATATTTCACATTTGGCTGCTTGCTGAAACTACATTTTTGCAATCAAATGAAGAGAGACTCACTCCATGGTAAGATCTGTTTTGTCTGTCTTATGATGATTTCTTATTGTACCCCTAGTCATTTTAACTCTAAATGTTCTTCACCTTTGAACAGGTGAATCACTGTCAGATTTCACTTTAAAGCCCTCCCATGGAAGAAATGTAAACAGGGATATTCCTTCAGAGAGATCAGTTACTAGGGGGATTAATTTTAATTATTAGGAGGTACTAATACATAATTTAATAAATAAATTAAAAGACAGCCATATCGTCCATCACTTCAGTTATTACATGTAATGTCTTTGGCTGAGAGAAGACAAGCTATTGGAAACCTACACATTACTATCGTTCCCAAAACTCTGGTCAGTAAGCACAGTAGAGTGGTTTCTATTTTGACACAGTTACACTAAGGTGGCTCGGCAGTTTATTCTACAAGCATTCTCCGATTGCATTTGTCTTGTTTAATTTCTTTGGAGGAAATTTGAAATCGAAATTATTTCACGAAGTAAGCAACAGTCTTATAAAATTAAGGGCCAAAGCCCTCACTCAGGCAAAACTCCCATTGGCTTCAGTAGGAATTTTGTATCCTTAAGTACTATGGGATATGGCACAAAATTTTCAAAATAAAGACACCCACATCACAGCAAATTGGAGAAATAAGGTTTTCTGAGTGGCATTAACTCTTCCCAATTGCATATAGGTGATATTAAATTAAGGGTTGCAGTTTGATTTTTACCAGTTTTACATGTAGTTACTTTCTGATCAAGAAAAAATTGAAAACAGCTTTTTATAAGTTATGCCCCAAATTTACCATTTCTGCAGTGTTGAAAATTGTTAGAGGGCCAGCAGATCTTAGCTGCAGGTATAGCCCAGGGCAGAGGACTCTAGTGGCATAGAGTCTGCCTGGGTGAGGGTAGCAGTGGTACAAGAAACTTATAACCTGGTGCTCCACTGGGGATCAGCAGCTAGACAGAAAGTTCAAAAGCAGATGGCACTGGCAGGGTATCTCTGGGATGTGCTGATTCAGCTTATCTGGTAGTGCATGCACTGTCTTTCCTCCCATTTTCTGTGGGGGGTGGGAGGCAGGAGAGTTCCCCCTGAGGTGCAGTGGCCCCTGTTTGTGTACAGGGTTCAGTTCACAGCTCTTCGGACTCCAGCAGGTATGTAAGAAGCCCCACATATGTACAGCCACATTATCCCCTTTGACCAAATGGGTGTCTAGAAACTTTGCATGCTTGCACTTGTAGAATTTACTGAAAAGTCTTCCCTTGGTGAAGTTTGGTGAGGAGGTGATAGGCAGCTCATAACACTAAATCAGTTGATTCTCCAAGAGCTAGCGCTCAGGTGATCTAGCAAGTCCTGAGCCATCTCCATGGAGGCTCTGTAGCTCCATACTGCCTCCAAGCTCCCTGCTGGCTTTCCCCCAACTTTCCTAGCAGCACAGCTGCAAACATACTCCAGAAAGCCCAGCATCACTCAGGAGCTCTGTGGCAAAGGCAGGGTTAGAATTTGATTCTCTTCTCTTCCTGCAATCTCCTTCCTCATTCACACACTTTCCAACTTCTGCAACAAATGAGGACGGAGTCCTACAGATAGCAACCCCCTTTACACCACACTGATTCATTCCCAGGACAGGTCCCTCCTGTGGGGTTAATAAGGTAGGGGTCCTGTGGAAAACAAATAGTATGTGATCATGCAATTAAAGACTCTTGTAATGCATATTCACAAGGGGACTGAATTAATGGCTGTAACAGGGTGGCTTGTCCCTTTAAGGGCCAGAGGCCTGGGCCCCTCCAATCCCAGTTACTAAGGAGTCACATTTGAATGGGGATCAGCTGATAAAGAGTACAAGGAAGGGGGGCAGAGGGTCTGAGGAAGCTGAAGAAACTGCAGAGAAAGGAAGGAATGGCAGGGTCTGCCGGAGACAGGAGGCCTGGCAGTAGCCTTAGGAGCAGAGACTAAGGTCAGAAGGGTAACTGCTTAATGTTTTCATTTTTGTTTGTTTTAGAAAATAAATAAAGCCCTGCAGAAGGGCCTGCAAGAGTGATCTGTTGTGAGTTTAGTTGTGGAGCCCTGGAGAGGGGTGAGATTGATGAAAAGGGGTCTGCAGAGCGACCTCATGCCATAAGGGTGCATTTCCTAACTTTTGAGCACTTGGTGTCCCAACTTTAATGTTCTTTTAATATAGTTTTTCTTTGTAATTTCCTAGGTTTTTTAAAAAAGCAAACTGTAAAAACAGAAATTCCATGCTATGGCATTGCATTGACACCCACATGATTCATCAGGTGGGCTGGAGCCTTTAGATCTACCATACAGACTTCTGCCACTTGAACTAAGGGAGTAACTGGCAGCAGTTTTAGGTGGTCATCTTCTATGTGGACCAGTACTAGAGGGGGATATGAGATACATTCCACACACATTTGTTGAGGAATGGTGAGAATTGGAAATGTTGGTGCCCTTGTTCCCTCCATGCTGTCCTTGTGCCATTCTTGTTCCTCCCTCCAGTTTCTCATCCTAGTGTCCACCCCCTCATCCCTGGCTCCTCCCAATACCCATCCCCTCACCTAGCCAATCTTAGTCTCCTCATTCCAGTTTCTCTCTCCTTGACCAGCCAGTCTCAGCTCCGTGACCAAGTCTCAGTCTCTCTGCCCCCACAAGCTCCCAGTCTCGGTATCCCCATGCTGGTCCCAGTTGTTCCCAATCTCCTCTCCTCCCAGGCCTCCTCTTCCAGTCTCCATCTCTCATTCTTACCCCCTGGTTCCCAGTCTTCCACCTCCAGATTCCTTGTGCCAACCCTACCTGCTTCCTCCCATATCCAGCTCCTATTTCTTCTGCATTTCAGTCAGATGGTTTCCTCCTCCTCGCTACCTGGGCACTGAGAGCATGAGGGACAATTTCCTTGTCCTTGGTTTTGATGATTGGGGCCACGCAGCCTGAAGTAATTACAGGGAAAGTCCTGCTCAGCCCTTTCAGCCCTGGACTGGACCATGTTCAGTGCAGAGAAATTGAGCTGCCAACCTCTAAGAAGTCTCTGCTGTGCATGTGTGAATTGAAATTTTTCAAAGGCTTCTAGCATAGCCATATTTGAGCATTTTTTTCAGGGTGACAGTAAAGGGCACATCCCCGACACCCGCGTGGCTCTCTGACAAATTTCAAGTCCCTGCTCCAAAACATGGAGGCTCTAGAACATCTTAAATAAATTTGTCATAAGATTTTTTTTTTTAACGTGGGGAAAAAACACGTTTTCCTCTTACTCATGCTCTGGAATGTCTGAAACATTTCAACTGAAACTACCCAAAATAATTCAGCCTAAGGCAGACACCCAACATGTTGAAGCTCAACCTGAACGCTTAAGGACTGGCAAAGTTATAAGCAACTGAAGAAAGAGATCTTATACTGGGAAGTATTGTAGAACCTTAACGATAGATGGCACTAGCTGCTCTGTCTGTAATCTACACAAAATAACTATCCAAGGCACTATAGCATGATCCAGCAATTATGTAGGTTAAATCTAAAACACCATCCAGTGCAGTGCTACATGGATTAGTAACATTAAAATAAATTAAAGCTGTTGGTTTTCAGCACCTCTGAAAACCAAGTCACTTACGTAAGTGCCAAAATACAAATGTAGGTGCCTAGAATTGCACACCCAATTTTGAAAAATTGGCCTTATAAAGGTACAGATCATGCTGAGCTCATGATTGATTGGTGCTTAACTAATAATTATGAACCTAACTGTAAATAGGTGTGGAGGTGTGTGTAAGTATGTATGTATTTATATATTTATATATATGAACAAACACTTTTACGTTGAATAGAGATTAAATCAATGGACATACAGTAAACAAAATGCTCCTTTTTTGTGAAGCTTAGTGGAAGCAGGGGCATGTTGGATTAATTATATGGTGTAGCAAACAATAGACTGGATCTTGGCTGGAATAAAGAAAGGCAGAGGAATGGGAACGTGTGATCTGCCCTGTGGCTGGGCAGCTGGTAGTGATCAGTGCTAACTTTGAATTAAAGTTGGACTAAAATCATAACTGTGTAAAGGCTACAGCAAATTGCATATGACATGTAATTGATTAATTTAAGCTCATTACTGTTGATGGCTTGAATGCAGCTGGTTTACATTGTGAAGTATTAATATAAGTACAAATTCATTTCCATTCAAGGCAACGGGCAAGTCTCCCATTGACTTTAGGTGGGCAAACCCAGGATTATGCTGTGGATTTATTTTTTATTAAAGCAGTATTTGCGAGCACTTGAGTTACATAACAATACATCAATCTCATCCTGCCCTTTGCCTCCCTTATGACTCTTATAAATTCAGCTGTACCATGTAATCCTTGGAAAGTAAAAGGTTGGATTGACAGATCCCATCACAAGTGGATTTGTATTTTCTAATCCATTCTTGCTTATTTATGACCTGATCCAAAGCCCACTGAAATCAACTAGTCTGATCGGCTTCAGTGGATTCTATTCTATATCTGTTCTTACACCACATTCATGGCTGTAATATCTGAGCATCTTCCAGTAATGCATTAAGCAACATGGCTACATAACTCTCATTTGTTCTTCTCTCGTCCTCTCCCCAGGGGTACAAATGTGTAGTGGAGTGTCTTGTTTTGGTAGTTTTTTAAATAAATATTCACATTGCTATGTGTGTGTTAGGGGAGGCAAGTCAAAAAAGCATGGCTTGCACTTGAATAGAAAGGTGATGCGGTTTGTGATGGTCTTTAGTTCCTGAGGGAATTTATTCCAAAGTCTCGGATCAGCCCCAAAGAAAGTGTTGACTCCTGCACAAACAAGCTTTACCTTTATTTACCTTCCTTTGTGCCAGAGGGGTGTAGTTGTTGATCACAGTCTTCAACTCAGAGTTTCATTTGGTTTTTTAGATATGTTCAAAGCACTCTATGGCCTGGGACAAGTATAAGGACTGAGACCTTGAACTTGATTTGAAATTCTATGGGAAATCAGTGTAGAGAGTAGAGAACAAGTCTGAAGTTCTTGCGGGTAGCCTGTGTTGCTGAGGAGATGCTCTGCAGAGTTCTGTATCAATTGGAGTTTCCTAGGTGCTGAAGGCTTCATGCCCAGGAATACTGCAGTGCTGTAGTCCAGCCAAGAAGTGAAGGCATGAATAACTGAGGTCAGGCCATCATCTGCCAGGACGGGGCAGTCTCCTAGCCAACACGAGACGATAGAAAGCATTACTCACAGATATTGCTTTGTGAGAACTTAGCATCAGTGAGGAATCCAAGAGTATTCCTTGATCATGAACTGAATTGACCAAATGTGGATGAGTACCTTCAACCAAAGAAGAATGCGCTGTAGCTGCAAACTCCTCCAAATGCTTCCCTCTGCCCACCAGCATCACCACTGTCTTGCTTGTATTCAGATTCAGCCAGCTGTTGGGTGTGTTCCTTCGGAAAGGATTCAACACGTTTTAGCACATTACCTTGGATAACAGCTCTATATCCAAACTGATCTGAGGTGAGAAAAGGGCCTTTTAAAAAAAAATCAAGATTTCATTAATAGACTGGAGAGAGATAAGCATGAGACTGAATCTGCTTCTGGAATGCTGGTAGATGGATTATGATTTGCTCCAGTTTATTCATTATGTCAATGTACTACTTTTTCGAAGGAAATAAGAGAGGATTTGCATGCATGATGGATTGAATTTGAACAGTTTGGCAGCAATATCCAGTAGCCCAGATTAAAAATTCAACCTGATCTTTTTAGTTGTGATTGGTCAGATAAATCACATGCTATTGTTTCTGTTCTCTGATTGGATGAGTGTAACTCTAAGGTTTGGGAGGAGGACTTCAAGAAGCCATGTGAGCTTTGATTCTCTCAGCGAGAGGTAGCAATTTATGGTGAGGGAGCAAGATATAAGCAGCATTAGGTGATTTGTATAAAAAGCGAAGAACATAGGCGCTGACTCCATGGGTCTGCTAGGGTTGGAACACCCACATAAAAAAATTAGTGGGTGCTTAGCACCACTTGCAGCCAGCGCCCCCCTCCCAGTGCTTCCCGGCAACCCCGCCAATCAACTCTTCCCGCTCCCTCCCCGTGCATCCTGCCTGCTGAGATCAGCTGTTCTGTGGCATGCAGCAGGTGCTGGGGGGGAGGGAAAGGAGCAGGGATGGGGCACGCTTGGAGGAGGGGATGGAACTGGGTGGGAAGAGGATGGGTGGGAGTGGAGCAGGGGCGGGAAGAGGTGGGGTGGGCATGAAGGCTTGGGGGAAGGGGGTGGGTGGGGGCAGGGCACCCCTGTGGCCCGGAGGAAGCTGGCGCCTGTAGTGAAGAAGTCCTTTTTCTTTGTGGGATACACAGACAGGGGTGCCACAAGGAGGGCAGGGGCAGAGCGGGATGAAGCCCCTGCTTGCTGCCAACACATTCGGTAAAATTTTGTCCTCCAGCTGGGAATTCAGCTGCTGCTGCAGCCTCCGAGGCAGTGCAGTGCCAAGCTGGTAGGTGGTCTCCCCATGCCCCTGGAGAACAGTGGGGGAGGAGCTCAGGCTGCTACTGGTGCCAGCTGACTAGGGTGGTCCTGCCACTAGGTCTCTGTGCATTCTGCCTGGGGGGGGGGGGGGGCAGAGGGGATGCTGAGGACTCGGAGCTGGTTCTGGGGATGCTGGTTCTGCGGATTGGAGGGCGGTGGGGGGGAATGGCATTATCACTGCCAGACCCTTTTTTACTGTGCAGCCTGCCCAGGCCCCACTCAAGAGCCCAAGCTCTGCTGCTGTCGCCTAACAACATCTGAGGAGGCACGGCTTGGCGCCAGGCTGGCTCAGTCCCAGGCATCTGGCCAGATTGAAAGGCCCAGACTGGCCACCACAGGATGCTAGTGCAGCGTGGGGGCATGAATCAGAAAATCAACAACCCCAGCCAACAATTCAACTTTGTGCCTCAGGATCAGATCTGGTAAGGCCCATTCCCCCTGCCCCGCCCTTGACCCACCCAATTCTAGCCCTTTATCTCTCCCCCAGGGGCATCTACCCCAATCTTCTCCATTTGCCAGGATCTCCTCCCCCCAAACCCTCCGATCCCACTCTGCCCCTCCCCCAAATACACCCCACCCCCCGCCAAACTCCAGTTCCTGGTCCCCCACAGACTCTATGCCAGCCCCTGATTCTAGTCATCCCCAACCACTTTCACCCCAGTCACACACACACATATCTCATGGCTCCAATCCTGCAAACACAGCTGCGGGACCCACCCCTCTCTTTCTGTCTACTTAAATACATTCCACCACTTGCCGCTCACTTCCTGAAGGCTGATTGGACTGTTTGCTCCTTCTTTCTTGTGAAATGGACATAGCCAACTTCCTGGATACTGAGAAAATAACCAAAAATTGGATCGCAATGAAATCGTGGAAAATTTCCCTTGATTAACAATTTATCAGTCCAGACATTTAAAGTAAAAATGACTATATAATTTGTTGCTTCTTCATAGCCTGCAGAATTGCTGTTTTAGTTAGTTCACAAAGCTGATATCATTCAGTAAAATCTCAGGAAACGTTAGGTAAGTTTTTGAGACTTCACCCTCCCATCCACCTGGAACCCCAAGTGGTGCCTGACACATCGTCCTTGTGATAATTAGGCTACTGAAAGATTTGTCTTCTAGTGCAGAATTTAAATTTGATTTTTCTCTCATCATATTCACACAGAGGAGCTGCTTGTGCATGTGCTGTCCTGTACTCAAAGGATGCATCAGATAGTTATCTGGCTCATTTTAATGTCCCATGCAAAGGCCCTGGTGAGCAGTGTCTCCCTGTTGTGTGAAGCTGCATCTATTGCCATATAATCTATATAATTCCTTGTATGAATATGTGAATGTGAGAGCTTAACATTCCACTTTCTGGACCTTCATGGAAAGTAGACATAAAAGGAGTCCATGCGTGGCTGACATGAGTTCATTTTAAAATTCAGGTGGAGAGCTCTGTGGAGCATTTGGCCAGCTCAGATACATGTGGACAGAAAGAGAATTAATCACTGTAGTGGCACAAAGCCAGATGAGAAATAGAGCACTAAATTTGCCCCTTTACTCTCTCCATAGAACCACTCTTGGACAATCTGGAGTATTGCACTAATATCAAAAGCCTAACAGAGTGGGTGTATATTTAAAAACAATTAAGAGGGGATATGCCATAAAGAGTTGTACAGTGTTTTCAGGCTTCTTTTCTGTTAGGATGGGATTGTTGAATGTTCTCTGCAGATGGTCATAGTCAGCCTGTCTCCTGATTTACAAATTACCTCTATGCAAACCCAACCAAACATACTATTCATTCTCCTGGCAGGAATAAACTGCATGGAGATGAGAAGGGTTGTGCATGGAGGACATTGCAACAAATCAGAATATAGGTGCAGAACAGTGCTGCTTTTGTGCTCACCAGCTTTGGGAGCATTCTTGCCTTGGGTTAGAATATTGGTGGTGGTCTGTGAAGATGTTGGATCACTGCAGATTAAATATACTCACCCCTTTTAAGGTCTGATCCAACTCCATTAAAGTCCAGGGGAGTCTTTCTGTTCACTTCAGTAGGTGTTGGATGGGGCCCTTATATGTTTGATCAAATGATGAGGAGGATTGAGCAATAAACTGTCACTGGAGCGTGTGTAGACATTAAAAAATGAATTCCATTTGTGCAAGAAAGAAATGCATATCTGGTTCCTTCATACTGCAGCAAAGAAAAGGACACTTCTGATTCCTTGCACCCATATTTCTATAGTTCTCATACCTGGGAAAAGAATAACAGGATATTCTAAACATCTGCTGCATTGGAAGGATTGGAATGCCATCCTACAGAAGCAAACTGTTTTATTCACTGTGTAGTTAGCCATTGTTAAATACACTTGACAGTGGACAAGAAGTAAAACTTGTTTTTCTTTTCATCCTACAGCTAAAAATGGCAACAAGAAAGGTGAGAAAAACAAGAAAGGGAATGAGAAGATGACAGATGGTGGCTATGAAAGTCGAAGGGGCTATGAAGTCTTCAGAGAAAGTACGTGTAAAGTTTCTAAAGTACCTTTTGGAATTCTTGGTTTACCTGCTACTTTCTCCAGTCACATTTAAATTAAATTACAAATTATATTGAAGATATTGCTGTGAAATGTCTAGATGCTGCGCTGGTTATGAAATGGCATGCTGAAATAAACTACGTTAGCACAGCATGTGCGAAAAGATGGAGACAAGGAACCACACCGTGTTAGTGTGGGATGAAGTGAGCTACAATGTAAGGTAAGGAGCCTAATTCTCATTTCCATTAAGGCCTCTTTTAACACCACTCCGGCAGTAAAAGGGCCCTTACAGTAAGTATTCCTCTTTGGAGTGATGTTTAATGGCACCTTAGTGTAAATGAGAATGAAGCCCAAGATATTTTTATAATTTATAAAAGAACAAGGTATATTTTCATTTAAAACTAAGAGTTTGATGCTTTAAGAATGGTGCTAGATTAAGAACTGTCTCTCCAGAACAGGAACAGTGAAATATTTCCCATTCTGCCATACCAATATGCCTTAAATCTGATCTGGAGGTCTCACCTCAACGTATGTAAGACTGGAACAGCCAAATGCTAATTGTGAGTGTGGTTTCTGTATTATGGATGTTTGTCCACTGTGACCTGAACTGATATTCCAGTTGATTTCATGAAAGCTAGCAAACTCCAGCAGGCTGTCATGATTTGCAGTTATTACAGACCTCAGGTGGAATTGAATCAATGATCTAGCAGAGAAAGGCTTTATAATATCTTGAGAAATCCAGCCTTCCTTATATTTATGGGAATTTACAGCATGGGCATACTATGAACTTCTATTACTAGCATGGAGATTCAGATCAGCACTGGGAGTAACATGCATCTGATCTCTGCTCCCTCCTCCCAGAGTCCTAAGGTGGTGTTAAAAAGTTGCGGGGTTTTTTTTTCTTTCAGTTTTTAAAATATTTTCACATGTAGGTGTATGAACCTAAATTTCTCTCTCACTATGTCTATTCAGTAGCTTCTCATTCATGGAGATGGAAAATATTGCATTCCTAGTGAATAGTTGCTGATTAAATTAGGTTTCCAATATTTTGTTTGGCCCTGAAGAAAGGTCCTGGAGGGAGTCTCCAGGTCCTTTGCTCCTCAACCTCATTTCTTTTACCTCCTTGTATATGCTTCAGGAAACAAAACAATCTTCCTCCTTGAGTCCATTCCCCTTGATTTCTATGGAAGTTACGCTTGAGGGAGTGTTGGGCTAGGCCAAGTATCTCCTGCCTTTAATGCACTGATTTTTACTGTAAACCATCTGAGTGCATGACTCACTACAGTGTGCTGGGAAATGACACTCTTTGGAATGTGAACACTTGAAAACCAACTAGTTCATGCTTTTCCAGCAATTATATTTATGTTCACCTCTTCAGAGAGAGCCTATATTATGCTGACAGTTTTACAGCCTTGCTTTACTGTCAGTGTCTTCCTAAAACATCCGTCAATTAAGGGAAAAAGTTCAAAATATACTAAAAAATGTAGATGTGCCTTAACCACAAATGTCAGATCCGGATTGTGAACCTCTCTCCCCACACCCACTTTTGAATGGTGGATTGAGATTATCCCATAAAAGTGAGGGACAGCGTCTACAAAGCTCAAACCTGGATCCAGGATCAGATTCGAAACCTCCAAAAGATTTGACTCAGGCCTATCATTCTTTGTAAACTGTATTGTAAGCCTACCCTTATGGAAATCAAAATGGATTTACTGGGACACTGCAATTAACAACTCCAGCACGCAAATGGAGCTTGAATTCTCAGCCTTTTCTTTCTTTTCATAATTGATAGATGATGTAAAATGTTACCAGGGACAAATAGAATGATAGTTGACATCCACTCAGCAAGCTGACATGAGCACTGTGTTCTGAAGTACAGACTCAGCTTTGCTCGCCCTTGAAATTAAAAAAAAAAAAACAAAAGCAAAACCCTTTTCTTGTGTTCTTTACATTTTTTTTTATGCTCCAAGCCAAAGTTTCATTTAGAAGCTCTCTGTGCCAAAAATATAACATTACTTAAGCAAACTGTTCTGAATGTTGGAATATCCAGAAGAGACTCAGACAACTCATAGGTCAGTCATCCCAGCATGGTGAAGCTCAATCTTAAATTGCATTCCAGACAATCCCAGCGGTGCTCTACTGGTGCAGCAGCCTTTAATCTGCCGGAGCCAGTCACAGGAGGTTCACCCAAGTCTAGGGAATCATCTGGAGACGTAAAGCCAAAGTAGCAGCTCTTATCCGACCCACGTTCCCTGGTGCTGGTGAATTGGGTGTGGCCAGGGGAACGGGAGAGTAGCCAGGGCTTCTCTCTGTCCTGATGATTCCTGGCTGTCTAATGGACCCTGGGGACTTTTGGTAGCAAGGAGACCGGTCCAGTGCATTGTCAGCCTAAGCTCTAGGGAACAAGGATTTAAAGCCACTTATGCAGACAACCTCCACCTCTCCTCCAGTTGCTCTGTATGCTCCTTGACAGCAGGTAAGGATTCCAGCCTCACACTCTTCCACATCCCTCATTTGAAGGGTGAGATTCTTACTGCTTCTCCAGAGTAGATAGACTAGAGTGGTGTAAAGGGCCCTAAAATCGTGATTTCATCTGGTGGGAGGATTTCTACGGCTCAGGTACTGTGGAAGCCAGCTGTAAGGCTGCCTTGCAAGGACCCCCTGCAACCCTGACATAAGGGGTAGAAAGAGACATGATGGAGATGAAAAGGGTATGTCAAGGGCAGAATCACAGCACATGGTACTGCAAGGATTCTAGGCAGTACTGTGACCTGTAGGGTAGCCCAAGGAGGATAAGGTGAATTTCACAGATCCCTGCAGCATAAAACTTGGCTTAACGGTGAAATCCTAGCAGATCTTAAACATAAAAAAGAAGCTTACAAGAAGTGGAAGGTTGGACATATGACCAGGGAAGAGTATAAAAATATTGCTCGGGCATGTAGGAATGATATCAGGAGGGCCAAATCGCACCTGGAGCTGCAGCTAGCAAGAGATGTTAAGAGTAACAAGAAGGGTTTTTTCAGGTATGTTGGCAACAAGAAGAAAGCCAAGGAAAGTGTGGGCCCCTTACTGAATGAGGGAGGCAACCTAGTGACAGAGGATGTGGAAAAAGCTAATGTACTCAATGCTTTTTTTGCCTCTGTTTTCACAAACAAGGTCAGCTCCCAGACTGCTGCGCTGGGCATCACAACATGGGGAAGAGATGGCCAGCCCTCTGTGGAGATAGAGGTGGTTAGGGACTATTTAGAAAAGCTGGACGTGCACAAGTCCATGGGGCCGGACGAGTTGCATCCGAGAGTGCTGAAGGAATTGGCAGCTGTGATTGCAGAGCCATTGGCCATTATCTTTGAAAACTCGTGGCGAACGGGGGAAGTCCCGGATGACTGGAAAAAGGCTAATGTAGTGCCCATCTTTAAAAAAGGGAAGAAGGAGGATCCTGGGAACTACAGGCCAGTCAGCCTCACCTCAGTCCCTGGAAAAATCATGGAGCAGGTCCTCAAAGAATCAATCCTGAAGCACTTGCATGAGAGGAAAGTGATCAGGAACAGCCAGCATGGATTCACCAAGGGAAGGTCATGCCTGACTAATCTAATCGCCTTTTATGATGAGATTACTGGTTCTGTGGATGAAGGGAAGGCAGTGGATGTATTGTTTCTTGACTTTAGCAAAGCTTTTGACACGGTCTCCCACAGTATTCTTGTCAGCAAGTTAAGGAAGTATGGGCTGGATGAATGCACTATAAGGTGGGTAGAAAGCTGGCTAGATTGTCGGGCTCAGTGGGTAGTGATCAATGGCTCCATGTCTAGTTGGCAGCCGGTATCAAGTGGAGTGCCCCAAGGGTCGGTCCTGGGGCCGGTTTTGTTCAATATCTTCATAAATGATCTGGAGGATGGTATGGATTGCACTCTCAGCAAATTTGCGGATGATACTAAACTGGGAGGAGTGGTAGATACGCTGGAGGGGAGGGATAGGATACAGAAGGACCTAGACAAATTGGAGGATTGGGCCAAAAGAAATCTGAGGAGGTTCAATAAGGATAAGTGCAGGGTCCTGCACTTAGGACGGAAGAATCCAATGCACCGCTACAGACTAGGGACCGAATGGCGAGGCAGCAGTTCTGCGGAAAAGGACCTAGGGGTGACAGTGGACGAGAAGCTGGATATGAGTCAGCAGTGTGCCCTTGTTGCCAAGAAGGCCAATGGCATTTTGGGATGTATAAGTAGGGGCATAGCGAGCAGATCGAGGGACGTGATCGTTCCCCTCTATTCGACATTGGTGAGGCCTCATCTGGAGTACTGTGTCCAGTTTTGGGCCCCACACTACAAGAAGGATGTGGATAAATTGGAGAGAGTCCAGCGAAGGGCAACAAAAATGATTAGGGGTCTAGAACACATGACTTATGAGGAGAGGCTGAGGGAGCTGGGATTGTTTAGCCTGCAGAAGAGAAGAATGAGGGGGGATTTGATAGCTGCTTTCAACTACCTGAAAGGGGGTTCCAAAGAGGATGGCTCTAGACTGTTCTCAGTGGTAGCAGATGACAGAACGAGGAGTAATGGTCTCAAGTTGCAGTGGGGGAGGTTTAGATTGGATATTAGGAAAAACTTTTTCACTAAGAGGGTGGTGAAACACTGGAATGCGTTACCTAGGGAGGTGGTAGAATCTCCTTCCTTAGAGGTTTTTAAGGTCAGGCTTGACAAAGCCCTGGCTGGGATGATTTAACTGGGAATTGGTCCTGCTTCAAGCAGGGGGTTGGACTAGATGACCTTCTGGGGTCCCTTCCAACCCTGATATTCTATGATTCTATGAAAACTTGCAGGCCAGGGTGAAGGGAGGCTACGGCAACTTTATACCACCATTGTGCTTTCCTGATCCCGGGAACTTTCCCTGAGTTCTTTGCTGCCCATTCACACAGGGAGAGCATCAGCAAATGGTCAGCTTTTCTGGCACTGCAATGTCATTCCTAGAAGTGGTGGCAATGACAGAAATGGGCATTAAAATTTACCAAAGGAGACAGCAGCATCCCAGTATTGCAAGGGCAAAAATATCTTCCCTACCATATAGTACATGAGCTATGTTAATGGGAAGTTCATAATCACAAATATCAAAGCCTTGGTTTGTTTTAAGAGAGAGTTGGACAAATTTATGAATGCAATTAGATGATGGGGTTATTTGTGATGGTAGGGGCCAGGACTCAACAGACCTGGGGCTTCACTTATGTGCCAAAAAGCTCAGGATTTCAGCTGAACACCTGCAGTGGTCAGGAAGGAATTTCCCCCCTAATGTATTCTGGGATTTTTTTGTCTCCTTCCTCTGAACACCAGGGGTGGTCACAGCTGGAGATGGACATTGGATGGGGCGGGGTGCAGGGCTCTGAGGTGGCACTGAACATTCTCTTGGTTGCGTGGCCCCCATACTTAGTGTCTAACTGATCGCCATATGTGGGGTTGGGAAGGAATTTTCCCCTAGGTCAGAATGGCAGTGACTTTGAGGGGTGGGGAAGGTTGCCTTCCTCTGCAGAGTGTGGATGCAGGTCACTTGCCAGGATTTTCTGTCTATATTGCACTTAATTATTTCCCTGCCAATGTGGGGGACCTTGGGCACAGGGCCACCTTGGTCCCTTCTAATCTCTGCCTATGGCTCACAACAGTCTAGTTTCCTGTGGACTGTAATACGTCGGGCTAATTTTGGTTGTTGGGTTTAGTGTGTGTGTGCTGGGTGGTGTTGGTGGCCTGTGATATACAGGAGGTCATACCAGAGGATCTGGTGGTCCCTTCTGGCCTTAAAGTCTGACTCTTTGTGCCCCTCCTTTCTCTTTTCTGCTTCTCTGAAAGTTACTAAAAATGGTGGTAACTCTTCATGTAAGCAAAACCAACAACGGAATATCAAGAATATTTGAGGGTAAGTTGACATATTCGTAAAATATGGGAATATTGTAGCACTGAAAGCTTCCAACATTCCCTGTTACTTATAAATTGCCGCAGCTATGTCAAGTTTGTTTCTGGTGTACTTATTCCCTAAAATGTGTTGTCTGTGGGATGTAACTAGTCAGGCAAGTCATAGGGCATATTTTTTGCTTCCTGACTGGAGGACTGAAACTTGAAAACAAAAAAAAGGAGTCTACTGAATTGTGACTAATGCACTTTCCGTAGGAATTTTCTGCAAGATAATCTTTTGTACTGGAATTCATTCAACGTTCAGGACCTGAGACCCTTTCCACAAGTAAATTGGCACTTATGCGTCGGTGTTTGTGAACAACAAATAAAACCCCACAAAGTACAGCAGAGTAGTCTCAGTAAGCTTACTTACAGAAATACTCACAAATCCGCTCTAGGCATTTAGCAGTATTTTAGGATTATGCAGTTAAAAGGAAAAATGATGCTTAAATGTCCTTTGTGTCCACTTTCCAAATCAGCCTAAGTAATGACCCTTTATATTGTCTGTGCACAGTTCTGCGAATGGATCTGAATTCTTTGGTATTGCCAAAAAAGCTGTAGCAGTCTTCCATGTAACTTTCTGAATGCTAGTCAAAAAGCAGTCATTTACTGGGGAAGAAGGAAGCTATGAGGCTCTTTCAAAGAGAACAACACAAACTTTTTCAAAGCACAGCAAAAATGTTAGCAGCAGAGTCCTCACTAAACTGAAGGGCAGTTTTGCGGTTATAACACCACCCAGCCCCTTAAAAATGCAGAGATAAAATAGCACAATATCCATCCTCCATGTGCTCATTGCTCACTTTTATTCCCTGATTCGGAGTCAGATTTCTTCCCCCTCCACATCTGAGTTAGAGAGTATTTGTTCATGTTAGACAAGCCCTTGTGGTGTAGTACAGAATGGGCCAGATTAGGCCTTCAGGCAGCAATAAAAGAGCTAGGAGGACAGAACTAGGCATTTGGGGTGTAGAGAGTAGAAAGTGACAAGCGTTAGTCAGAGGGCCAGAGACTGACAGCTCCAGTTTCTACCTGCATGGAGGGAGGAGGCTCTTGTCCCTGGAATGATGACACAGGCACAAGCTCAGTAACAGCATAATATGTGTTTATTGCTGGGAGAGGGGACAGAGGCAGCTCCCTTCCTCTGGCCAGTACTGCAGAACCCCCAAAACACCTTTGCTTTCCCATGGCCAGAAAGCCCCCCTTCATCTCCAGGGTCAGCGGTTCTTTTCCTCCTGGAGGAGTCACACCCTTTAGAGGCTGTGTGGGATAAAATGTGGAGCTCCATTAAGACCATGTAAATGGGCACTGCTGCCACTCTGCTGTGGCCTGCCTTAGTTTCCCCCTGGATGAGATAGCAATAAAGTCCCAAGTAACAGCTTGGTCAAGGAGAAGCCAAACACTCCACTTCACAGCAGTATCTCTCTCTTTAATAAAGCCTTTTGAGAGGAGCACTTATACAACAGCCTAAATGCTTCTACCCCAGAGTAAAGATAAACCAACTCCCTTAACAAAAATCTGTCACAGGTAGGCTGGGCATCTCACTCTCCTTAGAGGACCAGCCCTGTGATAGGCTAAAGTCATTAGCAAGAAGATTTTGACCCTAATTAGGAGGCTGGAATAGAGATGGGAGAACCTCCCTGTTCAGACATTTGGATTGGATAAGTGCCTAAGCGTTGAAATGTTCATCTGAACCTTGTGTGAACTATTGGAACTTTTTAGGTCTGCAAAACTGAGCTGGGAGCTTCATAAGAACAGGCTTCCTTGCAGGATTTCCAGTGCTTTGTTCTGATAGAGGGTTGCCACATCTGAGATGCAGAAAAGCTGACCACTGACCAGTCCCACACCACAGATGTGAAGATGCCCCCTACCCGGGCTGGCTCCAGCTTTTTTGCCACCCCAAGCAGCGAAGGAGGGGAATAAAAACAAAACAAGCCTGGTTGAGCTGCCGCCGAAGTGCCGCCCCTTTCTATTGGCTGCCCCAGGCACCTGCTTCCTTCGCTGGTGCTTGGAGCCAGCCCTGCCCCCTACCATCTTCTCCCACAACTACCTTCCTCACCCAGCTTTTTACCCCTCTTTGATAGTGAGCCTCAGGTCTGTCCCGGTCCACAGTGCCAAGAGAAGCCACGGCAGTTTCAGCAGGTTGAGGGCCCGACACACAAAGCAGGACCGCACTCCTAGCCATGTTATTTGCACAGTAGTTATAAGATCCCTGCATGGCAACGTGTGCATGCAGCGTATAGGGAATGTTGGTTCCAGGTAGGAAAAAAGCCCAGCACACTAAATCTTTTCACCCACAGCCAGCAAGGCAGTACAAAAACTGGCCAGGCCAATTAAGAACCAATCAAGTGGCAACCCTATGATCAGCTTGGAACTGCTGAGAGCACTGCCTTTCTTGCAGTATTTTGGCATTTCTGTAACCAGAAAGCTCAGAGGCTTGTGAAAATGATGACTAATAATTTAAAATACATTAAGTGAACTTTTAAAACCATGAAACCTAGGTGTTAGCTTGAATTGGGAACAAAAATTCTTATTTAACCTGAATGGGCTCCCCCTTTTCTAGATTGAAGCCAGATAGCCAGGGGGAGGGGAAGTGGGTAATGGATGAAATAATTAAGCATGGGAGGGAGTTGAAATCGAAGTGCTATCTGTACAGTGAGCAGCTGTTTGAAACCCAAAGTACTTCAGAAAGATTGTCAAGGGCTGCCATGAGAAGCAAAACTAGTGAGATGTGGGAACAAGAAGGCCTGGATATAGTGTGCTGGTAAGTTTACTTAGCTCTTAAAAAAAGCATGTCCTTTCCAGGGGTGGATTACGGCATAAATGAATGGTGTGAATGATCTGGGCTCCATACTCAGATGGCTTCATCAATGGTGTATTTTCCAGTGGAATTCCTATGCCGTTCATGGTTTTGATTTCTCCAGCAGTAATCCCCAGTCCCTGCCAGCAGACTAGTTTCCAAAAGAACCCCCTCCCACTTTCCTCCTCTCCAGAAATACTCTTCCAGAAATACTGCTGAGCCAAACTGGGGCCTTCATTTCTTGGTTTGGGCCATGTTTCATTTTAATTGATCTATGGCTTAGGTTTCCTCAAACTCTTAACATTCTAATTATTTCTTGCACTGTTACTTTTCCTCTTACTTCTAACTTCTTCAATTTTCTTTACATTTTTCTGGAATTAGATAAATTACAAGTCTGGAATTAGATAAATTGCAGTCATACGAATCTTCTCTGAATGCACTGTGTGGGTAATAGCTCTCCACATGAAGAGTGTGTGTTTTTATTCAGGCCTCTCATTATCCAATATGAAATAGTAATAGCAGATTTATTTTTAAAATCTGTACTTATTACAGTGTCAGACAAATCTAACCTTTATATTATTGAAACTTAGGGAAGAAGTTTTTATTTTTAAAAGCTATTTTAAGACGAGTTGGACTGATTTTAGGTATTTCCTGTAACCAGCTCTGTATATAGGTCAAGTATTTAAGCTAACCTGTCTTCTAGAGAGTTAGAAGTCATTGTCAGAGGACTGTCAGGCTCGGTGCAGGAGAGGAATAGAGGGGAACTAAGGCTTATGCATAATCATGGGCAGAACTTCATGTAAATAAACCATCTAACCGTGAATTTAAAGTTGGTCTCTCTTCCTCCTGCTGGCCAGAAGAAGTTACTGCTGATTCAGGAAGAGAGAAACTGGAAGGGGCTGGTATATGCACCCTTCTTACTCGTTGTGACAAGGTGGAGGGCTGTATTCCCTGGCTGACTGTTTTATTTGTATTCTCTCAGCCCTGGGTCAGTTCTGTATTAGAGTTTGTCCCCCTGACCCCAGGTTCTTTCTGCTTCCTATGAGTGGAGAAAACTTTGGTAGGCTTTATGGTTAGCAGCATGTTCTCAAGCAAGAATTTGTAAGTGGCAAGGAGTGGGAGGGATGGCTCAAAAGTGAAGTGTTAAAAGTTGCACTTGCAGTGTTGACTTGGCCATGTTGCACATACGAAATATTTTCTGTTCCTGTTTTCCTTTGTAAATGCAAACTTTAATATATGCCATAAAAATATCAGAGAGACAATGTGGTTGAGTTAAGCTGGAGATACCTGAACTCATCATTCTGGATATAAAAGAGATTTATAACCTTGCATGAACTTAAGACAGATCATTTCCTGTGTCTGCTCCAGGCTTAATAGTTTAATGTTTTCTTTCTGCTGCAATGTGTTGTTTTAAACTGTTATCATTCTCTATCCGTCAACTGGTTCACTGTGTGGCCTGGTAATTCAGTACCTCCCCATGCTCCTCTGCCAATGTGCCTCAATCTTGACTGGAGGAGATACTGTTAGAGGTGATCGGACAGTTCAGGTTCCATATTCAGTCAGCCTTTGGATTCTGATTATCTTATGGGGCAATCAGTGCATCTTGTGATGCTTGTTTTTGTATTGTAGTAAGCACTGAACTGAGACTATAGATTCATTTCATATTATCAGCCAGAGGCATCAGATGTGCACTAGCGAATTTCAGGTGCTACTAATCAATGTTAAATTAAAACAATGACCTATAGGCAAAAGACTCTGTATGCCATTACTGGTCAACAGAACCATCTAGTTTCCATTCAGGGTCAGATTTTTGTTTCTCACGTTTGTTCTGCCATATCCTAATTGGCAGAGACATTCTGGACATGTGACAAAAATGCCTCACATGAACCTATTTTGCTCTCTTCAAAGGTTTTCAAACCTCAGACTGCTGCTTCTAAGGATGGCAGTGCATCTGCTTCAGTATCCTCTCCAGCATATGTTTCATATGAAGAAGTTCAAATTGGCCATAGCCCAGACCCTAGATTGACTGAAATATGGGTGGTATGCAGATCTCTTTAAATAACATTGATCAGAAAATGGAGTCACTTTTTTGGTTCTGGCTCAGCTTTGCAGTCAAGTGTGACAGATGTAGAAAATACTTCCTCACCAACAAGGGTGCCTGTATTGATGGTTATGAAGGTTAATGATTCTTTGTCACTAAATAGGATCCTATTTAAAATCAAAATCCTGGGCTGTATCCTTAAGCAGTGTAAATCACTGAAATCAATAGAGCTATGATAATTTACACGACTTGCAGATCTGATCCATGTATATGTGGCCATGAGAGTTACTGTAGTCTCACGTATGCAGTGCCAATCAACTCTGCAGCCTGCGATGGAGGAGGGTAGGGTTTCTTCCCTGTGATTCCCCCATGGGGATACTCAGTGCTTAGCCTGGTGTTCAGGCTGTGCTCTTGATGGAAGAATCTAAGCAAAAACCCATAAAGCTGGCCACAGCTCTTTATAGATGTTAGGTATGTCACATTTAGTCAAGTGGGGAAGAAGCATTCTTTCAGTCAAAAATATGGGACTGTCAAATGAAATTCTCCTTACTGTGTCAGGCACAGGTGAAGACTAATGGGAGCAGTTTAAGAAAGGAAACTAAGGCTGTTTTTGGCAGCAGTCACACAGAGAAAGTTTGGATGAAGGGGAAATGATTCCATATTTCTAGTGATTAGGATGTTGGCTACCTAATTAAGAAACAGTTTACAGTTTTTGTGCTACGTCAATTTTCTGTGGCAGCACAGACTTTGTACTTAAGCCTTCATAATGATATCAGGATGGGCAGATTTGTTTGTTCTTTTATTTTTCACATAGTCTGATAAAGTATTGTTCTTTCAGTCAGGACCGCAATTTCGCAATAGAAGTATGTAATAAACCTTACTTGGTTGTTAATTGAATGATGGAAATTGTGTGCTATCTTGCACTGGAGCATGGCTACACTGGAAAGTTGTCCCACTTTAACTATACCAGTATAGTTAAAGCAATACAACCCTCCTAGTGTGGATGCAGTTGTATCCATATAAAGTTGCACTATATTGATATAACTATTCCCCTGTGAGAAGGGGAAGAAGTATACTGGTATAAAGTCACCCTTTTATGGGTAGAAGTGCATCCACACACCGATGCTTTTACTGGTATAACTATTTGGTAAAGTTATATCAGTAAAATATGTAAGCATAGATCAGGCTATAATCATTCAGTGGTTGTTGTTTGGGTTAGCTGTCGAAAGACTGAAAGTCTTCATTTAACTGTATCCTTGACAATATACTCCCTGGTCCTTTTCCATTTTCATCCTTTGTCTTTGGGCCCAGAGTAATATCTAATGTAGCAGTAATCTTCTTAGTTCATGTTCTTCTACTTAATTGCATGGGCAAGGTTGAGATGTCTTTTGTGTTGTAACTACTGTTTGTGGCCCCTCTGTGGAATCTTTTTGGCCCCGCAGTGTATTTCAAGGTTTTGATATTTTTAAGATACTTTAGACACAAGCATATTCAAGAAGTATGCTTTTTCCACTGGTAGTTTTTGTCAAACACCCAGCCCTTGTGAGAGTGGTTTGCCTCTGTTTTTTATTTGAAATGCTTGGCTAAGTATGTTTGTTTGAATTTGCAAGAGAAGACTTATTCTTGTTTTTGACTACTGTGTTTAGTTTGGCTGCTTTACTTGGAATCATGCATTCTGTTCATCCTTGTGCCTTAAACTAATAACGGATGAAAATGTTTTGAATTAATGGATCACAAGTCAGCCTCACTTGCACTTAATTTTGAACTCATTATAATCATTATTACTTTAATGGTTTTAATCTCTAGCAGTTAAAGGGAAGAGATCTATTTCAGAGAGATACCAAATACACTGCAGTGTTCTTTTGTAGAAAATGGGGTGGGTTCCTCAGTCAATCTGGCTTGGGTATAAACGGGGATTATTTTTCTTTCCTCAATGGCACAGCACAACAGCAGTATCTCTGGGAGACATTTTGTCTCTGACAGGCACAGTTTGTTTCCAGGAGCCCTTTGGAAGCACAGCTACTGCAATGTTTTTGTGGAAGGTTGCAGTGCGCATTCCCTCCCACAGAGGGCAAGCTCTAATGATAAGTGCAGATGGAGTTCAAGTCATGGACACTGTCCATGCCATGAGAAGACTAGCACCACTCTGGAGGTGTAGTTCTTGAGCATTCTGCATGCAACAGCTGCAATTAGGTCCATCCGTGCAGGCAAAAGTGAGGGAGGCTCCTTGTGCCCATTACCCTTGCGCCTTACCCAGGCACAATCCGACCCAAAGGCATTTTTGTGATTGTTGACTGGTGACAGTCTGCCGTATGGCACTTCCATACTGTCTATGCCATAAATGACATAACTTCTTAGGCAAGATGTCTGTCAGCAGCAGCGGGCTCAGAAATTCCAGTTTATAATGTAGGCAAGCCAAGGTGGATGAGGTAATATCTTTTATTGGACCAACATTGCTTCTTGTTTCCTGGGCAAATGCAAGAAACAAAGATATTACCTCACCCACCTTGGCTTTCTAATATCTTGGGACCAGCACAGTTACAACACCACTGCCTGCAACAGTTCATAAAGCTGTATGCTATCTGAAGATTATCTGAAGCTCCTGAGTCAGAAAACATAGAAAGGAAATCTTCTAAAATCAGGTTTTCTGGGAAAATCTGCTTTCAGCTCTGCAAGAAACACCGAAAGATCCCAGTGCTAAATGTTATTTTGGCATTTCCAGAACTGACTGCAACCTGCAAGTGCTAAGGTGCATAAACATGACAAATAGTCTATAAATAAGTGGACTTTTCTGAATCTAAAAAAATGTTTGGTTTCATTTCAGGTTTGCAATATGGAAGTGGGGTAGTACTTACTTTATTCTATACTTATCAATTGTTTTACTTCAACTAGGGAAGAAGAACCTTTTCAATAAATCATGTGCCCAATTCTGCCATCTGGCGCACAGCATTTAGCTTACAGAAAGGGTGCAAGTTACAGTCAGTCTTTTCAAAAAGAACATACATTGCCACAAAATAAATTCTGCATTGTTCTTCTGTCATAGTAAGAGATGGGGACATAATGCAATATGCACAGCTTGCTCAGATTTCATGACCTCTGTAGAAAAAGCAAGTGTAGTCACAGTCCCGGATATGCTAGTTCAGTACTGAATTTATAGGTTCAGATGAAAGATAGAGTAGGGGAATAAATATACTTTAAAAACACTAGTCCATCCTAGGAAAGCATCAATTGTACCCTAGCCTCCCATCAAAGCCATGCAATTTTCTAATGAAACACAGCAACCACTGTATGGGGTTTAAGAGATTGGGAATTTTCCACTTAAGAAAGAGGTAATGTTTATCCCAGTGCTATAACATCCACTTCCCCTTATGGTACTACTGTAGAAACCTAAAAAATACCCTGCAGGTATGTTGTAACCACAGGAAGCAGCTCTGGTGAGAAAGATTCCTTTTATGTTAAGCATAGAGGACCTGGTCCAAAGTTCAAAGAAGTCAACTAGAGTCTTTCCATGGGCTTTGGATCAGGCCTAGAGGTGGCATAAGACTGTGCTGTTTACAAAGTTAGGAGAACTATTCATGGTAAATAACTTATTCAATTAATGTGTTTCTTACCTAAAAAATGATCCGTGAATGGACTTTAATAAATCTCAATTATTGAACATTTTATAGGAACACATTTCAGACTATGGGCTGTTGGTGAATTGGTCACTTTAATTGCTAGCTGCTCATGATTCATAGTGTGCCATTGATCATTGTTTCATGTACCATGTGCTAGGTAATAACACAACAGGATTAATTGTTTCTAAAACTAAAATGGCACTGTATTACGACAATGATTTATAGAGATGCTGCAAGTGCAGCTAGCATTCAAGCTATGTGCAGACAGACTTCCTGGTGCCTCCTCCAAATTTTTGTCTCCTGTAACGTGTGCTCCATGCAGGTTGCTATCATCACAGAGCAGCAGTTCAGGTAGACAGATTGTGATCTACAATGCAGGTAGCCCACTCAGGGGCTCCCTTCTCCTCAAACATCCTTACTTCTCTTTGAGGGGCACATAACATAGGTCATGATTTGGCCCTTAGAATCAATGTGCATAAAATTTTGCTGTCTGTTTTGCTTTATATAACAAATGTGCTGTTGCTGATCATGTCTATCAGACATGTCTATCAGATTTGGAATGGTGCCTGGATCAGAGATGGGCACTCTTAAGAGTATTTCCATTCAAATGTTTCTGCTATGTTGCAGGGACAGAAGGGACTTCAAAAGATGTGCTGGCACAAGGAGACATATATGATACATGGTAAAGGTATATCACACTGTCTTCTTTCACTATCTTCTTCCCCCCCTCCCCCGGCTCTATCCTTACAATCTCTGTGCATTTGGTATTCAATCTGTCCATTCTCTGCTCTATGTTTTAAATCTTTCTTCACTGAATTGTTTCATTATGCTTCCTCTGTTTTGTTTTTTTCCCCTGACAGTCTCTCCTAAGCAAAAGCATGAATCCAATAATGACTCATATTAGGGTCAAACTCTGAACGCTTCAATATTTGATTGGGATCAAAATTAGGCAAAATTACTCCCCTACCTAAATTCTCACTGATGGACATGTTAATGGAAACACAGCGTAAGCCTATATTAAATCAAATATAGAAACAGGAACAGAGAACTTGTCCTTCTCATAAATGACTCTCTTTCGGATTGGGTCTGGTATAGATCAGATGTACCTGAACCAAAACCTTGCATCCAGGCTCCCCTGAATGTTGATAAAATTTGGATCTAGATCTTGGCCTAAGGTTACAGTTGCAGCTCATCTCTTATCTATCATGGACACAGTGCCCAAACTCTGTAACATCAACTCCAGCATCAAACAGAGCTCCCCAAATCTTGTATGCTCGGACAGATTTACTGATGTTTTAAATTGAATGATTACTCAGTTTTTTGGTGGGGGAATTGAACACTGCTTCTGATTGGTATCAGGAATTGGGCCCAGCAAGCAGAGCCAATCTGTGGGCAAACTCATTAGAGCAGGTGGCTACACCACCTGATTGAAGAGTCTGCAGACCAGCTCTGAAGTCCAGCCCAGCAGCTGTTCAGTGGCTGCTCAAAGTGTTTGCCCACAGCTGTGATGGTGCCTCTGCCTGCTTGGCCCCAGCCCTGCGTCACTCCAGGTAACCCATCCTGACTCTGTTCTCTGATTCCTGACTTTGGCTGTAGCATCTGGCCTTTGACTCCAGCTCTGACCCTTGGCTCTGATGCCTGACTTAAGCTCTGACACTTGGCCCTGATTCCTGACTCTGGCTCTGATCCTGGATTTCGATTCCTGACTACTGACTGTGGCTCCAGCACCTAGGTCTGACTTCTGCTCTAGCCACTAGACATGACTGCCCACATTGGGGTCATAAGAAGATAAGAACGGCCATACTGGATCAGACCAAAGGTCCATCTAGCCCAGTATCCTGTCTTCAGACAATGCCAATGCCAGGGGCCCCAGAGGGAATGAACAGAACAGGTAATCATCAAGTGATCCATCCCCTGTCGCCCGTTCCCAGGTTCTGGCAAACAGAAGCTAGGGAAACCATTCCTGCCCATCCTGGCTAATAGCCAGGGATGGACCTTCTTCTCCATGAGCTTATCTAGTTCTTTTTTGAACTGATAAAGGAAATCTTGTTGAGAAAGTGAGCAGGCCCTAGCCACACCTATTTTTTGTAGGAGAGTTGGTGATTGGACCTGAAAGCAGAAGAGAATTATAGCGGGCATAAGAAACTGAGGAAGACGAGGAGAACCACGCATAGCTAAATCCATGAACTTGGATCCTCCAGTAAAGCAAGGGTAGCATACCAAGTAAATGAAGTGAGTCATAAACTTCTGTGAACATTTCACACTTATACGAGCACATCCTCAAGACAGCAGAATTTAGCTATAACATGTTTCCCCCCCCACACAAATGGTCCAAGACTATAAATATAACTGATTATTTAGACTAGATGGAGAATGTTGTTCCATTCCATCCAGCCCCAACAAAGGATGTCCATGGCAATATTTAATGACACAAAGCAATCAAAACATATTTTCAACTAAAATGCTCAGATAAAATCCTTTCAGGTGCACTGCATGTTTAGAATACTTTGCATGCCTGTGACATAATAGATTTTAAATGATGAGCTAAATTTCATATGAAGAGGCATAGAATATGGACAGAATTAGTTAGAGCTTTCCATACAAAATGTTCCATTACTGGAAGGTGAAAAGAAAAGGAGCACTTGTGGCACCTTAGAGACTAACCAATTTATTTGAGCATAAGCTTTTGTGAGCTACAGCTCAACTTCATCAGAATGCAGCCAATGAAGTGAGCTGTAGCTCACGAAAGCTTATGCTCAAATAAATTGATTAGTCTCTAAGGTGCCACAAGTCCTCCTTTTCTTTTTGCGAATACAGACTAACATGGCTGCTACTCTGAATACTGGAAGGTGAGTTATTCAGCCACACATTTCATTGGGAAAACTCAAAAGATTAAAATTTATATTAACTTTGGCCAAAGCCCATAGTCCTTAGGTTGATTCCAGTAGGTTTATTTCGTCTGTATAAGTACAGCATAAGGATTGCGGGATTTGCCTCAAAATAATGCAAGTAAAATATTAAAGATTAAGGTCCTGATCCAGCAAAGCACTTATTAACCAGGTGTTAAACTTTCAGCATGTAAGTAGCCCTTTGCCTTCAAGTTAACGTAAAGTTAACCATGTGCTTTGCTTGATTAGGGCCTGAATCCTGCCTATGCTCCACATAGTGTTCAGGACTGGAAAAGGGGAATCTGAGATTCAAACTACAGAAACAGCAGTATGCTCAATGAGGTTGGCCAAAGGGAAGAGCAAGACTGTACTGTGCTAACAGATATGCCTATCATGTTTGCAGCTAGCAGGGGTGCAGGAAAAGGGGAAGTGTGTGCCCAAATCTGGTAAGCATGTCTCCTGCCATCTATAGCAGGCACAAATCGGCAACGATTACAGTGGCACATTGCTGCTGGCAAAAGGAACAGCAGAGCTTCAAAATGGCCCCACATGCAATGGCAGGGTGTCTGTTACTGGATGCACCCTAAAACCATCACCACTGTTCATACAGGGCAGGGCTTTGGCGATGAGGCCAAGATTTGACCCACATGTGTCTTGACATACAGTATTAAAAAAGTTAGCATTATAGGGCCTGATTTTCGGAGGGGCTGAATACCCACAACTGCTTCTGGAGTTGGGAGCTTTGACTGTTCAGCATCTCTGAAAATCAAGCCCATAGTGTTGATATTCACAGAAATTCCACTATTTTAACTACAATCAGTTCTAGCCAAACTGTAGTGAACTACTTGAGCTCAGCTTACTGAGGGCCTGATTCAACTCCTACTGAAATCAGTGGGAGTCTTTTCCGAGCCCCAACATCAAGCCCCAAATGTCTAGCTAGAGATGTCTCTGGAAAAATATACAGAGCCAAAGCCATTATTGGTATATGGATGATTCTATATCAAATAAATATCGGCAGTGTCTTGACCTCCTTTAATCTTCCCCTGGACCGTGTGTCTATAACATAAACTCTAAATTAAATAAACATGTTGAAGTGTTGTGGGATTCTTATCTATTTAAAAATGACAACGCTCCTGGAGCTAAAACACATTTAGAATCATAAAAAATAAATAAGCAGTCAAAGTAAATTCTGCTTCCAAATGGCGAGGAGCCCGTCAGACTGCACAGGGAAAATATTTCTCCATTTACAGATGTGAATATCACTGTGTGGCTAAGAGTTAGACAAGCACAGATTTTTCTTGTGGGAATTCAATACGATCATAGATACATCTCTTTAAAATGATAAATATAAATAAATAAATAACAAGGAAACTTTTTCCCTAATAGAAGAACAGAATATACAACTAGAATTGATGGGAAATCTTTTAAAAATAAAATAGCCAATTTGGTGGCTTTGCCCTCAAAAGAGCAACAAAAGAGAACAGATTTCCAAACTGTGTCTATTAAATATAACAAAATATATGGCAATCTGTGCTTTTACCTGAAAAATTGACTCGGAAAAAAATAAAGAAATTAACAGTTGAGCTAGGCTAACTGACTTTTATTATTTCCATGTCCTCACAATAAATATTTGTCTATTGCTGAAATTGATCTGTAGTTCCAAGGATGTATATTTCCTAAATTTGATGAAGAATTGTGGACATTTGAGAACCAGGTTTAGCATAATTAGTTATAATTTCTTCAATGACTGGGAATGTAGGCTCATCCTGCCTACCAAATTATGAACCCATTATGTTTCTGAGCATTTGTTTCCAGATGTGATCCCATAGAAATCAGTGGGACTGCTTAAGTGAGCAACTGCTCACTTAATTGTGAGCCTTTGAGCGAGGCCTTGGTTCTCCACCAGTGTTGCCTACCTTTCAGCTCAGTGCACTCTAAACTGCAACAGAACTTGGGCTGATCAATACTTTGGTCTTGCAAGTACAGATTGCAGGACATAGTGTGTATTTGAAACCATCTTCAAAATCTCTGCCATACAGAAAAGTTGTGGCTAATGTCTTGGCTAATGATGCTGCTGCATCAGAAACGCTGGCTGGTCTTAGCTGAGATATACAACATCCACCAAAATAGTACTAGGCATTATCTGAAGGAGTGGACATTGTATCATGGCTTCTAAGAGGTACTGTACCTCTAAATAATATGTTTTCCAGCGGACAAGTTATCGTCTCTAGTTAGAATAAACCAGGCCATATATTGATGGGTTTTACCTAGAACTTTTAAACATTTTCTGAAATTCTGAGGATCCTTCCACACCATTTAGGCCATGAGTCAGCAGGGTACTTAAGTGCATGCCTAATTTTAAGCAAGTGAGCAGTCCCATTGACTTCAGTGAGACAGTTCAAATACTTACAGGTAGGCACTTGCATAAGAAACTTGCTGAACTGACACCTCAGTCCCTAAACTATGTTTCTAATCCAAACCATTTTGAATTTGTTTTTGTTTTGTTTTGAAGAATTTGAAATCCCTGAATCAGAGTCATCTCCTCACCCATATGATTTTGGTCCTGGGTCAGATCTGAATGCAGGAAGGATCTGTTTTTTCTGCCTGAAATAGCAGATATTTGACAAGATTTCTACCATTTGAGACAGAAATCTCACAAGAACAGCTCTTAAAATACAAATACTGTGAAACATTTTATACATGTTCTCAAAATGAAGTAATAAATTAAAAACTCAAGGAAACAAAGCAGAAACCTAACCTAAAAGGAGACTCCTATAAAGGACTTTTAATATCTGTGCCTGTAGTAGACTGGCAAATTTAGATGGGTTGCTGTGTCTTATATTCAGAACCTTGAAGATTATTAGACCAGGTCCTATTGGAAACTTTCCCGTTTCCACACCCCCACCCAACTAATAGATTGAAACCCTTTGTTTGGTAAAATCTGTAAGTGGTACAAACTTTTCTTACCATTTGTGTTGTCGATGGAAGTGACATGTAAGTGAAACAACTGACTCTCTTAAAAAGTTAGAAATCCTTTATTATAGGCCCTCAACTTTAAAGCAAAATCAAAGATTGTCTTTTGTGAAAAACATCACGAATCCCATACGCATTTGCTGCTCTGAACAACAGACTTGATGACACCAAGATCATCACTAATATTAGCAAGTTAATAGTTGGTAGCAGATAAACGTAAAGCCAGAGCCAAAAAACTTCTTTGAAGAATGATGTTGTTCCATTCCCAGTTTGGCATAGCTGCCAGAGAAAGAGGTACTGTGAGTGGAGGAAATGAGATGTTTTTATTTAAGGTCAAAATTTTCAATCCAGAGCTGGGACAACATATTTTATTTTTCTTAAAGAGAGATTTTTTCAGGTGACTTCGAGTTTTGTTGACTGTGTGCATTAGCCTTTACCTATGGAGACTATAGTTGAAATTCTATCTTAAGTTTTGAATGGAAGTAACTGCTTTTCTCAGAATTCTTTGTAAGAGATTTTCCATGGCTCTTAGTGTGAAAGGCACTTTAAATGGGGCATATTATTAATTTATTATTATATATACCTTTTTATATGATGGTAGCATCTAGAAACCCTAATCATCACAAATGGGGACCCCTGTTGCTAGGTACTGTACAAACATAGAGGCAGATACTGTCTGTGCCCTGAAGATCTTAAAACTATAAATGCTACACTTTAGTATCACTGGTTTTATGAAGTTTCAAGCATTGCAAAGATAAAAGCCACATGCATTCACTTCTATCATCAACCTTAGTGTCTAATCCTGCTAGCACTTACATGCCTGCCTAACTTTAGGTACTTTTGTTCCCTGGGACTACATATGTGAATGTACTCAGGTGCAGAAGAGTTTGCAGGATTATGCCTTTAGATTGATTTCTAAATCTGTCCAGAGGGTTGAATTTGTAGGAGTGAGACAGGGAGTTCTTATTACCGGTTCTTCTCAGCCGTGTAACTTACTCCCAATAGAGGTCTTTCAGAACCCTAGGCTTATCTTGTTTAGGGAACAATATAAGATGAAACACTCATATATAACGAAATATAATTAAAACAAACAAAATTCCCTCTAAGCTACTCCTTCCTCTGGTTTTCCCAGTGCATCCTGTCTCTTCTCTGTTTCTGTTAATTAGATTGAAAGCTCTTCTGAGCAGGGTCTGTCTGCATTTTGTCTCATGTGCAGCACTGAGCCTATTGTTAGTGTTAAAAAAATACATTAATATTAAATGTTTATCATTCTAATGGTCCCACTCCTGTCTCCATTGTAGTCAGGAGTTTTGCCATTGACTTCAGCAAGACCAGAAACCAGCCCTATTGCTGATGAAGTGTCCAAACCTTTTTTCTAAGGGTGAGCAAATCAATACTTGCACAGTTTGTTCTGCAGCATAATCCCAGTTCCATTTTTCTAGGAGGAGTTTACATCATGGATGAGCTAAGGGAGAGAACAAGAAATCCTATGTCCTTTCTGTCAGTTTTTGTATAATGATTGGAGATGGGCCTGGATCAGATCCTCAAATCCAGACATCTGTGGATTTCAGAAGAGTGATTTCAATCTAGACCTGAACCTACACAAGAACAGCCATACTGGGTTAGACCAAAGGTCCATCTAGCCCAGTATCCTGTCTTCTGACTGTGGCCAATGACAGGTGCCCCAGAGAGAATGAACAGGCCAGGTAATCATCAAGTGATCCAATTTCTGTCGCCCATTCCCAACTTTTGGCAAACAGAGGCTAGGGTCACCATCCCTCCCCATCCTGATGTATCTACCCTCCATGAATTTTTCTATTTTTTTTTTGAACCCTGCATTGGTAATTCCTTGGTAGCTATGGCATATGTAAGGCTGTGTTCACAGCTCTAAATCAAAGCAGAAAGGGAGGATGGTCTAGTCATGGTTAGAATACTAGCATTGGGAGACCTGGATTCAGACTCCTATGTGAACTGTTTCTCTCTATGCATCCATTTCCCTTCCATGAAAAGTTGATAAGAGAACTTTCCTACCTCCAAAGGCTGATATAAGGATAAATACATTAGAGATTGTGAGGCGCGCAGATACTGTGGTAATGGAGGTCATACAAGTACCTTCGACTAGAACTTTTCTGATTTAAAAAAGTACAGTAGGATCTTTCTGATGTCTTATCTTCCAAAGTAAGATCTCAAGGCTGGATTTTGCTGCAGTACTGTACAGTACTGGCATCTGCTATTTTTGTTCAAAACTGTGCACCATTTGAAGCTTATAGAGGTGGCCTCTTGTTTCAAATTTGCCCTGTTTGTGCTTACTCATTGCTCCAGCAGAGCTCTGCAGTGTGGTCTCCCAGACCTCCCTGAGAGATGCTATTGTACAATGTGTGTGCATGTTTGAAGTCTCCAGAATGTGCTTTAATTGAAAACAACTTGACACAGTAGTAAATGCCAAAAGAAAAAAATAAAAGGCCACTCTGCTGGCATTTTGTACTGACAAGCACTTGACAGGAAATACTGTGCATATCTGTGGCAAAGGAAGGGTATGGCAAAGAAAAAGAACTATTAAGGAAAACTTAAAGGTCCAGACCCTCAACTGATGAAAATCAACATCACTCCACTGATTTCAGTGGAGCAGCCATCATCTCATTGGTTTCATTGTGCTATCCCGATTTACACCAGCTGAGGATCTGACCTATTTCGGTCTCTCACACACACACATGTGCACACACACATATACAAAAGTAGCTTTGGATAATATATATTTGTTTGTTTTCCTCATTTTTTAATAAAACTTTGTCGTTTTACAGGTTGCCCACCGCTTGGTTTAGAGACATTAAAAATTACTGATTTCCAGCTCCATGCTTCTACAGTAAAGCGATATGGCCTTGGGGCCCACAGAGGAAGGCTTAATATTCAGGTAAAATCAATTTTCTTTGTAAGTGGTAGAATGGCTTAGGGTTGTAGTGTTCTGCAGACAGTGCTAATGGATGGTTATAGGTTTTGACTACCTTGTCAGCTCACATTATTCAAATGAAGGGAAATATTGAATTACACTGGTGGATAGGGTTGATGAAGAGTTCTGAAGTTGTGGGGTTTGTTCTGTGCTTTAAAAAGCTCTAAATTTTATGCTGCTTAGAATTCAAATCTTAATGAAATTCCATAAAGTAAAGATGATGAGGTGGAGCGGAGCGGGGAAAAGAATCTTCCCTAATGCGTTAACAGAGCACAAAGAAGAGACGGTAAGGATATATGAGAAGCAAAAACATTTTGTTTCATTATTTGCCTGTAAATAATGATCGTGGTGAATAGAAAAAACATTTTAAAGCAGTGGTTCCTAAACTGGGGTTCATGAAATATTACAGGGGATTCTTGGGAAAAAATTCCCTAATGGCAGACAGAGCTGTCCCTAGGGACCCTGGGCAGCATGGGGCCAGCAGCCTGGAGCCCCTGGACTTCCAAGAGCTAAGCAGATCAAAGCAAGCATATCTATCACACTGAGGAGATTTAAACTTCAAGACACCTTAAAAGAAATGGGAAGGGAGGTGGATATTTTTTGCTGTTTTTAAAATTAAATAGGCAGCTAGTATTGTTTTTTAAATTGTTATGAAGAACAAGTTTCAGCTTTGTTGTAACATGCATTGTTTGTCTGGACTGCTGAAGACCTGAATGTTTGTGTAGGAGGAACTCTTTGAGTTGGCTTCTTAAATATCTTCATGCTGTTTCACATCTGACACTCCTTGATGAAACATAGGAGCCTTGTCTTATAACAGGCTTATTCAAAGTGATACAAGCTTCGAAAGTGAGATCTTGGAAGAGTGTTGCCGTTTTCATAATGTAATACAAATACTGTAATGATAAATAATAATTAATAACAAATAGTGTGTAAATAAGCATGTCATAAAACAAATTTTATATTTCCAAGATCACTGCTTTTTTAATTTATACTCAGGAGAAAATCCCTGGAAATATTCATTTTTAGGAGGGGGTTCACAAGACTTGACATTTTACTGAAAGGGGTTCACAGGTTGTTAAAGTTTGGGAACCACTGTTTTAAAGCAAAGTAATTTGTCACCAGGCAGCTTTTCCCAGGCAATGATACTTCTACCAAAAAATATAGCAATTTGGAAGCCACTTATATATGTTCTTGTGTCTCCTGTGTTGGCCACCTTCTCTTTATATGGTGTTATCTCTTTTATTCCAGCCTGTTTGATGTTTGTTTGATGCTTGTTGCTATATACTGCCTTACATTTTATATTGTAACCTGCTTGCACTGTCTTCCATACGTAATTGGGATCTCTGGCTACCCCGGTGCCACCATGAGCTATTTAGTTCCTTTAAATTAGAGAGTGAATTAATTGTGAAATGTCTGATTTTGGGGCATTGGCAGAGGATTGAGGGCAGTCACACAAACATCTTGACACTGAGACCAAAGGCAAGTATATTGTAGGCCTAATTCACCCCTGAGTTACTCTACTTGTATGCTGGTGTAAATCCATTGAAGTCAAAGGAATTAAACCGGCATAAAACTGGAGTTATGTGGTATGAATCAGTTTCCATATATTTATTAACTGATTAAGCAAATCAAGGAACATATTTAAAGGAAATCTACTTACCCTAGCTGAGACGTTAGTGATAGAACAGAGCCATGGATCAGATGGCTTTGAGGAGAGTGGAATTTAGCAACATTAATTTAGAAGTGACCTTTTCTTGCTGTGAAATTCTTTCCAAACTTGAGAATTCAGCTTGACACTTTCCTTTAGCCCAATAGAGTGGAATCCAGTTAATGAAGTAATTTGATTCAGTCTGCAGTTACTTCCAAGATGGTTCCTTCAGTCTCTTCCCTCCAATGCACTCACCAAAACCAGAATCAGTGTGTTGTTCAAAGGGCAAACAGGATGGTGATGGATTTATTTAAAGCTTGAAAGTGTACTTTAAGTATAAAAATAGGTGAGGGGTCCACTCTCAGGTTTATGACTAGATCAAAACCCTGTAACTGGAATGTGAACAGAAAAGGGGCTCCAGCCAACTATTCCTTTCAGAACATCCAAGTGACACTCAGGCTGAACAGTTTCCATAATGACATTTGGTTGTTTGTTCGGGCTTCTTGTCTCCAGTCTGCTAGGTTACAGGGTTTTGCTGGGCCACAGAACTCCTTTCTTTCTTGGGTCTTTCTCTCATTTTGATCAGTGTCCAACTCTTCCTCCTGCAAATGAGCTGCTGCCACTTGCTATTTCCCAGCAGTTCTCCAGACACCACTGGCTGTGACTGTAATATCTGTACCAATTTTTAGATAGTGGCTCCATTTTTCTCCACAGTGAAGCTCAGGCTTCCATCTCTGAAGCATTTCAGCCTTTAGGTCAGGGGTGGCCAACCTGAGACTGAGAAGGAGCCAGATTTTACCGATGTACATTGCCAAAGAGCCACAGTAATACATCAGCAGCCCTCCATGAGCTCCCCACCCGCACCCAGCGCCTTCTGCTCACTGGTAGCCTCACCGATCAGTGCCTCCTGCTCCCTCCCCACACTTCCTGATTAGCTGTTTTGTGGCATGCAGGAGGCTTGGAGGGAGAGTGGGAGGAGCAAGAGCATAGCAGGCTCTGGGATGGGGCAGGAAGGGGTGGAGTGGGGGCAGGGCCTGTGGCAGAGCCAGGGGTTGACCAGTGAGCGCCCCCCGGCACATTGGAAAGTTGGCACCTGTAGCTCCAGCCCCGGAGTCACTGCCTATACAAGAAGCTGCATATTAACTTCTGAAGAGCCTTATGGGGCTCCGGAGCCACGGGTTGGCCACCCCTGCTTTAGGTGGTCGCCTGAGGGCTGCAGTGAACTCTCCAACAAAGAGTCCTTTAACCCCAAAGACCAGTCTTCTTTATTTCAAAAATATTTTTTCAGTTGTGTTCTTCATTCTCTAGTTTCAGATCTTTGTTTAGAAAATTGATCTATTTTCCTACCGCAGAAACAAATGCTTCAGCCTGTCATAACTCTGTTTGATGCAATGTCTTATTCCACATATCTATTTCCATGTATTGTGTAAATTGCCATTTCCATGTAATGTGTAAATTCTGGCAAACATATTCTCTTCTGAACTTTCAAGTTTGTTTTGATTATTTTCTGGTATAAATACTTTCATGATCCTATCACTCTGGGAGGCTTGTATACAAATAGCACAAGAGTACCTAATCTATGACAATGTTGAAACTTAGGAATTTATCTCTTTTCCTTTTCCTGTTTGAGTGCCACCTATTTCTCTTCTACAACTTTATCTCTAATAGACAGCTCCAGTAATCTTCAAATTGTACACTTTCTACGACCAGATAACCAGTCAGTAATCCCTTAAACCAGCTCAAACATTTGGAGCACTTACTGTGATTGATAGTGCATGTAAAAGTGCATTCTGCAGTTTTTTTCTTTTTCAGATACTCCTAGTTTGCAGCCTGGCCTAAAACACCTAAGGTTCCAATATATTCAAGTTGATGATATCACTCTTCCCAGATTTCCTCTCAGTCACTTAATTTTTCATGTTCAACTTCAGTTCAGGATTACGATCTCTAAATTTTGGTGATATTGGGGAAATATATAAATGAGACTTTTATTTATAACCAAATTTGGGAAAAATGCTGTCTTTGACGTTTCAGTTTGAAATTTAGATTAATTTATAAGTACTTTATGATTGAGAGTGGAGGTTAAAGTCAATTACACGTGAAGACCGGCTTTAAAGTTTGAGGCAGGAGTGCAACTATGTGCATTTGGTTGTTTGTACGGTATGCAGTTGTGTTATTTATTTAACACACTTCTTCTTAAATGTGATCAGAGAGTGAAACTCAACCTTGGGCAGAGGATCAGCATATTATCTATGCACTTCAGCCCCTTAAACCACTTAAACTCTGGCTAGAAGGTTTAAATGCGATGAAGGTGGTGCATAGAACTTTGAATTTCACCCAGTATGCACCCGGTAGATTCCACTCTCTTTTAAGTATCAGAAGATGAGTTTGTGTGTAGTCTTGTTTCTTGTGTCACTGTTACAGGATAGAGCAAACACTGAAATCCACAATCATTTTTGACTATTACAACAAATACTTAAGTTACTTCATACTAAAGAAATGCTAGTGACATTTTGCAGTTATATTTAAGCAAATAGTAGTTATATTTTTGATGGTGTACTGCAATATTCACCATGATATTTCTTAATTTATTAGTTTCTATACTGCCACTCCTTTATGTTGGCAGTAACTACTCTAAAAGGAACATGAGCTGGTTGAAAGTACAACTCCTGAGCAATTTCAGATCTACAGGCTCCCTGTGGTGAAACAATTATTGCCTGAGAGGATCTTACTGTTGTCCATATTCCGTTAGGAATTATGTACACGTTAAACATGGATAGATTGCTACTGGTGTAAATAGTTGCTTGCACTGCAGCTGACTTACTGGGTGTTGATTTCATAGAAGACTGAAATTTCTGCCTCTATATTTTTAGTACATTTAGGGCTTAATATCTTCACCCCTGATACAAAAGTGGGCTCTTTGAATTGTGATAATATGGGACAATATTTATATTCTCTTGTATTTGGGAAGAGAACCATAATGATTATGAGTTGAGATCAGACGTGCTTTGGTGTCATATTAAAAAGATGGATGAACTTTCTATGAAACTTCAGCCTTACTTCTAAATTTACACTCATGTACCTTATGAACAATCATTTGCACCCACAATTTTGCTTGAATTTCAGCATCTAACAGCTGAATTTACAGGCACTTGATATGCAAGCAATGATATGCTGAATTCCTAGTTAGCTGTGCTCACAAATTATTTTTTATGAATCATTGCAGATGCAATTTTAGAGGGCATTTCAAAAATATTAGCCCATAACATTCAATATATGGTATAAAATAATACTTAGCACTTATATAAAATGTTTGGATCGATAGAGCTCAAACTGCTGAACAGTGGTAAGCAAGCGTTTCTATTCCAATTTTACAGCTGGGGAAATTGAGTCAGAAGTTAAATGACTTTTCTCTAAGAGCCCACAATGAGTCAATGGCACAATTGGAAGTAGAACCCATGACACCGGACTGTCTAAAATCCTATGAACTTGGCCACTGCCTCAAAAAATGTGCTGATATAGTTCAACAGAAGTGCTTTAATTAATGGGAGATACATATCTGCAGGCACAATTTGGTCCTGTGTTGAACTTTAATACCACGTTATATGAATAGATGTACAGAGTCCAAGACCAGAAGATACCATTGTGATCATGTGGTCTGACTTCTTGTACAACATATAGGCCATAGAACTTTCCCACAAATAATTGCTAGAACATATCTGGTAAAAAAGAAAAAATTACCCTCACCGTTAAAAATTTACTCCTCATTTCCAGTCTGAAATTGTCTAGATTCAACTTTCAGCCATTGGACTGAGACATTGAATAATACAATGTATCATACCAAAATCAGGGAACTAAAAAGTTAGTCACAACCTGCGCTGACATACACCTTGTGCTAACTCATTGACTTTACTAGGCTGCACAGCAGCAAAGAATTTGCTTTGGCATGTATTGTACAGTAATAAAGCCTGTCCTTGCTCCTACTGAAGTCATTGAGAGTGCTGCCATTTAATTCCATGTGCCAGCGCTGGGTTCATAAATAACAATATATTTGAAAGATAAGCCATAACCAAAACTCCATAAACAAATTTCAGATCCAGATCTAGGTTTAGATCTGAGTTTGCAGCTTTGAAATCTACCTCTGTAGTGGCCTGCATCAGCACACCAACCCTGAACACCTGGAATTTTGGAAAAGTTTAAATTCCAAGTTCAAGAACATTTAGATTTGGGGATTTGGAACTGTCTGTAATAAAGATCCTAACCGACTTGGACCAGGATTCAGAATTTGAAATCTCTAAAATTAAAGTAGTTATTTAACATGCAAATTAAAAGACTAAAATCGCCTGATTTAATACTTTGGTTGATTTTTAGCCCATCTTCTCCCCTGCTTCCACTAATCCCTTCATCCTCCTAGTTATAAATTTACTGAATCCATGCTTAAAAATGAGCTCTTGAAAAATTACACTTTTGGCCATGCTTAAATCATAATTCTAATCCCTTAACTCCCTTAATTAAGTACATGGAAGTTTAAATTGATGTAAATATTTTACATGGGAGTTTGTGTATGTGTATGCAGAGTACATTTCCCCATACTACACACATTATACACAGTACATTTCCCCATACTAATTTCTCCCTACTGTTACTCACACCTTCTTGTCAACTGTTTGGAATGGGCCACCCTCATTACCATTACAAAAGTGATTTTTCCTCCCTTGGTATCCTAATGTTAATTGAATTGTCTCGTTAGCACTGACCCCCCCCCACACTTGGTAAGGCAACTCCCATCTTTTCATGTACTGTGTATACCTACCTGCTACTGTATTTTCCACTCCATGTATCTGATGAAGTGGGTTTTAGCCCATAAAAATTTATGCCCATATAAATTTGTTAGTCTCTAAGGTGACACAAGGACTCCTCATTGTTTATGTTTTATCCTGTTTATCTTTAATACATATTTATAAAGTCTCTCTGGCTAGCTCTTGGGAGTTATTTGGGAGATACCAAGCATTACAAACTGTTCGTGAGCCATTCTTGGAATTGCCATGACCGCAAAGAAGTCCACTTTATAACTTCTGTAAAACAGAGTAAGGAGGAGGTACAAAAGTGTTAAAAAGCCTCTGTGTAGTGGCTATGAACAAAGCAAAGAGCCTCTGTCCTTTATAATAGTAATAACCACCTGGGTGCAGGGTATTCACAGGGGCTTACTACAGAGTGCCTCCACACATAATTACATTGCGGCTGGCCATAATTTCCCAGGAGATGGCCTGTGATCAGGTAGGTTTCAGAGGAGGAGCTGTGTTAGTACATAGCCCCTCTGCCATGTACCCTGGCCAAACTGGACAGTCTCTACGTAAAAGAATAAATGGACACAGATCAGACGTCAAGAATGATAACATTCAAAAACCAGTCGGAGAACACTTCAATCTTTCTGGTCACTCGGTTACAGACGTAAAAGTGGCAATTCTTCAACAAAAAAACTCCAAAAACAGACTCCAACGAGAGACTGCCGAATTGGAATTAATTTGGAAACTGGATATAATTAACTTAGGCTTGAATAAAGACTGGGAGTGGATGGGTGATTACACAAAGTAAAACTATTTCCCCATGTTTATTCCGGCCCCCCTGCCTCCCCACCCCCACTGTTCCTCAGACGTTCTTGTCAACTGCTGGAAATGGCCCACCTTGATTATCACTACAAAAGGTTCCCCCCACCCCTTGCTGGTAATAGCTCACCTTACTTGATCGCTCTCGTTACAGTGTGTGTGGTAACACCCATTGTTTCATGTTCTCTGTGTAAATAAATCTCCCCACTGTATTTTCCACTGAATGCATCCGATGAAGTGAGCTGTCACTCACGAAAGCTTATGCTCAAATAAATTTGTTAGTCTCTAAGGTGCCACAAGTCCTCCTTTTCTTTTTGTGATCAGGTAGTTATTGCTTAATTGCAATTTCTTCAGATTCAGTTGCATTCATCTGGATTTTATTTGGCCAGTTCTGAGTCATTCCTCCTTATTTGAAAAAGTTGGGAAACTGTATGTTTGTTATTTATTGGCAGAATACAGTAAGTGTGAGACATTTATGGTTAGTGGTTTACGTGCAGGATGAGGCATCAGGTATTCCTAAATTCTGATATAATCTCTGACCCTGACTAGTTGTGAGGCCTGGATGTCCCCAGTGATGGAGATGAATGTCCCTGTGAATCAGAAGTAGTGGAATATGTTGATCCCATTTGCATGAACTATCTGTTCTCCAAAACTACTTTAGGAGGAGAAGGCAAGGGTTCCACAGCAGGGGAGTCTTTCCTCTAAATGAGTCAGTCTATCACAGAGACATTTGCACAGCTCAGAAGACTTCATGGGTAATTTGTGCTGGACAGAGACTTTCTGAGACTGCTGGCACAGAAAGGTAGGTTGGGTTGAAGCCCTGTTCAAAATCAGGCCAGTCAACCCTAAATTAAATTTGTATTTCAGGATCTTGGCTTTTTAAATGATTTTAGAATATTTTTCCACTTTGGCCATGATGTTTTCTTTCCCAATGTATATAGGTCCTGAGAAGGGGAACTCCATCAGAGTCTTAGAACATCTGTGTAACCAAAAGAAGGAATGGAATGAATGATGATTTCATGTTCTCTTATTTTTTCCATGAAAGGCTTTTGAGTTGTCAATGATGATTTATGAAGACAGCTTTGTCTTCTTTTCAGGCAGGTGTTAATGAAAATGATTTTTATGATGGTGCTTGGTGTGCAGGACGAAATGACCCATACCAGTGGATTGAACTAGATGCTCGAAGGCTAACAAAGTTCACTGGCATTATCACACAAGGAAGAAACTCTCTCTGGTTGTAAGTACATGCTTATTTTGCTGTCTATGATTCTAAAGTTTGGATCTAAATTTGTTCATTTTTTCTCAAGAAAGAAAGAGAAAAAGAAGAGATGATGGGACATGATAATAGTTAGAGCAAGCAATTAAACAGAAAAAAGATAAAATGCATGCTGTTTATACAGTATTGTGTACATGGAAAACTAATCTGAAGGTAGCAAATTACCACACCCTTAAACTACACATGTCAATAAAGCAGGACAACACACTTTGATAACCCTCATCATTACCACTTAAGTGATGAGTAACCCTGTGTACCCAAGTACGATTATCTAAACCAGTGTGCAATTTGCTGATATTAAGTTTCCTGTCTGTTTTCCAATATTTAATAATTATCCATTATATACAATGCTTTTATGGTTTTCGGAAAAACGCAATACAATTTTAACAGGTTTCAGAGTAGCAGCCGTGTTAGTCTGTATTCGCAAAAAGAAAAGGAGTACTCGTGGCACCTTAGAGACTAACCAATTTATTTGAGCATAAGCTTTCGTGAGCTACAGCTCACTTCATCGGATGGTTTTTCCACGGAATGCATCCGATGAAGTGAGCAGTAGCTCATGAAAGCTTATGCTCAAATAAATTTGTTAATCTCTAAGGTGCCACAAGTCCTCCTTTTCTTTTTGCGAATACATTTTAAATGATCTAAAAGAGATGGTGTAAATCTTTGTCCAGATGAATGTACATCTGCTATGTCATGCAAGTTTATCTGAAAGCTGAACTAGTACAGGGTTCTCAGTATATATTTTTTCTTGGTTTTATTTGTTGCATCAGGAAGAAAATATTATGTTGTTGCTAGCTATCATTTATTCATCACAAATGCGTGTGGCACCACAGAGAGCAAGTGTGAGGGGCGGTACTAGCTCTGAAGGGCTTAGCTTCAGAATAGATGATTGACTAGGAGGGATGACTGACAAGTGGGATTTAAGGAGAGGAAGGATAAAAGTGACTAATATTATGGGATTGCTTTGGCTAGTTCTGAACACATAGGTCTTGAATTTTCAAACACACTCATGTAGGCACCAAAATAGGTGTCCAGATTTTGAGAACACTTCAGCATGTTACATGCAGTGCTCTCTTAATCTGACTGTAGATGTCACCATCTGAACTTCTGGATTCTGAACTCTCTTGTGAAAATCTGGCCCACAGTGATGTCAGGTTGTTAAGTTTTGTTTTTAAATATTTTTATTCTTTCTAAATGACTGTACCCTTTAATGTGTGTCTACTTTCCTTCCTTCCTCCTTGTTTGTTCTAGCAAGTAAGAGTGGTAAAAAGGGAATAGGGAAATGGGGGTGCTAATGATGAGTTAATGGGGGAAAGAGAAGGTGGATAGAACGTGATAGAAAAGGGAGGATAAAAATAGAGATGGTGAGGGAGAAGTATATGATGGATGATGGGTAGGGGAGTGAGGTACATCAGCAGGGGAAGTGATAGAAGCAGATGTTAGAGTCAAAAGGAGAAAGTCTAGTACTGGGAACATTTGGCGATATCAGAAGGTGAAAGTTCTCTTTTCTGCTGCCTGCAATAATGGCTGTAGGACTTCAGGTGGTTTAATGGCCTTTTACAGTCTACCCTAGTAGCCGCTTCTGGCAGGGTGATGGGCCTCATCGTGGTTTGGGTGGGCTGTGTGGCCTGTTGTCCCAGAGTGGCTGCTCACTGGTCTGATGTAGGTAGGTGGGAAGGGGATTTGTAGACTTGACTCTCTTCCCTGGTTCCTTGCTGCTGTTGACTGGGAGGGCAGCCAAAGTGGCTATTTATTGCCCAAAGGTCTATATAAGAAGATGCTGTTGTATCACCTGAGGTACTGTCCCATTTTTAATTAAAAAAAAAGACACAAGGAATATTCCTTATTCGAATGAGAACACATGTTGGCAAAGAGAGCCAGGGAATACCCATTTGCTGAGTTATGCTCTGTTAAAGGAAAAGATAGCCAAACTTGCTAGCCAGTGGGAGACTTGATTCAAACCTTGGAGAGTTTACCAGTGAGAAAAAAACCTCAAGGCACCAAAATATACTAGCTCCTTCCAATCAGACAGGTTATCACTGGGTCAAGGAACTGATCAGATCAAGTTTAGTTAGTGCTCTGTGCTGTTGGAAATAAAATTCAAATGCTGGACTCTTCCCCCACCCCGTTTACACAGGAATACAAGTCTGGAATCTCTCTAGAAATGCCATGTTTCGAGGGTGTGGGCTGTCATGTTACAGTAATAAAGAATTACAGAAGAAGTCACTTTCTCTTAACACTGAACATGGAACTTTATTACAACAAGAAAAAAAATTAACTCCAAAGCTATTCTCTGTGCTTCACTGCAGAGCTTCTGCCTAGGTTAGAACCTGCTATAGATTTAAAGAAACAGTACACATATCCTAGGGTGACCAGACAACAAGTGTGAAAAATCAGGGGTTGGGGGTAATAGGCACCTATATAATATAAAGCCCCAAATATTGGGACTGTCCCTATAAAATCAGGACATCTGGTCACCCTAACTTTTCCTCAAAAGCAGAGGGCATGTGCAGAGGGCCATCTCCGCCAGGGCCGGCTCCAGCGTTTTTGCTGCCCCAAGCGGCAAAAAAAAAACAACCTTGCAGCCGAATGGGGAGGTGGAATCCTGCCCACTGAACATGGAGGTGGAGTGATGGTGCTGCCGCCAAATTGCTGCCAGCGACTGAAGAAGAGTCACGTCCCCTCCGCGGAATTGCCGCCAAGCGCGAAACGCTCTGTGACAGAGTGACTTCCAAATTCCCGTCACCACTGCGGGCGGATTGCCGTCCCAGAGCCCGACATCCTGCTGCCCCTTTACATTTGCTGCCCCAGGCACCTGCTTGGTTCGCTGGTGCCTAGAGCTGGCCCTGATCTCCACACCCCATGGCGTGTGGCAGCACAAAGGTCTTTGCCACTCACTGAAGAGCAGGAATATTGGTGGGGACGGGGGAGGATGGGAGCATGGCCAATGAGCCTATTCATAGCATGCATGCAGTGGCTCCAAAGCTTGTGTAATTAATGGAAGCAACTGCTTGTCCTTTATACCCAGTAGCGGCAGCTGAAGCCTGGATTCATTGGTGATCAAGTCCATACAAACAGTTCCTAGGGATAAAGCCCTTCTAGTTCGTTTATGGAAACAGTTTTGTTCATAGAAACAGGTTTTGGCCTAAAGGGCATATCATGGAGAGCATTCAAGTTCATTCTTCTCCAGGGGAAAAAAAAACAATGGATGAAGTGAAGAGCATGCTTGGACACTTACTGGGTGGAATATGAAAAGCATTGCCTTGTCCCATTTATTGCCTCATCACAATCCAATCCATTCTATTCCTATCAACATCAGCATTGTTATTTGAACCACAAAATGTCTGGGAATCGGATCACCATTCAATGTACCTCTCTTGTGAGTCCCATTCTGCTGCACATTCCTTGTACGCAGTGACTCACCTGGAGGCCCTACTCCCTGTAATGCCTTGTCTGAAGTGACAGACCAGTGGCAGCAACAGGTGAGGCAAAACTGAAGAGAAACTTACAAAATCCAAATAACAAAAGAGAAGAAATGAAGGGATGGGAAGAAGGGGAGGAAGAGAAAAATCAAAGGAAAGCAGGAGAGGAGGAATGAGCATGGAAGTAAAAGTGCAAGGAAGTAAAAATCAGAGAAATAGAACACTAAGGAACAACTCACTCTAAAAAGGGTGACAAAAGGTACAGAAAAGAGGGAAGGAGTGGAGAGAATGAGAAATACAGAAAGGAATGCCATGTGAGATTGGGATAAACTGAAGGTGGAATGGGGCAAAAGAAAAGGAGGAAAGGGAAATGAATGAAAGGACATATGGAGAGAAGCAAAGGACACAGATTAGATGGGGAGTGGGAGAAGAAAAGAGGCAACAGAGAGGAGAGGAGAACAGAGGCTGCCAGAAACCGGTATCAAAATCACCAGCTCTCAGCATGTCCCCTCCCTTGCCCCTAAAGTAATTGCCATGAATTGCTCCACCTCGGTTATTCCCACGCAATCTGTTACCTTGTTCATGCCTCCCCTCCATCCCTGACTATGGGACTTGCTCATTTTTCCCAGCAGCAAGTGAACACTTGTTTCTGAGCAGAGAAAGGCAAAATTGGACCCCTGGAGGAGATTTCATCGATGTTGATGAGTCCTTTTCCTTCAGTGATTAAATAAACACATGGACTCAGTGAACAGAGTTGTTTAGATGCTGCAGGCATTGTTAGGTAGTCTGAAGCCTTATGAAAATTGCCTGCTTTAATTCATCATCATCAACTCTAAAAACTACTGAGGTTTGTCAAAACTTTTGCAAAAGTTTGCCAACCTCTCAAGCAAAGCTGGGTCCAGTTGCAAGTGAAACTGGCTGGTTTCTGATTTTATCCTGAAGTGGTGTGAAACCCAAAAGTGTAACAAATGTGGGTTGAGATCTGTGCAAAGCACCAATATGGTAGTGGATAGAATGCCAGCCCTTTCTGGGTTGTTGAGTATGACTATGTCCAAGGGAGTAATGAATTTGAGGAGCAGCTTCATTGTTTCAGCATGAATATCAGCTGATTAAGAGAGAGCCATTAACGAGGGCTCTTTGAAAAGCCATTTTGCCTGCCTTCTCAGACAAAAGAAAGTTGCCAGGGTGACGCAACCTTTTAGAAAGGGATGTGAAGTCCTCTCCTGAGAAATGGATGATATTAGCTATGGGCTTTATTTGGGATACAGGGGGGTTGTGGCTGAGTATTCTTAGAAGAGTGTGTAATGTGTAAAAAGTCATTGCTGCCAAGGTATCTTTGTGTTTTATGAACCACACATTTTACACAACTGTTCAACCCTATTCTGAGTGGGACACCATAAGCATTCTTTTGAAAATGTGCAGAATGTTTTTGAAGAAATTACATGAGGATATTTAAAACATGCACTTTTCTGGCAGAAGAGAGGTAAATGTGAATTGCTGCTAGTTTCCAAGTTACTATCTAAAAGCCGTAGGGAGGTCTGTCTCTCATTGCCCAAACAATCTGTGGGTAATTTAGCACATCTTTTGTACTAGGAATAGAAAAACATGTCTAAATAGAAGTGTGCAGTCCGAGGACTGCTTGAATCTGCTGGAGTTAATGGCAAAACTTCCGTTCTCTTCAGTGGGAGCAGGATTGAACCTGTGAACATCATTCCTTTTAAACATAAGGTATTGCCAAAATAATTCCTTTCATGTCATATTAAAGGCCTGCTGATTAAAAAAGGAAACAACATACTTCAAAAATTACCAGCTCAGAAAAGCTTTAAAGACTAATTTATTTTTCAGGTGCTTTTGTGCTGAGGTTTTGGTTTTTATTTTATTTTTTTAATCTGGTATTTTACTGTATTTTCAACTTGATGTGACTGGGTAGGGACTGTGAATTTTAGCTCTGTAATAATATATAGCCCCTTATACTGTATATACAGATTATGATGTATTTGAGGATCCTTTTTGCTTTGTTTTGCTAACCCCATGATGAGCTTGACAGGCTGGGAGTCAGAAGAAAGCTTCTTCTGGGTTGTAAACTGAACATATTTGAGGCCAGGCCATAGGGCCCCTATTCTGTCTGCTGATGTAGCCTCTTAACACCACTCTGCCAGTGTAAAGGAGCCATAAGGGAGGCATAGACAGTCTTCCATATCTGTCATAAATATAAAGGGAAGGGTAAACCCCTTGAAATCCCTCCTGGCCAGGGGAAAGCTCCTCTCACCTGTAAAGGGTTAAGAAGCTAAAGGTAACCTCGCTGGCAGCTGACCAAAATGACCAATGAGGAGACAAGATACTTTCAAAAGTCTTTCAAAAGACCAGAAGTGGACACAGTATTCAAAGTGTAGGCATGCCATGGATTTATATAGTAGCATTACGATATTTTCTGTCCCTTTTCTAATAGTTCCTAACATTCTGTTAGCCTTTTGACCTCCATTGCACACTGAGCTGAAGTGTTCAGAAAATATCCATGGTGACTCCACGATCTCTTTCTTGAGTAGTAACAGCTAATTTATAAAGTGAAGCAGTACTTTTTGACGTCTCTTTTCTTTTATGGGAAGTTGTGAAAAATATGATCTCTTTTAAATGTGTGCATGCAGCACTGACAGCAGATGACCTACCTTTCAAAATAAGAGCTAACCTACTGTGGATTCAATAGTGCAGCACAGATTCAGAATATAATACTTAAAGATGAGTTATTTCCATTGTAAAGGTTGTTTTTCATGGGGGTTTGGTAATTCAGCCATTTTAAATTGTTGCACACTGAAATTTTCAGTCTGCTGGGGAATTTTGTTAATGGGATCATAACGATTTAATAATGTTGGTGAGTAATCAATAGTCGTCAATGCAATAAAAATGTTTAGGGCTACATTGTGCCTCTAAGACACTACCCATCGCAAGTACCATTGTACCATGCTGGTGGGGAAATAAAGAGACATTCTGCCTTGGAGGATCATAGTGACCTTCAGAGCTTCCCATTTGCATCATGAGTAAGAGTAATTTGTGATGTTCCCTTTAAAAAGATAGAGCACACACCCCTCATTCACCAGACAGCTCTGTGGTATGTACCATATGTCCACCTATTCCTCACTTCTCATAGTCTTTTTAGCAAGCTGCACCCAGGGGATAGCAGGTCTACCAGCAGCCAGTGCAATTCCTTGAGCACAGATGTTGCAGTCTTTTTGTGAAAGGTGCAGGCTCCCTGCTCCCACTGTGCAGCCATGTCAGGCAGGGCCAGGACCTTGTCTTAATTACCAACCACGTTATCCTCCAGTACTTGGGATGTAAAGCACAGGGGGTATGTTTTACTTGATGATAATACCGAGTCTGTCAGTCTAACTGTATCAGCATCCAGATATGGTGCAGTGGTTACCATTCCACAATCAACGGTTACCCCAACTTACTGCATATCTCCAGGACACCACAGTTCTGCACTATACTTAAAAAAAACAATAGCTACATTATAGCATAATGTTGGTTTCAATGTAGGATGAGCTGTTAGTGCTACAAATACTGGCTACATCACAAGAACAATAGATACATCTTATACAGGGACTGCAAACATGTTTCAATAAAACTTTAATAAATTCAATGGAAATGTCTCAATGTTTTATCCAAATACTATAGTAAAAATCAGTAGCTCCTATGCACTGACATGCAAAGAGCTTTTATGATGTATCATACCATTACAAACTATTATTTATCCTGACTCCCACTCAGTGCCATGACTATGGAAACTGTGACAGCTTTCTTGAAGTTGATAAGCTCTCACTGCAAGAATTGTCCTAGCTATCATTGAAATCATGTTGTAGATCCTTCATGCCTAATAGAATTTCACTGGAAATGATTAAATTCAATGCATAGAAATAAACCCAATCAATAATCCAGTGTTGACATAATCACAGATTAATTATATATTTATGGCAGTGCATTCTATTCTTAATAAAGGATGTTTTGCATTAACTAGCACTGATATTGCATCTTCTATGATACTGTTTTAATGGAACCACATAATGGTTTGAATTGGTTTTATTTTTAAATGGAGGAACAAAGTCCAGATTTTTAAAGGTATTTAGGCATTTGTGCTCTTAGTGTTGTAACAAGTAACTGATTTAGGAGCGTAAACCTCATTTTCAAAAGGAATTTAGGCACTTAGGAAAATTGGTGAGCTTTAGGTGTCTAAATCCCTTTTGAAAGGTTTACGCTCCTAAATCAGTTAAGTGTTGCAATGCTGAGTGCAGCAGTGCCCAAGTACCTCTAAAGATCTGGACCAAAGACAGCAAGCCTTCCCCAGCTTAAATGTGGAATGTCCTTGATTTATTTATTTAACTTAAATTTTGTACCTATATTAATGTCACTTTCTGGTTCTTGTATCCTGGGAGGAGCTTTGACACACAACACAGCTTGGAGGCCATTTTAATGAATGCTTTAATCACTGTTCTCTTCAGGATACTTAGCTGGTGGTCTAGGGTAGGTGGTCCTGTCTACCTATTCTGAATTTTATTTATAGGGCATCAGGTTCCATTGATGGAGACAGCATCATATTGTATTTGTAAATATTTTTTGTTATGGCTTTGTAACATACGTTGAGAATATTTTTCAGGGTGCTCACTGAATCACTAGCTGACAGTAGTCAGAGAATAAGCAATTGTCAGTCCCAAGATGGGTGTTCTTGAACATTTAAGCTAGCATGCAGCATGTAGGTGGGGAGCATAGTTTGACATGGACAGAACTTTCTTTAGGCAGTGAGGCTGATAAGAGGTACTAGAACAGCAACAGGTAAAACACTTGCACAGGGTAGAGTTCTGTCAATGCTGACATATAGCCACAATAGAGAAAGATGATGACCTCTGACTGAAATTTGTTTCAATTTTTTAATTAAAAGATGACATGGAAACATTTTGAAACAAGTATACATAAAACATCTACAAATACCACGAGGAAGGTCATTCCACTTCCTGGCCTGAGATCAGATAGCAATATGTAACCCTTCTGCCCATCAGAGTTGGCAGCACCAAGGGCCAGGTTCAGTATCTAGGGGTTCCGTTTCAATAACACAATGTGAAACCAGCTCGAGCCCCCACCCAGTGACCTGGGACAATTACATACCACCCCCCAGGCCGCCTCTAAGAGGCAATACTTCTCCTCTCGCAAGCACCAAGTCTGAATATAGCAAAAGCCTTTTAATAAAGGAGGGAAACAATGTGGTATTATGTTGGGAAAACATCACAAACAGGATCCATACCACAAACCATGAGCAAAAGACCCACCCCCAAGTAAGTTTGGCAGTGTCCTTTTCCCCTCCGGGTCTTAAGTCCAGCAATCCAACAGTCACCCCACCCATGGTTTCTGTCCTTGGTCAGTGCAGCCCCCAGAGTTCAGAAGTTCATCTGCAGAGTTTACCTCCCAGTCTGGGTGGAAGTGGGGGGAAGGTATGGGGGACATCTTGCATGCTCTGCTGGTTGGGTTGACTTCTGATTACCAGGCCTCTCCATGGGGTTCTGCTGCAGTCTTCACCGCCAGCTGCGCCTCTCCACTATCCACGCTGCTAGCCATCCTGCTAGCCCTCCCCCTCTTAACACAGCTCTCAGTGAGTTCAACTCTTTAGTGATTTCAGCTGTTAGTAAGGGGGGAGGGGTCCTCAGTGCTAGCACACTCAGAACCACTAGCCCAAAGTAGGTCTAATGCTTAGAACTAGGAATCAGTGATTTCAGCTCTGCAGCGCCTAACAAGATTCCTAACTGAGTCAAAATTAGCTCGGTTATTACACAGTGGAGGGGGGGGGGGTCAAAGTGGTGTTTTGGAACCAGACTACCAGGTACACATGCCTGTCCCCAGCTTCTCTCAATTTGCTGGGCTTTGGAATCCATGTCCCTTGCCTAGTGAGTGCTACTTAGTTGAGGGTGAGTCCCTTCATCATAAAATACCAAGTACAGTTCTACTGTCCTTGATTCACTTAACCAGGATAACAACACTTTATTACTCCTGCCCCAATAACAAAGAGACTGGGGATCCCACAGCAGCCAAAGTGGCCATTTGGGCAAGCAGTCCATCATGCTAGGCAGGGTGGGTGTGCCCATGCAAATGAGATCAGTCCCTGAAGTCCTTTTCCACAGCTCACCACCAAATGTCAGGGTAGAGCTCATTCTGACTCTGCTTACATTACCATATCTGAGATAGAAGCCAAACTCGAACAGCTTAATGGGACTAAATCAGGCGGCCCAGATAATCTTCATCCAAGAATATTAAAGGAATTGGCACATGAAATTGCAAGCCCATTAGCAAGAATTTTTAATGAATCTGTAAACTCAGGGGTTGTACCATATGACTGGAGAATTGCTAACATAGTTCCTGTTTTTAAGAAGGGTAAATAAAGCGATCGAGGTAACTACAGGCCTGTTAGTTTGACATCTGTAGTATGCAAGGTCTTGGAAAAAGTTTGAAGGAGAAAGTAGTTAAGGACATTGAGGTAAATGGGACAAAATACAACATGGCTTTACAAAAGGTAGATTGTGCCAAACCAACCTGATCTCCTTCTTTGAGAAAGTAACAGATTTTTTAGACAAAGGAAACACAGTGGATCTAATTTACCTAGATTTCAGTAAGGCGTTTGATACGGTGCCACATGGGGAATTATTAGTTAAATTGGAAAAGATGGGGATCAATATGAAAATTGAAAGGTGGATAAGGAATTGGTTAAAAGGGAGACTACAGCGGGTCCTACTGAAAGGTGAACTGTCAGGCTGGAGGGAGGTTACCCGTGGAGTTCCTCAAGGATCAGTTTTGGGACCAGTCTTATTTAATCTTTTTATTACTGACCTTGGCACAAAAAGTGGGAGTGTGCTAATAAAGTTTGCGGATGATACAAAGCTGGGAGGTATTGCCAATTTAGAGAGAGACCGGGATATCATACAGGAGGATCTGGATGACCTTGTAAACTGGAGTAATAGTAATAGGATGAAATTTAATAGTGAGAAGTGTAAGGTCATGCATTTAGGGATTAATAACAAGAATTTTAGTTATAAGCTGGGGACGCATCAATTAGAAGTAACGGAAGAGGAGAAGGACCTTGGAGCATTGGTTGACCAGAGGATGACTATGAGCTGCCAATGTGATATGGCCGTGAAAAAAGCTAATGTGGTCTTGGGATGCATCAGGTGAGGTATTTCCAGTAGAGATAAGGAGGTTTTAGTACCGTTATACAAGGCACTGGTGAGACCTCACCTGGATCACTGTGTACAGTTCTGGTCTCCCATGTTTAAGAAGGATGAATTCAAATTGGAACAGATACAGAGAGGGGCTACTGGGATGATCCGAGGAATGGAAAACCTGTCTTATGAAAGGAGACTCAAGGAGCTTGGCTTGTTTAGCCTAACTAAAAGAAGGTTGAGGGGAGATATGATTGCTCTCTATAAATATATCAGAGGGATAAATACTAGAGAGGGAGAGGAATTATTTAAGCTCAGTACCAATGTGGATACAAGAACAAATGGATATAAACTGGCCTTCAGGAAGTTTAGACTTGAAATTAGACGAAGGTTTCTAACCATCAGAGGAGTGAAGTTCTGGAACAGCCTTCCAAGGGAAGCAGTGGGGGCAAAAGACCTATCTGGCTTCAAGATTAGACTCGATAAGTTTGTGGAGGAGATGGTATGATGGGATAACATGATTTTGGCAATTAATTGATCTTTAACTATTCATGGTAAATAGGCCCAATGGCCTGTGATGGGATGCTAGATGGGGTGGGATCTGAGTTACTACAGAGAATTCTTTCCTGGGTATCTGGCTGATGAATCTTGCCCATATGCTCAGGGTTCAGCTGATTGCCATATTTGGGGTCGGGAAGGAATTTTCCTCCAGGGCAGATTGGAAGAGACCTTGGAGGTTTTTCGCCTTCCTCTGTAGCATGGGGCACGGGTCACTTGCTGGAGGATTCTCTGCACCTTGAAGTCTTTAAACCATGATTTGCGGACTTCAATAGCTCAGCCATAGTTGAGAGGTTTATCGCAGGAGTGGGTGGGTGAAATTCTGTGGCCTGCGTTGTGCAGAAGGTCGGACTAGATGATCATGATGGTCCCTTCTGACCTTAATATCTATAAATCTACATCTATGCTGCTCTTACTATATATAACATTGATCATCAAGGCTTGATTTAAAAATGTGCACTCTACTCTCCATCAGTAGTTCTGACTTGCTGGAGCAAAAAGGATATTACGACATGTGATACCTGATGAACGAGACAGACACTTGTTACTGATACCTATATTCACAGACCAGACCAAAGTTTTCAAAGGCCAGCCTCCACTTTGCATGTGCCAAATAGCTCGATCAAACTTGCACCTGCATCTTCTTGGTGCTAACACCTGCATGCATGTTAACGCCTGCACATGCACTTCAAATAACCGAACACCTGTGCACACAAATGTTTTCATTTGCATCCCTCCTCAATGGGTTTTTCAGGGGCATTTTCTAAAAATTGCCCCTCACCCTTCCACCCCAGGTCTGAGACCATTTGAATTTCTGTATTTCATGTGGATACATGAGGAAGCCAAGAAAATTTACTCAACTGAGCACTTAGCAACCATACAAAATGCTAGACATAGGCAAGAGACACAATTAAGAGTAGCAAATGTCACCAAAAAAACCAACAACAAAGTTTAAAGTGAAGGTGAACCAAACTTTTGTATTTATTGTCCAGGAAGATTCACCAGGGGCAATGTGGTGAGGGACGTATTTCAGAACAAAGCAATTTCCAGGTGAACTTTTTTTGTGCAGATCAAGCTGTAAATGATAAATGTTCTCAATTAGATTGTAAACTCTTAGAGCCAGTCACTGTCTCTTTGTTATAAACTTGTGCAGCACCTAGCAAAATGGGACACAAGGAAACTGCAGCTGATACCCAGCAAGCAAGGGCTACACATGCTGACTCAGCAGGATCAGCTCACTGGCAGAAGACTGCTGATTGGATACCTCTTAGTATAAAGCTTCCCCTTGCTGCCACAACCTTTGTCTGAGCAACTAGTTGCCAAGCCCGATGCTGACCAACCCCCAGAGACAAAGTCTCTGCTTCCTTGCCTGGTTCCCACTTCATACCTGTTACCACATTCTGCTGCCTTGCCCTAACTCTAGTTATTGACCTTCATTCATCCTGCAGCATTTAAAGACAGAAACCAGGAGTCTGATTCAGCTCTTAGTGATCACTAGAGCTGAAATCAATGATAAGCTGGTCTGCGGGTTGAGCCTTACACCTGGTTAAGTGTTGCATGACTCTTACTCTAACTCCACTTTAACCCTTGGCATGGCTTCTAAATCTGACTCTGGCTGCCACCCTTGGTGTGACTCTTAACTGTAATCCCAGCTCTACTTTAGGGTCTGACCGCTAGATCAGTGCTGTTTCTAGGCATTACTCATAATTAATTACAGCACTAACAAAGTGTCAGATATATTTGGGCATCAGAGAATTTGGGCAACTGGGTGAACACAGAAATAATGAAATTAAATCCCACTTAAGCCCTAAGTATGAAATTTTCAAAAGAATTCAGCACCCAGCACCAGATTTTCAGAAGAGCTCATTACATTGGTGGAGATTAGGTTCTTTTTAAAACCTGGCCTTAAGTGTCACCGTGACAGCTACTAGGTCCTGAGTTCTTTTGCAAATCTGATTCTTATTTGGATCCTACATGGGTACTGAGCTCTTTTAAAAATCTGGCCTCAATAGGGGGCAATGATCACTTGAAAATCTGGCCCTAAGCTCTTCTGAAAATCTAACTCTGTGAGTGCACAGGCTCTCTGAAAAGTTGAATTTCACCCAAACTCAGTATAAAGCTTTTGGTCACAAAAGCTCAATTATTATTTTTTATTATTATTTTAAAAGTTAAACATTTTAAAATTTCAGTTATTAAAAAAATACCCCATTGCTTGATAAACTGCATGATTTAAACTCAATATATTTATTTTAATTAATTTTGCTTATGTATTGGCCCACATGTGGTTAGCCTAAGAGCTTTTGAATGTTGCCTATAGGGAGAAGCAGTTGGATAGTGGGCGTTTTAATATTAACACTTTTTATATTTAATTGCTTCTGACTACAAATTCCATTTTGACGCAGAAGTTCACTTAAATTCCAACATGCTGTTTTTGTCATCCATGTCTATCTATCTATCTATATGTTCAGTGGTGTTGTAGCAGTGTTGGTCTCAGATTATTAGAGATATAAGGTAGGTGAGGTAATATCTTTTACTGGATCAACTTATGTTGGTGAGAGAGACAAGCTTCGAGCTTACACAGAGCTCCTCTTCAGGCCCGAGGAAGACCCACCGTGTCTCTCTCTCGATAAAATGGCATTAATAAGAAGGTGTTGGAAAATTTCAGCCTGGCCTAAAAATCTGTTTTGTCTTGCCACATTTTTTTTTGTTTCAGAGATCTTTGATTGAAAATGCATGCTGTAACAGAGGATGCAAACCTGTTCTTTTCCCATTTTTATTTTCCATTCATTTTTGGTGTTTGTAAAGCAGTTAGATTGGATTATGATGACAGCAAAAGAATAATCTGATCAGCTGGAGCCAATGTAGACAGCATTAAGTCTCCCTTTGTACTGTAGTCTAATCTCCAACATCACCGCTATTTCAGTCCTGAGCCACTGCCAGTAATACTGAATTGTGTTAAACTGTGTGGTAGCTCAGTGAGGTGGACAAGCATCCACTAGGGATTGGGATGAGACCACGAGACTTTTTATTGTTGCTTAGTTAGCTCTTCATCGTTATAGAGATTTACATTACATTTTTATGCGCTTAAGCCCATGTTTAAATAAAACCCCCAAACAGTTACAATTCTGGATCTATGTACTGGCGAGAAAGCAGGCAGATGACAATTTGCTTTCTGTCTCTGTGCCATTTCTGCACCTGGCATTGACTGTATTGGTGTAAACCAGGGTTGAAATGAGCTCTCTCCTGCCATCTGTTGATGAACTTGGGAGAAAGACTCCAGGAGTAGACCATATTTGCATAGACATACCTACTGGGCTTAGGAGATCAGCAGACAGACCTGCTTTACCAGAATGATCACATATAGCTGTTTTAAAATTCACTTAAGTCTTAGATGCAGGGGTAATATTATCCTTAGTGTATGACTATGTACAGCTGAACTGTACTAAGTAGGAACTTAATTGAGAGGAGATCACCCTAACTCGAAGCTCACTCAGTCAGCATGGAGTATTGATGCCAAAGCTCAGTGTAAGGGGATAGGGACAGGGGTTGGTTGGGCACTCTGTTTGTGGAGTCCTACATACCATTTGACCAGCATTTAAAGACAGAAACCAGGAGTCTGATCAGCTCTTAGTGATCACTCGAGCTGAAATCAATGATAAGCTGGTCTGGGGGTTGAGCCTTACACCTGGTGTGGGGATGATGTTGCGGGGAAAGGCAACACAGAGGATGCAGCAAATGGAGCAGCAGTGAGCTTCCCTGTTACCCACTGAGCTGGGCTAAGAGGTGGAACCTCAGAACATGGCATCTTAGCTAGGGGTGGCAACTGCAATGCTGGCAAGCAGCGACAGGTGGCAGCATCGTTCCACCACCCGTTCACGCCCAGGGGCGGGAGGGGGACCCACCTGAATGCACCCCTAGACACAGACAACAAACTGCAAGTGGGGCGGGACTTGAACTGGTTCTGTTGTGTAATGCTGAGAGGAACTCCTAGATATTGAACCTGGCCTTTGATGCTGACAGCACCACCTGGTGTTACATTAGTTATGTTGGGTTGTGCTATGTCTATCAGAGAGAAGGGACGATGAAAAGGACGAGTAAGGAAGTAAGGGCCAGAAGATGAGAGAAAGGAAAGAAGGGGTGCGAGGCTGGGAAATTAGCGAGAGGAAGGAAAGGGAATGGAATTTATAATGTATTAGAAATAGGCACATTATAATGGAGTGGGGCATAGAGGGAGAGGATACCTTATTGTTCTTGTGGCATCAAAGTACTTTAAGATGTAGTCAGTAGGTTTATGGTGTGAATGATAGAATGTTTCCTATTTAAAGAAAGAAAGATGAGTCCAGTGGTCAGAGTGCTAGCCAGCACTATGGGAAACTTGGGTTTTGCTACCTGCTCTGCCACAGACTTCCTGTGTGACCCAGGGCAAGTCAATTAGCCTCTCTGCCTCAATTTCCCATTGTAAAATGGGGATAATAGCACTTTCCTATGTCACAGAGAAGTTGGGAGGTGTTTAGATACAAGAGTAATGGGAGCACCAAAGTACTATAGATGGATAAATTGCATACCATATAGAAACATTAAATAACAACAACAATAAAGAGATCCACCATGCCCAGTACATTTCAATTGTGTTTTGATTTTTGTGTCTGGCTTCTGTGAGATTAATAAAATCTTCACAGAGATAATAAAATCTTCACAACAAAGGCAGAACATTTTTGTCTTTTGTAGATACATTGTTATTACGGAGACAGAACAGTCTGGCAGAAACGACTTAAAAGAAGAAATGTTTTTCGTAGGAAACGTGAATCAAGCTGAATTCTAATAGACCCATCTTTCTTGTCATCTGTAGGTCTTTTTCCTTCATGCCTTTTGGTTTGTGGGAGGGTCATGCAAGCTGCATTTAAATCTATATCTATACTAGAGCATCGTGGAGTAGACACAACAAAACAACATCTACGCCCTTTAATGGCAGACTGTCTACCAACAAGGTTTATACTGTCTGTCCTGTGCACAAAAAATAGCTTGATAGGGAATTCAGTATTTTCATGATGCTTTTATAGGGAATTTCCATGTATTTGGTTTTCATGTATTCACAAGGCAGATAGGTACTCTGATTTAGTATACTACAGGACTATTGTAGATCCAGATATTTGTAGAATTAATTCAACACAGCTTCTCAGCATGTTCTCTGTAAAAGAGCTATAGATGCCAAAAATACTGAAAAGTATTCCTATATTCCCTTTAATGGGAAAGTTCTGTTGTTAAATATTTATACATCTTTATAAAGAGCCTTGAGAAGTTTTGATATGAAGTGCTATTGAAATTGTTATTGTCTTCAAATCTCAATGCTAATGTCTAGTCTAGTGCATGCACTAAATCCTGAAGTAGTCAGTTCAGCAAGGTGAAACAGAGATGTTGCCCAGTGTTTCCTCTACAAAGAGACTCCAGCTGGTTGTGGCAGGATTTCTCAGAGAAAGTAGAGAACAATGCACTATGCATCTGCTCCTGCATTATTTAATTCAAAGGGAGTTTTGCAAACAGTGTCAATAGGAGCCAGATCAATCCACATTGTGGGGGAGAGGGGGTCACTTTCTTGCTCTGAGCAAGAGGAAAGATGTGCTTATTTGTTGCATTTTATCAGATATCTCCTAACCCACAGACCACAGCTAAATGAGGGCCAGATGTGTGGGTTGCCACATTAGCCTGGCTTATCTTCTACCACCAATCCAGTGCAATGCTTTCAAGCTGCACATGTATCTGGGGGTAAGATCTAGCCACATTTGTATTTTAATTGACAGGCTTCATCCTGAGAAGCATGTTACCTGTTATCACTCCCAAGAAGTTACAGGTTCAAGTCTGATCAGTGCCCATTTTCCTTTTGTAGAAATGTGGACACTTACAAGTGTGTGAAGTGAGAAAAATCAAAATGGAGATGGTAACATAAAAAACACTTCCTAAGTCAAGAATATAATTTTAGCCTCCACATGCTTTCTTGTGTCAGCAAAATGAGCTAGTTCCTTTAAAAGAAAATGTTAAGGACCAGAACATTTGCCACGATATCAAAAAAAGAGATGTTTAATACTGTCATAGGCTGGTGGTTTTTACATTCTACATCTGTGCTGCAGTATTATTATAACATTCTCAGTTATATGGAATTTCAGCGGTGATCTGGAATCTGGACATGAAGAAACTCAGTGTTTGATTTATTTTTCCAATACATTTAAAATCAGTTTCTTAAGGAAACCAAGGAATAAGGACGGGATTGTGTAAATAAAATGAGAATGAAAAATAAAAATCAAATAAAAATATTCTGTGGTAGATTGCAGTAGGTGGCAGGAAAGGGAATGATGCCTTTGGATTTGCAATAAAACCTTGCAAATAAATCCTGACCTTTTGGTTATGGATCCTGTCCTTGACAAGTGGCCATGGAGAATAGCAAAAAATAAAAATAAATACCTGTGTGTGTGTGTACATGTGCACATGTGTGTGTGTGTGAACACATTTCAAAGTATGGACTTTGCTCTTGAGCTTTTTTCACTTTTTGACAGTGAAATTTATTTTTCTTGTGTTTTGACAGGGGTTGTCTCCTAAATTCCTCATTTCCATCTCCGCTCGATGTAAATCTGCCTCTGTAAATCTGTAGAATTTATGATCACAGTGGCTTTCCTAGGGCAACCACCACATTATTTCACAAGATCAGGGAAGGAAAGATGCTCCTATAAGTGAACTGAATGTATACAGAGCTCTGAAGTTGCTAGTTATATTGTTTTGTAACATTTTACAGCCAGAAAGACTTGAGATGCCAGCATGGCATTTCTCAGAACTTATATCCTAGTAAATCCCCTGTCTCTAGAGATCCTATATTGAGATACAGAAAATTAATACAGTGTTCTGGGTAGGGCACCTAGATTTTAACAATTATTTAAAAAATACTGTGGTAGCATGTGTATTGTGGGTGCTTTTTCAGCTTTTAAGTACAAAGGCAAAAAGTCCAGTCTCTGATAATATTCAAGATTTTGCCGTTTAAACTAGTAGAAATGGTAAAGTTCAGATTTTTTAAAAGGCTGAATATTAATTCAAAATGCAAATCAATTAACTGGTCTGGAAAATGCTCATGGGAAACAGATTTACAAAGGTGTTTAAAGATGCACATAGGTACCTAATTTACAGAGATCTTTTAAAAAGTCCTGCTGAGAGCCTAATTCTTATTGATTTTCAATGGAAGCCAGGCACCTAACCTGCCTAAGCTCTTTTGAAAATCCCTCTAGGTACCTATATGCATCTGTAGGTGCGTAAGTATTTTTGTAAGTCTGGCCCTAAGTACTTAGACCATCCACAATCTTATTTACTTTAATGAGAATACTCCTGCTAGTAAGATAACTCAGTAGCGGGTAAAGGCCCCACAAGTCATTATATTTTTGCTAGCAAGGGTTGGTTAAATCATTATTTGGGAGGTCACCTCATGATGGAAGAGGGAGGAAAACATCAGTCTCCAGTCTTGCAGAAGTTTGGTGAACATGGGATGAGATTGTTCAGAAGGCTAGAAATGTGGTGAAGCTCCCTCATGCCACCCTGCCTCCCTTACTGCCCACCAACAAACCATAGTACTTCCTAGAATTAGCTAGGGGCTAAATTATGACTTTAGCCCCAGGTAAAGGAGCTGCATGAGCTACATCATCGCAGACATAACCCCAGCCAGGCACTGTGACTCAGACATACGTCTCTGGGAGACGATTCCTTCCCTGATCCACATTGGCTCTTGAACCCAGGAAGGAGGCGCTGGGAAGGAAATAAGTGGCTGCTGCCCTTCAAAGGGTGTAGCTTGCTTCCTTCCTTCCTGACTAGCCCCTCTGGCCCATGAGTAGGGGGGTTGGAGCCAATACTTCACCCTTTCCCTACCCCCCTCTACTATCTCCACTGCACTCACAGTAGGGAGTACCAGAGAATAGGGGCTGTGCTTCATATCAGATTGACCACAGGATCTGGATAGGTCTGATTCACTTGAGTATAGAGGCGGTGGCTTCTTACTCCTCTGTAAACCCCTGATTAGCTGAGTGAGACAAGGGCCATAAGGTAAGAATGGGAGGTCCTGGCCTGTGGCTGGCTTTTAGAAGTAGAGAGAGTCTGGCTGCAGGTGATGAGGAGGGGAGGGCTCCTTAAAAGTTCAAGTCTATGGAGTTTGGACCATATTATTTCTGTTTTTTATTCATATTGCAGTAGTGCCCAAAATCCCCACTTGGCTAGGTCCCCATCCTGCTGTAAGATACTTTTTTGTGAACTGGAGAGTTTGGTTCCTTTCCATCTGCTATGAACCCAACTTCAGGGTTCAGTTCAAATGCCCCTTCTTAAAACACCAAACTTTTCAGGATTCATGCACCTCTAATTTTTGCACCTAGAAATGGAAACAGCCTATAATTAGAAGTAGGATGAGCCACTGAATGGAAATGCTGTTGCTAAAATTCAGGGGATTTTACTCCTAGAGTCTTTATATACTTTTTCATCCTCACTGACAGTAATGATAGGAATTATAAATGTTTTGTGGCTGGGGTGGGCAACATTCATGGATAATGCAAATTCTCTGGAGTTGATGCATAATGCATTCTCTGGAGTTGATGGTTTGGATTAACCATCAAATGTGCTAGAATGTGTTTAGACACTGGGGGAAGGAGAAGGCTGATCCTCTTCCTGGAAACCCAGAACATTATCTTGGTTGTGCTGTTCATTTCCATCTTCTTAGGTTTTTAAATCGTCTGCCAAAACCAGCTCTGCATTTCAGTTCACCAGCCAAATGCTGACATTACTTTGCCAGTTGGGATTTCCATAATTAGCAGGTTTATGGAGTGTTGCTATATTAAACACACTTGCATCAATTTACAAAAAAAAATATACCACAACAAACAACAAAACCCTTTGCCTTCTGTCTAGGAGTGACTGGGTGACATCTTATAAAGTAATGGTGAGCAATGACAGTCATGCATGGATCACTGTCAAAAATGGATCTGGAGATATGGTGAGTACCACAGAACAGGAGAGCCACAAGGAATAGTGGGAAAGCGTTACTTGGGGAAAAAAAGAATCATATTGACTTTTGATATGCCACGTAGTAATATATCTTCTTGAGAGGCTCTGTGAGGCTGAAAGGGGAATGATGTATGTATCCCCCTAGTCCTTCTCATTGTCTGAGTGCTCCTGCCCCAGCTCTGCCATCCCTGACACACTCTGCACTGTAGATCAGCAGGGTATCAGATCTGCAGGGTACCATCTATTATTTTGAAGAACTGGCCCCCTCCCACTCTTTGCACACAGGACGGGATAGATCAGATACAGTGTCCCCTCCATGGGCCAGATCCTTAGCTGGTGTAAATCCATTGATGTAAGTTGAACTACACTGATTTACAGCAGATGAGGATGCCTGCAGAGTGCACATTATTTGAGAGAGGCTGTGGAGAAGATGGGGCTGTGACACTCCCCTTTTCCTCTGGCCCACTAATAATTGAGCTGAGAGCGTATTCTCCCTGAAAAGCAATTATCTCTGGGTTCCCCTCACCTACCTATCAGGGCACAATCTCATTCCACCTTTAAGTTGGATATAGTTCCAGATGTTTTACCAAAGTTTTGGAGAGTCATGTGAACTGAACTTGACGTTTTTGTATGTTTGAATCTGAATAGATTTTTGAAGGAAACAGCGAGAAAGAGATCCCGGTACTCAATGAACTGCCAGTACCAATTGTTGCACGTTATATCCGTATAAACCCTCGGTCATGGTACGAAGAAGGGAGCATCTGTATGAGACTGGAAATCTTAGGCTGCCCCCTGCCAGGTAAGCACAGTTCTCCATTACAATTAGCAGGATTGCCCACAAACTTTGCCAAGACCACATTACTCAGCTCGGAAGGAGTCCTAAAGCCTATCCTGGCATTAATAGCTTTCTCTTGAATGGGCAATCAAAGTTGTGTAAAAGGTAACAGAAATACATTTTACCCAGTTACAGTGATAGTGTCAGTGTAATTCTATTCAATTGCAACAAAAAGATATTTATAACGGACTGTGACAAAGTTCCTCCTCTGCCTTGATGGGTCCTGTGCTTATTGGCGGAGTTGCTCGCCTCAGAGGTTCATGGCAGCCCTCAGTTTGGCCACTTTCATGGCTCAAATCTGCCATTCACTCAGTTAGCCTCATCACTGGGCAGCATGGGGAAAAGGAAGAAGAACAATCCCCGCAGTCTCTGCTGATCCACCTAGTGGATCAGGCAACAGGCCAGAGACCTTCCCCTCTGGTGGAACCCACAATCCAGGTCAACTCCTCCAGTATCAAGTAGGGAGTTGCGGGGGATAGGGGGAACCCGGGCCCGCCCTCTACTCCGGGTTCCAGCCAAGGGCCCTGTGGATTGCAGCTGTCTACAGTGGCTCCTGTAACAGCTGCGTTACAGCTACAACTCCCTGGGCTACTTCCCCATGGCCTCCTCCCAACACCTTCTTTATTCTCACCACAGGACCTTCCTCCTGATGTCTGATAATGCTTGTACTTCTCAGTCTTCCAGTAGTATGCCTTCTCACTCTCAGCTTCTTGCGCCTCTTGCCCCCAGTTCCTCGCACATACCTCACAAACTAAGGTGAGCTCCTTTTAAAACCCAGGTGCCCTGATTAGCCTGCCTGTCTTAATTGATTCTAGCAGCTTCTTGATTGGCTGCAGGTGTTCTAATCAGCCTGTCTGCCTTAATTGTTTCCAGAAAGTTCCTGATTGTTCTGCAACCTTCCCTGTTATCTTATCCAGGGAAAAGGGAACTACTTAATCTGGGGCTAATATATCTGCCTTCTATCACTCTTCTGTAGCCATCTGGCCTGATCTTGTCACATGGACATTATTAATAAACCAAAATTACACATCTGATCTAATGAGGGATTTCTCTTCTGTTCAAGCTGAGGTGCAGATTCATAAACCTTATTGAGTGCACATGTACCAGTGTTAATAGAATGATGCATTGAAAGGCTTACTTGTGAATTGCCTAGAGTCACAGATTTTAAGGCCAGAATGGACCACTGTGATCATCTAGTCTGACTTCCTGCATAAGATAGACTGAAGGACTTCCCTGAATAAATTCCTGCTTCAGGTCTGATAGCTATGCTTGGACTAGAGCATATCTTTTAGGGGGGAAAACCCAACCTGGATTTAAAATTTACCAACTCTTGGTAAATTTTAAATGTTGGCAAATGATTTCATTTTCCTTTAAGATTGTGGAAGTCACACATCCCGAAAGCGAACAAAAGATCTTTTAAATGTTAGATATTTCATTAATCATACTCATGCAAAAAATATCTAGTGCCTCACTAGGTACCACATACAAGGTGGAAACTAAGTCAAAGCCATTCCAGAAAAAGAATGTTCAAAATTTCACAATGCCTCAAGCTTACATCTCAGTTATGGGTTATCATAACGTAGCCTAGTATCAGGCTTATATACAGATACTTGTATGTCGGTGTATATATATATGTAGATCTGTTTGTTCCAGTCTTTTCTACAGGTTTCAACTCCTCATTTTAAATCTTTCATCTGCTTTTTTCTTTGAACTTAAATTCTGGTATTTTGGGGATAGCTCTTCCTTTTTTTTTATGAATAGTATTTTCAGAAATACTAGAAACATAAAGAGAACTGCCTTTCCAGAGCTTATCAATACTACTTTAACTGCTCCTGTTCTGAGACTTGCTGTCTCCACTTCCACTGTTGATGTAGGGTCATCCCACTGATCGAAAGTACAGCAGAAAGAACCCGGTGACTAGCAGAGAGTAATGAGCACCTCAGATTTCCATTTGAAGTATATTCCATGTGGCTTTGGTTAGCGTGTCTATAGGCACATTCTTTACAATACTGGATGTCAGACAGAAGTAAATGAGAAGCTCTTATTATTACCATGGAACCAGAAGCAACTGCACAGGAGGGACAAGCATAGTGTTGACCATGGGATAATGAGGAGGACACTGACACCATGCTGGAGAGCAACATGTGCTACAGGAAAGGTGGAAAGTTCTTACCACCGTTTATTTTGAATTCTGTAAAACTGCATTTGCTTTATTCAAGCCAAAGAAGAAAAGAGGCAAAATGTGGTTCTTTGGAAAGTAAATGTTTTTAGTAATATAATAACTATGTTATAAATACTGGAAAAACTACAATTGACAGGTCAAATTCTGCTCTCCCATCATGAGATAGTTCACAGTAACTCATTTGACTTCAGTGGGTTACAATAATTGATAATGATGTAACTGAGATCAGAATATGACCCATTGTAACCACAAGCTCACCTTCACTTGGGTTGAAGTGACCAAGTTCTGATTTCCTTTCACCTTGGATTAGAATGGAAGCAGTTTCAGGTCCTTACTTATATCCATGTTTCTGCATGTTAGTTGTTCATGGGAGCCATTCTATGCAGTGGCTGGTTTTGTCTGTCTTTGGCATTAAGGCAGGCAGTATCATAGCCGGTGAAAAATACACATTAAATATCGAGGGTTGTTTATTTTTTGAATGTTTGAAAAGGCTTAGGATTTTGATGGGGATTTATACAGTAGGCAATTGGACTGGGTGGAACAACATCTGAACATTTTCAGAATCCCATGTGAATGCCATAACCACTAGGCTAAAGATTACAAGAGGTGTAACTCTGAACTGGTTTCACTGGAAGCAGCGGTAGGCCTCGGTGCATTTGAAAATCCTACCTTTAAATCCTTACCTAAGCACCTAATTATGTTTCCTGATTTCTAGAAGTGTTGAATATCCTCATGCCTCCCATTATATTCCATAAAAAAAGTTTATTCGTGCTTACGGCAATTGGGGGTTGAAATCAAGAAACTTATTTAGGTGCCTAAGGCCAAGAACTTGAATAATAAGAGCTTGAATTTTTCCTTTTAAGTACTTCTTTGAGTTCCTAATAAGTAACCTGATTTTCAAATGTGATGAGCACTAATTTACAGAGGAAGGATAATCACTGGAAGAAAGATTTTTACCTCTCGGGCTGTGGGGCCAATTTAGACAAAATAAGAACCAACACATATCTTCATTCAAAGCTCAAACCAAACATTCAGGAGATGCTAAAAAGTTTAGCTACCTTGAAAATATGTTTACCATTTTATGCATTTCCTGGAAATAGCCAGGACTGGAAACTACAGTATATAGCACTGGAAAACTCATGAGAAAATCTTTCCTTATAAGATCTGTAGTCTGATTTAAGACCAAAGTGGGGAATGATTATCTGAACTGAATCTTTTAAGATTGCTCTCATATTTATCATAAAAATATTCATGTAATACTCATAATATGCATTTTTGTGTATTGTGTATTTTTGTGTAGGATACTTTTGATCAGCCCCTCTTGCTAGAGGGAGGATTAAACTATCCATTATCCCTACTGAAAACTCTACAAACATATTACACACCCATGGAGGTGCTGGCTCAGCAGACATATCAAGTGATTTCCTGTTTTACTGAGGACAAGGCATGTTTATGTGTAGATGGAAAGATGCAAAAAGTCTTTCCTGCAGCAGGAGGATGGTACAACAGTCACTAGCAGAAGAGAAAGGTGATGAAGGCGGCACTGGTTATTTAATTTCCTCCCTGGTTTCCAAAAATGTTGCTACTTAGACAGATACAGACTGACGCATACAATCTTTTTGCAGTTGCCTCAGAGGGATAGATGTGCTTTTCCTTCCAGTCTTTTCTCAAAGGTAACATAAAGCAAAAAGGTTTCAGAGTGGTAGTCGTGTTAGTCTATCAGCAAAAATAACGAAGAGTCCTTGTGGCACCTTAGAGACTAACAAATTTATTTGGGCATAAGCTTTTGTGGGCTAAAACCCACTTCATCAGATGCATAGAGTGAAAAATACAGTAAGAAGAATATATATTATAGCACATGAAAAGATGGGAGTTGCCTTACCAAGTGGGGGTTAGTGCTAACGAACCAATTCAATTAAGGTGGAATTGGCCTATTCTCAACAGTTAGGGTTACCAGATAGCAACTGTGAAAAACCAGGACAGGCAGTGTGGAGGGTAATTGGTGCCTATATAAGAAAAAGTCCCCAAAAACAGGACATCTGGTCACTCTATCAACAGCTGACAAGAAGTTGGTGAATGCCAAGGGAGGGAAAATTATTTTTGTAGTGCTAATGAGGCCAATGCAATCAAGGTGGCCCATTTCCAGCAGTTGACAAGAAGGCGTGAGTATCAGCAGAGGGAAAATTTCTTTTGTAGTGACCCATCCACTCCCAGTTTTTATTAAGGCCTAATTTGATGGTGTCCAGTTTGCAAATTAATTCCAGTTCTGCAGTTTCTCGTTGGAGTCTGTTTCTGAAGTTTTTTTGTTGAAGAATTGCCACATTTAAGTCTATTATTGAGTGTCCAGGGAGATTAAAGTGTTCTCCTACTGGTTTTTGAATGTTACAAATTCTTGATGTCTGATTTGTGTCCATTTATTCTTTTGCATAGAGACTGTCTGGTTTGGCCAATGTGCATGGCAGAGGGGCATTGCTGGCACATGATGGCATATATCACATTGGTAGATGTGCAGGTGAACGAGCCCCTGATGGTGTGGCTGATGTGATTAGGTCCTATGATGGTGTCTCTTGAATAGATATGTGGACAGAGTTGGCAACGGGGTTTGTTGCAGGGATTGGTTCCTAGGTTAGTGGTTTTGTTGGGTGGTGTGTAGTTGCTGGTGAGTATTTGCTTCAGGTTTCAGGGGTTGTCTGTAAGCAAGGACTGGCCTGTCTCCCAGGGTCTGTGAGAGTGAGGGATTGTCCTTCAGGATAGGTTGCAGATCCTTGATGATGCGCTGGAGAGGTTTGAGTTGGGGGCTGTAGGTGACGGCTAGTGGCGTTCTGTGATTTTCTTTGTTGGGCGTGTCTTGTAGTAGGTGACTTCTGGGTACCCTTCTGGCTCTGTAATAAAGCAGAAAGAAGCTGGATATGATCAAAAATACCCAAATATTGGAGGAGACAAAAATTAAATTGAGGTTTTCGTCTATTTACTATGTCAGAGAATGATCACCCCAATAGATGATTCTTTTAATAGAATAAATTCATTGCATGATATAATTTTCAGAATTCTTGCAAGTTGATCCAAGAGGTAAAAATAACTTAAACTACCATAAGTACAAGTGTATAACCTGTTTGATGGCATGTTCTCTTTTGCAGTGGTTGCTTCATTCAGTAGCTTGAAACAGTCACAGAACATTTCTTGCTCGATTGTTTGTTTCTTAAGTCTACCAGTGGATTCACTATGTGCCATATTATAACTCAAACCCATACCCTACTGATGAGCAGTCATCTACACAAGCAGTTCCAATTACTTCAGTGGGATTACTTATGAGAGTAACTGCTCACTGTGGGGTCACAATCTGGCCCTTTGTGTTTTAATTTTATCCTTGTGGAGCCAAAGCCTGAAGTTTTTACTTAGGCAAATTCAAATGAGCTTTTCTGGAAATTTTTGCCTACGTAAGGGCTGCATCAAAATAAGTCTAAATTCAATAGGACTTGGGTGTAGTCTATGTAGTATATCCCTATATATTCACCAAGGGAGATGTATATCAGCACAGACTAATATAATAGTTACCCTCAGAATGGTTCCTTCCACCTTTTCATTGTTACATAAAATATTGTTATGAGCAAGTACTCCCTATTCTTAGAATGGGGAAAGTTGCTAGAAACCGTAACATTTCTAGAATCAGAATAAACTTTAAACATGCTTATTATTAACAGTTAAAAGAAAACTTTTGAAAGAGGATGGCTGTGGAGTGGTGCCTCAGTTCTTAGGGTGACTATACATCTCATTTTGGCTGGGACAGTCCCTTTTTAACCCCTGTCCCGGACGTCCTGACTTTTTGGCAAAACTAGGCATTTGTCCCGTTTGCTCTTGCCGGCTGATGACCAGTTGGCAAGAGCAAACAGGACAAATGCCCAATTCTGCCAAAAAGGTGGGGCATACTCCTCTAATGGGATATGGAGGAATGTTTGGGGGGGGGGCGGGGAGGGAGAGCGGCAACGCTAGCCACACACAGCAGAGCTCGGGCGAGTGGCAACACCAGGCAGCTTGAGTCAGCCCCGTGCAGGGATTGCGGGGTGGGGGGCTTGGGACAGATCTGTATGGGGGCTCGAGTGAGCAGCTCGGGCCAGCCCCACATGGTGTCCAATTTTTACTTTGAGAAATATGGTCACCCTATTGATTCTTCTCTGGTGTATGCTGGTTTTACACCATTGTCATTCAATTGAATTAACTGGAGTTACTCCTGACTTATAGTGGTGGAAATGAGAGAAGAATCTGCACAATATATCTAAAGAGTGTGATTTCCCTGTTGATTTAAAGTGTCATGGTAACATTCAGAAATGTAATGAAATAGAACATGTGAAAAGAAACATGATTTATTCTGGTGGCTGTCTGTACATTTCTTCAAGATGTGTTTAATGTCCATTATATGTTTAATTCGCTGGAGAGAGGTCAAACTTATGCATATTCATTGGGAACAGGGTGCACATCCCCAATCAGTAATTCTGAGATTTTCAAAGCTGTCTAAGGGATTTAGGCACTATCTTCCTTTAATTTTAATAGGAGGTATGTCTAAATCTTTTAGACTGCATTGAACATCTCAGCCAGAGCACTCTATAATGGACAACTTTTCTAATAGGACAAACAAAAAGCAAACTGCAGAAGCTCTTTGGCACTATAGTGTGAGTACAGGTTTCAAACAGCAAACTCCATGAGAAGTTCAACTTTGTAGAAGTCACGATGAAGTTGAGACAATGCGATATTAGGATGAGTGCAAATTCTGTGAATTAAAAAAAGAGAATCCTTATCATTTGGTCATGTTAGTTTCTTTGAGAGTGATGATTTCACCCTCCCATCTTTGTGAGACTGTCTTCATACACAGCATTTCATATCAAACCCTAGAGAACACTAGAAACGTTAAAAAAATATATTACTGGTCTCTGCTTATCATTATTATTATTTATACTATGGTAGCACCTAGGAACCCCATTCAAGGTTCAGGGCCCTATTGTGCTAAGTGTGATACAGACATGTAACAAAGAGACAGTCCTTGCCCCAGAGACCTACAGTCTTCATGACAGGATACAATAGGAGACAAATCTAACAAATAGGGTGGGGCAGAGTGGGAGGATGCCAGAGCTGAGCAGAAAGTTACAAGTATTTGTGTTATAAAAGTAGTTTAGATTTATGGAAACCCCTCAATGTTCTTGTGCTGAGAAGAAATTAGATATTGCGGAGATGATTTCTTTCTCTCTCTGTCTCATACACATACTTTTATAGAATTGGAGATGGAAAAGGTCATGTGTCCATCCCCCTGCCAGTGCAATTGATTTCTGTATTTTACCCAATCTAGTTTCACTTTGGGAGGGGTAGAGGTAGGAGGATATCAGAAACTATTCTTTCAAAGTACCTTTGCCAGCCAGTTTATAAATTAGCTGTGGTGCTGGCTTAAATGGAAGTTGACAGTGGAAAAAAATCAATACATTCTTTTGAATTCATCGTAATCATACAGACTTTCAGGGTGTCTTTTTCCTGTAAGGGGGGGGATTGTTTGAAATGATGCCAGGAATGAATACGTAATTGAAATGCTCCAGTGGTTTTAGCTGCATGGGGTCTTATTTTCTGTTTGCATGATGGTAAACAGTTGTTGCCAAGGTGGACTTAATGTACAGCAGATGAGAGTGGGTTTTTGGTTGGTTGGGTTTTTTTTTTGGTGTTTTGTTTTTTGTCTTCTGCATTTTGCTCTATAATTTCCTAATCTATATTCCTGCTGCAACAGCAACATCAATGGTCAAAACAGACTGACAATAGAGTTAATGTTTGTTCACAAGAGATCTTAGATTGTGCACATTTTAGAAGTAGAGCCAGAGGTCCAATACTCCCTTTGTAGGAGTGTTTTCATTTTCAGGGATTTCAGTGGAAGTGGGAGGTCCCATTTATTGCCTCTTTTTGGTTTGGAAGCTTTACTGAAGCTTTCATAGTTATGTTCTAACAACAGCACCAGAGCAAATTCTTAAAGTATCTCAGCACTGCTGATGTAGACTAGAACATGAAAGTGCAGAACAGAATAAGAATGAAAAATAATCCCTGGTGTGGGTGAAAAACTCAGTTAACATTTCAGAAATGTCCAGAAATGGTGGTTCAGGTTCACTGCTTGGAATGAGCAAAAGCTGGAGTTGGGAGTGTTTCTGATTTTTTCCTAACTGGTTTGCTCATCCAACCATATTCTTTAGCTGAATTGCCAGTGCACTCTCCTGGAAAGGCAAGAAAGCACAGGTTTTTGTTCCACCTCCATCTTCTCACTTGACACTAATTATTAATTGTCATCTTGTTGGTTTAATTAGATATGTGATGGCCTGCCTTCCTCTGAGAAATGTTTTCATGGAACACCTCACACAGAATAAATTATATCCACATGGTAAAGAAAACAGTCCGTTAATTTTAAATTAAAAAGCCCAAAAAATTATGCAGTGAGTTTAAGAAAATACTTAACTAGAAATAATTCTTACTACCAAAAGTGGGTCCATTATTTGTTCGGCCCAATATTTTGCAGGCAGTGCATAATCTCTGAAAATGCTCATCAATAACAACAAATAGCTACTGGTTCTCTACAGTAACTAATTATTCTAGTAGAAACATAGCATTTGCTGGGGCCGCTTTTCCCTCTGAAGTGGTGTTTCCATTCTTTCTTAAATCCATCAGACTGATGCCTTGATCATTTTCTAGTGTCTTTTGCCCTTTTACAAAGCATTAGAATGTGTTTTTTGCTTTTCCTATTACAGTTTAGTTGTTAATGCAGCACAAATGTCTCAGTTACCGTAAGCTTGCTGCCTACTTGGTCCTATTGGGTTTAATGAGTTGATTTATACGGTAATTAGTAATATTTCAAAGCTGCTGTTTGTTTACTTCAGCTACTTAAAAGAGTCTTGATTAAACGTGAGTAGGAGAGTGGCATTCAGAGTAAAACACTTTCTCTCCATGCTCGGCATCTTTCCCTTTGGGAACGGTTAATAAATATGTGCAATTTTTAAAATTTCTTTTCTCAGACCCAAATAATTATTATCACAGAAGAAATGAAATGACAACCACAGATGATCTTGATTTTAAACACCACAACTACAAAGAAATGAGACAGGTAGGCCACAGAGAATGCAATTTCAGTTCTGGCATGTGTATATGTGGGGTGGGTGTTGGCGTGGGTGTTGGGGTCCTTATTTTAGGTAGTTGAGCTCTGTCGGCCCCTAGATTTTGTAGAGTATACTAGGGGAAAGGTGAACTTATGGGCAGTTGAGAACTGTGTGTTTTCCAAATCTATCCTAACTGCAGATAAGTCTTTTCCAAAATTGCCTCTGCCAAGTTATTCTGTGAGGGCTTACAAAGGAAATTCAATGTCCATCAACAGAACTTGATATTTTTCATTTATTACTTTTGGGCAGAATGTTGGGGTGTGTTATAAACCATTACAGGAAATAAATTCTAGACCTCAGAAAGCAAGTTTATTTTTTTATGGTAACCTACTTTAAAAGGCACATGGATTTTTCCTAACAATGCATGTTTTAGCCATATGGTAGATCCAGAGCTCTCTGAGGTCAGTAGGAGCCTTTTCATTGATTTCAATAGACAGTGGATCAGCCTGCTAATATTTCCATCCAGTGTCATGTTTATACATCTGTTATACAAATATATATTTAAGGACTTGTACTAATATTTTGGAGTTATTTAAGCTGAGCATTTTCCTCTCAAATGCCACAGGGAAAACATTAACAAAGAGTAATGAGTGGAAGGTGCAAGAGAAGGATATTTACACTTTGTCACTAGGTGTGCATTGAAGGAGGTATTTTATGGAGAGATATACAAAATAAAATGTTATAAATCTGGAAAGATTATTTACAAATCAGAGCTTTATCATGTTACAGTTTCAGCTGTGAACATACTGTCTTACCTGGATTTGTGCATTGGTGCGCTATATTCTAAAATTTTTGTAAGTTCACATCGGTATGAACACCGCATGCTAAAGAAGATTTGATTTTTCTTTCTATTGCTATAGTGACTTTATAACATCAAAATGGCTTTTGAAACTTTACATTTAACATTTATGTGACATTTGCAGCTTTAAAATTGGCATTTAATGTACAGGACTTTGAAATGTCAATGTGTTTTTAAACTTGTCTCTTGATGAAAAAAATCTATCTGGTCACAAAAACAAATGCTGTAATATATGGCTAAAAGTTTCAGTTTCTTTCTTTGTCAACCTTCCAGCCAATCCTAACAGGTTTCTCCACGGTGGTGGTGGCGGCATGTACCCATGCATGTTATTCCAACAGTCTGCTCTTGTGAATATCTGGAGTGCTGAACATTGCAATATGCTCATTCCTTGATAGCGCACCAAGAGTTCTTGAGTAACAGAATTGTGGCATATTTTAATGTATTGTGCGATTATATGAATAAAACAGAGAGGCAGGGTCAGATTCCTTACTTGGTTACCCCAGTGCAAATCTACAGTAACTCAGCTGAAATCAAAGGAGTTATTTGGGATTAATACCGCTGTAGATGCAAATAAAAATTGACTCCGGGATGAGGGACATCACGATAGGTACCAGCAGGCTCATACCATGTAAATGACCATGAACCAAAAGAAAGCTAATACTGTCAGTCTAATTTTAGACTCACCATCCTTAATTATCTCCTTTAATTCAAGTGCGGGGTGGGGGGGGATCTAGATTTATATCACCCCAGATATAGGTCTGGGATGTGCTAAAAAATATTTCTTCCTGTCTTGCTCTTCAAATATAAAAATAATATGCTTGGACTTGAAGTATGTGAATCATTATCTGAGTGCTGAATCTTCAGTGTATTTATACTGCATGAGTCATCATTCATTTTTATTGAGCAATTGTGTTCTGAGTCACACGTTTAGTTCACTAGAGATTTCATGGCCTATATTTCTTGCACAAAGGTTAGACAAGTAGAAACTTAATTGGCATAATTAGTGTCAAGAACAATAAATGTAAATGCATTTTAGATACTAATTGCACAAAACAGGTTGGTCAGGTTTGAAATATCTTTGAAAAACAGCTTAAAAATAATTATTTCCCTGGTTCTTCTATAAGGAGAAAATCAAGCTGCGGTTAAACAATGGTAAGGGCTGTGAACTGGACAGCTGTGATCTGTGTCCTTTGCCGTGCTTTCTCAAGTTGTGTGCTTCTATGTAGTAGTAGCTCGTTTTGTAGCACTCTTGTCATTGGGCAGATGGTTCAGGGTATGATTGGAGGAGATCTAATATCACTGCAACATATCTTTGGTGACACTAGAGAATTTAATCATTATCTTTGAGTCTTTAAACAGACAGCCTGGCACAACAGCTTTAAGAGACATGTAGGTTTCCCCTTGTGTTCACTGTGCAATTTATTAATGACAGCTTTGTTAACTACTTCACTTCTGACCATGTTAGAAGAGATAAATAACGAATGTGTTTTCCACTCTGGTTGTTTATCATAGACACTGGAGAGGGACTGGCAGAAAGTGCTTCATGGACCACATTTTGGGAACCACTATCCTAGGCTTCAATCCATAAGCTATGGATTTACAAAAGGCAGGGAATTTTACCCCAAGTGCATTCAAAGCTCTCTGTGAAATCAGTGTGAACATTCTCCATGCATCTGAGAGCGGGGTTTAGCCTACAGTCTAAAAAGTATGTTCATGTTACATTCATGTTTGTACATGAGCATGTTAGAATGATTTGAAAAAGAATGCACTCCCCAGGATAATTTAGGGAATGGGCATTTGATCACACATGGATGCCTGCAAATAGGATCATGAAGGCAAAACTCTTCTGCTAAACCAAACCCCTAACTACACTCAAGGCAGATGAAACTTCAGATGATTTGGGAGTAGATACTTTTTATTTCCAGCAAATATTTTTCACAGCATTTTGTGCATTGTGAAGAGAGAGGGTCCTGAACCAAAACCAGGAATCCAAACATCCCTAAACTTCAGAAAAGTTCAGATCCCAAATCTGGGCCCTGTCTCTATAATGGACTAAAACAAATGCTCAGGGCCTCATTTTTGTCTGGAAAATATTACCTGATTTCAGTGGGAGTTACTTGTATCCTCTGGGAGAGAGAAGCAGGCCCCGAGCAGCCCTGAACTTTGAGAAAGTTGATCCAGTGTTTCAGCTCAGGCCCATCTTTAATTATGGAGGTGGTATGATGATGATATTGAAAATTCCTCTGAATTCAGCAGGACTGTGTATGTTACCAATAGAACAGCTCCACTGGAGGGTGAAATACAACCAGGTCTGGAGGCTCAGAGCAAGGTCCACCACACCCCCTAGGCCCCACCTTAGGGCTGTGTGGAAAGGGTCAGTCCTGCTGTTCCGAGAGTCTTGTAGCCCTCAGATACAACTGAGGTGGTTTCTGCATTAGCCCCCAAAAGTCCAGTGAATGAAGGGGCTCTGTACTTAGGCCTGGGAAGGAACGACAGGACTGGTCCCTCAGTGGATCCAGTGGTCCAAAACCCCTTCATAGAGTGCATGAAATGGCAGTGGTCACTATTCAAGTCCATAGGCCAGAAGAGCATTTTCAGCTGAGCTGTATTGCAGTCCTACTCCTTCCTCAAAGATTGGGTGGCCAGGTAGTTCTGGACTCAAAACAGATTCCCTTTGTGTGAGAAGGGGAGAATCACATCCTCAGAGCCCAGTCCAATGGGCAGAATTTATGCAGTTTTCCCAGTGTGTTAATAGAGTAAATAATTGCTGATTACAAACAAATAATAATTGTCAATTAGCAAAATTGCTCCTGGAAATGCTTTATAACCCTGCTGGTTGTTAATAACACTCAGACTGCATATTACCATAGATTGTCTTTGACAGTTTGTGCAGGCAGAAGGAAAAAGCTGTCTGAGCTTTCAGATGGCCTATTGTGCAATTTATATTGTAGATAGGAAAGAAAAAGGAGTATGAAAACATGTTCATTCATATCCCTTATTCAGTACCATTACCCCATCCGTGGAAGACCTTGCAGTGCCAAAGAGCCAATGGCAATTGTTAAGGAGAGAGAGTAACACAGAATACTTTGGTTGTGAGGATTATTTTGGAACACTGTTTATTCTTTATAAAATTCCACGGTGAGGGGCTGACTCAGTTTTAAGAGTAAAAAATTGTAAAAGTTACTCCACAATTAGCGTCATGTGCTCCACGTTTAAATATAGACTGAATTTTTATTCCCAGTTTATAAACTCCTTAACATTTGAGTTTATATGGAAACATGAACTATCTTCATTATACCTGCACTGCTGGGCTCTGTTAGAATACTAAGAGATAATGAAAAATGTAATGCATGATACACCTAGGCCCCAATTCAAAAATTAAGCATGTTGTTCATTAAAGTAATGAAAATATTCCCATTGATTTCAGTCCCCAGTTGAAAGGCCTGATCCCAAGGCATACTGAAGTTAGTAGAAATATTCCCATTGACTCCAATAGGTCTGGATCAGGCTTACGGTGCTCTCCTGAATAAGAATAAACTTAAGTTCTTAAGTGCTTTCCTGATTTGGAGCCCAAGATACTATAGTGATAGGCATGTTTGAGATGCTTCAGCTCTCTTCCCCTAGTCCTTCAAGGGGCTCTGCATTGCTCAGAGGCCTGTTCCCACATGGAAATGGAAAATGGTGCAAGGCTCTGCCCATGTGGAGTTTTTTGCAGAATCAAAGCCTAAGTAAGAACTGATATGGATAGCTATGAGTCAAATACATTTTTTCATTTCATTATCTATAAATTAGAGAAAGGGAATTCCATCCTGCTATAATAGAGCTCCTTTCATGTTTCACAATGGCTATACATTTTACTCATTTGGCTTTGTATGGTAGATAATTCAAGATAAAAATGATTTGCTTTGTGCAGTAAATACATGTTTCTGGTCCAGTGTCCTTTTGACCATGAATTTTGAGACTACCATCAGAAGAACAGTCACTTAACCAAAATATTGGAAAGTTTTAAAAATTATTCTAATTTTAAATATGCATTTTTAGTTGGAATAACAAACATATTCAGGTGATATATTCTAAATGATTAGAACAGAGGATAATGAGTTATCAATATACAAAGTAAGACCAAATGAAAGAATAAATGAAAAAAATAGAGGAGTGGGAAAAGGAGGAGGATGGGGTAGGGGAGAGAAAAGTGATAGGGAGGTCATGATTAATCAAAAAATGGTTCTAGTTTTATTCCATTCATTATGGGTAAGGGAAGTTCCTTATAATTATTTTTCACTTTAATTATCAAAAAGTGACCCTTCAAATGTAAACTCATACTTAAACAGGAACTTGCATAAGAGGGTCCCCAAAAACTGCTGACCGGATATCCTCAAACAAAGAAAAATTGATGTCTGTGCCAAGATAGGTAGGTGAGCCAATATTAGTGTTACTAATCAGCTTATTACACCTACAAGTTGTGCACACAGCTAGCCTATGGATTCACATGCTCTTATTACTGGTAACTCATCCTCCCTTCCTCCCCTGCTATCATTGTTTCATCCACCCTCTATATCTTTTAGATGATAAGCCCTTGGAGGCAGTGACAGTCTTGTGTTTTGCTAATTGTTTATACAGCACCTACAATGATGGGGTCCTGACCTAGCTGAGGCATTTAGAAGCTACTGTGATATCAAAACATTAACGGTGGTGGTGGTGGTGATGATGATAGTAATAAAGGAATTTGTCTTAAATTAAGATGGTGGGAGTGTCATTCTGCATTGCAATTTCCAGATGAGGATGGACTTTATATTGCTGAAGAAAGTTGTTCTTTTATTTGTAAAATTGGTCTGTATGTTTAGCGAACGTACAAAAATATCACATCATTTAGTCTATTTGCAATGTGATTATATATAGAACTGCACTCTTTTGTGGGTGGAATTTTGGTGATGTTTTCACCAATGTGAATTGTGTTTTCCCCTTAGATTTGCTAAATTGGAGCCTGGGTACTGGACATATCTAATTATTGCGTTCCTAAAATCGTCAGCCCTGTTGTCATCCAGTATTGTTTCTAAATTAATGCTGTGCGAACAAAGTTATGTTATGCTACAATACTTGCTCAGTAGGGTATGTAAAATCTAGTAAAGAAATGATTGTCTAATTCTTATTCCCTCGGATTCCAATTTACAGTAAAATCTTTATTTCTTTAAATAATCCTTTCCAGTGAACAAAATCAATGCAACAAAATCAAGGCCCTTCTTATAATTCAAAACTGTTTTCTATTATTTCTTATTAGGACCTCGTGCTTTGAACTCGCACATTTGTTTCTTTTAATCCAACTGATACTTATCCAGGGGTACAAAAATTGAACTCAGTTGTCACTAATGGTCAAGCAGTATTTGGTGTATAACACTGACATACAGTTAATTTGCAACAAGACAGACATTACAGTACCTATCAGTTCAGCAGGTTTGAATGTCATGTACATTAACTGCATACTCACCTATAAATCTTTGAATTTACAGATGTGCATGAAAAAAACCACCACCAAGCCAGAGAAATATTACCCCATATAAAAACTATGTTAATCTCACAAGCCATGCACATATCTGATGCTACCTTGAGCCAGGCAATGTCACATGTAGTAGCATGTTGACTGGCCTTGCTACAGATACTTAACCCAAACCTCTGAAAAGTTTTAAGGTTCAATGACATATTGATGAAAGATGAGAAATTTCCCATTCTTTCCTGTATGTCTGCACACAGTGGGGACAGTTCAGGTTATGTAGCATGCTCTCCCCCTTTCAGATGAGGCTTATCTTGCTATTCTTTCCACATCGATATCAATTCATGCTGCGATCCTACCACAGATTTCATACTGTAATCTGAGCAGAGTTGGACTTGGTCTGTACTCAGGTGGAGGCCTCCAGATAAAATCAAAATGCTTCAAAAATGTTTTAAAATGATTCAACAGGTGATGTTCTTCCCTCTTACATAACCAGAACCCCAGTATGAGATCAGGGGTACAATGCTTCTGGAGGTATCTTCTACTGGTCTGAATATTTGACTAGGGGCCTGGAACCCCTACATTCCAGTCACAACTCACCACTAACTCACTGTGTCTCAGACCCCATTGTAAAAAAAGGAAGTAATTATTATATTTACCTATCTCACAGGAGTGTTGAGAGGATTATTTACGTAATTATTGTTAGGGCTCTGAAAATGTCAAGTGCTATATCCAGGAGTGCAAAGTATTATTATTTTTATTTATTTTTATTATGACTGTTCCTCCTCTCAGATCCTTAATTTAAATAATGTCAGATGTAAGAAGGATTTTGAACTTCACCCACACAGTCCTGTTCTAGCAGACTGTTATACTTGTTCTAGCTGAATGAAAGTTTGGTTCTGAGCCAGCAGACCTATAACAGTCTTCAAAATTGATTTTTTAACAATTTTGTTTTCAGCTTCAACTTTTCGTTTCAACATCTCAGAAAAAGTAAAATGAATAAAGTATCTTTTCCCTACATCCAGTTTTGGATCATAGACTCATCTAAACCTTGAATGAATTATAATCAATATTGTGTGTATATATATATTTAGTACATATATATAAAATATACATAAGTGCATCATTTTTTCTTTGACAGTTGATGAAAGTTGTGAATGAAATGTGTCCGAATATCACGAGAATTTACAACATTGGAAAAAGCCACCAAGGTCTAAAGCTGTATGCTGTCGAGATCTCAGACAACCCGGGAGAACACGAAGTTGGTTAGGATTATATTCTGATTAAATCTGTTTCAGGATGGATTTATTTTATTTTTTAATTCCACACATCTGCAGCAATTATCACTGAAGAAACTTAGGTTCACTGCAGCAATGATTTTGAACGTGTGTGGGAGGAACTTCAGCATTATATTTCTCACAGGAGAAGAAAAGATTGAACATAAATAGAAGACATTATGGGAGTGGGATCCAATTAATGAATGCTAATGGGTTATTATCTTTACAATTTTTTTTAAAGAAGTATAGAGTGGATTTTAGTGCAGTGGAATGTGACTGGCTTACAGCCCTCAAGACTGAAGTTTCATGTTTTTCTATAGAATATGTGTACCACAAGCATAGGTAGCTCAAATTTCCCTCCATTGCCCCACGAATGTTCTGGGCATAGTGTCTGGTGGTGAGACTGTAGTTCAATCTCCGTTCCGTCTCTCAATTGAGAATACCAACAAGGATGCTCATATGATGGTGGGATTGGTATGTAGAAGGGAGGAAGATCCAGCTAACACAAAGGCGTGTAGCAATGCGCACGATGGGGAACTGTCCATCACATGCTGTGTGCATTGCAGTGCTGCACCTTAGGTGAAGAAACTGCACACTGCCATTTAGAGTCAAGGTTTAGCTGTGCCCATGTGGCGTGATCTAACTCTGTGATCTGGACTGAGACCACCAAGTCATGTCACATAAGCAACTGAAGGCGTTAACATTTTAATGAATATCAGCTATCACTGACCAGTCACTTTGGCTGAACTTAAACCAAGGCGAAGGATTCCATAGCATAGTATAGAACTACTTACCCATTCAGTCCATTTAGCCTTCATGGATTGCATTCACAACCAGTGTCCCACAAATGCCCATGTAATAATTATGAGTATGTCTGTTTCCCCGGGCAGAATCTAACATTTAGATGGGAAATTACTACACACAAATGGTTGCAAACGCAAATATTTCAAGCATATTTGTGGAGGCCACTTGAAAAATCTAGTCAATGGTCTTCATATGCAGTATGTGCACTCCTTCTTAATGCATTAGGTGGCAGTTAGTTCCATATTTCCTAGTCTAGTGACATTCTGAAGGATATAATTATTCCAAACACTACCAGTGAGATGCAAATAAAACCTCCTTCTCCCATCATGTGCCGGTGAAGGAAGAATTTGGTCACTAGGTCTAATAGTCTACAGTACCTATTGTTTGTTAGTGGTATATATGGTTAAAGGGGAGTTGAATACATCCTGTAAGAACTATGCAGTAAAGGACAACAAATATTGTGGCATTTAATAAAACCTTGCCAAATAAGTATGAATCATTGTTTTAGATTAATGAATGAAAAAGAGTGCTTGAGGTCAGAGACATGTTCTACAGTCAGCAAGAGACTCTGTATTATGTATCTATCCTTTATTTATGGAGAGATTTGTCATGTTATCGTTTAAAATCATAGATCTTTTAAAATGGTGTTCTATATCTGTGTTTTCCTGTAATTGGAAAATATAAACTAATATAATTTAATTTTGTAGTATGTTTTTCAATGGAAAATGTACCCCAAATGCTTTACATGGTTGCTGTAGATATTATCAATACATAATTAAGTTATGGATAGGAGCAATGGGAAAGAGAAATTAAGTGGTATAGGTAAGTTAGAAAAGAGACATTTTTTTCAGCTGAGATGTGTTTATTTTGGGGGCTGATCCAATCCCTTATGAAGCCAGTGGAAAGACTCCCATTGACTCCAATAGGTGTTGGGTTGGATCTTTGGTTTGCTCCACTAACTACATTCCTGTCCTGTTTGTTTTCAACAGGTGAGCCAGAATTTCGCTACATTGCGGGGGCTCATGGGAATGAGGTGCTTGGACGTGAGCTAATGCTTTTGTTAATGCAATTTATGTGCCAGGAATATCTGGCTGGGAACCCACGCATTGCACGCCTTATTGAGGACACCAGAATTCATCTCCTTCCTTCAATCAACCCAGATGGATACGAGATGGCATATGAAGTGGTAATGTGACTGTCAACATTACTAGCAATTATCTTATTCATAGTAGATTGCTAAAATATGCTCCCATTATCATGATTTAAAAAAAATGATGAAATTTGGATGTAATCCAAATAAACAAAGCCAATAAAGCAACACTCCAAAAGGAAAAGCAGAACCCACTGAGATACCTTATTCGTAAAAACTGGAGTGAACGGTCTTCCAGATGATCTCAGTTGCTGTGAGGGCACCTAAGGAAAGAGGCTGCCTGTAAGATAGCCAGGACACACACCATATAGGGTAGCGTAGTTCAATATGAGCATCTTCAATTGAATTTGGAAACCTAATGGTAGACAGTGCTGTTTATAGTTCGTATGTGTGATTTGTACCACCTGAGAAGCACAGCTAAGCAAACAAGCAGTTGCAATCAACACCAGCTGAAATTTCAGACTGCTCTGTAAGTGCAGCCCAGTGGAGAGTGCATTGCAATCCTTCAGTGTGGAAGGAACAAAGGCTTGGAGAATTGTGGATCCACATCCAAGTGGAAAAATTGCATGCCCCCTGATCAGGTACAGATGGAAAAAGCTATCAGGGTTACTCTGTAGATGCCAAGAATCCAAAAAGGACCCAGAGTTTGTAAATCTCAGTCTCAACATATAAATGTTCCCCCTCCATAAAGGGAGTATCTGTCACCTCTACCATATCATCTGGAAATTTTCCTCCACGCACACTCTTTGTCTTGTTCTAAATAACTGTTCTTTTTATATTTTTAATTTGAATGGATACTAGATGATTACAACTTTTCTTCTTCCGGTTCTGAACTTATATGACAAACATCACGGTCAAAACCCATGACAATTCATGAAAGCCAAAAATATGTTTATGAAATTTTGAGTAATTAAGATGAAATTATATGAGTGAAACTAGTAAAATGAAATTCTGTAATACTTAACTGGCACATCTATCTCAAGAATTTAATTTCATTCACCTTGGGGAGGAGTGTATAGCTAATAGTTAATAAATGACAATGATCTATTTTAATATAGCATCTTTCATTTCAAAGGATTCCAAAATGCTTTATACCCTTTACTGCCTCTATATAGACTTGTGGATAATTGTGTGTGTGTGTGTGTATCTTTAACACAGTGGGTCAGATCCTTGACCTCTGCTAAGGTTGCTTTGTGCTCTTGAAGTGACACAAAGAAATCTTAAACTGGCCATGAAAGGGCTACTGAAGATTTCCCCAAAATAGTCAACTTTATACCGCTTTCTCTAGCATGGAGGGAACATGTCAGGGACAGGATGGGACTAGGATGGAACACACAGCCTCATCCAATCAGCTGCATCCAATCACCCTGTGCAGCTTCCAGCTGCTGTAATTTAGAGTGGTCCATAGTTCACTACAATTAGAATGCATTCGCCTGCCAGAGACGTACAGTCGCTTGGGATCAAATTCAACACAGATAGTAACACTCCATAGCACTACCAGCCAGAGATTGAAGAACAGAGTAGTTTATCCAGTTGGAACTTCAGCAGAAAGATTAGGCAGGCAGAATATAATTCCCAATGCTAGAATTAGACCACGATAGCAGTCACCCATACTCCTAGAAAATAGTTCATTAGGATCCTACATAGCTACAAACATTTAAGACCTTGAATTTATGTTTCTACGGAAAGATGCATGCAGCTGTTCAGTGTAACACAAGCTTGATTGGTGATAACACAGTGAACGATTTGAAAATTTTGTCACAGGGTTCGGAATTAGGAGGCTGGTCTTTAGGAAGATGGACTCAGGATGGCATTGACATCAACAATAATTTCCCTGATTTAAATACCATGCTTTGGGAAGCTGAAGATAGGAAGAAGTTTCAGAGAAAGGTCCCAAATCATCATATTCCAATTCCAGAATGGTACCGTTCTGAAAATACTACAGTAAGTACAAGAAGCTCCAGAGAGAAAGAGAGAGAGAAAAGAAGGTGGGGTGAACTAGGGATGAAACCTCATGAGATATTTGTATAAAAGCTTTTAAGAGCCTATTTGTTGTTCAGAAACTTAAATCAGGAAGAGAGTTAGTACACATAGCAGTGCATATTAAAACTTAAATTCTCCCCCTTGAATTTCATTAACTTCATTTGTTTTAAATAGTGAGAATTATTGTAATTATATTAATTTTGTAAGGTATTTGTTTATATCTCTGGGCCTCTTTTTTAAAATTATTTTGGAGAGACTGAGTTTTCCATCATTTTAATGAGACATCTCCATCGGTTTGTGAGATCGCAGAGCTCTTTAGAAAGGACAACACTAGACATCAGGCAAATTTCCCCTAGGTTTCCTACTGAATTTTCCTTAAAATAAATAATATCTCTTAACAGATCAGACTCCATCTTATATGCAAAACCATCTCAGTGACCTGTGTTAATTGCACATATTGGATAATAATGCAAAGACATTAAGTCTTTTCTGCATGTCTTACTTTAACAGTGGCCAATGTTTCGAATGGCTGAATATAGCCATCTTGAGATGAAATGAGGGGAAGGCACTTAACCCTTGTGAACTCTGTGTGATTTAGAAATATTTTCATACTTAAGCCTCTTTAGTTTGCAAATATTTTCATTTCCATTGACGCGAATGGGAGCAAAGGCAGGGCCTTGGCTGCTGCTACAGAGTTCATGCACTCTCACTTCTGAACTGGCTGTTTACCAGTTTGGCACCCCAGCATAAGGTTGAGCAATATGAAGGCTGTATTTTATACTGGTTGCTAGCTGCCTCAAAATATACAGCCAGTGGCCACAAGGATGCAGGGAAGCGCTGAATACATCTCCCTTTCCCTTTCTCATTCCCTTTCTGCTAGTTACAGGGAAGAGGGTGACACAGGAATTGCAAGGCTCTGTGCTAACAGAGGATCCCCTTGTATTCAGGTGATCCTCCCGTTGCCAGCTATGCTGGCTTAGCATTAAGTGACCAATGTGCCTCTGAAGATTGAGGTCATAGTTTCTAAGTGATAGGAGCTTTGCAGCTAAATCCTCATATATTGCTTTAGTTTTAATATCTCACAATAGAATATGAACAGAATTAAAGAAGGAACAAAATCAAAAGCTTGACTCTGAACTTTGAATTCCTGAGAGTTTGGGTTCAAATCCCTGGCTCTCATTCTACCTTCTATAGTTCAAATGGCCCTGTTTTCCAAATTCTGGTGCAGAAGCAGACAACTTTTCATGAAAAATAAGTGATTCTTCCAAGCATTTATCCTGAGATGGTAAATTTCACAAGAGAAGGGGAACTTTTCAAGATTTTCAGCATTTTGCTCCAAAATTGTATGAATACTACTCATGGGATTTCAGATCTATTGAATTTAAATGTGAACCCAAACCCTAGTTCTGATTTGGCTTCAGACCATATGTTAAACCTAATGCATAATTGAATACCATCTCTTTGGTCACTGTCCAAATAAGTGAGGACTACTGAATTTCACACCTCCCATTGAAGCTGTTGTTTCTTTTCCATCCAGGTGGCAGTTGAGACTCGAGCAGTGATAGCATGGATGGAAAAAATTCCATTTGTACTGGGTGGCAATTTACAAGGAGGAGAACTGGTTGTTGCATACCCATATGATATGGTTCGATCTACATGGAAAACTCAGGAGCACACACCTACCCCTGATGACCATGTATTTCGGTGGTTGGCATATTCATATGCCTCCACTCACCGACTAATGACAGATGCCAGAAGGAGAGTATGCCATACAGAGGATTTCCAGAAGGAAGATGGGACTGTTAATGGGGCCTCCTGGCATACAGTTGCTGGAAGTAAGTGTCTGAAGTAACTTTGCCTAGGATTCATTGTAGAACAAGCCTGGTAAATGCTATAACACTGTAATTTTATGGTACTTGTCACACAATTCATGGCAAGTAAACACCTCCACTGAGAGAATAATAGACCTTAATGAAATCTGCCCTTTTGCGTTTCATAAGATGTCCATGGATTGACAGAGAGCTGTCAAAATTTCCTTGCAAATACCTCATTTACTGCTGATGTTTTCCAAAGGTGTGCATGTCATACCGTATTTATTAAACACATTTAAAAGTTGCCTGTCACGAGTCAGCCACATCAAGTGCCATATGGTCCATTCCAAAATTAAAATTGATCCAAAAGAACCAACCAGCCCAAGACCACTGACAGGAAGGAACCTGCCAACCTTAAGCATGTCACTCCACCAACAAAATGTACCATTGCCTTACAAAGGATGGAGGAAAAGAGGAGTAGCGAATGCCATAATCAAAGGAGTAGCCCCAAAATGATAAATAACAAGCAAGACCAAGAGCTCTAATAAAGAAAATGGCATGTAAAGCCACATACTTGTATCTATTTACAGTTGTTATTGTTGTCATATTTAATGTAAATAGATACCATTTTCTTTATTAGAGCTTTTGGTCTTGCTTGTTATTTTGCACCGTCCTCACTGTATAAACAGTGCTACTTTTATTGGATCAGGCAAAGTTAATTGTGGCTGACTGAAGCCAAGCTTATTGCACTTTAAAATATGTTTCACTATGTTAAAAACAACTGAACAAATTCAGGGGAAGAGATGGTGAACTGTCCACATTACAAAAACAGTTCCTGCAGATAAGGGTCCATGCATTATGCAAATTCTGAAAACTTGGAAAGTTGACTGCCTAATTATTGAATTTGACTTTAATTTTCTTAAATGCTGTATAAACCTGATTATGAATCGATACAACAAAGATAAGGCTGGCAGTATCACTAACAGCTGTAGCAGTAAGTAACTGGCTACAGCATAGATGCTGAGTAGTATATGATTTCTTAGTAACAATTTTATGTTGAATTTGGTTCATTGAATTTGTTTTGTTCCTATATGATGCTTCACATTATTTTTAATATTCTGTTTTCTGGTGTTATAATGAAGTCTCTGGGTTTGTTTTGTGGGGAGATTACTAGAATATTTTTTTTTATTTTTCTTCTTTCTTCTTATACCAAGAGCACTGGACTGGGATTCAGGAGACCTGGGTTCTATTCAAAGCTGTGTCACTTTCCTGCTGGGTGACTTTGGGCAAGTCATTGCCTCAGTTTCCCCATCTGTAAAATTTGAATAAGGATGCCCCCTTTGCAAAGTGGAGTTAGGTATTTAGGAATAAGCTGACAATAATTATTAGGAGACTAGTGAAAATGGTTTAAGTGAATCATAAACCAAAAAGTCTGAATTATTTTTAACAATTAATACCAAAAGCCTCATTAATCAGAGACATGATCTGAGTTGCTACATTCAGCTCCAAACCCAGAACAAAAGTGCCTCAGATTTGAGGGTGAGGAGTTGCCTGTCTGCTATGTCGACATTATTTCTACCTAGTCACAGATTTTCACATGGACTGTTCTCTCAATTATTCCTCTTTTAAGCCACACAGTTGCAATAGGTTTCAGAGTAACAGCCGTGTTAGTCTGTATTCACAAAAAGAAAAGGAGTACTTGTGGCACCTTAGAGACTAACCAATTTATTTGAGCATAAGCTTTCGTGAGCTACAGCTCACTTCATCGGATGCATTACTTATTCTTTCTTAAACAGCTGTTCATGTAAACTCTGTTCCCAAAGTGACATTCCTGAAAATAGCCCAGGGTCTGCTCTAACTTACTCTCATATTGTTCAATGGGCTTCTCTTCAGCCCAAAATAGCTGAATTCAAAGCTGTTCAGGACCCTCCCAGCCCCCAGCCATGCCCTTGATATGCCCCTACACTGGGTTTGTGAAGGAGCTGGTGTACATAAACCCTGCACTGAGAGAGTTGCCCAGAAGCTCTCTAGCCCCTTTATACCACCAAATGACCCTGGAGGTGTAGTAAGCTGGCTGTAAACAGCTTCTGCAGATATCAAATGCCTCAGCATTTCTTGGGTATTTAACTACATTATTCCCTGTAGCATATCATGGGCTTCCATGTAAATGATCTCTTCAATCAGTCTAAAAATAACATCTAAGCAGTGGATAAGCCCCTTGTACACTACGCAACATATAAATCTTATCTTTGATTTCCAATGCTGGATTTGGGCATTCAAACAATATATGGAGAGTTCCTCCTGGCAACACTGAGCCATTATTTGAAGGAGACGTGTGAAAACAGAGCAATTACTGTGTAACACAAAACATTTCACCATAGATTATCCAGGATGAAATACGATATGTGAAGAGAAAACGTTTGTGAGCATTTCTCAAATGGAAAGGAAACAGGCTTCTGCAGAGCAGCATATGCCAGCGTCTGAAATTTTAGTCTTTCCCCATCAACAAACATATAAAAATTTAACATCTGTGTTATATAATCCTCCTACTCTGCATCCAGAAGGCACTGAGGGCTCATTAAACACTTGACTGCTGCTGCATAATAATTGGATTGATTGGATCTTCTTCTTTTTTTAATTCTCTTCAATCAGATATACTTGGTGAATGTATTTCCTGCTAATCTTTGCCATTAGGAAAGAAATCAGTTTATGATCATTAATGAGCAATTTTCTTCTTAGCCTTAAATATTTTTTTTATTATCAGTTTGTTCGGATAATGAGAAATTAATCTTCGTTCCTTCCTTCCCCCTGCATTCAGCCTGGTCATTCAATTGTGTTATCTGTGTTAGTTTGGAGAATGTTAGTAAATGAAATTCCCCAAAGGGAGATTCTTCTGGGAATCAGCAGAGAAACGGAAAAAATGGAAGTGGATTGGAGGTCTGCATCTACATACAGACTTCCCCAGTGCTCAGGGGAATCTGGGGGTTTAGCGTTTGGCCCATTATAGAGATTGGAGGTAGTTGTGAAGTATGGACACAGATTGGAGCTTCATCAAAGTTCAGGGATGGTTGGTTAGGACACGTCGCGAATGAACATCTTTATTAGGAGACAACGATACTAATTCTGATCTTTTGCAGGACCCTATAGAGGAAACAAGAATGCAGTCCATAGTTCTCTCACAGAGCCAGGCTCTATACATGGAATAGGTCACCCAGAACTTACAGGTGAAAGGACACCAAACATATCCTGTACGACCTTTACTCTTCTCTATTCCCTTATCAGTTATATATGACGAACTCATACGTACTACTTCTGTAGGAAAATATTTGTACTATCCACAATCCTGTTTATTGTTAATAACTGAAAACCAAAACCATGCTCACTCTACATATGGGCATTTAAGAATGGTATAAATGAGCTTATTGCCCCCACGCCAGTGCTCACTAGTATCAAACGACCATCCTTCTTTAGCACAGTGTAGCTACTGAATGGTCTACAAGAGTTTTCATAGCTCCAGGGAAAATACTCTGCTGCTGACCCCTCTGCGTTAAAACCTGCACTATTATCAGTAACTGTGTTTCCGTGGAAAATTACAGGAAAAAGGTGGCCTTTGAGACAGCTAAGTCCTTCCCCCATTTAGCGCTTTGATGGTGAGGACCATGAGAAGAATTCAGCTCTCAGTTTTACTGATGTAGATTAAGTCAGTGGAGTTACTCAGACTTCCAGTTTCAATGAAAGTAGAATTGGACCTTGAACTGTACTTGGGATTGGAATGGCAGCCTATGTAAAGTGTGAAGAATTGGTATTTTTTGCTCTTGGCAGTACCTTCCACTTAGCAGACAGGATGCTGCATGCTGTACCATCTATAGTTTGTGATCCCATCTTGTGGGTTAGGCCAAGATATGTTGTGTTGCAATGATCCTCCCTGGAGAAGACAAAAGCTTGGAATACTGTAATTGGGGCATCAGAAGGGAAGAACATAGTGAAATCTGACATTTCTGGGAATTGCTACTATACGGGCATCTAGGCTTAGTTTAAGAATCCATTTAAGAGCCCATAAAGTTTAGCACCTCCTGGACAACTGAAGAACATACATCTCAGTAAAAGGAGAGGTCATATTTCCTGCTATTTCCTCCAAGTGCTTCCTTCTTTTTCATCAGCATCACATCCATCTTATCTGCTATAAGCTTAACCCAACTATTTTTCATTTAGATCCCAAATTTTGTTAGACCCTGGGACAGCAAGAAGGTGACCCCACTTTCAGCACTAAAGGGGACTGAGATTCATGCTGTGTGTCATTAGTGCATTGATGACAAAATAGTCCATACTTTCACACACGCTCACTCGGCAGTCTCACATATATGCTGAATAAGAGAAGTGATTGGACTGAACCCTGCAGAACACTGCGACCAAGACTCCCATAGTCTTCAAGGGGCTTTCAACAAGGCTTATACTGAGGATGAGTACAGTAGCTACCTCCACCTCTATCTCGGTCTCTCTCTCTTTTCATCTTGGTTTATCATGCTCTGTGCTACTCAGTTCCTTGTTTTAAATGGGATAAAATGAAAATGGACCTTCGTGTCTATAGGAAAATTTAAAAAGTTTGCATCAAGTTTCGTGGAGCTATTATGGCTTTACTTCTTTAGAATTGCAATTTAGATTTTGTTTCTATTGGCACAATGTTATGAGAATCAATTTAATATATTCATGGCATTTTTAAAACAGCATTTTCCTGCCAGAACTGTCGTCTACTTTGTGCTATTCAGATATTCTGCTCTTTGATTAAAATAATCAGGTCTAGTGCCCAAAATAAACAAGAGCAGCATTTTATGGTTCTAAAGCTTTTCTTATTTTATTACGTCAACAGGTATAAATGACTTTAGTTACCTGCACACAAACTGCTTTGAGCTATCCATCTATGTGGGCTGTGACAAATATCCTCATGAGAGCGAGTTACCTGAAGAATGGGAAAACAACCGTGAATCCCTGATTGTTTTTATGGAACAGGTATGAAAGAGAATACCTTTCCCAATTAGAATTCACTTTGGAAGGGGCCTAAGTGAAAGTCTTAATTTGAAGTTACTGTAGCCTGCTGTGTTTTCTGGTAGGTAAGGTTCCAGTCCAATGGACCCATACAGTTTTCAGAGGTACTTACTATAACCTTGCTATTCCCCCAGGTTGTTCACAAATTACCTTCTACCTGATCCTGCAGAGACAGATGCTAAAGAGTTCAGAACTGTGCTGATTCGTATAGGAGCTCTCAGTGGGTTGCCCTCCACAGCTTTTCAAATCAGCCAATGGGATTCAGACACATATCTTCCATTAGCTTAATTATTTATCTTCCATTGGTTCTCATGCTGCTTTGGAAATCTCAACCACAGCGTTTACATTGCATTACGGGTAGAGTCCAGATTTGACCTTTAAAATCCAGAGTGCTCCCGCTAAAAAGAAACTGAGAAACTTTGTACGAATACCTATACAACTAGCCATCATTTAAAACACTAGAAAAATCTTAATATACTTTTTTATCCAAAGTTTTCCAGTCCTCCATACACCCCTGGTGATCTCACAGGGCTAATATGTTTTATTTCAGTTTAGTAAACCCCTATGTGGTAGCTAATTCTTTCACTAAAGGTTTCACTTATGATCTGTGTTTTGAATTATGAACATTTTTGGCATTTATCATAGAAACCTTACCCTTCAAAATTACTGGCAGAATTTTTTCAAACATCAGACTATTTTAGTTTAAGTGGACAAAATAATGAAGCATGTTAAAATTTTACCAGAGTGCAGTGCTTGATTAAAAACAATCGCATGAAAATCCCTTTGACTTGCTACTTTTAGTTGTTTTATCTGGCTCTCTCTTATGTTCATAACTGCAGAAGCTCTAAAAAAAAAAGTGAAGTCAAAAGTGGCTGATGCCTAGAAAGTGAATTTTATGTTGATAGTGATATTTCAAAACTATATTATTTGCAAAGAAGATAAAAAAACGAACCGATCCTGTTGACATACATATATTTTATATGCGTTGAGAATGCATACCATTTTACCTACTGCAATATGCAGACATGGGGAGAAGGCTCAGAGTCTACATTTGAGAAAAAAATGTTCTTTTTAAATTTGGGGCTAGATTAATTATATCTTTCATCCAAGATTTCTGGTGGAAGAGAACATAGTCATTATCAAGTTAATGATTTGCTTTCTCATGCAGATCTGACTGTTTGATGATTCTATCATATTTGCTTTTCACTGTTGTGTAATAGGTATCCATTTATTTGTCCCACTACTAGGTCCACCGGGGCATCAAAGGCATGGTAAGGGATTTATCTGGAAAGGGAATTCCAAATGCCATTATTTCAGTAGAGGGTGTTAACCACGACATTCGCACAGGTAAAAAAAATGCTGCATTCTGAACCATCTGAACTATCTGACCTTCTCGGTTAAGCTAGGATATGGTGTGTTGCAGTGAGGAGACAAAAGCTTGGAATGCTCTGATGGGGACATCAGAAAGGAAGAACATAGTGAAAGTTGACGTTTCTGGGAATTGCTACTATATGGGCATCTAGGCTTAGTTTAAGAGTCTATTTAGCTTTTAAGAGCCCATAAAAGTTTAGCATCTCCTGGACAACTGAAGATTAGGCTCGATACGTTTATGGAGGAGATGGTATGATGGGAAAACATGATTTTGGCAATTAATTGATCTTTAACTATTCATGGTAAATAGGCCCAATGGCCTGTGATGGGATGCTAGATGGGGTGGGATCTGAGTTCCTGCTTATATCAAACGACCATCCCTCTAATTCTTTCCTGGGTATCTGGCTGGTGAATCTTGCCCATATGCTCAGGGTTTAGCTGATCGCCATATTTGGGGTCGGGAAGGAATCTTCCTCCAGGGCAGATTTGAAGAGGCCCTGGAGGTTTTTCACTTTCCTCTGTAGCATGGGGCATGGGTCACTTGCTGGAGGATTCTCTGCTCCTTGAAGTCTTTAAACCATGATTTGAGGACTTCAATAGCTCAGACATAGGTGAGAGGTTTTTCGCAGGAGTGGCTGGGTGAGATTCTGTGGCCTGCGTTGTGCAGGAGGTCAGACTAGATGATCCTAATGGTCCCTTCTGACCTTAATATCTATGAATCTATGACATACACCTCAGTAGAAGGTGAGGTCTATTTCCTGCTATTTCCTCCAAGTGCTTCCTTCTTTTCCATCAGCATCACATCCATGTACACAAATCAGTAGATTTATTGCAAACAAATATAGGGCTGCATTGTAACTTTACAGTTTTCCCCGAGGAAGGGACCGCACATAGCTCCAGTGCCCTAGGAGCACACCAGAGAATGAATTGTCACTCAATTCCCCTGGTCTGGAGGAGGCATAAGTAACTTTGCTCCTTTTCATGGAGTGGCTACTCTGACCAGAAGGTAGGGAGGGGAGCCAGGGCTCCTCCCGCTTCTTGTCCTTCTCCTCCCACTCCCTGCCTACTTGCTTGTAGTGGTTGGTATTGGGTAGGTAGCCCCTGCGCTCTCCAACACAGTAGAAATCACAGTCTGAACAAGGGAGGCCTTACTCCCATGTGTGGCCAAGTGAGGGCGGTGACTGTCTAGCCAAAATTAATTAGAGCACCATTAACAATAGCAAAGGGTGCTTCTGTGGTTATTAATTCTGTGGTTAAGGGAACATGAAAGATTTAGAGGTCTAGTTTGGATGAGCGTGAAAAGGTGAAGCAGCTGCTGTAGGAAGGGAGGAACCTCATGCTCTTCAGAGGTTTGCAGTTCCACTGTGCACGCTTGGTGGAATCTCGGAGCCCGGTGGAAGGGTTACTTCACGCAGGGTGAATTGCACTCATAGAGCATTGCTGATCCAGATTTCTATTAAAAAAAGAAAGTTAATAAATGTGTGCATTCAGTATTTTCACAGTATTAATTAAGCAAATGTGAGCCAGCAAATTCAGAATGTACCCAGGGCTATTCAGAGGGAGTTAGATCAAACATCTGGACTTTTCCAAAGTACTTTTGAACTAGTTTATTATTATTATTATTTATTTGTACTGCAGTCATGCCTAGAGCACCCAGTCATAGACAAGTGTCCCTTTGGGCTAGGTGCTGTGCTAATACAGATGCAACAGGTGGTCTCTGCCTTGAGGAGCTCACAGTCTATGATGAGCGACAACAGATGAAGGAACACCAGGAAATGATACCACAGTAATGATTAGCATAATAGACTGTCACAGCACAGTATCTGCTTAATAGTGGTCAGGATTTTTGTAGGCATCACAACAGAAGACCGTTTTACTGAGGAATTTGAAAGAGGACAATGAGGTGGCTTTGCAGATGTTTATGGGGAGCTTTGCCCAAGAGTGAGGTACAGCATGAGAGATAGCATAGAAGTGTGTGTTTGAAAATTTAACAAGTGGGTGAGGAAGACTGGCATTATTGGCAGAGCAAAGGTGAGAGCTGATTTTTGATAGCATGTGAAAAGTGGTAGGTAGGGTGGGGCTAGCCTCTGAAGAACCTTGTAAGTGAAGGTGAGTAGTTTGATCTGGTAGGGAGTGGAGACTCAGTGATGAGATGGAAAAGGAGAGGTGATACGATCAAAAGAAACAAGCCAGGAAAATGATCTGTGCAGCAGCATTTTGAATGGATTGAAGTGGGGGCAAGATTGCATTTATCAAGGCCAGGGAAGAGGATGTTGCAGTAGTCGAGAAGTCAGATGATGGTGACTAGATAAGAGTTTTAGCTGTGTGGCTGTAGAGGAAAGGCCAGATCTCAGAGACGTTATGCAGGAAGATACAGAAAAATGTTGATGTCTTTGATATGAGTATCTAGACAGAGTGCTGAAAAGAAGATAATATTCAGGTTACACCCCAGAGTGATAGGAAGGAAGATGGTCCTCAATCACTGAAAAAGGGAAAGGAGTCTGGTGTGAAAGTTAAGAGCTCTGTTTTGGACACACTGAGCTTAGTCTGATGGCTGGACATCCACAAAGAGACATAAAACAGGCTGAGATTTTAATTTGGACAGAAAGAGACAGGACCAGAGTAGAGAGGTAGATCTGTGAGTTGTTTGCGTTGAGATGACAGGGAATAGCATTAGCTCTGATGCTGAAAAATATAATTCTTGCAAAGAGCACCCCTAAACCAATACCGGTTCTATCAATCTCAGAAATACCATATGCAGAGGTGGTAATTTTGTAAACAAATGTAAGGATATGATGGCCATATACTCAAGGGTTGGTTTGGTATTAGAATGTGGGAAAGCAATTAGCAATGTGATATACTGGGTATTTCATTATCTACCCATCATTGAATTTAAGATCTGCTTATACAGTTGTATGACATAATTAATCAATGGGGGGCTATGGAATACCAGGAACTCCAGCAGTTTTAGGTAAGCAAGTTCTGAGTTTCAGATATCTACTATTTTAGGTTAGCTGACTCAATAATATCAGCAAATTTAGCTCAGTTATGATAAGTTTTATTTCAACTTTACTATGTCTCTGCTGTGAGAGAAAACATAGAATTGCAGATATTTAGTAAGGCAATTACGTCTTCTTTATATATTTCAAAATGGGGCCACTGGAAAACAAAAGAGGGAATGAAAATAATCAGTTGTTTTTCCACTAACCTAGAAGGCTGTCATAAACTGTAGGTTATATTACTCTGGTAAATGTTTACTGGGAACTGAATAAATGCAATGGATGATTATTCCAATCCCTCAATATACTGGGTTACATTAGATACCACACTGGAGAATAGTGGATGATTTAGAGAAAATGCAAATCTGAGTGCATATGGAGAAGAATCCCACATGAATGTATAAGAACAGAATTATGGAAGACCCCACAATCTGCTCTGTAAACACTCATGGACTTTGAGAAAGTTTAGGTGCAGGTCTGAATCAGAATTGTCTGGTTAAGGTTCACTGCTAACTATTAATAATAAAAAGAGAAAGTATAATTGTTATTCTTTTCCATAATCTGGGAAGTGTAAAAAATTGATACTCGTACTTATAGATGGAAATATGGAACTTCTATCTTGCCTTACATTAAATAAATAAAGGGGACGGGCTGTCATTAGTCTTTGAAACTAGAAATTTTATGGGATAGCCACTAAGCTAAAATGATATATAGATCTGCAGAGAAAAAAATAAATTATCTCTGTGGGATCTCATTCTTCTCTCTTTTATACCTGTTTAAACTGGGACTATTCCCATTGAAGCAACGGAGTTGCACTGCGTCAAAATTGGTTTAAACAAGAGGAGAATCTGGGCAACTTTCTTTACCCTTCTAAGTTTTGCTTTAAAATGGATTATAGCTATTAAGTTTTTAAAATACCTGCTATTTTCTGACATGTAAATGGAGTCAACTACCCTATTAAGCAGGTGAGAATTGTGTCTACAATAAGCTTTCTATTAACATACATTTGTTCCAGGACATTTCTCCTCTTCCTTCTCTAGTGCAGAAAGAACCTTCTGTTACTTTCACTTAGCGGTACAATGTATCTGATGGGAGTAGGAAGGGGTGACACTGTGCTGATAATATTAATAGGTTAATTGAAATTATTGATTTTGTGAGACCAGGAGCTTGAACACATTGTTCCCTTTTTTTCTTGCTGTACATACAGCTATTGATTGAGCAGAGGTGATGATATGGTTTTATGGTTACATGTGAACTGTGCTCTGTCAGATGACCCTGGGAAATAAGTTCATTAGTTGGATCAAGAAACCCGTTTGGACACTTTTTACCTCCGCATTTTTCAAAGACCAGCTAGCAGAGGTCATTGGATATCTCTTATTGAGATATAAAATTAAACAGTTATTCTAAATATATTTTATTTATATTCAGGGCCTGATTCCAATGACCTTATTAATGTCAAGTAGCACCTTGCTTCTCTTGTTATTCCGTTGGCTCCTTGAGGTGATGGGGTTCACACATCTCCATTACCCAGGGCTGTGCATTCTAGCCCTTAGCATTAGGCGCACAGTCCTGCGGAAAAGCTGAGCCAGCCCAAAAATAGCCTTGGGAGGCATAACGTGTCAGAGGCACCTTTCTGAGGTACTCTCTGCATCTCCTGTGTTCCCGGCCTTTACCAGCAGCAAAATGCAACACCACTTGTGCAAGCTCAGCTGTGTTGACCAGTCTATTGTGGGGGTGGGACGAGCTGAGACCCTGTCCATTCCCTGTTCTAGCACAGGGGAGGGAGTAAGTGAGTGCACTATGCCCACTTACCTCTGCATACCTAGATACAAGGTCTGCGTAGCTCATAGAGAGGTGTAAGGATGGCAGGAGTATATTTTAAAGGATTGTGGACACCTCTCTTCTCATTCACGACCCCACACCCTCTCTCCTTAAACAATCAAAGAACATCCCTGTGGCAACTCCACCCATTGCTGTCATGAAAAGTAACTTTAGGAAAGCATCTGATGGATTTTTAGCTGTCTATTAAAAACATTTAGCAGCAGGAAATAAGGAAGAAAAGTCAGCACTGCATGTCCAGCTACCTTTCAGCAGACCCCCCTAAAAGCTCCATGGGCGAGCTGTGTCCAGAGATTGCTGTTTTGAGAGCCTCTGGTGTATATAGGATCCTAGCCCATTACAGGGACTCAGTGTCAAGAACATAACCTACACTGCTATCAGTTCTGGAAGGGTTGGTGATTTCTTTGAAATTAAAATGGAAGTGGAATATTTCCCAAGTAAAAAGAACATTTTGCCTGTGGCAACCTGCCACACATGAAGCAAACAATTAGCGTTTTACTAATCTCAAAGCTTTTGGCTTATGGTGAGCCACATTTTCTGGTTTTGTTTCATATAGTTTCACACCCATCTTTTGAACACCAAATGTCAAAGTGAAACTTGGTCAAAATTGCAGTATTTCGTTCTGTCTGTCAGCATTTCTCGAGCACCTATTACCACAGTGCCTAGCTTTTGCATGGTTTTCAAAGCAAACCATAAATTAACTCAAGTTTGCCTGAAACTCTTGTAGAAAGCTTTATTTCAGAGAATCTGATAAGAATTTCAGAGTTTCTAACAACATCCAAAACAAAGATTTTGCATCTAACATTTCTCTCTAATTGTTCACCAGATTTTATTATTTTAGTGGGTTGACTAATAACAATACATTATCTTGAAGCACTGCTGGCTGCTGCCTAGTACTCAACTATTTATGGGTGTACACCATCATTCCTTGGGCAGGCAAATTAACTTCATAGTAGGGCCCTTTGTTGGTAATAAAGCATTCAGACAGATCCTCAGTTGATGTAAATTGGAATAATTCCACTGACTTAATGGAGCTACACCAGCTGAAGATCTGGCCCATTATAATTTATTCCTCCTAATTTTTATTTTATTATCTGTCACATTGTTAACAAGATCAAGGTGCCTTCTGGAGTCTATTTACATATATTCATTTGATATCTTTCGTAGTATGTGTTGTCATTTTAACTGAGTACACTATCTCTTTATGTTTACCAAAGTACCTCTTAATATTCTCTAAACCCCCCCGTATTTTTGATCACATGTCTCTACCATCTGTACAGGAATTTTTGATGTAGTTCATTTAGCCCAGAGAATGAAATCTCTTCGTACCCTGAGATTAAATGATGGGTAACAGGAGCAAACTCTTGGAATGAACTCTACTTGTTTTAAAACAGAAAAGAGCTAAATAAGTAAATCCTGCCAGTAGTTTGTATTTAGCTCTATAATTATTTCCTGGTGGTGGTTGAATGTGTAGCTTCTTTTATAGTATTTCTCAAGCTATACTAAAATACATGACAAATGCTTGTCAGAAATGTGTGGATGCACCAAAGGCTAATTGTGTCGTTAGGCACAACCTTGTCCAAAGTGTGATGCATAAACTGCACCACCAATGCAATATCCTACAAGGCACTGTGGTCAAGAGACATCTCTCTGAGACAAAATTTCCTTTGTTTCCTCTTGCTCCAGAGAAGTAAGTAATTTGCTGCTGGCCTATACAGCACCAAAGTACCAGAGGCGGATTACAGTTATGTGGGGCCTTGGGCCAGAGCACATGGGGGATGCTCCCCACGCCGTCCCATTTTTCCAGGGCCCCCCAATTGGCCAGGGCCCCTGGCACGGGCTCCATTGACCCAGCATCTAATCCGCCACTGCAAAGTACGACACCCTTCTGGACCAGCATAGCGGTGCTGGCTAGCATAATGGGGCAGAGTCAGGCTACACTATTGCCCACCCACTTGGTCTGGGAGAAAATACGCCCATTTAGTCCTGTGCACTTGGAACCAAAGTGGATTCTCAGGGCCAACCCCAAACCAGCTCTAAGTTCCTGTGGTGGACACTGCAGCAGTACAGGACAGGCACAGCAAAGCAGAGCTCCATGATAATCCCTCCCCACCTGACTCGCCCCCTACTCCCAAGAAGTGCACAGTAGACAGATATCAGCAGAGAATATGGCCTATCTCCTCTTTTAAAACACTCTCAAACTGGTTGGTAGAAAAATATGAGCCCTCTTTACTCTACGAGAAGTAACTTGACCAGGTGTGTCAGTTACGTCCTCTTTCACAATAATGCCAGGAGATGATTAGCACTGTTTTTTGGTTTTGTTCTTTTGCTGATTCCTGCTATGTCAAACCATGATGCCTAGCTTATCCAGCCCCAATATACAATTTTAGATCTTTACACAGATGCAAGATATAAAATATAAAGCCCAGCTCTAGCACAGTCTGTCTTCTTCTTCCCAGCATACAATCTTTTCATCTTGATTGTCTTTCATTTTAGCAACTTTGTATTGTAAGTCACCCAGGGGCAGGGCCAATAATAGTAATGTCATTTCACATGAATATTACAATAACTCTTCCTGTGGGAGATGTCACATTTCTTTATATATAGTATTACATCCTAGGAAACCTTGAAAATGCATGGCTACAACTCAGGAGGCTTTACTAGGGTAAATTGTAAAACAAATACAATTTTACAGTAAGAAGCTAAGTTTCATTCCCTCTTTCAATCCATTATGAAACATACTTGCTGCTTAAAATAACATCACTAGAAGACCAAAGAATGTCCAAATTATTGGGTAAACATTAAGCCATGGATATCTTCTGTAAGGAAAATCATTAAGGCCCTGATTCAATGAGGTACTGAAACATGTGCTTTGCTTTATCCACGCAAGTAGTTCAATGGATTACAATGGGGTACTCATGTCTTTAAAGTTAGGAATGTGGTTAAGTACTATGTTGAAAATCATGGCCTAAGTTACATATGAAATTGCTTTCTGTCGACGAATTGATATTATAAAGCAAAAACATGATTGCTGTATGCTGAGGGCAACAGTGAAAGGGCCCCAAAGTGGCAAAGGTGGCATATCAAGGAATTATTGTGGGTGTATTTTAATTCAACAAAATATCAAACTGCTAAGATCAAACTTAATTTGGCTGATGGTGCTGGGAAACAGGTTATTTTTAACCCTTCTCTCAGCCCTGTGTATATCTCACCTGTCCAGAGAATTCTGTTTGGGAAATCAGTACTATTTTTTATGTACAGTTACAGAAAATTAGGATGGTAAATGAAAACTGTAATGGATTTTCATGGTGGCATTTTGTTTTCATTGCCAGCTTCATTTATGTTTCCATGGTGAGGGCTACATAGTCACACATAGGAGCAGCCAGGCCTAGGCTACTTTTCCAAATTGTGACTTGACTTGGAATCAAGCACGTATTTTTTTTTTCCCCATTTAAAGGTCATTAAAAAGGCTGCAAAGAAAGAGCAGTGTTTTGCTTAAAACATTCTGTTATTGAGAAGCAGGGCATTGTCAAGCAAATGCTACATATGCCATGGGTCAGATACCTGGGGCCTGTCCTGTTGCTTTGTGTTGCTCTGGTGGCCCAAGACAGCTAGCAGACTGGGCCACCTGCTTGGTGTAGGGGAATCTTTGGGTGAAATAGAGCCAGTGTAGCCAGCCCTATACAGCTCCTCTTATGGCCTCCCGTGTTGGGATGTGGCTGGGCACGGGACTTGGCCAGAGCTCCACTACACTCCAGCAATTCTTGAGTGTGGATGAGCCCCCAAAGCTGTTTCAGCTTGTGCCAGGAGCCAAATTGCCACTCAGGTGATCCCAAACTTGGTGGAAAAGAAGGTTGTAAAGAAGGAACACAGCCACCTTTGATACCTGACTTCTTTCTGGGTCTGGTACCAACCACAGCCAAGGGGAGGTTAACTGGACATGAGGCTCAAGTCCTACATGTATAACTTCAGGCCACAGACCTAACATAGACCTTTATAGTGAATAAGTGTTGACATATCTGTCAAAAGAGCAATAGTCTGAAAATCTTCTTTTCTGATTTCTTTAACAGCGAGTGATGGGGATTACTGGCGTCTCCTGAACCCAGGAGAATATGTGGTCACTGCAAAAGCGGAGGGCTATACCTCTTCCACCAAGAACTGTGCAGTAGGTTATGACATGGGAGCCACTCAGTGTGACTTCACAATCAGCAAAACCAACCTCGCACGAATCAAAGAAATCATGGAGAAATTTGGAAAGCAGCCCATTAGTCTGTCAATCCGACGGCTCAGACAAAGGGCTAGGCAGAGACGCCAGCAAAGATAGACTACTTTCTCTGTTGTAACACATGGCGTTTACAAGCTCTGCTTAAATCAAAACCAATTATAGTAGTAAAAGATACATAGCCAACATTAACATGTTTTTGTCTATTCGAGGAGTTCTAATTAGTATATTTGTATTGAAGAATCTCTTGAGCTTCCAAAACCTTTTCTCCTCTGAGGTTTTAGGGATACAGTTTTTGTTCCCTGTATACAATCCAGCTAAATGCACATTGGGTGGGGGACCTATGCAGGGTAGTGGAATGGATTCCTCCTCTCTCTGCTGTGCCAGCATCACAGTGTCACTGTTTTTCAGGTGTTGCTATGCTGTGGGCACCGGATTTGCGCCTTATTGACTTTTAAGTAACAAAACTGCACAGGAAGGTAGGATGGATTTTCAAGAATAATCCACATCAATTTGGGGGAGAACAAACTAGAGAAATACAGGCCAGCTCCTCAGTTGGTGTAAATCAGCGCCAAAGTTGCTACATTGATTTACACTAGAGGAGGGCCTGGCCCTACATTTTTAGTTTCCTGTCAAAATTCTAAGAATAAACATAATATCCCTTGTATGCTTGGTAGCAAGAATGCAATGGGCACTTTCAAGTACAATTCTGCTAAAACCGTGATTATTGCTGTTAGAGCTTTGCCTTACTCAATACGTTCTTATGATTCCTGGAAAAAGATGATCACCAAAGTATCATTCGGAATTGAAGAAAATAAACTTCAAATAGAAAATCTTTGGTGAAAATACATGTCTGCTATATTTAATTTATTTCTTCTTGTCAACAACTTATCTTGTACATGAAGAAAAGAGAGATAAATGGTTGCAGAATCAATAATATACACTGAAAGCAATCATCAACCCTTGCATAATAACTAGTTTTAGTCCATCCTATGGAAGCTATTCTAGCACATACTTGTTCTGTAAATACCATTAAGCAACAATGTTGCCACAGCTGGGACCCAAGGAAATAGCAGGACTCTCATTAAATTCTGTATTATTGAGATGGTTGCATTATTTATTAAGAGCACGAGTCTCTCTCTTTAATATTAGAGAAGTATCCAGGGTCAAGCCTTCTTAAATTCCACTCCAAGGTGCATTTAAATTGGGTGGTAAAGTCCCTGGATATTTCAGTCTTCTGGTGCAAATCTTGGTGCACTTTCATTTAAATTTAAAAAAGCAAAGGCCTTCAATGAATTGAATATGAGGTTAGACTAGATGATCACAATGGTCCCTTCTGGCCTTACAATCTATGAATATGTAAAATGAATAATTTAGCCCCCATGTTATTTATTTTGATGTTAAATTTTATTTATTTCACCCTGTCCTCATCCTTTTAGTGTTCAATATGCCACAAATTTTTGTAGTGCCAACACCTAATTGCATCAGCAAAGTTGCCAACGAAGACCTGGAGATTTTTGCAGCTGAGTAGGAGATTTGTGTGCCTGGAGAGACATGGGGAGGAATTTGGTCAGCAGTGCAATAATTAGTAATGTTGACATTTAAACTGACATGTTTAGGTTTCAGAGCCAGCACTCCTAGTTAAAATAAATGGGGCAGTTCACTCCACACCTATGTAATGTTTCAGGTTGTTGGCAGACTCAAAGCAACACTGAATGAGTTTATACTGGGTTCACCTTTAGAAGGTTATCTTCAAAACCATACAGATTAGAAAGGTACATCTTTAAAAGTAAAAGCCTAGTTCCGGAGCACAATTCTGCTGCAAGGGGTGGATTCCATGGCAAATTCTGAAACCATGGAATGTCAGAATGTATGTGGCTTGAGGACCGTGGCATCTATTGTTTGCACTTTTTCTTCTCCAGTACTTACTCCTGGTATTGACTTTTGATACTGGATCTTCAACCAAAACATTTATTTCTTACAGGAGGCTTTCTATGTTACAAGATCAGGCGAATGGAAGGGAGTAGTACAGGAGATGAAAGTGTACTTACTTTTCTCAAAATACCCTCTGACCAGCCTCAGAGGTGAGGAGGTTTTGTCTGGGCCAGCAGGGGAAAGAAAATCCTTGGCCCTTTTAAGGATTGCCCCTTCTCGCCCCTCTCTTCCCCATGGGCTAGAGGAGAGAAGCTAGTTTGGTGATTGGTTGGACAGAAGGTTGCAGCACAACCTTATTGGCTACCAAAGGATGCCATTCTGCACTGGGAAGAAAACTCCCTCTCCCTTCCCCTTGGGATTAGAATAGGACTGGGTTGTGGGGCCTTGCTGTGGGCATCATGCTAGTTACTTTTGGGTGCTGCGTAGGAATTTTTCCTTCACTGCCAGATTGGCCTGGGGCCAGTGTGCGGGTTTCTCAACTTCCACTCAGCCGCCCAGGGACCCAATGGGTAGGTTAGGTTGTAAAATTCATTTTGTCACAATTTGGTAGGTGCCTAGTGTACATACTTGTTCAATATGGGGTCCGATGAAGTGAGCTGTAGCTCACGAAAGCTTACGCTCAAATAAATTTGTTAGTCTCTAAGGTGCCACAAGTACTCCTTTTCTTTTTGCGAATACAGACTAACACAGCTGCTACTCTGAAATATGGGGTCTGGTTCCCTGGTAAACCAGAACCGGAGGTGGATTAGGAGAAGACATCTCCTAAAAAAGGTGGAGAATGGAGTTGGAACTCCTAATGTCTGGTACAATGAGAAGACAACCCCTGTCCCTGCTCCCTTAACCCTCAGGTGAGGGGAGGCTGATGGGGTTCCAGCAACAGTGCTGAGAATGGTTTAAGAGGTGGGGGGGCTGTTAGCAGTCCTCCCCCAGGAGATAGAAATTATGGAAGGAGGGATAACTTGCACTGGATGGGTTATTTCTGGATAATTTGCAGATGTGTTTCTTAATAAAGCTGCAGCCTATTTAAACTATATTCCTGGTGTCTTGTCTTGTCTTCTTGTGCTGCCCAGAACAAATATACATCTGCAGATGGGTACATGCACAAGTACGGGAGCGCGAGTCACCAAAAACTGAAGTTGGAAAGCATAAGGCAGGACTTGTTACTCTGATGCCAATATGGACAAAATAGTTATGGAGATAACTAATAGTGCCTGTATCGGCGTGCCCATTCCACTCTTGCAATCCAGCCCCTTGGCCCCGCACCTCACAGACTCAGGGACACTCCAAGCTGGTGCAACTCCTGTGCTCTTTATTTGTGTCCGTTTCCCACCACCAGTTTCCTATGATATACAGGCTATTTACCATGGCTTGGCCTAACACAGGCCTGGTCAGGAACAGAGTAGCAGGCTCCTACCTCTCCCTGAGCTTCCCTTCCCTCCTGGTCTCCACCCTCCTTTTCACTCAGTTCCTCACAGCCTAATAGCTCCTGCCTAATGAGGCTGGCAAGTACAGTCAGTGATTAGGCAAACCTAGGCTCTTTACCCAGCCCCAATCCATTCCCCCTGATTGGGGTTGGAATGGCAGGAGCTGATTGAGGCTTCCCCAGCAGCACCCTGCCACACTCCCTTATTCGAATTAAGCTGTACCTTACTCAGTGCACTGGGACTCAGGAGATCCATGTTCCAGTTCTTGCCAGTCACTTCATCTCACTGCCTGAATTTCCCTGTCTCTAAATGGTGATAGTGATATTTCCTTCCTTTACAAGTGCTTGGAGACCTGTGATTGAGAAGTGCTGAATAAGAACTAAATTTATTCTTGTTGTTGTTATTATTATTTAAAAATTCAATTATATCACCCCATGCTATTCTAAATACCAAACACATTTTCACATTTTAAAAGATAAATTAATTATAGATGTGCTGACCATAAAAAAAAAAAAAAAAGCCCCACAACACATTGGCAAATTTTAATTTCTGACACAAACAGGCCTGTGTATTTGTGTTTGATAGGTTCAATGTCACGAATTTCTATTATCTTACCTTCAGACACTGGTGTTCTTTGAGATGAGCTTTTTGACTAATGTGAGGCAGTTGCACATGAAGTGCCATCAATGCCACCAAAGTATTTCCACTGGAATTGGTGAACCACTGTCAATTTGAGAATCTACATTACCAAAAAGGTGCAAAACTTATCACAGACATTCATGTCTGAGAACAAATATGCATCACATCCCTATTTATTGGAAGCCAGACTGTGCCTCCATTTGTTCAAATTAAGTAGTACTTTACTCCGTGAGAAGTCATGTCTCTTTCATTGAAAAAATTGTACTTAGTAAGTGTATGGAAGGTGGCAAAATCTGCTAAATAACAGTAGTTATTAATACAGGTACTTAGGAGCAGAATGTGCACCCCTTTCTCAGTTATCTGTGAAATTCAGAATGCTTTCCAAAGGTGGGTAAACATTATTATTTCCATTTGACAGATGTAGAATCCTAGACACAGGAAGTGACTTGCCCGTAGTTCATGCAATGTGCCAGTGGTAGAGCTGGGTAAAGAAACCAGATCTCCTGATCCACATCTGGGGGCCCCATCTGGTGGATCTTGCCATCTCCCAAAGGCTAGATAACAATATCCCTTCTCATATTCAGTAGTAGCACCTTACTCTGCAAGTATTCCATTTGTGCCCATGGGACTATTTGCAGAGTAAGGCACCCTGTAGGGCAGAAAATCCCCTATAGTGCAGGTGGAAGTTTAAAGCTCCAAGAGTAAAGTCCTGGGCCTATTAAAGGCCAAGGGAGTTTTGCCATTGAATTCAATGGCTCTAGGATTTCAGCCCAGGACTGTAACTACTTATGCATGCTATACAATAATACTGAACTATGATATCAACTCTTTGTTTCTGTAGTGACTAGGAGATATAATTATTGTTCAAGTTCAGAGACACATTTTGAAGTAGCAGGTGTTACTATCAGAACTAGAGATAGGCCCAAACCACAACCTTATGCTGATAAAATCAGACATCACCATCATGTTTTCCATTTAATCTACATCCTTATAATAGATATTCTCTCTCCTTGAACATTGCATTCTACTCTTTCTATCAAACCAACGAATGCTATCTGCACTGCATTAGAATGGACACAACCCTACAGTTTTTTCTGTTGGTAGAAATAAAACTCCATAGTATGTATGATTCCTTTTTATTATTACGTATCCTTTTCAACATTTACACAAATAAGAAGGACTTTGCTCAAGCTCTATTTGACATTTTTTAAAAAAACCCAGTCCATTCCAAATAATAGCAAATTCAGCTGCCTAACCGAAGCAAAAGGTTAAAACAAGGAACACCAGCCTTCAGCCATCTCCTCTTTCTCCAAATCCTGGCAGGTATAAAATAAAATAGAAATGTGCCATCTTTCCCTTGGATTTCCATGTACTAATGTCAGTTACAAAAGCACTCACATCCATTCTTGCATTCTTAGCCTCCTTACATATCAGAATCATTGTCACCCTAAGTGTATGTGCATATTTGTTTCACTTTACCTAATTCAATCCAAGTTAGTAACAATTCACATTTCTAAGTGCATTACTGTAATGGTCTTTGTTATATGAAATTGTACAGACAGATCTCAGCTTGTGTGGAGCAGCCTGGCTCATCTGAAGCCAACAGAGCTGTGTCTGTTTACACCAGTTGAGGAACTGGTCCTTCTATATCAATCTTTACAGAAGCAGAGTTGTTCATCCTTAGTCTGGTATCAATCAGTTCGCAGCAGAAGGATGAGATATCAGTATTTTAATATCTAATCTATTAGAAGGTTGGGCAGTGGGTATGTAAAATCAATTTTAAAATGAAGCCAAGGAATATAAATTATGTGCTCACTTATACTAATGGATTTCTCCATCTCTAAATAAAGTCAGTTCAAAGACTCCTATTGGCTTAAATGGGAGCTGCCTAGACCCTAATAAAATATGGTGTTTCATAGTTCTTAGTTCTCAGAAAATTAAGTTAAAGATGCTGTGGAATCTTTATCCTAGGATCTTCCCAGTTTTGTGTGTTTAAGTCACAGCCATATCCGTATTCTAATGTACTTTCTCTATTTAATTTCCTTTTAAAAGGCCATTTAACTTGAAATGACATTGTTTTATTCCACTTTGACATTGTAACACAGTTTCTGAGCGGTGAAATTGTGCCTGAAGGCAGTGAAGCCATCACATTTAATGAAATCTTTTGCCTGTGCAGATGAGACTCAGAAACGGTAAGCCAGTTTGCCCAGGCTGTTCATATAGCTTCTATCCACTAGGCCCTGATAGGAGCTTTTCTCCTTCTTCCAAAAAGTCTAGAGAGACTCAGTATTGGCTTGAGTATTGTTTGACATCACATTTCAACCCAATGCAATTGCAAATGGCCATATTTTTCACTCCTAAGTCTTTTAATGTACAGTATTTATACTTATAACTTTTATCCTTCTAATTTATATTTCATAAGCACTGAAGCAATGCATAAAGCCTAATGGAGAATGATGATGAAAATTAAACAGGGGAAAAAAAATCAGTGTTTTTTTAAGCTACTATAAATGTTTTGGGGTAAAATTATCAAAGTATCTGATTCAGGAGCCTGAATCCTGTTTTCAAAAGGCACTCAGGCACTTAGGAGCCTAAGTCCTATTGCCTTTCCATCAGACTTAGGAACCCAAGGGCCAGATTTTTCAAGATGTTTAGGCACCAAAAAATGCAGATAGGCACCTAGTGAGCTTTTCAAAAATGCCTAGGCAGCTAACTCCCACTCAGAGCCCATGCAAAATGACCTTATGTGGACTATAAATTGATCATCAACAGAGCTCTTGTTCTTAAAAACTGCCCCTTCCTCTTAAAATTCCATTTCTTTTTCAAATGTGTATTTTATTTTCCCAAGGAGTAATGCTGTTGTTCAGAGAAAGCAGTTGGATGACATTTGCCTCTTTTTTAACATGCTGTAATGTCAGGCACTGGGTATTTTAATAAGTTATTATTTTTTAATCTCACTGGCTTTACAGCAGCTGTTTTGTAAAACTCAATGTGCCAATTATGTCAACATCAAATTCATTCTTATCAACTCAATATTATCCTAGTATCAACAGAATACAGTATTTTAGTATTCAGTGCAAACCATCATTTAAGGATCTTACAAAAGTGAGTCAGCCTTATTGTTAGTGAGTATGAATATGAAAAATGGAATTAAATTTTCATACCCTAGATGTGAGAGAATTTCAATAGCTCAGTTAATGAGGATCAATGACAGTCATAATCTCACTTGAATAGACCATAGAGTTTTAAATTCAAGATCTGTTCCTTACCTCAGGAGATCTGGATCAGATCACATAGTTTTAGTTTTTATTACATATCATGTGTTTAAATAATTACATTCATGTTTAGCAGGATGGGGAGACCTTTAACTCACTGGAGAATGAAAATAACATTTTGTTCATCCTTCAGGGACCTGATCCACCTCTCAGTGACTTCAGTGAAAGTTGTTCTACTGACTACAATGAAAGCTGGATCAGGCCCCAAAAACATTTTGTGTAGTGCAAGCAAAACCTGTAAATTGAAGATACTTCCAGTATGATCAGTTGGATGGGAAAACCTGAATATTATTCTTGTGGACACTAATTTTAAGAACCCATCTATTTTTATCTGAAGCTGCTTATCATTTAGAAAGGATCATCAGCAATGCTAAATTCTGCCATTTCTGTGTGGCAACTATTTGATGCTCTTGGTTGTTCCAAAATTGAGTTGAAAGTTTCACAAGACTTTCTGAAAGCGTTTCTTCCTTTCCTCTTTCCTTTCAAGCTAGAACCAGGATGTGCAGATATACTCAAAAATGAAATAAATAAATACAAGGTCAGAAAGCGAGAGAAGTTAGTCAAGTTTTTTGGGGAACCTGAGAAAGGTTTTTTGTTTGTGTTTCTATGACCAGTTTGCTTCTTATTTTATTAAAATTATTTTGTCCATCCCTGGTATTTTACTATAAGAGCTCCTTCCTCTCCCCACAGCTTCTCTGTGCAGATGGGCGTAAGCCAAACAGCAGTCAAATTGCTATGTTCCAGCAGTGCAGGGGAGGGGGGAGAAGAAAGGGAAAGGGAGAGAGGACATACAAAAGATAACCGATGGACTTTGAACCCACCACTAATGTTCAGCAGGAGATGAAGTTGCAGTTAAAGATGCAGGGTCAGACTAGATGATCAGAATGAGCCCTTAAAAATAAGAATCTATGTTTAATAGGCTTGAGGAAAACATTATGCTAATATTAGGTATACCTTTTCTTTCCCCTTTTCCATATCTCATCTTACCTCTCTACTGTGGCACAGACCACCATTTAGATTTTCAGGATTGTGATGTATATGTTGTCTGTGCATATTAATCAGAGTTAAACCTCTCAGAGATTGTGTCACTCTTCTACCAAACAAACATTTACTAAATGTATCCACTTGTATACATAACAGGTTACTTATAACCTTTGAAATAATTGTGAATATTGTCAGTCAAAATTCTTGCTTACCAACTAGACTTTTGGGGAAGGGAGGGGTCTTCAGGTTTTAGTACTTTTTAAAATCACAAATTCAAATGCAAAATATATTATGTGTGCTCACATACGTACATCCTCCTAGGGCTCTTCCTTGGCTGGATTACCGTCACTGTCAGTGGAATGGTGTGTAGACACTCTTTAGGACACCTTAAAGTTGGGAGACAAGTGATAATCCCACAGTCTTCTTCAAACTGCTCTTGAGATTGCGCAACAACTGTTCAATTTTCATAGCCTACAGCAAATTCTAGTCCTCTTCTCCGATGCGGTGAAGGATCCTACACTCTAAATCCAACAAAACCAGCCAAGTCCCTGGAACATGGTCTCTACAGCAGACCCTTTCTGGTTCTCATGTTGTGCCGGTGCTGAATCCTGCAGTCTGGCTCCCACCCTTCCTATTTATAAACGCTTGAGTTCCCATTGTTTCCTCTGTCCGAGAGCAACTCTGGGTGTGTTCCACCAGGCAGCGTGGCTACAGTGGAAGCCACCTACATAGCTTTAAACAAGCAGTGAGCAAGCCTACTGACCAGCACACTTATTTTCTGGCCTGATTCAAGCCCATCCTGCCTGGCTCTGGCAAGTCTGCAGGCACAGAGTCCCCCAGTACCAAAACAAGGAACTATGAGCCCTCCTCACTGTCTCTTCCCTTATTTACAGCACTATATGCTGCAATGCGGGCGTGTGGGTACCACATGCATCTTACACATCTATAAAAAACAGAAGTGCAAGTGAATGTATAGTCATGCCAGAGCGGGAGACTTGGAAAGTGAAAACCCGGTCTCCCTACAGAGCAGGAACGGTATGTGCATTGTCAGTGTAAGCTTCACCATGCTGCCCCACCAATTTGCCTAAGTCACATTCTGGAGGGAAGGTTGAGACTCTATGACGATTTAGTCCCTGGCTCTATTGTTTGTTCTGATGTAGAATTTGTACATTAAGATTGAGACTATGGACTCCTTTTAAATAGGGGACCAAACAACCTTCAGATGGCAATGTCTTCCAGTCACTATCAACTTTGGCCAGCTGTGAGCAGCTAACCTACAGGTAAAAGGCTCCATTTCTCCAAATAATTTGATAGTAGTGATTTTTAGAACAATTTTGGTAAGAATCCTGAAAATTAGCTCAGTGAACTGGCAAATGCCATGAACTTTATCAAATCTGTCTTTCTAATGGAGAGACCACCATTTCAATGGGCATTATGTGGATTGTACCATGGACATCTGCATTAACTGTTCCCATGTCACACAAAATTTCAAGTGAGATCTATCATGAACCATGCATTAACCATGTACTATTGGCTCTTGATATAAAAAAATCCCATTGTGTAAAAAGAATTATGTTAAGATAACTGTCATAAATATAAAGGGAAGGGTAAACCCCTTTGAAATCCCTCCTGGCCAGGGGAAAGCTCCTCTCACCTGTAAAGGGTTAAGAAGCTAAAGGTAACCACGCTGGCACCTGACCAAAATGACAAATGAGGAGACAAGATACTTTCAAAAGCTGGGAGGAGGGAGAGAAACAAAGGGTCTGTGTGTCTGTCTGTATGCTGGTCTTTGTCGGGGATATACCAGGAATGGAGTTTTAGAACTTTTAGTAAGTAATCTAGCTAGGTATGTGTTAGATTATGATTTCTTTAAATGGCTGAGAAAAGAATTGTGCTGAATAGAATAACTATTTCTGTCTGTGTATCTTTGTTGTAACTTAAGGTTTTGCCTAGAGGGGTTCTCTATGTTTTTGAATCTAATTACCCTGTAAGATATCTACCATCCTGATTTTACAGGGGGGATTTCTTTATTTCTATTTACTTCTATTTTTATTAAAAGTCTTCTTGTAAGAAAACTGAATGCTTTTTCATTGTTCTCAGATCCAAGGGTTTGGGGCTGTGGTCACCTATGCAAATTGGTGAGGCTTTTTATCCAACATTTCCCAGGAAAGGGGGGGTGCAAGTGTTGGGAGGATTGTTCATTGTTCTTAAGATCCAAGGGTCTGGGTCTGTAGTCACCTAGGCAAATTGGTGAGGCTTTTTACCAAACCTTGTCCAGGAAGTGGGGTGCAAGGTTTTGGGAAGTATTTTGGGGGGAAGGACACGTCCAAACAGCTCTTCCCCAGTAACCAGTATTAGTTTGGTGGTGGTAGCGGCCAGTCCAAGGACAACGGGTGGAATACTTTGTACCTTGGGGAAGTTTTGACCTAAGCTGGTAAAGATAAGCTTAGGAGGTTTTTCATGCAGGTCCCCACATCTGTACCCTAGAGTTCAGAGTGGGGGAGGAACCTTGACAATAACACTTAATGATAATCCCACATCTATATGTCTGTCTCATTCTCTGCTGTAGATAGACTTCAGACATATACGTGACTAATATAAGTCCCAAAATTCTCAACTTAATTTTCCTATCTATACAGCTAATTCAAATCCACAGCCACATCTCATAAAGTAGCCACACTAATGCCAAGAGAAATTTCATCATCTCAAGTCTGACATCCAAAAATGGAGGCATCTGAAGTCAGTGGCCACTGTTGATAATTTGACTGTAGTTGTAAAACCCACCTAGCTCTTAGTCTAATAGCAAATCTTTTTTGCTTTGTTGTTATGAAATGCTGAACTACTTTGCTTAGTGAAAAATTGCCTTGAGAAGTTATTTAGGCTACAGGCTTGACTTTGAAATTTTGCAGTAGGATTTCATTACACAATACTGGTTAATATCTTGTACCCTGCTAAACGTGTCCACAAGTAGTTTAATGAGTGCAAATCACTCTCCATTTCAACCTCAATAACCCCAGCACTATCAGCTTTAAGTGAAGTGCAGAACACACACAGTTTAGAGCAAATCCAGCATAATAAAGTCAGTTTCTGAGTAATGAAAAGCATTCTTACAAATTAAATGATGAATTCCTATTTTGGCTTCAAGAGCAATCTATCATTCCTTAAAGCAATGAGACATTCCAGAGAGTACATTTCACACGTCTATGTCTCAGGCGTATTATGAATCATTTGGCTATGGGATGATTTTCTATTAACATATTGCAAATCAAACTTAATAGGCACTTGGGAATGTACTGAATTTCAGCTGGCCCAATTGCTTGGTGGCTATTAGCTCTATAGCCTGGGATACCTAGTTAAAAGCAGGCTATCACATATTGAAGCAGCAGGTGCTGGGATTATTACTTCATTTACTTGATGCACTCCACTAGCTGCTGTTTGAGAAAAATATTATGGGCCAAATCCTCTGATATAAATATATATTGGTGATATAAATCGGTGTGACCAGGTTAAAAGCTGGACCTCCCATTTTCTGAAAGGAAACTGTCAACTTTCTCAGGTTCAGTGCTTGTGCTGTGAGGCAGATGAATGCAGGAAGACAAGAAATGCTTTGAAGGAGAGAAAAACTGAAGTATGTTAATGTGGATTCTAATCAAAAGCTTATACACACCATTTTGTGCTGCAGTATCTCCAGAACACACTTGCTCATGAGTTTTCAAAGACTCTCTGCTTTTGACCCTTTTATCCAGTTAACAAGTATCACAAGAGCAGTATTTCTAGGGGCATTTCAGGTTTGTAGATTCTGAACCAAACCAGGAAGTGCCACAATGCGGCACCTCTTCCCAAATGTTAACTAAAACATTACAATTATTCCCCCCCCCCAAAAAAAAAGTTCTGTTTAATTTTGGAGAAAAGTTATGATATCCTCAGTCACTTAGCTATCCCACCAGTGCTTGCCACCATGAGTAAGGATTGCACAGTCTATGGTTAGAGCTGGCTGCAAGATCCATGTGCTATCCAAACAATCTTGAACTTTTGTGTTTCTGGTCAGGTAGGAAAAGGTGTGGAAGTTTGTTGGAAATCCAAACACACCTATGGATCAGAATTTTGCAAACAATATGTTTTCAGTTGGCTGAACCAAACACCTACATTTGGACAACACCAATTGCGGGGTGCTGGAAATCTATATTGATTTGCTGTCACTTGGGCCCATCTCAGATCATTGTGGTGACAGGGAGGGAAATTATGAGAAACAATTTAAAGTATTAAGAAAGAAAGGAAAAATATAAAGAGTCTCTTATGATCAAAATTGGTAGGTCCAATATGGCACCTAGGGCTCTATTCCTGACTCTGTCACTGGCCTGCTGGGTAAGTCATTTACCTCTCAGTGCTTTAGATTCCACATCTGTAAAAGAGGAATAATGATTCTGACCTCCTTTGTGAAGTGCTTTACAAACAATGGATGACAGGAAAGCTAGGAGGTATTTGTTTTTATTTACATATGCATGTGTACATGTATTATATATAAAGTATACATTATGATTGCTCTTGTGCTTGATCCTCATTGCTGTCTTTATTCTGGAGCTGATTTCCCATTTGTCCCTTAAAGACCAGGAACACAAGAGTAGGTACAGGAAATTCACTCAATCTTTGTGGGTGGAATTCACAGGACAAATATACAGAATGGAGAAAGAGGGCAGGAAGGCAGAAGGATCGGTGAAAATAGTCTAGGGCAAAGGAAAGCAGATTTTTTTTTATTTGTATAGTACAAACAGAGCGTGGATTCAGAAAATGAGGTAAATTAAGCATCTACATCATGGCTATAATCACTTTACAAGTGGGGCCACGAGTCAGATCAAAAAATACGTGAGAGACTGTGTGGTGTCAAGTATCAGGGGGTAGCCGTGTTAGTCTGCATCCACAAAAACAACGAGGAGTCTGGTGGCACCTTAAAGACTAACAGATTTATTTGAGCATAAGCTTCCGTGGGTAAAAACCCCACTTTTTCAGATCCATGGAGTGAAAATGATGGTGTAGGGTAGTGAGCACAAGACCTGGACCACCTGAATTTTAAATCCAACTCTACCAGTGATTTGATGTGGAGTCTTTGGGAAGTTAGTCAATAACCATAAATGGGGGTGTTATTTATCTATCTAACTCACAGGGGTATTTTGAGGATTAGTTAGTTTTGCAACTAACTAATTGCAAAATTTTAAGCATTATATGAATGCAAAATATTAATAACATTTAGTACACTTTATGGAACAAAGAGGCTTTTTCTGCACTGGCTGTATTATATCCAGGAGATATAATAAATTCCCATATTGCACCTTCATGAATAGCCATCCTGCACTGAGCATAGTACAATAGGTCCCTCTGAGAAGATGTTGGAAGTCGATGGACAAAAGATATCTCATTTATTATTGTAGCACTTAGGAGCTCCAGTTGTGGGCCAGGACCCCATTGGGCTAAGTGCTGTACAAACATGGAATAACAAGACGGTCCCTACCCCAAGGAGCTCCCAATTCTATATTCACTCACCACAATATAGATACGAGCAAGGTAGAGGACAGAAGTGTGACATAAACAAAAGCTAACTGAACAGAGTGACTAGGAATCACTTTTCCATTCAGAAAGGGGAATAGTTTTAAAGGTGTGCCCTAGCCTATAGAGCCAAGAGCATGGGGAGATTCATGAAACATTTAGATGCTAGCTTGACTGGCCAAAAAACAAGGACTGAATGGCTTTACCCTTTTAAACTATTTCTTGTGTATTTCATTATACCAGACATCACTAATTTTGCTGCCGATGTGCATGATTGATTGATGGAGAGTTTAACCTACTGGCATAACTGTAGCTTGTTGGGTCTTGATTAATTGAGCTTTCCTCTGGGATAAATAATTAATGTTCTTTTAATGCTGTTCAGACAAGCATTAGTTTTGCTACAAAGAGTTGTTGACTCTGTTGGCACTGGAAGTACTGTAAGCTTCCTAATGGGTAAGATTCTGTCTCTCAGAGGCACAGCACAGAGCTTGCTGCCCAGAGGGAGGAGGAGCTATGCTGTCTTTAACACACCTTTCCTGGTCCTGGGCTGCTGTCTGCTTTATGGCAGCCTAACCCTGTGGGCCACAGTGCTGCCAGAATCTCTGCAGCACTATGCATTGCTACCCTCAGCCCCTGGCACACCTCCCACATTGCAGCTTGCAAGGGGGATTTTGGAAGGCAGCCTTACTGCTGTCTTCTGTAGGTCCTGTGCTTGAGGAACCCTCTCCTGGAAGGATCCAAGGCTTTTAGAACTACTTTACACCGCTTCAGCTCTTTTAGCCAATATAAAGGAACTGGAGTGGGATGTGAGGATTCAACCAGGATTTTTAAGCAGGATGCAATATTCTTCCTTCATTTATAGGGAAAGTTGCTCTACCAGACTATATTTCTTAGATGAAACTTATCAAAGATGATTGACCAAAGAGAACACATTTGAATACACCTCATGGATTCATATCTCAGAAGACTTAAAAATGCATTTACAAGTTACATTTCTTCAGAGCTAGAATGAATTCCTAATAAAAAATGATCAATAGTTATTACATTTTGGGGTTGTAAAGTAGCACAGTCAAATTTTTTGGGGGATGTGGGCAGGGATAATCCTGGCAACTCAAGTTACATCTTGGATCAGCTGTTGATTTGTGTCATTTTCTTTCCTTGGTGGAAATAAAGCCTTCCCCTAAAGGAGAGATGCCTACAAAGTGATATTTTAGCAATGTATACCAAGGGATTCTGTCGCTGTTGGATTTGAGTATCAGGCAAACAAAACACAATCCTAGACTTCATATTGGGATTTAAAGTATTTTCCTGTCACTTGGCATCAGTAAAATGACCAACCTCCAGGTCAGGTCAAATGTTTCTTGATATTCTGGGACTAATTTAAAGAAGTGGAAGCCTATTTTCATGTGCAAAAATGCACAGTCAGTTGGGCACCTGCACTTGTGCATGCCATTGCCATAATTTCACATGTAAAAAGCTAATAATGGGGTTACCTAGACATTGTGTACAGTGAATCAATGAATGCAAACAATCACAGCAAATGACTCCTCCGAAGCAACAGCTCTGTTAAAGAGAACTCATTCTTTATGAATGTTTCTTCCTACATGCAGTATAGAGAGGCAATCTGTAAAAGCACTAACAAAGGTGTAAATCAGAAGTAATTTCACTATCCTCAACTGAGTCTCAAAGCAGGGTCTCATTGTTAAGACAGCCGAATGCTGTTCTGGAGAACTGGTTTCTGTCCCTGCCGCAGTGCTCTTGTATGCTGCCAGGCAAGTCACTTAAACTAAACTTTTCACAGGGCATCACTAATTGTGCGTTCCTTGTTTTCTGGGTGCCCATCTTGAAACCCTGGGATCTGCTTTGCAGAAGTGCTGAGCACCCACAGCTACAACTGAAGTCAGTGGGAGCTGGGCTTTGAATATATTAAGTGCCACATAATGCTAAGCACTCTTTAAAAAAAACAGGTCCTAGGCATCTCAAATTAGGCAACAAAAATTAGTGGATATTTTTTACCTTAATCTCTCTGTGCCTCACTTCCATCTGTAAAATGGGGATAATAGCACCTCCTCAACTCCCATGGATGTTGTGAAAATAAATGTACTAATGTTTGTGAAGCACTCGGATACTGTAGTCACGAACTGCGTTTGAATAGTGTGCAGTTATTAAGGCTTGAGGTCACACAATGAACAAAATATTGGAGGAGAAAACAAAGTATTGAATTGTTGCTCACTAAGCGAGCACTGTCCAGTCAGTTTACAAAGCTTAAAATAGGTGCAATAGGTAGCATTCTCCATAAAAGGTTTAAATGAGCTGCAGTTGAAAAAAAGAGGAACTTGACTCATTCCTTTTGAAACGGTGAGTGGTAGAAACATTCTGTACTTTCCTGTAGCCTAATAGAGAAGAATATGTAAGAAATGTGTAGGGTATGATTCTGATCTCACTCAGCAAAGAGTCTCACTTGTATAGCTCCATTGAGTTACTCCTAATTTACACTAGTGCAAATGAAATCAGAATTAAGTCCATGAAATGTGCTTCATGGGTAATTGCTCACTAGGGTATTTAGCCATTTGTAGCAAAAAAACAAACAACCCAAACGAGAATATTTCTTCTATATCTGGATGAGATGCAGACATCCTACATGCTCCTGTCAAGTTATGTTATCTCCTTGGGTTGTGAAGTATATAAGAAATCAATGTTCACAAAAGCCCCAATGGATAGGAAAACATCTACAAAATTTGGAAAAGGGTACCAAAAACTATTCTACATCAGATGTGATGGAAGCAATATCATATTGACAAGTAGCATTCTGTAGTTGCTTTCAGCCAAGTCATAAAGCCCATGGTCTTATTTTGGTATTTTGAGAGCTAACCAAAAACAAATAATAGAGATGCTCACACATGCATACGCCTATGTGTATACGCTCGTTCTCGCTCTCTCTCTCACACACACACACACGCTGAAACCCAAGCATACTTGAAAAGCCTCAAACAAGGTTTAGATATACATATCTTTGTAGAATTATCTTGGAATTAAGCCACTGTATTTTTTTCTCAGAGTAAGCAGACCCAACCATTAAAGCAATCATTTGGTTGGTGCTGAAAGCTCTTGAAATGTCTGGAGAATGATGATAATGATCATTTTCTTGATGGAATTAGGTAGTTAACAAAATTTCTAGATGTGGGATTGCCAGATAGATAGTGTTGGTAAGTGAGCATGGTACCATAACAATAATTAGTCTAGGAACTGGCCAAAATACGAACATCTCAGAAAGCCTCAAAACAACTTTCTGATTACATTTAGATGGACTTTTATAATTTTACTGATGATCTTTTAAAAAAAAATAATTCTGGCCTTCCGAATGCAATACATTTTAGATAAATTGCAGGTGCACTCTGAAAGATTTGGGCACCACTCCTTTCAAACATGGGGGCTCTCTGTAACAGTATTCTTTATTACCTACAAAAAACCCCCACCTATATTTATAGAATATTGAGGTTGAAAGTTAAAGCACTCAAAATGTAACCAATGCCAGAATTATGTGCAACCTTATTTTAGCCCTCTTGTGCATATACATGATGACACAATCTTTAGTTATATGATCACATACTATTTTTAACAGGACCCCTGCTTCATTCATCAAATCAGTGCTTACTCAATATCTCTTTGTATCTCTTCATGACTGTTTCTATGGCTCTTTCACCATAGTATGTGAGTATTTGATAAACACTGCTGAATTTATCTTTAAAATATGCCTTGAAGATTAGGTGGTATTATTGTCCCCATTCTACAGCTGGGAACCGAGGCAAAGAGAGGTTAAGGCCAGAATTGTCAAGTGTCAACTAATTTTGGATGGTCAACTTGAGAGACACCTGGGATCTGATTATTCAGTGTCATCAGCATTTTTATAGCGTTATATGGTTAAAGCACAGCTTTATTCCTTTAGCTCCAGTGATGAGGATTAGTGCCCTGGCCGGGAAAGGCAAGGGTTCAAGGACTTCTGAAGGGTCTTTACAGTTGTATATGATTTTTTTTTCCTTTTCTTTAAATTCACTTCAAAGTGACCTGATTGGAGGGCTAAGTCACAGGAAGAGGCAGATCACCACAAGCCGGGAATGACCATTGACAGGAAGTACCTGCTGGGGGGAGAATTGCTACACCGGACCCAGCCATAAGGAGCAGCCTAGTGGTGAGTCAACCCTTTCACACTTGTGCAATGTGAAAATCTCTTGAATAAAGATCTTATCCTTAAAACCACTGAAATCTGACAAGTACACTGTGAATTACACAGTTGTTGCACATTTTCATCTTCTGGCATACCTTTCATACACACTGGCAGGTATGACAGTAGAGAAGGTGTGAAGTCTGGTCACATGGAAAGGATTATACTTCACCCCCTTAAAATGCTATAGTTCATTACTCCATCTTGGACCAATGGCTTCCAGTGCTTTCCGGGCGCCGTGCCCTTACTATGGATTTTCTGCTACATGCATAATTTACCCTTATATTAAGATATTACTTATCAAGTGATGACTGCAAACACTGGGCAGAAAGGCATGGTAATAGCAATAAGATCATGAGATTCCTTTGGTAGTAGATGAATCTAAAAGCCTGGTTGTTTTGGGGTATATAGACTATATAAGGAATGGATACTAAAGGGTTAAAAGAAGGAGCAATCACCTCCTCAGCTGTAATTTATCAGCAGGCCACAATAGCATAGATAAAAGGCTGCAGAATAAATCCAGCCAGAATAGTATGGCTGCTGGTGAGACCTAGAGCTACAGTGCAGGGGTTCCATGTGGTCAGGCCAGAGGAAGGTGCTCAGAGAAACAAGTTCTCTGCCAGTAGGCATCAGATAAAATTCCAGGAAGGAGGTTCCTGTAAGGCCCTGAGGGTAGGAAGCCGTCCATGGAAACAGTAGAAGTTTGAAACAAACAAGTCTCCCCAGGCTAGGACCAGATAAGAGGGTGGGTTTGGGTCCCCTTCACACTCCTGCATGGATGGGGATAGAGACTGCCAAGACCACTAAGTAGGGGTGGCAACAATAACAGGAATATTGGACTTCACCTTTGTGTTCCTGCTTTAACCTACTTTATTACAGAGGGTGCCCTCTGGCATTTGAATCCATTTCTGCCCTCTTAAAAAAAGAAGGGAAGAACCTGTTAAGGGGAAAGCACAGGAAAAGAGGTTAGGAAAGGGACAGAGATGAATGCCCTAAATCCTGGGACTATTGATCGAAGGTTCACTAAAGGGCCTGGTAGAACTTTTGTTGGGACCAGAGCCCTTTCAGTCCCAAAAGGGAAGAGACACAAGTAATCCAGCCACAGGAGTTACAGATGAAGACTGGATATAGGTTCCATCCCTGAATGAGCTAAGGGAAACTGAGGCGAGGACCAGCACAGTTCTGTGGAAGGCTGCCAGTAGATGCTACAAGGCCAAGATCCCTCAGTTACATCCATTAACTAAGATTGTTCTTTGGATGGTCATGTTTTCTGAAAAATTGAATTCAGACAAGACTAGTGTGAGACGTATTTTTTTTAAGAAGTCAATTTTTGTTTCTTTAGAAAAGGACAACTCAGTGTCTCGGTTTATTGAGTGGGTTTAAGATAATATACTTGCTACACCTGAGGTCTCTGTAACAGAAACACACATTCTAAAATATTAATAAACCTGTTCTAGTCCTTTAAAAGATGTGGTGGGTTCTTTAATGTAGGGCATTGGAGCAGACAGACTCACTTTTCTTCATTAGAATGAAGTGAGGTCTCTTGTGCCCTGTGTGTGACCACTATTTGCTGTCTATTCCTTGCCATAGCAGCGGAAGATATTTTCAAATGACAAAAGTCCCCAAAGGACAGAGAGAGAGAGAAGGTAAGTTTTATTCTACAGCTTTAACTGCAGGTAGGCTGCACCTATTACCAACTTGTTAAAACTGCTGGACTTCATTGTGCACAGGATATCTGGTGACTCACAAAACAACCCACATGTTCTGACCAACTGTGGCCCCATTTAAGCTCAATTTTACTGCAAATTAGATTTGAAAACGGACGGTTCACTGCCATCCCACCTACATTTATATACGTTTGTAAGAAACTAGCCTAAACTGAACACTCTTTGGTAAGGTTAGGTTTCAGATCTTCGTCGGAGTTTCATTATTAGTCCTTTTGCTCTTACACATGCTGAACACCATGTTGGTGCATCTGTGAATTTTGGTGGGCACTCACAACCTGGATGCTAATATGAATTTTTCATCTCTGGCTCTGGGACATCTGTACTATCCTCCTTTGTCTCTGATTCAAGATCCAGGATCGCAGAATTTAAGATACATACATACAAAAAAGGCAAAAAGTCTAGGAAAGCAGAGCATCTAGCCCAGACATGTTCAGTAAGACTTCACAACAGCAACACTTAAATTAGATTGTTTTACGTGTAAACTTTAAACCCGTTTGAAAAGCAGGTTTCTCTAGTCATAGCATAGATAATCTAGTCTCCCCTTTCCTTTTCTAAAATAACAGCACCTCTTCACATGGCTTCAGAATGTGAACTCTTCTTTGACATCATCTCCAGAGCATGAGCCTACATTTGCTTTTCTTCAGTGTTAGGTGTGAAAGTTTTTGATTAATCTCTTTGCTTTCTCTGAGCCAACATGGGACTAGATTGTGACTTGGATTACATACTGGTAAGAGAGAGCAATTAAGAACCTCTTTTACACCTCTACTAAGGCTGCCCACTGAATGAAATGCTGACCCTATTCAAGTCAATGGGAGTTCTGGATCTCATACCTCATGTTCAGGTGTATAGAAGTTAGCAGGGCTACCTGCCTGCTTATTCCTTTTCCAGAGCAAGAGGATGGGGGTAAATAGAAAGGGGAGTGATATGAGCAAAGCAGTGGATCTGTTTTCCCACTTGCTGGCCAGAGTAGTTAAACCAATACTGCATATAATTCCAGCAGTAAATTACCACTCCCCAGGGGATGGCTGGACTGGAAGGTGTTGTGTCAATGAGTGACAAGCCCTCCATGCAGATACTGGTGCAAAGTAGTTTATGCTTACTTGGGCCCCATGCCAGAATTCATCTCTTAAAAAAAAAATCTCTCATGCCACATAAGTGGTTTAAAAAAAGAGATCCTGAAAAAAAGATCAAGAATAAAGAAGGAAGAGCCCTATAGAACCCAGCATGTCAAGATATGGAGTAAGTCAGTAGTGTGGCTGTTTGGGCATGTTGTATACACTTCATGTGTTTTCTTTTGAGAGACGGAAGCAATTATGGACACGTAGCCCTCAAGGAGCATCAACAATGTATCGCTGCCAATTGTTTGACATTAAAAAAACCCAGAACTCTACAAATGTAGACTTGTTAGAGTAACAATCAGAGCACAGTGTAGGAGTCTGTAGTATTCCTGGCTATTTGTCTTTTAATTTATTCCATTGAGACTAGGCTGCTTCCTAACACATGGCTGGGAATGTGAAACAATGGTTTTAAAACAACCCAAAACTACTGGAAAAATCCAACATGTGGAAAGCTCTTGTTCTGTGCGTCCAACCTGCTGTCTTGAAATATATTTTTGTATTGGCCTTGTTTCTATTGGAGGGCTATTCAGAAAGAGAGGAGGGCTTTGGGGAGGACATAAGAACTGTCCATGTACTAGAACCACATGAAACCCACTTCTTTTAAGACAAATTAGCCAAAGACAATTCCCCATCTCAACTCCTCTCACTCACAAAGACAGAGGTGGAAGACTTACCAGTGAAAAGAAAAGGAGTACTTGTGGCACCTTAGAGACTAACCAATTTATTTGAGCATAAGCTTTCGTGAGCTACAGCTCACTCGATGAAGTGAGCTGTAGCTCACAAAAGCTTATGCTCAAATAAATTGGTTGGTCTCTAAGGTGCCACAAGTACTCCTTTTCTTTTTGCGAATACAGACTAACACGGCTGTTACTCTGAAACGAGACTTACCAGTGGTTAATAGTTCCTTATTCCTGATCTGCGAGTGTGATCATGTTCCATATCTAAAGATTGTGAGTTTACAGAGCACAGTCCATCCCTTCTGGAATGTTTAAAAAGTTTCTAGCACATACTGGGTGCCACCTTAAATAAAATAAGTCAGTCACTTGGGCAATATTAACAGTGGTGCCAACTCTTGCAATTTCATTGTGAGTCCAACTGTATTTGGTGTTTTTTCTTAATGCCCAGCCCACAGAGACAAGTGATTACATGAGAATCTCAGCTTCTATTGTTTTTTTTAAAAAAAACAGTATATCATAGTTGCTGAGGAAAGGCTAAAAACATGTCCCCTATAGGCTCAGAAGCCAGAACCAAATAAAAAGCACCTCAAAATATCTTTTAAAATCTCAGGATTTTTTTAAAGCCAATGTCATGATTTTTGAGCACCTGATTCATGATGTTTGAACATTTGGGGCTGGCTATATCAATCACTATATATATATATATATATAATTTATATATATATATATAATTTTAACAAAGATTTGACTATAGTTGTGTGTTTCTGGGTGGCGTGTGATTCTGATTAACAATGAAATAATAATCCAGATATGCTGCTGCACACCAGGGTAACATTTTGCTACCTCCCTATATGTGCTATAATTTATGTAACTAACATGAACTATGTGCAGATAGGCCCAAAGCCAAAAGCATTGCTCTGAACACCACCGTGTTTTGGAGGAGCGAGGCTTTTTTGTGGTGTTTCTTGTGGTGTTGCTGCAAGCAGGAGTAAGGAGTACAGAGACGCACATGTGGTCACAACAAAAGCAGGTGTCATTAATAACATGGAAGTGGCACAGATAGCCAGCACTGCTTCTGGGTGCAGTAAGGCTTTGAGTGCTGTTATACTACACCAATTATTTGCTGTACTGGCAAACACTGGTCAGTGGCACATACAGAAGTACCGCTTGTCATTTTATAAATCCAAAGAAATCAACATTAACCCTCTTTAAGTGCCTACAGAATAAGTTCTGGAGCAGGACTGACTTTCTGGGTTGGGCTCACCTCTAGAAATGTTTCATTCTACTATTTTCATATGTAACCAATTTTTGAAGCGTCAGTATAAATTCATGAACATTTGTTCTTCTCCTTCTCTTCCCCAGCCACCTTCCTCCTTTAGAAAATTAATAGTTTCTAAATTTGTGCACTATAAAAGGAATATTGTGGAAGTCTGTTTAACTGGCTTGCTTGGAGTGAACATTCAACTACATAGGTCAAATCTTATTTTCCAAAATGCAGTTCCCGCTGGTGGGGTTGATGGTTTAGTTCCTCATTTAGATTCATAGATTCATAGATATTTAGGTCAGAAGGGACCATTATGATCATCTAGTCTGACCTCCTGCACAACGCAGGCCACAGAATTTCACCCACCACTCCTGCAAAAAACCTCACACCTATATCTGTGCTATTGAAGTCCTCAAATCGTAGTTTAAAGACTTCAAGGAGCAGAGAATCCTCCAGCAAGTGACCCGTGCCCCATGCTACAGAGGAAGGCAAAAAACCTCCAGGGCCTCTTCCAATCTGCCCTGGAGGAAAATTCCTTCCCGACCCCAATGATCGCTGAGCATTTGACCCTAAAATCCAGACAGGAAGTGATTTTATTTGTTGTCTTCAAAGGGAGGAAAGAATGTCACACCTTTTTTGGGTGCCATTCTGCTGCAGGTAAAGCTGGCAGGAGTGCTAATTAGAGGCTGTATCAGTTTAGCTGACCTGCTTTGGCATTGAAGTGTTTAGCAAAACTCACTCTGTCTCTGCACAAAGGAGGATTTGCACTATTCCTCTTAGGAAGCTCACAGTTTCATGGCTCTGCATGTAGTAAACATTTGGACGTAAGGAGCATACAAAAATAAGACTCCTAATGAACTGAAAAAATGAAAAGGGGGTTTGCTTTTCCCTTTTGCAAACCAGCAGAATTATTTTTATTTATTTCTATTCCAGGGGGGTTTTCAGGTCCCCATTGTGCTAGGTAATGTATACAGACATAAAGACAGTCTCTGCCCCAAAGAATTTACAATCTGTAAAAAAGGAGGAGGGACATATTGGGGCTGGGGAGCTTCATGACATGCACCCCTGAAACTTCTGGTAAAACCTTTTTTATTTTTTGGAATAATAAACCAAGTCTCCTGAAGAATGTGGGAGAGAGCAGCTTCAAGAAGGTAGCTAGAGCACAACTAACTCAGTGCAGGAAGCTGGCATATCTCAGTGGAGATGATGCAGGGGGATATTAGGTTTTTTTAAAAAAAACCCCACTCAACTTTAAAGGAAGTTAAAATGGCCAAAATAAAAATAAACTACCACTCGCCATTTTAAGGAACCATTTGCAAATTCAGCGAGCGTTGACAGTACTAGCCTAGAGCTTACTCTGAACACAGCTACCTGTCTGCTACCACTAGGAGTATTTGTAGTTTTCAGATTTACTGGGATGTTGTTCCGTAAATTAACCCACAACTTACGTACTGCCAACCACACCATAAAATAGCTTTAACAATATACCTATTAACTAACCCTCTTTAGATCACTAAGCATGGCCTTAATTTAAAATCAGCATCTTATTTACAAGTTCTCCAGCAAGGACTAACCATTCCTAAGGTAGAAAGACACAGGACACTTGAAATGTCTCGTTTACCCACCATACTACTTGCCACAGGGCAAGATGAGCACAGTTCCTGCAACCTAGTCACATCCAATATATATACAGCAGCTGACTTGTGTTTCTCATCACATACATTTCTGCCCCCCATATCTAGGCAGTTATCACCCAGAGTATTGAAAGCAAGCAGTTAGACCACACACACAAATGGGGTCTAATTACCTGAGTCCAGGCTCCCCTGCCTTACATACTGCAGACAATTGAAATGGAAGAACATGAGTGAGAGAGTCGTGCTAGAAGTGGAGAATAACGTACAGATTCTATACTAAAAAAGAAACCACCGGTTTTACCTGTTTGATTTAGTGGGATTATTTTGTTCATATCCTTGATCTGTGCTGCTGCTACCTCGGCCCTTTGTGGAACAGTAATGACAGCCCTTTTGGAATCTTCTTTTTTCCCTACTGCTCCTTGCACCATGTCTTATTCTACTTTACTTTTCCCCACTGTAGCCAGCCAGCCAGCCCCCCCCCCCCCCCCCGCCAGACCAGCATTGCTGGAAACACAGGAGGAAGCCGGAACAGGGCACTTAACATATATTCCAGCACAGCCTTTGAAGCTGTGAAACCACAGGTGTGCTGCTACAATGTGCCTCTGGGAACAGATACGACGATTAAGCTCACAGCAGGCAGAGGCCCTGTGACAGACATGGCTCTTAGCCCCAACTAAATAGCGTGATGCACACACACCAACATCCTAGGTGGGAAAATATTTACCCTGATAAAAGAAATGTCCAGTAATCGAAACTTATTGTTTCTCTCCCTTGCAAGTGTAAACTACTCTTGCGAAAGCTGGTGTCACCCAGACAGACCAGCCTCAATTTGGCATAAGAAAGGAGAAAGAGAATAAAGGAGTACAGAGGTATAAGTAGGGGACCTACAGCACCATGATTTTTGGAGTGCTTTTCACTATCTATCTGCTGGTCAGATAAGTGACAGCCTCCCAAGGCTTCTGCAGCTAAGAGGGTCCCTACGCCTTGTCCCTTATTCGTCTTTCCGCGGAATTGAGTGACCGATCCTGGCTTGGCACCGCTGGAATCGAGAGATGCAAGGAGGGTAAGAAGCACCCACACCTGATCTCCTATCTTTAGTGTACACATATTTTGAAATAGAGCTCTATACTTTGTTTTCTTTCTTTGGGATTGTGGCTTCAGTTTTGTAACTTGTTTGTGTGTGTAACATCTCTACATTTAAATAAGTAGGCACTAGCAATTTTGTAACCACATGATTAGAATCTAGCTTAATAAATTTTGGTAACCATTTATGCATAAGCCTGACTTGTTTTCTCTGGTTTACTGTAAAGCAGCCAACACAATTAAAGAACCTCAGCCGTTTTGGCTCTAAAGCCTGGCCATTAGGTGAGAGTACTAAGAGCCTAGCGTTGAGTTGTGCCGCCTCCACGGGGCAAACTCTTGGGGCACCTGTCAGTCAATCCTGGCTGCCCGCTGCGAAGGAGCTCTGAGCTCTAGCAGTTAAAGTCACGGGTGTGGAGAGGCTCTTAGTGCTGCCATTGGGGCACCTGTCAGTCAGTATTGACTGCCCGCTGCGAAGGAGCTCTGAGCTCTAGCAGTTAAAGTCACGGGTGGTTAGGACCTTGGGGCATCCGTCAGCCTAGCCCGGGCTGCCCGCCGCGAAGGGACAGTGTGTCCTAGCGGTTAAAGTCACGGATGGTATAAACGGACATAGCTGGCACCTCACCAAACATCCTTGGCCGTCGGCTAACAGAAATTGGCGTCACGAACAGGATTGTGTTATAGGCTGCACTACAGTAACACAATGAAACCAGTCATGATAAACACCACAGAATTCCCTGAGCTAGAGAAAAGTTTGACCCAAGAGGGATGGGGAAATCCTCTGTGGAGCAAAGAACTGCTGGAGAAATATTGGGGAAAACCAGCAGAGATCTGGCAGCATTTCTGTAACTGGAGAACTGCCTGCAAGATGAAGAAAGGGAAAGGAAAAGGTGCTTGTATATGGCTGCTTACTAACATTTGGCAAGCTGCCTGTAAGGATTATCATAGTCTGGCAATAGAATTTAATAGGCTGCAACAGGAAAGGGACACACTGCGCCAGGAATGCCAGAATTTAGATACCAGAGTAAGAACCCTGAATAGGGATATGGAACATCTTCAGAAAAGATTACTTTCCTTAATTGAGAAAGAAGGGATAGAACGAAGGGAAAAGCTGGAGACTAAAACACGCAGAATCAACTGGGCTAAAGTTGAGACTGCTCTCTGGCTAGACCCTGAGGAATGGGATGGAGACATTTGGGATTCAGCAGATGAGTCCCCCTCCTCTGAGGAGGAAGGTCCCTCTGTAAAATTAAGACCAGCTATCACACATCACAAATCAGAAGAACATGAGGAAAATTTGAGTGGGGCAGAGCTGGATGAAGAAGGGGATGACAATTATCCATCCACCTCTTCAAAAACAAAGAAGGGAGGTAAAAAGGGAAAAGGGAGTAAAGCTCCAACACACTTTACCAAAATTACCACCCGCCAATATACTCCCATGGAGTTAAAAACAATCCAGGGAGATTTTGCTAAAAAGCCTGAGGAAGGTATAATAGAGTGGCTGGTCCGCCTCTGGGACACTGGGGGTGGATATATACGCCTGACAGCCCAAGAAACTGAGCGCCTTAACTTAGGTGCAGGAATATTCCTGGAACATTCAGAGGGGAACACCCCTAAAACACTTTGGTCTCTGGCTTGTCAATGGGCAAGAGGAATTTACCCAGCAGACCGAGATGAACCCACAGTAATGCACTGGACCAACATAGATGAGGTAAAAACAGCTCTATTAACTGTGGCTGTCATTAGCATGCTTGGCCAAAACCCTCAAGAGTTAGTCTATGAAAGCCCATGGGAGGGTCAGATAGATGTAGATGATCTCAGACCCCTGCTTAAGGGAGTTCCGAGTAACCACAGGGCTATGGCACTGTCCCTTAGATCAGAAGCTGCAGCACATAACAGTACCTTTTGGGCACTGCTAAACCTTCTGGTGTCATACTTTAGAGAATTCGGAGACATCAGAGCACTGACAGGCAAAGCTAAGATGCGTTCCCTTCAGGGAAACAAGGGGGCACCATCTAAAGGACATAAAAACAAGCGAGAGCCAACCCAGGAGGAAAAGGAGCTTAGAGCCAAGTTGTGGAGACAATGTCTGGCTTTAGGTTATCCCAGAGATGTGATAAATGGACTGCCCACAGAGCGGCTAAAATTATTAACCACCTTTAAAACTTTTAAACCACCATCTCTGCTCTGAAGAGCTTACCATCTAGGTCATAAATAAAGTTCAGATAGGGATTTCACTTGAAGTTTTACCTAACAGACATTGTAAAAGGTGCCTCTATTCAACTTGTAAAAATTGACTGGGAGACAACTAATGCTACTCCCAGTGCACCTCTGCAGCTTTCTCCTCTTTCCCCACCTGCAGACACCCGGTATACTCCATTGCTGCAGCAACTACAAGAGTTACCGGAGCAGGGAAACTAGCTTGCGGGGGTCAATCTCCTCTCCTAATAAACCAGCTTAAATCCAAAGAGGAGAAAACAACAGCAAAAGACCCCCGGATACATGTAACTGTAAATGACAAACACATTATTCCTTTCTTAATGGACACAGGGGCTCAAAGGTCCATGATTAAGCGAGAAAGTTTTCAGGGCTCGCCACCTACTGGCGGAAAGCAGGTACTTGTTACAGGGGTAAATGGCAGTACCATAACTTACCCATTAGTTAAGATAAAACTGGATATCCCATTGCAACCCCACCATCAGCCCCAAAAATATGAGGTGATTTTGGGCAATGCCAACATACTGGGCATGGACGTTTTAAGAGGAAAGAAGGGAAGGATTAATGGGGAAAGATGGGCTTTTGGAGTCAGTTCTGTTCCTCATGCCACCCACCTGGAAGAGGAAAGCCCGCCCCACTATTTTGTAAACTTACTTAGCAGCACACCTGCTCTCCCGCCCTCAACAGTAACAAACACAAAGCAGTATAATGTCCCAGCTGAGGCCATAAGCCCTGTTACTGACCTGATCAAAGATTTGGAACAGCGAGGAATTTTAATTCGTACCCACTCTCGCTTTAATTCTCCTGTGTGGCCCATCAAGAAACCAAATGGCAAATGGAGACTCACTATAGACTATAGGAAGCTAAACAGTAACACTGGACCATTAACTGCAGCAGTCCCTAGCATAACAGATATTGTAAACACCATACAAACCTGGGATAAACCCTGGCTAGCAGCATTAGATGTAAAGGACATGTTCTTCATGGTCCCTTTGCAACCAGCTGACCAGGAAAGATTTGCTTTTACTTGGAAAGGTGTACAATACACTTTTACCCGAATGCCAAAAGGGTTTAAACACTCACCCACTATTTGCCATGGGGCACTGGCAAAGGTCCTAGATGACCTTATACTGCCACCCAATGTACAAACTGTGCAATACATTGATGACATCTTAATAGGTGGGAAAACCCCAGAAGAGGTACAGGAGGCTATGAATCAAATCAAAGGAGCACTAGAAGCCCTTAATTTAGAGTTACCAGCTGAGAAATGCCAAGGTCCCTCCCAAGAGATAAAATTCTTAGGTACTGTATGGATGGGAGGTAGGAGGTCTGTGCCTAATGACACTGTGCAAGAGCTAAATCAGGCACCCTCCCCTGAAAGTAAAGATCAATTGAGACAGATTTTGGGAACCCTGGGGTTTTGGAGAAAACATGTACCTGGCTTTGCCATTATAGCCAGACCATTGTACAATTTGTTAAATAAAAGTGCTGCCTGGGAATGGGCTCCTGCCCATGAGGAAGCCCTCAGGCAACTGATAGGGGAGATACACACCTATCAGGCTCTGGGTCCCATACATCCTGAAGCCCCATTCCATTTGTACCTAACTGTGGGAGCCACTGGAATGTCTTATGCTCTCTGGCAAGACAGTGACACTGCTCCCAGACGACCAATTCAGTTTGGTTCCAAGTCATGGCAAGGGTCACAGGCTAACTACACACCTTATGAGAAGGTGCTTCTGGCAACTTACACAGCCTTGAGAGAAACTGAGGAATTAACTCAGGATAAGGACATCACAATTCACACTCCTCTTCCAACCATTAAACCTATATTGGAAGGGAAAGAGTTACCACCTGGTGTAGCACAAAAGATGACTATCCAAAGATGGGCACTTTACATACACCACAGGGTAGGGAGTGCAGACACTGCACAAAACCCCACTATGATTCAGGAATCCCTATGGAAAGTAGGAATGCCTGATGAATACCGCCTACCTCCACAGCAGTCTCCCATTAAGGATGCTGCCCCATTTGATCCTTCTAAGCCTGAGGGAGTATGGTTCACTGATGGCAGTGCCAGGCTGATCAAAGGAAAATGGAAGGGAAAAGCTGCAGCAGTGCCTGCAGACACCTCTGCAGCACCCCTAACTGCTGAAATTGATGGGTCAGCACAACTTGCAGAATTAGCTGCAATTAAACTGGCCTGTGAAGCAGGAGCCACCGCAGTATATACGGACTCCTATGCGGTATGGGCAGGTGCCACTCAGTGGATCACTAACTGGAAAAATAACCACTGGGAAATAGGAGGTAAACCAGTCTGGGGACTGGAATACTGGAAGTGGTTATATCAGCATGCCCTGCAACAACCCCTGTCTATGGGACATGTCTCAGCTCATCAGAGGAATAATACCCCAGCTGCACAGTTAAACAATTTAGCCGATGCAGCTGCCCAGCTCTTTACCACACAAGTAGAATGGGAACGCTTATATTCATGGTTACATGATAATTTAGGACACACAGGAAGTGATGAGTTAGTGCGGCAAGCACATATCAGGGGGTGGCCTATCACCCACAGACAGGCTAGAGACCTGGTGCAAGCCTGCACTATTTGTGCTGAGACTAGAAAACATATAGCAGAAGGACAAAGGTTTGCCAGGCTAAGAGATGGAAAAACACTATGGGCAACCTGGCAGGTCGACTATGTCGGACCACTGCCCACTACAAGGCAGAGGTGGAAATACGTCTTGACTGGGGTAGAAATTGTTTCAGGAATTGGTTTTGCATATCCAACCCGATTGGCAACAGGGTTGTCCACAGTTATGGGACTAAACCGCTTAACAGCAATTGTCCCAATGCCTCAAGAAATCCAATCAGATAATGGTTCGCATTTTAAGAATAAACTTGTAAGGGAATGGACCCTTAACCATGGAGTCCAATGGACCTTCCACCTTCCATATCGACCTCAATCTAATGGCATGGTCGAGCGCTGGAATGGGTTGCTAAAGAATCACTTGAAGCCTACTGATGGCACATGGGGAGACAGACTGGACGAAGTGGTGCAGAGATTAAACAACAGACAGACTCCTACAGGAAGTCCAATCAGCAGGGGATTCTTCCCTACAGGGAAAGCTATCTCCCCTGCCAGAACACCACTGCACAGTTCCAAGTATGCTCCCGGAGATACTGTTGTGATTAAACACCCACCCCTGGGAACCTTTACCTGCGTTTTGCACGCCTATAAAGAGAAAGGTGTATGGAATGCCTTAAATGCTGATAAAAGGCTAATAACCATTACAGAGGCTTGGATCGCATCCAAGACCGGCTGACCATGTGATTTATTGCAGGAATGGTCCCATGGTTCCGAGCAACCTGCCAGCTAACCTGTCAGCAAAATGGATCATGCAGCAGACCTGTTTGATCACTAGAGACTACTATGGACTGTTGATATATTTGCCATTACTTATAATAGCAGATGTAATTTTTGCTTTTGGTTTTAAAATAAGTTTTTTTAGCTAGAACACGACCCACCAGAGATATGTTCCTGCAAGCCCTCATGATCCTTCTGTTGGCTCCAGTCACCTTGGCAATACCAGAACATCCTCTTCGGGGAGCAATCCAAACCATCGCCTCAGCTGCTGGTGCTCCAAATTGCTGGATGTGCACCTTGCTGGATTCAACCAATGGACTGGGACTTGAATTGGTACCACTACATGCAGTGACTGAGAATGGCCAAACCTCATGGATGCAATGGTTAGCTCAACACTTGGGATTTTCCCTCTCCCCGTTTTTACATTCGGTTGTGAATACTGTTTTAACCATTTTAATTATTGTAATTGTTTTTTGTGTAACTTTATGTATTATGAAGCGTTTGATTCAAACTGCTCTTTCCTCCACGCAAATCAGATACCTAGAGCTAAAAAGGGATCTTAAGCAATTCCGCGAACCCTCATCCTCTAATTTGGTTGTTGGGTATTTCTAGATTTCCCCAAGGAGGGCAAGAGGTGCTGGCATCACCGCCACCTTGCAATCTGGGATGTAGTGTGGTGCATCAGGGGGTGGAATGTAGCCAGACAGCCAGCCCCCCCCCCCAGACCAGCATTGCTGGAAACACAGGAGGAAGCCGGAACAGGGCATTTAACATATATTCCAGCACAGCCTTTGAAGCTGTGAAACCACAGGTGTGCTGCTACAATGTGCCTCTGGGAACAGATACGACGATTAAGCTCACAGCAGGCAGAGGCCCTGTGACAGACATGGCTCTTAGCCCCTACTAAATAGCGTGATGCACACACACCAACATCCTAGGTGGGAAAATATTTACCCTGATAAAAGAAATGTCCAGTAGTCGAAACTTATTGTTTCTCTCCCTTGCAAGTGTAAACTACTCTTGCGAAAGCTGGTGTCACCCAGACAGACCAGCCTCAATTTGGCATAAGAAAGGAGAAAGAGAATAAAGGAGTACAGAGGTATAAGTAGGGGACCTACAGCACCATGATTTTTGGAGTGCTTTTCACTATCTATCTGCTGGTCAGATAAGTGACAGCCTCCCAAGGCTTCTGCAGCTAAGAGGGTCCCTACGCCTTGTCCCTTATTCGTCTTTCCGCGGAATTGAGTGACCGATCCTGGCTTGGCACCGCTGGAATCGAGAGATGCAAGGAGGGTAAGAAGCACCCACACCTGATCTCCTATCTTTAGTGTACACATATTTTGAAATAGAGCTATATACTTTGTTTTCTTTCTTTGGGATTGTGGCTTCAGTTTTGTAACTTGTTTGTGTGTGTAACATCTCTACATTTAAATAAGTAGGCACTAGCAATTTTGTAACCACGTGATTAGAATCTAGCTTAATAAATTTTGGTAACCATTTATGCATAAGCCTGACTTGTTTTCTCTGGTTTACTGTAAAGCAGCCAACACAATTAAAGAACCTCAGCCGTTTTGGCTCTAAAGCCTGGCCATTAGGTGAGAGTACTAAGAGCCTAGCGTTGAGTTGTGCCGCCTCCACGGGGCAAACTCTTGGGGCACCTGTCAGTCAATCCTGGCTGCCCGCTGCGAAGGAGCTCTGAGCTCTAGCAGTTAAAGTCACGGGTGTGGAGAGGCTCTTAGTGCTGCCATTGGGGCACCTGTCAGTCAGTATTGACTGCCCGCTGCGAAGGAGCTCTGAGCTCTAGCAGTTAAAGTCACGGGTGGTTAGGACCTTGGGGCATCCGTCAGCCTAGCCCGGGCTGCCCGCCGCGAAGGGACAGTGCGTCCTAGCGGTTAAAGTCACGGATGGTATAAACGGGCATAGCTGGCACCTCACCAAACATCCTTGGCCGTCGGCTAACACCCACTCAGGGAAAAGTTTCAGGGAACAGAAACAATGCCCTGTTACTAATTATTAGTGTTCTTTACTCATATATTATAGTAATGATCAGATGCCCCAATCAAGGTCAGGGCCTCCTCTGTGTTAGGTGCTGTACAAACACATGGAGACCAGGCCCCCACCTCAAAGCTTACGGATGCCAAATAGTAGATTCCAAAGTCCCATACTTGGATTATTACTCACTCCGAACAATATTTCTCAGGCAATCCGTAGGATGAAATATCTTCATACAAAATATTCCTGGAGCAACTTCTATAATGAACAAAAATGGTACCGTTATGGAGGACAACTTGCAAACAGAAAAAAGGCTAAATGCAACATATGAATTCTTCACAACAAATAATTTGAATAGCTGTGTGTGTGTAATGAAACTAGATTATTTTTAATGTGAAAATTATGGCAGATACACAGTCACTTTAATAGGATGATTAAGATCTGCAACCTCCAGGGGAAAGTGTTTGAATAATGTATGCACCTGCAGCCATTAAAAGAGGCAAAATAGGGAGAAATGGCAAGCACTGTCTCATCACCTTGTTTATGGATCATGACATCTGTCAATTGGAATTGAAACACAGGAAAAACAGAAAATATAGTGTAAGGCAGTTTGCGATCATGTAATTAAAAAGGCAACTGCAAAGGCATTATTGGCCAAGAAAAAAAGGCCTTCTACTCAACTCAGTGGCATCTATCTGTCTAGTTAGTTTGTAATGTGATAATTTTTTAATACTGCGTCTAACCAATTCCAAAATTTCAGGGACTGTTCTTGGCTTTCATGGACAGAACGCATGTTGATTGTGGGGAAAATAGGAAAAACCAAAAGGGGAAGGAGGGAGGGACACACACTGAGTCCTTGGCATCTAATTAGTGCCCACACATCAGCTTCTCCCACCTCTGTAATTGCCTATAGGCCAAAGAAACCTGATGGCAGCTGTTAACACCTTCCAACATAACACCTCCCATCTCAGCTCTTCTCCTCCTCAATAAAGTTTTAAAATGCTGCCACCCTGAATTACTTTTTCCAGACAGGAAGAGGGGAGCCCCTGGGAGCTAGGGGGTGCACCTTGGGGCCTAGGAGCATGTGTGGGGGGCAAGAGAATCCTGCTGCCACCTCAAGATGCACCACCAGCAGAGCACAGAGAGTGGAAACCAAAATTAAAGACGGGCAAGGACCAGAAGCGTCACATTCCATACCTCCATGTTTTACCTCCGTGTTCAGTGTGGGGAAAGTTTTGGCCACTTTCACTCAAGATGACAAACCCACAATCTCAGAGCCAAGAGCCAGGAGCTACACGCAGAAGAGAACTGAGCTTCTGAAGGTTCTCCCGGCAGCCTGGCTCAAAGTGCTATCCTCAAATAAATTTTTTTTCTTTCCTCTGCCCTGGGCTTACTTTCCTTAAAATCTCCCAAAATTAGTGTTTTCTCCTGGCTCAGTGGAGTTCCCCTCAATCCCTGAAATGGTGCCTAAAAATCTGATCCGAGGCATAGACTTGTGAACCCGTTATAGCAAATTGTGATGACAGATACCAAGGTCTCAGAATAGGGAGGCCTCCCAGAGCTTGTCTCATGCAGAGGAAAAGGACAGAAGAAGAATCTGACACCAAGTAAGTGAGCTGTAGCTCATGAAAGCTTATGCTCAAATACATTGGTTAGTCTCTAAGGTGCCACAAGTCCTCCTTTTCTTCATGTAAACATTCTCACGCAGATGGCAGGTTTATAAGCTATAGGGAGTTTCAGGTACTTAGTAAATCACCACAGTGCAGTCAAGGTAAAATTAGACCACTCCCTTGTTCACAAGCAGCAGGGTTCTAGGTCCAGTCTCCTTTGGTCAGAAACTATTTTCTTATCTTGGGCAGGGATGTATCTTAAATCCCTGGAAGCAGCCTTTGTACCAGGCATAAAAATGTAGGGGCTGACAACTTGAGAAAACAGGAAGTTCTCCTGGGAAAATGGTCCCATCACTATGTGTTTGATATTTGATGGTAGGTGGCAAAATACTGACATACACCTCCTTGTTTCAGGAAAGGAGTTTCTCCCTACAGCCTTCTACAGCTCACAAGCAACTAGCCTTTACATTTTCTATATTGGTGAAACAGATTTTTAAGGTACTTGTTCCCTCTTCTGTCAAAAGTGTGTCACGAAGCAAGGAAAAATGAGGCATAAATATCTGTAGACCAAGACCATCCTGGTTCACGCTTCCCTGAGCCCAGGTGTGGCAAAAGCAAGGCCAGACAAACCTGTTAACTGCTCATATGTGGGCCCACCCTATGACAGCAGTAGCAACCACAAAGACAAGTGGTTGGTGCTTCCTCTAAGAATGTGTTTGGGTGACACCTTTGCTTCAGCTGATGAAGCATTTGAATTTTAATGCCCTTATACACACAAAGTGCCCTGTTTTCTGGTTGTCTTAAATATTTATACAACAGTTTTCTGAGGAGATATTTAGTTTGCTGGAATTGCTATTAAGATCCTATCAGTTCTGGACTGGTGTAGAAACAGGAATTGTACAGGATAAGTGGATTTCTGCATCTCAGAACACCAAGCCAGAATGACTCCCCTAGTTATCCCGTACAGCAGTCTGGGATTCAACAACAAAGTTCCCTTAACCAATGACATATTGGTGGCAGTTCTTATTGGATGTCAGTCTTATTTATGGTTTTTCCTCTAAACTAGGAGCCAAATACTATGATGCCCTTACTCAAGCCGAGTAGTACCTTACACTGCACATTAAAATCAATAGGGCTACTCTCAGAATAAGGTTCTACTTTGTGTGAGAAATGGTGGGAAAATCTGATCTAAGTAGCATCTTGAATGGTTGCGCCAATGCCACTGGAGAGAGAGGTGGTCACAAAATCCAGGTATGGACCTCAAGGGCTCACCAATCCCCTGCACGGTGATTGGTTGTGGGTGCCTGTTAAGATGAAAGAGAAGATGCTATCCATTGTGTACAGCAGAGTGCCCGAAGATTTTCAGGTAACAATTTTCTTTGTAACTTTTCTTAGGCAGAATGTCTACCTACTGGGTCCAGCAGAAATGTATACATCACTTTCTTTGTTTGGTAATTGTCTGAGTTCAGCCTCATTTGCATTTTCCTTTAGATTTAGATACCATCTGCTGCTCTGTTTTCTTTTGCCTACTGTCATAGTCACAAGCATGTAATTACCATACTCCTACTCATTTTTTTTCTTGTTCTCTTTCACTACAAGCTTAATTTCTGTGAGAGTTGCTGTCTTTAGCTTGCTTAAACCTGTAATTATTAGAAGACACTTAATGAGATCAGCAGCAATATTCCATGCTATGTGGATATTCTTGAAATGGAATAAACAAGGACAGATGACAAGCTAAAAGACCAAAAGCAATCTTCACATCAGACAAATGTAAGGAAAGGTCAATCTTCTAAAAAACAATATACAAGCAATTAGTATTTTGAGGTCCCCATATTAGGGGCTTTAGATGGGTTACTTGTCTTTGTTCCTTGCAATATGTAACTGCAAAATACTGTACTTCAATTTAAATGGCAAATACACACAAAGTTCAGTGTTGCTTTTTGCTCCTTTTCCCTGAGATCAAAAATTTGGATTGTGCCATGAGATGCGGAATGCTGTCACCTTTGTCATTAGTTTCTAATTTAAACTTACAGTTGTATTTTTAGTAGGTCACAAGAGACTTGCTGGATATCTCCAGGATACAAAATTGTGCAGTGACTAATATGACCTCACTGCTGCCTCTCATGGAGTATTGTGGCTCTGAATTGATGGTGTGATTCAGGAGTCTTTTCTGGCAAAGCACCTTGTGATAATGATTGCTGTCACTGTTAACATTATGAACACCATGCTTTTTATAATTAATATTTTGATCCTCAAAATATCCTGGCACTCCTATTACTCCTATCTGAGCACTTTGAGAGGTTGGAAGCTGACATAGAAAGCTAGCATTAATGTACTGATTCACTAATAGCCGCAATTGATTGAATTGGGTTTAAACACACCAAAATGTCTACTTGCAGGCAGATTAAATAACAATTATGTCTGGATTGTGCGGCACAGGTTCCTATTCACTCAAACCCACCTTCTAACTAAGTAATAATGCACAACAGGGTGCTGCATATAATGTTATAGTTACTTTCCTATAAGGTAAGAATCTGACTGGCAAGTGGCTCGAGGATTATTTAATGGTTATGGTTACAATAGAATATCAGGGTTGGAAGGGACCTCAGAAGGTCATCTAGTCCAACCCCCTGCTCAAAGCAGGACCAATTCCCAGTTTTTGCCCCAGATCTCTAAATGCTCAGATATAGGTGGGGAAAATATCAGCCTAAGTGAGCATATACATGAGACCTCTTCTCTCTGTCACAACTGCAATCAGTGGAAGTCCTGGGGCTCAATCCACCTTCATTTAAAAGAGGGGGCTGATATGGAATGTTCTCTATGAGAGGCTTTTAGCTCTGGAACAAGCCCAACTTCACACTGGAACAAAATACCCTGGGTCTGTTGACCTTCAAGATATGTGGCATGGTGCATTTATTTGGGCATGCTTCTATAGGGGGATTTGATGGAGGTAAGAATGCACGAAGAGGAGTTTTTTAGTTCATAGGAACTAGCTTTCTGATGATGGGGGATTAAGCTGTTTAGTTTTTGTCTGTTCTTGGAACTTTTTATTAGGAGTCATAGTGCTTTGGATAGGACCCCCTTTGATTTCGTAGAAATGCAAAGAAATAAAAAAACCCCTCCGAATTGATATTGGTGGTGCCATATTTGTCCCTCCCAGAGCAGCGACTTGCATATTGTGCTGTTGAAATTGTAGGCAGCTTTATTCTGAACACCAGGTAACAGAAATTGGCATGAGGCTCTAAACTGGGTTCCAACAAGAAGCTGGTGAAAGAAAAAAGGTTTTCGACGATCTGCATGCCAAACTCTTTAAATTATGGAGCACTTACTCGCCAAACTAATTATTCAGTCTCTGTTAAGTTTCCATGCAGAGCCTTCCAGGAATTGGTCTCCCTTTGCACGAGCCTCCATGACATGAAAGGCAATGTTTGATGTATTTAGAGTAATGCAAAGAGCAAGTTGTAATGGAGACCAGGACTAAAAAACCACCAGTAGATTCACTTGCACAGATGGTAGCAGCAGCTGCATGGTTTTTAATCTTTTTCATTAGAAATCAGTGAAGGCCTTTGATTGGTGCTGATCCTATTGACTGAATTTCATTATTCCATCTTGAAATTTGAGGGCCTGGTTTGAATTTGGAGTGGAATACAAATTAAAGTTGAACATGAACAAAAACCCAATAAAAGGCAATACTAGGACTGGCCAGGGGAAGGTGGGGCTTCGGGTACAAGAAGGGGCTCTGGGACTGAGGGGTTCAGAGGGAAGGAGGGGGAGATCAGGGCTGTGGCAGGGCATTGGGACATGGGGTGGGGGCAGCTCAGGCGTGCAGGCTCCAGACAGCACTTACCGCAAGCAGCTCCAGGAAGCATGTCCCCCTCCAGCTCTGAGGCGCAGCCAGGCGGCTCTGCATGCTGCCCTGTCTGCAGGAGCCACCCCTGCAGCTCCCGTTGGCTGGGAACCACAGCCAATGGGAGCTGCAGGGGCAGTGCCTGTGGACTAGGCAGCCTGCAGAGTCACCTGGCCATGCCAATGCGTACTATGTAGGAGCCGGATGGGGTCATGCTGGCTGCTTCCTGGGAGCCGTGCGGAGCAGGGCAAACCCCCAACCTTGCTCCCCATCGGGAGCTGAGGGCCAGATTAAATGGTCTGACAAGTCGGATGTGGCCCGCAGGCTGTAGTTTGCCCACCCCTGCTTTATGAACTTCAAACTTGGCCTTGTTTCCCAGATTGTGAAACTTTTGATAAAGCTGGGCCAAATTTGGACTGCATTTTGGGTTCCTTCCCTTCTCCCTAGGTTCTCCCTGACCCACTGCTATCTCCTTGGAATAAAAGGCCCAGTAGCTTTTTACCGCTCACCAGTGCTCATAACTGGCAAGTCTCCTTCCACCACCTGGCCTCTTCCTGAGACAACTGGCTGGCCTGCTTCTCCATCTTTAGTCTCTAAAAGACCAGTGAGATAAATCATCTGCCCATCAAATAATCTGTACGGAAGGTCTTCTGTGTGATGTGCTTACTCCAAAAATATGGAACAGTGCAACCCCAAAGGGCTCCATAACAAGACTGGGAGCTTCCTACTACAGCATTGCATTCCGGTCTGTCCCATAGGGATGCAAAATTGTAATGTCAGTAGCCTCAACGGGGCCCACAGAAAACTTTCAGTTCCTACTGCTATGGAATTAGAAAGCAGGCAGGGCACCCATCCCTACAAGATCTTTCCTGTAGCCTTTAAGCAGAAAAGGTCTTTCCTTGAAATCAGCTTTCCACTGTCCCAAAGAAAAGAAAGACAATATCGAGAAAGTGGCCCAACATTTTAGACATGAATCCTTAAACTGTGCTTGCAAATCCTGCATCAATTCAGGCAAAGGGATATTTCTGCATGCAAAATGGGTAATAGTTTGTTCAAAATGGGCTTTTAGGTATGCAGTTACCCATTTGCCACATGCAAATCTATGTTCTATGGTATACAATGAGTACATACATGCATCGTGTGGTAGTTTATCCTCCCCTATTTTGGCTTTGCCCTGACCCCGAAAAAGGGAGTTTACAATTAGTGCAACCAAAGATGGGCCCAAAATAAAACCTGGATCCAGTTCCACCCTGCCCCCTGCAAAAAATTTTGGATGCGGTTTGATATTCAAACATAGATCCAGATCTGAATTTTGCAGTATCTTCATAATGAGTCAATCCAAAATTTCAATCTGAATTGCTCTAAAATTTGTGGTCTTCAAAATCCAGATTAAAATGTGAAAATTACAGCTTGATCCCTCTTAGTTTCCAGTTGGAATCCATGCTAATGACTTGGCCATCTCTGTCTTCTATAGACTTGGGACATAACTTTGACGCTGTGGGCCTGATTCTATGAGGAATTGAGGGAAATCAGTATCTTGCAGGAAGTGCTCGGCAAGTTGTGGGATCAGGGCAAGTTCTGAGTATACTTAATGGCAAGTACAGAGTGGTGTTGCCAATCACTCAGCAATCACCAAGAGGAGAGGAAAGATGGGCTGTGGAAATGAGTCAGCCTTTTATGCTAACTGATTGCAAGATGGCAAAGATTAAAGTAGGAGCAAAATTGTTATGCAAAATGCTATCACATAATTATTGGACTACAGTGTGACATTAGGCCTGTATATTATGTAACAATACATCTGAAACTGCTTGGTTTATCAAGACTACTTTTAAAAGATAATTGCTGAGGACAAAATAATTTCTCCCTAAAGTAAGAGTTGATTGCTAACCTATTCTCAAAGACAATCTCCGATCCATATAACTGGAGACATGCCTCCCCCCACCCCCATGTGGCTTATTCCTACTCCAGGACAAAGAGCATTACTGGGACTTTCGGTGTTAACTTGAATGTAAGCCGTCTGTTTTCAATTATTGTACTGCCCAGGATAATCAAGAGTGACATAAAGTTACTGTTTTATTTATTGTACTGCTGCAAAATGAAAAAACAAACACACTGAAACTGTCTCATGTGGGACTCCTACTGCAGTTGGCATATGAACAGTTTCTGAAGTGGTAGCTGCCAATTTATCATTTTCTATTTGGCTTATTAGTTTAAAATGTGGGTGGGGGAAAGAGCACAACATTAGGCTTTTCACTCTTAGGATCAGTCATGGAAAACTGAAACCTCCCCTGGAGTAGGCAGGATGGATTGTCTGGTGATTATGGCACTGGACAGGGGAAGAAGAGCTGAATTCTTTCACAGACTTCCTTAATCTTTCACACGGATTACTTCATTGCTGTGTGCCTCTGTTTCCCCATCTGTAACATGGAGATAATTATGATAGGATCATAGCAATGTAGGGCTAGAAGGGCCCTTGAGAAGTCATCTAGTTTAGCACCCTGAGCAGAGGTTGGACAAGTATACCTAGATCATCCCTGACAGTTGTTTGTTCAACCTATTATTAAAAGCCTCCGATGAATGGGATTTCACAGCCTCCCTTGGCAACCTCTTCTAGAACTTTACTGCCCTTACAGTTCGAAAATTTTTCCTAACATCTAACCACAATCTCCCTTGCTGCAGATTAAACCCATTATGTCTTTTCCTACTTCCAGTGGACATGGAGAACAATTGATCACTGTCCTTTTTCAAATAGCCCTTAACATGTTTGAAGATTGTTTTCAGGTTCTCCCGCCACACACACATACTGCCAGTTGTCTTTTCTCAGGACAGCTTTTTTAAAATCTTTCCTCAGATGTCAGGTTTTCTAAACCTTTTATTATTTTCATAGGCGTCGAGTTTCTAATCTGCCAGGGGGTGCTCCCCCTGGCTCTGCCCAGGCGCTGCCCCCACTCCACCTCTTCCCCCAAGCCCTGGCCCCACTCTGCTTCTTCCCACCCCGCCCCTTCGCCACCCAGTTCCGCCCCCTTCCCCAAGCACACTGTGCCCTTGCTCCTCCCCCCATACTCCCAGTGCCTCCTGACGCTGCGCATCAGCTGATCAGCAACAGGTGGGAGGCGCTGGGAAGGAGGGGGAAGTGCTGATTGCCGGTGGGTGGGAGGCGTTGGGTGGAGGGGGAGGGACCGGGGCACCCACAGAATTGGCACCTATGATTATTTTTGTTGCTTGCCTCTGAACTCTCTCCAACCTGTCCACATCTTTCCTAAAGTGTGACACCCAGAATTGGACACAGTACTCCAAGGGAGGCCTCGCCCAGTTCTGAGTAGAATGGAACAATTGTCCCCTTTGTCTTACATGCAATACTTCTGTTAATACACCTGGAATATTAGTCTTTTTCCCAACTGCATGACATTGTTGACTCATACTCAATTTGTGATCCACTCTAACCACCAGATCCTTTTCAGCAGTACTTCCCAAGTTTGTAGGTGTGCATTTGATTTTTTTCTTAAGTGTTGTACTTTGCATTTAATCAAATTTCATCTTGTTAATTTCAGACCAATTGTCCAATTTGACAAGGTTGTGTTGAATCTGAATCCTGTCTGCCAAAGTGCTCACAACCGCTTCCAGCTTGGTGGAATCTGCAAATTTTATAAGCATACTCTCCACTCCATTATCCAAGTCACTAATGAAAATATTCAATAGCACTGACGCAGGACAGACTCCTGTGGGACAGCACTAGATATGTTTCCCCAGTTTGACAGCGAACCACTGATAACTATTACTTGAGTATGCTCTTTCAACTAGTTTTGCACCAACCTTATGGCAATTGAATCTAGACTGCATTTCCCTAGTTTACTTATGAGAATGTCATGTGGGACTGTGTCAAAAGCCTTACTGTTAGGATATAGATATTCAGGCCTGTCTGTAAAGGCCTATACTCTAAGAATTTAGGTGTATTCTTATCACTTGGCTAGTGATAGAGGTATAAAAGAAAGAATCAAAACCACTGTCTGCCAGTGTAAGGGCCTTCTCTTACTGTGACAGTTTGTGGCCCTGTGCTTAGGCTCAGGCCTTTGGCTAAGCAGCAGAGGCAGCCATAAGCTGGGAAGCGAACGGTCACATCCTCACATTCCAAACTAGTCACATTGAAATAAGGTGCTATTGGGCTGTTAGGCACTATCAGGACAGGATTGTATTCCTATCACCTCCAGAGAAAGGGAAGTGCCTAGAAAATGTAAAAGGAAACTTAGTTTGATAGCATCCTGTCTGGCAAGAACTCACTTATCAATAGCTGGGATGTGAAATCCTCACTTCTGTGTTGTCTTGTCATTATAGTTCCCACTTTGCTGTTGTTTGTCTGTATAATCTCTGTCTGGTTCTGTGATTGTTCCTGTCTGCTGTATAATTAATTTTGCTGGGTGTAAACTAATTGAGGTGGTGGGATATAATTGGTTACATAATCATGTTACAATATGTTAGGATTGGTTAGTTAAATTTCAGGAGAATGATTGGTTAAGGTATAGCTAAGCAGAACTCAAGTTTTACTATATAATCTGTAGTCAATGAGGAAGTGACTGGGTGTGGGTGTGGGTGGGGGTGGGCATGGGCATGTGGGTGTGTGAGATGGGAACAGGGAATGGGGGTAAGAAAATTGGAATCATGTTTTGCTAAAGGGGGAGATGGGAACAGGGAATGGGGATAAGAAAATTGGAATCATGTTTTGCTAAAGGGGGAAATGGGAACAGGGAATGGGAGTAAGGAAGTTGGAATCATGTTTGGCTAAGGGTAGGAATGGGAACAGGGACACAGGTGTAAGGCTCTGTGGTGTCAGAGCTGGGAAGGAGGATACTAAGGAAGGAAACTGGAATCATGCTTGCTGGAAGTTCACCCCAATAAACATCGAATTGTTTGCACCTTTGGACTTCGGGTATTGTTGCTCTCTGTTCATGCGAGAAGGACCAGGGAAGTAAGTGGGTGAAGGAATAAGCCCCCTAACACTTACTAAAATCACGATAGATCACATTTACAGCGTGGCCTGTCCCTCCCCACTCTCCATCCACTTGGACAGTAATCCTGTCGAAGAAGAAAACTAGGTTGGGTTTGGCATGATTTTTTTGACAATTCCATGCTGGCTATTCTTTATAACCCTATTATGTCCTAGGTGCTTACAAACTGATTGTTTAATGATTTGTTCCAGTATCTTTCCTGGTCTCAAAGTTAAGCTGACTGGTCTATAGTTCTCCAGTTCCTCTTTGTTCCCCACTTTAAAATAGGTACTGTCTTTGCCCCGCTTTGCCATTCTCACCCATTTTTCATGACTTCTCAAAGATAATTGCAAATAGTTTCAAGATTGTTTCAGCTGGATCCTTAAGTACCTTAGGATGAATGTCATCAGGCCCTGCCAACTTGAATATATCTAAATATTTTCTAACCTGGGTTTCTTTATGCTTCCATACCTCTGTGAGGTAACGTCAGATTATATTCATTAATGTCTGTGAGGTGCCCAGGCACTGTGGAGATGAATATTATTGAAAAGTCAGGAAATGAGATTGTAGTCTTCTTTTCAATTTATTTTTTTGGAGAGCCATACTTTAGGGAATATAAAGGTATTTGGTTGTGTTTCTTTTTGTATTCTGCCAGTTACTTTTCTGCACATTCATTTTTCTACAAATAATAGGTGAACTTCTGTCCTTGGATGCATACATGGAGTTCAAGTGGTGCTCTGAGGACATGTCCAGAAACAGTATTTGGCCCATCATGTGCATAGGATCAAGAATAATGATGTCTGAGTTGTCTCAGAGGAGTGATGTCTCTTTCTTCTCAGACAAGTTCTTATTTACACTGGTATGAAACTAGGGTAATGCCATCTATATTGTTGGAGCTAGTCCAGTTTCTCATCTTTGTGAGAGCATATCATACTCCAGATTTCTTATTTTATTCTGAGTGAAGCACCTGTTTACTTTTCCCTAGCTTGCTACATTAAGGCCTGATCTTGCATCCTTTATATACCCACATCTCCTATTGTTTTCAGAACTGGTCTTTCTCTGAATATCTGGAGGCAACATGAGAGGTTCTTAGGCCCAGATTTTCAAAGATATGTGGATGTTGTTTTGCTCAGCATTTCAAGGCCTACATCCCACTTTCAACAGTGACAGATACTTTAGAGACTGATTTTTTTATTTTATTTTACATGTAAATGTATGGAAATGATATGAAAATATAAAAAATACAGGAATGACGATACTGTTGGACAAGTGATGGTGAGATCACATAACTAGCTGAAATTTGTTTTATGACTGATTACCAAATTGTCGTAGTTTCCATTGAACAGATATAAAAAATTACACCCGTCTCTTCTGACTCACTTCTGTTAAACTTGATTTTTTATGAAATTTATTTTGAGGGGGGAGGGAGAAAACCAGAATGAAGCATTTTTGTTATGTTGAAATGATCTGTTTTGACACTTTTTGGAACAGAATGATTCCATTTCAAAATGCCTTTTTGAAAGAAAACATATTGGTATTTTATATAAAAAATTGAAGTTTTAAAAGGTAGAAATCAAAACAAAATAATTCAATGCTTTCAAACAGAAATATTTTAATTGACCCCCCCCCCCCCGTTCCAAACTTAGTTTAGTGGAAACTTTTTGTTGTTGTTGTTGTTGTTTTTATTGCAGAAAAGAAAGCTGGACAAGAACCAGAAATTCTGTGATTTCAGAATATTCTATCTATAGTAAAATTATGCTCACTGGACATTCATTTATGTAAAAGCACTTTCTATTTCCCCATGGTATTTTCTCACTATTACTCTATCTGTTGGATTTCACTCTATGTTGTGCATTCTTCCACATCATGTTCTGCTGAAACTTTTCTCCTGCTTTTTCCCCCTCTCACATTTTATGCAAAAAGTCATTTTCTATATTAATAGATCTATTTAATGATTGACCCCTTATACATTTATGTCCAGGCACTGGAATTGGGTAAGAACCTTTGCACAGAAAATTACTTTTCTCCCATTTAACTTTTTCCTAGCTCCCTTGAAGGACTAAAATGACTAACTTTTCACCTGAGGAATTACATTACTGTGACTTAATTTTTTTAAAGCTGGAAGTTGTATTTTATGAACTTCACTTCTAGTAGAGTTGACTGTGAGCGGCAACATTCCCAGCTGGATATCATTCCTCTCTCTCTACTCCAAAGGGGCATTTGGATCCAGTTATGATTGAGTCCCATCAATAATCATCACAACAGTTATGAAACAAATATCCCTCTCTTCTTCTCCAGGGTCCCCCACACCTGTCTTTCTCTCCCTCTGCCTTTCTCTCTCCATGGTTTCTCATCTTATCAACCTCTCATTAGGTTCCCATCCCCTTCAAATTTCTTTATTTTTCACCATGCCCCTCTTTCTGTTCCTCCCCATGGCAACATCATCACTCTCCTTCATCCCCTTAGTTGAAAACTTTTATTTGTTTTCTGCATCCCAGTTTCTCTATTCCCAAACTGTCAATAGAAGGTCATCTCCACCATGCATGCGTATGCTGGGTGGTAGGGGAATTGTCTCCTTTGTATGGACTCTGTACAGCTCATCAGATTTTACTTTAAGTGGAGTCTGACAAAATGAAAAACGCTCATTCAACCACATTTGTTGCATTGCCCTAAAACCAGCGCTGATGGGGAGCTGGAAAATAAAAACTCATTTGGTGAATTTTTTGAAACAAAGGAGGAAAATAGGAACCAAGGCCACACAGGACATAGAATTGCTGACTCTCTCTGAAGAGAACAGGCATCTGGGATGCTAAATTCTCTTAAATCCTTTTGCTCTCCCACAATGGTGATGTCACACTTGTAGGGAAAGCAGAACCATCATCAAGAGACCTGATGTGTGGACCAAAGTAGAGGTTAGCCCAAAAGCCCCAATCCTGCCTAGAACTCTGAATAGGTGTTTGAAGAACATGACAGGCATGTGTATTAATTTTTATGAGCGTTATTTCTCTGTGGACTTTCAGTTATTGTATTGCTAGTTAAAAGGTAGCTAAGAGTTATCCTGAAGGAATGGCTGTAACATTGTAATGAAACATTGCCTGTAGACAGAGCCCAATTCCTTGCGGCTCCAATGGGCCACTCTGGGAATGAAAACTTTCTCCTGCCCCCTCTGGAGAAATGTGTAAATCAGTTTGGTCAGGTACAGGAGTCCTGCTTGAGATCTCAGGAGATCTTTGGGCGGAGACTGCCAAGCGAAGGATCTTTGACATGATAAAAGACAGCCTGTGTCCTGAGGGGGAGACTGACTGGGAGAAAAGTCCCTCAGAGAGGCAGAGACTGCAGCCTGCTTCACCCAGCCCCAATGCATAGGAGGTTCCTGGGTCAAATGGGATCTTTTTAAACTGGCAAGGGATGATAAGATGATATGCTGTCATAAATATAAAGGGAAGGGTAAACCCCTTTGAAATCCCTCCTGGCCAGGGGAAAGCTCCTCTCACCTGTAAAGGGTTAAGAAGCTAAAGGTAACCTCGCTGGCACCTGACCAAAATGACCAATGAGGAGACAAGATACTTTCAAAAGCTGGGAGGAGGGAGAGAAACAAAGGGTCTGTGTCTGTCTGTATGCTGGTTTCTGCCAGGGATAGACCAGGAATGGAGCCTTAGAACTTTTAGTAAGTAATCTAGCTAGGTATGTGTTAGATTATGATTTCTTTAAATGGCTGAGAAAAGAATTGTGCTGAATAGAATAACTATTTCTGTCTATGTATCTTTTTTGTAACTTAAGGTTTTGCCTAGAGGGGTTCTCTATGTTTTTGAATCTAATTACCCTGTAAGATATCTACCATCCTGATTTTACAGGGGGGATTTCTTTATTTCTATTTACTTCTATTTTTTATTAAAAGTCTTCTTGTAAAAAACTGAATGCTTTTTCATTGTTCTCAGATCCAAGGGTTTGGGTCTGTGGTCACCTATGCAAATTGGTGAGGCTTTTTATTCCAACATTTCCCAGGAAAGGGGGGGGTGCAAGTGTTGGGAGGATTGTTCATTGTTCTTAAGATCCAAGGGTCAGGGTCTGTAGTCACCTAGGCAAATTGGTGAGGCTTTTTACCAAACCTTGTCCAGGAAGTGGGGTGCAAGGTTTTGGGAAGTATTTTGGGGGGAAGGACGCGTCCAAACAGCTCTTCCCCAGTAACCAGTATTAGTTTGGTGGTGGTAGCGGCCAGTCCAAGGACAACGGGTGTAATATTTTGTACCTTGGGGAAGTTTTGACCTAAGCTGGTAAAGATAAGCTTAGGAGGTTTTTCATGCAGGTCCCCACATCTGTACCCTAGAGTTCAGAGTGGGGGAGGAACCTTGACATATGCATTTTAGATTTTTGTTATTTTTAACCCTTTTGTCTCTGCTTGTGATGTTCCTACGTGTACATAAATAAATTATAGTCTGATTTGAACAAGCTGTTCTCTTACTGAATTCTTCAGCCTGCCCTAGTTCCCAGAGAGGATTCTGAATCATAGGTCCAAACCCAGTTGGAGCTGCAGGAGGTAATGCAGATGGGGAAATGGGAAATGTTATAACCTGGTGATCCAGTCAAGAGTGGGGTTTATTGCTGGACTTCACTCTGAGACAATTTCAGGTATAGGCCTGTCACTTGCAAGTGGCCAAAGATAGACTGAGGTACAGGTACGGCTTATCTCCTCAATTGTAACATGGTGGGAACCAACTGAAGTCACTGCAGGATTGAGGATTTGATTCCTAATTAGTACACCTGTGGTGCTCATAATGGATGAAAAAGTATATCCTTATCACCGTGTACTTAGCACCAGCTACCTGTTAATAAAATGAGATCATTGTATATCATTGCAATCACATGAAAATAAACAATCTCCATCTTTCCAATAAGCAAGAGGCAGATTTTTTAAATGTAAACTTTTATATCAAAAATTGCTCGCACAAGTTCATTTAATAATAGAAGCACATTGTATAACAGAGTAACAATATCCATATATATTTTTCTGTATTAACAATTAACTCTAGATAATAAAAAATATATTACAACATTTGATATGTATTCACAAAGCACAAGCCATTGTAAACAGAACAGACAGTACGGGCCTCTTGTTCAAAAATATGTAAGTAAGTTAATTACATTGGTCTTTAATCTTTTTTTTTCTTAATTCAAGGTACTATTGTAACAGAGTTAGGATGTCTGTCAATCTGTCTACACAAATGATTCAGTACATCTGAAACATAAATAGGACAAAATGAAAAAAAGGAGTATATCATTTAGCCTACCAGGGAAATTGGTGTTCTTATGTACACAGCAGTCTTGTTCTGGTTTGTCACTCGACATTTATAGTGATGTAAATTTCCTCAATGAAATTTAGAAATATTTTATTTATTTAGCTATTTTTCTGCATAAATAGTCCCTATAAACACACAGTATTATTGAGAAAAAAAAGGAGTTTAAAGAAGTCCAAATATAAATTTAAATGATATGGCACATTTTAATGCTGAAGAAGTCAACATATTCTACAGGTACAGTAGCTGTTAACTGTATTTCAGAACTAACTTACATCAAACTTGCTAGGTACCAGTAGACATGGAAATAATCATCTTTTATATTTATGGAAACATAAAGGCCCAGTCCTTCAAACCTTTAGTCAAGTGGCTGAATCTTATGCATCCAAGTAGTCCCACTGGGACTTACGTAAGGGTTTGTCTGATTGGTCCCATAATCATTGTTGATGATTGTTTGGCAAAAAGTCTAATCCTGAGGAAAAGTTTTTTTTACTGAACTGCATCTGGAAACATTGGCAATATGTTACATTCCTGTAAGAATTCAGAAGTGATTCACTAGTGACTGCCAAGTCTATGAGATTTTGTTTTCTAAAATGATCTTAAGAAAATAAAAACATAATGGAAAAAAATCTGATATTTAGAAAAATGCCCTGTATCTAAATAAAGGTAAATCAAGGCACCTTTTAGTTATATATTTATCTTTTCCAAGGCAATTTGTGATACTGAATTTTCAAATATCTCCTCTGGGGAAGCCCCCTTGATTCTCTTTAGTATAGCAGCTCCATTTTCATACTTTCTGGTTAGAAGGTTTACTGGGATGAGCTTGGGGTTGGGAGTTAGCATACCTGGGTTCTGTTTTTGACACTGCCACTGATCTGCTGTGTAACCTTAGGCAAGTCACTTAATTTTGTTTTGTAACAAGTGACCATCCATTGCTCTGGATCCTTTCACAGTTTAACATCTCTGGGCCTCAGTTATCACATCTGCAAAGCAAGGATAATAATACTTTGTAAAAGGCTTTGAGATCTGAAGATAAGAAAGCTCTATAAAAACCTGATACAAAGACCATTGAAAGCAACAGGAGTCTTTTAATTGACTTCAATGGGCTTTGGATCAGGATCCATAAGAGCAAAGTAATTAAAGTAAATGGGACTATCTGTAGTGTAAACAGAATCAGGCTCTATGTTAATATTCTTATTATTAGGGTTGTGTTTGCATTTTCATTGTAAAGCACTATTTTAGTTTTTCTCTAGGAATTCTGACTGGGCTGAAACCAAAGAAGTGGTTGGTGGTTTTCTAGTATTCTTATTATTTTTAAAAATACTGGATATTTTTTAAGCTCTAGGTATACAAATAACTGGAAGATAGTTTTCCAGCATTTAACAATAATTACCACGTTAGAATTTTTTTCAAATACAGCTTTTGTAGAGCATTAGTCAATTATGTGGACTTGTACCTTTTGGGTACATTGAAACCATGTGCGATAACACTTCTTAAACAAAGTTTCATATTTTTACTACACAGAATTACTGCACATGCATGGTGTAGTACACATGATATATTACTAACCATGTATTCGCTTTTCAATACACACATTCTTGACAGTGCAATTAGTCTATCCAGCCAATCATCTTCATTATAAATATAGATATATACGATAAACCATAACAACCATTAGCAGTCTGTTAAATCAATATGCCTCATTTAGAAAAAGTAAACCCTAAATACATATTTACATGATACACAGCAATGACTTTGGAGGCCAGTAGTAGACATTTTGTACAGACCTTAACAGCTCTTCCTATCATGTGAACTCTTATACATCTCCTTGAGGGACATCTTTCTTTTTTTAGCAGTAGATTTTAATAAAAAGTTCACACACAAGGACTAAAAATATCATCAGTGGCCTGACATAAACCATAAAAAGTAATTTTAAAAAAGAATTAAGGCTAACACTTTATCCTTAGCTCACTCCTATGGGTCTGAGTATTGGAGAGATTGCTAAAGATGTAGGCCCTGATTCTACAAACACTTAAGCACATGGCTAGTCCCTATTAAAATACATGCATAAGTATTTGAAAAATCAGGGCCTTACTTGAGCTTTTGTATTGTATTACATGCTCAGTAATAGCGATGTTAGGGTGACTTAGATGGAGTCTCTGGCTTTTTTAAAAAAAGTTTTGTTAGATTATCTGAATTTAATGTTGGCTGAGGATTCCAGTGCTGAGTGGGCAGCAAACAACCTCCAAGATGTTGTGTTCAATACACGCACTATGCAAGTTGAAATTGTATAGGACTGGATATTCAAAACCTTGGATGCTTGTCATGTTTAAAACTTAAGTAGAAAATTAGTGGGAGGTGAACAACAAGAGTTTGGAGGTTAAGTTTTAGATAAACGTTTGGCTGTTTAATCAGACTGTCCAAGCCACTTGGGTTTACAGAATTAGTCTGAAAATCTCCGGAGAACAGATTCTCACAAGACCAAAATGTTTCTGATCCTCAAAAGAGGGCTTGGTTTGGCCTGTGAGAATAGTTTTAGTGGAAATTTGAACTCACCTGAAAACATGGACCACTTGGGTCCTCCCAAACTCCCTTTATATAAATATTCTATGGACTTGAATCAATACTGTTTACAGAGCCTGTGTCCTCTCCATGTAATCTGCATTAGATGGATATTCAGGTCAGAACCTCCTACATTTACTGTTAGACAATCTTTTGAGGGTTGAGGAGTGGGTTGTGAATGACGTCTTCCAGGTTTCAATAGGGAGACAAGGTGACACTGTCCTACTGCAGATAGTGGGAGCACTGCCAGGAAGGATCACTTTCAGAGAACTTTTTTGAATATCTAGTTCCAAAAAAGTTGGGAACTGCAGCCTCTCATAACAGGTCTCATCCGGGACCACTGAAATTAGAGGAACCTTTCTCATTTTACTCAGTGTGCCCAGAAACAGACCCTACATACCTAGGGCCAGATTTTTTTAAAGTATTTAGACCTTAAAGATGCAGATAGATACCTAGTGGGATTTTCAGAAGAACCTAGATACTTATGAATGGAAGTTAGGTGCCTAGACACTTCTGGAAATCCCACTACGTGTCTATCTGAATCTTTCAGCACCTAAACACCTTTAAAAATCTGTCCACAAGAAATTTTATGGTTGGGTTAAATAATATCTAACCAATCATAAATAGGGCCAGATCCTTACCTGATATAAATCAGCATAGCACTATGGAAATGAATAAAAATATGATGATGTTATGCCAGCTGAAGATCTGGCCTTTTTATTCACTGGAATGGTCAGTATCAATCTCTTATTTTTTTTCGCATTATTAACCCAAATACACCCATTTAAATGCTATAAGTGTCTGTCAAAGGACAATGAACATAAAAGAAGCTCATGCTTTTAAAAGCATATTGGGCTAAATTTTCATAAATAGCCACCCAAGTTCTGTCTGCAAAACACAGAGTTGCACATGGGAAGATCGGTAATTGGACATGCATGGGGAAAATGGATATAGAATATGGAATTGTGAATTTAAAAAGCAAACTGCATATTGTACAGGCAGTTATGCAACTTTTGTAGATGCAATACAAGGTTTACTGAGCACATTTTATGCACACTTTTAAAAAAAATATTCAAATAATTTAAAATAATAACTGTACATAAAACATACATACACAGTTGCGCTTCCGACAGGAAGACTGCAATTCCTCTTCATGGTGAGAGACAAAGCATTGTGCATTCCATTTGCCATCATTATTCTAACTCACTGGAGTGAAAGTTTCATATAGTGTATGTGATAATAGACACATAGTAACTTGCATGTACATTCATCACTTAGGCACATATTTTAGAAAACTTTGCCCATTGCCTATAAGAATTCAGCTTAATATCTAGCACTTAATGAGCCACTGAATCATATTTCTAGCATCCTATAAAATATCAGCAAAAGGTTCAGATATTACTTTTATTTTGTATATTGAATCAGTTTATTGAGCACCAGCATTTACAGCTCTAGCTTGTCTCCTATGCTAGAAATATGGTAATGTGTCAGATATCTGTATCAAGTTTAAAAATGCAAGTATGAGGAAATTAAATTTGCTTCTCTTATAAGGTTAATTGTAGAAGAAAGGCACCATGAAAGAAAGATAAATTGCTACACAACATAGAGGGGGAGAGATTTATTGCTCATGATGACACATGAATCAACCAAGGACTTGAGTGTGACAGTTGTAATGAAATAAACCTGTCTATATTCTTCTCCATCTTTTACTAGCCACCTTAATAGTTCTAGTAAAAGTTGGCTTGGAAGTCATCTCACTCTTTTTGAATGATTGCTCTTTTTAAAAAGTTAATCTCTATGGGGACAGTATTGAATATTTAACCAGTCCTATGGTGGTTCTGCATGCAAACCTCCTATTGACTTCAATAGCAGTCCCATGCACAGACTGACAACAGGAACAGGCCTTAAGACAGCGAGTTGCAATTTGCTTAAACAAATGTGATCACTATGGGACATACAATTATCTATATTATGCCCTTTACAATTTTTAAACTCACTATCAGCCGTTAGTCATTCTCCCCAACTCTTGTCAGAAATACAATCAGGCCATTAAAATATGTCCTTAAGAAACAAATATTGAACAGGATGTTTCTACTTATTGCACCTGAGAAAATCATGTTAAGCCCGATAAATCAAATTATTAAGATGAGGTAGACAATTTAATTTGGGGGGAAGGGGCTAAACTTGGGGTATTGGATCAGAGGAAATTTATTTAAATTCCCTAACTTTTTATGTAGTTATACAATTGATTTGACTACTATTAATAGTTAACATGAGAATATTTATTTACAGTGTAGCTATCAATCTCTCTTGTTTAATATTTCATTTTTAAAGTATGTGAATGTTTGTTTATGTACACTTCACTATAGAAGAGAGATCTTTATAGAGCAATGGCTAAATTCACCATGGTTCTATGCAGGCAAATACCCACATGGATACCTGGGGCCTGATCCAAGGCCAATTGGAATTAGTGAAAAGATTCCCATTGACTTCAATGGGCTTTGGATCAGGCTTTTGCTAAAGCCTCAACAATAGACATTCTCCCAAGGTGCAGGAGGTTGAAGAGAGCAGCTACAACCTCCCTTGTCTGGGTGGGACAGCTGTAAGGGACCAGTGTTTCCAAAAAGTGGACAAAGCTGCTTGGTAAATGTGCATGGCCATACCACCTGGGACAATACCTTTATTTAGCCTATGAGCCTCTGCTAATGGAGCCCACAGATAGGAATAAAGTTCCCCTCACATAGCAGAAATATAAGGGAGAGCAGTACCATTGCCTACCTTACTCCAAGAATGAATTTGAGCCCTCCAGTGCAGAGGGCTTCATCAGCTCAATATGGCCCTCAGTTTCATATTTATCTGCAGAATATGAACAGAGCAAAACAATTTCAATCTCATCAAGGACTTTAACCCTTATTGGAAGATGCCAATTGTAGAGAGACGTCAATCATATGAATGAAGGTATCTCACTATATTCATTCAATTCCAGGTGTACTCTGGGCACAAATCTGCAGTCATACCATCACCAAAACAGTCAGCTGGTTTTGTGGAGCAGACTATCCAAATCTATTCCTTGACAATTAATTTTTGTTGTGATGTAATTATGCCTTTGTATTAAGTTCCTGGAATGTAAATCACTTTCTGGCGATAAGTGTGCAGATCTGAGGCAGAATTTTGTCTCTTTATCAGAAAAATTGACTACAATCCACCAAGAAGCATTATCTCAGTATCAAAACACTTTGGTTACTGGCACAAAGGATGAGTTTATAAAAATCTTGTTGATATATTTAACAAACATATATACCACGTTAGGTTTTTGAAACCAAATGTGCTTGACTTAAAATTAATCTTGTATCATAATGAGGACATCATGTGCTACCAATTAACTTTAAAATTACAGCAACAAAAATGAGGATTGATTGATTATTGTTCTCGTTTTTGTTTTTTACACATCAGTTAACTGGCAAAACATTTGGAATGTACAGAAATAATCTTATGCCACCTTGATTTTCATTGAACCAAAAGGACAATTGCTGATAAGCTGATAAGATTCAAAGTGATCAATGAATATAATTCTGAATGAATGGCTGGATGATGGTTTCAGGGTCAGATATGTATGTGTCATTTAATTATGAAGTCATCTACTGACTGTTATAATTAAAGGATAAAGTCAACTGAATAATACTTAGAAAACAGAATTGTGTTGCCCTGAATTCTAAGATTCTTATGCTAAGTACTGAACCAAATGTAACATACAGAATGAAGTCCCCATAGAAATATTGTACACAGGATTGTCTTAATTTTGTCTGAATGTTTTGCCAGTTTGTATATCTGCATTAACAGCTGACTGAATTGAAAATGCAGTGATTTTTAATGACAGAGCTGTTCTTTAATAAAAGACTGAGAAGAAACCATACCTCTAAAAGAGAAATGGGATTAGCTTCAAATCTGGGTTCAGACTGAAGTCTGCAGATTGAATCCAGCTCTATAAGAGGCTAAATCTAATACCCAGAAATTTGGGAAGTTCAAATCTTGATCCAGAGTTTGGACCACAAATTTAGGAGAATGATTTTTGGCCAAATCCATTTCAGCTTTGGGCCTATCTCTACTTCAAACCACCTCCTACTTCTCCCCAAATACAACTAACCATCAAAACCATAACAATTTAAAGCTTTTCATGATTAATAAAGTTTCAGTGAAGAAAATAATTAGACACTCTAAAAACTTTCTGGGAAATGAGTCCAGTCCTGCAGTCATTGGGTAAAATCCTTCCCTATCCCTACACAGTTCAGACATGTAGGAAAGGGAGTTGGGGGAAAGGGACATAAGTACCCTGACCTCTTATCCCTGTATACCCTTTGGAAAAGTCCTCTAGAATTTCTTGGGAAGGAAACCAAGAAGGTTCTATAGAAATTACTCTGAGAACCTACAGGATTTAATGAGGAAAGATGGCTTTAACTGAGCCATCCTCTAGCTCTCTATAGAAGACATCATTCTCTATTCAGTTCTACAGGATAGTTCAAAAAAGCATATAGAAAAAGGACCTCAGATACTACAGCAAAGGGGCCATATAAGTATATAGGTAAACAGACAGATAATTTTCTATTAAGCTTTAACAAGATTTTCAATAGGGACCTACTCAAGCAGCCAGGTTAGCATCATTCTCTAGTTCTAGCAAGGGGGATCGGGTGGAGCATCATATAGAGCCAGCAACATGTGCAAGCCAGGGATGCACACTGCAGCTTTTTAGAGTCATTTTAAAATGGACCCTGCAGCGTTTTGCTCCTGCCACTTCTATGGCTCCCTCAGATAAGGATAGGGTTTGACCCATTATGGATGCATCACCCTGCATTGAAGTCGATGGGATATTTGTGTTTGGAGAGGCGACAGGTTCAGGTATCAATTACAACACTTCATGTCAAAAGAAGGACATGTGAAGCAGCCAGCTTCACTCTGAAAGTTGTTACATGGGCTGCTGATGAGGTGCAAGCTAGACTGTGAGCTTCAGTGAATAACGTTCATGACCATTGCTAGTTAATGATAGCTACATGTTACTCCCCCACAACCCCCTTGTATTCTTCCATCTTTCGTGGAGATTCTGTGCCAGCTTCCTCATTCAATCATTTGCAATATATTCTGATTGTGCGATTCGCTTGTGAGGGCTGAGGAATTTATGGAGCTTCTTTTAAGAATCTTGTTTATTATGTCCTTCCATGTCTTCTTGTACTGGTGTCGTAATAAAGAGTACACAAAAGGGTCTGAAACAGCTTTGCTGTAAGCCAAGCACTTGGAAATGACTCCCCAGTGAGAACTGATGGGGACTACAGATGATAATTCTACCAGTCTGCCAAGAAACAGGGAAAAGTGTTACTGAGAGAGAGACATAACAGTACAGATGGAAACAGAGCAAACTGCTAGTGGTACACAAATTGGATCAGGGAGCGGAATTTTCTTTGTATTGTTCAGTTCTTAACAGAGCAAGGGACTACAATTTCAACATAGTCCATTGGTTCTACATACAGGTGCCTTTATTATAAATGGAAGTTACATGCCTACCTTCGTGTGCAGGTTATCAGAGGACTATAACTGGATGACCAGTTCTGTGCACAACAAAACAAACCCACACAGACCAAGTACCAGTTGTACTGGTTTTTATGTGGTGGTTCTTTTTTGTGAAAACCACATTCTACACACAAACCATATATAGCTGCCTTCTTGGGATCTTGAAGTTACTGAATGATAGCATCAAGAACGGAAAAAAGTATGAGCCCACCTCCCCAAGATCTTTAAACTAAATGTAGAGGCCAAATTCTCATGTTTTACTCAGTCCTTTCTCAGATAAGCCTGCATTTAGTGTAGTCTGAAATCCTGAGGAATCATCTCTGGATCTGACCTGAGCAGATATGTTCACTATATTGGGCCACATACAGCCAGCTGTAAGTAAATGCATTCCACTGGCTTCAATGCAGTTGCATCCACTTGGAGCAAGGCTATGTTTACTGTTCAAGCTTGATTTTTGGAAATATTGATATGAACATGACTTTACTTGTATGAGCTCTCCCATCTGGTAACAAAGCAAAAAGAAAACAAAGAAGGTTGATTTAGAGCAGGTCCCATTCAGCGTGGGTCTCAGACTGAGGATTTAGGGACCTCACACAAGTCTTACGATACATACCAGATATTCAACAATTATTCTTTGACTTGCTAGGCCATATCCTATCTGTATGCCCATCCTGAGAAGGTGTAATGCTTTCTTTGATCTCTACTGGGATGCTTATCCCTATAAGGTCTTGGTCTAGTAAAGGAAAGCATGAATTTACACTTGACTTTTTTTCAGAAATTATTTTGAATAGTGGTGTATCATCAGGTTCATGTTTATTATTGGTTTTGCTTAGTCACGAATTAATTAATTAAATGAATACAGTCTTCACTGAAAATTTCCTATTAAATATCATGCTATTATCACACAATCACTTGTGCACAACAAATTAATCTCAACTATTACAAGAACCATTTTCCAAATTGTATAAAATAATTTTCTAAATATTGTCCTAAAACCTTTTTTAGTGTGCTCAAGTCCAACAACGAGAGGAGTGCCATTGCTCAGGCTAATGGATTGCATGTGTAGAATACACTGCAAAACAAAAACAACCTCCCCCCTACCCCCAAACACAAAGAACTACTGCAGTGAATCTGAGCCCAGCTAAACTAACTGGGGCTTGAACTATGGGTCTAAAAATATCAGTGTATAGATTCCTGCTCAGGCTGAAGCCCAGACTCTGAGACCCTCCCCGCTCGATGGGTGTCAGGACCTAGGCTCCAGCCCAAGTGGGAACGTTTACCCTGCTATATTTAGTTCTGTAGTGCAAGCCTCATGAACCTGAGTCAGTTGACCCAGGCTCTGAAACTTGCTGCTGCAGGGTTTGTTTTTGCAGTGTAGATGTATCCTAAATCTTGAAGGATGGTAGTTCCTGTAATGTTCTTGATAACTTTTGTATATTAGACATTTTGGAAATCTTCCTGTTGTCACAGAGGAACCATATATCTCTTCCTGTTCTTCTGGACCAACTCTTGAGCAGCCTGGCTAATGACCCTAGATGGTAGCAAGTATCATGAGTGTTATCTATCTGGCTCTAAAATAATCGTTGACCCATCCAATTTCTATTAAATCTAATGGAAAGATTCCAATTGTCTTCATTCAACATTTGATCTGTCTCTAAGAAAAGGGGGCAATGTAGGAAAATTCATCACTGAGAGATCATCTGGAGGCTAATATTAGAGAGATGTTCTGAATTACTAAATAGTCATTTAATGGAAAAAAATATACATTTGCAATATAGCAATGCGAATTTTTCAAAGCAGCAGGAAAAAAGAATTTCTCAGCTAAGTTACTTCAGTTTGTGCTGATTCAAATACAGATACTTCATTTTGTGATATTTCAGGCAATGTGACAAAGACAATATTGACTATAGTGCAAGCTTTTCTCTTGCAATGTCTTTGAGAAGCACTGAAGGGCAGTTCTGCTCAATATGTGTCCAAAATTGTTGAAAAACAATTGATTTTTCCAGAACAGTGTTTCAAAAGATGCATGTCCTGCTATGTGAGAATAAAATGCCCTGATTTGCACTGGGAAATTAAATCTTTGCTGAAAGTTTTCAGCAGCAGGTGCCCCTGAACATGTACAGCAAATGGGTTTATTGCTAGTGTTCCTGCAGGGGAAAAAATGTCAGTACCGTTTCAGAGAGCGTGACTGAGGCGCAGTTTATGAAGCAATATTAAAAGTAGCTTTGTCTGACTCAATCATCTTACAAATGTGTATGTCTTCTCCCTTGATTTATTAGTCTTTTGCTTAATTCCTCTCTGAATCATGCTTTTTGAAGGAGAATTGAGAAGTGGCATGGGCCAAAGTTTACAGCACTGCACTGGGACTGAGGAGACCTCTGTTCCTTAACTTGCTCCGCAACGAGCCTTGGGCAAGTCACGTCACCTCTCTGTGTTTCTCTTTCCCTTCCCACCCTTTGTTTGTCCTGTCTACTTACACTGTAAACTCTTTGGCTCAGGAGCTGTCTCTTACTATGCCCTGGTCTACACTACAAAATCCACACCCCAGAGCAATGTAATTATAGTGACCTAATCCCTGCTGTAGACAGTGCTGTGCTGATGGGAGAGCTTCTCCCATTGGCATAGCTACCTCCTCTCAGGGAGGAGGAGTACCCATGCCATTGGGAGAAGCTCCAGGTAGGCGTCTTCACTAAGCAAGACAGAGGCACCATTGCAATGCTGTAAGTGTCGACAAGCCCTATTTGTTTGTACAGCACCTAGCTCAGAATCATAGAAATGTGGGGCTTGAAGGGACATTGAGAGGTCATCCCTGTGCTTAGGCAGGACCGAGCATACCTAGACTATCCCTGACAACCGTTCAACCTGTTCTTAAAAACCTCCAATGACAGGGATTCCACAATGTCCCTAGGAAGCCTAACTGCAAACCTAACAGAGCTTAATGACCCTTATAGAAAGATTTTTCTAATATCTAACCTAAACCTTCCTTGCTGTAGATTAAGCCCATTACTACTTCTCCTACCTCCAGTGGACATGGAGAACAACTGACCATTGGCCTCTTTATAACAGCCCTTAATGTATTTGAAAACTGTTATCTGGTCCCCTCTCAGTCTTCTTTCCACAGTGCTAAACTTGCCCAGGTTTTTTAACCTTTACTCATAGGTCAGGTTTTCTAAACCTTTTTTCATGTTTGTTGCTCTCCTCTGAACTCTCTCCAATTTATCCACACCTTTACAAAAGAGTGGTGCTCAGAATTGAACCTAGTTCTTCACCTGAGGCCTTGCAGTGCCAAGTAGAGCAGGGCAATTACCTCCTATGTCTTACATGTGACATTCCTGCTAATACATCCGAGAATAGTAGCTTTTTTCGCAACTGCATCACATTGTTGACTCATATTCAATTTACTTTCCACTATACCCCCTAGATCCTTTTTGGAAGTGCTAGCATCTAGCCAGATATCTCCCATTTTGGAGTTGTGTATTTGACTTTTCTTTCCTAAGTACAGTACTTTGCATTTGTCTTTATTGAATTTCATCTGTTGATTTCAGATCAATTCTCCAATTTGTCAAAGTCATTTTGAGGCTGTATAATGGAGCCACGATCTCAGTTGGGGCCTGTAGACATTACTGTAATGTAGATATAAATGAAGATAGTTCTATGTCTTTTACACTAGCATTTAAATAGTATTTTGTATGGGGGGGTGTTTGTTTATATAAATGGTAAAGTTTCTTAGTGTGATCTTAGATGTGGCAGGAACAGTGAAAGAAAGGGAATGAAGGAGTGACACAGCAGAAAGGTGGCTCCCATGATAGAAATTCAGGTAACCATAGCTGGTCATCTTGAATTCAAGTGAAATGTTCCCAAAATCAAACTTTACATTTGTGATAGCTGTACTCTCCAACATGCCAGTTTTCATATTTTTTATTTGCTGTGAAAACCACTTTTGCTCTCATAGTTTCCCAGTCAATATCATGATGATAAACCTTTCATAAACCACAGGGGGACTTTTCATTTTAAATTCAGTTGACAAACATGCCTTCAATGTCTGCGCATTGCACAGTGTAATTACTTGCACTCTGTGAGCTGTTACTGTCACCTGTTGCCAATACCATGAATGTTTAGATGTATATGAACTAAGACTTAAATTAAATTAAATTAAATGGAATCATTGTCCATGGACAGCAAGTGAAGACAATGTTTGGCTATTGAGTTTAAACCAAAAAGTGCTGTACTGTAGATTAGTTTCCCTTTCAAATAATTGCATATTGGCTATTGCATAACTGTCAGGTTTCAAATGGGTTTTTTTTTCCATCACACATAACCAGGACCCCTTCATGTTGAAGATTCCCATTAACAAATTCTGTTCAGGTTCTCTAATCTTTTCTTCATATAGCCATTCTAAAATTGTTTGGTAACAGGCTGTATACTTCTTTCTCAGACAAAGGAAGTGCACTAAAATGTGGACAGAAGTCAAGAGATCATATAGGAGAAGAATGAATCATTCAAACTCTGGTAACTACAGAACACTTTACTGGGTAAGACATTTCATATTCTGATAGAGTTTGATGGAACTTCATTAAATTCAGCGGATGCCTTCAATAACCAAGATGTGAACTTTGTGGTTGACCCTGTGTCAATCAATTCCATAAATTATAATCAATCTTCCCTAAATGCACATCAAGTAGACAGCTGGAGGAAGCAATCCAAGATTCTCTGGTTTTTTTCCTTCAATGATTGAGTCCTATTAGAAATCCCTCACTTTTATCAACAGAATTTTTAGTAGTTTATTAAATTATATTTAAGTGTCCTTGAAACTTACAATTTGCATAATACATAGCACATTATTTTTAACTATACATATATATATTTCTATGCCTGTGGTTTTATTACAGATTTAACATATGTAATAAAATCCCAGGCATAGAAATGTACACAGAGCCCAATGCTGAATGTTGGACAATGCACAGATAATTCCATGATGGATATTCAAGGCATATTGTATTTGTCATCATCTTTGAAGGAAGATTTTGTTTCCTATTGATGAGGGACATTCTATGCATCCAGTTTCAATTTTCATGACACATTAGAGCCCCAAAGTGACATTTTCAGTGAAGTAGCATTAATATTTTAGTGCCATCTGTAAATTAAATTCCACAGCATCATCTATATAATTCCAAATGCCTTAATGCTTCAAAGCTGTAAAGCTGTATTTCTTGTAATATTTTGTTAATATTTTAGAATTTTATAATTATTAGAAAGGATGTCATGTAGATAATAAACCTTTTAACTTCACATCCAGTAAACAGGAGCAAATGTTTGTTTAGTTTGAGAATTAAGACATTAATCTCTTAGGCACTCTAATGAAACCCCTTTGTATTAAAGTCAAGTCAGTGCATGCCTCTGTGTCTAAACATTTGTTGTAGTGAAAGCTTTTACTGCAAACACACTAAAGAAGCTTAGACAGTGATGTAGTTCCAACATACTTGTTTTTCAGTGCTGTAATTTGAGAACAGTTATAGGAAAAACACAGTATAGAACAGATAGTCTCAAACATTTTATCATTAAACAGTGAGACAAAACAGACATTTTCTGGGTCTTAGATGATCATATCAGAACAAATCCATTCATTTTCCAGAAATTTGGTTAAGACTTTCTCTAGTGTATTATCTCCATTTAGCCTGAATTCTTATTGTTTTAGTATACATCGAAGTACTAAAGGGCCAATTTCTGCCCTCAGATATTTGCACACAACGCCCATTGACATCAGAATTTGACCTGAATAGTTTCTGATTAAATATATTGTACTGCTGAGATCTTTATTTTCAAGGCTTTATCAGAGAGTTTTGGTGCTACATGTTGATTTCTGTGTTAATTGTTGTAAAGCAGCTCTGGGCACACAGCTCTTCACCTTATTGTTTGGTAAAATGGGAGTCTGTTAACATGATAGATTTCAGAGTAACAGCCATGTTAGTCTGTATTCGCAAAAAGAAAAGGAGTACTTGTGGCACCTTAGAGACTAACCAATTTATTTGAGCATAAGCTTTCGTGAGCTACAGCTCACTTAATGCATCCGATGAAGTGAGCTATAGCTCACGAAAGCTTTTGCTCAAATAAATTGGTTAGTCTCTAAGGTGCCACAAGTCCTCCTTTTCTGTTAGCATGATGACCTCCTTTTGATAAAGTGCTGTTTTAATAGCCACTGCACTGGATAACCTCCAAAAGCATGAAAATGACTGCTTCTTAGTGATTGTGAGCAGTCTTATTAATAGTCAGTCTTGCTTCTTCACTGTGTGCATGTATCATGACCTGCCATATTCTGCAAGGAATCAGAGTGACATGTGAATTCCTATAACCTGACCTGTGAGCCCCAGAAGCCATTTTTTCTAGCCATTGTCATATCTCCACTTCACATCAACTAAGGCTTTTAACTGAGACTAGAAGGCTATTTTTTTCAAAACTGGCCACCCAAAATTGGTTATAAAAATCACGTACTTATATGCACAAACTAGCAAGTGGGAACCCCTCATGGGAATTCTGTACCCAACTACTCATTTGTACAAACAGGATTTTGTGTGCAAAGATCAGACAAGCAGGTCTGAAAAATGTGGCATTGTTTGTTTGTCAAATGTTTCATGATGACATAAGCGAATTCTTACCTTTTTTGTTTAAAATTTGAGAATTCATTTGTTAGGGCTAGTTTTTGCTGATATTGTGGGATAATTCATTAATTTGGGGCCTGATTATGGACACAGAATTTACTCACATGAGTAAATGTTGAATATTATGTAATAATATGAAGGGCCTAGAGTCTGCAATAGGTGCCAAAAAAATTGAAATAAAAATATTTTTATTTTCCTATTTAAAAGATACATACAGAAAATAAAGGGATGTGTGAGAATGTTTTCTCACTAATTTTATTTTAATGGGCACCAGGTTTAATATAAACAAGGGGAAGTACTTTTTCCACACAATGGCAAATTAAACTGTGGAACTCATTGCCACGGGATGTTGATGGCCAAAAGGTATAACTGGGTTCAGTGAGGAAAGAGATAGAGGATGGTACAGCTAGATGTCTAAATATAAAGATATAAGGAACGGACGCATGAACTAGCAGCATTACTGCAAATCAAAGTATATTAGCATATAAATTAGAAAGGTACATCTATCATATTATTACATTAGTAACTCTAAAAATACGGACCAAAGTCATTCAGAAACAAGGAGTATGGGTACATGTCAGTGACTGGAGCTAACAAGGTTTGTTATAAATTAAAGGGGCTTATTCTTAATAAGGATTTAATCACATGTTTCTACTTCAGAGCTAAAAATAAACAGGTGCCTCCAGTACTTGTTTGAATCACTGAAAGTGCTGGTTTTTAACCCCAGTTAGATAAGCTTTTACCTGGCTAAACCAAAAAGTTACTTTGAGATCACCTTATTCTAAACCCAGATTAATCATCACGCCTCATGATTTACAGTTTTGTGGCCTCAATTCAGCAACGCATTAACCCACATGCTCCATCCCTACACAGCATAGCAGGTAAGCACATATGTAATTGAAGCATGTGGTTAAGTGATTTGCTGAATTAGGAACAGATTGATGAAAGAGGGCCTGAGTGATTAACTTTCTCTTTCCCTGCATACCTTATATTCACTCTTTGCTTAGAAAAATGACTAGGCGCTCAAGCCTGACAAGTGTTGAGAACTCTGTTCCCAATCCAGGAAAACACTTGGATATCTGCCTCACTTTGAGCACTCGATAGACCCATTGACTTCAACAGGATTACTCACATGCTTAAAGTTAAGCATGTACCTAATGTGCTTTGCTGGATTTAGGACAGACTGCTCAGCACCTTGCAAGACTGAGCCATAAGCCACTATGGAGAAGAACCTTAAAAATCACCATTCGTCCTTAAGTGCAAAGCTTTAGTGTAAAATGAAGTTAGCCTCTTGAAATCAGACAAATACTCTAGCGCTGACATTGTAAAGCATGAGACTGAAGACTAAGTGGTTGTAATAATCTAAAAAGTGTCAGAATGTGTTACCTAGAAGATCTTATTACTGTTATTAAGTGGAATTTATCAATAAATACAGTCACATTCTGTCACAAATAAACACCATGCATTTAATGGTCATGATTGTCATGGGCATAACATCATGAATGACACTCAAGCCTCCAGTTCTGGCAAGAGATTTTAAGCCCTTTTTTTTTAAATATACCAAATATCATAAATATGCCAAAAAATTAACTTAACCTTTTAAGTTGTGCCCACATATGTTGGGTCTGACTTTCCAATAATTTATTTTCACTGGAACAGCATTAAGTAATATTCAAGAAAATATTTCCTTCTCCAGTTCTGCACCAGAATTTTTCTGCAGTCCTTTAATGAAGAATGCAAGTTGTACATTCCTTTCCAATATATGTAACTTCAGAATGTTTATCTGGGCTACATGCTTTAACATTTTTTATCTCATAGGATTAATTTTGTGCTTCCTATAGGACTATTTTCAAAGATAAGACAGCAGATGGAAAATGGCATCTGATCATAAATCACAAGAATTTTTGTTTTAGCTCTGAGCCACGAAAGCTTTGATATTCTGTTTATGACTAAGAGTTCTATCCAGTCAGACAAAATTCCCATTTAAGTCTGTCAGCCAGATTCTGATCTCACTTGACCAGATTCTCATAGCTTTACTCAGGCTGTGTAGTACCTTACTCTGTAAGGTGTCCCACTGAAATCAGTGGGACAATTTGTGAAGTAAACTAAGTATTAATAAGGACAGCAGACCCATCTGACCCACTGACTTCCATGGAGTTACTCCTGATGAACTCTGATGTGTATGAGATAAGAATCCTGGTCTATTTGGACTTTGAGATCAAAGTCTGGCCTGTTGCCTGACTGAGAATTGGTCAGAATAAGAACTATAAAATATGTACAATACCATTAGTACAGTAAATGCAACCTCTGTCATAACAGTGGAAATGTTTAACAAAAATTTTGAAGAGAGTAGGAGACTTGACTATTAACAGATTAATATTCTGTTTTCTGATTCATTGATCTAACTTTTCTGAGTTAGTGCATATGGAATTTCAGTAGGTAGGTTTGAACTTACCTTGTAATTACATAAGGTGCAAAACAAAGTATAAAAGTACCAATAAAGGTACTGATTTTCTTTGTTGCTCGTTGCCTCCGTCTCTTTTGTTCTTCTAGACAACGCTCTCGTACACTGTGTAACATTTAATACAAACAATAACATGAATCACAATACCAAATAGCAGATTTTAATGGTTTTAGTCCTGGAATGATTTATAAAAGCCTTCCCAGAAAACATTCTAGTCATACAGGACACTACTATCTATTAATTCATTGTATCCCTTAACTTATATTCCTCCCCACCCCAACAATAATTACTGTAAGAATTGTTTTCTTTTCTTTTATAATGAGATTGGGTCAAATTCAGTTCTGGTGAAAGTAGCTATAACTCTCATTGGAATCAGTGGAAATTGTACCTGCTTACATCAGGCCTGAATTTGGCCCTTTCTGTTCAACGAAATTTGGAAAAAAACCAAAATGGTATATATGGAACACTAGTCTATAGAAAGAACGTTTTAAACAACATATTACAGGGAAGGAGAAAAAAGGAGATTTGAACTTCCCAAAGCGATAACCAATAAATATTTAGTATATTAATACCTTAGTTAAAGCAATAAAAATGTAACTGGAAAAATACAACATATTGTGAAAGCTTTGTGTGACATTAGAAAGATCATTCTATCACATAGATATGAATTGTATGGCCATACGCTTTGTAATTACTTGTAAATTTCTGTGCATAGTACTAGAAAAAAGTTGATGTAACTTTGCAAAACAGACAATTCAATATCAAGTCTAAATAGCTATAACATCCTTAACCCTGGACTGAAACCTGCAAACTTGTTTACACAGACTGACTAGACAAATAGAAAGAAATTAACTATATATTTACTTCAGTATAATATTTGCCATTTTAGCACATGAACTGCTCCTTAAAACTCACATTGGGCTGGATCTGGAGGTGTTTTCTGAAACCCTGATTCTATGAGCCACCTATGAGTTGCTAAGGAGCTCGACTCAAATTGAAATTAATGTGAGTGAGGATCCTCAGCACTTTCTGAAGTGGACCCTCTGTTTTACTTGGCAAAACTTCCACTGAAATCAGTATCAAGTTACCTAAATTAGGTGTGAGTGAATTTAGGATCCAGTTGAGGCTCATTCTGCACCTCTATACATGGAGAGAAGAGCACTTTCTCAGGGCTGTTACATCTGCACTGTGCATGTGGGTTGAAAGGGGCAGTGAAAATGCCCCATCTCCCTCAATGTCCCAACTAGCACGACTACATATGCTACGGCAGGTACAGGGCTGGCAAAGGTACGTTCCCTCTTGAGCAAGGGAAACCAGAAGGCAGACTGGGGCTCTGAGTCAGTCTGTTCCCTGCTCTGCTCCTGGGGCAGCAACTGGAAGCTGTTCCATGCATAGGACTAACGGCAGAGCCACTACGGATCCTAAGTTAGGACCTCACAGTTTGAGCCAGGAGCAGCATTTCTGTAGTTGTTGTTTCTCAATAATTTTACTGTAAATGCATTACTGGTTCTCAGTTCCAAACATGTATACAGTAACAGGCATAGGGCCTACTACCATCTCCTCATTCTGGTATAACGTAAGTCTAATGGAAACACAAAGATTTTCATTATCATCTAAGTGTCTAATCCTTTTTTGAATCGTACCTAAATTGTGTGCTTCATTGCTACCTTGTGGCAATGAGTTCCAATGCTTGCCCATGGGTTTTGTTCGAGAAAAAAGATTTCCTTTTATCCATTGGAAATGTATCCTTATATTGTCAGCTCCCTGGGCATCTTCGATCACTGTTTTTTAAAACAAACATACCAAAAAAAAAAGGTTCTTTCTCCCCTGATCCCCACCCCTATTCCTCGAAAAAATAGTCCTGCCCAGGTCGGGGAGAATCATATCTCAACAATGCCACATGTTCAAATTCTCTTTTTGTTTTATTTTTTGTTCCTATTTTTCATCTCTTCAAGGGTAGAAGTGGAATTTTTATACCTTTGGGAAAAGGTTCCACTGGAACCTAGGATTTGCTTTCAGTCCTGAAGGAACTGGGAAATTGGATTTTACACATGTGGCGTTTTAGATTTTGACCATCCATTTTAGGTTTGTAGAGGTTTTTATTGCTTCCTCTTTGCCCTGTACAGCTGGACTCATGGCAACTGAGCCACCTGGCTTTGTAGGTGAAGGGACATAATCCAAAAAAACCACAATTCCCATCAATTTTTTTCTCTCTAAAATATATTTTCTCTGTGCTAGGTAGCATATTTTGAATGATTTAGTATTCAGGTTTTATTAGCACTCAACTGGGACACTGCACATCTCACTCAAGACTTCCACACTGGTGATTAACACAACCATCCCAAAAGCATGTGATAAACACATAATATATTTTCTTTCACTCTTTTTCTTAGACACATATACATGTATTTATGTGTATATGTATATTTCCATATGAAAATACACTTATATGTATATTAGGGCTGTCAAGTGATTAAAAAAATTAATCATGATTAATCGCACCATTAAAAAAGTAATTGTGATTAATCACGCTGTTAATAATAGAATGCCATTCATTTAAATATTTTAGATGTTTTCTACATTTTCAAATATATTGATTTCAATTACAATACAGAATACAAAGTCTACACTGCTCACTTTCTATTATTTTTATTACAAATATTTGCACTGTAAAAAACAAAAGAAATAGTATTTTTCAATTCACCTAAAACAAATACTGTAGTGTAATATCTTTACCATGAAAGTTGAACTTACAACTGCAGAATTATGTAAAACAAATGCATTAAAAATAAAAATGTAAATTTTTAGAGCCTGCAATTCCACCCAATCCTACTTCTTGTTCAACCAATCGCTCAGACAAACAAGTTTGTTTACATTTGTAGAAGATAATGCTGCCTGCTTCTTGTTTATAATGTCACCTGAAAGTGAGAACAGGAGTTGTAGCCGGCATTGAAAAATATTCACGTGCCAGATGCGCTAAAGATTCTTATGTCCCCTCATGCTTCAACCACCATTCTAGGCGACATTCATTCATGCTGATGACAGGTTCTGCTCGATAACAATCCAAGGCAGTGTGGACTGACGAGTGTTCATTTTAATTATCTGAATCAGATGCCACCAGCAGAAGGTTGATTTTCTTTTTTGGTGATTCAGGTTCTGTAGTTTCCACATCGGAGTGTTGCTCTTTTAAGAGTTCTGAAAACATGCTCCACACCTCGCCCCTCTCAGATTTTGGAAGGCACTTCAGATTCTTAAACCTTGAGTCGAGTGCTGTAGCTATCTTTAGAAATCTCAAACGGATATCTTTTTTGTGTTTTGTCAAATCTGCAGAGAAAGTGTTCTTAAAATGAACATGTGCTGGGTCATCATCCAAGACTGTTATAACATGAAATATATGGCAGAATGCAGGTAAAACAGAGCAGGGGACATACAATTCTTCCCCAAATAGTTTGGTCACAAATGTAATAAACACATTTTTTTTAATGAGAGTCATCAGCATGGAAGCATGTCCTCTGGAATGGCAGCTGAAGCATGAAGGGGCATACGAATGTTTAGCATAGCTGGCATGTAAGTCCTTGCAATACCGGCTACAAAAGTGCCACGTGAACACCTGTTCTCACTTTCAGGTAACACTGTAAATAAGAAGTGGGCAGCATTATCTCCTGCAAATGTAAACAAACTTGTTTGTCTTAGTGATTGGCTGAACAAGAAGTATGACTGAGTGGACTTGTAGTCTCTGAAGCTTTACATTGTTTTGTTTTTGAGTGCAATTATGTAACAAAAAAAATCTAAATTTGTAAATTGCACTTTCAGGACAAAATGATTGCACTACAGTATTTGTATGAGATGAATTGAAAAATACTATTGTTTCTGTTTATCACTTTTAAATATGTGTAATAAAAATAATATACATTTTTATTTCAATTACAATACAGAGTATGAAAATGTAGAAAAAAATCCAAAATATTTAATAAATTTCAATTGGTATTCTATTGTTTGAGTGTGATTAAAACTGTGATTAATCATGATTCATTTTTTTAATCTCGATTAATTTTTTTGAGTTAATCGCGTGAGTTAACTGCCATTAATCAACAGCCCTAATGTATGTGTATACACACATATACATATGTTTTGATAATGATAATAGAACTGCACTCATAATCTACCTTTCATTAATGTTTCTTCAGATCACTGAGATCATTAATTAAGGAAATTTCACAACTATGTTATACTATGTTGGAAAGCTGGTATAAAGCACTTCATTCTAGAAAGGAAAGTTTATGAGATACTGGACTTTCAAATAATCACAATGTGATATATATCGAAGCTAATTTGTTGGGGGTGGGGCGGGGGAGGAGAGAGAGATTTCTAAATTTTCTAGCCGTCTACTCCGGCATATAAGGCAACATGGCTTTATGAGTAGAGAGATGAAAAACAATAATAATAATAAATGTAAAACATTTTTTAAAGGTGTGCCCTAAACAAACACATGATCATATGAGGTGTTTTAAAAGTTTTTTTTGGCACTCATTTTGGATGATCTTCAAAGATTACCTGTTGCTTTACAATTCAGGAATAATGTGACCATCCTTTCCAGCATTATACATACGTGCGTGTATATATATATACACCATATATATATATTGGTACATAAGGTCCCGATCCTGAATTATGAACCACAAGCGGATGTGCAGACATATTTCTCAATGCAGGATTGTGGTCTAAATATATTCCATCCAAAAAGAGGAATTGGGCACTGGCAAGTCAGGAAATGCTAAGTGAAGAACAGACACTCAGCTTGATCTTTGCACCCCCATTCACATTCCTTAACATATAGTCTCAGATAATGCAATAAAAAATGGGCTTTCATATAAATCTCATATGCAGGCCATATACTCTACCATATTGTACTGCTGTATGACACAGATGGTCCAAGATTTTCGGAAAAGGACTGAGTGGGAAGAACCCCTTTGTATACTGGTGTTCACCATCATTTTCAGTACAAAAAATTAACATTTATAGACCAGATTAAGGAGGCAGAGGGGAAAATGAATATTTGTTATGGAGAATGAGAGGTAGAGAGAATAGGAGGGGGACAGAGAGAGACTGTGAGTAAGGGGAAAGAAACTGGAGGATAGACATTATGGGGCAAATGTAGGTAGAAACGGGGCGAATGGGGGCATGGAGGATGGAGAGTAACTGATTGAATCAAATGAAGATTGAGAGATGTTGGGGTTACGGTATTAAAAGAAATTGAAAGGTCTCTGTGTGTAATGATTGTGCCTTGTGTTGTGCCTACATTGTAGCTGTCTGGAGCTCATACTGTCTTTTTGTTAGTAGTTTGTACAGTGCCTCATAATGGTCTCTTGAGTATGTGGGATGTTTGAAATGACTGTATTTTCCATATGTAGTAAGCAACAGGTGAATTATTCAGGTCTTGCCAAACAAGTGGCAATTAAATATAAAGACTAGATGACACCATTAAATCTTTGTGCCTCCTATTTAACGTCTTTTAATAATTTCTAAGGAACTTCCGTTCTGTGGTGGGGGAGTTCTTGCTTTTCTTTCCTTCTCTGTCTTTATTCCCTTTTGTTCTCTCATTCAATTGTCTTCTCAGATCCAGGTATTTCCCACTCTTATATTCGTGCTATATTTTTTCATTTCCCAGTTTCTGTATATTGTTTTTTTTTTCTCTTCCTTACTTGCTCTACATATCTGTTTCACCTTACATGTGTTGTTGCTGTTAATAGAATTATTACTGTTATTAATATTGAGCCTAGGACCCATAACCATGGATTCTTGAAGTTTATACGTGTTACAGTAAGAATAATAAATGAGTTATCTAGTGGATGAAGATTAGCTGGAGATACACAGTATATTCAGGACAAATTCAGAATAAAATTCAGAATAATATATTCAGGACAAATTCAAATAATAGGGGTGAAAAGTAGTTCATGGCTATGTGTGTTATAATTTGGTGATATATCAGATATTATTGAAGACACTTGATTTCTAACTGTGGACCCAGAATCCTATGTTAAAAACTGCAGTTCAAAAGAGTTCATTAAATATATGATGTATTTATATTGTTTTATTCCAAAAAGAGTATTTCCTACCTCTGAACCTTTTTTAAACTGTTAGAAAATAACTACCATATATTATTTTTAGTTCACCACTGCATAAACTGTCAGAATATAACTGCTATATTCTGTATTTCGTTTTTCAATTTTCTTAACCAACTAAATAGCACTATTTTGAGGAGAGTAAATAATAGTGTTGTCCCTTAAAAATTGCAGATTGCTTTAGATAACTGTAAAGCAGTTGCAGTATTCAAGATATTTCCCACAATAAATATCAGAAAGCACAAGGGAATATGGCTGATACTAAGGTAACCCTGTCCAATTATCTTGCTAGAACTGGAAGATTTTGGGGATTTGGAATTCTAACTCCCATAGACTCCTTTAAAATCCCATCCGACTTTCTTAGGTCTTGATCCACAAGATAAATCAATAAGAGAACTTATGTATTTAAAGTTATGCATCTGCTGACGTGCTTTGCTGGACTAGCACTTTATAGACATATGCGAAGATAAGAGGGGTTTTTTTATAGGCTTCATATCATAGGAGCTGTTCCAGTGTATAACTGATTCATATACAATAATTCATCCATTTGTTACAGCAGTGCTGGACAGCACAGCTACAGATCAAAGTCAGCCAATGTTTCTGTTATTTACAACAGGATTTTTTCTATGCAATGTACAGGAATTTGATATAGTGAATGGATTATAATTATCACTAATGGACATGATGTTCTCCATGTTATCCTGTCAGTTTGCAAGATAAGGTGTGTAACATGCTCAACCACTTTGGATCAACCCCTGGTAACTAGAAACCATTGTTTCAATGTTTTAGTGCAGAAACATCCTCAAGTTAACCTAGGCTAGAGAAAATCACAATAAGTTGTATTAGCAATAAGAAAATTTTTCACAAAACAGAAAATGCTTTGTTTGGACACTTTTTTTTTGTCTTCTAAATACTGTAGAAACTATTTCAGGGCCCAATACTGCCAAAAAAGTCAAGAACAGTGATGACTATTTTAATTGGTCCCAATGTTTTCTACGGCACTGCTCATGGATGTAACCATTACATCTGGTAGTGTTTGCAAGAAATAATACTGAGAACTATTTGGCTATTTTTTATCAACCAAATGGCACATATGGTAGGGGAATCCTTATTCACAGAATCATAGACTTTAAGGTCAGAAGGGACCATTATGATCATCTAATCCGACGTCCTGCACAACGCAGGCCACAGAATCTCACCCACCCACTCCTGCGAAAATCCTCTCACCTATGTCTGAGCTATTGAAGTCCTCAAATTGTGGTTTAAAGACTTCAAGGAGCAGAGAATCCTCCAGCAAGTGACACGTGCCTCATGCTACAGAGGAAGGCGAAAAACCACCAGGGTCTCTGCCAATCTTCCCTGGAGGAAAATTCCTTCTTGACCCCAAATATGGCGACCAGCTAAACCCTGAGCATGTGAGCAAGACTCACCAGCCAGACACCCAGGAAAGAATTCTCTGTAGTAACTCAGAACCCACCCCATCTAACATCCCATCACAGGCCATTGGGAATATTTACCGCTAATAGTCAAAGATCAATTAATTGCCAAAATTAGGCTATCCCATCATACCATCCCCTCCACAAACTTATCAAGCTTAGTCTCGAAGCCAACATGTCTTTTGCCCCCACTACACCCCTTGGAAGGCTATTCCAGAACTTCACTCCTCTGATGGTTAGAAACCTTCATCTAATTTCAAGTCTAAACTTCCTGATGGCCAGTTTATATCCATTAGTTCTTGTGTCCACATTGCTACTGAGCTTAAATAATTCCTCTCCCTCCCTGGTATTTATCCCTCTGATATATTTATAGAGAGCAATCATATCTCCCATCAGCCTTCTTTTGGTTAGGTTAAACAAGCCAAGCTCTTTGAGTCTCCTTTTATAAGATAGATTTTCCATTCCTCGGATCATTCTAGTAGCCCTTTTCTGTACCTGTTCCAGTTTGAATTCATCCTCCTTAAACATGGGAGACCAGAACTGCACACAATATTCCAGACGAGGAATATTGCTATGAAGCTATGGATAAGGGAGTGATTTATGCCTGAGAGTCTCATTAATGTCAGCAGGAGCTACTCCCTTATCTGTCCTACATCCTTAGTTGAAAACAACCCTTAATTGTTACTTAAGTGGAAAAAGAAAAGATTTTCTGAACTAAAGTTTCCATTTCTCTCTCTAAATCAACTGCAACTAAAGCAGGCACTAAAGATGGGTGAAATCCTACCCCTTCATCCCTTTGGTGCTTGGGGACCCAAGGCTCAGCAGTACCAGAAATCTGACTCATGTTCTTGTCCCTATGAAGGGAGGTTCTTCACCAATGGGAAGAAGCTGACTCGTCCTTCTGGAGCTCAGCTGCTAGCTAGCTGCAAACTGAATATCCTCTCAGCAGGGGGAGCCCTGATGTTTGTCTTGCAGGGATAGAGGCTGAGGTTGATCAATAGAAAACAATATCACTGCAGATGAATGGACTGGAATGGAACCCTTTCTCCATCTCACCCAGAGCTCCCCATCCAGACCTTCTCACCCCCAGCCAGCTCTTCTTCCCTCCAACACGTTCCCAGACTGATGACCTCAACTCAACCCACCCACAGCCAGATCTCCCAGAAAGATCTCTTCCCTTCCACCCCACTCCCAGCTCCTCCCTTTATACACCTCCTCTCCTTGTCCACCTCCAGCCAGAGGCTCCCAGTCAGACCTCCTTTCCTCACCCCAGCCCCACTCCAACCATTTTCTTCCTTCCCCCAGCCAAATGTAGCTCTAGACAGACCTGTTCCCCTTCAATCACTTACTGCAAATAGCCAGACACACTTCTGCTAGATCCCCCAAGCCAGACCAGTTCCTCTCGGCCCCCCAAGCCCAATCAGCCAGATCCATTCCTCCCTACTTTTCCCCTTCCAGAACTCACCCCTCCATCCATTCCCACTCTCCTCAGCCACCCCACTCAACCAGACCTTCTCCCCAGCCCCAACTAGCAGGACTCCCTACATCCTAAACCAGGACACTGTCAGCCAGACCTGTTCCCTTCCACCTCCACCCACCAGATCCATGAGGGCCCCCAGACAGACTTGAATACCTGTCCCCCTCAGGCAGATCAGTCTAGCCTGACCTGCTCTCTTCCATCACTCCAGCCCCACACCCATCCAGCTCCAGCCAGACCTGAACTCCTCAAGAATTTGGTCCTCTCTTTTCCATCCTGTCTGCCTCCTCTAGCTAGATCTGTTCCCCTCCACAGCCTCATCCTCTCTGATCTCCCCAGGGCCAGGCATCTGCCCCTCCGCCAGACACACTCACCCAGCCAGCCTCATTCCCTTCCTGACTATTGTCCATGGGCTTCTTCCAACTAGGCTCCCACTCCGCCAGCCTCCCCTCCCCACTCCCCTCCCTTTCTTACGGACCCAGGAAGAACCCCCAGCAAAATCTGCTTCCCTCCGGACTTCTCTACCCGGCCAGATCCACCCCCTACCATCCTCTCACAGATTCCCCCCCGAACTACTCCTTCCTCACACGCTGCAACTACCCTCGTCTGAACCTCCCCCCCCCCACACCCACTCCTTCAACCCCCCATGCTCTTCTAAGAATCATTAGCCCCCTGTATTCCAGAGTCCCATTCCTCCCATACCTAGGCAGGGTGGGCTGATGGAAGGTCTCTGGGGCAGATTTAACTCACGTTCCCTTTGCTTGTCAGATGAAGGCTGGCACTGAATGCTCTCATGTGTGGATTTACACCCAGGTATTCACTCGTGTTTAGTTGGTGCCTATTACTTCCTTCGAGGAGGATACAGTTCCTGACTCCGCGCTGCCAAACGCAATGCTCGAGCAAAGGAATGACATTCAGGGCAGCAGTTTCTCACTGCACAGTGCCAAAGGTAAAGGGCGTGCTGATGTTCAGTTTAATCCACCCCCGGTGGTCCCCAGGCACATTTTAGACTGTCGTTAGCAAAACATCGGCACGTGCTCATCGCTAAGTCCGTTTTCGGAGCCAAAAGGGCAACATCCAAAGAACTCTTTGCAGTGAAAGTGCCGTCCTAGCCAAAGCCCACTACTCCTGTTAACTCCACCCCAATGCAATTCCCTGGCCATAACAAACCAGGGTCGTTAAATGACATTGCTTGCCATTATCCCATCTCAGGATTTGTTGGCAGCGAATTTAACAGCAAATGTGCGCGCAACGCAAACAAGCATGCTGATTATAAGCAGACCAGAGCTATATTTTAGAGATCCTCCTTCTGTCCTCCCCTCCCCAATACCCTCCTTGCCTTCCTTGTGATACAGATCGGATCCTATTACGAGGCTGAACCCAGTCTTGCACCTGATCTGGCTTCCTTTTCAGTGGGACCGCCTCATTCACTGAGCATACAGACCATCTCCTTACCTGGGATGGATGTCCACCAGCAGCACCAGTGTCTGCATAGTAATCACGTCAATCCTCTTACAGTGAAACCGTGCCACCTTCAGCACTTTTAGATAGGTGAAACACAACACTATGAGGGAGAGGAGGAAGCTGAGGATGTGAAAGACCCCAGTGAAAATCACAAACTGTGTCCTCTCCTCTGATCTCTTGTTGCACAGGGTGCAGGAGGCATAAAGGTGATGGAAACCCACCCAGGAGAGAGAAGCTGCCACTATAGGGAAGGACACAGAGTGTAGCCAGGTGTAGCTCAGTATCAGAGCAGCATCTTTGTAACGCATTTTGGAGTGGTAACTTAGAGGGAAGACCACAGCTATCCATCTGTCTATGCTCAGCGCTGCCATGCTCAGCATGGAGTTCGTGGTCAAGAAAGTCTCCAGGAATCCCACCATGTGGCAAAACTGATCTCCCCCCGGTTGATTCTTGTAAATGATCCCAGCCAGGGTCAGGGGCATGTTCAAGACAGTCATCAACAAGTTGGAGAAGGTCAGGTTGAGGATAAACAATCCCGGGACCTGCTTGCGGATGTCGGCGCTGTACAAGAAGCAGATCAGCACCAGCACGTTGGACAGCAATGACACGAGGATCAGGACCACAACCAGGAAAGCCAGGATCACTTCCCAAATGCTCATGGTGCGTCCATTCACAGGAGGAACGTTTCCCAAACTGCACCCAGCGGGCACCCAGACAACATGGTGCGAGGTACTCTCACCTCCGCCTGCTCACACTCCGGCATGCCCTCAGTATTTTTAGAGGAACTGCAGTTCCCTCACCCCACCTCCGCTGCTTCTTTCCACGTCAAAGCTTTCAGCGGCGCGCACAAAAGCACTGGGAATGCCCGTCAAACGGCGAGGAGGGCTTAAAACAACCATCAGCAGGACTGAACCACTGTCTCCACTCCTTCCATCCAAAAGGGGCAGGTTGTTCTGAGAAGCGGTTCTCCTGAGATCCCTAATTATTAGTCCCAACAATTCACCAAGTGCATCTAGAGTCTCCCCTCACCCCCCAGCCCTTTCAGGCTGAAGCTAACGTGCTTTTAGGCTCACAGGTAAAACCCCGATTAATTGATTAAAGCATGCACACTGCTGGTGCTTCGCAGACATTAATGGGTCTCTCGTCCCCGCCCCCCACTCCCTCCTCGCCCCTTAGAAAGCTGCAAGAGTGACTAGACTTTCCTCAGGAAAAATCCCATGCTTCTATGTAATCGATTTAGCCATTAATTTACAAACAACAGACACTTAACTGAGTTCCTAAACTCCAACATTTTTCATGCATTTCACTGCATCTGTTTGCACAATCACTAGTGTTCGGCTAATGCACAGGATGGATTAGCTGTGCTCAAAAGGAGGGTCAGAATAATGTATTCTATTACTATTCTTACAGTGTGATAGGGATACAATAATAATTGTATAGCTTATACTTCTTTTCATTCCTGGATGTTTGAGCAGTGAACATCTCTTTCCCCCCTTTTTAGAAAGGGGGAAACCAAGACACAGAAGGGTAAAGTAACCTGCCTCAGTGTCACAGAGCAGGTCAGTGGCAGAGGAACAGGATCCAGGTCTCCTGACTCTTTGATAACATTTGTTTCATCTTAATGGTCACCAGCCCCCTGTAATAAAAGGTGAATGACTCCTGTGTGCCTGTAAACAAGATGCAGCTTGGCAAAGACAAACGGAACCTGGTAGGAACTATATGCAATTAATTGTTAAAATTAAACCTGGTTTGTGTCCTGATTTTTAAATGGAAGGAATTAAAAGAATTTTCTGGGTAGAGGTTTCCTTTCCTATCACTTTAAAATTGTTCTAATTAAAATGCTTAAATGTTGCAAGCAAGCAGTGCTGCATTCTGAACAAGGCAGTCAATTCTCAATACTCCTGCTATAAGAATTCAAAATATAGCCTGCTGCAGGTTTATGGTGGCTTAATAAGCGCATAGTACAGTACATGTGTGCAGGGACTACATTTTTAAAAGGATTTTTTACCGCTTACTTCTATCACATGCACAGTACAGTTCATGGTTGATTTACAGTGTCTATTCATTTTAAAAATACCCAACCTCTAATTCACACAGTAGAAGAGCTGTCTCTATCTATTGTATCAATGGCTTGTGTATTAGTGAAGGGCCCCATATTCTTCCGTCCAGATGTTTCTTGCTTAACACAGATCTTAAAAAGAGAAAGGAAATTAACCTACTAAGCCACGTGAACGTGCCATTAAAGTTCTTGGACTCATTTACCTCTAACATTGGGCAGAAGACACAGGCCCTTTACCTAAACAAAAGGCAAACTGGGAATCAAATGGTCCAGAGTGTAAAGAGGCCTTAATTTCAAAGTGGTCTCCTGCACACCAGGACAAAAGTCTAGCATCCTTGTCACAGGGTGAACTGTGCCTGTAAGGGAGTAAGACTCCAGTTTCAGGTCTGTGCCTGAGTCAGATGAGCAAGGTCAAGTGACAGCAGCTTGTAGGTAGTGCCTCCTGTCAGGGGGACTTTTGCTCAGTTAGGGGGATAGTAGGGACTGGGGAAGACCTGGCATAGATGTCTCCACTGCGGCCCAGGGTGGGACCAGCATACCTCCCTGTCTGGCTGAAGCAGGAGAGTAGGAAAAGACTGATGGAGTATGACAGCAGGAGACCCAAGATGAGCAGGACATTTCAGAGTGTCTCCATAAAGAGACCTGGAGAGACTCCTGGTGTGAGAAACCTGGTGTCTGAAGCTGGGGCATTCGAGGTAGGTGCTGTAGAGCCTTGGGGAAGGGGCCAAATGGCCTGGGGACGTGCTGTTACCAGGCTGACTGGGAAGGAGTTAAAGAATGTGGGAATACATTCAATTGCTTCCTCCCCTGAGTCAGCCGCTCATCCACCTGCCACGTGTGCTCCAGGATTAGTACTGCAGGGCAGCTCCACAAAGCAGTGTCCTCAACTTCTGTGCCTCAGCGGCTGCAATTCCCCTTGGTTTCAGAGAGCTGTGGCAGGTGGGTTGATTTCAGCACTGAAGGAGGAGGAGGAGGGGTGGGAGGGTAATGGGATTCTGTGGAGCAGAGGGAGGATACCACAGGAAAGAGGGTCTTTCTGGGAGTGATAGAAATGGGAAGATAATGTGTTGGGGCTACATGAGAGACAGAACAGGGACATCAGGACCAGGTCTGGTGGGAAGGCCTGGATGCGACCAGGTCTGGCTTGACTGGAGAAAGATGTTGTGTCAGTCTGTCAGGAGAGGCTGAGTGGGGGAGTGGGTTTGGGTGCGGGAGACAGAAAAAGAAAAGGGACTTGGGTGCTGATGGTGGGGAGCATGTATCAGTCAGGGTAGGGTGGGCTGGCAGTGGTAGGGGACAGTAGGTCTGCAGTAAGAGTGGGGTTGGAGTTTGAAGTAGGGTTTTCTTTTCAGAGATTATGGCCTCAAATTTTGGAGCAGATACACTCTTTCATACCAGGAACAAAGATTGAACGCTTGCTTTAATTGCAAAATAGAACCCCGCCTTAACTGTGGAATCACTGCTGCTGCTCCTAATGTATTCCGCAAGAAAGAAACAGAATTCCTAACAGCTTCTAGGAGCTATTAATATTAAACAGGGGGCTGCAGTGTTGAAGGGAAAACCTTTGGATGAGACATTAAATGAAGCTGTCTGTGTAGGTGCTACCCATATGGCACAGGTTATAAAGTGCAGAGGAGAACCCCACTGACCTGCTGACATTCCCTCTGCTGGTAGGGTACGTTCTAATGTCCAAGGAAGCGTAGGCCATTACCACTATTTAACTTGATAATTCAGCTAATAAAGGTTAGTGGGCACTTCAGGAGTAACTTAGAGTGAGGTAAATCCTACCCCCACATCAGCAGACCAACGTGTAGAGGGACCATGATGCAGGGAGTTCACCTGGAATGGGGGTAGTGTGAAGTGGATTGATGACTATAGGCATCCACTCGCCAACCCTCACCCCATGTACTGGGGGCACAGAAGCCATGCAGGCTATTGAAAATGAGAGGCTTCTAAAGCAGGTGTGGATTGGCTCTGTGGCCTTTCTCTGGCGTGGAGGGGAAAAGCACATCATTCCCCAACCAACCAGAACAGCCTCATTTGTAGCACACTTCTGAGTTCATAATTGCTTTCTGCTGGCACCCCCACAGGTGCGAGACAATCCAAATGGGCGAGGAGAGGGTGGGATAAGTGTCTTATCTCTCTCTGCACCAGCTGACGGACCCGACCACCAGCAGAAGATGAGTGCATGTTAAGTGGTGCGGTAGCAGGCTCATTCCTCCTTCATGCCCAAGAGTTCTTGGGGGTCTTGATTCTTGGGATCAGAACCCAGGTCTGCAAAACCTGGGAGAGCTGATATTCCCACATCACTACTAAGAGGCCTTACAGTGCTACCTACAAGGGGCACTGTGGCGCTTAGGTGCTGCATGAAGTACTGCCCAAAGGGTCCAGAGGGAACCTGCAGGAACCTGCAGGTGCTGCAGGAAGTTGCCATGATTACTCAGGCAACTTCCTGCAGCACCCTCCGGCCCTCTGAATGGCCCATGCTCGCTACTGAACCCTGGAGGGTGCTGCAGGAAGTTGCCTGAGTAATCATGCAGATTTCTGGCAGCCTGACACTCCAGATTTCATCTTTTTCTGATCTCCAGCCTCTGACCCCAACCTAACTTGGATCCTGACTCTTGCATCCTGATTCCAGCCTAGTAACAATCTCTGATCTCTGGCCTCTGACCCCAGCCTGACTCTGACCTGGACTCGTCCTTAACCGTCCTGGCTTTAGTGATTACTATGATCCCTACTTGCTGACTACTGCCTTGTGACCATCCTTGACTTGTGGACACCAGCCCAGATGTGACTGCTAGGCCAGGCTGCCTGTGCCCCTGTCCCTTACATTGTGTCTCTGATGTGTTCCTAATGAGGTAGTTCATCTCTGTGTCTACCCACTAGGGCAGGACTTATCAAGCACAAGAAAAGCCCTCTGTGTCTTATCTTCTTTATGCTGTGCTCATCACTATGGTATCTGAGCTCCTTATTACAAACCCTAAAGTTATATGGATCCCTGATTCTCTTTCCCTACCTCTCCCCATTGGTAAGTTGTTACTATTATAATGTAGCTATTATTATTGTTGTGGGAAAGCTACACTGACCAGTGAGTCTTGCATTTTGTCTGAAAGCGGTGAGGTAAACATTCCCTCACGTGAAGTATTCCTAGGTTTACTACTTCAAAGTCTACTGAATTCACAAACACATTCTTTGTTATAGCAGATTAATTGTTTGGTTCCAGAGTAGAGAAACCATCCTTATGTGTAAGGTCTAAATGATATATATTTACAGCAAAGCTATTGTACTCCAATTGAAAATACAGATTTCAACAAAGAGCTGAGGTTTGCTGTCTATCATTCACTCAAATTCCAATACATATCGACAAATTGCTGAAACCTGGATACTGTGCATACCTGTTCCCCCTTTTTGTTATCTCTGCAGCTGTGGGGTTATTATTTACTGTCTTTGGATTTAGCAGTTTATTGCTAAGAGGCAGTGACAGGATCCACAAAAAAGTTCATATTACATGTAGAAGGGGAAACTGTGCTGTGACTATCCTGTTATTGCAGAGGCAATAATGTGCTGTAAGACATGACTGTAAGTTCCTTAGGGTAGAGACTGTACCATTTATTCATCTGCAATATATCCATACTACCATAAAAATATTATGAATATCTAGAACTATAAGCCAACTATTTACCAGTGACATCTGAAAACATGGTAGACCTTGATTGAGGGGAATCAAAGATCCATTGGCATTTAATATATTATAATAAAATTATAATAATAGAACAATGTCTGTAGCTATGTGTTTGTACACCGTGAGGGTCTGATCTCAGCTGGAGCCACTAGTTCCTATTATAATACCAATAAGTAATCATCATTAATGTGCAGTCCATAACTGTACACCACACATTTTTTTCTTGTGATTGGCATATAATTAATACCTTTGCTATGTGACAATATATCATAATTATTCTGAGGGTCCCACATTCTTTACCTAGACATCACCTTAGCTATATAGTAGAACCACTGTAGTATTTTGAAACTTGCCTGGGCAAGAGGTTAACTTCTCAGTCTTCACAAAACCATTTCCATAACATTTTTGTCTATATTAGGCACTGGTCTAAGGCATGAGGCTAATTAAATCGGTGTTATTTAGGGTTCATTACTGGCATTTAAATGTTCTTTGATCTTCAAAAGCCTTTGGGGGGAAATGCAATTGGATTATATCACTGGTAAATAAATTGCTCAATGCAAATTAGTGAATTTGGGTCCTTAATGGTACAATTTAGGAAACTCTTTTTTGAAAATGTGGCCCCAAATGATTAAAACCTCTAAGCCACTTCTTCTACAAGAAACTAATATTAAGTGTCTAAACAATTAAAAAAAAAAACAAATTAGGGCTCTACACTGAAGAGTTCTTTAAGATTAGATGTATTTCAGTAGGAATGACCATTGCAACTTGGAAGTTCCTTTTTTTTTGTCCCACTTTCATGTTCCAAATACATTTTGTCCCACCACTTCTCCTCCTCCACTAACAATGTCAGAAACTTTACAAACAGATACCTTATATTTTTGATGAACAGAGGCGATTGCTTACCTTATAGCAGCAGCAGTATCTTTGCCAGTTCAAATTTCGCTAGCCTCTCTCAGACATCAGCATATCTGGAGATGGTGTATGGGCATTTCCTCTGGCCTCTGTTTATGATCAATTAAACTGCACTTGTTGTCAAGTATCAAGGGGTAGCCATGTTAGTCTGTAATTTGCACTCCATGCATCTAAAGAAGTGGGTTTTTTACCCATGAAAGCTTATGCCCAAATAAATCTGTTAGTCTTTAAGGTGCCACCGGACTCCTTGTTGTTTTTGTAAACTGTATTTGAGTAATAGTTTTATTATTCTGATCATATAATATCAGATGATGTGTATTAACTCTTTTCAAATGAGCTGAGTAAGATCCTGGTTCTGTTGAGACAATGTAAACTTCCATTAACTTCAATAGGGGCAGAATTTTCACCTTTGAAATATATCTACAACAGATAACATGAGTACTGATTTTCATGATGCCTCCATCTTGCTTGGTGATGGATAGATTTAATGGGGCAGAGAGCACAGATAAATACTCCTTTTCTCAGATGAAAGGGTCAGAAGCAGTGAAGAACCCTTCCTCGTCTGTTTGTGCAAGGACCTACATGCTGGGGAACTACAATAGTGGAAGTGCTGTGAATCTTCTGAAAAGCACTGGCAAGTGTGGGAGAGGAAAAGGCACAAGGAACCTCCTCTCTTTGTATGCTCTCTTCAGCTCGACACTGCACAAAACCTACACAGCAGGTAGCCTGTTCAATGGGGATGGAAAGGTGAAGAGGACATGGTTCCTTGGTTCCCCTACTACTGTGACCAGTACAGCTAGCATGGGGCAGAGGTGAATGAATATTGCACCTTCTTCAAGTGTGTTGTACTGGCCACAGTCCCTCATACTCCCCCAACTGGTGCCTTTATAAACTGAAATATGTGTCTTAAAAAGAGATGCATGACTATTGAGTAGAATGATTTCCATCCTATTTCCCCTTCTCCTATGTACTGCATTGTTCTGAGAATATCACTTGTGGACTATAGCCTGCATTTGAAATCAATTTTTAAGTTCTCATAAGCCACTGCTTTCTCAGAAGCCATTGCTTTCTGAAACTACATAGAGAACCCTTTCTACGTTTCACTACCCAGTTCTATACTTGCACGATTTCAGACATGCTAGTGCAGTGACAATTACTACAATGTTATTTACTGAAGCTCTTCTACTGAATGATTAATGCTCAGGTTGTCACTAACTATTAGTTTGCTTCATGGAATTAAAAAAAAAACCCATCAAGTCTTCAGGCACACGGATGCTGCTTCTGGCTGTTCTGCCTGCTGCATAGATTTTTTTTTAAGGGCTCTTAGGGTAGATTAAACAATCAAATCAATCCAGCAGCAACCCACATGAATCTTTGACTCAGGAACTTTCTGTGGGTGGATGTACGCGCGTGTGTGGAAGGCACTGCTCTTTCTGTGGTCTGTTTTTGAATAATTTCTGAGCTTTATTCCCTATAACGAAGTCAGTGGCTGAATTGTGCTCAATTCCTTGGTGTGCCTATGGCAGTAAATGTAGCTGTCTTCATTATCTATGTAAATATGAGCGATGATACTGACACAGAGTTTTGTAGCATCAATGCAATATTTAGTTTTTAAATTATACTTTCTAAATCTCATGGGTACAGTACTGTCAGTATCGTAAATATTGCCAAGTCATACCTCTGCTTTATTTCAAAAGAGCATTGTACACAATTATTGCAATTTTTGATATTTTGTTTCAAGAGTGAACTGCATTCTGTTATTTCTTTGAACGTTAAATTCCATTTTAACATATTTTAAATGAGATGATGTAGCAAGGATGACTGCATTAGCTGGCTTATCCCCAAACATAATGTACCATTGAGAGATGGTTGAAATTTTCTGACCATATTTTTTTTTCATTGAAAAAATTAGTTTTGTCAAAATTGAAAATGTATTCGTATTAATATTTCACTTTCTGCCTAAATTATTATGAAGATGAGAACAAATGCCAATGTTTGTTTAAAAGAGGGTTGGTGAGGGTCTGAGGTACATTCCCCATGAGGAAAGATAGCGAGCGTGAAATACTGAAGTTGACTCTACAGTAGAGTTGGAATTCAGCTGCCGGAAGTGGTGCAGGTGCACTTTCATTTTGTCGGGCCTGCCACTCATGTAATGCATTGGGGGCTCTAGGTGACGTGTAGCACTTTCATATAAATGGATCTAACAATATGAGCTGTATTAGGGCTTTATTTTGAACTTCAGGGACTCAATCCTGGCATAATTCCTACTCTATTTTATGTTTGCTAAACATGAGTACTGATGTTATTGCTATTACAGTAGTGGGAGAGGCCCCAAATAAGATCAGACCCCATTGTACCAGGCACCTTAGATACTGTGGCAGAGCTCCGACCTCGTCCCCGTGCGTCCCACGCTTCCAGGTGGTTTATGCTAGCTTCAGAGGCTCACTGCAACCCTCCACATAGCCTTTCTTTCCCTAGGGCCAGGAATACAGCCTACTGAGCTCTTTTCATCATAAGCCAGCAATGGAGGTTGGTGAGAGAGTTCCCAGTCTCTGTTGCTCCTATGGCCTCATGCCAAAACAGTTTAGCCTCCAGCCCCTTGAGGGGGAGGGCTGCTGGTCTGCTCCCCAGATGGGGGGAGTGAGAGACCCCTACCCCAGCCGTTGCTACTGCTGTGGACACCACCACCACCTGTGAGGGGTCCTCTCTGCCTGCCTGGCCACCGGGCTGCTGCCTGGAGCTGCTGCTGCCTTTGCTGCCTGGGAGCTGTTGGATCCCGAAGGAGGAGGGGACAGGGCGGGGCCATCTGCTGCTGGGGGAGCGCACAGGGACTCTGCAGACCACTGTGGAGGGGGCCTTAAAAATGAGTGACTTATGAACTGTGCTCTTGTGGTGGGGGTTTTGACACAGGGGGGTGTGGTGTGGAGCCTGTCCCCCAGTCCATCTGTGTGTCTCCCCCAACCCCCACCACCACCGTCATCGCTGACCCCTCCACCCCCCCCCCAGTGGACGCTTACCATCTGCCTCAAGCTCCTGCCTCTGGGACTCCGCTGCTTGCTTGGCCTGCCGCGCCCTTTCACCACCTTTTGGGCCTGAAGCAGCAGCCAGCCCATACTGACATTTTTGTGCAAGCGCAAGTGGGCGCATGTGCCCCCTGCCCCAGACTGACCCCCTTCAGCAAGCCCCCAGCTTTGTCCCTTGCTACCTGCCCCATTTCGCCCCTTGCAGCCTTTTACCCCCCTTTTACCCCAGCACCTCGCTAGCTTCAGTTTGTTTGCCTGCCCCGCCCTTTTCCCTCTGCAGCTTTTGTTTGTTTGCCCCGCCCCGGCCTCTGAAGCTAGCTCCTTGGTTCCCTGTCCTACCTCCAGCCTGGTTCTCCCCCCCCCTTCCCCACGTGGTTCCCCTCTCCTGATTGGCCCCTTACTCAGTGTGCCCATGCCCCCTCCCAGGTGCTTGTGCTCTTCCCTTGTTTGAGTTTGCCCCATCTCACTGCACCCCCCTAACGTTGTTATGACCCCGCCCTCCCCTAGTGCAGCTAGAGGAGCCGGATTTCTATCCTGAGTCGGAGACTGCCCCCCACGAGCCCTTGATTGTCCCCCTGTCCAGCCCACCCCTTTTGGCGCCCTCCTCCCCTGCCTGCAGCCTAGCGGGGAGGAGTGGTTGACCTGCCTCCCCTTTCCTGTCCTCTCTCTGGTGTTTTTCCCCTCCCTCCCTGCTCATTATGGCAGGGACACGGCGGGTGGGGCCCCTCCAGCAGCCCCAGATGTCCCTCCCCCGCCTGCCCCTCTGTCACCCCCCGCTCCCAAGCCTCTACCTTAACCACTACTGCCAAACCACCTGCCACCGCCCCTGCTGGGGCGCCGGCAGCGGCAGGCACCGGGGTGACCTCTGCTGCTGCCACGTCCCTTGCCCCCTCAGATTCTGGGGGGAGGCCTCCAGCCAGCAGGAAGGGCCAGAGTAAGAAGAAGGGGAAGGGCCCCGTTAAAAAGACCAGGCTCTCCATGGCACGGACTGCTGCGGCATCCCTCCCCGCCGTTCCCTCCACCAGTTCTGCGGGTGTCCCTCCACCGTCCCCCAGGGCGTTCGCCCAGGTGGCGGCAGCCCCCCCCGCCTGCCGCTACGTCATCTCTCCCGCCCACCGCCTCCGCTACCAGTTATAGCGGCCAGGGCCCCTTTCCCACCATGACCAGGAAGCATGGCGTCTGTTGCCTCCTGGTGCCCGCCTTGCCCCACGTGGAGACCTACCTGCGGGCGTTGGCGAGGGTGGTGGGGCCCACGGCCATTGTGGCAACCTCCAAAATGTATGGCAAGGTCGTCTTCTTCTTAGCATCAGAGGCCGCCACCCAGGAGGCGGTGGAGAAGGGCCTGGCAGTGCGGGGAGTGTTTGTCCCCCTTGAGCCGCTAGAGGACCTGGGCGTCTGCCTGGTCCTGACCTCTGTCCCTCCCTTTCTTCCCAAGGCCGCCCTGTTACCCTCCCTTTCTACCCTGGGGAAGCCCATTTCGGTCGTGAGCCCCCTCTCACTGGGCTGCAAGGACCCCACCCTCCATCACGTCCTCTCGTTCCACTGGCAAGTGCCGGTGGCAGCGCGTGATGGAGAGGTGCTCGAGGGGTCATTCTTGGTCCCCTACCAGGGGGCCCATTACCGGGTGCATTATTCCATGGGGGAGGCCCGGTGCTACCTCTGCTGGGCGATGGGGCACATCCGGAGGGACTGCCCCCTGGCCCGTCAAGGAGGGGCATCCGGGACCCCTGAGCCCTGGCAGGGCACAGGCCCTGTCATCGCCGGCGCCCCAGCTGCCTGGCACCCGGAGCCACCCCTCCTCCTCTTCCTCAATCCACCAGTGCTCCCGCTTGGGCCCAAGGGGTACTTCCCCCAGTGCACCCAGATGAGCGGGAGAGCCCCACCTCTGCTGCCTGCAATCCGGCGGGGCCCCTAAAGGAGGGTGCGGCAGGGATACAGCCAAGCATGGGAGAGGGCCTGCCCCAGGGGGAATCTTCCCTCCCTCATGCCGCCCCACCGCTGCCTCCCACAGTCCCTGAGCCATCGCCCCCTGCCCCCCGACCCGACCCCTGCTAGCTAGCCCCTGGATGGAGGGCTGGGCCATGGAGGGCTGGGCCTGAGTCCAGAGGAAGTGGGGCAAGCAGAAGGCTCGAGCTCCGCTCCTTTCCACTGCTGCGGAAGCCCCCCGGAAGACCAGAAAGGGGAGCACCGATGCCGAGCCTTCTGCCTTGCCCACGGGTGTGTTCCATCCACCAGTACAGGCTGGGGAAGACGTGGCAGCATCGGAGGGAAGTACCACCCCCCCATTGGAGTCCCTTCCCTCCAAGGCCCCCGATGGAGCCCCTCCTGCCCCGTTACCATCTGGAGCCCCTGTGAGCCCCGAGGCGAGAGAACTCCGGGGTGGTGGAAGGAGAGCTCCCTTCCATCTATGAGGAGATCGATGCCCTGGGTCTGACCCCGGTCACCCAGGGGGAGAACAACCCTCTGCCAGCGGGCCTCGATCTGAGCGACCTCATCCTGGCCCCCCTTCTCCATGCTCCCTCCCCCTAACCGCTGTTTCTGCTCCCGCCTCCGAGGGTTCCCTGGGCTCCTCCATCTGCCTGGCCATGGGTGGCACCCTACTGATGGCCGCCGAGCCCACTGAGGTGACGGCCGGTGCCATGCAGCTGGGACCCGAGCCCCATGGGATGTCCCTCGTGGGCGTGGAGCAACCTGCCTCCTTCCCGGGCGGAAACCCCACTGAAGGCTGTCCACCTTTCGATGCCAGAGGATAGCCCCCAGGGAGCGGCGTCTGTATTTCCTTGTCCCGACTCACCAGGGGCTGCTATCTTCCCTCCACCGCCCCCAATTGAGCCAGGGTTTGAGGGAGGCCGCGTGGCACCAGCCCATCGGGCGCCACATCGGGGGTCTGCCCCTTGCCTGCCTGTCCCAGTGGGCCACGGGTCTGTGTCAGTGGTCCCTCCGGAGGAAAGCCTGGGGCTAGTGACCCCGGGCCCCCATATGCTGCGAGAGGAGCTGCAGGAGTTCCTTGAGGACGTCCATGGCTCCCGTAACAAGGTGCAGCTTGCTCTCCAGTGGGGACTTTAATACTACCCTCGAGGAGTGGGACCACTCGGGGACCAAGCAGTGCCTGGCCGCCGCGGACGTCTTCTGGGAGATAGTCGACCATCGTTCCCTGGTGGATGTCTGGCGCGACCACCATCCGGACGATGTCTCGACGTTCACCTTCGTCCAGGTGGAGGCCCATCGGTTGTGCCACTCCCGGTTGGACCACATCTACTTATCACATTTCCACCTTTCACAGGCCCACTCCTCCAGCATCCGGCGGGCCCCATTCTCCGATCATCATTTAGCCACCGTGATGGCCAATCTGCGCAGAGAGGCCGGGGCTGGCCTATTCGCATTTTAACAACAGCTTGTTGGAGGATGTGGGCTTTGTGGCATCCTTCCAGGAGTTTTGGCTGGCCTGGCAAGGACTGTGGCGTGCCTTTCCCTCGGCGCAGCGGTGATGGGACCTGGGGAAGGTGTCCGCCTGTCTCTGCTGCTGTGACTATACCCAGGGCGCCAGCTGACAGAGGAATGCGGCGATAGGGCAGTTGGAACGGGAGGTCTTAGAGCTGGAGAGGTGTCTGGCTGCCAGCCCCGAGGATCCATCCCTCTGTGGGGCATGCCAGGAGAAGCGGGAGGAGCTCCGGGCCCTCGAGGACCATCAGGCCCGGAGTGCCTTTGTTTGATTCCGCATCTGCCTCCTTTGGGAGATGGATCGCGGCTCCCACTTCTTCTACACCCTGGAGAAAAAGATGGGGACCAAGAAGCACATCACCTGCCTCCTAGCAGAGGACAGCACCCCCCTCACGGAACCAGCGGAGTTGTGTGGGAAGGCCAGGGCCTTCTACGCAGGCCTTTTCTCCCCGGATCCGACCGATCCTAACGCTTGCAGAGTGCTCTGGGACGAACTCCCAACGGTCAGCGCGGGTGACCAAGACTGGCTAGAGCTGCCTCTCACTCTGGCCGAGTTCTCGAAAGCCCTCCACCGCATGCCCACCAATAAATCTCCGGGCATGGACGGGCTGACCGTGGAGTTCTACCACGTGTTCTGGGACATCCTCGGCCCAGACCTAGTCACTGTCTGAGCCGAGTCTTTGCAGAGTGGGGTCCTCCCTCTTTCGTGCAGGCGAGCCATGCTCGCCTTCTTGGCGAAGAAGGGGGACCACCGCGATTTACGAAATTGGCATCCCTTCTCGCTCCTCAGCATGGACTACAAAGTCATAGTGAAAGCAATCTCGCTGTGGTTAGCGTCTGTGCTGGCGGACATGATCTACCCAGACCAGACCTACATCGTCCCGGGCCGCACCATCTTCGACAACCTGAATCTGATCTGGGACCTCTTGGAACTCGGGTGTAGGGACGGTCTGTCGTTCGCCCTCCTGTCCCTGGATCAGGAGAAGACGTTTGACAGCGTGGACCATGGGTACCTCCTGAGCACTCTGCAGGCATTTGGCTTCAGACCCCAGTTTGTGGGTTTTCTCCAGGTGCTATACGCCTCCACAGAGTGTCTGGTTAAGCTCAACTGGACCCTGATCGAACCGGTCAGCTTCGGGCGAGGAGTACGGCAAGGGTGCCCCCTCTTGGGCCAGCTGTATGCTCTGGCGATTGAGCCCTTCCTCTGTCTCCTCCGTAGGAGGTTGATGAGGTTGGTGCTGTGGGAGCCGGAGCTGCGGCTGGTCCTATCGGTGTACGCCGACTATGTGCTCTTCGTGGTCCAGGACCTGAGCAACTTGGCGCGGGTGGAGGCTTACCAGGCCATCTATTTGGCAGCCTCCTCCACCAGGGTAAATTGGATCAAGAGCTCTGTCCTGGTGGTAGGGGACCGGTGGCAGGTGAGCTCCCTTCCACCTGCGCTTCAGGCCATCCGATGGAGTGCGGGTCCGCTGCTCTAACTCGGCGTTTACCTTTTTGCCACGCATCCCTCTCTGCCGGAGAACTGGCACGGGTTAGAGGGCGGGGTGATAGAGCGACTCCAGAAATGGACAGGACTATTCTGGTGCCTCTCCCTTCGAGGGAGAGCACTGGTGCTTAATCAACTAGCCCTGTCCACGCTCTGGTACTGGCTCAACACCCTGGTCCTGGCCCTGGGATTCCTGGCCAACCTCTGGGCATCAATTCTGGTGTTCTTTTGGTCAGGACTGCACTGGGTCTCTGCAGGGGTTCTCCATCTACCCCTGGAGGAGGGAGGGCAGGGCCTGAAGTGTCTCCACACTCAGGTCCATGTCTTCTGCCTCCAGGCCCTGCAGAGGCTCCTTTATGGTGCAGGTAGTCCGGTGTGGAGCGTACTGGCGCATGCCTTCCTGCGTCATTTCCAAGGGCTCTGATATGACCGGCAGCTCCTTTATCTCCATCTGAGAGGTCTTCTGCGAGACCTCTCTGGGCTGCCAGTCTTCTACCAGGACCTCCTCTGGACCTGGAAACTGCTCTCAGCGACCAGGTCCGTGGCAGCCACCGAGGGGGCAGATCTCCTCATGGAGTCCCTGCTACACCGTCCCCAGCTCCATATGCAGGTGGCAGAGTCCCCCTCGGTGCTCCAGAGGTTTGTCCTGGCAGAAGTCACCAGAGTCGGAGACCTTGGGGACTACAACTGGGGAGACGGCTGGATCCCCTGATGCTTGCTCAGCTCATGGGGCTCTCCAGGCCTCGTACTCCCCGGTGTGTACTTCAGGAGGTGAGGGCCGCTTTGCCGCCCGCTGCTCGGGTTTACCTCGACCGGGTCCTGCACGAGGGCGCGCCCCGCCCACCCTCCACCCCAGGCCCTCCAGATCATTTCATTGGGCCCCTGCCCCATGGACCTGACAGACACCCCTCCCCTTCACAGTGAGCTGGCTGTATGATTTGCAGCCAGTCCGTTTCCAGACCGCGCCAAGGAAACATCTATACACACTTGTGCTCCACACCCTTCACGTCCCCCCATTCTCACCTCCCGCCCTGACACAAAGTGGCGGGACCTCCTGCCACCTCTAGAGGGTGAGGAGCCCTGGTGGGCCAGCCTATATTCCACCCTGTCCCGAGGCCCGCCGGGGATATCAGTTGGCGGCTCCTTCACGGGGCTGTTAGCATTGGCGTTGGTTCACCCCATCCCAGACACCTGCCCCTTTTGCGGCGTGAGGGAAACCCTGGCGCACATATACCTGGAGTGCGCCAGGCTGCAGCCCGTTCCGGCTCCTCACAAACCTTTTGTTAAGATTTTGGTTGCACTTTTCCCCTCACCTCCTTATCTATGTACTCCCTATCTGTGGCCCCACTAAGTCACGGGACGTCCTGGTCAACCTCCTCCTGGCCCTGGCTAAAGTAGCCATCTATAAAACCAGGGTGAGGAGGTTGGCCGATGGAGTCTCCTGTGACTGTGGGGCCTATTTCCAATCCTCCATCCATTCCTCTGGGCAGCGTCCATTGAGTCCCTTGATGCCTTCGAGGAGCAGTGGGAGCTGTCTGTGATTCTCTGCTCGGTGTCCCCGTCTGGTTCCCTTCGTTTGACCCTTTGACCTCACTCCTGTCCCTGTTCTTTCAATAGTTGTCCCCCGTAATTACTTGGTTTCCAGGTCCTGTGGACCCCCCTCTTAGGCTAAGGGGGGATCCTTTAGCAGTGGGCGGGCTTTGCCCACCCACTTCCTGGATCCCAATAAGGCTACTCTGCTGTACCTAACTGGCCTGGGTCTATCACAATACATATATTACCAGGCGGTCTTTGTCCTGCATGGAAGGAATTTTCAGAGGCATCTGAGAGGTTTAGGAGCACAAGTCCCATTGAAAGTCTGTGCATAAGGAAATGTTTACTTAAATACCTTCAGTGCTTTTAAAAAACCTCTCCTTAAGTAGACAGAGTCCTGTCCAACATCACACAGTTTGTTATTGGCAGAGCCAGGATTAGAACACAGGTCTCCTGACTCCCATGCCAGTGTACTGTCAACTAGATCGTGCTGTTTACTAAATGTCAGTAACTCTGAGATTCAGGTTATCCACAGAAAGGAGGGTTTGCTATTTTGTGGGAGGGGGAATATAATAGGTAAGAAAAAACCACTATCTATAGAAAGATCCAGCAACTGAAAAATGGTACAAAAAGACAGATAAGGCCAAATTCATATCTGTAGTGAATGGAGTTTCACCAGGGATGAATTTGGAACATGACTGCCAAGTATTATATTTTATATCATTTCCAGTTTCTGATAACAAAGCAATATCTGTCACATCCATATTTCTTGAGTCAGAATCTATGTATTCCTGTTTGCCCCATAGTTTTTCAAGATGTTACAGCATAAATCACATCTGTCATCCTTGCCCTTTATAGAAGTGTTTCTGGTATCTCTATTTAGGCTTATTTTATACTGGGAATGCTTTCTGCCAATCAGAAGGGCTAAAATGGAGGCCCACAACAAAAAGTCTTTAAAAATGATGCCTAGATTATGTGCATTTCTTTATGCAAACTCCTACATAAAGTACCCACACCTATAGACCTTTCCTTATCCATTATCTTTTTACTTTCTTTTTAATACCTCTATCAGACTATATCTAACTGAATGTTCATATGTATCGACCTGTATAGCTATCTTACATTTTCATTATAACATTGGAGACAGGAGTCACTTTGTGATTTAGCTAGATAACTTTGGATTTTACTTATTTGTTGCTATGTTAATTGGGACTGTTTGGAATACAATTTTTGTTACAAGTGCATGGTGTGCATGTGTGTTGGGGGGGAATACTTTAGCTGTACAGTGCACCTGCTTTAAGACAGGATAGGGTGTAGGAGACCTTGGACTCACAAAGTTTGCATACATGATGGGACCTCATGAAAAGATACTGCCACTTTTTTTTTACTGCTGCTATTCATTGAGCAAAGGTTTTCACTTATCTGTCGACAATGACTAGTTCAGATTATTCTTTCCAATGTGGTTTGGTTTGCACTTGTCATATTGTCCACTCGCCTAGCTTTCTTTGGTCTCCTCTCAACTTCAGGATTCAAATAATTGTGTGCCACCTGCAAATTTTGCCACCTAACTGTTTTAGCTCTCTACCATCAATATACAATATAAGTGATATCAGTTCTTTTAGAGAAATTTTCCATTTACTTTTACCATGTCGTCTGTCTTTAAACCAGTTTATAATCCATATCAGAACTTTACCTCTAACCCTGTCACTGCTTAGTTTCCTTAAATACCTTGTTGTGAGGGACTTTGTCAAAGGCTTTTACAAAGTCCAAAGTCCAACTTTTTCTCTATTTTGGATTATTCTCCTGTATTTTAGATAAAGAATTGAAATAGATTAATGAAGCACAATTTATCTTTGTAGTAGCCATGCTGGTTAGCCCCTCTCATACCATGATCTTCTAGATGTTTTATAATTCTATTTGTGGTTATTGTTTCACCCAGTTTGCCTTGTACTGAAATAAGCCTTTACTACTCTGTAATTCCCAGGATCAGCCCTCCTCCCTTTTAAAAATAGGTAAAATATTTGCTTCTCTCTGGCATAGTAAGTGATTTTAATGAGAAATTTCATACTTTTATCAACTCAGCTATTTTATACTTAAATTATATATATTATTTGGATGTTGAAAGGTGCTCAGTTTGAACCAAGCAATTCTCTTGCATTGAAAATTGAGCTTTTTTTTTCAGCGTGTTTTATTTTTACATCTTGGGATACTAAGCTCGTTCTGAGTAAGTAATTGCCCATCCTCTGCAATCAGCAGATTCTGGGACTGAACTACACCTGTCACATTGTATTACAATACCTGCAGCTGCTCCTGCTTTTGTAAAAGGAAATGCAACACTGAGACTTGTTGAAGAAAGATCTTTTTGTTTTCAGGTGGCAACATTTCAAGACTAAAATACCCCCTAAGGTCCAATTCGCTCACCCTTATTGACGCTTAACAGATCCTTAATGCTGTTAATACTCCCCTTTTCTTCAGTGGAACTTCTCTACAATGGAATGAGTAGAGGGAGCAACACCAAGACACTATTATGGTTTGTATGTATTTATATTATTGCAATGCATGGAGGCCCCTACCAGGGATTGGGGGCCCATTGTGCTAGGTACGGTACACACCCATAATGAAACATGGTCAGTACCCCCCAAAGAACTTATCAACAAATACAACTAATCCGTTCACTTCTCCTGCTTTAATTTTCTTCTGAAACATTGTGTATGGCTAGGCTGTTAAATTGTTGTCTTGTTCACTTTGTGGAACCACAGTACTTTAAGGTATTTCTAGTCAGATTAATTTCCATATACAGCATTCCTTTTTCTGCCCTCAGTCACAGTTTCCCTGTAAGAAAGAAACCAGAAGTAAAAGAAAAATAAATAGTACCTTTAGATCCTGTCCTGTTTTGCATAGAGAATGTGTTCCAGAAAAAGAACTGAAATTAATTGGAGAGCAACTGTGGGTACAGAACCTGAAATATTCAGAAGCTATGATCTGGCTCAGGGAAAAGCAACCATACCTGACCTATAAGCCCTGATGGAGGAGTTGGAGTATAAAAGTCAGAAAGCACTGTGGCACTGAAAATGAATTAAAGCAAAATCAAAATCATTGGGCAATAAAAATGCCGGTGGCATATCAGCCTAGATGGGAATATCACTGAGCAATTAGGAGAGTGCCCCTTGGACTTCTTTGACAAAGCAAACACAAAAGGCAACCTCTAAAGTTGATCTGAATATCCTGAACAAAAAGTTACAGATCAAGCATTAATTTAAACTGCCTGAAGGCTATTGTCTACCAAGGAATACGATAATGGCATCAGAGTAATTTCTTTAAATTCATTTTGCTTAGCTTCCTTTGGTTTATAGAATCATAGAATATCAGGGTTGGATGGGACCTCAGGAGGTCATCTAGCCCAACCCCCTGCTTGAAACAGGACCAATCCCCAATTTTTGCCCCAATCCCTAAATGGCCCCCTCAAGGATTGAACTCACAACCCTGGGTTTAGCAGGCCAATGCTCAAACCACTGAGCTATCCCTCCCCCCGAGAGAGATCAGTTATGTGCCCATTTGAGAAAGGGGATAAAGTTATCAATTATGCATATGTTTTTACCATGTTAACTGATGTTCTCAAAAAACACACAACAACGCAGGAAGCTTTTCAATTATTAGCTCTAATCTTAAGGACTGCCCTGTGTCCTAAAGGCAGGGCCAACCACCTGCTGGGGAATTTGAAATCCTTCTTTCTTCTTGGACCTCCTGATGTCCCAAAGACACAGACTGATACTCAAGAGTCTGAGCCATTGGCACCACCCATTCTTAGCATGGGTCTCAGTCATGAAAATTCAGGGTGGGTCTAAATCCCTCTTTTACTGAAGTCAGTGACAAAACTCTCACTAACTTGAGAGAGTCAAGTTTGTTTGTGTTATTCCTGAAGACACACGGGTTTTTATAGGGGAGAAAAGAGACCAAGAATAATGCACTGAGACAAGCAAAGGGTAGAACTTACTCCCCTTTTTTCAAGGAGGCGTATGGGGAGGGGAGCATCTCGCCCTTTGTGCGAGTAGGCGTACACTAGACATAGGTTTCCGTACCTCTTACGCTACAAGCTAGGGCTGTGATTCCCCTGCTCACGTGCATATATTCGCTCCAGCTCTCATCCAGCTAGTGTGAGTATAAATAGCCGGTATCAGGGATGGCAGCTGCAGACACATAGCTTAGCTGGGCGGAGGACATACCCAGGAGTTTCAGGCAAGTTTGTACTTGGGAGAGCTAAGCCAGGATTCTGTTGCCACCGCCCGTGCTACTGCGGCTACACTACTGTTAGCACCTTTTGCCGAGCTGGGCCAACTAACTGACAGCAAGTAGGGAGCACGACCTCCTCCTGATAACTCAGGCTACGGCTACACTACAGAGCTCACAGTGGCGCAGCTGCATCAGTACCAATGGGAGAGAGCTCTCCTGTCGATTTACTAGCTCCAGCCCCTGCGAGCAGCAGTAGCTATGTCATCTGGAGAAGCTCCGGGGTGCCTTAGGTCATTGTAATTTACATTGCTCAGAGGGGTGGCTTATTCACACCCCTGAGCGACATAACTTATACTGACGTAAGCTGAGCTGTGTACGTAGCCTCGGTAATGCATTCCCCAGACATGGGTGGCGGGTGGAAGCCCCCAGCTCTGCCCTTTCTGCTCACACCCCTCCCCCCCGTGGCTGGACCCTTGTCACCCCCTGCTCTCCTTGTGGCCAGAGCTACGAGCCCCATCCTGCCCAGAGTATTCCTGAGTCCCCTCCCTTGGCCAGAGGAGCCCCAGGCCAGCTGGAGCCCTGAACATCCCTCCCCTTCCCCCCTGCCCCCGTGGCTAGAGAAGCCCTGGGCCAGCCAGAGACCCCCAGCATGCACCACACCTCTCCAGACCCCAAGCCACCCTGCGGGAAAAACTCTTGTTTCTTCTCTTCTCGGAGAAGAACCTGAGCTTTGCTATGCCCCATGCAGGTTCCGGGGTGGCTGAGGAGGTGGTATGTGTTTCTCAGCTTCCCAGGTTCATCAGGAATCTCCCTGGAGTCCAGGAAGCTGAATAGCAGATACCACCTCCTTGGCTGCCCTGGAACTTGCATGGGGAATAATAATGTGCAAAAATTTCACCGGCCAAACCTGCAGCTAGCGTCTGGCAGCTGCAACTGTGCCAGGGCAGACTTAGGGCTTGTCTACATTACCTGCAGGATCAGCAGGCAGTGATCGAGCCAGCGGGGGTCCATTTATCGCGTCTAGTCTAGACGTGATAAATCGATGGCTGAACGCTCTCCCCTTGACTCCGGTACTCCACCGGAGCGAGAGGCACAGGGGGAGAGTCAATGGGGGAGCATCAGCTGTTGACCCACAGCAGTGAAGACTTTAGGTGAAGATCTAAGTAGGTCGACTTCAGCTACGTTATTCATGTAGCTGAAGTTGCGTAACTTAGGTCGATCTCCCCCACATAGCGTAGACCAGGCCTCAGCCTTTCCTGGCCTATTATACCTCCCTGAAGGCTTTAATACTGACAATGTCTCTGATACATGGCCTGGAGGGGCCATCTCTGGAGTGAGATGATATTTCACCTTCCATGCCTGTACCGTGCTTGCCCTCACTACTGTGGTGCCAGTTGTGGTGGCTTTGGATGCCTGCTCACTGCTGTTTATACTGAAATTGTCAAACTCTTTTCACACATTTCCAGATATCTGTGAGTGGATAGCATTGCACTCTGGAAAGCAGCGCTCTGAAGATTTACTTTCACTGCATGAAATCAGGCTAGTAGACATCCTTTGTAAGTTGGGAATGGGAATTCTGAATGTTAGTTTCATTAATGCATGGGAAATAAAGGCACAATTGCTAAACCTGAGCAAGCATAAGGAGGAATGGGAAAGCTTCCTATCAAATTTGAAATGGAAAGCTTGAGGCTGCAATGGACAGTGAGGCTCATCTTACATTTCTTTTATTAAAGATCAAAGGCCAAATTAATCCTTGGTGTAACTCCACTAATTTCAGCTCAATGAGGTTACACCAGGGATACATTTAACACAACAGGTACAACATACAGCAATTTACAAGAAGGCTCCTTTGGGGAAAATTTGCACTCCACAAAGCTGAGTGGTGCCCTTTTTAATACAAAAACTTTAAACGTTGCCTTACATACTGTTCTGTAAATATTTTCCATGTTACAAACTACTAATGCACATTAAAGTAGAACAACATAAATCTCAAGTTTCTATCATTTATGGTGACCTCTAAAGCTTGAAATATCAGGTAATGAGAAAAATGTTAGCTGCTATGGTTTTTCTATACACAAGGCAACTACATACTTTCAGTCAGAGGACTTTTAAATTAAGGAACATAATCAGACAAGAAAGAACAAAGATAAAGTCTCCACAATTAAGCACAATGTGTATGACTTATTCCAAAACAGCAGTCATCTTGACTTGAAAGGGCGCTCCGACATGGAGGGCCTCACAGCTGGACCATTACAAACTTAAATATGCAGCATGAAATAACAGACATAGCAGATACAGTATATAGCTTACATGCCACACTACCATTCTAACCAAACTAGTTTGGGAAATATCCATTTGGTGCAGCCTTTCTCTTTTTATGTAGCTTATCCAAAAATGTGCTGCAAATAACATCTTTGATGCACTGCATCAGATTTATTCAAAATTCTTAGCTGCCCCTGCTGTCTCGGTCACTGTTTCCTCTCAGCTGTGCGCGTGCGAGCGTGCGCACACAGATCCTAAACCCCGTGCACATGGTGAAACATCACGCACACAAAAATTTGCACAGAAGCACAACAATTTGCACAGAAGACCTTTTTTGCGCACACGGCCTGTCAAAAATTAGAGGGAACACTGGACTCTCGGTTCAATAAATTGACATGGTTCCTCTACCTCCCTTTTCATATTCATGTAAAAAAAGTGGATGGAAAATAAAAACTGTCATATGATCTTGGCAGTTAGCCAGTGTTCCAGTAAGCTATTAAATATAATCTCACTTGTTCTTGAATTCTTTTTTTAAACATAGAAACAGTTTAAAATAATTACAAGGCACGAAATAACAAACAAAATCAACAGCAAAGGAAGTGAGTGTCTACTTAAATGAACAGCATCAGGGAGTGAGACATTTCTAGACATTGTCTTTTCAGCCCTAAAATACTAAGTAAGAATTGCCAAAAACTAAATGAAAATTACTTCAACATTATGCAAAGACCCAGACCAGCCACCACAGTGGTAAAATAGATCACCTGCGGAGCAATTTGGAGAGAGATACAGTTCACAGTAGCACTGGAGAATCATTAGTTCCCGAAGACTGCTCTGAATAGTTTGGGGTAGCCTCCGTTTATTTTCCCTATGGATATGCTGCCACACATAAGAATGTTCTCCTGGAGTGAAAAGAACAGGAGGACTTGTGGCACCTTAGAGACTAACACATTTATTTGAGCACAAGCTTTCGTGAGCTACTCACTTCATCGGATGGTGTTCCAACCATTCCGATACAGTTACTGCAATGACAGAGGTTTTACTTCATAGTCAATTAAACAGCAGCTAGATCTAAACAACTCTTTCGAAGGGTCTTTTGCCTGTTTAAGACAGTCAGTGACAGTCAAGACACTGACATTTAACTCTATCCCCTGACAGTGTATGTTAAAAGTTTTTCTGAGCACAGCACATGTAATTTATACTAATTGGATTGAGCTTCTATTCTTACCATATGTTCTCCAGTTCAACTCATTTTTAATATTGTTTGCTTCCTTAGAGATAATATTGAAGAGGAGACAGATTCTTAGACTGTAAAAATTCTATTTAAGCAAAAGACAAGGAGAATTATCAGAGGTCACCCTTAATTGTTTCCCTCCACTAAAGTGCAGGGCATGTTAGGAAAAAATGTTATAGAAACCAGCATGAAGTTACATGTTGGTACCAAATTAAGGAGGCTAGTAAGAACTCTAAAATGGCAACAGTACCCGGCAAATAAGGTTTTATTGCAATCAAAATAACTCATCACAAAGAATTTCTGGTGATTCCAATTGTAAAGATTTTTTTTTAAAAATAGTTTTTTTCATTTTGCAGAAAGTGAACTCCAAAGAGAGGGAAACATAGATAAGTACTTCCCTTCCATCTGTATTCAGTGACTGGGGCCACTGGCTTGATCCTGACAGGTGCTGAACGCTTCCTGAGGATTGCTGATCTCCCTTATCTCCCATTGGCCTAGAAGTGAAGCAGAAATAACTCCATTAAAGTCAATGGAATTGTAGTGGTTGTCAGACTGTTAGGAAAGAGAGGGCAGAAATCTTTTTCCCCCAGAGGAAAATTTCAACTTTGTATCAAACGCCAAACAATTTTTTTGTTTGTTTTAGACCAAAACCCCATTTTTTTAAAGTTTGGTTTTCCAACAAAAGATTTTTTTAAAAAAATGGAAAAGCAGACACCTTCTGTGAAAATTTTCATTGTCAAAACCACAGTTTTCCAGATGAGAGCTTCATTGAGAGCTGAGGATTCTTACCATTTTGCAGAAAGTATTCAGCAACTCACAGACTCCCTGCCTCCTCCTTTCCCCAAAGTCCTCAGACCATTGACATACAAGATAGCAGAGGAGGTCTCTGCATGAATTCTGCTAACACATGCCAGAGTACTGTTATAGAGGTTATCAAGGGAGCCACCAGCCCCTTCTAGAAGTACTGATCAACACCACAACTTTGGACTCCGTTTTCTGTTGTTGAAGAAGCTGGCTCTTGGGCCGTTTGGAGTCATGGTCATTTGTGAATAGGAAGGCTTCCCTGATATATGCTGCTGAAGTTGAATCATTACCCACAGAAAATGCTTACCGTTCCTCAGGGTGACAAAACTCAATCATTGAGTAAGGAAAACAAAGAAAACTTTTTCATTTTCTTACTTTCTTTATCATCTGATTTTAGAGCTAGATTGTCAACTGTCAGGGGAAATTAAATATTTGAAAAGACAAGACATACACTGTCAGGGGATAGAGTTAAGTGTCAGTGTCTTGACTGTCACTGACTGTCTTAAACAGGCAAAAGACCCTTCAAAACAGTTGTTTAGATCTAGCTGCTGCATTGCACACTAAACACTCTAGGCCAGATGATATTGACTGACATATTTATTTGCTCTTTTATAGGAAGGTATTCTGTTGAAAGACTTTGAACAAGAGCCACCATTTTGAGAATGGTTCTTATTCAAGTTTGACAGTGCAGAAGCGTGGCAACAGTGTCCAGAGCACACTGATATTTGGGATAATCCCTTAAGGCATCTCAGGCTCTCAACCAAGAGAGCTCAGGTGCATGTGGCTCAGGTGGACACATGGAGTATGTATTTTCGTGATAACTTCTGCCAGATGATTCACAAAGCAGTACTGATGCTAACCTAAGACGAAGCACTTGGGGTGGAATCTGCTGATTTACGTGTATGAAAGAGGTTGTCCTCTGGTGTCTGGCACACAGATCTGCTACTGTGACCAACTAATGATCTTGTTTAAGGTTTACAGGGGGCTATTACACCACTCAGAGGTCACTGGAGTACAGCTGCACTCTGGACATCACCCTGACATGACCCCTCTGCCGGAAGACTCCTCAGCTGTCAGCTATGGCAGCTTACAGCCCTTTGCATTGCTAGCACAGAAAAGAGACTCTGTTGGGAGCCAGGATCTGGCCCATACCATGTAGGGGGGATGTTATTTATATCACACGTTTTAGTTGTCTTCATCCACATGTCAAGCCTGGAGACCATGTTTAGTAATATCTGTCTTCTTAGAAGACACGTAATTATGCTAATGGCTTGGACTCTGTCTAGCAGTTGACGATTTATAGCAGCTACACTACATGCATGTATATTGTGACAGGGTCGGGCCAGATAGCTACAGGAGAGTAATTTTTTTTTTTGAAGCAGAAGATGTTTTTATTTGCATAACACACTTACAAAGTAAAAGCAGCATATGCAATGTGTAACACAGCAACCAATCGTAATTGTTTTCTCATTAGCTTCAGGGGAGCGAAGTGTTCAAGCTTGCCCGGGCCCAGAGAGGGGGGCTTCCTTGACTCTTGTGGTCTTCCACCCTTCCGAGTTACCTGGTGGCCCAGAGCAAGGGGGCATCATCGACTCTGGTGGTCTTCCACCCCCTTGAGTTACCTGGCGCCATGCCCGAGTGTCACCAACAATTCCCTCCTCTGAAAGCACCCAACAAGAGGGGCAGGCTGTGGGGTGGACAATCCGGGGGGAGGTCACGTGCACCCACGTGTGAAAGGACCCCTCTAGGATGGTGGTGTCCACAGAAGCAATGGCTGGGGCTCCCTTACTCTCTCCCCCAACCAAAGGGTCAGACAAAGAGACCTGGACGGGGACACCGAGCAGAGAACCTCAGAAAGCGCCCACTGCTCCTCAAAACATCAAGGGAGTCGGTGGACGCTGCCCCGCCCGGATACGTGAACGGACCGAGGATCGGAAAATGGCCCCACAGTCACAGGAAACTCCATCGGCCAACCTCCTCTCTCTGGTTTTATAGATGGCCGTTTTAGCCAGGGCCAGAAGGAGGTTAACTAGGAGATCCCGCGACTTTGTGAGGCCACGGATGGGGAGTGCATAAATAAAAAGGTGAGGGGAAAAATGCAACCAAAAACATAATAGGAGATTTGTGAGGAGCTGGAACAGGGGCTACAGCCTGACGCACTCCAGATATATGTGCGCCAGGGTTTCCCTCACACCACAAAAGGGACAAGTATCTGGGATGTGGGTGAACCGCGTCAAGTACGTGCCCGTGCTCACAGCTCCGTGAAGGAGCCGCCCACTGATGTCCCCGACGGGCCTTGGAACCAAGCTGGAATATATGCTGGCCCACCGGGGCTGCTCACCCTCCAAAGGTGGCAGAAGGTCTCACCAATTTGTGTCGGGGCGGGACACTAGAGTGAGGGAGTGTAGGGTGTGGAGCGCAAGCGTGTATAGATGTTTCCTTGGCACAGTTTGGAAGCATACCGGCTGCAGTTCATGCAGGGTGGTGGTCACTCCAGATGTTCACTAGGGAGCGATGTTCAGCTATCTCCCAGAGGGTGTCCGTGGCGGCCGGTCACTGCTCGGTCCCCAAGCGGTCTCGCTTCTCGAGGGTGGTATTAAAATCCCCTCCCAGGACCAAGCACTCATGAGAATCTAAGGTGCCGAGGAAGGCGGACGCCTGCTGATAGAATTGCAGCCACTCCGGGCCCAATGTCGGGGCATAGACGTTAACAAGGTTAACCACGAGCCCCTCTATACAGACCCGGAGTTGCAGCAGGTGACCCTGCATGGCCTTGGTGACCCCTAGCACCTCGGGCCATAGGTCGGGGGAGAACAGGGTCACCACTCCAGCCTGCCGAATCGTGAAATGGCTAAAGTAGACCCTATGCCCCCACTCCAGCCGCCAACTATCTTCGGCGGTCAGATCTGTATGGGTCTTCTGCAGGAAAATCACAGAGTACCCTCCCTCCTGAAGGAAGGAGAGCACCTGGGACCTGCGGAGAGCCATCCTACAACCCCAGGTGTTCAAGTTGCGATGGTGAGAGGTGTCATGGGGAGGGCCAGGGGGGATCCTCACTGGCAAGGACGCTTGCATCCCCCAGCGGGCCGCGCGACAGTCCCTGACCCATCCCATAGGTGAGTAATTGGTCACGGAAGACGTGGACCCGCCAGTAAGCCGCGGCATCCTGCTTCCCCGTCCCTTTACCTTCCCCGATGAGGGCCCTTGTGGCCCGGAGGATTTGAAAAAAAAACCCCATCGCTGGAGAGCAAGCTGTACCTTGTTGCGGGAGCCACGAACGTCCTCTAAAAACTTCCGCAGCTCTCCTCGCAGCTCATGGGGGGTGGGGTTACGGTTTCCTGGTTGTTCCCCAGCAGGGCCCTTGGTGCAGCCCTGTGGCCCACTAAAACGGGCAAGCAGGATGCGGACCCCGGACGGGGTGCCTGATGGGCTGGAGCTTCTTGGCCCGCCTCAAACCCTGGGGCGATAGGGGGCGGTGGAGGGAAAATAGCAGCCCCTAATGGGTCGGGGCAGGAGAACGCAAAGGCCGCTCCCTGGGGGTCATCAGTTGGAAAAGGGAAGGGGACAGCCCCGGGAGTGGCGATAACATCGCAGGAGGTAGACTGGATAGGGGTAGAGGCAGGGGCAGAGGCGAGGTTCTGGGAGGCAAGCAGCTGGATGGTGGTGCCTCCCGATCAGGCTCGAGGGTTAAGGGGGTAGGGAGGGAGCTCTCAGTGATACCGGGCGCAGGCTCTATGGTGGATTTAGCAGCTACAGCATCAGGAGGTGGATTATCTTCTGTTGGGCCTCCGCCCGGGAAGGAAATCAGGGCGAGCAGCTACGTCCAGAGGCAGGTGTTAAACAGCCAGCAATGACGATAGAGGGGGCAGTGATGAGGATAGTAGTGGGGGGGCACACAGATGGATCGGGGGGCAGCTCCATGCCACACCTCCTGTGTCCCTACAAACACAGTCACAACACAGTCGAGGCCTCCCCCCACACAAGAGCTCAGTTCGAAAGTTACTCAGTCTTGGGCCCCCTCCACGACGAGTTGTAGATTCCCCGGGAGGTGTTCCTCCGGTAGACGGCTGTTTCCCTTCCTTGTCCAGACATTCTTTTTCGCAGCTCCAACATTCCAGGGATGCTGGAGCAGGTGATAAGAAATTCTCTCAGCCAGAGACGGGTCCACAAACAAACAGCAAGCGGCTGGGTCTGGGGGCTGGGTCCCTCCACTCCCCCACTCCGGGGAGTGGGTCAGCAGGCCCCCCCTCTCTCAGGGCGGGAGGTTGCAGCTGGAGCGGCAGCAGCATCCGAGGGCGGGCGGGCAGGGGGGGAGGGGGGCTAACAGCCGGCCGGCAGCTGGCCAGCACTCTAGCAACAGCAGAAAAAGAAAAAAAAAACAACAAAAAGAAAAGAAAGGGGGAGAGCATCTGGCCCGGTCGGGGGGTGGGGGGGGGGAAGCTGAAAGCAGGGGCAAAAAACAAGAAAAGCCCAGGCTAGAGGGCAGCAGTAGGCGAGCAGGCTAAGTAAGTCCCTTTTCCCTGGGTAAGGTAACGGAAGGTTTCAGAACAATCAGGAACCTTCTGGAGACAATTAAGATAGGCTGATTAGAACACCTGCAGCCAATCAAGAAGCTGCTAGAATCAATTAAGGAAGGCTAATCAGGGCACTTGGGTTTTAAAAAGGAGCTCACTTCAGTTTGTGGTGTGTGTGAGGAGCTGAGAGTGAGAACATGGACTGTTGGAGGACTGAGGTGTACAAGCATTATCAGACACCAGGAGAAAGGTCCATATGGTGAGGATAAAGAAGGTGTTGGGAGGAGGCCATGGGGAAGAAGCCCAGGGAGTTGTAGCTGTCGCACAGCTGTTCCAGGAGGCACTCTAGACAGCTGCATTCCACAGGGCCCTGGGCTGGAACCCGGAGTAGAGGGCGGCCCCGGGTTACCCCCAAATCCTCCCAACTCCTGGTCAGACACAGGAGGTGTCAACCTGGACTGTGGGATCAGAAAAATGGCCAAGCTGAGGGCTGCCGTGAAGCTCCAAGGCAAGCAAATCTGCCAATAAGCGACAAACCCACCAAGGTAGAGGAGGAACTTTGTCACGATATATTAAAAGTATTGTATTTGAATATGCTGTGAAAAGCATTATATTTCTCCTTGTCTGTATTTACTTAAAGAGAACATGCAAGTTAGCCTAGAAATCACCCACATTCTTGTGTAAAGTTGATATAGCAAGTGATTTTTCTCTGCTAGTGCTTGTGTGGATTTCAGAGTGTATTGGAGACATTTTGGGAAAAATTCTCCCCTGTGCCAGAGCTCCACTCAGCACAGTGTGCTAGGGGCATTGGGAGGTTGGTTATGATAAGCTCCCTGATTCTCCGGGCTCTGCCAGCCCCAACAATGCTTAGAGTTACTCCTGGGCAGCTCTAAGTTCTGTCACCAACATGCTTCCTTAATGATGGATGGCCATGGTGGAACTCCTTCATGTCTCCTGCCTGATCCTGACACACCTGCCTCAACATACCCCCTCCACCCACCATCACTGCAGGGAGGGGGCAGTGGAATCCAACTCAGGTGTGCTTGCAGTGAATTATCCTACATTGGGGGACTTCTCTGCTAATCATTTGCAGCTGGATTGCAGTTTCTTGGTGCCTCCTGAGTGGCACATAGGGTTCATAAGCCAGTTTGAGAGTTTGGCCCAAGATTTATTTACACATCAACTATATTTGCTCATAATTCAAAATTAGAGGAGTGGTTTAAATAGAGTAGGGAACTGTCTGAGTGTTTGCCTGTCTCTAGAACTGAACATAAATGCTTTTGTAAGGTTTGGCAAGGTTAGAGTAAGCTCCCACCCCAGTCACATTTCTCTGTCTTTTTTTAAATTTCTGTCTGATGAATATGGTTCCCTTTTTAGGCTTACTTTAAATTAAATCTTGAGGTTCCCATTCAGTCTAAAAACCCATGGGAATTTACCTGTGGTAGGGCTGCGTAAAAACTGAGTTAGACCTGACCGCTCAGGCCATTATGCTGAAAGGGGATGATAAGACAAACCCATGACAAACTTGTGTGCATTAACAACAAAACAGTGTGATCGGATTAATTTACTGAGGGTGCAACTCTATAGGCAGCCTGCATCCATTAGCAGTAAGCAGATCCAAACCAAATATTCTCAGGAACCCAGAATCCTGGATACATTTACGTTTTTCCACTGAGCTATAAAGCCTCTGAAACAAATATTTTAATTTTAATGACATTTTACAATAAGAGAGATACCCCATGGGCTGAATACCAAATCTCTCAGCCTTAAGAGTAATTTTTCTGACAAGAAATATGTCACTGAAAATAAGGGCTCACAATGAAAATGCTGACACAACTTTGTAGCGTCACAAACATGAAACTTCAGTGACAGCAACACTGAACAGAAACATGTTATTGAGACAAAGTTTTTACATGTGTGTCATTCAAAAGCAAATTAGATTTTCTTAGTGAAATCCACTAAATTTGTAATCTATAATTTGAACAAGGGTTCTATTCTTTTTTCAGAAAATACATAAAATGGTTTGAATTATCAATGCCTGTAATAAGCATCAGGCACAATTGGATAGAATGGGCCAGATCTTTGGTCCTTCTGCAACTGCTCTAGTCACGCAAAGGGGATTAAATACTGACTTAACCAGCTCCCTGAGGATTCTACATCTCTATGAGCGGTAGAGCTGGTGTTTAGCTGTTCATCACCCTTTCTGAGATCTTGCCGTGGCCAGTGCAAACCTGCACTCTGCTGATCCCCTGCTGTTGGAATATCCCTTGGAGACAAAGTCAACAGGGTTTAATTTCAAACAGCTTCTGGCATTGCTTTAATTTGTTTTAGGGACAAAAATCAACCAATAATTGGCCCTAGGATTGGGGAGCCAGAAAGGTAGCCTGCAGCCATTTTTTGCCATCACCTCCTTTCCAGTCCTGAGCTGAACCCCATGTGGCTGGACCAGAGATACTTGTCTTTTCCCAAATTGTACATGCTTCTTGGACCCCTCTATTTTATGATAAAACTCTGTTTCTTTCTTGAACATAATGATTTCCTTTGCTTCTCTGGCCTTTCTTGGTAAATTGCTTTTTTTTTTTTTTTTTTTTTTCAAATATAGTCAGTTCCAAGGATAATACCTTTATCTTCTTATTCTCTAATGGATAAGATTACTTGCTGTGAGACTTTACTAAGCACTATGTTGGATAATTTTCAACATGGGAAGCTGTATTAGATTGTGGGTGGGTGGTTGTGGGGGCTAGATCCTGAGAAAAAAATTGAGACGATATATTATCTAAATTGAGCTTTTAATCCTCTTTAAGAAATTCTAGTAACAAAGTGCATTTTCTCGTTTCCTCAAATTTCTTATTGACCCATTGAAAAATGCTGGATTTTGTATATAAAAGCTTTGGATTGCCCTTTTCTAGACAGACACTGTTGGACAAAACTACAATGGACTTTTCACTAATCATGTAGAGCAATACTGATCATTATACAATGTGATTTTTGGAAAGTAACAGCTGCTGCTAGACTCAAAGAGAGAGAATGAGCAAAGATGTAACAAAAGGAGAGCTGGGTAATTAATTTTAAATAATTTGAGATGTGATTGAAAGTCAGCTCACATGCTTATGAAGTTACATCCTCTCCCCATTGAAGTCAATGGGAGTTTTGCCATTGACTTCAGTGGGGCCAGGATTTCACCCAGGATTTTTTTTAGCCTTGGTTTTGTGATCAAATCCTTTCAAGTCTCATGCAAAACAGGGTGAGGCTTGGTACATAGCTGAATGGAAGACCTCTAAGAAAGACCCAGGAATGATACCTAGAAGAGGCATTTTCCCTTTGACTCAGCACTGAGCCTCCAGGATCTCTGTGTTGAGGAAGGAGGGGCAATAGACAATGTGGTCTTGGACACATTATCTTTCACATGAATCTGAGTCCTGACCACTTGACATTAAACACTCCATGGCATTTTTCAAAAGCTTAGGTGTGTTAACTCTAGACAAATAATCATATTTTGCCTATTTAAATTGCCCCTTCAATTTCAATTGGATAAGGTGTTCTTCCTTACTGTCTGTCACAATAAACAGCTGCTATATTCCAAGTTTCAGAGTTGGATGAAAGATACTGTTTTGTGAGTCTTAACCAGCCTTTAAAGAAAGGTGCTATAGAAATACAAAATCCTATTTACTGCAGATAGACATGGTCTGCAAGGTTTGAAGTTGAATTTTTAAATCCCCAAAATGTTTTTTCTTTATTTTTATTTTGGGGAGGGAAGTGAGAGGGTTGGATCTGGGGTTCTGATTTGGCCCACAACAGGGATGGGTCCTTCTGTGAGATTCAGATCCAGGTCTGGATTCCACTCACCCTGAGCCCAAAGTTCAAGGATGTGCAGGTGCAAGGTTTTGATTGAGATCCATTTCTATTTACTATACAGTTTTCTAAAGGGGATAACAGTCCCTCTGCAGGTATCAGAATGCCCATGGTTCTATGGTAGTTTCATAGGTATCTTGGGTTTGTGCCCTTCTTCACACTTAAACAGACATGGTGTATCAGGATGTTTCTCACTTTACTATGGTCTGTGCAAAGCTTCCCTTGCTGTCTTTTCAATGTCAGTACTACTTTTATTCAGACATTATTATTTTAGACTTCTCTGTGTGAGGCTGTAAAGGCAAAGATGAGGAACAGAATATGGATAAAGTAACTTTTTCTTGACTTCCCTCAATTAATTCACAAGCATATCAGGTCAGGGTCAAAAATGGCAAATGAGAATGTTGAGGAAAAAGTTTGATCTGTCAAGATATGCTTCTCATAATACTAACATGCATGATTTTTAAACTACTATCCATGTCAAAAATTGCTTGCCTATTAGAGGTGGGTTTTAGCTTCAAAAGTCAAACAACATTTATTGAAAACTTTGGGCATACTTTAAAATGTAAGGTGTAAATCAGGGCACACCTTTCAATGCTGTTTTTAATGTATATGTCATAAATATAAACGGAAGGGTATCCACCTTTCTGTATACAGTGCTATAAAATCCCTCCTGGCCAGAGGCAAAACCCTTTCACCTGTAAAGGGTTAAGAAGCTAGGATAACCTTGCTGGCACCTGACCAAAATGACCAGTGAGGAGACAAAAAGAAAAAGAGGACTTGTGGCACCTTAGAGACTAACAAATTTATTTGATCATAAGCGATGCTGTGAGCTGTAGCTCGTGAAAGCTTATGCTCAAATAAATTTGTTAGTCTCTAAGGTGGCACAAGTCCTCCTTTTCTTTTTGCGGATACAGACTAACACGGCTGCTACTCTGAAATGAGGAGACAAGTTACTTTCAAAGCTGGAGGGCGGGGGGAACAAAGGGTCTGTCTGTCTGTATGAGGCTTTTGCCAGGAACAGACCAGGAATGGAGTATTAGAACTTGTTAGTAAGTAATCTAGCTAGAAATACGTTAGATTTCCTTTTGTTTAAATGGCTGGTAAATAAGCTGTGCTGAATGGAATGTATATTATGTTTTTGTGTCTTTTTGTAACTTAAGGTTTTGCCTAGAGGGATTCTCTATGTTTTGAATCTGATTACCCTCTAAGGTATTTACCATCCTGATTTTACAGAGGTGATTCTTTTACTTTTTCTTTAATTAAAATTCTTCTTTTAAGATCCTGATTGCTTTTTCATTGTTCTTAAGATCCAAGGGTTTGGGTCTGTGTTCACCTATGCAAATAGGTGAGGATTTTTATCAAGCCTTCCCCAGGAAAGGGGTTGTAGGGCTTGGGGGGATATTTTGAGGGGGAAGACATCTCTAAGTGGGCTCTTTCCCTGTTCTTTGTTTAACACGCTTGGTGGTGGCAGCATAGGGTTCAAGGACAAGGCAAAGTTTGTACCTTGAGGAAGTTTTTAACCTAAGATGGTAAGAATAAGCTTAGGGGGTCTTTCATGCAGGTCCCCACATCTGTACCGTAGACTCCAGAGTGGGGAAGCAACCTTGACGGTATATTTAACATTTCTGTCTCATTTCAACCAGGAATAAAGCCTTTTGGATTTCTGTTAAAAATTCCAACATCGGTTTCTCTGTCTATTTTGTATTTTTAATGTGGATTACAAAGAGTAGTGGGAAGAGATACTATATTTTCAATGCATAAAAGAAGAAAGGTCCTTCAGTACTTTATTATATTTGGCTTCATCCTATTTCTGCTAAAATTATTTTATTTCAGTTCTGGGGGTGTTTTCTTCCTAATCCCATGACACATCACCACCACTACTAAGAACAATGACTTTTCCCTGCCTGCATTCTGTCATAAAGGCAGTCAAGTACTGCTGGGGGGAAAGGGACATCATAAAAAGGAGGAATGCAAAATGTGGCTACCAGATGTGGGATATGTTTGGTGGTTTTAGGGCCTGATTCTGTCCCCCTCATCTTTACATGGGAGGTTTGTGTGGCTTCACTGCACAAAGAAAGGCTTCGGGTAGCGGAGCCAGAAGGAATGCACTCCCCATCAAAGCAACTGTAATAAGAGGATGTTAAGATTGCCCAGCTAACACCCTCAGAAGTCAGGAAATGCCGGAGTTAAGGTTCATGCACAAGCCTAACCCTGCCCCCTCGTGTGTGATGCATAAAAAAAAATAGCCATGATCACACACACAGCTGGCATAAATCAGTTTAGCTACTTTGAGGTCAATGGAGCTAGGCTGATTTACACCAGGTGAGAATCCATCCCCCTATTTCTAATACAATATGTAATAGCATACTTCCTTTTTTTCTACAAGTCTAGTTACACATGTATAGCACCTTCCATTACTATGTATAGATTCATAGATTTTAAGAGCAAAAAGCACCATTTTGATCATCTAGTTAGTCTGATTTCTTACTGAACACAGACCATAGATTTCAGAGTAGCAGCCATGTTAGTCTGTATTTGCAAAAAGAAAAGGAGGACTTGTGGCACCTTAGAGACTAACAAATTTATTTGAGCATAAGCTTTCGTGAGCTACATGCATCCGATGAAGTGAGCTGTAGCTCACGAAAGCTTATGCTCAAATAAATTTGTTAGTCTCTAAGGTGCCACAAGTACTCCTTTTCTTTTTACAGACCATAGAATTTCCCTCAGTAATTCTTGAATCAAGTATATCCACTGTGGATCCCACACAAATAGACAATGACAAATTCTCTACACAAACAAAACAAATAAAAGAAACATGTTACATAATTCGAAGTGAATGGTAGGTATGATTTTTCATCACTGCCATGTTACGTTTAAATATGAGATGTTCATAAGTAAAAAGAGCAATTCCCTCTATAATTCCTTTCTGAAAGGTCTCACACTTTGGGCTGGAGTGCCATCAGTATACTAAGGACATGCAGCTCCATAACTTGTTTTCTTCAAACCTAGATGATGCAGTTCTTTTTTTACAAGATTCTGCTTTCTCAGTACCTGGGATGTAGATGAAAGCAAAGTAGCTTTATATGAATCTGCATAAAACATGAAATTTATGAGTTTAAGTTGAAATTGGGTAAAATTTGGTGGGTTCAGCTGATTTCACTGAGGATTTGGGTATGTTCTAACCACAAAACTTCAAACTGCAATGCAAGGCATGGAAACCCACGCAAAACAAGATCAAAAAGGTTTGCCAAGCTCCCTGCAAACTGAAAGCACCAAATTTCACACTTCTGCTTCCCAATCTCCCTAATAGCGTCTCTCCATGGAGTATGAAAGAGAGATGGATTGCAGCCACTGAAATTGGCTTTAAAGGCTTTTTCAACTCCTAACAAGTTCCTTCTCTGCTAGGTTCTTTGCCAGCCTGAAGGATTTTCTTCAATCAATTTTCTCCTCTCTCCTTCATAACTGAAAATCTTCAACTAAGTCCTGTCAAAATCTTTCCATTTCCACAGGAAATAAGTTCTTAATCTTGTGTTATAATTCAAATCTTTCAGGCTTCCACTATTGATCATCTTTGCTGTACCCATCTAAAGTAAATGCTGATGCATCCTTCCTGAAGTAGTTTAACCACAAAAGATACTATACTGTACTTTAGATAAAGTGTTGCCAGTATGCCTTGCACTGTAGTATATGATATTCATCTCATTAATTAATTTTATTTTATTCCAGCAATGCATCTCAACAGCCAGTTCATTCATTTAATACAGATGTGTGTTAAGTGGAGATTTTAGGGACTTTAATTTACTACTTGTTTTTGAGACATTGTGAGCTTTGTCTCTTTCTTCCTCTTCATCTACAGGTGTTTGTGCATTATCAGTCTACATTCAGTCGCACATGCTATCTCCCATGTCTGGTATTTGAACAATTCATAACTGCTTGCACCCGACTGCAAAATCTATTGCTCTTTTCTGTGTTCAGTTTCATTGTGAAAGCTGGAAACTGAGACAGACAGAGATAAGAATGTGCTGGCAAATGCAAGCTGTTTAGCCGCTCAGGAATCACTGAGTCTTTGCATGTTTCCTCCCATGTAATTCCATCACCAGTGCTTGTGTTTTGAATCGTTAATAAACTTAAATATAATGGGTCTAACTTCCAGCAGTATACAACAGGATGATTTGTGTTTATAATTTTAAAAACAAACATAAATGGAAACATTCATTTCAGTGCTTTTACAACATAAACCAGGGGTTTATACATGTCCAGTTATCTGGTAAATCTCAAATTTACATGTGGCTTGTAAATCTCAAATTCTGTATCTTCAGATTTTGCCTCTGATAAAATGTACACTTCATTAGAAGAAAGGAAGGGAGTCATATTTACTATGCTCACTACTGTTTCATTGAACGTGTCTTTTTCCTTACTTCTATCCCAAATACCATGGTTATGAGTGGGGTATAAGTGTTTATATTGATAGGTCCCCATCTCCAGTAAAGAGGAACAGGTTTTATATAATTTTTGTGTTTGTAGAAAGTCTCATTTTGTTACTGTTCATTGTCTGGAAGTTAACTGGATCTGATCTGATCTTTTCTCACTGACCTTTTCTATATTTTGTTGTTGTGTAACAGTGGCAGTTAAGATGTAACATACAGATGCTGGCCATAACATAGCTGCACTGATTATAAATCTAGATTGTGCTGTTCTAAGGACTAAATTGAGGCTTTGCTATAAGCCCTCAAAAAGGTTCAGTATGTAGCTGTGCTGCCCCAGAGGGAATCCCCCGAAGGAATCCAGAAACCAGATTGTCTCAAAGTCAGTTTGGTTTGTTTCCCTTTTATTCAATAGGGTGAGGGAGTCATTTGCACTAGCCTTTTACCTAGCACAAATGACTTCACCTGACACACCAGCTCAGCTGTGCTGGCCAATATGTTGTGGGGATGTGAACAAGGCTCCATCCACTCCCTGCCCGTATGGCTTGGAGTGGGGAGTAGCAGCTCCACAGTGACTGCTCTCCCCTCCTTCACTGTTATCTGTAATCCACACAGGTACCTTATGCATCCTGGGGAGCAGACCCTTGGGAAGGTATCAATTGACTTCAATGGAGCTATGACAGTTTTTACACCAACTCAGTATCTGCTCCTTGGTCCCCTGTGGGGCAGACCATGATCTATCCTCTATATTTGAAAGCTCAAGGTAAACCGTAGCCTAAAATACAGCACAAATCACATTGTCATTAGGGTTCAGAGTAACAGCCGTGTTAGTCTGTATTCGCAAAAAGAAAAGGAGTACTTGTGGCACCTTAGAGACTAACCAATTTATTTGAGCGTAAGCTTTCGTGAGCTACAGCTCACTTCATCAGATGGAGCTCTAACTCTCAATTAAACAAACATTAAGGAGTTCTTGTGGCACCTTAGAGACTAAGGGTATGTCTACACTACGAAATTAGGTCGAATTTATAGAAGTCAGTTTTGTAGAAAGCATTTTTATACAGTCGATTGAGTGTGTCCCCACACAAATGCTCTAAGTGCATGTAGTCAGCAGAGTGTGTCCATAGTACCGAGACAACCATCGACTTCCGGAGCGTTGCACTCTGGGTGGCTATCCCACAGTTCCCGCAATCTCCGCCACCCATTTGAATTCTGGGTAGAAATCTCAGTGCCTGATGGGGCGAAAACATTGTCATGGGTGGTTCTGCGTACATATCGTCAGGCCCCCATTCCCTCCCTCCCTCCCTCCGTGAAAGCAAGGGCAGACAATCGTTTTGCGCCTTTTTTCTTGAGTTACCTGTGCAGATGCCATACCATGGCAAGCATGGAGCCTGCTCAGCTAACCATCACCGTATGTCTCCTGGGTGCTGGCAGACGTGGTACTGCATTGCCTCACAGCAGCAGTTTATTGCCTTTTGGCAGCAGACAGTGCGGCATGACTGATAGCCGTCACTGATGTAGTCCTGGGTGCTCTTTTAACCGGGCGCCTGGGCAAACATGGAAGTGACTCAGTCAGGTCATTTCCCTTGTTTCGTTTCATGGAGATTGAGTCCTACCGGCAGTGCACTGTCTTTTAATCTGCAGCTAGCAGAAGACGATGGCCAGCAGTCATACTGCACCATCTTCTGCCGAGCACCTAGGAGATGACGATGGCTAGCGGTCGTACTGCACAGTCTGCTGCCAGCAAGATGTACAAAGATAGATGAACTTGCTCAAAACAAGAAATAGACCAGATTTGTTTTGTATTCATTTTCTCCTCCCTCCCTCTGTGAAATCAACGGCCTGCTAAACCCAGTTTTGAGTTCTATCCTTGAGGGGGGCCATTCAGTTTCTCACAAAGCCACCCCCTTTGTTGACTTTAATTCCCTGTAAGCCAACCCTGTAAGCCAAGTCATCAGTCGCCCCTCCCTCCGTCAAGGCAACGGCAGACAATCATTCTGCACCTTTTTTCTGTGCAGACGCCATACCACGGCAAGCAAGGAGTCCGCTCAGATCACTTTGGCAATTAGGAGCACATTAAACACCACACGCATTATCCAGCAGTATATGCAGCTCCAGAACCTGGCAAAGCAATACTGGGCGAGTAGGCGATGTCAGCGCGGTGACGAGAGTGATGAGGACATGGACAGAGACTTCTCTCAAAGCATGGGCCCTGGCAATGTGGGCATCATGGTGCTAATGGGGCAGGCTAATGCGGTGGAATGCCAATTCTGGGCCCAGGAAACAAGCACAAACTGGTGGGACCGCATAGCGTTGCAGGTCTGGGATGATTCCCAGTGGCTGCGAAACTTTCGTATGCCTAAGGGCACTTTCATGGAACTTCGGGACTTGCTTTCCCCTGCCCTGAGGCGCAAGAATACCAAGATGAGAGCAGCCCTCACAGTTGAGAAACGAGTGGTAATAGCCCTGTGGAAGCTTGCAATGCCAGACAGCTACCAGTCAGTCGGGAATCAATTTGGAGTGGGCAAATCTACTGTGGGGGCTGCTGTAATGCAAGTAGCCAACGCAATCAAAGATCTGCTGATATCAAGGGTAGTGACCCTGGGAAATGTGCAGGTCATAGTGGATGGCTTTGCTGCAATGGGATTCCCTAAGTGGGGTGGGGCCATAGACAGAACCCATATCCCTATCTTGGCACCAGAGCACCAAGCTGGCGAGTACATAAACCACACGGGGTACTTTTCAATAGTTCTGCAAGCACTGGTGGATCACAAGGGATGTTTCACCAACAACAATGTGGGATGGCCAGGAAAGATACATGACGCTCGCATCTTCAGGAACTCTGGTCTGTTTCAAAAGCTGCAGGAAGGGACTTTATTCCCAGACCAGAAAATAACCATTGGGGACGTTGAAATGCCTATAGTTGTCCTTGGGGACCCAGCCTACCCCTTAACGCCATGGCTCATGAAGCCGTACACAGGCAGCCTGGACAGTAGTCAGGAGCTGTTCAACTACAGGCTGAGCAAGTGCAGAATGGTGGTAGAATGTGCATTTGGACGTTTAAAGGCGCGCTGGCGCAGTTTACTGACTCGCTCAGACCTCAGCAAAACCAATATTCCCACTGTTATTACTGCTTGCTGTGCGCTCCACAATATCTGTGAGAGTAAGGGGGAGACGTTTATGGCGAGGTGGGAGGTTGAGGCAAATAGCCTGGCTGCTGGTTACGCGCAGCCAGACACCAGGGCGGTTAGAAGAGCACAGGAGGGCGCGGTACGCATCAGAGAAGCTTTGAAAACCAGCTTCATGACTGGCCAGGCTACGGTGTGAAAGTTCTGTTTGTTTCTCCTTGATGAAACCCCCCGCCCCTTGGTTCACTCTGCTTCGCTGTAAGCTAACCACCCTCCCCTCCTCCCTTCGATCACCGCTTGCAGAGGCAATAAAGTCATTGTTGCTTCACATTCATGCATTCTTTATTAATTCATCACACAAATAGGGGGATAACTACCAAGATAGCCCAGGAGGGGTGGTGGAAGAGGGAAGGACAAGGCCACACAGCACTTTAAAATTTTAAAACTTATTGAATGCCAGCCTTCTGTTGCTTGGGCAATCCTCTGGGGTGGGGTGCCTGGAGGCCCCCCCACTGCGATCTTGGGCATCTGGGTGTGGAGGCTATGGAACTTGGGGAGGAGGGCGGTTGGTTACACAGGGGCTGTAGTGGCGGTCTGTGCTCCTGCTGCCTTTCCTGCAGCTCAACCATACGCTGGAGTATATTAGTTTGATCCTCCAGCAGCCTCAGCATTGAATCCTGCCTCCTCTCATCACGCTGCCGCCACCTTTCAGCTTCAGCCTTCGCTTCAGCCCGCCACCTCTCCTCCCCGTCATTTTGTGCTTTCCTGCACTCTGACATTGTCTGCCTCCATGCACCGTCTGTGCTCTGTCAGTTTGGGAGGACAGCATGAGCTCAGAGAACATTTCATCGCGAGTGCATTTTTTTTTTTTTTTTTTTTTTGCCTTCTAATCTTCGCTAGCCTCTGGGAAGGAGAAGATCCTGTGATCCTTGAAACACATGCAGCTGGTGGAGAAAAAAAAGGGACAGTGGTATTTAAAAAGACCCATTTTAGAGAATAATGGGTACACTCTTTCACGGTAAACCTTGCTGTTAACATTACATACATAGCACACGTGCTTTTGTTCCAAGCTCACATTTTGCCTTCCCCCAGCGCTTGGCTAGCCCCTCCACCCTCCCCATGGCTAACAGCGGGGAACATTTCTGTTCAGCCACAGACAAACAGCACAGCAGGAATGGGCACCTCTGAATGTCCCCTTAAGAAAAGCACCCTATTTCAACCAGGTGACCATGAATGATATCACTCTCCTGAGGATAACACAGAGAGATAAAGAATGGATGTTGTTTGAACGCCAGCAAACATACACTGCAATGCTTTGTTCTGCAATGATTCCCGAGTATGTGCTACTGGCCTGGAGTGGTAAAGTGTCCTACCATGCTGGATGGAATAAGGCTGCCCTCCCCAGAAATCTTTTGCAAAGGCTTTGGGAATATATCCAGGAAAGCCACGAATGCCAGGGCAAATTAATCATTAAACATGCCTGCTTTTAAACCATGTATAGTATTTTAAAAGGTACACTCACCAGAGGTCCCTTCTCAGCCTGGTGGGTCCAGGAGGCAGCTTTGGGTGGGTTCAGGGGGTACTGGTTCCAGGTCCAGGGTGAGAAACAGTTCCTGGCTGTTGGAAAAACTGGTTTCTCCGCTTGCTTGCTGTGAGCTATCTACACCCTCATCATCTTCCTCGTCCCCAAATCCTGCTTCCGTGTTGCCTCTATCTCCATTGAAGGAGTCAAACAACACGGCTGGGCTAGTGGTGGCTGAAACCCCTAAAATGGCATGCAGCTCATCATAGAAGCGGCATGTTTTGGGCTCTGACCCAGAGTGGCCGTTTGCCTCTCTGGTTTTCTGGTAGGCTTGCCTCAGCTCCTTAAGTTTCACACGGCACTGCTTTGGGTCCTTGTTATGGCCTCTGTCCTTCATGTCCTGGGAGATTTTGACAAATGTTTTGGCATTTCGAAAACTGGAACATAGTTCTGATAGCATGGATTCCTCTCCCCATACAGTGATCAGATCCCGTACCTCCCGTTCAGTCCATGCTGGAGCTCTTTTGCGATTCTGGGACTCCATCATGGTCACCTCTGCTGATGAGATCTGCATGGTCACCTGCTGCTTGCCACACTGGCCAAACAGGAAATTGAAATTCAAAAGTTCGAGGGCCTTTTCCAGTCTACCTGGCCAGTGCATCTGAGTTGAAAGTGCTGTCCAGAGCGGTCACAATGGAGCACTCTGGGTTAGCTCCCGGAGGCCAATACCATCTCATTGCGTCCACAGTACCCCAAATTTGACCCAACAAGGCCGATTTCAGCGCTAATCCCCTTGTCGGGGGTGGAGTAAGGAAATGGATTTCAAGTGCCCTTTAAGTCGAAAAGAAGGGCTTCATCGTGTGGACGGGTGAAGGGTTAAATCTATTTAACGCTGCTAAATTCAACCTCAACTCCTAGTGTAGACTAGGGCCAACAAATTTATCTGGGCATAAGCTTTCGTGGGCTATAACACTCTTCATCAGCTGCAAGCATTGTCCATTACTAAGCAAGGAAAATATATATATATTTATATATAATTACCCAGTGGAAATCATATTTTCACCTTTTGGCTTCACATTTCTTTATTATTTGTTTTATATTCTTCAGAAATATGAATTACCTTCCTAAATTGCAAATACTACTTTGACAAAATAAGTATTATCTGTGTGTGTGAATTTGTCACTTTTTTCCTTCTACTCATGAGTTTTGAACATAAAATAATCAACAATATAGTATATACTAGCTAAGACACATTACAAAGTTCAGTGTTAATTTAAATACTCTGATTATACATTTGCATGTTATTCAGCTGCTTATCCTAAGTTTATCAGCCTCAGGATACTCTGTAGTACAGGTAATGCTTCTGTATTTAACAAACCTTGTAGGCATAGTGTCAGAGGGATAGCCATGTTAGTCTGGATCTATAAAAGTGGCAAAGAGTCATGTGGCACCTTAAAGACTAAGAGACGTATTGGAGCATAAGCTTTCGTGGGTGAATACCCACTTCATCAGATGCATGTACTGGAAATTTCCAGAGGCAGGTATAAATATGCAAGCAAGAATCAGGCTAGGGATAATGAGGTTAGTTCAATCAGGGAGGATGAGGCCCTCTTCTAGCAGCTGAGGTGTGAACACCAAGGGAGGAGAAACTGCTTTTGTAGTTGGCGAGCCAGTCACAGTCTTTGTTTAATCCTCATTCTCCCTGACTGAACTAACCTTGTTATCCCTAGCCTGATTCTTGCTTGCATATTTATACCTGCCTCTGGAAATTTCCACTACGTGCATCTGATGAAGTGGGTATTCACCCATGAAAGCTTATGCTCCAATATGTCTGTTAGTCTATAAGGTGCAACAGGACTCTTTGGCGCTTGTATAGGCATAGACAGCCATTAGAAATTAATCAGAAATATACTTCACAGAGCATTTTAAATATGGGCTGATGCATTTCCAGGGTATTTTGTGTTATATAGACATATAAGGAAAATTCTTCTGTACTGCATAATAGAAGGTAATTAAAATGTCATGACACAAACAGGGCACACTCTATGGCAGGAGTTCTCAGCATTACTCACCGCACAGATCACATTTAGTACAGAGATTGACTTGAGGATCACTGACTCTCCCATGCACAGCCATGCTGATTTTCCCCTCCATTTTGTGATTGCACTACACCCTGGTAGCAACTACAGCAATTGCTTGCGTGAAAAAAGTACCATTAGAAAGAAGTATTTGGTGTGGTTTTAGCTGACTTTTAATGTGGTTTCCTCAGCTCAAAGCAAGAAGGGATGACCTCAGGGTGACCATCCAGATTTCCAAGAACTACTATGGGTTCAGACACATAGTATGAGATGACATGAGAACTTTTTGCCTATGCTATTTTCTGTCTTTTTTTAGAATTAGTTAAAGTGTCAGATCCTTAGCTGGTATAAACTGATGTCGCTCTTTGAATCCTCCATCTTCGAACAGTGAAAAACAAGGAGTGCCAGAACAGGTAGTTGCAGGGATCTCTCAGCGCTGAAATGAGGGGTGAATCCTGACAGATATTTTCCTCTTCTCTTATAAGTTTGTTTGCCAGGCAAATATGAGGACACAGGAAGGAAAAAAATGTATTCTAGTGGGTGTTTCTGGAAACTAAATTTGGTATGTACTGAGCTAATATTGGACAAGTTCAAATCTGGGCTCCCAGACCGAACTACATCTCACAGGATGGAACCATGGTCTCCCATCTGGCTGAGTGGACTCCCATGACCATGATACATCATAGAAGATGCAGTCTAGCTAGAGACCCTGGCCCATGGAGGAATGGGATCATGAGACACCCAACTTACCACTCCAATGAAGCACCCTGGTAGCTCAAGTAGACAGTTATATGTCAAACAAACCTGACATGAAAAGTTTGTTTGGTTTGACAAATCCAAATTAAACATCTTGATTTGGGAATGTCAAAACTTTTTTTTTCAACAAAAATGTTGAAACAAAATGTTTCAGCATTTCTGAATTTAAACTTCTCAGAACTTTCTGTTCTGGAAAAAAGAACCCAATATTTTGACTTTTTGTCCCAATCCAAAACAAATGTTAAAGTATCAGAATTTTGCACAGGGTTAAAAATGGGACTAAAAATAATGCTTGTATCAACGCCTTTTGGAGTGGAGAGTAAGGTATGGTTGGACAAAAATGTGTTTGTGCACCTGGACCCTTGTTGCTCAATTGATAGGCATTTATAAATTCATAGATTAAATAATTTCCTTACTCTTGGCTTTCCCAACGAAAATGACATTCATAGAGTTTAAGGCCAGATGGGACCACCAGATCATCTAGTCTGACATCCTGTAGATCAGAGATCACCATCATCACCCAGCACCCACGTACTCTACCCAATCACCAAAGTTAGTCCTAAGTATTGTGACCCACAAAAGACTGAGTTATTATGTGCACAGGCAAAGCATAGAAGGAACCAAGGAACACCAGTGCCCGAGTGGCATGGATATGATGACAGCAGTACAGTACAGAGGAATTGCATAGAACATTGGGCTGCCAGTGAGGAACATAAGAATGGCCATACTGGGTCAGACCAAAGGTCCATCTAGCCCAGTATCCTGTCTTCCAACAGAGGCCAATCACAGGCGCACCAGAGGGAATGAACAGAGCAGGTAATCATTGAGTGATCCATTCCCTGTCACCCATTCCCAGGAGTCCTGGATTCTATTCCCAGTTCTGCCATGGGCCCTCTGAGTGACCTTGGGCAAGTCATTTCACTTCCCTCTGCCTCCATTTTGCCACTTGCAAACTGATGATCATGCTACATGCCTCCTCTATAAAGGGCATTGAGATCTATGGATGAGAAGTACTGTTTAAGTTCAAAGTATTATTATATTTTCATATCTTTTAGTTGAGCAAAATGATTTAATATGGCTATCTCTTCTACACCCTCAGAGCCATCGTACCCCCCCGTCTATGTTGTAAAAGTGCTGAAATTAATATTTTAAATTATGCTTGTTTTTAAAATTATAAACACAAATCAACACTGGAAGTTTTGAGAGAGTTTCATGCAGAGGAAAAATAATGAAGTTTGATTTTTCATACAGTTTGTGTAAAAGAGAAACTTTCACTCTGGCTCTGATTTAGCAAGGTACTGAAGTGTGTGTCTAAGTGTACACATGTGAATAGTCCAACTGACATATATACTGAAAACTAGGCACTTGGTTGGGCACCTTGCTGAAGTAGGGCCATAGGGCCCGATTTACAAAGGTATTTAAATGCAGATGGGGATCTACTGAGCTTAACAAAAGTACCTAAGTGAGTGAGTTACCTAAGTTCCATTGAAAATCCTAAATACCTAAATCTGATCCTTATTCATTACTACTTATAGTAATATTGTTCACAAGTTACAATATCTGTGCTCCTTTAAGTAAAAACAGCTCAAACCAGTTATGGTTAGTAAAATTTTGAATGGCCCTAAATACTAGGGTATTTGGATTGGAGAAATTACTTGGGTAGGTGTTTTGTTTACATTGTCACAGTTACAGGACTAACTACACTTGTTGATGCTCCTTCTCCCTTGGACTCTGAGTGCACCCCCACTTTTGTTGGGCCTTGTACCTTTACTGTTTCTGGGGTGAAATTCCATAACTCTTCAATTCATAGACCAGGTGCTAAGCAACGGTACCCTCTGGGCCAATTGCTCTCCAGTTGTCTTGTAACAACCTCTTAAGTGTTTGCTGAACTATGCTATGGCCTTCCTGTTTGTTTCCAACAGGCTGAACCAATACAGAGAGACAAGATGGGTGAGAGAATATATTTTATTGGACCAACTTCTGTTGGTGAGAGAGACAAGCTTTCAAGCTACACAGAGCTCTTCCTCAGGTTTGGGAAAGACAGAGTGTCACAGCTAAATACAAGATCGAACAGGTAGTTTAGCATAAGTAGTTAGCCCAGGGGTGGGCAAACATTTTGGCCCGAGGACCACATCTGGGTATGTAAATTGTATGGCAGGCCATGAATGCTAATGAAATTGGGGGTTGGGGTGTGGAAGGGGGTGAAGGCTCTGGCTGGGGGTGCAGGCTCTAGGGTGGGTTTGAGGGTGCAGGAGGGGGTCAGGGTGCAGGTTGGGACTGAGGGGTTCAGAGGGCAGAAGGGGGATCAGGGCTGGGGAGGGGGGTTGAAGTGTGGGAGGGGGGTGGGGTTCAGGCTCCAGGCAGTGCTTACCTCAAGCAGCTCTCAGAAGCAGCAGCATGTCCCCTCTCTGGCTCCTACAGGGAGGCACGGCCAGGCAGCTCTATGTGCTGCCCTGCCCACAAGCACCGCCCCTGTAGCTCCCATTGGCTGCGGTTCCTGGCCAATGGGAGCTGTGGGGGCGGTGCTTGGGGTGAGGGCAGTATGCAGAGCCCCCTGGCTGCCCCTACCTGTAGGAGCCAGAGGGGGGACATGCCACTGAAGCATATTGTTGAAGCCAGTCATCTTGTCCAGGAAGTTTGATGCTAGGGTGGAGTGTTCTAGGGAGAGTTTAATGGACAGGTGGTGACTGTTGAAGTTGTGGTGGAAATTTGAGGGATCTTAAGTCATCTGTCCAGAGGATGAAAATATCCTTCATGTATCTCTGATATATCACTGGTTTCATGGTGCATTTGTCCAGAAATTCTTCTTCAAGGTGGCCCATGTGCACCCACCTTATAGTAAGTTTGTCTAGGCTATATTTCCCTAATTTGCTTATAAGAGGGCCATGTGAGAGTATCAAAAGCCTTACTAAAGTTGAGCTATATCACACGTGCTTTTTCTCCCTACCCCGCTCCCCCTCCACAGGGCTTGTTACCCTATTGTGACATACCTGGGTACAATCTAGACTAATGAGGAACTGTGTCACTCCTGCCCCGCAATCTTCCTTGTTGAAGTAGCTCCCACTTGGGCTGCTCACACACAGCCTTCCACACCCATATACCCTTCCATGTGAACCACACCCTGAGTGTCTGCATGTAACTGCAGATTGCCAGCCACACTTGGGTTACACTCCGGCTTTCACCAGCCTCGGTTATACTGCAGAGTGACCCCAACACACCTCCAGTCTTAGATTTCCATCAGAAATATATGCTGTCTACTGCCAAGCCCTCTCCTGGACAATACAAGTTATAATAGGTCCATTATCTCTTTTTAAAAATATCACACAACTTGTCATCCCAAATGGTTTCCCAAACACTTCAATTTAAACACACTGGATTAGATAAAACAAGTTTATCAGCTACAAAGAGATTTTAAGTGACGAGTAATGAGGCATAAAAGTCAGATATGATTACAAGAAAAATAAAGATGTTTACTAATGCCTAACTTAACAATATCAGATTCAAGCGAAGTTTCTCACCATATGCTTTCAGCAGTCTTAGTGAACAAACCCTGTAGGTCAGGACCACTTCTCCCAGAATCCAACTCTTCTTTCCTTTTTCACTTCAGGTACAGTGAATATGATGGATGGGGGAAAAGAGACAGGTGTCTGCCCCTTCTTTTTATAGTTCTGCCCCTGCTTTTATAGTCCCCTCCAGTTTGAGGAGCATTTCCAGCTGGGAGAAAGGCAACAGGCAGTCTGTGTGGAAGGAGTTCCCTGCTGCTTTTTCTCACCTGTTTGAGCTTTCTTTTTTTCCTCCTCCCAGTCTGATCACTCTGTTTACTGCTTAAATGCAAATTAAGCACAGTGCACATTCCTTTGTTTAGGACCGGCCTTCTTTACAAACCTCAGTTTTGGCAACATGTGGGTTTTGGAACATGTGTTATCATACAGTGAAATCTTATAACTTCATATACAATGTTGCCACACACATTTTATTAGGACAATAATGACAAGCAAATTATGAGTTTGTTTGTCCATTATTGAAAAAGATTATCACAATACTGTGTAGGGTGTGAATACAAGGGTATATTCTGTCACCCCGTCAAAGAAAGATATTAGGTTCACTGAAGGTGAATTTATTCACAGCACTCTGTCAAAGCAAAATTTACAAGTGAAAAATTAATGTGAAAGACTTAGAGAATTCCTTTTGGGTTCTCTGGTTTCATTTTTCTCCTTATTTAGCAACAGACATGGAGTCATTTAGAGTTAGAAATCCTTTACATTGTGACTAATACATACAAAGGGCCAAATTCACCTCTTCTCTTTATTGAATATAGTGGACTTACACCAAGGATGAATTTGAATGCAATTCAAGGGAACAGTGGATTCAAGGGAACAGTGGATGCATAGATTTTTTTTTCTGATGTCAATATCAGTATTAGCTTTTGGGTTAACTTCCTGTCTTTCAGAACCTCTGCAGTTTCACTTGAAGTCAGCAAGCTCAGGTCCTCACTGGCTTGCAGCCAGGTTCTTGGTGTGTGACTCTGCTAGGGGTAAGTGTTCTCTAGTTCATTTTGAAAGCTGAAATAAATGGAAAGTAACGATCCATGGGGTGATTTGATGAGAAGTATAAGGTAAAGGGATCCACTAGTACAGTTAACACGGGAGTGTAGAACTGGTCCAAATATTTTCAACAAAACACTTTTTAAATGAAAAATGGCTCTCTAAGTAAAACAAACATTTTCATTTTGCTAAAAATTTTCATTGACTTTTTAACAAAAACAAAATTATCTGGGGAGTTTAAAATATCCTAGACATTTACCGGCCCTGAATTACGGTATCCATGTAAGTCAACTGTTTTGTGAACACTATACTTCACAGGGGCTGGGCTCAAACACACACTCCATCCACTAAATACCGGTTGAACTTTTGAATTACATGTTCTATTCATATTGATAGTCTTTGTTTACTGTATTGAAATGGTGGTGGTGGAGACTTTACATCTGCTGTAAACTACTATTCACAAGTTAAAGGCTAAAGGCCTGTTTCAACTCCTATTGAAGAAAATGGAAAGATTGCCATTGATCGTAATGGGAGCTAGATCTGTGCCCTTATGAAAAATGATTGAAATTTGATCCCCAAGAGATCTGTGGTGCAGTGTTCCCCCTTTAGGGAAGGCTGGGAAAACAGATACTTCCAAGTGTCTGAAATGCTCAGCCTTGCTCAAAATTACCCCAATCAGGGTCTCTCCAGAACCATCTTTTTCTCCAAGCTCCAATCCACCATTCTTCCAGTCTCTCTGGGATCCTGTGAACTCTCCACAACCATTTCCGGTCTCGTTATATGCTCTTCTATGTGCCACAAAAATCCCTTCCCTTTCCCACCCACCTTAGCCTTCTTTGAGTTCTATGGTTTTGAGTTCTAAAACAGATCCACCAGGTACTGAAACAGTACAAGTCACAGAGCAGGCAGCGTAACACTGAGCAGAGTCCTGCACCATGTCTGACTGCTCCATGGCTATGCACTGGAAGAAACAGCAGTATTGAAAATTGGGGCAAGTAGCTATGTGTGAAATCGATTTTCTGTAACTTTCAGACATGATTTCACAATCCTCACATTAATTTTCCATCTGTTAATTTTATTACGGAGAAGTTTCCATTCTTCTCAGCTTTTCCCTTTTGCTTAAGTGATCTTTTAAAGAGACTTCCATCCTGTATAGGATTCCAATTTACTTTCCCAAAAAGAATGTAAGAAGAAAAAATACTCAAGCAGCACGCCTAAGGGGATACCTGGTATAATTTATTTATCTCTCCCTATCCCGTGTGTCTGTCTAGGCTTTAATATTTTAAAAGATGATTATGTTGGGGCTTTTCCATCTGATGCAGCTTCTCTCACATCCTTAGGGTTTGGTCTTCTGTATACAGTGTGCAAGTATTTTTTCAGCTCAGTAAGCAAATTGTACAAAGCCTGAGAGCAGAAACATTGAACTCACAGCTTTGACCTTGTTGCTAAAGCAATGTAAATATACAGTAAGTAATGTCTGGATTTAAGCTCTCTCTAAATCTTCTTAGATCTTTTTAATGGAGTATGTACTGCAATAAAATTCCAGATCTACTTTCCCCCGGTCCCTTCTTACTTTTACCATGTGTAATTGTATTAATAGATTATACAGATACTCACACAATTTTTAATCCCCTAAAAGCTATCCACCACCATCTCCTTTCAGTCTCCAACAATACACTGGGGAGACTTCATTCCCTGCCTTTCTCCCGTCCCCACACCCCTTGCCTGATCACTCACTCTCAGAGGCAGTCTTGATTTCTTCTCAACTTCCCTTGTTTACATATAAGGTCTGTGCTATTTCTCTTGCCACTTTCCACTGCATATATGGTTAGTGCATTTAACAAAAATACTGTTGCAGTCACTTTCATCTCTTCCTCCTACATCACTAACCATGAAGGAGAAGGGAATGCTGCTTACTTTTTCCACATGAAAGCACATATCCTGCAAGATGTTTTGTGGGCACTCTCCTGAATCCACTGTTGACTTTGGTGGAGCTCGGCAATGAGCACTGAGGTCCACAGGCACAGATCAGTTTGAAGAGCAAATCAGCCCACACAGTTTTTAAATTTCAAACTACTCTAATTTCTCCAGTAAAAACTGGGAAAGGTGTTATCTTCCAAAATAAGTCTTAGAATGCTGTGGGATGCCTTTAAAATAGAATACAGTTTAATATTCTATGAAAGTTAATCACTCTGGATCCACTGTGTTCCTTACATAATGAGAGCTCTTCTCCCGCAGTTAATGTTTGTAAAACCCAGTGCTTTTCAACAGGCTTTGGTTCAGGAACACCAGCTTAGCCACACTGCTGCACTGTTTATTTGGCCCCTAGCGGGGGAGGTAGAGATATGTGGTGGGAGGAAAGAAGGTTGGTATCTGTGACTCTCTTAAAGTGCCCTCTGAGGGCTGATCCATAGAACTAGCAGAGTGAAAATTATTTGAAAAAAAATATATTTAAACAATGTGTAAAGTGCAAAATTATAACAGAAGAGAAAAAGAAAATGTAATTTTTGGTATTCTAAAAATCAGCATTTCAATTAACAGAGTTATTCAACACACTTTTTTTTTAAATGCAAGATCTCCTTTAACATGTTAAATAGATTGAGGTGAAAGAAATATGTAACTTCCACTAAAAACATACTTATCAAATTTTGTTGAGTAGCTTTTTGTGCTGTGATTACTACCAAACCCCAGTGTGGTATGCTGGGTAGCACTGCCATAGAGCAAGCTGTTAAAAATGTATCATAAAACAGTTGTTTTCCCCGCATTTAAAAAATTCATTTAGAAATACTGGTGACGGATATATAGAATTTACCTGCAACATCTTTGAAAAACCAAATTGTATTAAATGTAAAGTTTATGCATTATTGTGGGCCAGGATTGTATGTAACCTTTCCAGGGGTTAGATGTGCTGAAAGACCTTGAGTTCAAAGGAATGGGCTTTTTGGGACAATCAGTGTGAAGTGGGTTTCCTGGGAAATACCTAGCAAGAGTTTAATGCAAATTCCCCACCTCTGGTTATGCAAAAACCCAGACATTTGAAGCTACCCTGAGAAGAGGACAATTGTCTGCTGATTACTGGTTCTCAGGGATTGAACATCAAGCTTGAGCTATATAAAGAAACAGGACAATCTGCCCAGTCTGGGTTACAGTTCTGAATCTGAGACAGTTATGAACTTGTAACCATGGGGAAAACCCAGTTGTGGGTTTTGAAGGACTGACACCTGCCAGAACCTGAGGTTGGAGTTGGGGTGACTTCTGGAAAACTTTTTAGCATGTGTGTAGGTTCTTTAATTGTTTTAATGTTTTCTCTGTAATGCATTCATCTTGGGAATAAATGTGCTTGGTTATAAAGAACTGTGTGTTAACTTCTAACTTTGAGCAATACCCTGGGTATAGCCTCTGGGGAGAGAGAAAAGTGCACACACTGGCCTTTTAGGGGTCTGGCTTGCGGGCAATATCATAGTATCAGCAGAGAACTGTGCAGCTTTTAAAGATCCGCTTGTCAGGAGGGAGAGAGACATGGGTCTCTATCCAAGAATGGTTATGGCTGAGGAGCCAGGACCCTAGAGTGGGTGTCTTCAAAGGGACCACGTATGGGAAATACATGTGTAGTTGCCTTGAACATGATAATATTCACTGAAAGATTTGATTTGTTCCCTCTGACATAGGAGATTTATAAATTGCCTTAGCTCATTATTATTTACTTTTATAATCTACAAACAAATAGAAAGATGTGATGACTGAAGTCCAATGGCGCTACAGATGAGGGTCTAGTAATAAGCAAGGATAACTAATAGGAGGGAATGGAGGGGTTCAGGAAGATCAAGGGTTACATACAGCAAAAAAGTAAATATAGTAACATTTCACCTAATTTGGCAACATGACAAATACAAGCATGCAGATTAAATTAATGCTTAATAGGCATTTAAAAAAGGCACTGGATGTGTCCAATATCCAGTAAATAGGACATTGAATCATCTCAATATTTGTCATGATTCAATTGGTCTTAGAACTGCTGTCCCTAAAAGACTAGAGATGGGTCCAAAGTAGTACCCCTGATCTGCACTCCACCGACTGAGCCCATTTCATAATCAGCCATCTCCATGGGTTATCAAAGTAATAAGCAAAATGGAATTTAAGTTGCATAATATGTTGCCCAGATATGAATCAGGTAGGCATGGGTTACATTATATTAACTGCTATAAATGGTTTTGTTGATATTATATTAAGTCTTCTGATTCTTGGAATCTTACATTTCTGGAATGTGTATGTGGTATGATTATCAAGTGTCAACTAAGTGGTGCTCAGAGCATCCTAAGAATTTGATTAGCTGAAATTTGCCAGTTTAACTGAAGCACTAGAAATTTTTGGCTTTGGTTATAAGAGAAGAATTTGCATGTCAGTAGCTCATGTCTGTCTCTCAGCTCCTTGATGGGTTGTGTGTTCACCCTTGTTGCAGGTAGCACACCAAAGCCTTCTCTCAGATCTCAGTTATGCTAGTGTAAATTTGGAGTAACTCCACTGAAGTCAGTTTAATATATGGGTATAAAACAGTTGAGAGGTGTGAATCAGGCCACACATTTCCTTTAACTGCCTGCAGGGTATGTCGAAGGTATGGGACAGTATATATATACACACCCACACACACATACATACACTATAGTAATAGTTTAGTGCAAGAGAGAACCACAAGAAACGTGTGCAAACAATGTAACTGATCTGATACTGCAGTCTTCAATGTGTAGTTCATGTGTGCTCTAAATACGGATACCTAATGAATAGGTAGAATTATTTATAGTTATTAGTAACTTGCTGTTACATATCGTTGGAAGCTTTTAAAATACTATGGTGATGGAAAACCCATAAATAGACATATAGATACTTAAATAGGAAGAAAGAAGTGGATAATTATAATCTCTTGTCTATCTGTTGATCTACTTGCTCTTTATGTGACAGTTCACTTTAGTGAGAGAACCTAACTATTTGTGTCATTCTGCCTAAAGGGAGGAATTTATGAAAATTGTAAAATGTCAACCACTAATAAGGAATATGTTATCCCTTGTAAAGGAGAATGAAGTATTAATCACCAAGGGAAGAATGGCAAGTAAAGCTGTGTGAAAAGCTTTACACTGGCAGTAGCTTTTGCTGTTGGCTATTTTTGAAAATTTACTGTAAGGTTTTCCCCAGTACAAATTGCTTTTGGAGCACTTGCTTCACAATGTACTGAACAATGCATCATAGCGGGCGGAAAGCTAAAGATCAAGGGCTATTTTGGGATTGCTATGGATAAATCATACAGGGGATGTCTAAACATCTCACGGCAGCAAAATTCCCCGCCTGGGTTGACAGAGTTAGGCTCATGGGCCTCGTGCAACCAGGCTAAAAATAGCAGTGTAGACAGCACTTTGAAGTTGCAGCTCGGGCTAGAGCTTGGGCTCTAACGCACAGGGCGGGGGGTGGGCTTCAGGAGTCCAAGCTCTAGCTTAAGCTGCAATGTCTCCACTGCTATTTTTAGCATGGTGGCATGAGCTCCACAAGCCCAAGTCTATCAACCCAGGTTGGGAGGTTAATTTCCGCAGGCTCTGTAGATGTACCCACAGTTTTTAGATTCTCAGCTATGGGTTAGGATCCTCTGCTGTTGGGAGTGGGGGACCCGAGTCTAGTACGGCTTTAAATCAGTGGTTCTCAAACTATTTACCATTGTGGGCCACATCCAAGACTACCTGTATAGTCCTGAAGATGTCTCATGGGCCGCAGCTATGTGCTGATTGGGCCGCAGGCGGCCCATGGGTCACATGTTGAGAACCACTGCTTTAAATCTACAGAAGCCCTCTGTACCTGTGTATGCAGAGTAAAGTATTCTCATATAACTTGAGAGAAAGTGTGGTCCAGTGGTTAGGGTGCTTCAGAGACCTGAATTCAATTCTCTGCCCTTCCACAGATTTCCTGTGTGACCTTGACCAAGGCACATAAGTTTCTCTGGGCCTCAGCACTTCATCTGTAAGATGGGGATACCACTTCCCTGCAGCACAAGGGAGTTGTGAGGATAGATATATTCAGGAGTGAGGTACTCAGATGCTATGGTAGTGGGGGCCTTAGCTAGAAACTGTAGTGGGCATGGAATAAGAACCTGGGAAGACAGAGATCAGGGAGACATTTTCTATTTACAGTCAGTCAGATGGGTCCATGGGTGGTGAGTATTATAGGTTGGGGGAGGCTAGGCATAGCCAGGCATAGCCCCGCCCATGCTCCACCCTCAGTCCCCCCTCCCCGCACTTCTGCTTGGCACAGCTCCAGTCTCCCTGTGGGGTTGCCCTGGCTCTGGCCACACTGCCCGCCCTCCCTCCCAGGGCTGCAGTGGGGGAGAGCTCTAGTGGGGGTGCAGAAGAGGCAGGGCCTCAGGCCAAAAGGGTGGAGCTGGGGGCTAACCACCCTGAGCCAGTGGTTCACATGCCGCCCATGGATGGATCCTGAACTTGCAATGAGCTCTGTGTTTGCAGACCCCCATGAAAGTCTGGCTGTGTGCAACTGCAGAGGTCTGCACCAATCTGACAGTGTGAAGGGGCGTCACAGTGGGTAGAAGCTGACCCCTCAGAATACCTCCCTCCCCCCATAGAGGAGCCCTCTCCACGCAGTGTAAGAACTGGTTTGAGGACTCTATACTAGCCCTGATCCCCGTCCCTGAATTCAAGGGCAGAGGGTTGGTCAGAGTGCACTAGCTGTAGCTGCTCTGTGCTTTCCAAGGCCTATTCGGGACTTGGGGAAGCAGAATATAAGTTAGAGCAGCTCTGAGCCATAAGGCTGCTCTAATTTACACTGAGGGCTGGGCAGGCCCCTCCATAGCCTCAGCTTTCCCCTCTCATCCCTACCTCAAGCACAAGAAATGAAGGAACTAGGAATCAAGCCTAAATTTTCTGTTCATCACACTATAAGTATTAGCAATAAGCCAGCAAAATCATTGTCAGATCTACATATTTTAATGAGAAAGATAAGTTATGGCATACCATTCCTTTCTGAATGGAAATCCAGATGACAATATGCTAAACCTGCCAGTCATGTTGGATATAGTGAGAGCTACGCTTAATGCCAAAGGTTTAAAAGGAGTGTGATTCTACTCTGATAGTGACCTGAGAATAACACCTTGTTGTTCAATAGATCTGTTATCTGGGTGGATTCAGAATCATAGCTGCTTATTTTAGTGAAAAAATTGTTCCTAATTTTTTCTCCAGTTGGCACTGCTATTCTGGCTGGCCAGCATATGACTAAGAGTCAGTTGGCTTCCCATACCTGCTTGTGCATCACCAATAGAACTAATTACTAAAGTTTCAATTGCAGGTCCAATAGGTTACTCTCCAGGCAAAGGGTTTGCAGAGTTGTAACTAAAGGAAAAATTTGGCCTGCAGAGCCCATATCACTGATGATGATCAAAAAAGAAAACTCAGTTTGACTATCTGGTCTCAGTCTTAATGGCTGGCAGGTAGAAAAGAGCAGCTTTTTACTTGCAAGCAGACCCCAGTTGATCTGGAAACTATTGAGAAATGACAAACATGGAACCCAACATGCCATTTTATAGTCACTTTTCAGAACAGAATAATGCTTTTGTGTTCTTGCAGCTGCCAATATTTCTCTACAAGTCATGATTTTCTTTTGGACCCTTATGCATGAGAGCATACACTAGGTAACATTAAAGCAATTATGGGGAGGGATGAGAGAGGAAGCAACACGTATGCACACGTAATGAGATAGGAAAGGGGAAGTCCGATTTTTTTTCCCTCTAGCCCTAATTACATTTTTGACTTGTATCCCATATAAAAGAATTATGGTAAATATGCATCATGCCAACAGAAAAACATAATAAGGCATGAGACAGGAGGGCTTTGCTGTTCTTTACCTCACTGAAAGTATCTTTGCTTCCATAGCTTTCCCAAGAAGCATATACAATTATAGATCAGAAAGTTCAGCTGTCACTGGGCATGAGATTGGGGAAGAGACTGCCTCACCACTGATGTGACAATTAGTTCATAAACAATAGATTTCATGGCTGTCACTGCTCATTGGATTTTCATCTTTGCCTCCTACACCAAACAGCAATATACTGAAAGCCTGACATCCCTTTGCATGAAGAGCTTTGGCAAAAGTCACACTGCAGGCACTCAGGTGGAGGAAATGTGAAAATGATGAGTCTAATTTCACTGCCCCAGATGAGTGAAATGTGTACTGGGCAACTGCCTCAAAGTACATTAGGTTTTAAAAGTTCTTTCCAGTTTAATAGTTTAGGTGCTATTAGCAACACAGGCAAGCAGTTTATTTTGACTAATTGCATCTAATGTGTATTATAGCTGCATAGCTTTAATCTGAGCTTGTAAAATTTAATTTACAAGGTGCTGTGCGGTTACTGTAACACCTCACGTGGCCATCATGGCAATTGGTAGCTTATAACTGGACTCACATGTCAGGATACCAAGCTGTGGAAGAGACTCAAAAAACCTAAAAGTTACATTTAAAGATCCCAGTTGAGTAAATTATTTAAGCACGTGCCTAGATTTAAGCCTACAAGTGCTCCTATTGTATTCACTGGGACTGCGCACAGGCTTAAGTGTCTCGCTGAATTGGAAACAGGATGTTGAAACTTTTAGAAAAAAGAAATGGTTTTAAACACAGTAAACTGGCTCTTCTTGAAAATATTTAGTTCATGTGTTTTTTAATTATCCCTTTTTGAGTATTCCCCATTAGACCTATTCAGGGACATCTTGTTAGGCTGATAAGTGAAGCAAGGGAGGGTTCTGTATCATTGAACAAAGCCTAGTCTATGATATGCTTGGGCACTTTTTAGGAGTACAGGATTACTGGCGTCTGCAATTGCATTGCTTTACCCAGGAATTCAAGGGAGAGGGAGGCTATCAGTGTGGCTGGTGCTGCTTACATGAAGCAAGCAGTTGGCAAGGTTTATTTTTAGCCTGGACAGGGTCCAAGCATCTTCCAGGAGAATGCTTTAGTGGGAAAATATTTTTTCCAAGCAAAAATAACACAGACAAAGAAAGAAATGAGAGGCTGAAATGGAAGTGTAAGAGATGAATGATGGAATACACTCACAATGGGCCAGATTGTCACACTCTCACTCATGCTGAATAGTACCATAACCAGAAGTAGTCTCACTGAATTTAACAGCACCACTTGTGGAGTATAAGATACTATTCAGTGTGAATACATGTATCACAGCCTGGCCCAATGGAAGGAGCAGCAAATACCAAAGGCTAGTGAAAACTATGGGGGAACAAAAAGCTACTGCATTATCATAGCCTAGTACAAGAATGCTTGTCAAAGACTTAGTAACTGAATGAGTGAAACTAGACAGACAATGTCCATCTTGCATCTTTATTCTCCTCACCCTCACACCAGCCTAAATCAGGAATGACTCTATTCTCTTAAGGTCATAATGATGAGGCACTCTCAGAGGACAATGTGTCAAAAATAGGAGATGCTGGAACAAACTGATACATTGGACAGCAAAAAGTCACCAAGATCAAATGTCAAGTAGCAGGGGGTAGCCGTGTTAGTCTGTATCCACAAAAACAACAAGAACTCTGGTGGCACCTTAAAGACTAACAGATTTATTTGGACACAAGCTTTTGTGGGTAAAACACCACTTCTTCAGATGCATGGAGTGAAAATTACAGATGCAGGCATTATATAATGACACATGAGGGGAAGGGAGTTACCTCGCAAGTGGAGAACCAGTGTTGACAGGGCCAATTTGATCAGGGTGGATGTCGTCCACTCCCAATAATAGATGAGGAGGTGTCAATTCCAGGAGAGGCAAAGCTGCTTTTGTAATGAGCCAGCCACTCCCAGTCCCTATTCAAGCCCAAATTAATGGTGTTAAATTTGCAAATTAATTTTAGTTCTGCTGTTTCTCTTTGAAGTCTGTTTCTGAAGTTTTTTTGTTCAAGTATAGCTACTTTCAAATCTGCTATAGAATGTCCAGGAAGACTGAAGTGTTCTCCGACTGGTTCATGAATGTTATAATTCTTGAAATCTGATTTTTGTGTCCATTTATTCTTTTATGTAGGGACTGTCCGGTTTGGCCAATGTACATGGCAGAGGGGCATTGCTGGCACATGATGGCATATATAACATTAGTAGATGTGCAGGTGAATGAGCCTCTGATGGTGTGGCTGATGAGATTGGGTCCTCTGATGTTGATAGAGTAGATATGGGGACACAGTAGGCAACGAGGTTTGCTACAGGGATTGGTTCCTGGGTTGGTGTTTCTGTGGTGTGGTGTGTAGTTGCTGGTGAGTATTTGCTTCAGGTTGGGGGGCTGTCTGTAAGCGAAGACTGGCCTGCCTCCCAAGGTCTGGGAGAGTGAGGGATCGTTTTCCAGGATAGGTTGTAGATTGTTGATAATGTGGTGGAGAGGTTTTAGCTGGGGGCTGTACGTGATGGCCAGTGGTGTTCCGTTATTTTCCTTGTGGGGCCTGTCCTGTAGTAGGTGACTTCTGGGTACCCGTCTCACTCTGTCAATCTGTTTCCTCACTTCCCCAGGTGGGTATTGTAGTTTTAAGAATGCTGGATAAAGATCTTATAGGAGTTTGTCTCTGTCTGAGGGACTGGAGCAAATTCAGTTGTATCTTAGGGCTTGGCTGTAGACAATGGATCATGTGATGTGTCCTGGATGGAAGCTGGAGGCATGTAGGTAAGTATAGCAGTGAGAAGGTTTCCGGTATAGGGTGGTGTTTATGTGACCAGTTTATTTGCACTGGTCCAGGCTAAGGTTGATGTTGGGGTGGAAATTGTTGAAATCCAGGTGGAATTCTTCAAGGGCCTCCTTCCTGTGGGTCCATATGATGAAGATGTCATCAATGTAGCGCAAGTAGAGGAGGGGTGCTAGGGGACAAAAGTTTAGGAAGCATTGTTTTAAGTCAGCCATAAAAATGTTGACATACTGTGGGGCCATGTGGGTACCCATAGCAGTGCCGCTGACTTGAAGGTATAAGTTGTCCCCCAATCTGAAATGGTTGTGGGTGAGGACAAAGTCACAAAGCTCAGCCACCAGGTGTGCTGTGGCCTCATCAGGGATACTGTTCTTGATAGCTTTTAGTCCATCCTCATATGGAATATTGATGTAAAGAGCTTCTACATCCATGGTGGCCAGGATGGTGTTTTCAGGAAGACCACCAATGCATTGTAGTTTCCTCAGGAATTTGGTGGTGTCTCGAAGATAGCTAGGAGTGCTGGTAGTATAGAGTCTGAGGAGAGAGTCCAAATAGCCAGATAATCCTGCTGTAAGAGTGCCGATGCCTGAGATGATGGGGCGTCCAGTTTATGGATCTTGGGTAGCAGATAGACTACCCCTGGTTGGGACTCTGTGGGTGTGTCTGTGTAGATTTGTTCCTGTGGGGTAGTAGGGAGTTTCTTGAGCAGATGGCGTAGTTTCTTTTGGTACTCCTCAGTGGGATCAGAGGATAGTGGCCTGTAGAATGTGGTGTAGGAGAGTTGCCTGGCAGCTCCCTGTTCATAATCCAATCTGTTCATTATGACTACAGCACCTCCTTTGATTATAATGTCAGAGTTGTTTCTGAAGCTGTGGATGGCGTTCCGTTCTTTATGGCTCAGGTTATGGGGCAAGTGATGCTGTTTGTTCACAATTTCAGCCTGTGCATGTCTGCAGAAGCACTCTATGTAGAAGTCCAGTCTGTCATTTAGACCGTCAGGAGGAGTCCACGCAGAATTCTTCTTTTTGTAGTGTTGGTAGGAGGGTTCCTGTGGGTCAGTGCACTGTTCAATGGTGTGCTGAAAATATTCCTTGAGTCAGAGATGACGAGAGTAGGCTTCCAGATCACCACAGAACTGTATCAAGTTCGTGGGGGTGATGGGGCAAAAAGAGAGTCCCCGAGATAGGACAGACTCTTCTGCTGGGCTAAGTGTGTGATTGGATAGATTAACAATATTGTAGGTGAGTTGAGGGTACCACTGTTGTAGCCCCCTGTGGCATGTAGGAGTTTAGAGTGTTTACTGTCCTTTTTCCTCTGTAGAGAAGTGAAGTGTGCATTGTGAATGGCTTGCCTCGTTTTTGTAAAATCCAGCCACGTGGAAGTTTGGTTTTTTTGAGTGTCTCCAGTTTTGAGAGCTCATTCTTGATCTTCTCCTGTCTGCTGTACAGGATCAAATGGTGTCCATCGAAGAGTTCTGAAAGAACTTTAGAACAAAGAGCCAGAACTATTAACAAAAGTAAGCCCTCTCATTGGAATCAGCATCTATACTAGAGAACTGGTGGGTATCAAACGTTGAGTCTACCTTCAGGAAAGTATTGTAATGCCTAACTTCTTTTCTTTGTCTACCATGCCTTTCCACCCTCATAATTGCTCTTGCCTAGAATTCATACTGTCAATCTCAAATTCCTTATTATGTCCTTATTGATAGTCTCTTATTGCAAGGCTTTTAAAAATAATGTAAAGTATCAGCTGTTTCAGTGTAGCATCATGAAGTTTTTCTTTGTTCCTTCATTCATGGTATAACAAAATATTAAATGGCTTTACCATAAAAATCATTGCACCTAAAGTACGTGCTCTATTTGCTCTGGTCAAATGGTGCTGACGCAATGGTGGTACCGTAAAATGAGTCATGCTGCACCAGAACAGATGAATGCTTGAATGAACACGGCAGAGATACCAATTAATATAGACACAGAAATCATGTCTATTCATCTAGCTCAAATAAGTATGTGGACATCAGAACAATGGGCCATACTGCCCAAGTATAAGATTGCTAATTATGTTTCCCCTGTGTTTGTCAAGTTGTATTCAGAGAAGAGGGCTTCCTTTCATTGAAAGAATCTCTGTGTATGGCAAACACAACACTTATCCATCAGGAAATTAGTAAATACTGAGAGCACTCAGGAGTTCTTAACTCTTGCATTTGCAAGGAAAAGCTGTTCTCACAACTGTTCTGTTTTCTTGGTGGCTCATGGATGGGAGGTGCTATGTTATGCAGTCCTTTGCCTCTGCTGGCTGCTGTGCACCAGTTTTTACTCTCTCATATCCATTTAGCTATGCAGAACCACACTGCTAGGAGATAGTGTGCTATAGTCTATTCTTTCTGGTAAATCATTGATAGGATTTTTTTCTAAATGCCAGACTGTGACATCTGAGCAAATCTTATCATGGCACAAGTGTCACTGAGACCCTAAACTGGCCAGCAGAACTCTTATTATTGGTAATGGTGCATGAGAAAGGGGAAAAAAACAGCTTGTCTTTGAAAGACCAAGATGGAGATGCAGGGCTTGTAGTTAGAAAACTATATCTGTTTATTTGTCAGTCAAGCTTATTTGATCTGGAAATCACTGGGAACAAGTAATCCCATGATGCCACTTTTTACAGGATAGAACCACATCTTAAAACATACTATTTCCATGGTAGCCTCTCAACCCTAGTCTAGTAGTGATCACAGATACACACTTTGTTCTCTAATATTTAGATCAAACTTGCCCATGAATGCATTAAGGGTGCATTCTTTATATACTTTGGAGTGTAAGTTTCTTGGGGACTTAGACTGTCTCTTTATCTCTGTTTTGTACAGCACTAAACTCACTGTCAGCAATCACTAAATAATAGTAAGAGAGACCACATCTCCCTCTATTCAGCTACCTGGCTTCCAGATCTGGTTTCTCAGATCACAGGCTCTGCTTGTATCGGCATCATGACATGATTACAATGGGAAGCAAATGTCTTGTTACAATCTGAATCTGAACTGGGAGACTTGAATGAAACTGATTTTAGTGGGCTGGGATTTCTAGCTGATTTGAACTGTTTAAATGAACCCTTGAGTAGTCATGTGAAAATAGAAATATTCACTCATTCATAGGTTCGATACACAGTAAATGCTATTTTTTTATCATGAAAAAATGGAATTTCACAGCAACAACAACAACATTCAGTCCCTGAGCAAAATCAGGATTTTTAATGAATTTCCCCTCAGTGCAATATTCACTATTCAATATTAAATAATTTTTAAAAAGATTAAATGTTGTCATTCCCATAGATCTAACAGCCTCCAGAAATAATACTTTTTGACTTGTGGCAACTGCTTTTAATTTTGGTGATAGGTTTCCAGCAGCAGCCTTCATTCTATCTTCTGATCATCATCCACCTGCCAGATAAGTGACCCACAGAGAAGCAGTTCAACACCCAACAATATGCCACACCTCATGCATGCGTCTTCTAAAGACATACCCATGCTAGTACTCCCAGAGTGAGCATCTTTAGTAGACTCTTCCTCATGTCTGCTGCGGAAGGTGGTATTCATGAGCCTGTAAATGACCGCGTTGCAACCCCAAATCCCTTTTCCCAATTTTGTAACTCTAAATCAGGTGGCTTAATTCCTTCCAAATTTCCAAAAATTGATCCTGAGACTATGTATGAGGATTTCTTTTGTGTTCTACATAGCCATGGTACAAGAATTCCAAAAGGCTTTCTGATGCAAACATTTAGCTTCAGCTGAGCACTCCTACCCCTGGTGTTCACACCATTTCACCCAGTTTTGTTTTTATTTGAAGTTAAGTAGTCATATTCCAAAGACTTTTTTTTTTATTGAAAATGCCACGTTGCTAAGTACTGGCTGTTTTCATTTTTACTGGAAAGGATTTTTCTAAATATCAGCATTGGATTTGCAAATTTTCAGTAACTTGTGCTCTCAGCAACACACTGATATTAAAATTGGATTTGGGCAATGGGTATTCCCTGAGCTACTTTATGTTCAGTATAATGACTTTACCTGGAACTTAAGCATTCATCATTCTTCCATTCTCCCCATTTATAGTCAGAATCAGCTGCACATTTTGGGCCTAATCCTGAAACCCTTATTCAAGATGAATAGCCCTTGAAAATGGGAGCAGAACCACTGATTTGAATGCCATAATATTTCTTAGTAATAACTACTCTGGGTAAGGCTTGTAGAATTGGGTCCTTGGTAAACAGAGATCATAGAATCATTCTTCATATCTTTAATCTTGTTGTAATAATCCTGTTAAAATTGGGGATGGAAGACCCTTGGGTCTGTGTTCTCCTCTTGATGCATTTAGGTACCTCTGGAGCACTTGTAAACTATGTGCTCATTCCATGACAATGACCCCAATTCCCTTTTAAAATGCGCTTCCTTCAGTGGAATATTTCTTTGGTTGTTATACTGGTAGTTTAAAATAGCATTTGAATGGCCACCATTAAGCCCTAAAGGTAACCTTTACTGGAAATGAGGGATTGCACTTCACCCATCTGCTGCCAATGACTGGGGATTATTTTCTGCATAGTTGGGTTCATATGGTATTAGGGTGACCAGATGTCCCGATTTTAGGGTCTTTTTCTTATATAGGCTCCTATTACCCCCCCACCCCCGTCCCGATTTTTCACATTTGCTGTCTGGTCACCATATATGGTATCCGTACATTCTCTTACATCGAGAAGGCTGCTACCTTCCCAACAAAAAGGGCTAAAGGTTTCATATAAAAAAATTAATATATTGGATTACATTCCAGTGTCTCCGCTCTGGAGTTGACTGATGATTTTTCAAGTTAACAAGCTAACTTTAAAAATAGAACCTATTTAAAGATCATTTTTTATCCACAGTCCAGTGTGTCTGTTCTGCAAAAATTGAATTTTCTGCCATAAAAAGATTTCTGAATCTCAGATATACTTGTCTGGAATGCTTGAGCCAGCATTCTTCAGCAGGTGAGCATCAGGTATATACACCAAGCAAACTGTGTCCAAAATATTGGACCTGAAGGTTCCTGTCTGTGTCTTTTTCTCCCCTTATTCCCTAAACCTAATCTGTCAACCACAAAAGCCTGCTGCCTGGTCCTTTAAACTACAAATGAGAACAATATTGCTTGGGCAGGCATGAATCCAGCCAAATTCTCAGCTAGTGTAAACTGGAATCACTCCACTGACTTCAGTGGAGTCATTCTGATTTACATGAGCTGAGAATCAATGTTTAACATGCATAGAACCATTCCATCCCACAGGTGGTGGCTTCATAATCTTCAGAACACCAGCTCCTGGGCCAGATTTGGACACCTTTCCTCACATTGAATTATTTTGCAGATAGTCCCAAAAATTAAATCCAGAATATGGACCCATTTGAGTGTCTAAAATACTCCTTCCAGGCGCTTAAAGCTCAAGATAATCTAGTAGTTCTAACAAGGCTTTCTTGGTTGTGTAGAAAACCTGTGAAAGAGGGAGGAAACATTGCTCCAGCTGGTTGTCATGTCTAGGTAAGAGAAATAATGCTTTCTCCATCTCTTTTAGCCACCTAATTTAGGTTACTTATAGTTCTGTTTAAGGTGATTTGTGCAAGCTGCCTGGCCTCCTCAGCCAACCTGCCCCGCTAAGATAAGCAAACAAGCTCCTGCTTCTTGTATACACTTTTGTTAGCCGGAACATGAATGGAGAATTATCTGCTTGTGCTTAGATGTTGCCTGGCACATGTCAAAATCAACTGACCTGCTCATTCCAGATTGATGTAGGAGGGACTGTAGAATCTATGCCCTTTTTCTCGGAAAATTAGTGAATACATCTGATAGCAGGGTCTAGTTTGTGAAGAGAGACTATCAAGGGAGTAGAACGCAAATGGTTGTCAGATGCAGTGATGAAAGATCTGTGGTGATATAATGGGAGAATGGCATTCAAAGCGTCCAGAGCTAATATGCCTTCCCATTCCTTATGTAAAGACAATCATACAGTGTAAATAGTGCATTATAAATAGTGAATATTCAATGCAACAGTTGCAGTAAATGGTTTGTAAACAGTCTCTAAGGTAAAATGTGTTCAGACAAACCCTTCATTGAATAAGGAAGTCTAGCATCACTGGCTATGAGAAACATTTCTGGTTGGCCAGAAGTACAAGTTTGGAGTTATGTCTGGCACCTGTTCATGGACACAAAGGCAGGGTGAAGGCTCCTACCACTTTCCCCAGCCCTACACACACAAACACACAGGGTTAGGTACAATCTAGCCCATAGAGTATACAATGGCATATTAGTACTATTATTTTATCTTATTTTGAGTTACTTTTCACGTGTGAATTTTCACTTGTCTTCATTGTAAGAGTGAAATGCTCTAACTTCCCCCCTCCACTACTGCTGTTGACAACACCACAATCCTCCTGTCACTCAGGCCTCAGAGTTATTTTGACTTCTTCCACAGAGACCATACCCAAATTCTGCCCCTTTGTCATCTTCAACATCTCTGAAATCCATTCCTTTGATTCCATCCCCACCAGATCCTCATTATATCATACCTGGACTACTGCAACATCCTCCACGCTGGCTTTCCAACCACACACACAGTGCCCCTTCAGTCCATACAAAACATGGCTGCTGCTAAAGATGTCGTTGTTGCCCATCAATTTGGTTGCCTCTCTCACGTCAGATCCCTGCACTGGCTCCTCATCCACAATCACATCAAATGTAAGCTTCTTGTCACCACCTTCAAAGCTCTATATACCTCTGCCTCGCCCTTGAGGTTGGGCTTTGCATTGCCCACACCCTCTCCACTCCATCCATTTTCCTCAATTAGTCTCCTTGTTTGTCAGCCTCTTCCCTGCTCCCACAATCCTCCCATAGCAAGAGCTAAAGCAGATAGCACTGAGGACTAAGACTGCGTGGAGAAAGGTTGGCACCACACTTCAGCACCAACCCATCTGCAGTTGACTCACTCACCTGTCTCCTCCTCCTCCCTGGAGATGAACTGTGTCTGTCTATGTTGGGGAGGGGTATGGCAGAGTGAAGGCAGCTGGCTTCCAGTGTTACTGAGCATGCTCAGTAAAAGCCAAGCAGCAAATTTGGGGTGGCATGTGACCCTGCATTGTCTCTGCTCCTATCTCTGCAGACCAAACAGAAAATCTTAAAAATGCTCCATCTAGCAGGCAGACCGTCTCTTTCTGCATTCAGACAAGGAACAATGGTAGGGGCACTCTTGTGGGACATTGACATAGTAATAACAATATTTTGCATTTAAATAACACATTTCATGGCAAAGGCTCACAGAGCATTTCCCAAGTTGCTTATACAGAGCACCAATCCAATGAAGGGAGCTGTAGCTCATGAAAGCTTATGCTCAAATAAATTGGTTAGTTTCTAAGGTGCCAAAAGTACTCCTTTTCTTTTTGCGAATACAGACTAACACTGTTGCTACTCTGAAACCTGTCAATAAAATGCAGACACTTCTGGAGTGGATGGTGGAAACCAACAAACAGGAAGAGGAAATTTCTAGACAAGAAAATTGAGGAAACTTTTTTTTTTTTTTGAAAAAATTACCAAGGGATCTTTAAGGTCCCTGAAAAAAGAACAGGACATTGGTATCTAATACCTCATCTCAACAATCCACGGAGTAAACTGCATGGAACTCAGTGAATCTATTTCCAAAGCCTGTAGAACAGAGTGCTTCTAGGAAGCCTTGATATTTCTACCCTCAAGCTTAGACCACTCTATAGAAAAAATGAGAAAAAATGTCAAACAGTTAAAGATGCAATGAGGAGGTTGGTTAGAAGGAGGTGGGTGGGGGCAGGGAAACAGATCTAAATCTGAATGGTTCCATGGGATATCAGAGTGCAAAAAATTGATCCAAAATCTTGAAAATATAAGAAGTTGTATACAAAACCAGATAGGAGGGAACATATATTAAAAGGAATGAGTAAGTATAATACTAAACTAACTACTAAATGCTAGCATTTAATCTTCATGGGTCATTGAATGTCTGTCTATCAGACAACCATAGAAACTAAATTGTCAAACATTGGAAGGCAACTTGCACAACAATAGCCAACTCAAAATATGGAGACAGCCAACCTAGAGTGGGCTTCAAAGTGTAAGTGTTAGAATAAGTCAGTAGACGAGACAATAACAAACCTGATATAATAAGCCTTGCTTCTTTTGGAATTTTTTTCCCCTAACAAAGTAAAAAAGCATTAACTAAGATAATACATTCCCTACATAACTTTGACATGTGGTATAGAAAAGATGTTCATTTATCTTTTTGAGGTGCAGTAATTAATCCTGCCTCATGAATAGATTTAAAATTAGCCAAAGCTATTTGTAAAGCTGTTTTTTTTCCTTCCCCAGAACTCATAATATACAATTTACTTTGACAAGAACAGGTGGGCGATGCACAAAAAGGCTGCTTGTACTAATGAACTGCTTTTTTGGCTTTATTAGCAATGTACTTGGCTGTGAGTGCTGGAAACCCAGGTTCTAGCCACAGCTCTGACTTCTCACAGTGAATTAATGTGTTCATTTGCATGAGAGCCTGTTTATATAATGTGGTGTGTGGCAACCTCTACTTATGTATTTATGCTTTGCCACTAACAAAATAGCAACATAAATTCAATTAATTACAGTTATCCACACTGTCTATAACCAAGAGAGGCCATTTTCCAGTGGGTTCAATTAGTTGTTCCAAATAAAAAGGGAATAGAACTAATTTATGATTCTAGAGCAACTGAAATAATAACGTTATAGAAAACTGTACTGATGATAAGAATTTCAGGTTTTGGTATTGCTTAATGAACTTTATCTTATTTTAAGGGACAAGTGCTGTGTAAAATTCAATCACGAAGGCCCTTTGTTAAGAACAAAGAGATGCTGATCTCTGGTGTAAACTCAGCTGATCTCTGGTGTAAACTCTTCCCCTCAGTCTTCCTCTTCCTGTCCCCAAAAAGGCAGGAGGTGGTGAGGATATTTAAGATTTTTCAGTAGAGAACAAAAGAGATTCAGAAATACAATTAAAAAATACTCACATCAGAAATGATATTAGGAATTACTGTCCCTTACACTGGATTTTGCACTTCAGTTTTTTTTCCTACGAGAGTCAATAGAGAAATCTTCTGTTGGGTAAAATGAATAATTTTGTCTCACTTCTTAAAACCAAAACAGCATCCCCCAATATTTATGACACTTCAGGAATTCCCCCCTTTAATGTCATTCAGGACTAAAATCCAAAAGGCCAAAAGCTTTATTAGACACAAGACAATGCTTGCACTGGTTACAATAAGTGTCACAATCTGTGTCCCTGTCACCAGCAGACTGTAGGAAGTAGCTGCCTTTTACAAAGGAAAGGAAAAGGAAAGCAAAAAGTAATGTATATCTTTTTTGCCTCCTGAATTAAATCTCATCTCCCATCTTTCCTAGCAGTACATGGCTGAATTGTTGCTGTCCTTTTATTTTAAGTGCAAGATGAGTTCCAGGGCTCATACAAACATTTATTTCTGATTTCATCCCAGATCAGCCTGCTACCTATTCTCCCAAAAGCCAGATACACATTAAAAAAAAGCACAGAGGAAAATAAAATTAAGACATTGATCAAACTGAAGCATTATTGGCTTTAATCCAAGGATTCTTTAAGTAATTAACAATAATTTCTCTCTGTTGTCAAATTAATTAGTAATGATGGGCCAGGTTTATAATGACATTATAAAAAGCTGTGAAACTACACTGATAGCCAGAATTACCATTATTGCAATGGTATCAAATGAGCATGTCTATCACAAATTATATTAGCTCATGAGAGACTTGATTGTTTATCTGGTCCTGAAGTCCTTATACAGGTGAAGGGTAATTAGAATCTTTTACAAAGTTATTTAAAAGTGAATAAAACGCATGCTCACTGTCAGGACATTTTAAGTACTTTTACTGACAGTTTTTCTTTCGAATACACAAAGAAACAATGTAAGCAAGCACTTTGGATGATTTTTTAAAAAATAAGTAGACACCCCTATCCATTTGGCCCATGCCAGTGGCTTGGTGCAGGTCAAAGAGGCATGGCCTTGGAAAAGGTAGGTGTTTTGTGTCAGAGGACCAGCCCCTGACAGGCTGAACTGCAAAGGTAGCATAAAACTAAATCTTTCAATATTTGTGCTGAACTTCTACCAGCAACATGGTAGAATGAACTAGCTTGCAGAATGGTCAGCCTTGCCTTGCAGCTGATGAGGATGCAAGATTTTAGGAGATGGGAGGTGCATGACTGCCGGGGCAGTCCAGTGAAAGCTCAATAGTAGATAAGGAAGTTAGCAGTAGATGAGGAAGCTAGAAGGGTGAAGGACAAGAGAGCCAGAGGTAGACTCAGCATGGAAAGGACAAGGCCTCCAAGCCTTCATGAGCTTGTCTGAGTGGGATAGGAGGATTATCTCTGCCATAAAGCCCTTTGCCTTTGAGGTTCTAACTCTCAGCCAGGCAGGACAGACAAGGAGGGGAGGGCCTTTGGATGTTCTCTTCCTGTCCCCTCTGGAGCTGTACATTTGGAGGGTCTGATGTTTGCTGGCCAGAATGCAGGTGCAATATATCGTGCCTGTGATATTGTGGAAGTTTCTGCCACGATTTCTCTCCTCAACAAAAATTTGGTCCTTTGTTTTTAGGATGGCAAAACTTTCCCATGTCTCTATGTTGCCTTTTGCTACAAAGATGAAACAAGTGAACAAACAGTCCTTTCAATAAGGAGTATGGAGCCTTCACTCCGTAGATCAGCAGCAGTATGAAAGTGTTTGAGTCCTGACTTCTTATAGTGTGGGCACAGAGGGGAGCTGCCCCCCCCAGCGTGCTTTTTTCTAAAGCACAGAGGAAACCCCATCCTAAGTCCCTGCTGCCAGTCCAGCTCTCAGTGGAAGGGAGGAATGCTAGTACGGAGTGGGAGCCCACATGGAGACAGGTGGCTGTTTACTGCTGGAGGGAGTAGGCCCAAAAACAGCATGAGCCTGGGACTTGGGGATCGGTACAGGTAGCAGGCTGGTGCCATGACCATATCCAGACTGGAAGGAACAGCCTAGCCACAGAACAGGAGTCCTGACCAGCACATTGACCCTGGGATCAGACACCATGCAAAGCAACACATGAGGATTCACTCTCCAAGCTTACACAACATCTAAACTCCTGTGACCAGCACAGGAGGCAGAAGATACCCTGTTTGGGATGAAGGGTACATTTACACTGACAAAAAAACCTGCAGCAGTGAGTCTTAGAGCCTGGGTCAACTGATTTGGGTAGCAGGGCTTGTGCTATTGGGCTAAAAATGGTGGTGTTGATATCCCTGCTCAGTCTGGAGCTTGGGCTCTGAGACCCACCCCCTTCACTGGGTTTCAGAGGTCAGGCTCCTGCGCGAGTGAGAATGACTGCAGTGCTATTTTTAGGCCCCTAGCAGGAGCCCCGTGAGTCAAAGTTAATTGTCTCAGGCTCTGGGACTTGCTGCCATCTTTTGTTTTGTGTTTTTTGTGACATACCTTTAGAGACTAAGCTGGAGGAGGGGGAGTGGTGTTTGGACTGATAGTGTGGGGTTAGAGAGCATTCCTCTGGATAGCTAGATGTTGGGGACTCAGTACATTGTGCCATCGCTGGGGGTGGAGGTATGAGTGAATGGTCCCTGCTACCACTTAAGGGTTGTCTTTCCTCAGATAAAGATGTTGCTTTATGGCTGAGTGCATCATTTGTTTCTGGGGTTAACTCCTCTGTTCTCAAAGGGTTGTAGGAGGGAACCATTAGGTTGAGGTCTAGTGAGAGGCAAGCATGGTTCTCATTACCTGATCCATTTTATAAACCTGGAGTCCCCACACTATAGAAATTTAAAAAAAAAAAAAGTTATCTTTGTGCTTTGTTGTGGGAAGAAATGCAGTGAAGATTCTTTTAATATGCTGATAAGCCATAGAAAGTGATGGTTTTGGTGTTTTTAACAGATGGTATGTCTGTACTGTAATGCCTTGGCTTGCTCAGGTCAGCTGACTTGAGATCTCTGGGCTTGGGCTGCAGGGCTATAAAACTGCAGTGTCGGCATTCAGGCTCAGGCTGGAGCCCAGGCTTTGAGACCTTGGCGGTGGGAAGCTCAAGCCCCAATTAGATGACCTGGTTTCTGAGACTTGGTGCTGCAGGTTTTTTATTACACTGTAGACATATTCAAAATGACAGGCAGGTTTCCTCTAACTGCTGCAGTTTTAAGGAATGTTTAAGGGCCTGATCCAAACCCCACAGAAGTTAATTTATTAAATGGCAAGCAGTTTTCCCCTAGAAGATAGTTTAATGGACAACATTGGCATCAATGGGTTTTGAATCAGGCCAGAAGTCCTGCTAATCATGACCTAAAAATTACAATGCTGATTTCATTTACGCTACAATTTTGAATAGATGTGGTATTTCTCATGAATGGACGTATCAGCAGAGGTGCCCTGTTTATGTATTTGGTTACCTTCCTGCAGTGTGGAAGTACATCATAGACAACCAACTATTTCTCTCCATGAATGCAGAAGAAATTTGTATTGGGAAAACAAGTGAACGTTTTTTCCCCCACATGTGAAAAATGCATTAAGGTTAAAGGTTAGTACCACATTAATTTTATTTCTATAACTGTATATTAGTGTGATATTGAGCCTTTCATGCCAAAGACCCCCAAACTGCTATACAAATAATATGTTTACAGCATTGTTAAATTGCAGCTAGATCTCAAATGGAGACCCCCAGTCAGCTAATGCAACAATGGAAGGAAAGTTTTTTTGTTTTTTTTTCCCCCAAGGAGAAAAAGGTTCCCCTTATGAGAATTACCGTGAAATCTTTGATGTTAGTGCATAGCACACAGACCTTGGATTTTTAGAACTCACAAGATGTCTGTCTAAAACACTCCCCTCCCCACACACACTGTAAGCCTCTTTGGGTATGTCCACACTGCATCTGGAAAGCAAGGCTCCCAGCCCAGCTTCACAGACTCATGCTGCTCGGGTTTGAGCTAGCATGCTAAAAATACAAGTGTAGACATGGCAGCTCAGGCTTCAAGCCTAAGGGAGAGATAGGCTTGAGAGCCCAAGCTGCAACGTCAAAGCAACATCTATACAGCCATTTTTAGTATGCTTGTGTGAATCCCACTAACAACTCTGTGGACCCACCTTGGAAATTTCACTCCCACATGCAGTGTAGATGTACCTATGGTGTCATTTTATCTGTGTCTGAAGTGTGGAAGGTAAGTCAGTCTTGCTGGATTTTAAACCTGTCATTGTGAGGAGTCTCAGAAAGATTAAATCTGAATTTAGGACTCTTGAGTCCTTACTTTAACACACCGAAATACAGAACCTGATTTTTCAAAAGTGCTGTGCACCCAGAAGTTCCCATTGGTCCCACCGTCCCAGTCTCCGCAGGTCTACTCCTTTCCCTCCACCCAAAGTCTGGCTCAGATTCCTTCCATGCTGCCTTAGCACCAGCAGGTGGTGGGAGGCCTCACTGAGATCATAGCAGAGAGATGCTCCCTGTCCTCAGTTCCAGTGTCACCCCAGCCCAGAGCTGCAATTGCAGGGAGAGTTTTATTCTGAGTCATTATATCTGTGCTCATCACTCTGTGGAGATGGTGCATGCACAGTCTGGTCAGCAATAGGATCTGAGAGGCTTTGGCACATGCTCATTGTGGATGGACTCTTGGGAGATTTTTTAGCTGCAAAATTCTAAGTTTTTACTGAGCATGTGCAAACTGATGTTTTTCTAAAGCTTAGTGCTTAGCTAAATTTGGGTACAGTTCCACAGGAAAAGCCAAAGGCACACCCTGATACAGGCCACTCTCCAGACAAGTTTCAAATCACTGCTACAGGGGGACTAGAGCTTCTCAAGGAAAAGGTCTTTTTTTTTTCCATTAAACATTTCAAAGCAAAATATTTTTCCTTAGCTTTGTTCTCAGAAATGGCTCAACTGCTTTGGTTGAAGTTTCCAAAATAATTTAGCCTGAGCCAGATACCCAGCATGAAAAATTTCAGTACTGGTGGTTGACATTTGGCTTAGTTATAAATGACTGAAAATAAGCTCTTATAAGGGGCAGTCTCAGGTACTTTAATAGACAGCAGTACCAGCTCCACCTATGATCTGGCCCTTTTATCATGGCCTTCTATGGGAAAACCCATAGAAACGTAACATTTTCTATAAAACTGTGGGAAGTTCTCTCTGCTACAGCTGTGCAACCTTACCCCTTTGGTGAACTGAAGACTGAGGCCTTTCAGAAAGTGCAGGAGGTCTGTAATATCCATGTAGGCTTAAAACCAGTGCTTCTGTAGCTAATGTGCCAAACTCCTGGGTTTCTGTCCCTTTTTGCACCAGGGCCAGTTAATGTAACATCCTGACACTAATTCCCACAACACAGCTACATGTTGCTACCTTCTCTCCAGGAGTTTTAATGCTCTTTCAAACACTAATTAGTGGCAAAGAAATTGGTGACCTGTCCCAGGAACTGAAGACATGTTAAGTTGCTGCTCCTTGGCTTCCCTAACTCTGACTAGACATGCTGTTCCTACCCCTACTCCCAACATAGCCCAAATGTGCAATGCTCATAAAGGGCTCTCAGGGTGAGAATGGGAGGCATGGTGCATAGCTTCACACCATTTCTCTGGATGTTGGCTCCCATCTACACCATGCCACAGTGGGTAATGTTGGTGGATATATTTTGCCAAGAAGATACAGGATAAAACGTTGAATTAAATGTTGGGCCTACAACTGTTGGCACTGTCCCATTAAGTCCTCTTTGCAGTCAGACACAGATCATAGCCAAAAGCAAAGGTATCAAACGAAAGTCAGAGGAGATTAAAGGTATTAGTAAAATCACACAAAAACATGTTCAGTCCTTATAACAGTTTAGAGATGTATTCTTTTTCATATACAAGGAACATTTCAGTACAATGAAAATTTAAAAAAAAAACCCGAGGAACTAAGAAAAGTTGGAAAAAGAAAAATACAGGGGAAACAATTTACTTATTTTGAGAAGAAGTGACTAACAGGTGACCTCACTGAAGAAGAATAAATTCTGTTGGGAAGAGGAAAGATAGAGGCTAACGGATTATTTGAGCTTGTGACAAATACAGTAAAAGAAATACACAGCCCAAACTAATGCTAATAACCATTATGACCCAAAGGCATTTAAGTGCCTAATCTTTAAAAAAAAGTTTAAGAGATAAATATATTACTCAGCATTAGGAATTGTAAACCATAAAGAAATGCTGTACATAATGTATCCTTGAAACATACCATTTGGAAAAATTCCTCATGTTAGAAATAGAAAATAATTGAAAAAGGCATAATCCTTCAGAGTAGTAGAACTTTTAAAGTATATCTGCTGGCAGTCATGCAAATTGACAAGGTCTTGGACTTAAGCCCAAAATATTTTCCCATCTTAGTCAGAAGTGACAGAACCCCACCACGCATGCCACTGCTCAGCTACACTCACACCAGCCGATCATTCATCTCACTCTTATCTTCTTGTGAGACCATCTTCCTTCCCATCCACTGCCCACATTCTCCCATGTCTTTCACTCCCTTCTCCAATGAAATCCTTCCATCTCTTCTGCTACTTTTGTGTGTGCTGTAAATAATATATCAAACTCATACCAACGTTAAGCAAATAAAAATCTATGGCAGATTTTTCTGAAAAAGAGTTTTAAATTCAGCGGAATGGAAGAAGGTGAGGTAATACTATATTAATGGATAGTGACCCAAATTTAAAGACAAGGCAGGCTATTTTTTGTTTGGTTTGTTTTTAGAAACAAGGACCAACCACTATGGTACAAAAGTTCAAGATATATTAGGACAGATCATTAGTAATATAAAGTGGTGAATTTCATTGACTTCATTGGAGCTATACAGAATTATGCTAGCTGAGGATCTGGCCAATAATATCCACTCATCAATGGAGCCAGGCTTTTCATGACCCAGATTAACTATGATTTCCACCTGAAATACTATTTAAATATTGTTTTTCAGCTAACATATCAGCAGGTCTATATACAGCTGTGTTCAGTTTCTTATTGTTAATGATGGTGATATCTTCCTATACAATATTTCTCATTGCAACTTCCAAAAAGTTGGATGATATTTTTTCAAGTAAACTGAAGTCATTTGCTATTAGTTCACTATTCTCTGCAACTACTGTTCAAGTCACTGACATCCTCCCAGTGCCTGAGGGATCCTGCTAGCTTCAGTTAAGTTTAAATTTAATTTAATTTTATATTTAAAGCTTCCATGACCTTTTTCAACATATAGATGATAAAAATACTTTCACACATGGATATATCAAATGACATGTCCACCTAGGCATGCTAATAAAACTACATTGCTCTGTTACTGCTTGCCTCTAGCTATATTAGCTGTCTGCTTGCTTTGTTTGTGAGTTATAAATAGCCACAGATTGCATACTCACTGTCTGGTTACATTGAACAAACCAGGATTTTAATTCCCTTAAACAAGACTCTCTCAGGATGCCAGTTTATCCAGAAAGTTAGTGTTACTTGTTTATTTTCTTATATAGATTTAAGATTACTAAAGCCTGGTCTACACTACAGCATTAGGTTGACATAAGCTGCCTTGCATCGACCTATCTGTGGAAGTGTCTTCACTTAAATTTGGCTCCTGCTGATGTAACATGTCTCTCTCTGCTGATTTAGTTATACCATCTCCCCTAGTAGCATAGAGTCACAGTCAATGTAATTAGGTTGACAGTGTCAGAGTAAACACTGTATTGCTTACATCAACTGTTATTGGCTTTCAGGAGCCATTCCACAATGCCCCACACTGACAATACAATCATACTCTGTGCTGACATAAGTTAGGTTGACATAATTTTGTAGTGTAGACATGGCCTAAGGAAAACACCCAAATCATGAAATAACTGAACATGAAACAAATAACGGTGCAATTCAAGGGGCACTTTCATGTAATTAGGAAACCCGCTTTCACAAAATAATCTTGCACATCTTTTGGTATAGCTAGACAAACTATTTTATGTTCTGATTTGATAGCATTTTACAAACATATGTCTGACTTGTATATAAATTGAAAGGCAGCAATGAATCTGGCCCAATGTTTGTTAAAAGTTGGTTAGTTTGAATTGATTATTATTTGTATTAGTAACCTAAAGGTCCTAACCAAGACCAAGGACACATTGTGCTAAGTGCTGTTTACACACAAAAATAAAACATGCCCTGAGCCAAATAATTTAGTTTAAATAGATGTAAGCAGTATCAGGATGAGCTCCACCCTGACATCTGGTGATGAGGTGTGGCAAGTTGTGGAAAAGAACTTCAGGGGCCAATCTCATTTGCATAGGCACACCCACCCCGCCTAGAATGAGGCCATAGCTGCCCAAATGGTCACTTTGGCTGCTGTGGGATCCTCAGTGTCTCTGTTATTGGGGCAGGAAGAATAAATTATTATTACCCTGATTATGGGAACAATGCTTGGAACTGTACTTGGCCTTTTGTTATGATGGAGGGAATCACCATCAACTAAGTGACACTCGCTAGGCAAGGGTCATGGGTTCCAAAACTCTGTGAATTGAGAAAGGCTGGGGACAAGTATTAATACTTGGTGGCATGGGCCCCTTGGTGAGGGCCTTACATGCTAATTGCACTTCCTCCTCTCTCCACTGTAGAATATCAGAGCTAATTTTGATTTCATTAGAAGTCTAGTTACAGGCTGCTGAGCTCACTTTGGGCTGACAGTGCACCAGCACTGAGGCTCCCCTACTACAAGCTGAATTCACCAAAGAGCTGAACTGACTAAGAGCTGAAATCACTGAGCATTGTGTTAAGTAGTGGGGGAGCCTGAAGATATATTGTGGAGCAGTTTGCCGGACGGCTGGAGTGCCTTGTGGACAGGCTGGTGGAGCAGTTTGTAGGATGGCGGGAGCTGCTGGTGGGACGTGGAGCAGTTTGTGGACCGGCTGTTGGAGCAGTTCGTGGGATGGCGGGAGCTGCTGGTGGGACGCGGAGCGGAGCTGAGCTGAGCGAAGGAGTTTGTGGGGCGGCTGGTGGAGCGGAGCGAAGGTCTATGGAGCTGTGGGGCGCTCAGCTTCAGATCATGTAAGGTGCCTCTTACCCCCGTCCCATCTCCACCCAGGTTGGGAGGTAAAGCTCCGCAGATAAACTTTCGAACTCTGGGGCTGCCCTGACCAGGGACAGAGACTTTTGGGTCATTGGACTTTTGGGACTTTGGGTGATTTGGAGTTGCTGGACTCAAGAACCAAAGGGAAAGAGCATGCCCCAATTTGCTTGGGGTGGATTTTTGCTCATGGGTTCTGTTATGAATCCTGTTGGTGGTGTTTCCCCAACATAATGCCACATTGTTTCTCTCTGTTATTAAAAGGCTTTTTGCTACACTCAGACTATGTGCTTGCGAGAGGGGAAGTATTGCCTCTTGGAGGCGCCCAGCGGGGGTGGTATATATTTGTCCCAGGTCACTGGTTGGGGGCTTGAGCCGGTTTGCATTGTGTTATTGGAATGGATCCCCTAGATATTGAACCCGGCCCTTGTTGCTGCCAACTCTGACGGGCAGAAGGGTTACATAGACAAGAAAAAGGACGGGGGTTATCCCTATTGTACAGATGAGGAACTAAGGCACAGAGGGTTTATGGCCCTGATCTACAAAGATATTTAGGCTTCTAAACCCCAGGCAAAGGCCTAAATTTGGGGGTTAGGCACCTAAATCCCATTGTTAGGCTCCAGTGTGATCCACAAAACCCCACTGAACCCTGTGGGTGCCTAAATTCACTTGGTGCCCATGTTTTCAGGGTAAAATTTCCCTTGGTGCCTATGTTTCTGCCTCTGGGCTTGCACGCTGTTGCCTTACTCTAGGTTTTCCAACACCTATCTTCTGCCTAAACCCCAGAGTGATCCACAAAGATAGGCTTTTGTCTGCCAAATTCACATGTAGGGCCTAACTGATAGGCATGCTCAGAGGCCAGCTACATGATTGGATCCCATTCAAAATGTAACCAGAGGAGGAAAAGATGGTAGCAGCTGTGGTGCCCACCTTGTAACTTTTTGCCCAGTAGCTAGAGCACTCACCTGGGAGGTGGGAGACCCAGGGTCTAGTCCCCCTGCTCTAATCACCAATTATTTATCCATAGCGAAACAGCTTAAATAGGAGAGATTGAGGGATCACCACATCAGAATGTCCCATAGTCAAGTAGAGCACTCTTCTGAGAGGTGGAAGACTCCTGCTGAAATCCTTTCTCCCCCTCAGATGGGGAGGGGGGAATTGTATCTGTCTCCCACATCCCAGGCAAGTTTTCTAACTACTGGCTAAAAGTGGGCACCACCTCCTCCTCCCACCATTTTGAGTGAAGTGAGGCATGTACCTAACTCATTCTCACGAGACACTAATTAGGCCTAAACCACCTGACTCCAGGAGATGGGTTCCTGTTCCTGGATCACTAAGCAAAGGCAGGCCCTTCCCTACAGACCAGATTTAGGCACCTATCTCCATGAGAGGCACTGGGGTTAGGACACGGACACCCCTCTTGTCAGCATCCCCACTGGTTATCCTAGGTGGGTCCCCATGCTGTTTTTGGTGGATCTCAGTCTAAGGCACCTATTACTCTCCAGTCATTGTATGGGGACCCTGACTTTGTGGATTGCAGTGTTGTTCCTGTGATTTTCTAGGCATGGCAACACTTAGCCTTGTGCCAGCTAAGTTCCTTTGTGGCTCTGGGGTCTAAGTAAATTGCCCACAGTCATGGAGATTGTCTGTGACAAAGCTGGGAATTGAGTCTAGATCTCCTGAGTCACAATTAAGTGTCTTAAACACATGCTCATCCTACATTTTTCATTAGAATGGTTTGACTGAAAATTTAGTGTCCATTTTAAAAAAAAAAATCAGAATTTCAGACAACGTTGATTTTTCCAGAATTTTCAATTTTCCTTTGGGAAAAGTTAAATGGAATGTTTAATTTGAGGTCAATCTGAATAAAAATTGTGTTTGGGTCAGTTTAATATTAATCTCTATAACTGCAAGAGCAGCCACAGTGCCTCTTGGGAGTTGTAGTTCAATTGGTTTATGCCACATTGTCCCATATGGGCTGGGATTCCCAGCTAAACAATGCCTCTTATGATGCCCTGCAGTGGCTCAGCCAGGGGAGAGACTGCAGTCCATCATGGGAGATGTAGTCCAGCCAGGTAGCCCAGCTCATAGGGCAAAATGGGGGCATGAAGCACTTGAACTACAACTCCCATGTGGCACTGCCATGGCTCAGGCAGCCTTGGAGATAAATGTTGACCCAAGGTGAAATATTTTGTTTTAGGTCAAACAATCCAAAATTAAACATTTTGATTCTGAAATGTTTTGGTCTGGTCAAATGTCAGCATCATTTCTGAATTAAACATTCAGAATTTTTTGTTCTGTGAAAAATTGATATTTTTGAATTATCATGATATGGGACAAAAACAAATGTGAAAATATCAGAATTTCCCACATGAAAGTGGGTAAATCTTTGATATTAAAGAATATTCATAGAGTAGTTTTCGGCCTGTTGGTTGTTTACAGATTATTCACTTTCAATAGTCAGTAGCCTGTATTCATTATTTGTGCTGTTTTGCTAGTCACCTACATCACATTATATAGTTTTCTTTCAGAATATATGATTGAAGATTTTTTTTTAAGTTAGGCTAATGAATGTTAAATAATAAACTGTATTCTTTCTTTGAGTTTGGAGAAAATAATTATTTGTGCTAAAATTCTTAGCATGTTCTGAGTTTATATGTACTCACTGGTAATCTGAATACTAGTGAATGATGTATAATATGACCCTACAAAGTAGAGCTGAACTTGTGATCATATTTGTGAATCAGCTTTAAAACTATTTAACCTGCTCAGATGGAGCGTAGAGTCAGTCTACTGAATGGCAACAGTATGAGAGCCAGTATTATTTAGTGGCTAGGTACTGGACTGTGGCTCCATGTGGCTGACATGAAATCCAAGCTTCACCGATATCAATGCAGCCAGGATTTCACTCCTGGATTCTATTCCCTGCTCTGCCACTTAGCTGCTTTATGACCTTGGGCAAGTAATTTCATCTCTGTTTTACCTCCGATCATTTGTCCATCTTGTCTAAATATATTCAAGGCAGGGACGGTCCCTTACTATGTAGACAATGGAGTGCAGATCTTGGTTGCAATCTCTAAGTGCTGCTATAATACAAATAATGCAGCAGCAGGTGTAAATGTTGAACAGGTCCATTCAGCTGGCTCCTCAAGTAGGGTACTTAAAAATTTCATGGAGTGAGGTTAGTCACAATTAAGTGAGATCTTGATCCAGAGACTTTCAAACCTAAATGCTCTGCTTGTTGATTTGGGAGTTAAGGACCTCTTTTCCTGCAGCAGAATCTCCTTAGACTCCTCAGTGTCTAAAAGGAGTCACATTTCTGCCACCAGAAAATGAGCTACCTTCACAGAAAATTATGGGACTCAGCACTGGGGCAGTTTACATTTAGGACCAGATCTCTGCAACCATAAGATCTAGAAAAATTATTTGGTTAAAATTGATATTGCATCATTATTCTGTTTCATAGAAATGACAGTACTGTAGTTACACAGCAGTTCTGCATTTGGATACCAGTAAATATCACTAATTCACATGTAACTGAAAGGTTCACTATATGACATAACTTATTAGTACTTCTTTGGTTTCATATTGAATGTATATAATTTAAAAAACCCAAGTATATTAACTACATAGTATTTATACTATAAGCACTCTGAGTCATGCAGTGAAACTTCCTGTCATATGGATTAAAGGTCTCAGTGAGGAACCACAATGTAATTACTCTTTAAATGTGTAACTATGGTGTAATTGGAGTCACTATATTAGTAAAGTGTGACCTTTTAAATTAGAAGCTTAAATTCTGTAGAAAGCAATGAGGCTACCAGGGAAGTCCTGGTTTGTTGAACCACCGTGAACCAGCTCAGTGCAACCCCAAGTGTAAACTAAATAATAAGACCACATTGCACTGCAGCTAACTGTACTGTGTTTTCTGAATGCAATGTGATCAGAGAAACAGATTTTTTCAATTTTTATTTTGCTACAGATAATAGAAGGTTTTAATCTGTCACAGATTCATTATTTTGGTGTTACACCCTCACAGTATCCTCTTTAAGAAGTTCATTAATTTTAATTTATGTAGCTGAGATGAGGGATTTTAAAATTTAACTTTCATTTTTCTATTGCCTTGATCAAGGTACAAAACCCTTCCCTTCTGCTCCAGTCAGCAATTTGTTTCAGGTCTGTTTGAAGCCATTCATAATACAGTAAGAGTAGGGCAGTTCTAGATCAAAACCAAAAAGTTATAGGTAGATCTAGGTTTTCTTTTGGGAAATAAATTACTGGGTTTCACTGAAACCAATAGAATTGCAGCAGGGATGTATTAGGACCCTGTACTATATTTTTAATTTCTGTGTGTGCGCGTACGTGCAAGGATGTTGAGATATGGGAATTGTATGATAGTCTTCTATTAATATATAGGATAACCATTTGTACATTACTCAGATTGTAATGTATTAATTTTTGCTATAAAAATAAATTGTGTTTTAATTAGTATGATGGTGTAACTGATTTGATTCTTAATGAAGTTACACATATATAAAGCTAATTTCTAATTAGAATTACTAACTTGGCTAGACGCAGGTATAAAGATTTCTAATACAATCAAGATCTTATAAAGTCTGCTTAAATAGCTTATATAATGTCCAGGAACTTTTTCCCCATAGTTGATTAATAGTCAAATATTAAAGAATGCTATGTAAAATGCTGTGTAGATTTGTAATTGATATAGATTAACAAGTAATATATAAAAGAAAGTCAATCTTTAAACAACTGGCATGATTGACAGCCTTTTAAACAACTGGAATGCTACTCATCTTTCTGATAACTTTTCTTCAGGTAAACACAAAAACAAGGACCATCTGAGCAAACAAAAACTCTTGCCATCAGTAATAAAATATATAAGCTCAAGTGACTAGCAAACCTTTGCTATCAGCACGCAAATGCTGAGCTAAAAGATGGTTTAACAAACGCTTATTGTTAAATGGAAAAAAGTGCAGGAGATTAATGTACGATGGCATGTAGCCTACTTCCATAACTTTATACATGCCAGTCATAAATGCAATAGTCCAGTTCGATCTGGAGAGTCACTATCAAGATTCTGGCAGTTTAAATGAAATAGTTGAGCATGATTACTTATTGTGTTGCTTTTGATTGATAGCAGTTTCTCATCTTAACTCATGCTAAGTACACAACTATTAGATATTAAACTTTGTAAACTCATTTTTGTTATCTCAAAAGGAGTTTAACTGATGTTCTAGACATAATTCTGGGTATTTTCTTTGAGTCCCCTGGTAATTCAGTTAAGTCACTATTTGTCATTGTAACTGCTGACACTAGAGACTAAATTAGAGTCTGAGTAAAAAAAATTGGTCTGAAATATCTCTTCTTAGCTTGCCAAGGGTTTGTATACACAGCAACTAGACACTGACAGCCAGCCTGCACTAGCTGACTCTGGCCTGTGGGGATCAGGCTGCAGAGCTGTATCATTGCTGGGTAGACTTCTGGGCTCTGGCCAGAGTCCTGGTTCTAGGAGGCTGTGTGGTGGGAGGGTCCCAGAGCTTGCGCCCCAGCCCAAGCCTGGAAATCTGCACAGCAATGAAACAATCCCACAGTCCAAGCCCTGCAAGCCCAAGTCAGCTGGCATGGGCTAGCTGCAGATGTCTAGTTGTGTAAACATACTCCCAAAGGACCTCATGAGCCCACAATTTATTTTAACTAATAAATTAAGATGTGGCCAGATCAAAAGTTAGTCTTATTTTTCAACCCTTTCTCTTTCGCTCTCCATCAACGTTAAAAGGCTTGATCTTTTATGAGCATAAATATTCATGAAAGCCAAATGTTATCCTCCAATACTTGCTAAAATTATTAGTCATTATTTGACTTTTGATAGTGCCTAGGAGACCCAGTCATGGACCACGGCTCCGTAGTGCTAGTCACTGTACAGACAGAGCAAACCGTTTACTAAGTGTAAGATGAGACAAGAAGTGGATGCAACAGGCACAGAGGGGCACACAAGGTAACAGTGAGACAACCAGTAAGCATGACAAACAATGGTTTCAGCATGCCAAGTGTTTTGTAGGCATCACAGCACAGGAAATTTTTAAGGAAGGATTTGAAAGAGGACAATGAGGTGGCTTTGTAGATGTTTACAGGGAGCTCCTCCCATGTCTGAGAGGCAGCATGGGAGAAAGCACGGAGGTGCTCATTTGAAAAGGTAACAAGTGGGTGACAATGGCTGGAATCCCTAGCAAAGCAAAGGTGAGTTATTTCAGTAGCACATGAAATAAGCTGGGTGGTGATAGGCTTTGGAGGGTCTTTTTGCCATTAATATTTTGAGAAATTAATTTTATAAGCCAATTCCAAACTTTTTATTCAGTTGCAAAATTCATAATTTTCATTCTGTATTCAGTGTGCTACATTATTCCTGTTCGGGGGGGGGAGGAGGGGAATATTTTTTGGTTTAGATTCATGATCCTCCTTGGGTTTGTTAGCCACAAGAAAGGAAAAACAGGGTATCACAAATCAGTGCAGATTGTGAATGATCTGGAATCTTAAATATTATTTGCTGAAAAATTTTCATGAGTAAATTAGAATAATGAAAAAAAATCAAGAATTTTGCAAACTGTTCATGGACATTGTTAAAAAAATAAATGGAGGTCAAATTTGTTCACAGAGCTCCGCTGCAGTATTTCCATATCCAATACACTCCCGTTTATCCAAATGGCCTGGAGAACATCTGAAACTTCCAGGTACCTGGACATTTGGATAAATGGAAGTGCTGTTTTGAGTGCACAGACAGGTAGTCCCTTGGATAGAAGAAAGGAATGCATGTCAGGCACAAAGGTATCAACCATTCAGACATGGAAGATCTCAGCATTCATCCATGGTGTTGTCAATGTTGTATCGCTGGGTGACATCAGATTTTTCTCCCCTTTCTAGGTCTTCAAGAATCTGTAGTTTCTGCTTGAGATCCAACACAGATGTTTGGGGTTTTTTTCAGTGTTGTCCTGCCTGCTGCTGTTGGTGAAACAGGATTAGGTCTCGGTAACTGCTCAGAAGGGCTATACAAGTACAAAGCAGTTGATTAGCCTCTTACAATCTGTTAGAGCTAATTGAGATGTTTATTAACCAGTGATTAACTGACATAGGGCTAGATAGGGATGCACTGGATTTGGATAATAAGGATTTCCAGATCAAGGGAATTTGGATAACTGGAATTATACAGTAATTAGAATCGGAAATAACTGTTATCAGTTATTGCTGTTTGATAACTGGTAATGTAATAATGAATTTGTGACCCACATAGGAGGTCTGGTAAGAGAATGATCTTTATTGTCCAGTCCCAGTCATATGAAATGGGCGAGTGCTACAAAAGGTTAAATGCCTGTCACATGACTGGAGTCTGTATCTATTGATGCAAGCCCTTCATCCCTTAATTATGCCAAACTCCTGCTGATGCTGAAGTCTCAAGGAAAGACTTCCAGACCGAGTCCTCAGTCTGTAATTTAAAGCTGGCCTTGGCCTTATATCACTGGCATTTTCCAGGCTGCCAGCCTAAGGAATATTTACGTGGTTGTATAGTTATGACCTCAAATCCTCAGTTCTAAAAAAATTAAAGTCTCTGATCCTCATTTGTGCAGCTTGTTGCTAAAGAAATTCCTAAGGCTGAGAATTCCCCCTAAGCTTCCCTCTGCAGTCACAAACAATCACAGAAACATTCATACAGTTACAGGTCCCTCCATTGTTCTCTTCTCGTAGCTTCCCTGCCCCCTCCCCCTCCGAAAAAGCAAACCATATAATTGTACTGAAGTAGTAAAGAACTGAAAGAAAAATGTAAGGTGTTTACCAATATAATGACAAAACAGCAACATCACTGCACTGCAAATTACTGTGAATCAACTACAAAATGAAAAATGCCATGTCTTCTTATGAAATAATGGTAGGTATGAGGCTTACATTCGTAAGTCAGGAAAAACAGATACAATTGAGATCATTTATAGAGTGCCTTCAGAATAGTAAAACCTCCAAATGCATAATAAACAAAAGATGATAATCCTTTTGCCCACAAAGGAACTGTGGCCACTTCTGGGGTATAAAGTGGCAGAATTTAACAATGAATGTTGCCACTGCACAGCAGTTCACAGCAGGAATTTAGCAGGGACATCAGGTTTAACGTACCCTATACTTGTGGAAAATGCCATGAGATTTTTAATGACCAGAACTAGTTAAGATTGTTATGTTTGTCACCTCCAGCAATGTAGCACTCTAACACAGTGTTGGGCACTGACTGAGAACCAAGGAAGGTACCATCTATTGAATCATCATCCCAGTACTGATGCAGCCTAACCCCACTTAGATTATAAAAACGGACATAACTGCAATCCATACAGCAACACTGTCTTGAGCTAAGCCTGCTATGTTTAGGTGCTGAGCATCCAACATTCCACAAGCCTCAGAGAGAAGGACCATGTCGTTGGCTTAAAAAATACTAAACTCCCTAGTTCACATTATAGATAAATGGTTTGCTATATTTCAGTTCAAAAACTGCAGTACAGTCTAACAGCTGTCATGTCCCCTTGCCTTACTCAATTGCACATGGGAGTATGGCTCCTATCTCCCGGGTCAGCTGGGTAATACCTGCCTGGGCCTTGCATCCAGGTCTAGTGTGGAGCATGGCCCCTGGTCTCTGTATGCTCTCTTCTGAGAGCAAGTGGGCAAGGAGAGTGTGAAGAGCCTTGGCTCAGTCTTCTCTACTTGCTGACCAGCAGCTCTGGGCTGGTGCAAGGAGGAAGTAAACTAAACTCCTTTCTGAGCTGCAGTGAGTTACTTCCCAGTAGAAGCAAAGGGGAAGCAAATATCTCTGTGGGGGCAGCACCTCTTCTCAATCTCTCTCGCCCCACCTTAAAGCAAGCCCAAATATGCACCACACTTATCTGTACTTTAATCACTGAAATGACTGGACATGTTTTCTTTCCTGTTGGGTAAATTGTTTTTCTAGACTACAGCCTTGGTTGTGAGGTTTGAACCCAAAGCTTATATTTTTAAAAACTGGACTGTGACCCTAGGCACAGCCCTGAGCAACAGGCACTGCTTAAAACAGAGACACCTCTGGAGTAGATCCAGGAAGGCGTTGTGCCTTGGAGATGCAGCCCTCCAATGTTCCCCTCTTGGACTAGGGGGTGTTTTGCTACAGTTCTTTACTAGATGTAGCATATGCCCCTCTTAGATACAGCCATCTCTTTTGGCCAGCACTTATGGGGTGCCCACTCTCTTCCCTTCCCTGACGTCTATTGGGTGGAGCACAAGGCACTCAGTCCCTGCTCTCCATCTCCTGTGTGCGCGCACACAGAGCTGCAATACAGTTCTAATGCATCTATATGGACAGAACTTTGCCCCTCTTTAATCTACCATATGGGCTCCTTAGTCCTAGTTGCAGTTTAACTCTTAACAAGGAGTGGTGAGTAATGGAAATACCGATTAGCTTTAATGTTCTAAAGGTGCAAATGTAGTACTGCATATATACCTTTTACAGTGAAAGAGGTAGCCTTGGTAAGTCTCATAGTGGTGTATCTTAAATAACTGTGGGCCAAACCCTACCCATGTTGAGTATGTTTGTACTTCCATTACATTCAATAGGACTACCTGCATGAGTAGTGAATTAAGATTTAGCCTTGTGTTTACTGAAAACTTTGCCATTTGCAACAGGACATGTCAGCAGCTCAACCTCTGAAGAGAATCTAGAAAGCAACATGTATCCATAGCATTATGATTTTGTGGAGTCCTGAGTGCCCTGTTCACATCAGTGGAAGCTGTGGCTGCTCAGTACTTCTGAAAATGAGGCCTCTGGACAAGGTGACTAAATATGGATGAAAGAAAAGGAGTACTAGTGGCACCTTAGAGACTAACCAATTTATTTGAGCATAAGCTTTCGTAGCTCATGAAAGCTTATGCTCAAATAAATTGGTTAGTCTCTAAGGTGCCACTAGTACTCCTTTTCTTTTTGTGAATACAGAGTAACATGGCTGCTACTCTGAAACCTGTGAATATGGATGTAGATTCCTAACTTTAGGTTCCCTGGTTTGGAAAATGTGACTGAAATTTCCTTGAAAATAGGCAAAGGATTTTTATTGGGTAAAGATCTTTAATAAATCATTAAATTTCTTCTTAAACTACAACAAATTATTTAAAACAACAGCAAATAAAGAATCACAGATTCAATTGTTCCAAGAGATCTGTAGGAGAGAAGTTATAATATGCCATTGACAGCTCAAAAGCACCATCAAGTGGTGGATTGGATTAAATCACCTCCAGACTATTGTTCAGAGTGGTAGAAGACACTGAAAGGTGAGTAAAATAAATCAGTTGTTTGCTGATTTTATTGTATCAAAACATAATCCTGCACCCAGCATAGTTTTGCCATTGATGTAGATAGCAAATGTTTGGCTTAATGGGCCAGATTCTGTCTGGCCCTCTGCAGCTGGGCAGCATGCTCCTTCCCTTTTGCATGTCCCTTTGAAGGGTTAGGAATATCTCCAGTCCCTGCACTCAGAGGAAAGCAGTGGATGATGCTTTCCTCCTTCCCTGGGGATGAATGGCACCTGAACATGAATGCCAGGAAGACCCCTCAAAAGGAGACACATCCTGTTCCTATAGAAGTCACTTGTCATTTTGCCACTGATTTATGATCTATGGCCTGCTGACTTGTGAGCCTAGCAGGGTATAGGTCTGGGACTGCTGTATAACTGTCACCGTTTCAGAGTTAGCTGCACCTTTGCCTGCCTACCCCTTGGCCTGCTTGGGGTACCCACTTAAGGTTTCAGGCTCACAGCCATCACTTCTCTTGGATGGAGACCCACATCTCTGTCTCTGTCTCCAGACTGGGGATAGGCTTGAATCCCTCTGCACCTCACTGTGACTTTCCCAACAGGTCTGACTGGGGTCAGCACCTCTGGGTCACTCTTTCTTCAGGAGCTGCAACAGCATACACCAGTGATCAGCCAGGCTTCACAAAACTAACTACATTCATTCTGATGACAAAAGCATCAGCGAGAAAAAAAAAAAACAACAACAAACAATAAATGGCCCTACATGCCTGTTAAAAGCTTCGAGGTCACCCCCAGCTCCAATATATGTAGGCTTGGCAAGATTTGATTTTAATCAATAATTGTTAGCAAATATCAGGTTTAGGTGACACACTGATTCCTCCCCCCATTTCAATTTTTTACAATCAGCATGCATCCAGGGATCGAGTGTCATAGAATATCAGGGTTGGAAGGGACCTTAGGAGGTCATCTAGTCCAACCCCCTGCTCAAAGCAGGGCCAATCCCCAATTTTTGCCCCGATCCCTAAATGGCCCCCTCAAGGTTTGAACTCACAAGCCTCGGTTTAGCAGGCCAATGCGCAAACCACTGAGCTATCCCTCCCCTAAGCCCTGCAGCTGTATAGGGAGCTCTCTGCAGCCCTGCTCTCATGGGAGGGAGGGTGCCAAGCCAAGACAGCGGAGCTGCAAAGGGCTTCCTATGCTGCCTCAGGGTCGGTGACACCTGATACCTGCAGGCACCTGGTGAAGGGGAAGACTGCAGTCCTGGTGGAGCAGTGCAGAGACCCCAGCCAGGACTGCAAGGAGGAGGAGAAGTTTCCAGCCGCGGGGGAAGACACCCCATTGCTGAATGGCTTCTGTGGCAGTGCAGGGAGCCCTCTGCAGCCCTGTGTCACAGACCTGTGCTCTCACTCACCAGCTAGGAGTGCCGGGTTCCCCGAGGAACTCCACTAGTAGCCTGCCTCCAGCCTGGCAGGTCACCATTCAGTATGACCTATTGTAGTCTTTAACCAGTTCCTTATCCACCTTTCAGTTCTCCTATTAATCCCCATTTTCTCAAATTTAACTAATAATGTCCCATGTGTAACAGTATCAAACGCCTCACTGAAATCCAGGTACATTAGATCTACTGCATTTCCTTTTTGGGGTGGGGGAGGGGGGAAATCAGTTATCTTCTCAAAGAAAGATCAGGTTGATTTGCCACGATCTTCCTTTTGTAAAACCATGTTGTGTTTTATCCCAATTACTGTTAACTTCGATGTCCTTAATTACTTTCTCTTTCAAATTTGTTCCAAGCCCTTGCATACAATTGAAGTCAAACTAATGCCTGTAGTTTCACTGATCACTTCCCCCCCCCCCCTTTCTTAAACTTATAAGTTATATTAGCAATTCTCCAGTCTAAGGTATGACCCGCCCCGAGTTTACACATCCATATGCTCACCAGAGATTCTTTCACTAGCCTGGTGCACCTGATCTTGGCATCTGGAATAATGTGCTCTGAGTCTGCAATCATCTTTACATAGCTGGAATACCACCCTAGAGACTGTCAGTGCTGTTATCTGCCGATATAGCTATAGACTTGGTCATAATAAGTCAGCACTGGGGATGTGGTAAATGGAATCTTTAGATATTCAAAGGCGCACAAGAGTGCGATCCCAGATCCACCCAGAGTGTGTTTTAAGTAATTCATGAAGGACCTGATCCAAAGCCTGAAAGATTCCCATGGACTTCAGTGAGCTTCAGATCTGGCTCAAACAGCTTGTGGGAAGATTTTGAATATCCTCCAAAATGTTATACCAAGGAACTGCTTCAACTGCCTTCAAAGCTTGTTGTAACCTTACATTGTGTTCCTTCTGAACTAAAATGCTATCCACATACATTCCCACTCCTTCCAGGCCTTGCAGAATCTCATTCCTTTTGCTCTGGAAGATTTGTGGGGTGCTTATGATGCTAAAGTGGAGAAGATGAAAACAACTTTCAAATTAAACTGCAAAAGGGGAAAGCAGAACCAGTCAGAATCCACAAGATGTGAGGAGAATATTGTTCCACCAGTTAACTTGGAGATTGTGAGTGAAATCCTAGCACCATTGAAAGCAGTGGGAGTTTTACCATTGACTTCAAGACAACCAAGACTTCACCCTTTGTCTTCTATGGTAGGCAGAATATACTTTTCCCTCCTTGTTGATTCATTGAGCTTCTGTAGGCCTATATGGATATAGATGTGCCCATTTTCTATAATAGGTATCATACACCATTCTTCACCATCCCATCCAGCTCTTCCTTTGCTTTGCAGGCAGCAGAATTGACATCTTGTGAGCTAAACACATAGGACATGACCTCTTCTCTAATAGGGTCTGCACCCATTCTCCTTTAAGCAGGGCATTTTGCTGAATGCCATTTTGAGTTCCTCTATGCATATTTTGAGGCTATGGTTCAGTTTAGGAGGTTACTTTTGGTGGCCTCATTGATAACTAAGCTATTTTATTCAGTACAGTCTTTGAATTAACTCTCACAACTTATTTGCTACTCCATGGCTACTGAGCAGTGCCCTGGACTGTTTCTCACTTAGGGCTAGGTCTCATTGCTTGTAAAAATCTCTTTCCATATTATAGTTAACTCTATCCTGAATCAATTATTAATTTAATCTCAGGATTTGCAATGCTGTTAACAGTGCAAGCCTGTTCATGATGGCTTTGAACACAAAACCCAAGACATAAGCATCCCTCACCCTTGCCTGAGTTATCTCCCTGATTCCTTTGCTCTCACAGACCCATTGCCAGTGTTCTTCATATACCCCCTGCAAATGTTTATTCTGGACACTGGCTCTAGACTGTACTATATAATCCCTTGTTGTATCTGCCACTCATTTCTCTGAAAAGACACCATGAAATGAAGACTTCCTTTCCTTTGGAATATTTTCATTGCTATTTCTTGTATTATGTTGTCACGACATTTGTGATGGGTGACTTGGATTTTAACTCGCCTATCTTGGGTACACCTATGGCCCTCATTACCCTGGTATTTGAACACTTCACAGTCTTTAATGTATCTATCCTCACAACCCCCCGGGTGAGGTAGGAAAGTGCTATTATTCTCATTTTATTTTTACAGGTGGGGAACTGAGGCACAGAGAAGCTAAGTGACACACAGGAAATTTGCGGTAAAGCAAAGAATTTGAATTCTTGTTTCCCAGGATCTAGGCTAGTGCCCGCTAACCACTGGACCATCCTTCCTTCCCCTACAGGTAACTCTAAAAAGGGGTGATCCTTGAGAAAAAAAGGTTGGAAAACCCTACTATACAGGAAACAACAAGGAGTCTGGTGGCACCTTAAAGACTAACAGAGATGTATTTGAGCATAAGCTTTCGTGGGTAAAAACCTCACTTCTTCAGATGGGTTTTTACCCACGAAAGCTTATGCTCAAATACATCTCTGTTAGTCTTTAAGGTGTCACCAGACTCCTTGCTGTTTTTGTGGATACAGACTAACACGGCTACCCCCTGATACTTGACACCTACAATACAGGATAACTTCATACTCCTGTAAGAATAGAGTTCAGCTAGAAGGAAAGAAATCTTGGTTCTGCTTATGGATAGGATGGACTTGACTGAGAAAGTGATAGTCTTAGGAAGCCTTGATACTAGTAAGAATGAGCTATTTGAATTCGTATACTACAGAATGGATTCACAAACTATAGCTATACAAACCCCTTCAACCAACATTTTTCTTTGCTTACTTACATCTCGAGCCACCCAAACTTATTCCTTTCCCTCCTTGTGTCTGAACCCTTTGTATACACATACATATGTAATAAGTTGGCAGATCTGTGGAACTACTTGCACAAGTAAGTGTTAGTCAACATGAATGAGGATTGCAGAATCATGCCTACATTAACAGGTGACCAAGTCTACCCCTACCAGTAGTCCCATGGAAGTCAGTGAGATTGCTCATGTAAGTACACAGCCTGTGTAAGGGTTGCAGGATCAGACTGTAAGAGGATTATTCCATAATACGAACTCTCTCAAATTCTCTCAGCTATACCACTGTTTCATGAGAAACAGGAATATTTCCCTATCAATTTCACAGTAACGTTGTGTTTTACATTGTTATGGCAATCTTTCAATTTTTAGCATCTGCTTTTCAGAATGTTTCATACCTTGACTGAAAAAAATGAAGCAATAGTATAAATCAAACTAAAAATGGACTGTACCTTTCCTTTTCAGATATGTCTGTCTGTTGAGCTGTATTGTAAGTTTGGTGTTACTGATCTAGTAGTTATTTTAACTGCTGCTTGGCTTCAGCCCTGTTGATATATTGGTTATTTTTATATATGGTAGGCTATTTATGTGACTGATTTAAGCAATTCATGCTGCCTGCTGAAGGACATCCCTTGAAACAGACCTCATCGTTGTATTCTCAAGATGAAAACAATTGGATAGAAGTACATTTCTGAAAAGAAGAACCTCTATTACATTTTTTTTTCTGAATTGCTTGCACAAGCCAATTGGTTGGGTTATTGGAAGAAATGAAACAGGGAAAAATTGATGGGATTCAGGTGTCAGTGTGTGGCATTAAAACCATTTCTCTATACTTAGCAAATGGTGACTGTTGGATCAAATTCCAGCATACGGCCAAAATAGAGAACAAGGGAGAAAATGATTACGTTTATCATGCTAGCACAGGGTTCAGAGAGGTAGGTGCAAGAGACACCAAAAAGCACAACCAAATTACTCAGGATTGTTATTTTAGGAGTTCACTTGCTCAGTCCCTGTAACCATAGAGAAAGATGCTGTGATTGTGAGTAATCTAAAACATGGAAGGTATTTTAGGGGTCTTGAAGATCTAAATAGGAAACCTAAAATAAAGACATAGGTAGAAAACAAGCTCTCATCAGAGCTAGACTTTAAATTGTCATGAAAAGAGATGTGTTTTAATCCTCGCAGAGATTTTTCCCTCCTCAATCTTCAGCAACCCAAACGGATCCTAATTCAAGATAAACCAACATCAAGAGTCTTTTAAAAAATAATAATAAAAAAAGACTGTTAAACGTGCAGGGCCCTGATTCAGCGAGATACTTGAGCATCTGTGTGACTTTAAGCATTAGTCTCTGACAACTAGGCAGGTGCTTAAATATCTAGCTGAACTGGGCCCTATGTGAGGTGACTGGGGGAAAAAAATCCTGATTCCTTGAAGTGCTGAACACCTGTTGTAGCTTGAGGACCTGCTTCATTCCCTCACTGAGGATTCTCAGCACAACCCATAGAGATGTTTAGGGCTGTGATGTTCCCAATAGGTAGATGGCATGCAGCTCTATGCATTTTTTATTTTTCAGTCAAACCTGATCAGGAATGAGACTGGGACTTGGATAACAGGCAGCAGGCTGAGGATGAGTTCAGAGAAGACTGAAATGATGCTGGTTGGCTATGTTGAAGCAGTCAGAGAATGTGCTTTGATTCGTGTCTGTACTTCTGATCAATGGGGTTTTCCCATCCATTTTGCTAATGAGGTTAGGAATTGATGGATGTCTTAATTCCCAATGGCTCCCAGCATCCCAGGTAGCATCAGTGGTCAGGAAATCATGTTTATCTCTCCTCAGTTCAGTGACTGACTGTTTAGGATGTGGACCTTGCAACAGCTATCCATGCCTTTAATGGCCTCCAGACTGCAACTGCACTCTGTATGGTGCTACCCTAGGACAAATCTCAGAAGCTAACGTAGATGAAGAACGTAGAGGCCCATTTTCTTAGCAGGCTGGTCATTGGGAATAAGTTACAATAGAGTCCATAGACAACTCTAGCATTTTTTGAACTTCTTGGTACAATTAATGGTGTTGATTTAAAGCCCTATATGATTTGGATCCTAGGTAACTGACAAAAGCTCACTTCCAGGGCTCCCCCAAGAGAACAGATGTCAATTGAAGTTCTGTCATGAACAGTCTTGCGGTCTAAACACATGGGGTTGGAAATAGGTGTAATAAGGGTCAGACTGTCAGGATTGCTGAGGTCATTATTTCTTGACCTCAGTCATATTAACAGTCAGGTTTCTGAAGCCAAATATCCCTGTCACATGGTACACTCAGTATTCATGGTCTTGCGTTAAGGTGTTTTGGTGGAAGAATTTGCTCTCTGGAATTCTCTGCCCTATTGCTCTGATAGTGCTCAAATCTGTTAACTGCTGGAAACATAAAAACCAATTATTTCCTTAAGCTATTGTTCAAAGATGTGTTTTTGGAATTTGGTGTTTGAGTTCTAATTTATTCATTTTTCATTAACAGACAAATGTGATAGCTGCATCATCATCAATTGCTAAACAAATGAATAAATAAAATGAAAGTGGTCTCAAAGGTTTGGACTTTTATTGTTGCAGACTCAGATTTTTACATCCCAAAGTTTTCTTTCCTCATTCATTCTGTGCAAAGAAAAATCAGATTTGTATGTTTCAATGGCATTTGTACACAAATTGATGTTAGATGTCTAGCTACTTGCTTTGTGCCTGCAGTTTCAGTCTTCCCACACAAATCTTATAATGAAAAAGCTGTGCCTGCAAGAACAGAGATATGAAACCTGCAAGTGCAATTTTGGGTCCTGATTCTGCAACTTAATTTGTGCAAATATAGGTCTCTGCCTGTGTGGAACACTTTGCAGGACTGGAGCCCTGGAAATAATATTTTTAGTTTGACAGCCATGCTGGTCAATGTTTCTTTAGAGTGCATACTCTCCCCCACCCTGGATTCTGTATCTACCTGAGGACATGCTCATGGTTGAGCTTTTGGAAATATGAATATTTCCTCCTACTCTCAGCACCCCTCCCATAATCAGGAAAAGTTTGCATGACTGGAGGTGTGGTGGGTTGCTCTACTTGTTACATGTAAGGCGCCTCCTCCTGGCCATTCTGGACCTTGTGAACTATTCTCAACGCCTCTCCCCACAGTTGCAAGTCATCCCTCCACCTCTATCTCTTTGTTTGCAGCCCCTCTCTCACTCCAGGAGCTGCTGCAGCCTCTTCATGACTCAGCCCTCTGGCTAGGGAGCTTCTAGGGAGACAAGGGGGTAGATAGTCTTCCTATGTGCTGCCCTGCCAGTATCACTTCCCCATTGGTGGGTAGGGGAACCCAGGCCCACTCTCTACTCCAGGTTCCAGCTCAGGGACCCTCTAGTCAGCAGTCCAGGACCAAAAACCTTCCTGCATTTCCGTGATCCCTTTCCTAACCTTCTAGCTCTCCCTTCCTTCTCTGGGTCTGTCAGGTTCACTGCTCCCTCCTAACACTCCAACTTCTTCCCAGAGAGTGACTGCAGCCTTTCCCAACAACCCCATCTGTTGCCAGCTCCCTGTCTTATATAGGCCCCACCTGTTCCTGCACAGGTGAGCTTCTTCTAATTAAGGCTTTCCTCTCAGCTTTCAGCCTAATAGGTTAATTGGCCTAACTGGTCTTCATTAACCCCTTCAGGGTGAGTGTGGGGTGGATACCCCATCACAGGGGCATACAAAATCAAGACAGAAGAGTTCTAATACATGAAATGTATATATTTAACATTTGCAATATCAATACTAATAATTAATAATACATATTTGAATAATGGGGGTATATGAGGAGGATGGTTGGGGGTTTAGAATGGACCTACATTTTCATTTGATACCTTGACCACTCTTTTTTAATGTGGAAAATATTCAACACTATATATATATATATACACACACACACCAAAGTTATAATTATAAATATAATTTTAACCAAATACTTCATTTTGGAATAATTAAAAATGATTATTAGTGTTCTTTCTCATTCAAACTACAGTTGTGTCCTAGTATGAGTAATACAGGTCACTATTTGTCATTGCTGTTTTCACCTGCAAATGCTAAAGCTAATTTTGGTGGGTCATTGCAATACACCACACCTCCTGGGCATGCACAGACTATGGTACATGTGCATTTGGCAGTGTTACATCCACATCCCATAGGCTTATAAGGTGCATCACCCTCATAAGAGCACTAGATTAACTTCAGAATATCTGGAGCAGTAAGCCTGACATTGTCTGGTATGGTTTCTGGAAACAGAGACTTGAAACTGTTATCACACATCTATCCATACTGCACTAGATCAAGTGGTGATGCATCAAAATCCAAAGCACTGTCTCACACACGTGCCTGACGATATGTGTGTTGTTGGTGATAAGGAACTGAGCTTTGATGTCTCATGCTGCCTTTCCCAGTTTTTGCTGCCCCTGATATCTACCATGCTTCTGATATGGTGGCACAATTTTATTGTTGGTAGCATGCAGCTATGAATTTGGGTGGATGTTCAGTGATATCAGGAATTACTGTAGTGATGTCCTGGAGCAAAGAGAGAGAGAATGTCCAGCTCACAGGACCTTCAACACCGTGCCTTTGCAGAGGCAGAAAAAGGAAGCTACTGTGTCAGAGGCTGAGATTGCATGGACAGATAACAGTTCTGGTACAATGTTTTAGTGTTGCTTTGCAGGAGCATGAATGTCTATTACAGCTTTCTCTTGGACTGGAGATTCCACAGTCACTACAGATGTTAGGCCCTGTGCCAGGTAATGGTGCAAGAATAAGACAAATATGTCAGTGTTATGTGATAATATTGATATTCCCACTGGTTTATCTTTTGCAATCATCCTCATTTGCTGTACAAAGATGTTGTCGGCTTCCTCATGCAAGGTAGCCATATCTTCTTTGTTAATCACCTTATCTCCCTGGTTTATTTGAGCTGGGATGTTGTCTCTGTCTTTGACGACTGGCTTGTGCTTTAGTGTGTGTTGATGGTGAAACTTCTAGTCTTGAATTAGTTCTATAAGAATGCCAAGCAACTGTTTCTGATTTTCAAAACAACTTTCTGTTGAGGTAGCTGTGTACTTCTACTCAACTTATGCACTCTGTTTGCTTCTGTAGCTCTGCTAGATCTTGTGACACTCTTTATGCTGAAGTCTTCATACGTGTCAAAGACCAGGTATACATCACCTGCTAACTTGTGTTCAGTGTAGACTTTGAAATTGGTCACAAAGATCTTGATATTACCACCTGATGACCAGTATTCTCCCCAAAGAACTATCGAACCATCAATGACTGTTCAGATGACACCTTGTAAAGTAAATTTAGTTGACAACTCAGTCTTTTACTGCTTCTTTAGGTTAGACTTACCCTTGGCAATCCTCATGTCACCAGAGTCAGTGGACATTGACCTTGGTACAGGAGCCAACTCTTGTGACAAAATATTATTGATGTCAACCTCTTGCGAACTTGCTTGTAGGCCTATCACTGTTTAATAGCTAACAATAGTGTCATATACCTTTGGACCAATCTGTACATGCTTTTTTTTGTCATTGCCAGTGTCTCTACTGTCCTTGGTATTGTGTCATACAACCATGTGGGCCACCTATATTCAAATTCTTGCATTTGGTGAATTCCAATTATAAGTGCATTGTTTACATTGATGGTGGTGCCGCTGTACCTCTGACAATGTTTACTATTGCCTTTGAGTGCTTAGTGGGCTCTAAGAAGGTCTAGCTTCTTACTAATGGTCTCTCTGTCCCTTGTAGCTGCAGCAATCCTTGACTTCTTTTCTTCTTTGTGGATGTCTTGTATTTGTGCCTCATTGGTGTCATTTATGTTTGCAATGTCTTCCACCAGCCAGCAGCATGTGCTGAGGCTAAGAGCCCAAGACCCGACACGCTCTAGTTTTACAGTGATCCAGTGATGGCCCCAGCCAGACTTCATGAAGGTGATTTCAATTTATATATAACTCCAGAAGCATTAAAAAGGGAAAAGGTGAATGAAGAAAACAGCTGACAGTGTGTTTTGGTTTATAATCTGTTAATGTCTATAATCATCCAGTGTTTGAAAATTAATTCGTATGAGTGAATATGTAAGAATTTGTTAAGTGAGCATGCCCAGAGGGCCTTGTGTCTCAATCTGGAGTGGGAGGAGAGGGCATATTAATAAGGTAGACTGCTAATGCAGACACTAAAACAGACATATGTACCATGTGGCTAATTATGTTCCATAACAAAATATTAGTGTGAAGTTTTCATGAAAAATAATTGAAATTCAATGAAAGCGATTTCACTGTCACCCGTCTTGTGAATCAGGAGGTGGTGGTAATATGTGCTCATATTTGAAAATGCTCAACAGTGAGAAGGTGTCATCAGGCAGTTTCTTTGAATTTAGGCTCTTGAAATTCATAATCCACCAAAAAAAAAATATTGTATAGACACTGTGACAGGATGAATAAAATCTGCACCAGTGACTGGAGCTGCTGTGGGCAAGACTGGCCCAGCCCCTTTGGGTCTGTCACTCATGTCAGGGGTGGAATAGGATTTAAAAGCAGGAAGTTCCAGTCAGTTGCTGGGGAGCTGTGGGAGAGATCAGACATCAGCTCTACAATTCCCAAAACAGACTCTTGGAAGGCTTCAGGGAAACTGCCCTCAGGAAGTTCATACTGATCCTACGAGCACACAGTAGACTCTAGTATACTAGTTGGAGAGAATAGGTTTTTCAAGCCCCTAAACAAACCATCAAGCAGTCGGTACTACTATCCTCAACCCTCCTCCCATGGTTAGGAAATCAGGGAACCACCCTGAAAAGATTTGGGGAGAGAGAACATGGATCCCCATCCCCTTCATATACAGTCAGATTATTTGGCACTGAGACTCATGTTTATATAGACATGGATGCTGTACGGGTTTTGCACGGCTCAGGCAGCAGGGGGCACCCATCAGTGAGATGAGAATTGTGACAGACACTAAAACAAGGTATTGACAAAAATCTTGCATTTGGCTACCAGACTATTTATAAAATTCAACCTTGCATGTACACCTGGAGCCAGCATTTCTTACAAAAATATATGCACTAGTGGAATCCTATGGCAACAGTCATTAATTCATATCAGTCGTCATTCTATACTATGAAGTCCTTTTTATTTTTTTGCCTTAACTATTTTGGAAATTTCATCAGTGGTATGTATATATATATATATAATGGCAACACCATGAAGAATACTAGTAACAATATAATAGAAGACAATAAATTGCTCTTCTATAGCACCAGCCACCTGAGGACTTCAACACGGTTCAGTTCACAGACTTTAATCAGCCTCACAGTACCTTTTGCAGGTAGGTAAATATTATTATCTCCATTGTACAGCTGGAGAAACTGAAGCACAGAAATATTAAATGATTTACCCAAAATTTCACAGGAAGTCTGTGACAGAGTTTGGGAATAGAATGTTTAGTCTCCTGACTCCCAGCCTTATGCCTCAACTACAAAACCATCCTTTTTCCCCAAGACATATACACACAGGAAAGCTCTCAAAGGCTCACTTTTAAAGGGAAACATTCATATTTCTGAAAATAAGCACCATAGCATTTGCATGCTTCAAGGAAAGGAGTATATATTCTGATAGGTTCACTTCAAAATACAGCACGGTCCCTTCATTTTTTATGCGTTTTGCCAGTCTCCACTAGAGATAAGCCCGAATAATGAATTTTGTGTATGAATCTGAATGGTCACAAATTATGTGGTTTTGGTTTAGGCCCATATCTGGGTCTCACATGATCAGAGATGTTTTTCAAGGACAAACTAAATGAGAAAGCTGGGCAAAATTCACACTTGTAAGGACAATTTCCTGCTGCTACACCTATGAGAAACCAAGCTGTAGAATAAGTTCCCAGAGTTCCATCCTGTTGACCCAAGCATACAATTACACTAGGCAGGTTGCTAACTTCTCCAGTCAACTGAACTTGTTTAAAAGCCTCACTTCATCTGTAAAATGGGGATAATTGTACAGAGGATTTGCAAGATTTGGTTAAAATAGACTGAAACAAGATGGGGTGCTCCCTCTCCTCCAGCCCAGGAGTAAGGGCAGCCACAGGAGAGTGCTTCTTATCCAAGCCAGAGAGATATGGGGAGAGCTCTCCCTCTTTTGGCAGAGGATGGGGAGCTGTGCTGCCCTCCGGTCCCCCTTAGTTTAACTCCTTATTGGAAGAAAGAAAAGGAGTACTAGTGGCACCTTAGAGACTCATTTTCCACTGAATGCATCCGATGAAGTGAGCTGTAGCTTCACGAAAGCTTATGCTCAAATAAATTGGTTAGTCTCTAAGGTGCCACAAGTACTCCTTTTCTTTTTGCGAATACAGACTAACACGGCTCCTACTCTGACTAACACCGCTGCTACTCTGAAACCCTTACTGGAAGGTTCATGAAGCTCTCAAATACTACAGAGATGAGGTGTCAGATAAGTAGGCTAAGTATCCATCTCATTATCTTTTGACCATGCATGGAGAGTGCATCAGGAATTTTTTTAAAGAGGCTAAACTCTATCAACCAATAAAAGAAGTGTGCTATATACAGTTAGTGCTAAGGACTGGAATAAGGCATGTATTTATTAATTCATCTTTGGATTAGTTTAGTCAGTTATAGTAATCTTTGCTTGATTTTGTCTTTAAAAAAACACACAGCCCTGCAGCTGGGTATGAATTGCCTTTTAAAAAATTGTTTGGGATATTATTGGCACTTTTGGGATGCTGGCTGCTAATTAATTTCCACACCATGAATATTTTATCAACTTTATAAAAGTGGCCAGTATGTTGCAACAAAATAACACGAATTTATAGGAGCTTCAATACTGAGGACTTTAAAGAGAAGATGGGTTTCAGAGGAACAGCCGTGTTAGTCTGTATTCGCAAAAAGAAAAGGAGTACTTGTGGCACCTTAGAGACTAACCAATTTATTTGAGCATGAGCTTTCGTGAGCTACAGCTCACTTCATCAGATGTTTACCGTGGAAACTGCAGCAGACTTTATATACACACAGAAATCATGAAACAATACCTCCTCCCACCCCACTGTCCTGCTGGTAATAGCTTATCTAAAGTGATCAACAGGTGGGCCATTTCCAGCACAAATCCAGGTTTTCTCACCCTCCACCCCCCCACACAAATTCACTCTCCTGCTGGTGCTAGCCCATCCAAAGTGACAACTCTTTACATAATCAAGTCGGGCTATTTCCTGCATAGATCAAGGTTTTCTCACATCCCCCCCACCCCCATACACACACAAACTCACTCTCCTGCTGGTAATAGCTCATCTAAACTGACCATTCTCCAGGTTTAAATCCAAGTTAAACCAGAACATCTGGGGGGGGGGGGGGGGTAGGAAAAAACAAGAGGAAACAGGCTACCTTGCATAATGACTTAGCCACTCCCAGTCTCTATTTAAGCCTAAATTAATAGTATCCAATTTGCAAATGAATTCCAATTCAGCAGTTTCTCGCTGGAGTCTGGATTTGAAGTTTTTTTGTTTTAAGATAGCGACCTTCATGTCTGTGATTGCGTGACCAGAGAGATTGAAGTGTTCTCCGACTGGTTTATGAATGTTATAATTCTTGACATCTGATTTGTGTCCATTTATTCTTTTACGTAGAGACTGTCCAGTTTGACCAATGTACATGGCAGAGGGGCATTGCTGGCACATGATGGCATAGATCACATTGGTGGATGTGCAGGTGAACGAGCCTCTGATAGTGTGGCTGATGTTATTAGGCCCTGTGATGGTGTCCCCTGAATAGATATGTGGGCACAATTGGCAACGGGCTTTGTTGCAAGGATAAGTTCCTGGGTTAGTGGTTCTGTTGTGTGGTATGTGGTTGTTGGTGAGTATTTGCTTCAGGTTGCAGGGCTGTCTGTAGGCAAGGACTGGCCTGTCTCCCAAGACTTGTGAGAGTGTTGGGTCATCCTTTAGGATAGGTTGTAGATCCTTAATAATGCGTTGGAGGGGTTTTAGTTGGGGGCTGAAGGTGACGGCTAGTGGCGTTCTGTTATTTTCTTTGTTAGGCCTGTCCTGTAGTAGGTAACTTCTGGGAACTCTTCTGGCTCTATCAATCTGTTTCTTTACTTCTGCAGGTGGGTATTGTAGTTGTAAGAAAGCTTGACAGAGATCTTGTAGGTGTTTGTCTCTGTCTGAGGGGTTGGAGCAAATGCGGTTGTATCGCAGAGCTTGGCTGTAGACGATGGATCGTGTGGTGTGGTCAGGGTGAAAGCTGGAGGCATGCAGGTAGGAATAGCGGTCAGTAGGTTTACGGTATAGGGTGGTGTTTATGTGGCCATTGTTTATTAGCACTGTAGTGTCCAGGAAGTGGATCTCTTGTGTGGACTGGACCAGGCTGAGGTTGATGGTGGGATGGAAATTGTTGAAATCATGGTGGAATTCCTCAAGGGCTTCTTTTCCATGGGTCCAGATGATGAAGATGTCATCAATATAGCGCAAGTAGAGTAGGGGCTTTAGGGGACGAGAGCTGAGGAAGCGTTGTTCTAAATCAGCCATAAAAATGTTGGCATACTGTGGGGCCATGCGGGTACCCATAGCAGTGCCGCTGATCTGAAGGTATACATTGTCCCCAAATGTGAAATAGTTATGGGTAAGGACAAAGTCACAAAGTTCAGCCACCAGGTTAGCCGTGACATTATCGGGGATAGTGTTCTTGACGGCTTGTAGTCCATCTTTGTGTGGAATGTTGGTGTAGAGGGCTTCTACATCACTTGCCCCATAACCTGAGCCATGCGGAACGCAATGCCATCCACAGCCTCAGAAACAACTCTGACATCATAATCAAAAAGGCTGACAAAGGAGGTGCTGTTGTCATCATGAATAGGTCGGAATATGAACAAGAGGCTGCTCGGCAGCTCTCCAACACGAGTTTCTACAAGCCATTACCCTATGATCCCACTGAGAGTTACCAAAAGCAACTACAGCATTTGCTCAAGAAACTTCCTGAAAAAGCACAAGATCAAATCCGCACAGACACACCCCTGGAACCCCGACCTGGGATATTCTATCTACTACCCAAGATCCATAAACCTGGAAATCCTGGGCGCCCCATCATCTCAGGCATTGGCACCCTGACAGCAGGATTGTCTGGCTATGTAGACTCCCTCCTCAGGCCCTACGCTACCAGCACTCCCAGCTACCTTCGAGACACCACTGACTTCCTGAGGAAACTTCAATCCATCGGTGATCTTCCTGATAACACCATCCTGGCTACTATGGATGTAGAAGCCCTCTACACCAACATTCCACACAAAGATGGACTACAAGCCGTCAAGAACACTATCCCCGATAATGTCACGGCTAACCTGGTGGCTGAACTTTGTGACTTTGTCCTTACCCATAACTATTTCACATTTGGGGACAATGTATACCTTCAGATCAGCGGCACTGCTATGGGTACCCGCATGGCCCCACAGTATGCCAACATTTTTATGGCTGATTTAGAACAACGCTTCCTCAGCTCTCGTCCCCTAAAGCCCCTACTCTACTTGCGCTATATTGATGACATCTTCATCATCTGGACCCATGGAAAAGAAGCCCTTGAGGAATTCCACCATGATTTCAACAATTTCCATCCCACCATCAACCTCAGCCTGGTCCAGTCCACACAAGAGATCCACTTCCTGGACACTACAGTGCTAATAAACAATGGCCACATAAACACCACCCTATACCGTAAACCTACTGACCGCTATTCCTACCTGCATGCCTCCAGCTTTCACCCTGACCACACCACACGATCCATCGTCTACAGCCAAGCTCTGCGATACAACCGCATTTGCTCCAACCCCTCAGACAGAGACAAACACCTACAAGATCTCTGTCAAGCTTTCTTACAACTACAATACCCACCTGCAGAAGTAAAGAAACAGATTGATAGAGCCAGAAGAGTTCCCAGAAGTTACCTACTACAGGACAGGCCTAACAAAGAAAATAACAGAACGCCACTAGCCGTCACCTTCAGCCCCCAACTAAAACCCCTCCAACGCATTATTAAGGATCTACAACCTATCCTAAAGGATGACCCAACACTCTCACAAGTCTTGGGAGACAGGCCAGTCCTTGCCTACAGACAGCCCTGCAACCTGAAGCAAATACTCACCAACAACCACATACCACACAACAGAACCACTAACCCAGGAACTTATCCTTGCAACAAAGCCCGTTGCCAATTGTGCCCACATATCTATTCAGGGGACACCATCACAGGGCCTAATAACATCAGCCACACTATCAGAGGCTCGTTCACCTGCACATCCACCAATGTGATCTATGCCATCATGTGCCAGCAATGCCCCTCTGCCATGTACATTGGTCAAACTGGACAGTCTCTACGTAAAAGAATAAATGGACACAAATCAGATGTCAAGAATTATAACATTCATAAACCAGTCGGAGAACACTTCAATCTCTCTGGTCACGCAATCACAGACATGAAGGTCGCTATCTTAAAACAAAAAAACTTCAAATCCAGACTCCAGCGAGAAACTGCTGAATTGGAATTCATTTGCAAATTGGATACTATTAATTTAGGCTTAAATAGAGACTGGGAGTGGCTAAGTCATTATGCAAGGTAGCCTGTTTCCTCTTGTTTTTTCCTACCCCCCCCCCAGATGTTCTGGTTTAACTTGGATTTAAACCTGGAGAATGGTCAGTTTAGATGAGCTATTACCAGCAGGAGAGTGAGTTTGTGTGTGTATGGGGGTGGGGGGGATGTGAGAAAACCTTGATCTATGCAGGAAATAGCCCGACTTGATTATGTAAAGAGTTGTCACTTTGGATGGGCTAGCACCAGCAGGAGAGTGAATTTGTGTGGGGGGGTGGAGGGTGAGAAAACCTGGATTTGTGCTGGAAATGGCCCACCTGTTGATCACTTTAGATAAGCTATTACCAGCAGGACAGTGGGGTGGGAGGAGGTATTGTTTCATGATTTCTGTGTGTATATAAAGTCTGCTGCAGTTTCCACGGTAAACATCTGATGAAGTGAGCTGTAGCTCACGAAAGCTCATGCTCAAATAAATTGGTTAGTCTCTAAGGTGCCACAAGTACTCCTTTTCTTTTAAAGAGAAGAGTAACTGTATGGGAAAATGGTAAACCACATCTTAAACAGATCAAAATATTCATGGCATGGAAATTAATTAGCAACCAGCATCCCAAAAGTGCTAATAATATCCAAAACAATTTTTTAAAAAGCAATTCATACACAGCTGCAGGGCTGTGTGTTTTTTTAAAGACAAAATCAAGCAAAGATCACTGTAACTGACTAAACTAATCCAAAGATGAATTAACAAATACATGCCTTATTCCAGTCCTTAGCACTAACTGCATATAGCACATTTCTTTTACAAAGCACTTCACAAATATCACTAATTAGCTTTTCACACAACACACTGTGAGGTAAGGAAATATTGTTTCCCCCTGTATAAAAAGGGGGATAATAGAGAGAGATGAAATGACTTGTTCAAGTCACAGAGGGAGTTAGTATCTGCATCCGATGAAGTGAGCTGTAGCTCATGAAAGCTTATGCTCAAATAAATTTGTAGGTCTCTAAGGTGCCACAAGTCCTCCTTTTCTTTTTGCGAATACAGACTAACACGGCTCCTACACGGCCAGCATGGATTCACCAAGGGAAGGTCATGCCTGACTAATCTAATCGCCTTTTATGATGAGATTACTGGTTCTGTGGATGAAGGGAAAGCAGTGGATGTATTGTTTCTTGACTTTAGCAAAGCTTTTGACATGGTCTCCCACAGTATTCTTGTCAACAAGTTAAGGAAGTATGGGCTGGATGAATGCACTACAAGGTGGGTAGAAAGCTGGCTAGATTGTCGGGCTCAACGGGTAGTGATCAATGGCTCCATATCTAGTTGGCAGCCGGTATCAAGTGGAGTACCCCAAGGGTCGGTCCTGGGGCCGGTTTTGTTCAATATCTTCATAAATGATCTGGAGGATGGTGTGGATTGCACTCTCAGCAAATTTGCGGATGATACTAAACTGGGAGGAGTGGTAGATACGCTGGAGGGGAGGGATAGGATACAGAAGGACCTAGACAAATTGGAGGATTGGGCCAAAAGAAATCTGATGAGGTTCAATAAGGATAAGTGCAGGGTCCTGCACTTAGGACAGAAGAACCCAATGCACAGTTACAGACTAGGGACCGAATGGCTAGGCAGCAGTTCTGCGGAAAAGGACCTAGGGGTGACAGTGGACGAGAAGCTGGATATGAGTCAGCAGTGTGCCCTTGTTGCCAAGAAGGCCAATGGCATTTTGGGATGTATAAGTAGGGGCATAGCGAGCAGATCGAGGGATGTGATCGTTCCCCTCTATTCGACATTGGTGAGGCCTCATCTGGAGTACTGTGTCCAGTTTTGGGCCCCACACTTCAAGAAGGATGTGGATAAATTGGAGAGAGTCCAGCGAAGGGCAACAAAAATGATTAGGGGACTGGAACACATGAGTTATGAGGAGAGGCTGAGGGAGCTGGGATTGTTTAGCCTGCAGAAGAGAAGAATGAGGGGGGATTTGATAGCTGCTTTCAACTACCTGAAAGGGGGTTCCAAAGAGGATGGCTCTAGACTGTTCTCAATGGTAGCAGATGACAGAACGAGGAGTAATGGTCTCAAGTTGCAGTGGGGGAGGTTTAGATTGGATATTAGGAAAAACTTTTTCACTAAGAGGGTGGTGAAACACTGGAATGCGTTACCTAGGGAGGTGGTAGAATCTCCTTCCTTAGAGGTTTTTAAGGTCAGGCTTGACAAAGCCCTGGCTGGGATGATTTAACTGGGAATTGGTCCTGCTTTGAGCAGGGGGTTGGACTAGATGACCTTCTGGGGTCCCTTCCAACCCTGATATTCTATGATTCTATGATTGTGCATCAACTACGAGAAAGGGACCAAGAGACTTTTTCCATTGGACCATATGAACTGGAACCATAAACTTACTGAACATTAAATCTCACCAAATGAGGGTAAATCCTTCCTCATAATCATATCCACTCGTTATACTCCACACCTGAACATAGCCATTATATGAACAACATACCCTCATATCTCAATGTCTGTACTTTGACCCATTAACCTTTTACCTCAATTGGGGATATTGCAGATTATGTATTCCTTACGCCATCCGATCCTAAACCAAACTTCACACCCCTTGATAATCTGTATGTTATTCCCTGAAACTTCTATGCTTAAACTCTGTACCGTTTTCTTTTTATTTTAACATCATCGTAAACTTCCCAACTTGTCCCCAGCCCACACACAGATGGATTTCTCACCCAGGGGAGATACCATGGAGGTTACTGACCATGTGTACAAGAAAGTGAAGATCCACCCACAGATTTGGGCACAATCAGGGCCATTTGGCACATATTTAACACCTGGCCCTCCTATTCAGTTCACAGTAAACAGAAGCTTCTTTTGGCCTTTTCCCTGAGGGCTTACTAAGTGAACTCAGAAAAGAGGAAAGAAGCAGCAATCTTATTAGAATGTTCTTTTCCAGTTTCCTGTCTGAGAGGCACTTTGACCCACTCTCATATTATGTCCAGTTATTAATTGTTTTGAATCAGGGACTGTGTCTTCTATTTGTAAAACACCTCACCCACTTACAGTATGGCATAAATAAACAAATTACAAAATGCTATCAGTGGTTAAAAACATGAAGGGAGGCATTAGACAGAGCTGTGACTTTTGATCCGGGCACAGTAATTGGAGCCAGTAACTTCTGGCTTCTAATATCAGTTCTGATACGTTTCAGAGTATCATAGAATCATAGAATATCAGGGTTGGAAGGGACCCCAGAAGGTCATCTAGTCCAACCCCCTGCTCAAAGCAGGACCAATTCCCAGTTAAATCATCCCAGCCAGGGCTTTGTCAAGCCTGACCTTAAAAACCTCTAAGGAAGGAGATTCTACCAGCTCCCTAGGTAACGCATTCCAGTGTTTCACCACTCTCTTAGTGAAAAAGTTTTTCCTAATATCCAATCTAAACCTCCCCCACTGCAACTTGACCCCTTGACCTCATGTGTTCCAGACCCCTAATCATTTTTGTTGCCCTTCGCTGGACTCTCTCCAATTTATCCACATCCTTCTTGTAGTGTGGGGCCCAAAACTGGACACAGTACTCCAGATGAGGCCTCACCAATGTCGAATAGAGGGGAACGATCACGTCCCTCGATCTGCTCGCTATGCCCCTACTTATACATCCCAAAATGCCATTGGCCTTCTTGGCAACAAGGGCACACTGCTGACTCATATCCAGCTTCTCGTCCACTGTCACCCCTAGGTCCTTTTCCGCAGAACTGCTGCCTAGCCATTCGGTCCCTAGTCTGTAGCTGTGCATTGGGTTCTTCCGTCCTAAGTGCAGGACCCTGCACTTATCCTTATTGAACCTCATCAGATTTCTTTTGGCCCAATCCTCCAATTTGTCTAGGTCCTTCTGTATCCTATCCCTCCCCTCCAGCGTATCTACCACTCCTCCCAGTTTAGTATCATCCGCAAATTTGCTGAGAGTGCAATCCACACCATCCTCCAGATCATTTATGAAGATATTGAACAAAACCGGCCCCAGGACCGACCCTTGGGGCACTCCACTTGATACCGGCTGCCAACTAGACATGGAGCCATTGATCACTACCCGTTGAGCCCGACAATCTAGCCAGCTTTCTACCCACCTTATATTGCATTCATCCAGCCCATACTTCCTTAACTTGCTGACAAGAATACTGTGGGAGACCGTGTCAAAAGCTTTGCTAAAGTCAAGAAACAATACATCCACTGCTTTCCCTTCATCCACAGAACCAGTAATCTCATCATAAAAGGCGATTAGATTAGTCAGGCATGACCTTCCCTTGGTGAATCCATGCTTGCTGTTCCTGATCACTTTCCTCTTATGCAAGTGCTTCAGGATTGATTCTTTGAGGACCTGCTCCATGATTTTTCCGGGGACTGAGGTGAGGCTGACTGGCCTGTAGTTCCCAGGATCCTCCTTCTTCCCTTTTTTAAAGATTGGCACAACATTAGCCTTTTTCCAGTCATCCAGGACTTCCCCGGTTCGCCACGAGTTTTCAAAGATAATGGCCAATGGCTCTGCAATCACAGCCGCCAATTCCTTTAGCACTCTCGGATGCAACTCGTCTGGCCCCATGGACTTGTGCACGTCCAGCTTTTCTAAATAGTCCCTAACCACCTCTATCTCCACAGAGGGCTGGCCATCTCTTCCCCATTTTGTGATGCCCAGTGCAGCAGTCTGGGAGCTGACCTTGTTAGTGAAAACAGAGGCAAAAAAAGCATTGAGTACATTAGCTTTTTCCACATCCTCTGTCACTAGGTTGCCTCCCTCATTCAGTAAGGGGCCCACACTTTCCTTGGCTTTCTTCTTGTTGCCAACATACCTGAAGAAACCCTTCTTGTTACTCTTAACATCTCTGGCTAGCTGCAGCTCCAGGTGCGATTTGGCCCTCCTGATATCATTCCTACATGCCCGAGCAATATTTTTATACTCTTCCCTGGTCATATGTCCAACCTTCCACTTCTTGTAAGCTTCTTTTTTATGTTTAAGATCCGCTAGGATTTCACCATTAAGCCAAGCTGGTCGCCTGCCATATTTACTATTCTTTCGACTCATTGGGATGGTTTGTCCCTGTAACCTCAACAGGGATTCCTTGAAATACAGCCAGCTCTCCTGGACTCCTTTCCCCTTCAAGTTAGTCCCCCAGGGGATCCTGGCCATCCGTTCCCTGAGGGAGTCGAAGTCTGCTTTCCTGAAGTCCAGGGTCCGTATCCTGCTGCTTACCTTTCTTCCCTGCGTCAGGATCCTGAACTCAACCAACTCATGGTCACTACCTCCCAGATTCCCATCCACTTTTGCTTCCCCCACTAATTCTACCCCGTTTGTGAGCAGCAGGTCAAGAAAAGTGCCCCCCCTAGTTGGCTCCCCTAGCACTTGCGCCAGGAAATTGTCCCCTACGCTTTCCAAAAACTTCCTGGATTGTCTATGCACCGCTGTATTGCTCTCCCAGCAGATATCAGGAAAATTAAAGTCACCCATGAGAATCAGGGCATGCGATCTAGCAGCTTCCGTGAGCTGCCGGAAGAAAGCCTCATCTACCTCATCCCCCTGGTCCGATGGTCTATAGCAGACTCCCACCACTACATCACTCTTGTTGCACACACTTCTAAACTTAATCCAGAGACACTCAGGTTTTTCTGCAGTTTCGTACCGGAGCTCTGAGCAGTCATACTGCTCCCTTACATACAGTGCTACTCCCCCACCTTTTCTGCCCTGCCTGTCCTTCCTGAACAGTTTATAACCATCCATGACAGTACTCCAGTCATGTGAGTTATCCCACCAAGTCTCTGTTATTCCGATCACGTCATAGTTCCTTGACATCACCAGGACCTCCAGTTCTCCCTGCTTGTTTCCAAGGCTTTGTGCATTTGTATATAAGCACTTGAGATAACCTGTTGATCACCCCTCATTCCCAGTATGAGGCAGGAGCCCTCCCTTCACAGACATTCCTGCCTGTGCTTCCTCCCGGTATCCCGTTTTCCCACTTACCTCAGGGCTTTGGTCTCCTTCCCCCGGTGAACCTAGTTTAAAGCCCTCCTCACTAGGTTAGCCAGCCTGCTGGCAAAGATGCTCTTCCCTCTCTTCGTAAGATGGAGCCCGTCTCTGCCCAGCACTCCTCCTTCATGGAACACCATCCCATGGTCAAAGAATCCAAAGCCTTCTCTCCAACACCACCTGCATAGCCATTTGTTGCTCTGGCTCATGCCTCCTGGTACTGTTGGTGGCCGGTGATGTGTTCAATGTAGATGTCCCTAGACCATCGGATGGTGTCTGAGACCATGAGGATCTGCATGAGCTGTGCGTAGCGTCAACCGATCCTACAGGTCCGCAGCACACACTCATTGCAGGGGTTCCAAGCGCCCAGGGCTCTGACGATCAGGGTGTCCATCTGCACCTCATAGCCCTTCACTCTCAGGGTGTCGGCCAGGGGGGCGTATTTTTCCAGCTTATGAACTTGGGCTTCGCGGAAGGCCGGGGTCCTTTTCTCAAAGGAGACCGTGATGTCAATGAGGATGATCTTTTCTGGGCCTCGTCGGTGATGACCACGTCAGATCACAGCTAGCTGTCGGTACCGGGGATGGCGCAGTTCACAGTGACCTTCCCCAGGTGCAGTGCGATGGCTTTCACCAGGCGGTTCTGGATGGTGTTGTGGTGCAGCTGCCGGGCTCTGGAGTGGGGCTTGCAGCTGCACAGGACGTGGGGCAGGGTCTCGTTGGAGTAGCCCAACTTCCTGCAACGCTTGTCTCAGTTCCCATGGCAGACAGCTCCGTTGTGTGGGATGCAGTTGAGCTGGGCATGGTGGATGAACTGCCAGTCGGCGAAACGGGTGAAGCCGCCCCCGGCGAGGAAGTGGTTGCTGGCATCCCACTTGCTGGTCAGCTCGAAGGCTTTACCCTGGTCTGGTGTATGCTTCAGGGTTTCCACGTCCAGTGAGTGGATGGCTGCCTTCAGGGTCCTCTCCAGCATGCCCCTGGTGCTTGGAGTGATGATGGTGTTGTCATTGGACCTGATCTGCGGCACCAGGACTCCCAGCTCCTGGCACTCCTCGCTTACCACTCCTCACACTACACCTGACTGTACTCCTTGTGAGCCTCACAGGAAAACTGCTAAAAAGTTAATACAACAGAAAGTTGTTTGACTTTTCCACGCAACCTTTCCATGCTGAGGAACCTCGATAGAGGGACCTGGTTGATTTCCTAGATACTGTGAGGGGAGTAGCGTGGAGATTTCCCCTCTTGTGGCCCCTTCTAAATGTTTTCTTATGGACAACAGGTACTCTGGCCCCAAATATCCTGGTGCTCGGAGGATTTGTTGCATTGCACCTGGACTGACCTGTTCTGAAAAAATCCCAAAGCAAAACCCTTAAATGCCTCTATTGTTGCCAGCATTTATCACCTTTTCATAAACAAGAACATTTAAAGTGTTATAAAACCAAATGTTTGTGAATTACAGACTTGCCCCACCCAAGTTTTTTCAGACATGTTTGAAGTAGCTACAAAACAACCCCTACATAGTAACACTCCTGTCAAATGTATACCTGCTAAAGTTATCAAATGTAGTACTATGTTTTGTCTCCAGATGGCCATCTTTAACCACTGAAGAAGTATCAGAGAGGGTTGAAGTTTTAATCCCCTTCTTTCAGCACTTACCTTTTACCACAGATTCCAATTTATGCATTGTCATCAGTGGGTTACTATCGCTGTATGAATTAGCGATTGTTATGAGCCAGAAGCAAATGTCCTTTGAAAGGAGACTATTGTCTGTACTGTAATCTTTTGTTTATATGATGTTATACAAGTGAATCAACAATACATAAGTGATGGTTAATATTAAATCCTACTGGCATTCTGCATTTAGTCTCAGACCAATGAAAAATATGGGGTTTAAGTCAGTTTTAACAGCTGAATGTTTCCACAGCCATCTACTTCTGAAGGATAGTGGCCATTCTGATATATATTTTACTGTGTAAAATAACTAATTTATTTTAGTAATCTAAATATAAGAACTCAGGCTACTATAGTGAAGCTACAATGTAATTAGTGTGTGTGTGTGTGTGTGTGTGTGTTATGATGAAAAATCAAGAAATGAAAATTCAGGTAGAGAGTTACAATTGAAAATTCAACCTTAACTCTATGTCCGTGTGATTATGCCTTAAAAGCAACACCTTTATTAATTATATTATATTATATATTATATTATTTGTCAACTGGCAATATATAAATAGATAGCAAATGGAATTTTCTTACCTTACATTTAGAGTTTACAATATAGTATATACAGTCTTCAGTTTGCTTGACTTTTTGATCTTAGATTGCTTAGATTTTTCAGTTGTTCATAACTATCTAAAATGTATTTATTTTGAGCTGAAAGTTTTCAGAGGTGATTTTTTAAAAAGTGTGAGTAAACATTAAAAATAAAACAAAACAAACAACCCTGCCTTTAGATATGTTCGAATGGGGAAATTTTGTCTTTAAACAAATTTTGTTCAAAGTTGTTTCGTTCGGAGTTAATGATATTGAAGAAACAAACTCAGGTTTGTTTGTTTTTTAAATGAATTCAGTAGTTTTAAAGTTATGAAGATAAGACAGGCAGGAAGTTGAAACTTTTTATAACTTGCAGCAAACTGTACTGTTGTGCCACTCCATATTAATAAAGCAATAAACTGAATGGAAATCAAAACCAAAAAACCCAAACAAATAAACCAACAACAACACAACCAACAGCAACTATCTGATTCTACTGCACATGTGAAAAACTGTAACTGTTCATAACTTCAAAACCGATTTGATCAGTCCCATTGGAATCTACCAAATAAGCCACATTTGAGCAAAATCTCTTTGGTGGTTGTTAATTATGGTATGCTATGGTAATGCTGGCTGCTGTCTTTCTACCTTTTTTATTAAGAATACATTATAGTATGGAGTGATAGAAAAGTATAGATATGCATTTAGAATACCCACATTGTTCACAAGTCGAAAAGCTAGGAGTAAATTGTGCATGTCATATCAAGTTGGTGTCACGTACATAGATATTAAGGCCCAGATCTTGAAGCTGAATTCAGTTGTTTGGACTCCTGAACCTATGCAGAGCCCTGTGGACTTCAAGCTCAGGGACCTGCCGTAGCAGATCCCATTGCAAAGCCAGGACCTGTATAATTATTTTTATTCTTAGAAATTTGTGAGTGAAGTTAGGGTTCATGAAAGTGAGGGCTAATTGCTGGAGTTAGGAATCCAGAGAGAATGCAGTTTTCTTCACAAAGTTCTGCTGATCATTCATATCCCTAATGTGCAACATGCATAGTGCAGTCCTAGATTTCTCCTGAGCAGAGCTTCTCAGTACCCACCATACTCAATATGTTTCCCTTTGTGAAATTAATAAGGGCTCGATCCTGCACTATGCTGAGCACTCTGGCTTCAATCTGGCAAAGTATCCAAGCACATGGTTAACTTTACACACATGACTAGTCCCACTGACCTTGGAGGATCAAGCCATAAGTGATAAATCTCACTTTCACTCATTCCCTCTAGGTACAATTTAATCTCAGGTTTGTAAATGCCCAAGTCTAATGTCCCCTAACCTCTCTACAACTGAGCTAACTCTACAGTAATTTACAACTGTATAAGCAAGTTGATTTATATGCAACATTCATTAAGGTAACATACAAACAACTACATATCATTTAACCAAGTACCATCAACAGGACAGTTTATAACGCGTAAAAAAAAAAGATAGCATTTATTAAGCTGCTCTGATAAAATATAGTAGAACAATCAAATACATTTCCTGGCTTAACTGAGCATAGAATAGTATATGATTTCTCCAAGCACTGTCACCAGTCTTAAAATAGGTGATGGAATCCATATCAGTAAGAAGCATCTTCAAAGAGGATTAAAGGGTTCCAAATTTTTTTTTATTAATTTTGTGTGTTTGAGGCAATAATATATTGAATTCTTTTGGAGTAATTAAACTTGAAAATGATCCAGCTTTTTTTTTTTTTTTGTACAATGCTTCTTACAATTTATAGCTAATTGGCAGGTGAGCAAGATAAGTAGCACTGATCACCACTTGATGCTATTACTGCCTAAGGGAGTGAGGGGAAGCCTGTCATACACGAAGAGGCTGTTCAAATAGACCTGGAAGATGAGCATAATGAATTTTCACCTGAGGAGAGACTGCAAGTGACTTAACCTCCTACACGAAATAAGATCTTGGTGTCGCAGGAAATGTCTTATTGAGAGAAGATGACAGTAAAGCTTCTTTGCAGCAACCTGAGCACTATAAAGCCTGTAGGTTGTGTTGCTTCTTGGTTGAAATTACAGAATCAGACCATTTGGCTTGCATTCAGACTTCACTAATCCCTGTAAAGATTGACCCCCCACATATGCTGTTAGTTGGTTGCACTTCCAGACTTCCTGCCCCTTTCCTACTTGCCCTTTCCAACCAAAACAGCAACAAACCCCCCTTTGCATAAAAGAGAATTTTCTCTCAACTTCTATCAAATTTCTTTTGGTAGGTTGTGACACTTTTGGGGTTACCTAAGAGGAATGCAATGGGAATCACTATCACCTTCTTATAGCATGGGGGAACCTTGTCTTTGCTCACTGGGGGCAATGCACCCAAAACTCCCAGCTGCTGGCAACACAAGCCCCACTTTGGGCTCTGCAAGCTCTGCTCTTTCCCTCTGGAAGCCAGCAATTTGCACACCCCACTCCCTAGGCTTCCCAAGTGACTCATTGGGGCAGAGCAGAGACCAATAGGTGGAATCTATGGAAATAGCTATCCCCCAGAGTTCAGCTCTGTCCCCCAGACACAGTTCCCTCCAATCTGTGTGCATCCCACTTTGTTACACTTGAATGCCCAATCCTTGACTTTTGGGCACCTGCAATGCCTCTATGGATGCAGTGCCCCCAGTTCACTAGTTTCATCTCAGACTCTCCTTAGCACATAGCATGTAGTCATGTCTGTAGTAAAATCAAATAGAAGTTTATTGGACAAAGCTAAAGATTCAAATAGAAGTATAAGGACTGGAAACATATGGTTACAAATAAAAGAAATATAAAAGTGTCTAGAGCCTTAACTTATTAACAAGTTCCTTTCCTGTCTACTAAGATATTTCTTACAAAATGGTCAGACCATGTGATGATAGCCCAGTTGGGAGAGCTAGGATCCACTTTTCATGAGATACACTATAGAGTATTACCTCCATAACAGATACTGTCCTGTACCCTTCTTTTTCCTTTTACATAGATCCAGATCTTTTTTCTCTTTTCAGGGTGTTTCGTTAACTTCAGTTTGCCCCAATGGTCCCCCATTCAAGGTCTTTTTCTTAGGCTCTTTTGTGCTTTGTAAAGACCCAAGCCTGCACTTTGTCTAGATTGTAAACACTGGGCTGGGCTGGACTGGGTCAAAAGATGTCAATTGTTCTCTTTTGATTGAGTAGCTCTGAGAAACCCAAGGATGCCCCAACCCCAACCCCATCCCCATCCCCTACCTCTCCAGCTGATCAGTTTCAACTCCAGCAGCTTTGGAACACAATAGTCTACATGTTATATAACTCTTAAAACATTTTCTATACATACCTTCTGAAATAACCCTGACAACCAGAGAGCTTTTAGCTTTCACAGGAGACCACACATGGCCCCCTTCAGTGAAATATCATGAAGATGGTGATCATAGAGGAAAACGCCCATCTGGACATGTATTGGCAAGTCCCTGGGTACAGACTCATAAATATTTACTTCCTCTCTGTTGCCACCATGTGATGCCTGGGTTACAGAGGTTACATTCAATCTTGTTATGAGAAAATGTGGGTTGTGTAAGATTATTGCTATTACAGTAACTCTAATTAAAATTAGAGCCCATTCTGCAGGGTGCTACACAGACACATAGCAAACATTCCTTCCTGAAAGAGCTCACAATTTAAATAGTCAAATAATGGAAGTAACAGCAACTTGCCCTTGCTGGGACTAGAACCTTTCTTTCCTGACTCATAGCATAGTGCCTTATCCACTGGACTACATTACCTCAGTAAAGTTACTTATTGTTCTATAATGATGAATATAAAAACACTAAATAAAACAAACATACAAAGCAGAGATGTGATAGATGACTCTCCTCCAGCCTTATATTCACAGATATATATATACACACACTCTGTCCCAGCTGGGCGTCTGCCTCCTCCACGCATAATACCAATGTGAAAGAGCAGTCCATTACAGAAAGCATTGAAGCCCAGTGGGTTGGTCTGTGTAATGATTAAGGGGAATGTATGTTATTGTTATTCAAACTCTTTAAAAGCTCCACAGGAGAGAGAGGGATGTAGAATCCAACTGCAGGATTGGTTTCTCCTTTCCTCCTGATTGCACTTTCCTTGAGGGAATTTTAGGAGTTTTTACCATGAGGTAATGTGCTGATGGAGTTTTCTTTGGAGTTAGGAGAGACTGCATTGTTTGCAGCTGAGTTGGAGATTCCCATTGGGTGAGGTGGTGGAGGTTGATTGCTCAGAACCCCTGGGGGTGGGGTTAATGGACCACAAAGCTGGTCCCTAGGTTTGAGGCACTCACTTTCCAGTCTGGGAGTTCAGTCTAGCTATGCTTTCTCTAGTTCTGTACAGCTTATTCCATCTTAGGGTTTAGTATGATACAGGAAGTTATTTTAAGAAGGGAGTATGGTATAGCTCAGAGGCTTTCTCTAGCTTGGCATTTTGGGATCACTCACAAGCTTCTTCCTTGAATTTTCATTTGCAATTTGGGAGCTTAGGTGAGCTCAGAAGCTTGGTCTAGTTTTGGTGCCTACTCCAGACTTGACAACTCATTCCTGTTTTAGAAGTTTAATTTGGGTTAAAAAAATTCAACTCAGATTAAAATTTATAGCTAGTAGATTTCAGTTAAGGGCTTCTGTTCTGTGTCTGGATCTTATGACCCACAAATGTAGCATGACTAATAATAAAATTCTTAGTTCCTGTATAGGGGTCTATATCTTTAGCATTTTACATACCTCCTCACAACCCCCCTGTGAAATAGGAGTATTAACCCCATTTTTCAGCTGGTGAAACTGTGATACAGAAAGATTAAATGACTTGTCCATGAACCTACAGAAAATCAGTGAAGAAGCTAAGATTAGAATTCAGCAGACTTTAGTCACTGGCCCTGTGCTCACATCTCATATCCTTCTAACCTACAGGTGCCACAGCCCTGTGGAAACTGCAATCAGATGAAAGCAGTATGCCTTGAAGGGTTGGAACAACTTAAACTTCTCAGACACCGTCATGAAAGTGCTCTGGATTCTAAAAAACTGCAGTAAAAAGTGCTATACTATGTTGAAATGGACTCCATGCAAACTCACAGTACTGATGCTATAAGAATGGTATAGCAGTTGTCATATGTACCTGGGTGGGATCCATTTATTTTTGATACTAGTGTAAGTCAGCAGCTCCAGTAATTTCAGTAGCTCTACCGCTGTGTATAGCTGCCATGATAGCTAAATATGACATTATGGGCCTTATTCCTGGTAGTGGTGTGGCCAATTTGTACCTTGTTGCAAACTGCATGACTCAGGACCTTCTTGAAAACATGCACAAATCAAAATGATTCAAGAGCTGCCTGCCCTTCATGAAAAGTGTGTTACTGAAACATCCAGCAAAAGCAACAGGCATGAAAGAATGCCCTGTCAACATCCACATGAGAAGAAAAGTGCTGCAGCATGACGTGAAGCTTGTTAAACCAGGGCCCCGAGGGCAAGTTCTGAAGGCACTGCCTTCAACTGAGATTGTCCAACCACCAGTGCCGGGAAGCTGAATCCCAGGCACCAATAGCCAAGGTGCTGAGAAGACCTCAGTTTTTGTGACAGAATACAGGGATGGAATCTGTATCTTAAAGAGCTGGCTCCCAGATCTTGTTGTGCTTTGAGTCAAGGAACTCCTGTGGCCTGTGGTATATATGAGGCCAGACTAGATGACCATAATGGCTACTTCTGGCCTTAAAATCTATGAAAGATTGTCTAAAAGAACTTGATTTGCACTTGGAACTGGATAGTCAGAGTTGAGTATAGACCAAGGAGTTTTGTGCTCATGGTGTAAAACACACCTAAGAATGTGCTGCCTTAGGTACCTGTTGAAGTTTCAGGAAGCTCATCAAAAACCATCTCAAATACAGTGCATTAGAGTATTTCAACCCAGAGTGACAATAGCATGGTTAGCTATGATAAAACCTGCATCTGAAAAGCAAGATTGCAGTCATGTGGTCAGCAGCAGATGGGAAATGGTGCTATGAGTCTGTTTGCACATCCCAAAATGGCAAGGGATCCAATAGGGATCATACCATCATGGAAAAGGAAGTATCTTCCTTATTAAAAGTTTAGGCAAACCCACAGTTTATTCTTCCGAAGTAGATAACTCACCAGCTTCATTTATGTCTTGCCTGGATTCAGTCTGACCAATTTCTTCCTCTTCAGATCCAAACTTTAGTCCTGCTCTGAGAAACCACAGAAACATCAGAATGTATTCTGATGAAAAGAAGACAGAGTAGAATGCTATCCACATACTAGTGACACTGAAGCCCACAATCTGTCTGTTGCATAATATACAGCTTGATCAGGAAGGATGGAGACAAGATACAGTATGCATTAAAATAATGAGCCATCCTCTTGAATTAGCTTATGTATTCATATATCCAATAGAACTGCAGTATGTAGCCTGATATCTGTTGAAGACATTATGAAAAGAGTTAATAGACCAGGTTCTGAGGGTGTGATAAAAAAAATAATATTAAACATATGAAGTGTTGAGAAATAACAGTCCCCATTTTTTTAAAAAAATGCATCTATGTTTCCAAATGAGTACTTGGTTTGAAATGATGTAGCTAAATAAAAGCTTTTAATTTTCCAGAAGGTATCAATACAGTGAATTATCCCTCGGGGGTGTCTGGAGGACAATAGGAAGGATTATCTTTTTCTTCTCCTGTGCTTAAAAGGTATCACATCAAACTCAAGATGACATGAAGTTTAAATGGATCACTGCTTAGTCATTTGAGATGCAGTATGCCTGAAAAATGTCAAGTGTAGGGCAAACACCTGCATAGTTCAAGACTGTAGGAGTTACTCATTACACGCCAGAATAATAAAGTTCAGAGCAAATGGGTGAAACTTAAACTCCAATAAAACAAAATAAATATGAGGAATACTGTAGATCTGCAATGTAAATAGAAAGGGATTATTCATTAATCAAAGAATTAGGCATGCACTCGGTACCAAATATTCAGGAATTACAAGAAGTTTGCTAGAAGGAGGTTTTCAAAACAGTTGCCCTGGAAAGCTGAAATTTGTTTTGTATGAAAAGAGATTTGTGCATGTTGGTTATTATTCTATTTTCCTCTAAGTACTTTACTATAGTATTCTAATCTAGACTAATGACTCCAAACACTAGAGTTTATGGGACTCATCCAAAGCCTCCTGAAATCAATGAATGTCTTTCCATTGTCCTGAGTGATCTTTGGCCCACATATGCTATTGTGGGAATGCAGCGTGAATATGCAGGGGAATTTTTGAATGAATTCACTTTCACTGTGCTCCTGCCCCTCTTGTGTTCACTTTCCAGAATTAATCTAGTAAATTAACTTAATGACAGGAATTGTTCACTGATGGCAAAATTCACCAGCATAAAACCTGAGCATTCCAGCTCTGGGTGGGAGTGTAGAGTGCCTGAGAGGTGAAAACCCACCACAGACCCATCATTTATACGTCTTCAATCTTTGTATCATCCACTAACTTTAGTGTAATGATTTAACAAAAAATTTTAAAAAGTATAAGACCAAGAATGAATCCCTGCAGAACCCCAATAGAAACACACCCCCTTGATTCCCCATTTACACTTACTTTTTGAGGCCTATCAATAAGCCAGTTTTTAATCCATTTAATGTGTCGGGTTGATTTGGTATTGTTCGAGTTTCCTAATAAAAACATTGGTACCAAGACCAATGCCTCACAGAAGTCCAGGTATATTACATCAGCGCCGTTACCTTTATCAAACAAACTTGTAATCAAATCAAACAAAGATATCGAATGAGTTTGACAAGATCTATTTTCTATAAACCCATGCTGATTGGCATTAATTATATTACCCTTCTTAATTCTTTATTAATCAAGTCCAATATCAGCTGTTCTGTTGTTTTTGCCCAGGATCAATTTAATGCTGAAAGGCCTATAATTACTTGGGTCAACCAGGTAACTATTTTTAAATATTGGCACAACATTAGCTTTCTTTCAGATTCTGGAACTTCCCCAGTGCTCCAAAAGTTATTGAAAATCAACATTAACAGTCCAGAGAGCTCCTCAGCCAGCTTTTTTGAAACTCTCAGGTGCAAGTTATCTTGACCTGCTGATTTTAAAAGGTCTTGCTTTAGTAGCTGTTGGTTAACATCCTCCTGAATGACTGTATTTCATTTTCCTATAACATCATCTGATGTATTCCCAAATACAGAACCAAAATATTTTTTGTGTAGTCTTTATGAAAGGCCTAAGTGGTTTGGGTGGCCATGTACTGGCCCTTTCCACCCTGAAGGAGCAATTTTCAAGTGAAGACTGCAAAATATTTGTGTAAAGTGAATGCTGAATTCCTAATTACGTGTGTTTGCCTGGAAACCTGACTCTAAGCATTTTGTCCATCCTGAAAGCAATGGAAACACATCATGTCCCATGTAAGGGCCAGTCAGAACTGCAGTCTCTGGTCCATAATTATGCCCCTGACAACAGGGCATTAGGCGTCCCAGATTGGGGCAAGAGTAGGTGCCCCCTCCAATGCCAGCTACTAGTACAGGCCTCTGTGGAGGGGGAGAGGAGTATGATGCACCATGCACAGGTGTAGCAATTTGCAGCATTGCCCATACCCCAAGGAGCTGTGGGAGGCAGGATATTTCTAATTCTCCAAAGAGCTCTGATGTGGCATTGCAACACCTCCACTGCAGTTCTGGGCCTCAGCACACAATCTAGCCACTGATGAGAGTTCATTAAAACTGAAAATCAAACTAAATGGAATAGTATCTTCTTATAAAACCACTGCAACAAAACAGGATTTAATAAGCTTCCTCTCCCCCCACTCCTCAGTGCCTCACACAAATGTCTAGCAGAGCTGTAAATATAATATATAAAATGAGTAATTAGGAACACTTAAATGAAACATTAAGCATATAGCTTGTCACTTTTTAATGTAGAGTTTGACTAAGAATCATGAATGGGAGTGGGAAGAATATTCCACAGGTTAGGGCATAGCTGGAAGAAGTCCTAGCTCAAACTGTCTGAGGATTATACTCAGGAAACATAAATACTCAATTTATCCTGAGTGGAGAGTATGGTTAACATAGATGCAAAGATTAACTAAGTATATTGAGGCTGCACCTTAAAGAATGTTAAAAACCAGAACTTAGTGCAGAGCTAGCATAACGACTGCAAAATAGAGTAAGATATGTTGTGATTGCTTTTTGCTTGCTAGAATATGTGCTGCTATGTTTTGAGTATGCTGCAAACTAGATATGATATAAAGGATGTCCTTACAAAACAGAGTGTTCCAATAATTCTATCTAGCAAGGTCAAAAACATTTACCAAAACCTGCAAATTATTTTTACTGGGCAATGGTCATACCTGGTTGTAAGGTCCTGTCTAAATTATATGGGCATATAGTCTATACTAGAAAAAATATAGCTGGATACTGGACAACTCCAACAGTATCAGCCAAATAAAACATATTAGCCCAGATTCTCAGTTGGTGTAAATCAATTTGTCATTATGTTCATGTATGTGGCATATAATAAACATGATTGTGGACAATAGTGCACACGCCATTAATCCAACATCACACTTTGAGATATGTCTTCTCATGCCATGTTGAGTTGGATCACTGAAGAGATCACGCTAGAGCACTGAACTCTGTGATATCTCTAGAATGCAGTAACCTTATCTTTGTTCTAATAGCTAAAACCAGGTTATTTTGTAAAACAGGAAGGCCTGGAGGTCTTCCTCCTTAGAAATATCAGGGTTCTTTACAGAAATGCTTTCTTGGGTCCAACCCTTGAAGTCAATGGAAGTAAGATACAGAGAAGCTTGGAAGTTAAACACATACACACATAATATAAAATTCTAATTCACATAGACATATGTCCTTCCATGGTCAGTGGACATTTCTCCATAGAGCCACAGGGCATGATTTTCCTCTTAAGCCAGTGTAACACCATTGACTTGGTAGTTAATGACATTCATTGAATATGATGGAGTTATTCCTGAATTACAACTGAGTCCAAATGAGAGGAAAACAAAGCCCAATGTGTGAGAAAGATTTACATGTTACTGAAGAGACAATATTAAATATTTTATATTAGAGATTTTGTATCACATATTGCATTAATGGTATTTCTGTACAAATTCTAAAATGGAAAGAACACTATTATTCCACTTAGAGTAGGTGATTATTTCCAATGCAGAAGAATGGTCAATGGTTTTCCTATCATCCCTATGATTGCCCTCTCATACAATACCCAATAAAGTTATACCGCTGTCAAGTACTAACACTGTCAATAACAAAATTATTCATTAGTTAGTAAAAGTGGTTTCCACATCCACTCAGTTTCATCCTGTTTTGTTGCCCACAGTTTAATATGAACATTGAGTGTTACTCATTTACAACATGCATGGGACTGATTAATTAGAATCCTACAGCCATAGAATATAGAGTGATAACCAATGTTTTGTGGATAAAATCTGGGTCCCTCACACAAAGCCAAAAGACAAGAGGCTTACACCAGAAAGCAATTTGTGGTTTGGGTGATGAAATCCCCATCTTCTCACACCACTGGTGGAAAAGCTGTAGCTTTCCATCACACTGACTGGCTTCTCTTAGAAATCACAGAAATGTAGGGCCTGGATGGGATCCCAAGAGGTTATCAAGTCCAGCCCCCTTCTCTGTGATATGACTAAGAAAACCTAGACAGTTGTTTGTGCAATCTGTGCTTAAAAACCTCTGATGATGATGGCAATTCCACAACCTCCCTTAGAAAACTATTCCAGAATTTCAACACCATTATCATAAAAACATTTTTCCTCATATCTAACCTAAATCTCCCTTGCAGCAGATTAAGTCAATTATTTCTTATCCTCAATATACATGGAGAACAATTGACCACCATTCTCTTTATAACAGCCCTTAACATATTTGAAGATTTAAAAAATTTCTCCCCCTCAGTCTTCTTTTCTGAATATTAAACATGCCCAGTTTTTTTAATCTTTTCTCATAGGTCAGGTTTTCTAAACCTTTTATCATTTTTGTTGCTCTCCTCTAGACTTTGTCCAGTTTGTTCACATCTTTCCTAAAATGTGGCACCCAGAACTGGACACAGTTCCTGATGAGGCTTCTCCAATGCAGAGTCAAGCAGGATAATTACTTCTCATGCCTTCCGTATGACTCCTGTTAATACACCCCCAGAATGATATTAGTCTTTTTTGCAACAGCATCATGTTGTTGACTCATATTCAATTTGTGGTCAACTATAACCTCCAGATCCTTTTCAGCAGTACTATCACCTAGCCAGTTATTACCTATTTTGTAGTTGTGCATTTGCTTTTTCCTTCTTAAATTAAGAATTTTGTATTTGTCTGTATTGATTTCAGACCAATTCTCTAATTTTTGAGGCTGTTTTGAATTCTAATCCTGTCTTCCAAAGTGCCCTCCCAGCTCAGTGTCATCTGCAAATTTTATAAGCATACTCTCCACTCCATTACCCAAGACATTAATGAAGATATTGAATGGTAAACAGTTTTGTAAGATTTGTCTCGATTAATTTTCCCATATTTTTGCCTAGCATAGTCTAACAGTTGAAAATACTCATCAAGGCTTTGTAGATGCCTAGTGGTTCAGAGTCTGCGCTATATCTAGCTCATGTTCGGATCAGTAAGGGCTGGGCTAGGTTATCAGGGAACTGTTATAGATCTCCAATTTTCCTCCCTGACCCCACACAGTTTAGTGCATCCTGGGAACTGCTCTAAAATGTACCAGTTGGCTATGGAACCCATACAGATCACAGACTAGATTTGGATTGCCAGAGCCATTTGTACTCTGGCCACTTCCCCTGTCTGTTGTGACTCACCCCCAAAATGCCCCCTGTGCTTCCACCAGCAGACTCCCTGGTGTTGGGCTTATGGAAGTAGCAACAGAAGTGCAAAACACCCACCAGTCCCATTCCACTAAGGGGCCCACAGCCAACCAGTGCAGTCTAATCCGTCAAGTGGAAAGTGGAGGACATTGAGCAGTAAGAAAGAATAGCCAGACCTCCCATGCACTGATTCAACATATTTTCCAGCTGCCATGTCTGGGAATCCAGGTGAAAAGTAAAAGCTGCTGTCCTAGGGCAGAATGCCTGAGGAAGAATGGCAATGCAAACATCCCCTACCCTTCTTTAGAGCTGAATCCCCTGTGGTGCAGCATCCTCCTTCTCCAGCAGGTTTGAATCCAGCTGGGTGTATGCAACAGGTTTTGTGACTAACAAAATTCTCCAGTTCAGATACTTTGGTATGTTTAGGTTTTATAGTCAAGTATCTGTTCAGGAATATGGTCACCTTTCAGACTTTCGTTAGCTTGCAACATGCCTGGTTTCTCTCATTCCCAGATTTGAACTCTAATAGTTTGCCTCATGAAGTGTATATGTAGTGACACCAGGGCTTTGAATCTGACAAAAATGTTATTTTAATTTTAAAAGACAAGGCAGTGAAGTAGCATGTACATTATTGAATCCATTTCACCTTTCCCAGATGCCAGTCAAGGAAAACAGCATTTAGTTGCACAAGTCATTTTTTGTTTTAACTTATCTTTTCATATAGGGTAAGTGGTTTAAATGATTAAGTTCTACAATGCCAGCTTTAGACAGGGAGCCTTCTTCTGCAGCATGGGGCACTGGTTACTTGCCACAATCAGCTGGTAGATCTTATTTCATTTCCCATCATTGCAGGGACCTCGGGAACTGTGCACCTCAGTCCCTCCTATTCTCTGGGTGTGGCACACAATAGTTTAGTGTCCTGAAGGCTGTAACACTTTGGTCTAATTTTGATTGTTGGGTTTACTGTGTGGGTGCTGGATGGTGTTGGTGGCCTGTGATATACAGGAGGTCAGACTAGATCATCTGGTGGTCCCTTCTGGCCTTCCACGCTGACTCTAACCTTTCCAGGATGCACAAAGAGTAGAACATGATTGTTGAGAACCTGAGAGTAGCCCTAGATTTCTTTTTGCACCTCATAATAGCTAGAGATCTCATTAGAAGGTGACTGAATGAGGTTCTGTTTATTAAGGCAATCTGCTATTTACAAGCATCACTCTTGTTAAATGTAACAGAAGTCACCTACATAACTCTTGCATGCATCCAGAGTAGATTAAACTTCTAATGATTCTTCAGTTTCACATTTCTCAAATCACTGTTTCTTCCAGCTTCTCCTCTACTTAAAGCTGGAAATTCTTTCCCAGTAAACTGTTGTAATCGCAGGCACCAACCTCCCTCCCAAGCTCTTAATGTTTCTCTTAGGTTTCCTGTTGCATTACCTCTCAGATCTTCAAATGCTTCACACTTCAGTTACAGTTCCCCTAACTGTAACTGTTAGTTGATGGAATACAACTGATGTGACCATTCGTTCTCATTGTGGACAAGGGTAAAAGCTTTGCTATTGTCCCAGACAAAGGAGCGAACATAACTGTGTTGTCGCTATCATCTTACATGCAAATAGTGTCTGAGCTCCAGCAGACATACCAGGTGAATTATTAATGAAAAAATACATACAGAGGCACTAATATGTGTGTTAATATGCCTTGGCTTCAGAGCTAGAATAGAAGATATGGAGAGGTGATTAGACCCTCATTTAAACACCAGTACCTTCTTCAATAAATTGTATTTGGCCAATGAAAGGTTAAATAGCCTTGATAACTGAGGCTCTCTCTTTTTTTTTTCTGAACATGTGTGTGTCAATCTCTTTCTCCCCTTCCCCCCCCCCCTCCTTACACCCCCCTACTGCAAGTTTAATAAGCCAAAATCAAAACCATATAGGCCTGGAGCTTTCAAAGATTTAAGACTTCTAAATGTGAAGCACCTCATTATATTTGACTATTTTCAATAAAAAGGGAAGATAAGACATTGATTTGACACCAGTTATCAGTGATATTTGTTTGCACATTTCAAATAGAAGTCACTGCTTAATTTATTTTTTTCTTTTGTAATGGAATCAAGCACTTATGAATTGTACAGTATAAGAATGTGTATCAGTTTTCAAGTAAGAACATTAAAAGGAGACCTGTCTGTTTTTCACTTTGTAAAAATAAAGAACTATTGTACAGTAGAGCATATAACATTTGCAACATGGCCAATTGACTTCCTTCCTATTAATCAACTACTCTGTTTACCTTCTTATTCAAACCATTTCAAAACCATTAAAACTAAGAGGATTAGCATCACATTTCTGGCAAAATGCACTTTTATTTCAGCAAATACTACTTTCACTCTTTTGAGGAGATTAAAAAGAACCCTGAAAGAAACAGCTTCTTTATTGCTGCACATTCAGCGAAAGAGGCATAAATTATATCTTCCTTCAAAAGAATATAGTCTTCTTGTCCAATTAAAGAGGATTGCAAAAGAGTTAAATTACCACCAAAACAGAAAAAAAGCCCACCACAGTAACCTTAAAATGTGAGTTAAATCCTGACAATATGAATTAATAGTTTGTCTTAAGCATATATATAAATAATGCTCACTTTTGTATACTATTTAGGAAACCGAAGGAACATTTTGTGAGTTGGGAGTTTATTAAGACTAAAAGCTTCCTTTTCTTAAAAAAAATAAACACTGGAATTGGCAAACTATAGAATAGCAAAAGTGCTTATGCCAGTATTTCCATCCTATGTATGTTTAGCTCCCAGTTTTCCTTTCAAAAGGTTTCTCTTTAAATAATTATATGAATAAACCCAATTCCTCCCAGTAAATATATATACACTGAGGAGTTACTATGTAGCATCTGTAAAAATGTGCATGAGATGCCTTGCCAGTCATGCTTCCTGCTTTATGAAACTCTAGGTGTAACAGAAGTACCAAATAATGAGAGAGAACATACTGAGGACAAGCTCAATAGACATAATGCACAGGAGGAAAAGATAAATAATAGATAAGACACAGACAACACTAAAAAAGACACACACTCTACCACAAAGACAAGGCAAAAACAACACACACATAAGCTATCGCAAAAGGAAAAATTCACCCCTTTAGAGGTGCAAAGAGAATTTCTTTTGCACAAAGAGAGAGAGTATGAAGGGTACACAAGCATTTCCCAAGATAGTGAAAGAAAATAAGGCAACACCAATTGTCAGTTCCAAGGCATCAGATTCACATATTATTGCATGATAATATGTGATAGTCTCAGAAAATAGTAAAAAATGACATTAAACACTAATACATAATAAAGTAATAACTCACCAAAGAGATGTTCAGTTTGTCAGATCTATAGGGTTTATTTAATCTACTGAAAGGTAAAGTACTTTCTCAGGTGTATCACTGTCCTATAGTATCCATCACTGAAATATAGTCTTGGCTTAGCAGTTGTGCTTTTCATGTGGACAAGATACATTTTCGGTAGCTGTAGGGGAAGCTATTCAAATGGTTTTAGTAACCGAATCAGATCCTTATCTCATTTACACCAGTATAAATTTGGAGAAACTACATCTTATAATAAAATAAATTATAAATTATATAAATTATAAATAAGGTCTAGAATATGATCCATTGGTCCCTTCTGGCCTCAAGCTCTGACTTTAGGTAAGAACCTGGCCTACTGAGTGTAACCAGCTCAAAGATTCTGAACCGAGTTACCTATCTCCTCATTCACCCTGATTTTAACTAGAGCAGTTGTTTTCAACCTCTGGCCCGTGGACCCCGGGGATCCACAGACTATGTCTAAGGTTGCCCAAAGGGTCTGCGCCTCCATTTGAAATATTTTAAGGATCTGCAAATGAAAAAAGCTTGAAAACCACTGAACTAGAAAGTATTTCCACTGAATGGAGTTATACCAGCCTAACATTGATGTAAAACAGAATAAAGTCAGGCTTACAATGAATATCATGATGTAGGTGTAAGTGGAGGTTGATTCTCACCATAATTTTGAGAAATATTGGAGGTGAATTTCACTCAGAATTAATATAATCCCTACATTTTTGTACATTTTCAAGTCTGCCTATTAAAATTCCACACCATTTTTTTCAAAGCAATGGACACATTGTTTACATTACAGTGAAACAGAATATACAACAAAATACCTAGGGTTAGTTTAAAATCATGAATCCTTCCTTCTGATGGAGTCACTAGAACTCCTGCACCAAAATATTACTGATGGCTACTTCACTTTAGTTTGTTTCAGCACGGATAAGAGAGATGACATGTTTATTGGATATGATTGTTCAGAATATTTTAGCAACATATAATTTATGTAATGCTTTACCTCTGTTTAATATATACTATATGAAATGAAAGCCATTGAAAATGATCCAGGCATTATAATGGGGTTTTAAGTTTGGTATAAAATTTCATTGTAAGAGAAAAATCAAAACATATCCTTTATGGCATTAAGTAATTTTTAAGTTACCTATCATATTCAGAATCCCCCTTTTTGAAAACAAAACAAAACACAAGCCTTTAGTAACCAAGGTGCATACCAAGGGTGGTGATTATTTTTAGCTAATGTTTTTGTTGATGAGCAAGCAAACACTGACCATTTCCCCCAGTGTTGGCTACTCTAGCACACTGCTGAACTGAGTTGGTATAGAACAGCACTTTGTGGGCAGCATGGTTTGGAGTAATGAGCAGACATGTACTCTTTCTTCTGCTTCTGTGATCCTACTCGCTACCTCTTATAAAAATAGAGTTGGTTGGAAAATTGGGGGTGCGGGTGCTGAATTTGCAAAAAGATTTAATAACCTCAAAATTGAAAAGTTTGGGGTGGTTCAATGAAAAGTTGAAATTTTCTGCAGAAAGCAAACACTTTTTGTGGAAATTTTCATTGGGTCAAAAACCAGAGTTTTCAACAACCTTATCTACAACACAAAAACATGAAGAGCATCCAACACCAGGCTTTCAGTGGCAGAACCACCTGCACAGCTCAAGAGGCCTTTGAAGAAGGAACTGTTTCGAGAAGTGGCCATGTGATCAGAAAATCACTGAGGCTCAGAGACAGTAGTTGTAATCATCTATCCTAACCTCCATCTTGGACATCCCTACCTGTGTTGTACTAATTTTCCATTTTCTGTCTTTATGGTTGCTGGTTTTGGTTGATATTGTTTTATTTATGTATTTATTATTTTTATTTATTACTGTAGTGCCTATGAGCTCTAGTCCTGGACCAGGACTCCATTGTGCTGTGACACATAAACACAGATTTAAAAAAAGACATTCCTCTGCATTTGATTTTAAAAAGAGAGGGAGAATGAGAGAGAGAGAGAGAAGGGGAGACATAACATTGGCCACTGGAGTCAGGGAATACTGGCCTTTGCTTTGGCAAGGAATATAATCTTTTGGAACCCTGGTTCACGTCATGTGACATGGGCCAGGAAATAAAAGATACACTTTGTCAGTAAAAAGATATACTGTGCCTACATATCCAGCTTTTAATACAAATGGAGTCCTGGGCTGCTAGACAAATAAATTGTTGTTCCTTGAGTTACCATGCAAAATCTTTTCTGGCGAATAACTAAACACAATCCTCACCAAATGATGACTTGGAAATATCCCCCTTATGATTCTTAATTACAACAAATTCAACTCAAGCCTCCTTGTTCAGAAGTAATATATACTTTGAAAGACAAATTTGACATCAGTAAGTTTCATCAGTTTCAGTTTCCTAACAGTGTAGCTGTCATCTCAAACATGAATAACCAAGCATGAAGGAATTTTCCTCTAGGTGCAGGAGAGCTAGAATTCTGGGTCTCGAGCAAAACATAATCTCTTTTAAAACAAAACTATTTATCTTCAGCAGTTTGAAAATCAAATTGTTAGACTGGTTAACCCAAAGAAATCTTCTAAACAGAAGGCCCTACATCCAAATTTTATCTGAACAATTTGTTCAAAGCCAAGAATTCCCACATTCGATCTTTCTACTTTGTAAAAATCCTCAAAGAACCAAGTTCTTACTGTTGTCATGTAAATCCAAAGTTGATTGATACAAAACTTTCCTTTGGCTGTTCTGTTAGTACAAAACTTCCCAATCAGTGCTTCTCAGAACATTTGTTCGTTGTCCATGGGAAGTGGGCCGTTCACATGTGGTTGGTTGCTTCTAGCTACTAAATTGCATTAAGACAAAATGCATTAAATACTTCCTTAATATTACTCTTACATGTAAGTAATTTCTGTATGTACTGCAAGGATGTTATGAGGAGTGGAGATGGGCAAGCAGTCTACAGGACTAGATATGAACTGAGATATGAACTACTTTTTGAATATGTTTGGGAACCTCTAGTTTACCAATCTACTGTTTGTGATACGTGATAGCTCCCATCAGTTAAAAATACTGAGGTTTTCAAAATTAGGAAGCTAAATACCTAACTTTAATTGGGAGTAGGCACCTTTTGAAAATCCCCCCTGCACCACTAATTTTATAAACAAGTGTCTTGACATAAATAAACTGTGACAGCTACTAAGGGCAAAATTGGGATTTAGGCACCTGAGTCGTGTAGGTGCTTTTGAAAATTTTACTCCTCGAAGGAAGCCAGGCAACATCAACACAACCATGGGCTGTATCTCAGTCCTTGCTCAGGCAAAGCTACCAACACTGGCTGTTTTACCTTAAGAAGGCTAACTTCAGGATTTGCGTTTTATATACTGTTAATCCAATCAGAACGATTGTGCTTTAAAATAAACACATGAAATGACTGTATAACGCTTGCCTTTAGTTTCTAGTTTGTACTTTGCAGTGCAAAGTTTTTATACCAAGGATACAAGCTGTATATGAAGTAGAGACTAAAGAAGCTTAGTTTAAACCCTTGTTTCTGTCTAAAGAGTTAAATGCCATTAAGTCCAGTCTTTTAAGCTGGCTAAGAGAGAGCCACAGTAGATTTGGATAGATATACTGTATATTAAAAGGTTCCTGATTTTTTCAAAATGATAACCTGCTGAAGGAAATGATGTACCATGCCACAGTACCTGGTTGTCTAATTGCAAACCATGCAACCTTATCCCCACAGAGATTTACAGATAAAACACCACTGTCATCACCTCCACCCTAACTGGCTCCACTCTTTGTGCTGTACAGCAAGTAAGACAAGCAACAGGGCCTGGCAGGTTTAAAAAGATAGAATACACTTGAGCAACTGGACAATTATGAACGGCAGCATAGATGCACGTGCAGGAGGAATGTAACAAGTTAGTGACAGCAGACTTTCAACTGGATACCATTAAAATAAACAGCAATGCTGGATTGAAGAATGGTGGTAACCTTGACATGCTACCTTTTTCAGGCAACTAATGACCAAGAATGGATGAACCCATTTTGATAAGAGTTTACAATTTTCACTGATTTAAGAAAAACTGATGCACAGAATTAAGCATGGTCCTTGCAGTTCCAAAAGGGGTCTGGAGGAGAAGACTTTGCCTTTGACTCAATGTGGGCCAGATCTGGCTAACACTGTGGGAGTTTTGCCATTGATGTATGGCACTTAAGGTAAAAAAACAACGAGGATTCCAGTAGCACCTTAAAGACTAACGGATTTATTCTGGCATAAGCTTTCATGGGTAAAAAACCCACGTCTTCAGATGCATGGAGCCTTAAGGTCAGATTTTCAAAAGAACTAAGCTCCCACAATAGGGGCCAGCTTTTTAAAAGAGCCCAGCATGCTGGGGTTTGAATTTCTTTGAAAATCCAGCCTCGATTATGGGTACAGAGCACTTGAAGATCTGGGTGAGAACTCTTTTCAAAATCTGGCCCTTTGTAACCAGGAACTAACTATTTAGTCTGCCTGTGTCTTATGTTTCCCATCTATAAATTAGGTATAATTCTACTTCCTGCCTGATAAGGAAGTTGTGTGGAATAATTTGTTTGAAAGTGCTTTTTGAATAATAGGATCAAATATGCTATATAGGGTGGCTTGCCCTGATCCTCTGCTGCATCAAAGCTGGATTCAGTACAGCTCATAGACTGCAAGGCCAACCTTTTATGTCTTCCCAATCCTTGGGACCAGACTAGTCCTCAGCATAAATTAGGGTAACCTCAGGTCTACTTTAATTTTCACTTGGCTGTTTATGGTCTCAAGGGGCCTTTTTGGCAGCTAGAAATAGTGTGATTGAAAGGTGTCCCGGCCAAGCCCTATTTCCCCAGCCCATAGCCCCATGCGGCCGGAGAAGCAGTTGTGGAGATGGGCTGTAGAGAGTCTGATGCAGTTCTGTGTCACCCAGTGGACATGGAAAGCAATAGAAGTGGACCTGAGAACTGGGTCCACTACACGTAAATTTATGCTACTATTATTACCATTACTACTAGTGATCATCCTAATAAGCAATAGTCCTTGCAACAGAACTTGGGTGGAAGTAGAACTGAAAACGGAAGGATCAAAACACTGAAATGGAAGTAGGTTGTGTGGTATTTTCAACCAAGGTGAAACCAGAAAGCTTTGGAGAAAGCCTGATCTCATGAAATTTCTGGAGCAGAGTTGTTCAGATACACCATCTGGATGCTTTTCTCAATCCAACCTCACATTTTGAGATTTACCCATTTTTTTTTAGTTTTGTTACAATTACAACAGCAAAATTAACCCTCCTGGCAGCAAAATCTTTCTAATTTGTTTGGCCCAGCTACTAACGTTTTCCTGCACAATATTTTACCCTTCTTCCACTTGCAGTGAACTGTGTAGGCATAACTGTATCTGCAGGAAATCTTCTTAACAAAATCTGAAACCAGATTAAACCAGGCTGGTTTCAAGTTTCATTACAAACTTTGAGCCACATCCCAAGTTGTTAAAAAAAATCTGCAAATCTAATGAGAGAACCTGAGCCAGTCTGTGGCTTAGCTTCACATCACAACAATACAAAAAATAACATGCTGCACTAAAACATAATCTTCCATCTGTAACCTGGAGGGAAGGATGAAAATTCCACAAGAGGAATCATTCTGTCAGGGTTCCCCCCATAGAACAAACAAGGTGCTTTCCCCCAAGAATCCACATATTTTAAGGGGATCTTCAGGAAGGTCTAGGCAATCTGTTGTGGAAGTTCTGTGCCCCCACTCTGACTCTGTGGAAGCCGCTGACCTTCCTCTGGATTCTAGGCAACATTGCTCCATCGATGTCACACCAGGGCTCCCTCGGTCAGGAGCTGCCCCAGAAGAAGAGAAGTTCCACAGCACAGGTGGGAACTATGGAAAAGTTAATGCACTTCAGTCTAGATGAACCTTTTTAACACAATCCCTACTCCCACGCTTGTCAGCCCTCTTATCACCCACAGCACACACGTTGTTCTCCAGACTCATGGAGCTCCCTTCACAAGTCCAGGACAGGGATGGTCAAGGCTGCAGAGGCTTCACACTCCCTTTCCATGTGCCCCAGGGTCCTCTTTCATGCATATCTAAATGGCATGATCTGGGTCAATATAATATAGTGGTGATAGCCATATGAAAAAAATTACTAAGCAATATGATAAATTTATCATGAACCTTTGACTCCCTTGCACTCTGATCATTCATGTAGAGAATTCTGATGCACTCATTCCAAATGCATGCTGATAAAACCTTATTCCATGCCATACCATCATGCAATCTCTCTCTCTTTCTCTCCCCCTGAACATGCACAGTATGTGTGTATAGAACCTCTTGCCTGCTCATGTTATAAATAAGACTGCAGCTATGTGATTTGTTTATTTCCCGCTGTTAATGTACACATATTTTATTTTGTTACTCTTCTGCAGAGCTAGGGTGACTTCCTATAAATATTCTCCCTGCAATCTTTTAGTGTTGAATGTGTAGAGGTGAAGTTGAATGATAAACTGAAAAGACACTTTAATAAGAGAAAAGAGCCAACTACGCATTCAGGTTATTTGTATGACCACTTCTATAGAATCTCCATATGTACAAGACTGTAAAAGAACCTTTGTGATTCAATTATGAAGACAGAGTGAGAATCATTTTGAAATTACTGCAATAATAGATATCTATAAATATTAGGGCTGTCAAGAGATTAAAAAATTAATTGTGATTATTCGTGCTGTTAAACAATAATAGAATACCATTTGTTTAAATATTTTGGATGTTCTACATTTTCAAATATATTGATTTCCATTACAACTCATTTTCAAATATATTGATTTCCATTACAACTCAGAATACAATGTGTACAGTACTCACTTCATATTTATTTTTTATTTATTTGCACTATAAAATATTTGCACTATAAAAAAACTAAAGAAATAGTATTTTTCAATTCACCTAATACAAGTACTGTAGTGCAATCTCTTTACCATGAAGATTAAACTTACAAATGTAGAATTATGTACAAAAAAAGCCTTTCATTAAAAAACAAAACAATGTAAAACTTTAGAGCCAACAAGTCCAATCAGTCCTACTTCTTGTTCAGCCTATCACTCAGACAAACAAGTTTGTTTACATTTGCAGAAGATAATGCTGCCTGTTTCTTGTTTATAATGTCACCTGAAAGTGAGAACAGGCATTCGCCAGATGTGCTTAAGATTCATATGTCCCTTGATGCTTCAACCACCATTCTTTGTTGTAACTGAAATTGATATATTTGAAAATGTAGAAAAACATCAAACAGTAGTTAATAAATTTCAATTGGCATGCTATTGTTTAACAGTGCAATTAATTGCAATTAATTTTTTAATCATGATTAATTTTTTGAGTTAATCATGTGAGTTAACTGTAATTAATCAACAGTCCTAGTAAATATTAATAATATTTTTCATGGACCTCCACACTTGACCTTCCCAGGGAAATGTGGATGATGCAGGTTTTTCCTTTATTTCCATGATCACGTGTGATAAAAATATGGCCCAAATCTTCAGCTGTGCCAGAGATCTGTCATAATTACACTGAGCTCCAATGCCCCAAGGGCTACAGGCCGGGATTGCTGAAGCACGGGTTGCTCTCATTGCAGTCCCTCTCAGCCCTGGAGAAGCTCCTTCAGCTCTACCATTAGGACAGCTTTACAGTCCCTTTGTGCTATGGGAGTAGCATCAAGGAGCCATAGTGGGGATACCATGGTTATGAAAGAACAACTGATTTTTCCTGCTTGGCATCCTGATATGAAGTTGGATGCAACAGATGGGGTTTGTTGTGTGAACAGTTAGCAAAACTAAAATCTTTAGCTACATTTGCAATCCCTGACCTCCATACACACGTATTTGGTCCTGGTTCATAAAATCATCTTTTGCTGGGCTCTCATCAAGTTCTGGGAGTCGAAAGGAGAGTGGAGCACTGTTCTCTCCGCTCCGGCGGCAGCACAGAAGACACATGGCCTGTTAAAAATTAGAGGGAACACTGGAGTGGAGATGAATGCTTTAAGGTAGAGCACCAGATTTAGTATCTGCTGCCCCCGCTCTTCCAGCTACACAGGCCACCTTCATGTAAATTGTGCTCCACAAGTGAGCAGAGGGTGGGGATTTCTGATTGCCTAGGCATCATCTCCCATCAAATGTGAAGAAATGCCTGACCTTCCAAGCAAAATCAAACATTTATGGGGAAATAAATAGTTCCCATCTCCACCATGGAAGATGAGAAGAGAGGCAAGGTGGTCCACCTAGTAAGGCCTTTGAGTGGAGTTGGAAGGTATGGGTTCTATTTCCAGATCTGCTGTATGACCTTGGGCAAGTCACTTTTTCTTTTTCTTTTCCCATCCTTTGTGTCCTGTCTATTTGGATTGCAAGCTTGTTGCGGCAGGATCTCTCTCTTACCATATGTTTGTACAATAGGGTAACCAGACAGCAAGTGTGAAAAATCAGGACTGGTTGGGGGGTAATAAGAGCCTATATAAGAAAAAGACCCAAAAATTGGGACTGTCCCTATAAAATCGGGACATCTGGTCACCCTATTGTACAATGCCCAGCACAAGGGGGCCCTAACCTCAGTTACTACTGCAGTACAAATAATAACTTGCAGATGTTTTGCTGCTTTTGACTTGTACACAGTAAGGGATCAGAAAAATGTCCTTGTAGTTTCTATGGCCTTACCAGCCCACATCAACCTTTTTTTTTGTTTTTTAGAGAATTTGTCAAGATTCTGACCAACTTTTAGATGTTACTCTACATTTACACCAGTGTAACTCAGAACATAATCTGACTGGTCAGTATGAGGCGCCAGGGCTAGCTATAGACAATTTTTTCTTGTACTGTGTGGCCTGAATAGGATGTGAACTTATCATTCAAAAGTAAAAGGTTAGTAATATAAGCTATTAGGATTTGGAAATATGTACTTCTTGGTAATGTTATGTTTAAGCTAGCATAGCCATATTTAGTATAATGCGAAAAGTCACTGAGATGAAAATGACAAAAAAATACTATGACAAGATAAAGTACAGTGCTATAAAAATTAAATTCTTATCAGAAAAGAGATTGAAGTGGTAATTTATTAAAAGCAATGGATGAACCTCAGAAAGTTTAGATTTTTAGATTAGTTCAGAAGTGTACCAAGTTACCAAGTCTGTGAAACTCAAGAGACCAGGTCAACTACCAGGATTTCCAGTCATTTCATTTTCTGTGCACCTCAAAACTGGTAATGGAGAAACACAAAAAAATTTAAACCATTTATAATTAGGCTTGGCAGAATTTGGTTGTTTATTATTTTATAATTTTGACAGATAATATTGTTCATTTGTAAGCATTTTAAAGATTTTCTCATTTTTGGGAAAATATGGGGGATCAGATAATAGAGAAAGTTAATCAATAATTATTTAATGACAGTAGATGTTGAAATTCAAAAAGTTAAAGCTTTTTAATTATTAAAACACAAATTGTCAACGTCACATATTAAAATACACAATATAAATATCCTTAAATTAAACTTGAATAAATTTTCAAGCAGTATTTTTCTTTCTTTGCCTATCTGTAAATTTTGATTATGATCAATGGAAATATTTTTTCCTGGTTTGTGTAGGTGCGGTGAAATTCACGTTTATGACATTTACTTTATAAAAATCTTATCCTTCCAAGACTTGAATTCAGCTCAAGTTTCTGATGGTGGCTCAAATCAATGCTTATTTGATCTAATCTAGTTCTCATATTTCTAGGATATACATAGCAGAAGGCATGTATTTTCACTAGTAAAAATGGCAGCATGCTGTACAGAAGAACTTGCATGGTTTCCAAGATTGCTTGAATATCACTTTATTCATGAATAATGCCAGACAGCATGTGAGATAAAAAGCAAATAATAATACCAATAACCAAATTAATTTTTTTAGGCTCACACCCCGGGGGAAGTTATAGATACAATTAATTTAACAGAGAACTGTGAATGACACAAGGAGTGATAGAATAAAAGACTTTATTTAAATAAAATAGTTAGTAAAAACAAGCAGGTATTACAGTAAAACCATATACTGCAATTATATTCACATTCCAAGATGAAATAATTCATCCAGGAGTGATCAGTCCCCAGATGAGAAGAATGAGTATGGAATCCTTTTAAATCCTTTCTTTTTTCCTAATTAGCATTATGCCTGCCTTTTACCGTATCTGTATCTCCCCTACTCCTTCATTGGCTATTTAGTGTTAAACATTACCTAATTAACATCTGCGTAAATGCCATCCCAATAACTATCAATGTAGATAGCATCCATCAAAAAGATTCACATTTTATTTAAATTTCATCTAAAATTATTATTAAATCCTATTAAAACCAAATACTTTCACAACATGACCTGGGATTATGTCCTAATTTATTTCCAATTTGCCTCTGCACTGTCAAGCTTCACTTTACCCACAATGTACCAGGCTTCACTATTATCAATCCTAAATTTAGGCGTAAAAATCTGTTCTATACTTACATGTCAGCACATTTCTATTTAACATAAACACTTTAATAGGCTATGTGACGCCCAGTCCAGTGGGCTATGATATATTTATTTTCAATATAATTGAGACCCAAGCTACTTTACTGTACAGGATAGAATATTTTTATATGTGGCGAAATTCTGAAGTCCTTAGTTTATATTCATTCCTTACTCATGTGCGCTATTGACTTCTATGGGAGTTTTGCCATGTAGAAGTGAGATACCTAAGCATTTGTGATCATAGAATATCAGGGTTGGAAGGGACCTCAGGAGATCATCTAGTCCAACCCCCTGCTCAAAGCAGGACCAATCCCCAATTTTTGCCCCAGATCCCTAAATGGCCCCCTCAAGGATTGAACTCACAAGCCTGGGTTTAGCAGGCCAATGCTCAAACCACTGAGCTACAGCACACTTAAGTAAATGGAACTATTAATGTGCTAAAAGTTAGACAAATAATATAAAATAAATAAATATGCTTTTATATTTTACTGAATTCTGACCTGAGTCATGACCTTAAGGCCAACATTTTCAAATGTGGGTGCCTAAAATTAGTCACAAAAATTCAGGTTTAAGCACTTAATTGAGTGGCCAAATTTTCAAATTGGACCTGCCCTCACTGCTCTAAGAAAAAAAAAATATAGTGCCACTAACAGTTGCCTAAGTATGGATTTGGATGGCTAATTTTACACACACATACGCTGAAAACATTTGACCTTAGGATTTGACCAAGGAATTTTACATTTTTCACCATAAATAAGTAACAGATCTCAAAATTTGTAGTGAAGGATCTAAAACCACCGCACTGTTTACATAGTGCTATTACTGTTAACTGTTATTGCCTGGGAACACTCGTGAAATGTCAGGTTTTTTCTTTAAACAAATATTTTATGTTCTGCTCAGCTGGCTATGTATGCAAAATAGCCCCTTTGTTATTTTCTATATGCAAACACTCGAAGTAAACGATAACTGAAACCAACATTTTATTCCGGGTTTAAAACATGACCCTCTATGATTGTTGTCAACTGTATTTAAGTTGGTTTAATTTGATTAATTTATAGTTAAATATGCAATAAAATAAAATATATCTGTAAATATTTAATATACACTTATTTAACTAGGATAAAAAGAAGACAGACAACTTAGGGTTGCCCTAGTAGCAGGAACAGGAAGAGCTACATGAAAAAGTGTGTGTCAATTTGTCCATTCAGGGTCTGAGTCCCTTCTCACTTCACACCAGTGGAAATTGGAAGTAACTGCACTGAAATCAGTTGAATTATACCAGTGGAAGTGAGAGAGAATCATGTATTGAGACAAAACATTGCTATCCACAATAGTCCCAAATGAAATACACAGGAATGGATTTAAAACCCTGAACAAGGGGTGGTGAGCTTGTGTGATAATAATCCTGTGGTGTAACATCATGATAACCCTAGTTTCATTCCTCCTGGCACTGTTCCCTCCCTGCTGCAGGCATGGGGTGGAGGGATTATAAATGACTGCTAGTCTATCCCAGTAGAGTATTGTGACATCTTCACACATGCACGTATTGGCTCAGCTGTGTGCAGATCAGGTCACTGAGAGGTGGTCCATTACCCTTTCCACCCACCTGTTTCCAGGATGAGTAAGCAGATACAATGTCAGTTTGTTTCTGCATGTGTTACATGGCATCGCTGGTTGGGTATCTGCAATGAGGTTCAAATTTCTGGATCTTGCAGCATGGGCATCTACTGCCAGCTCTGTTAGCCAAGGTTACAGCAGGCTCATCAGCCTGGATGCATACATGGAACCCAATGTCCAAGTAACTCACTCAAGGATGCAAGGAAAGTTCTTTCTTTCCCTTACTTCTCTGCATGGATGGTGTAGTCCAAGGCCCCATCTACACTAGAAAAGTAAGTTAATGTAACTACATCACTCAGGGGTATGAAAAATCCACATCCCTGAGTGGTGTAGTTAAGCCAACCCGTCACCATGTAGATAATACTAGGTTGATTGAAGAATTCTTCCATTGACCTAAACACCACCTCTCGGGGGGGTGGATAACCTGCACCAACAGGAGAATCCCTTCCATTGGCATAGATAGTGTCTACACTGAAGCACAATGGTGGCACAGATGAACCTCCATAGCATATTAAGTGTAGACAAGTTAAAGCCTTGAGTAGAAAACTGCACCTTTTCATACCAGGCACCCAATTAGTAGAACATCCTGCACTGAATTCTGATCTCAATTACATCAGTGCCAAAGCACTCCTCTAGATTTACACTGATGTAACTCAGAGACAAATTGGAGATTGGGATATTCTGTGATCTCCCTAGCTGACTTGTACAACACTGCATGGTAGTACAGATGGGCTAATTCTCCTCTCCCTTTTACAGTAATATAAGACTGGCATAACTCCACTATACTGAATGCTTCTCTTTGAAAACACTACAGAACCATGCAGAAAGGGTATTTTCAGATTTTATATAAAATTTACAATGATAAGAATTAAAGTTCCTGAAACAAATAGAGGAATACAGTATTTTCCTGAGTTGTAACCAGCCTGGTCCTTTCTGTATGGCACAAAATTACCATAAAGGAGCATGCACTATTATCGATGGAGTCAAGTGTCTGTAAGTTTTAGTTGAACTTTCCAGAGTGAAACTAATATTAGCCACACAAAGTGATTGCAGCCAGTATGGGGTTGTGGAACAGGGCCTGGAGGTCAGTGCACATGCCCTGGGTTGCCCTATTGTAGCAGTCAACCAATGGCTCTCAGAGGAGGTCTCTCCGAAGGGTAGTCCTGGCCCCTGTAACAGGCTCTTGGGTTGCTAGCTGGGGCACAGGACAGTTGAGATTAGCCCCCTCCTGCTTTGCCCACTGCCACGAATCGACATGTTTTGCCTGCTGATTGATATGATATTTGAACTTGGCAGAAGACCCTGAGCTTGACTACTCCATGAAAAGGGTGCTGGGAAGAGTCAGACACTAACTAATTTATAGATAGCTGTTTCAAATTTAAGACCTTCAAAGAGATAAAGAATTAAATCCTTTTTAAAGATGTAAAACTGAGCAGAACCACTGAGAAAGACACAGAGAGATCTATCTTAGTGTTCCAGGTATTCAGTATTCATTTCCTTTTATCATTCAAACTTTAGACAGTTAAGACTCAGTAGCGCAGATGGGGGTATTGTCTGAATAGAGAGGAGATGGTAAATGTAATGGACTGTGCTCACCATATAACACACATCAACAATGAACAACCTTGAGCCATTGCACATGCAGTATGTTGGGGGACTACCTTTTTTATTACATTATGCTTTGATATTGTCCCATTAATTGCTGCCATTCTGCCTCATAATTTGAAATAGAACATATAAAAGGCCTTCAAACAAGGAGCTTAATAATAAAAATACTTTGCAGATGCTTGACAAAGAAGAATTAATTAAACCTCACAACCCCCATGGGACAGATGTAAGTTCATGTTTATTATTATATTCATTTTACAAATGGTAATCTCATGTCACAGAGAAGTTAAATGATCACACAGGAAATCAATGGCAGAAGACACTGTCACTTTCCTCCTTAACTAGACAACACAACATTCCCTCCCTCTCCCTCCCTGTCTCTCTCGCTCTACCATTTCCTCTGTTGGTGATAATTTCCTTGTTACTGTGTTGTTCCCTGTTAGTATGGTAAAATACTGATGTGCTGTAAAAACTGAATTATTGTAAGGGTGTCATTGGTTTTTTGATACTCATAACACTTGCATTTAGCAAAAGAACATTAGCATCCTGACATTGAAAGCCAGTGAAATTTGTGACTGACTAAAGACTTCCGGATTTGGCTCAATGTCATTTAAGATGAGAGATTCCAAACTTCCTGGGGGATTTTCAGGCCTAATTCCTGTTAATGTTATCTAATGGCCTCATGGAAGCTTGCTAAAATACATTTCACAAGTCAATGGAGGGAACCTTTTGAACCCCAGTTCCATCATCTACCCTTCAGTACTATTTGGATCTGAGTGCCTACCCAAATCCTCTTCTGAGGACCAGAAATATAAAAAAAATTCCCCTCCATTTCAAGAATTACTAATGCAAACATCTGTCTGTATGGATAAACTTAACCTACCAGAATGGGCTGGTCTCCACTGAGAGCTAAATTCTTGGCTTGGCTGCTGGAACTCTCAGGACAGTGAGCATTTGATCTTCTTTGATCTTCCTCCTTTTGGATAGAACCGGAAATAAAAGGACCACCCACCACCACCACCACCAAGAAAAACTAGAGTTCCAGGGACTAAAGGTTTGATTCTTGTCTCACCCCAACATCAATCAGGAATGACTTAAAGTTGATGGAGTTACCCCAGTATAATATGAAATATAAGCACGAAAACTTATGCTCAAATAAATTTTGTCTCTAAGGTACCACAGGTATGCCTTTTCTTTTTACAAAATACTAAGCTACACTACTTTCATTATGAAAATATATTAATCTTAAGGATGTGATTTCTTTAGTTTGATTTCACCCCACATTAGAAGGTTTTAAAACCTCCTCTGTTGTTCAGAGAGTACTTCTGCTTTACTCTTTCCAGTCCTGCTGTTGCTGGCTTCATACCAATGGATGTGAGATATTATTCCCTTTCACCAGACAGGGCTTTTACAAATAGTCTAATGGGGAGTCTTAGATCTAGGGAGAAAAGCTGGTTGTTAGTTGTGGTGCAGTTCTTTTTACAAGTAGATCATGCCACTTGTCAAAATGTGTAATGTGGATTATTCTCAAATCAAGGTGCATAGAAGCTGCAAGCAAAGGAGTGTAGTGGATTTAGCATCCCATTCCCTGGAATACGAGTGGGAGAGGCTGAATCATTCTGGGAGGGGAACAGGATTTGCATGCTTCATTTTAATCCCCATGGAATGGACAGCAGGGACACCTCTATAATCAGCATAACCCCAAGATTCTCACCAATGTGAGAGGATCCACAGGAACCACATTGTGCCTCTGCACTTGCTCTGTGAACCCCCAGCTCTCCCAGTTCTCTAACAATGCAATTATAGTGGCTCCCACTATTTGACAATTCCTTGAAGGAGGAGTTTCCAGTAGAAAGGGCTTTGTGCACAACCTTATTGAGCATTATACTAATTAAAAAAGAGAGGTAAAAATAAGTCTGGAAAAGGCATAAAAAGGAAATGCAGAAAAAAACCACCCAGACCAGGATGAAATATTGATGAGTGACCAGGTTAGCTAGATAAAGCCTTTAAATTTAAACAGAGATGGGTTGGAACCTGTTTGTTAGTTAAGTTCTAGAGAAGGAGAATATCTGAGCTTAGGCCTTTTACAGAAGGAAGAACTTGCAATAGGAAGTGAATTGTCATCAGGAGACTTTCTACACTCTGGTGCCAGTTTAGAATAAACAATGTGATGGAGACAGCAGTATCACTTCAGAAGCCTAAACTAATGAAATCTGTCTCTAGTATCTTGGCAGCAAACTATGGGCAGGGGTGCATTGACAAAAGCTTGGAGAGAGCGGAATTAGTTAACATATTCCCATCACTCCAATAATTCAAATTTTCAATACATTCCAAGGGTTGCTATAACAAGTGATAATGATCCTACCTTGGTGGCCATCCAAACCTTGGCTTCAGTCATTGATTCCATTCTTAGTAGAATAAATCACTCATAATATTAGGGAAATGAACAGCAGTTACGGAGCTGTGAGATAAAAATCAGAGGAAATAATGAATGAGAGAAAGAGATTGTCCTGATCACTTACTTGCTTGTGGAGAATGAGGCTTCCAAAAGAAACCGTTGACCTATTATTCAAAAGTTGGAAAGAATCCATTAAGAGGGTTCATAACTAAACACACAGGAACTAGAGATTCATTTAAGAAAACTAACACTCTGGGTTAAAAAATTTTTGGCATGTTAGTGAAGGGAGGACAATTTCTACAACATTATTCTACCTCAACACTTACCTCAGTTTCTCATGATGTTCCTTTGAACAAGGAATTCATGGGTAACATTAAAGACATTTAAGTTGTATGCTCTGCTTTGCCCAACTTACAAGATTTTAGCATGTTACTGTTTAACTGCCTTCATTTTTTTTTAAAAAACAGATAATAGTAAATAACCTTATTCAGCAATTAGGGGGGGAAATGGGCAAGGATGTTATCCCTTTGCTTTTATTCTAGCCTATGAGAGCTGACCATTACAAGGTCAGATAAACCACTGCCAAAGGCCATTGGATGCTTTTGGACCAACCAGGGAGTAGGAACTGTTAATAACAAACACTGCTGTTGTCCCATATGGAAGTCAATAGGGCTACTTACATGTTTTAAATGAAGCACATGCCTAACCACCATACTGAATGCATGACTTTTAATTACCTATAATCAGAATAGTATTTCCCCCAAACTATTCAGTGAATATTAGTGGCTTATTCAAACATTGGCAAGAGTTGGGAATGGATCATGGGCAATTCACAAAACAAAGAGGCCTAAATGCATTGACATTTTGATGTGACAAATACTGTTCAACCATATCTAATGTCTAATGTGTTCACCCAATATTCTGAGAGAACTATGTATGTACTGTATGCTAACAGAATCCAAAATTTAAGGAAAGAATTAAAAAAAATATTAGTATGCTCATCAGGTCTGACAAAATACTGTCAGATTTAGATAAAAATGTATTTTATTATTGTTATTAATAGTAACATTGCAGTAATATCTAGTGGCTCTAACCAAGATCAGGAGTCCATTGTTCTAGGCATAGTAAAAGACAGCCCTTGCCCTGAAGAGCTTCCAGTCAATAGAGAAGACATTCAGAGGGTGGATAAAAGGAAGTATCATTGTCCTTTTATAGAAGGGAAACTAAGGCATGGAGACACTAATTACTTGCCCAAATTAGCACAGGAAGTCTGTGTTGGATCCAGGAGATGAACCCAGATCTCTGAGTCCTAGTTCAGTGTCTTCATCACAAGACCATCCTTCCTCTCAGGACTCAGTCATGTAAGTTAATTTATGCATCATAACAGACCTGAATTTGCTGACATCCCAAACATGCTATAACATCTGTTTTTTCTAAGGTATTTGGGGAGGGAAGTTAATGGTTATGATGGTTAATATGGACAGTTCATATGGGATTTGGATACTGCTGTGGATAACTATTATTGTTATTGAATGGGGAGTGCATTAAATAAGTTGTGCTTGTCTTTTGCCTATTTAACTGTATATTTTAACTTGGTAAAGTGTCTGACATTTGGGATAGAGGCTTAATAAGTTAAACAAATTGAGGCTATTTTTAATTCAAAGACCTTTATTATTTTAACAGTTCCTGTTTATTTCCATGCATTTGTTAAATCCTTAATGCAAGATGAAAACAGTAGTGTCAACTATTTTCTGCTTGAGTACTGTGGGAGTTCAAGTCAATATTAACATCAAAGCAACCTGCATATTTATCATTCCTTATTCTGTAATAATCAGCGATGTCTGACAGATGCACAAAAGCTCCATAGTTTCCACCAGGATCTTACAAGGGCATCAAAAATTTCAAATTGGGATTGAAGATTCACTCAAAAATATAATATAGGCAATGGGTGAAATTCTGGCCCTACTGAAGTCAATTGGAAAACTCCCATTGCTTTCAGCGAGGATGGATTTCACCCAATTAATTTATTATTTATTTATTAATTATCCCTGTGGTTCTTCATCAATTGCCCCAATACGGAAGTGTATGATCACTTTTTTAACCCTTGTCGTCCCTTCCTCCTATTCCCACCCCTTGTTAGTATCCATCAGCTGTATTTTATCTACAATGTTAGATTGTAGGATCTTTAAGGCAGAGACAATAGCACTTTTAAAATCTTTGTTTAAAGTACCTAGCACAAGTTTCATTGCCATATGAATAAATAATAGTCTCTGTCTCTTTAACATCTAAACACCAATGCTCATCTGATATTCTTTTCAAATTCTCAGTCAGTCACAGAACTATGACAACCTTTTAACCCTTCCTGAAACCCAAGCTCACGTGTTTAGACAGTAGATATAGTCCTTGAGGTACAGTTTATTAAGGTATAATATCTGGTCCTCAAAGTCTTCAGATTTAATATGTTAAGAAACTGTCTCAATTTTCCAGACTGGCTGTCTGTCCTAGAAATGATGCCAGATTCCCATAGGTCAAAACTAAAATGCTTGTCATCAGTTTTACACAGATGGGAGCATGAATTCATGCATCCTCCTGAAAATAACCATAACAGTTAATGGGTAAAGCACCACTCTCACAACTTAATGCATCTTTGACATGGTAGATGGAAATGGACCGAACACTGCTAAACATAAGCTATAGAAATGTACGGCATTGTTCAGCACAATTTGGGGGTTTGTCTACACAGGAAGATTATACTGGTATAAGTTAAGGGTGAATCTAAAGCACTGTGGTTGCACTGGTATCATGCCCCATGTGGACAATATTATTCTGCTACGAGTGTCTTTTTTTGATTTAGCTTATGTCACTTTGGAAGGGGTTTAAGCTAAACCAACAAGAGCCACTTTTATTCCAGAAGGCTTATACTATATTGTTGTTATTATACTAGTATAACTGGTAAAACTTTCCTCTGTAGAAAAGCCCTGAACCACAGATAGTATATGACAAAAATAGATTGGGGCTGCCTACCCATGCATGAGTCATCAGATCATTTGTATGACTCGCAGTATAGTTATGATTCAGTGCATTCACCACAAACAATAGAATTCATTGCAAAGTAAATGTAGCAGTTATAGAATACCTTAATATTAGAACAGGCACTACGGGTCTGATCCAGAATCAATGGGAGTGTTTCCACTGACCTCAACAAACTTTGGATCACACACTCAAATGGTGTGACCATAAGCAGAGCTGCCTGAAATTTAAAACCTGTAAAATTTTAAAGTGTTGACCGTATCTTTATTTCTCAGAGTGCAACGATAACTTGTTTGTTCTTGTTTTTTTTTTAATTTTATTTTAAATTGTTTAATTTTTTTTTCTCAAACCCTACTGGGTTTTCAATATATGAAAAAAATTGATAACAGGTTTGATTCTATTTTACATACACTTTTTGATAAAAGCAGAACAAATATTTCCTGGAATAATGCACATTTTTAAAAGTCAAGTTTTAATGTTTGGAAAAAGGCCTTTTTTCCAGCTCTCTGCTTTTTGTTCAAAAACTTTCAAGCCGCTATAAAAAATAGTGGGTGCTGCTTTCATACTGTTCGTATGAAGTTGCTGCTTTCTCAGGGCTGCAGTGTGCTATATAGCTGCAGATCAATTGAATGGTACTGCAAGGTCTTTAAACTGGCTAATTTTGATAATTTTAATGCCTAATTTGCAGTGTAGACTAGTGGCCTGCTCAATTTCATCTTAAACTATGGCATACTGGCATATGCTCAGTGAAAGGTCTTCCTCCTACCGTAGTACACTAGGTCTTCCTCATACAATAGTATATGTCCCGAGGATAAAATTGTTCTTTTTTAAAAAGCAGCATATTGGTTATGTGTAAATAATCCATAAAGACTGCCCTGATGAGAAGTTCAAAAACTGTTCTTCATGCTTCACTAGAGGGCTCTGTGCTGTGTTATATAATGCAAACCCCGGCAGTCATACAAAAGACTGCTGTATCAGCTGGAGATGGCCTTTTTGGTCTTCATGTTGACTGCCAGAATGTAAGTGTGATTTACTTTTCATCAATACAGCCTAAAGCTCATCGTCAAACATTAGTAACAGACTTGTTAAACTTATTAAAAGAGCAGTGGTCAGGCCAAAATGCACCTCTGGTCAGTGCCAGCACACAGGGCCAGCAGATGTGTGGGGTTGGACGGGAGGTCAGGGGTTCTCATTATATTCTTTTCCCTCTATCTGCATGGAAGTGTTAGTTAAATGATAGAAGCCTAGGAATGGAGCCTAACAGAGTGTAAATCTCTACCCACGTTCTCAATGAGGAAGGGGTCCTGCGTTGGATCAAATGATGGAAGTGGGTCACAGGTTAGTGATGTAGGAAGCTTCTTGATGCTCATTTGGGATCAGGAATGTGAACAGTGACACAGGGAAGGGTAATGAGCTGGGAAGCAAGATGAAAGTATTGGACCACACAGTGCCTGGGGGAAGATGAAAAGGGGCAGGGGCAAGCTGGGAAGGTGATTGGCACACTGTTTCTCTTTTGGGTACGAGCATGAGTTCCTCTAGTTCCGTGCTGGTGGAATGTATTCCCAGATATTCCTGTGCAGAACCATAATTCTAGCATAGCAGCACATTCTACTCACAAATTGTCGCAATACTACAGAGCACTGTCAAGTTCGTAGCATGTCTGTCAGTCACCCTACTCCAATAAAGTGGCCACAGCTGTACAGCATCTTTAAAATCATGAGAAATATTGAAAACTAAAACAATATTTTGCACTCTTCTTAGTACTGTTCAGCCAAGAACCTCAACATGCTGTACTGTATAAACATTGATTAATTTAGCCTGAAAAACTTCCCTGTGAAGTAGGTACTGTTATGCCCATATTACAGATGAAGAAGCTGAGGAACAGATGGATTAAGGTTCCATTCCAGCACAGAACTTTAGTGCTTAGTAGTCTTATGAAAGTCAATAGGACTATTTAAGTGCTTTGCTGGATCAGGCCTTAGTGATTTACCCAAGGTGAGAAAGCAAATCGATGACGGTCCTCCAATCTCCTGACACCTGCGCCTCTTTCTTAATCAAAAGACATTCCTTCCACTCCACAACGATATCTGAAACAGGCACTGATCTGCATTATTCTCTAAAAGTGTCCACAGTGATTTTTATGGCAAGTATAAAGAATTTTAAAAGTAACATTATCACACCAAAGTATAAAGAGCCTTGGGTTTCCACTGTGCCACGTTTCCTTTGGTCTTGTTTAAATTTGCATCTATAAATAATCCTAACAACCTTATTAAGTTACATTAGAAGTGTTTCTGAAATATTTTATCTTGACATGTTTCTCCAGAGCCAAATGACACCAGGTACTGTTGCTAACGAATCACATAAAATAAAATAATAAATAATAAAAGAAACTGGCAAGAGGTACCCACAATGACCCTTCTCTAAGTAATGCATATTGCACCAGGCCTGCCTACCACTTCTACAAACACAAAAGACAGGTCAGACTTTCTATTAGCTGGTGGGTTTGTTTCATTCTGTTTCACTGCAGATTTGACCACTTTACTGTAGCAACAGCAGAGCACAGTTGCTTTAGCCAATTCCATGAAAAGGCTGAAGGTAGTCTAGCATTTCCAAACACACACTGGTATAATAACCAAATATGAGCATAATATGCTCCTTTTTTAAACATTAAAAGCCGCTGAAACAAAGGGCTTTTTTACAGCATATTCCGAGAGAAAGAGAGATTAAGTTTGAGGAGTCACTTCCAATCAGAAAGCCACCATTTAATTACAACACACAGGAAATTACAGAGTGAATGGCCAGGACAGTGATAAGAAACTGACACTGGAGGATGACAGGTACTGAAATCCGACCACTTCATCACAAAGCTACTTATCACAAGAGCCTGTCTGGAAGGCTGACAATCTGATTGTACTGTCAACTCAATTCATAATTAATATATTTATCAAATTAATTACTGAAAAAATCTCACTGACGCTCACCATAAAACAGTGGCTAAATTCATTGCCTGTTGGCTTCGTTTACTGCTAATAACTGTGCTGTCAGTTTAATGAGGGTAGTGAGTGGGCCCTGTTTTAACTGCATGACAGACAAATTGCCCTCTTATATAGAATGATACAGAGAATTTAAGAGAAGAAAAGAAATATGTCATTGTTTGGTGACAGCCACAATCGCAGCCTTGTCTCAGAAACTTAGCATCAATTCTAACATACATGAAAGGGAGGTTGGGAATTCTTTTGGCAGTTAAATAAATACTTTATGAAATTCTGACTGAGCCCTTCATCTGAAATGACCTAGCACCGCCATGTATAGCTTTCAATAATTCCTGTTTATTCCAAATACCTGGCAGGAATTTGTTTTTGAACAAAAGAGAAAAAGGTTAACTGTGCAACTATTTAAGTGTACAAAACTAACTGAACTAAACTTTGATACTATACATTTCACATCTGTTATAAAGAGAGAAACCTGATAACTGTGAAGATGAACTTAAAATTACTTGTAGCACTGTGAATGCACAATGATAACACTTTGTCTGCTGAAAAGGGATATGAGCCAGAGCTTCACATAGTGTAAACAGGCATAGCTGCACTGATTTCAGTATAGGTACCCCTATTTACAGCAGCTGAGCTTCTGACTTCTTGTGTTCCATTAATTACATGTGAGGTTTTTATGGTACTGTATTGTGAAAGCAAATGCTCTGTCAGACTCCCAATAACTTGGGCTGGTCCAACCAAGTTCAGTCTCTGCACTTTTGGGTTTGGGACAGGCAGAGAATAGAAGCACTTGATATTTTAAATCTCTAGGAGAGGTTAAATAGTTAATTGCTCTTGAACATCATGTAGGGACCTTCCAAACAGAGGAATCTCAATCTTGGACAATAGAGTCCATCCTCTGATACTAAGGGACATCATAGCATAAGTGGAAACAACTCTGCTGAGTTTTGAGTTACATCAGGCTCAATCCAGAGTAGCTCCATTGACCTCAATGGTGGTACTCGAGACTTACACTGGTGTAAGATCATGATGTGGCCTGTTGGTTTTAATGGAGTTTTGCCCATTTACATGAGGGCTAAAACTTTTGCATTCCAGCTCCTCATGAAGTTCAAGGGAGATTGACTCAATGGGAGCAGATCTGTCCCAAAATTAATATTTAATTGCTATAGATTAGGTAAAGATTTGAATTCATATACTGGCAGGTGAACACAGTGGCTAAGAATGAAGAAATCCGCTCTGTAAGAGCATGTGAACCATAAGAACACACAAATCTTTGAAAGCTTGTTTCATCCAGATTAGAGCCCTTGAAGTCAGATGGTAAGAAAGAAACCACAATAAAGTGTATAAAGTATAGATGAATTACATCAGCCAAAATGACCTCCTTAGGCATCAGCTTTGGAAGACGAGGGGTGAAAGACAATGCATTGCCTTTGGTAAGGCTTGATGCAAGTGTTAATTAATTACAGTGTACAAATATCTAACTAAAATGCAGATAATTTGTATACATTGTTTTACTAGGTTTTTAAAAGCCAGTTTTTCTTGTTCAGTGAGTGGGTTTCAATAAAAGTGGACAAACAGCTGTACTCCTTGATTCTATTTTAGATACACTAAGCCATAAAGTTAATGCTGAGAAAAATGTGTGTAGCAAGCATTCACATTAAAATCTAATTTGTGTTATAAACAATATAAGCAGCTATGGTCACTGACAAAAGTTTGAGGGAGGAAGACATCTTTGCAGATTACAAACCATTCTTAAATGTAATAGAATTTTCATCCGTTGTTCCATCAGAAGAAATAAAAATGCTAAATGGAAGAAAACGAGGCTGGGACTGTTTCTTAGTGGATTACACCTATCAAAGTAAAAGCAAAATAAAAATAAAGAAAGGAAAATAATCACCAAACAACCCACACAAATGACCATCCCAAAGAGCATAACAAACATAAGTCTTCAACTTTGTTTTCATACTAAGATATCAAATTCAGAAGTGATGTAAATGGTGATCAACATTAAATGGTATTAAGATAAAGGAGGTTCACACAGACACACACACTTACAATTTATTACACCTTTATGTTGGCTGCTTTGTTAAAATAACCCCATCACTCTGCCCTTAGGTACTTTTTTTCTTGTTTATTGCCATCTACATGATTGCACTTAGATGTTACAATGAGGAGTGTGTTATAAATACCTACATAGAGAGTTTAATAGATAAAACTAGCACATTGGAGCACAGATTGACACTCAGTTGAAACAAAACTTTTCTTCCACATGGGGCACACCTAGTTCACAGACTTAGGCTATCTTATCCTAGTTCACAGACTTAGGCTATCACAGACTTAGGCTACCCTTGGCTGCATCGCATCCTGCCAGCATGCTGCTGCTGCCGAAGTCTAGTCATTTATAGTTCTTTATCCACACTCAGACATTTACTACTACTTGTACAGGACATGTTTTCTGAGACATCCTCTCATCCTTCCATTTCCCGCTAGCCCATGTAAGCTTGTGACAGCTACTGGAGCAAATAGAACCGAGTGCTGTATTGCTACTCTGTGGCCTAGATGACATAAAGAGGGTGCACATGTGAACCCGCACATGCTCAGTTCTGTGCTGGCATTCACTGCAGGGAAAGGCAGGCCTGTTTGGGAGTTGAAGAATGATCACCTCATTAAAGCACAGGGCAGAGCATCATGAGATCTGGTTTCCATTCCCAGCTTGATCTTGTGCAACCTTTGGTAAAACTAATGACGTGCCTCAGTTTCCCTAATTGTAAAATGGAAATTTACAATGCTTCCCTACATCAAAGGGATTGTTGTCAGTCTTAATTTCATTATTGTTAGTAAAGCACTTTGTGATGCTCAAATGAGCTAGAGAAGTTCAAAATATTATTTATTTTATTATAGAAGCACTAGGGGACCAAATCTCAGATTAAATTATTTGAGTAACTGGCCACATCATGGATTGATAAAGATAGAAGTACAATTTTATAAAGGTGAAGGGATGCTTTAAAACATAAATGGAAAGGCACAGTTTGCATAATGTTTCTGTAAAGGATAGGAACACATTTGCAGTGCATGAAATCAGCTAGAGAGGGCTGTCCACAAATAATAAAAATCATCAACTCCTTAAGGTTATCTTATCCAGTCATCACCTGCAAAACACTTGGATCAGATATCCCTCTGCCTGAGTTATTTTATTTGCCAAATAGCACTTTAGGCAAGATTTTCAGTAGGAAAATAGGAAATGAGAGTTGGAAAACATTAATTAAATGTGAATACAACAGCTTAATGTGTTTTATCTTCAGATGAACTGGAGATGACTCTTTGCCATTCACCTCTTAAAACTGAAACCACAGATAAAGGAAATGTAGCAAGAAAAGGAGACCAGGGAAAAGACGAAAGATTTGGTGAACTGACAAGACCAAAGTAATTTGACTTGTATTCAGGATGGATCAGTTCACAAATCTTACATATTGCTGCAATAGGTCTGCATATCAAAGATAGGCAAAGAATATTTGATTCTTAGAAGAACTGCTGTTTAAAGATAGAAATGAAGTATTTTAATGCTCCTTTAAAAGGAATGTAATTGTAAATGGTTATTTCTATTTTTTTTCCTCTAGCTTCTTTCCATACTTAAGGTTGCTCATACTTATAAAGGCCTGTTTAGGCCCCTATTAACTTTAGTTTGGAAAATTAGCATGGCCTGAAAATTGCCAGATGTATTCTGAAAGCAAAACACAATATTTTTGAGAAGTTTGAAGGGGAAAAAATGTCAAACTAATTTTGAGTTACAAGTCATTAAAATTACTCTGATTGAAAATGTACTTTTGTCTCCCTCTAGCTCAAAAACAGCTTTTTCCTAACCCATCAGCCTGTCTGCAAGTCAAATTTCCTTGAAAAATCCTGTACTGTGTGAACTTTACAATAATGGTATTACTTTGTCAGAGTTATTTATGGTTCGTTTGATTGGAAGATACAGACAGTTGGCCCTTACTTTGTCTAGTTATAATAATGACTTTTTAAATTGCAAACGTGTATAAAGTGTGTGTGTGTGTGTGTGTGTGTGTGTTGGATTGTATCCTTCTCCCTCTACTCTTCATATGCTATTTGTCTTCTGAGACTATAAACTCTCCAGGGAGGGGCCATGTCTTTGGGATCCATCAGGCTATTCTAATGTACGCCTGCATACTGATCCTCTGGATCCGTAAAGTGCACTGTAGCACCCATTGCCGTGGCCAGTCTTTGTAGTTTGGCTGGACCCCAGGATTTGGCTTTTAGTTTTTGAATTGGGTGCGGTAGGAAAGTGCACTGAAGACATTGTTTATCCCTTTTTCCCAAAGAAAATCGGAAGAATGAATGGGCAGTAATTTAAACTGAAATGTATATATGGCAGAAGGCAACTGGAGTCTCAGCAGGCTGTTTGTATTCTGAGTAGTGATCAAAAATGCAGAGAAATAAGGTTTTCAGTATATCACTGTTGGAATATTCCATGTTTTTCATATCATCTGTCATGGCTTTACTTTCAATTGGAAATTAAGGCTAAAAACACAACACAGTTTTTAAAATATCCCACTGACTTTTGTCTAGCAGTCAAAGAATGTGCAATTGGGTTAGTTATCGATAAATGGCAACCTCTTTCTAAGTAGATATCTGAGGGCAAAGCAAATTTGCTGAACTGTTTTTCCATGAGTACAAATATTTATAAAGGAAAAAGGAAGGACTTGAGAAGCTGACCGTGAAACTAAGTATTATATGATCCTATAGTGGAATATTTTAAAGCATTAAAATAAGCATCAATATGCACATAATGACATCTAAAATTCTTTTATGTTGCCAATTAAAAGAAAATAAGAATTTATCCAGTGAAATAATTATTAAAGAACAGCATAAAATGAAGTAAATGTTACAGTAAAATCAACAGTTGCCAACAGATTATTTTGTAATTCTTCAGGTTTTCAAATTTCTGATTCCAGTTTTTATTCAAAACTACAGTTCTTTTAGAAGTTCTTAGGAAAAAGATAAGAACATAACTCCCAAAAGGCATCTCTAGTAAGGACTTCCCTATGGCCCGTCTCTATTTAACTGAAAGGTACTTGGTCCTGTGGTGATGGGCAGCAATACGAATCTTTAAAATAGAAAATTGCCCAAATTATGGTGACATTAAGGTCATAAATCTAATCAGTAACCGCACTGCAGATCTGTCCAAATACCTTTCCAGTCACAAATGGTATGACACCCTGTAACTCCTAATGGTCTCAGAGGACCTTATTTAGTCTGTGATTGTACAGGACCTAACACAGAAGGGCCCTAGTTCTCATTTTGGCCCTCGGGTGCTACCATTCAAATCATAAATAAGTATAACTGTGGAAGGAGTTTACAAATGTCTGTTCTGCTATTCAGAAACCCCATTCAGAAATATTAAGTAAACTGGATAAATTTTTGTTCTTCGTTACGTAGGAATTGCAACCATATAAATTAGCAGAATTTGACACACATTTTAGACTTCCCATTATATATACCCTGAAACTGATATTGTGTTTAATCTAGATTAAATAGGTATTATTTAGTTTGAATACATGACAGTAGATTCAATTTATGTGGTGTTTGGAGGCACAGCACAGAAAGGTGAAGCCCAAGGCTGGGGAGGCAAAGGTTAGTCACATTTCAACCTGTCTATTCTGAGATGCTCTAGAAGTCATTGCAGCACCTGGGATAAAGCAGAGCAAACCTTGGTTAATTAATCCACAGCCTATAGCATCTGAGAATCCCTGACACACACCTTCATGCCCCAACCCAGCAGGCCCTCTCTGGCGTGGGAATTCTTCTTTTACCTATGGCATCCTATGCAACTCTTGCCCTGGGTGAATCCTTTCCCTTTCTTTTCCCTTCCTCCCTCCCATCTGGCTAAGAAAATGTTTCCAGAATCAAACCCAAGAAGGCCAACAACATTCATAACTTCATCAGAAAAGTTTAAATGTTGGCAGTGGACAACATGGGTAACTGACTTGCTTGAGTTTCATTATAAAACATCAGAGTCCTGTATAAATCAAATGGTCATCTGTCTCTGCAATGCCCAAATGAGTCTACACATAGTTCTCAAATGCTCTGTGTGCAAAGACGTGCCCACACATGATGAGCCAATCTCTACAAGTACCACCATTCAAAGGGTGTTTGTAATTGTACTATGGTAATACTGGCATACCAAGAAATCAGCATCAACTATGATACTTTGTTATGACCAGAAGTACTTCGGATACATGCTTTTGAGAACAAGATCATTCAAGATGGCACCCCTGCCAGATAGGTTGGGTATACAAAATTTAAGCACAACCAGGGAGTAGGTTGGGTATATAAAATACTTCACCTGACATCAGGTTTTCAGACAAATGATGGTTTAAAAGTTGACAGAGCTGATATGCACAATCTTCAGAAAACAACAAAAAACTTTACATGTTGTTACATTGTACAACATTCTTAGGATCAATTAACACATAAAAGCATAGTAATTTGAGGAGATGCCATGCCTTTTGTTTTAAAACAAGTTTCATAACAGCCAATTTGTTTGAGTCACAAGCTAACACACTCATGGCCCACTTCTGATAACTTTCAAAATCTAAAACTTCTCATTAAATGTCAGATAAATTGACTAGCCTAAGGGAAAGATGGTGAATGGGATATGGGAACTTGAGTACAGTTTCCTGTAATTAATGTGATCTGAAGAAGCAGAACCAATCCAGCCTGAGTTTGAATAAAATTACTGCACCTAGCAAAGTTCAGATAAGAAATATGTTAACTTTAAAGTACTTGAACACAAATCAAGATGGTGAGTTTTTATAAAAACCTCTACAAGCTCAAAAGCTGAGGCTCAGTATGACCTTTTTCCATGAGTTAGTAGCTTGTGATGTACAGAATGGTATATCTCTAAGGCCCTGAAATGGGGTGGCTTCCCCCTTAAGAGCTGGGACAAGCCAATGCTAGCTACAGAATAAGCCATACCTGGGAGAGATTAGGGTAATTGCCCTATAAGGAGCAGCAGGAGGCTGCAGTGAAGGGTGGGAAGTGAAGTGGGTGAGTAGGACTCCTGCAGGGAAGACCCTGAGACTAAGGGAGCGGTGGTAAAGAAGCCAAGGGAGCAGCGGGCTCCTGTGTGGAAACCTGGATAGAGTTTGTCTCTAGATGTTTGGGAGCCTAGAGGCCAGTGGTAGAAGGTTAAGCTCCAGCTTGGAAGAGCTGGGAGGATGGCCTGAATTGAGAATAGACTTGGAGAGAGGAAAGTGCTCTGGCTGTAGCTATGTTTACACCACACACGACTGGTGGTGGCGTATAGGGTATGTGTAGCTACACGCTGCAGGGGAAAGTTGGCTGTGTACACACTGCAGTGTGTTGCTGCATGTGTCAGTGAAAGGGGGGAGGCAGTGAGGAAAGGTTGTGGCAGCTCCCTGTGATGGGGAAAGACCCCAGCAGTGGGGAAGCAGTGGACGTCTATACCAGAGCAGTGTAGATGTGGAAAGCATTGCTTGGGCTTGAGAGCCCTTTAGGGTACATAGCCACAGGGTTCAGGCCCATCTTTACTTGCCTAAGCAGTGTCTCACCATCTACACTGGTATTTATACCTGGGTGGGGTTGAGGAGGTATGTACTCTACACACCACTGTGAGGAGTGTGCAGTGTGGCCGTACCCTGTGAGGGAGGACACCAAAGCTAAGTAGACAAAATACTGTTGTGTTGAGATGGACTTTATTTTGGGAGCCTGAGGATTATTAAGAACTGTTTTTGTTATTAACCAGCCCCAGGTAGGAGGTGTAGATGTTTGAGAACGCCTGTGTGCAGTTCTTACGGGGTCTGCAAGAGGGGGCTAAAATGGGCAGGGTACTTACAAAGCAACCCTTGGCCAGGAGGGGGTGCTCATGAAATGGCCATCTCCCTTTAGGTTCTGATTCAACAAAGCACTTGACTATGTGCTCGGCTTTCCATATGTGAGTAATTCCATCCCTCTTCAACTAAGCACTTAAGCATTTGCTTCAGTCCAGGTCTCTTCAATGGGCTCTAAGCATGCACTTAAATTTAAACCTGTACTTGAATGATTTGCTGTTAAGGGGCCTAGATCAGCAGCAGGGCTGCTTGGAAATGGGATTTGGGAGAATTTGTGGATTTTGTCATTTTTAGGCAAATCCATGTTTTTCCATCTTTACAAAGACCTGTACTCATAAAAGATCTCATAAATCTAATACGGTGATGTAAAGAGAAGTTTATAAAGATGACTGTGATGTTATACACTTACGGTTCCAAATACTAGAGTAATATTGCTGCAAACTGCAGTATCCCATGAAGTAGAATACTTCCTTAATTTTATAAGGGGAGGAGGAAGTAGAGTAATGGCTACAGATGAGGATACAAAAGGCCTACTGGTAGTTAGAATCTTAGCCTCATTAATTTAGCCAGGAAATTGGAATTCATGCCCAGCCCTGAGATAAAATGTGACTAGAAGAGAATCTGCTGCTCTCTCTGCTCTTCACAGCTTAACTTTTTTGGAATATACTGTACATCACAAACATGAAACTGTGAATGTCAGAGTATGGTGGAAGTGACCATTGCTTGAATGAAATCCAGACCTTGTTTTAGATGTTAGCTTGATATTACAGGATGTACAGCACCTGTCCTGGGTCATAAAGTTGCTGCTTTTGTGGCAGGATTGTCCAGTATGGGCTTGATTAAAATCTTAATTACATATAATGGTTTAAATCAGAAGTAATTCCATTGAAACAGCGATGGAGTTTAATTGGTGTGAGATCAGAATTGAGTCCCATTTATCCATCCACATATGGAGGCGTGAAAGTCTTTGTGGGAAATTTTTCTAAGTAACAGATCACCCAGATTTAATGGTGTTCTGGCTGACTACAGAAAGTTCTGTTGGGTGAGAAAGATGCACGCTCCGGTCCAAGACACTCAGGTTTATTAATTCAAACCTTTATTTTAACCTAAAAAGTTTCTTGCCATTACAATTACAATCAAAGAAATGACAGATATACATAAAAAAGTAATGGTCAATTACCTGCTCCTGGAACATAGGTAGGTCATGGTGGTTTCTCCTATGATGCTCCAACTACCCCTTATAGGCCCCACACAGATTATATCACACATCCAAATTACATATTCATTAGTTCTCTTCCAATCACTGTTAAGTGTCATGAATAGCAAGTATCTTATGTAACGCATAAATGAACTTTATACTCTAGCTGTCCAAGCTCTTTTCATGTTGTTCTCTTTTCTGATTGATCACATATATTTGTACAAGCTTGGCCAGGTCACCTTGACCCTTTACTTTGCATAGGGACTTTTTCCTAATTTTCTCTAATTGTCTCTTGGCAGCATATTTTGTAAGTTTAAGACCACACTTTGTCCTACACAGTAGCTGCAAACATCATTAAGCAAGTTTATGTAAGGACGAGTCAGCAAGGAAACACTCATGTCAAGCAAAGACTAGGCTGAAGCCAGCCATCTTAGCATAAGTTTCATCTGGGCTGGTCCAAATTTATTCACTATACGTGATCCATAATTATGGCATTTCCAACACTCCCTGCCTCAGAACCTGTGACTTATTAAGGGCTTCACTTCCTAGCTTTACAAATTAAGGTTATGTAGTTTAGCACGTGTGTTCTTTTGTGTTTCAGTTGCCAATCTCCTGACAAACCTTACATTCTGCAACATATTATAAGCATTACAATAAATAATCAATATAGCATTCACCATTAATGTTTTAAAGCTAAATACTATGATAGGATGATCTCTGATAGTATTTAATTGTTCCCACCAATTAACTGGTTTTGTAATTTGGTGGATTTGCTTAATAACATCATGAAATTGCTCACACAAACAAGACAAATTGGGGTTCGTTTCAAAAGGAGACCACAAATCCAATTCTCCAGTGGGTACTGTAAAATTAGGGAGCAAACTCATAGTCTTATTATCAAACTTTGATTGGCTTTTAATTGCCACTGGGATCACAAATTGAAGTTTTGGTATAATTTTAACCTGTCCACTTATAGGTTTCAAATTCAGGGATAAAACACCACTTAGGCTGATCAGCTGGTACACTTTCCTTCCATATTTGTATTTTGTGTGCTGTGTAACCATACCAGACTCTCCATTTCCCTAAGTGGTTCAGGTTTGGTGTCCGTTCCAGGCACTCAGGCAGACTGGGCCAGCAAGATGAGCCCTTTCTTAGTGTTCCTCCTCATTACTATGATCTATGCCAAGAAGGGTTACATGTGCCCAAGAGTATTATACTTGCACACCCAAATTTGCAGCAATCCAAGATAGGTTCATTCCACCATCAGCATATGTGCTGCACCAGTATCTAAAACTCCCACTGAGTGTACACACATCACTGTGTGCTATATACATGGTCTTCTCCGGTTAATGGTAGGAAGAGTGTGAAATAAATCTGCAGGTCTTCCTAAGGAGAACAATCAAAAGGTAACATTGCCAATCCCACTAATTTCTGGAGGGTACATGATTCCTTTATCATTCGTGTTTCATCTCTATATCATTCCAATTATTTGTTTATCAATGATGAGGTCTGGTTCTAATATTTTCCCTGTCTTGAAATCTTTCAAGATTTGTTTAATCTTTATAAATTTATATGTAGCCATTAAGCCACACATCAGTTCCACAGTGTGCTTTTTGAACTTACAATTACTATTATTTATCAACTTATTAACCCTTATTTTGGTTTCATTTAGTGCAGTGGCAATGTAATGCATTTTGATTATTGTAATAACTCTTCCAATAACATATTATGAATTTCAATGAGAAGGTGGAATACATTACTCTTTAGATCTCCTTTTAATTTATTTTTAAAGCTTTTTGAATAGTAACCTTCTATATTAAGCACATTTCTAATCCAAACAGGGTTTCTAGCCATTTTCCCCGTGCTGTCCTAAATTTAGGACTATTTCAGAGACCCTTTAAAAATTTCTCTATGTAGCTTTTCTTACATGCAATATGTTCAACATCCCACTGGAGAATGAAGAATCATGGGGACATGGAACCAGTGTATGTTATAGAATACACTATTTTGTAGTAAATCTGACTGGGATTTTATTTTTGGTTTTTGTTTTGTTTCTGACTCTCTGGTCTTGGCATGACTGTGGGGCAACATTTGGGATTCAAGTTTTACAGCCATTTACAACAGTGGTGTATATATATATTCAGTGGTATTACATTTGAGCATATACTAGTAACAAGTTATGTTGGTTGCTACCAATTCTAGAATGGTTCTAGTTTCATTCACATGGTTCCACCAATACACATCTCCATATCAGTGAACCCAAAAATATATCACCTAGCCAGATGCAGCCTGTCAGGTTCCATTAGATTGAGACCCAGATGGCATCCAATTACTAATGTTATTTTGTCAGGTTAAGTTATGCAATAACTTCACATTGTCTACATCCCACACACAAAGATTAGAGAACTATTTTTCCTCTTTAGATAAGATCTGTGGATAAGACACTCAAAATCTTAAGAGTTTTTAATACATAGGGTTATATTATATACTAACTATTATATCCTTTTATTTTTCATAATTGTCTTTAATGAGGTTTTATGCTGGTCTTGGAGGGTGTCAAAAATCTTCCAAGACTCACTCAGGCATTCTGTGATTCATTGTAGCCACCCTCTTTTTCTAGTAAGCATGGGTTTCTGCATTTGGCATGCATGGATCCAACAATTTATAGAACTTTGCATTTCCCAGAACTGGCAACAATGGCTAGGACCTGAACCATTCTTCTAATAGGAGGAAGGATTGTCTTTTGTTTAAGGTAGAGCATTAGGAGTCCGGGGGCCTGACTTCTCTTCCTAGCTTTGTCTGAGGCTTCTTATACAAATTATCTGTGGTCTGATCCTGCTACAGTTGAGCTTTTCTATTGATTTCAGTTGGAGCAGGATCAGAACTATGATATCAACTATGATAACACTGTGTGTCAGTTTCCTCATCTGTAAAATGCAGTAGTAATGTTGTCTACCTAGTTACCTTAACTGTGAAGCTAAATTCATTAATGTTTATAAATTCTGAGTTGCTCATATGGAAGCTGTTGTGCAAAGTATTCTCATCTTTTATATAGTTGTATTAAGCATGTCTTTCTCTTCTAGTTGAAAATGCATGGTGTTTATATTTTATCCTGATGAATACCTATTATTCAAGAAGAATTCTATTCAAGCTATTTATTCTCTTGAGTACATTAGAGTTTAAAAACAGTGTACAGCTTAGCTACAGCTCTGAGAAAGGTATGCACAGCCATAAATACCTTTAAAAGGTATTCCTTAAGAAGTAGCAGTTGTATTCATGTGTTGGCAAATAGCTGAAATGTTGTTTGACACAATGCCCAGGGGAAAATCCAGAAGTAATATAAATGCGAGTTTAAAAAAATCAAATTTTCTCTTAAAAGCAGCTCCTCAAGAGACTATGGTCAACTTCAAGGCTGCCTTTATCAGACATTCCAATGGAAGAAACAGGAAGAAGAGCTGGACTCTAAAGGTAACACAATAGGAGTTTGCTACGGTCACAGGAGTATCAATTACTATAAACCAAGCTGTGCAACAAGGAGATTAAGATGTGGATTACTGACCACTTACTATGTGTCATACAGAAAAGAATAGTTTCAGACACAAGCTTTACTTAATCTGGTACCAGAGGCCTTTTCTTAAAAGGATTAATAAGGACTTTTTTCCTAAACATTTTTAAAGGGTCTATCATAATAAAGATTGAGAAGAGCAACAAGTAATGACAGAAACCTCAACTTTAACTGTTAAAGGATTTAGTAACAAATTATCCATTGTTGACTCAAACCAAATGACATTATTTATGTGCCCTGACTAATTAAGGAAACATTGTAGTCCAATTAAAAATAGCAGCAGTGGAGAAATGGTAGCTCCGATTGATTTCTGCAAATGTGATAGAGACCAAAATGTACATTTATTACAAAAGAGAGAGAGAGAGAGGACTTCCTGTAGCACACACTGATGAATTTTTTCAGGGGTACGAGCTCTACTGGTTTCATAAACATCTCTGATGATGCAGTTATACAGAAGCTGAAATAAGCTACAAAACACTAGAAATTGCTCATTCTTTTTACAGTGTGTGTATTTTTTTATTATTTTTATTTGTATTATAAATTCCAGGAAAAACGTTGTTCAGACTTTATACAAAAATACCCAAGCAAAAAACTATTCAACAGCATGAAGGAAATTCACCGGAGAAATGGAATTCTCAAAGGGTAAATCGTAAATTTAACATTTTCAAACAGGGTGACTAAAGATAAACCCATAGGCAGACACTGCTCCCATCAACTTCCATGGGAGATGTATGTGCTCACCATCTCTTGAAATTAAACCTTTTATTTGAGCCATTTTATTTATTAAGATAGATTTAGGAGCCTAACATTAGGCACCCTATTTGAAAATTGTGGCCCAGATACCTATATCTCCTGCACTTTTTTCTGTCTGCCTACCTCTTTAACTATAATCTCTGAACAAAATGATGCCAGAAACACAATGGCATTTCTTACTGAGAGTTTTAGCTAAGTAGAACTTTACCAGAAATGGTAAATATTTCACACTATTAACTGCTATACTACAATTGAGGTGTTGACAACATCTGTGGCTAGCAACCTCTGAAGCTAAGGAAGTTTGAGCTTTGCCCTCCCTCTGATCAAATGGTTTAAGTTTATTATGTGAAGTTTCTCCCCTCCCTGGCCCCTATGGGCTGTACAGTTCAACCATTTCCTGCTGTCAGATTTTTTTTTTTTCACTTTGTCTAAAAGGGTAAAGGTGAGCTCACTGCGCTACATGATTCTGGACCGTCCATCATCTGGATGGCCACAGATTTCTTCTGGATACTGATGTCAACTTCTTATCAATGATATTTTGAACAATATATGCCAGTGATACACTAAACTCAAAAGTTTGAGGGGTTCAGAGAAGTACCCAGAAGCCCAGGAATTCATCTGAATTTATTATTCATGCTCTCCACCCATTCCTGAAAAAGGACTGGGAATCTTGCAAAGATACCTTTTCTGATGAGATTTCTAATACTGCCTGCTTCTAGTTGGACTTGAAATAACAAAACAAATGCTCATGATAATTCAGTATTTCTGTTGAAATCAGCAAGTGCAGAGAAATGTAGATATGAAAAAAATAACAAATAGAGGTGGTATAAATTTTTCAAAATGTCCACCAAAATTTTCAATTTTTCATTGAAATTTCAAGATGAAAACAAGACAAAACTATCATGAAAGTTTCATGAATTTTTTTCTCCATTTTACAACTATCTCTAATAATTAACTGAATTCTATCAAACTTCAGGAAAAACAGTTTAATTTGGGTTAAGCTTAAGTTGTTAGTGAAGGTTTGGCTCAGTTTTTATTGTACTTGTACTATTTCACGTGGAGGTGATTTCCTTGATAATTAAGATTTGTAAAATGATTTGTCTACATAACGTTTCTGAGGTTTAACGAGATTTCCAGTTATAATGCTACACATCTAATGTTTCTACCTAAATGCATTTAGAATAGTAAATATAATTAAAGGAATAAGATTAATATGTTAAAGCTATCTGGACAATAGAGGATGTTTTAATAGTTATTTGCTCATTTGCTGTTGCATTGTAAATTTGACTAACAACGTATCTTATTATCCACAGGTTACAGTACATTTCTAAACATTATGAAACCCTTAGATCATTTTTGTAACAACATATGTTGTGGTGAAGTCATTAGATATTCAGGTAAAAATAAAATACAGTTTTTATGCTTTTCAAAAAAGCAAAAAAGGTAAATTGATTTTGATAAATCTTTGCTTTTGAATTGTAATAAATTCAGCAAGATGCAGCAGCAACAAAACCATCTTCATTTAAACATAGGCCAGGAAGTGAACCTCAAAGATAGCTGACAAACAAAATTCCTCCACCTAGATCTGAGATACAGTAATAGAAAAGAGATTTTGTACAGTCTGGGCATTTTATGTGCATGCTGACTTGCCTGCCTTCCTCAGGTGCTTATTCCGATCTTTCATCCATTCAATGTATTTCATTCATTCCTCATACATTTCAGCGTAGCTCCATATCTTTCTAGAAGCAGTCATTTGCTTCCTTTATGGCCTTTTCACTCTTGCTTTGGGGCAGGATTTTTGTAGCATTCCCAAGTTACTGTAGGGTATAGGGTTTCTAGTTTCCAGTTTAAAACTACAAGACACCAGAACAAAAGAAGAGAGGATCAGAATTTACAAATTGTACCAAAGTACAGTATTAAAATTCCTTTGTTTAAAAATACAAGTTTGTCACCATACAATCAGTGAGACCACTTGTGTGAGTAAAAGCTAATCTTATGAGTAATAATGGCAGGAGGAATCCTGAGGGACTGATCCTACGTCCAATAATATTGATAGAAAGAGATCCATTGACTTAGGTGCCTAAATGCTTTTATGAGGATCTGGGACACATAACCTAATTTTCACTCAAAGTCAATAGGACTTGAGATACAAAGTAACTTAGGTGCTTTTGAAAATGTTACCCTGAATTATGAACTATTATTATTGTTTTATTTAATAGATGTGCTCTGAAAATCAGAAATACGAACTCCGTTCCTGTAGGCTAGTCACTGAAATAATATTTTCCTTTTGTAGGGCAAAAGATTTTAACTGAGGATTTTTTTTATTTAGCTAAGGGGTTTACTTCCTTCTTAGACCCAGGACAGTTATAAACATGCTTAACCTTAAACACCATGAGTAATCTAGAGCCATGTAAAAGGGAGAATTGTCAGCATAACATACCATATTTTGTTTATTCCGAGAAAAAATGAACTGAAACATTCAGTGTTCATCCCACTTAAATCAGCAACATGTGTGAAAAGCTTCTCTATCTCTAAAGAATAAAGGATAGTGCAGGTGATGTGTAGCAACACTGAAGCAACTGCCTCTATAACAAGTTACACCATCTGAAGATCTTCTCCACAGGCAGGGTCAGTTCCTAGGAAATACATAAATGATAATAACATCATGATTGTGATTTTTTTTAATTCATTAGTTATTTTGGCCCTGAATCTGCAAACACTTAACATCCTTAATGTAAAGCACCTAAATAATCTCATTCAAGGCATGGGGACTATTCACATGCTGAAGTCTAAGCATGTATATCAGCTTTTGCAGGAGCAGGGCTTTAGCTTTGATGTGTCGTACACATAAACTTTGGCAGAGGACTCCAATTTTCAGCAAAAAAGGATTTAAAAGGCCAATTTGTAAAATGTTTTGCCATTAAAAAAGATTATGAAAAACATCACATCTATAATTTTAATTGTATCATTAAACTAATTTGTGAACGAACATATACTATCAGTAACTTTTTCAAGATATGCCCTTTATTTGTACTGGCAATCAACTGTGCATCCAGTTCTTGCACAGCCACATCTGTACACCCAAATGTTAGCATTCCTGTATACAAGTCAGCTTTCACACACGAATTGAATGCAAGTAGGCTTTTTGCACTTGCTTTCCACTGTTTGTATGTAGAAAGTGTGTGTGTCTGTAAGTGGTTAATGCATATGAAGTTACGCTGCACTGGAGAACCAATCCAGCAGAGCACTTGAGCATGTTTGACCATAGAATCATAGAATATCAGGGTTGGAAGGGACCCCAGAAGGTCATCTAGTCCAACCCCCTGCTCCAAGCAGGACCAATTCCCAGTTAAATCATCCCAGCCAGGGCTTTGTCAAGCCTGACCTTAAAAACCTCTAAGGAAGGAGATTCTACCACCTCCCTAGGTAACGCATTCCAGTGTTTCACCACCCTCTTAGTGAAAAAGTTTTTCCTAATATCCAATCTAAACCTTCCCCACTGCAACTTGAGACCATTACTCCTCGTTCTGTCATCTGCTACCATTGAGAACAGTCTAGAGCCATCCTCTTTGGAACCCCCTTTCAGGTAGTTGAAAGCAGCTATCAAATCCCCCCTCATTCTTCTCTTCTGCAGGCTAAACAATCCCAGCTCCCTCAGCCTCTCCTCATAAGTCATGTGTTCCAGTCCCCTAATCATTTTTGTTGCCCTTTGCTGGACTCTCTCCAATTTATCCACATCCTTCTTGAAGTCAAGAAGTACTCCAGACACAGTACTCCAGATGAGGCCTCACCAATGTCGAATAGAGGGGAACGATCACGTCCCTCGATCTGCTCGCTATGCCCCTACTTATACATCCCAAAATGCCATTGGCCTTCTTGGCAACAAGGGCACACTGCTGACTCATATCCAGCTTCTCGTCCACTGTCACCCCTAGGTCCTTTTCTGCAGAACTGCTGCCTAGCCATTCGGTCCCTAGTCTGTAGCTGTGCATTGGGTTCTTCCGTCCTAAGTGCAGGACCCTGCACTTATCCTTATTGAACCTCATCAGATTTCTTTTGGCCCAATCCTCCAATTTGTCTAGGTCTTTCTGTATCCTATCCCTCCCCTCCAGCGTATCTACCACTCCTCCCAGTTTAGTATCATCCGCAAATTTGCTGAGAGTGCAATCCACACCATCCTCCAGATCATTTATGAAGATATTGAACAAAACCGGCCCCAGGACCGACCCTTGGGGTACTCCACTTGATACCAGCTGCCAACTAGATATGGAGCCATTGATCACTACCCATTGAGCCCGACAATCTAGCCAGCTTTCTACCCACCTTGTAGTGCATTCATCCAGCCCATACTTCCTTAACTTGCTGACAAGAATACTGTGGGAGACCGTGTCAAAAGCTTTGCTAAAGTCAAGAAACAGTACATCCACTGCTTTCCCTTCATCCACAGAACCAGTAATCTCACAATGGGACTACTCACATGCTTAAAGTTAAGCACAAGTTTAAGTGCTTTACTTAATTAGAGCCTAATGGAGTCCTTTTTATATAATTCTGAACCATGTTTATACTGTGAGAAATCCATTATGCACACCTGAGACAGTATATAAATAGTAACTGATAATAAACACTGTCTTTCTCTTTTGACAACCAGTCATTAGGTTGGATTCTGACTTGCCCCTTTATGATCAAAGTTAAAACCCTCTTTTTGGTCAGCTCATAAATATGCTCTAACACACACCACTCTGACCTTCAGAAATGCCAGTGTTAACCGGTGCACTCAGGAACATCTGAAGGGTATTTGTTTTCATGGGTCGACTTGCAATAGAGCTTGTCTTCATTTTAGCGATTCTCCCAATATACACATGCAAACTAGCCCAGATCCCATCACATGTAATTTAAAATGTACAGTTTTGAGCTTCCATACTAAAGTGAACAAGGAAAACAACAAGCTCCTATTCAGAACTAATTCAAAACCCAGCTCTGCAGTGTCTCACTGACTGATCTCTAACAAGCCCTTCATTCATTGCTGTTTTGTGCAGCTGAGTTGTTTCTACCTGAGCCAGTATTACAGACCTTTAATCAAACAAATGTACAAGGAAGCTCAACTACTTAACCGCTATGCTTGTTCTGTGGACTGAGATAGCCAAGTCTTACAAAAAGAATTTTATCCTGCTCAGGACGAGTACATTTCCTTTCTGTTGTTCTCAACAAAGGGCAGCAGGTACAAATGGTCTGCTATCTGTGTCACTGGGAAGTGGAGAGCAATTTGTTTCTATTAAACAGGATGGTCCTATTTTTGATTTTGTTGGCTTTTCTACTCAGTAACCTGTGCCAATCATAGCCTTTAATCTGAACTGCCCTTGACCGTGTCCGCCATGCCACAGAAGAATTCTTCTTCTTCTTCTTCTTAGGGTTGGGGGGAGGGGTGGTTTTTTTTTTTTGTTTTGTTTTTTTTGCACAGGTAATTGTGAGAAGGCAAGTGAAAGCTCTGGGGTATTGGATTCAAAACACAACCCTGTCGTTCTCAGAACTGTACAAAGAATAAACTTGAATGCAACATTGAGTTCTGCCAGACTGCACCTGTGGGTGATCCCTCTTCCCCTTCGGTTCATGGTGGGGTCAACGTATGCTTGACTATACTCTGGTGGCAAGGAGAGCTACTATGTTTTCAGTTCAGTGAGATTAGATCTATGATGTTTGACCTGTCTAATTTACTTTGTGTCTGATGAAGCAAGAAAAGCCCAGACAAATAGTTAAGTGTCTACCTATTCGTTCTTTAAGGAGAATGTTGCTGAATTCTTTCCAGACCACTGACATGGGAATATTGTGACAGGATGTAGATTGGTGTATGTATAATTTCATTTTACCTCCAAACACAAAATAAATCCAGTCATTTAGTTATATAGTGGACTTTTCGATATCCTTATGGGCACTAGTGACAGGGACCTGAAAAGGTAGGGAAGTTCCATTTCATTCACACAGGTCCTGAAAAGTTTGGTTGCTAATCAGAATTTTATCTAAATGAATCAAAACTTCACATGACTTCCCTTTTCCCTCCTTCTCCATGTTTTATCCTTCCACCTCCCTTGCCACACCAACCCCATACTTCTTTTCCCTTTGCCCTGGGTTATTTCTCCTGGACACTGCCGTTTAGTATGAAGAGTGAAAATGGAGGAAGGGGATCAGGTTTCAGGAGGGATTTCATGTGGTGAGGCACCAGGGACTCAGCAAAGTAAACCAGGGGCACAAACACTAGAGCTTCTGCATGTAGCACTGGCCTCTCAGCATGTTTGGCGGTTCTTGATTCCTGCAGCTCTGCTTGCCTGCCACATCACATACATGCCTTGTCTTAAAATTTCTCTTCCAAATCCCATATGGGCCTTGAATGTCCTGCTCATCATCCCATATTTCAGCTGTATTCTGAACCTCAAGACCTGTGGGATTCTAAAGGGAAATCTCAAATATAGCACTCTTCCCACTAGGCTCTATGTGCATGCTCTAATCTACATGCTCCATTGACTCCCATGGTCTGGGATGATACCCAGAATGCATTATTTCCCCAACAACTTTAGGAAACTGTTCAGGAGACAGCAGTTGGCTGAGCAGAGACTAAGAATATTTACTGACGTTTCAGGGAAGATTAAATATTTTGGGGAGTGAAAGAGGGGGATTTAAATGAACATGGTTTTAACCTAGATTCACTTTGATTTGAGACTTGCCATGATGTTTGCTTTGATCCTCACATACTCATTACCAGTTTGTTTGTTCCTAAACTGCATTTCACTACCTGTATTTTACTGCTTTGCTAGTCAAAGTTAACTTTTTCATAAACTAATTCAAATGATCAAATTAATTTTTAAATGATCAACATTGTCATATGAAATACAAGAAATGTTCTGCAGAGGAGTGCAACATTGCTGAGTACTATGTGCGTTCACTCTGAGTAACCAATGGTCAAGTCTACTTTTCATAGTTTTCTGTAATTTTTTGAAACCTTAAAAAAAAATCTGTTTTGTCATCCAAACAACATTTCTGGGGATGGCCAGTTACAACTACTCATTTTGTTTGCTACTGTATTTGTTTGATAGGGATCGTTCCAAACTCAAAAATGATACAGCACTACATTCAATCCAGATGTCTATACTCTGCCCATCATACCCTAGGGTCTAAGGGTCATAGTTACCACTGAGTATTCTCTAAAGGGGCCAAATTCTGCACTCCGTACAATACTCTCATTGACACCGTTGGGGGTTGGCTTGTATTAGAATTGCAGGCTTTGGCCCTATTTATTTACAGTATATTATCTGTACAATAAGATTGCAGGAATTTCACTGAGTCACTCTGAAGCCTGAAATGTCCATTGAATCAATGTAGCTGTAGCTGTGTTGGTCTCAGGATATTAGAGAGACAAGGTGGGTGAGGTAATATCTTTTATTCGACCAACTTCTGTTGGTGAAAGAGACAAACTTTTGAGTTTACACACTGAACTCTTCTTCTGGTCTTCCTCCCTGGAAGCTCGAAAGCTTGTCTCTTCCATCTACAAAAATTTGTCAAATAAAAGATATTACCTCACCCACCTTGTCTCTGTTGATTCAGTGTGGAGTGATAGAAGCAGCTACAAGCATGACTGAGGGCTCTTTTTGTTAGAATATCACTGGGTTTCACAATCTATCATCCATTTTTTAAGTTCTCAGGCGTTTTGACTTTACAAATTATACCTATGAAGTGCCCAGCAGCAGTACAGCATGTGTCTATGCCTGTAAAGATTCCTAGACCATTGTGATATCAGAGGTAATTCAACCAATCACCACCCTTACTCTACAGCTAATTTGCATGCAGACATTTTATTGGTTGTATGAGGGCGATCGAACAGATGGTGGATTACTTAGCCTAACTGCCACACCATATACCTAACTGCCACCTGCACAAGTCAACACAAATCAGCTGCCCCCAACACACACACACACGTAAATCAACCCAACCACCTACATGGCAATATGACCAGCATACACAATAACCCCAGACACACAAAACAAAGAGGTAGTCGTGCCTCCAGCTCCGTGCACCAACTTTGGGGAACATTTACAAACAGCAACATTGCTCACTACAACTCAGCACATGGAAACAAGAGCCCCATTTTTCGGCTTGTTTACACACACGACTTTATGGCCTTCAGCTAATAGTATGCACATAATATACCAAGATTCTTTGATTGTTTATGTAATGTGTTTATCATAGGGGAGTCTCAAGTCTAGCTACTGTCTGCTGGGCTCTGGCACTTTTCTTTTGGAATTCAACCTTGTCTTTCAAATCAGACCTTATTTTCCATGTTTTTATTCCCTTCAGGTAACACTAGTGTAATGTCTTCCACATGACCATTCAGAAGCTTAGGCTCTTTATAGAGAGTTCACTGCACCGGAATTTCACATGGGACATCATTATTTTCCATATCGTGTTTATGCTGATGATTTTGCCCTATAAAGCCCTAACTAGCTGAAGATGTTTCACAGGTAGCCAGATCCCATCTGCCCATATGATACCTCTGCAGTTGCAATCAGCAGAGGCATTCCTACTAATGGTGGGTAGTAGCTGGGGGTCTTCATTTCTGGAACTAATTATTTCTGTGGTGGAACAGCACTCAAGTGCTGATCTCCAGGGCCTGCTACAAAGCATTGTTCTGGAATTGGGAGGATGGAGTGGAACAGGTCCTCCTTTTCTTTGGATTTTTACTGTTTAGTTTTATGTATTTAAAAAGTTTAAAAAAAATACTTTCAAAAAATATTCTTTATAGATTTGACTAAACATATAATTTGAACCCCATAGATTCAAGAGGAATTTTGGATACATAAGGAATTCAGGTCAAAATTGAAGTAACTTTAACTGTGAGCTGCTCAGAGCAGCAGAAAGGTGCTAGTAAATTTAAAGTACACTGTCCCACAGTGAATTCAAACTGGAAAATATTTTCATTAAACTTTTTTTAGTTAAGAAAACAAAATCTTCAGTGACATTTGTCAGTCATAATAAGGTCAAAAAGTGCCTTTCTCTGTCAAAGTGGAGATTTTGCATCATACACATTTTGAACATGGAACTAATACCAGGTCATATAACTTGTCTCCTCTTACAGTTCTTTAGCAGAAGTCTAATTTCAAACTCATGTCTATTACTATATATTCATTAGGACCAGCTACTTCTTTCTGGCAAATCCTAATGATTAGGAACTTGAGTTATGTTTAATAAAAATATTCATGCTCCAAATTCCATAGCTAGGTTTTATCTATGTGGAATAAGGTTGGGATGGAGTATTCAAAGCTATTTGCATTTTTTCCTTGGTTCATTTCATCTCCATATCTTTTCTTGGCACATAAGTGGCTACTCTGGCTAAAACTATAATAGAAGAAGGCAAAATTCCATAGTAGCGTCAGTCAAAATTTTGTAGATGCAACATGAATATTTTGCACACAAAATATAGAATATAAGATATTCATGAAAATAGTACACGTGATTTGTGAGAAAAAAGGGAGGAGTGGATTATTCTTGTCCACAGGCAGCTGCTCCATATATTTACATAATTTTCCTTTTTACTATTTTTATAGCACACACAAATGTACTAGTTGCTTCAAAGTAGACATGGAAAGACATGTTTACTGCCTCCAAAAGCCTGCAACCTAACGTCTCAATCCTGCAAACACTTATGCACATGCTTAACTTTAAGCACCTGAGCATTTCCATTGGACCCAAGCAAAAGGCAAGCTCATCCGTAGGTGCTACTCCATCCCAGGGGCAGATGGAGAGACTACTGTCCCTCCATGCCCACGATGGAGGGGTTTCCACTCACTGGCCCTACGTAAACACCAATAGCCCCTCCTCTAGAGCCTTCAGATTAGGTATGCAGCGCATCTGCTGGCAGGCAAGGGAGATAGCGGCCATACACACAGGGATACAGTACTTTGCCTTGGCCATCTGCTATCCAGTACCTTTCATATGCTCTTTGCAATTTTGCACAATGTTAGAAGCGAAGATGAGAGTATGTACTGCATGCACAGTCTGGTAATATGGTTTTGTGGCATAATTTTCTCTTAACTCTTGGATTTAGAAATGATTAGTGTTTTATATAAATATATTTATATTATGTATGGGTGCAGGATAGGGATGTACCCTCAAAAAGCTCAGAATTTTGGTTCACTTCAGAAAAGCAACTTAAAAGTTTGTATGATTAGGCGAATTAATCCCATTCCCGTTGGTCTGGGTATCTTGCAATAACAGCTGTTTCTTACATGGTTTCTGGTATATACTGTTTATCTGAGCAGGAGATGAAGCAAGAATGGCCCTCCTACCTCCAATACCATTTTCAGTCTTGACAAAAATCCTGGAAGCCCAGGAGCATGTAGGAAAAAAACTCTATAGTTAAACCTTAGATCTCACCTTAGAAAAGATTTGGGAGGGGGTTGTTCAGGTCTGAATTTTTAGGTAAAAATTCAGGTTAGTTCTAATTTCATCTAAACTTGTTCATCTGTCCCTAAGGCAGGAGATAAATGAAGTGTGATAATGCCATGGTGAACTTAGAGAACTATTCATGGTAAATAATTAATTCGACAAATTTTGCCTGTATTTCAGTTCATGAATTATCTGAGAACTGAACTGTACTTTTATGGATTTCTTCATTATTCCAAATTCTTCAAGGAATGTTTCTGTGCAGACACATTCAACCTATGGATTGCTGACGAACTGACTACTGCTTTAATTATTTACTATTAGTAATTTGCTATTTGCACTGTGAGTGAAATTCACCTTTGTACATAGCCCTACACACCATTTCAGTTTCACTTAAGCCTTATTTTGAAGGCTTTAATAGAACTTAAATAGAGCTTACATCATGTGCCTGTCCTCTGCATGGGGATGAATTTAACGTCTGACGTGTCACTTTAGCCATGTGATATTGTTTCTGCTTACTAATTGGATGTTGGAAACTTTTCTAAGCAGGATGGCTTTAGAATGTCACTTGTGGCACTAACATTCATGTCAAAACATAGCTATGAAAACTTCACTCATGAATGTTCTTGGAAAGCACATAAAAGAACATTGTGTATCTCATTGATAGAGATTCATGATTTCCATTCCCTCAGCTCAAATGCTGTGTTCTAGAAGAACCACAAAAGGCAATGACTTCTTATGATTTCCTGGAGTCTATTTCCTTCATTCCTTCTTGCACCTTTCTTCTAGTAATCTTATGCAATATCAATGTAAATAGAGTAGGTGTTGTTTATGCCCGTATATGAAGAAAGTCTCTGAATGGTCACCTAAATAAATCAGACGCTCTTCTGAATCCAAAGTAAAAACTCTATTCATCCATCTTGAGTCATAAATAGCAAAATATGAAAAAATGTAACATAACCATCTTACTGTAGCTCTGACCTACTTTTGAATGGATCTAATGTCCTGATTTAATTTGATACAATTACAATAAAAACTGCAATCTAAGGCAAGTAAATGAATTTTGTGTCAAGAGTGAAATACAATCTGTTAAAATTGGTTTGAAAATACAATTTTAGGTCTAGTACAGAAAGTCTTGACATTTCAGATTAATCTGTCGTATAACAAAATTAATGACACTCAAAGTTGTTTAAGAATGGCTGTTAACTTTACTTACACTATTCATCACTGGCTCTATCAGTCTAATCCAGGAAACCACTGGGCTATTAAGTGCAATACAGCAGTTCTTTTTAAGGAAACTTAGATTGTAGTTGTTTAAGAAACAAATTATCTAGTATTATAAACCTAAAAAAGTCAAACAGAAATTCCTCTCTAAGATTTTCAGTGCAATCTATATGTATGTCACTACACCATATGCTTTACCTGAAAAAATCAGAGTTCTACTTCTGACAAGCACACAGAAGACTGGGTCCTTATCTAAACAATCCTAAAAACCTGGGACTTCAAAGTGGGACAGAGTATGTCATAAGAAAAGGATTTCTAGTACTTCCATACTGTTGCACTTCAGCTTGGAACCCGAGGCCTACATTTCATTACTTTCATTAGAATGGAGGACCTCTTTGTCACTCCTTCCTTTGTTCCATTTATTTTCCTTAAGTAGGCTGCAGTAATTGCAGTTTGAGGTTCAGTTTTGGAGAACTGACTCTGAGAATCCTCTTAAATCATAAGATTGCTATTACTGATTTAAGTGTTGGCTTGTTACGAAACAGAGACTGCACTCTATGCTGAAAATGGCACTTGTCAAGGTTCCTCCCCCACTCTGAACTCTAGGGTACAGATGTGGGGACCTGCATGAAAAACCTCCTAAGCTTATCTTTACCAGCTTAGGTCAAAACTTCCCCAAGGTACAAAATATTACACCTTGGACAGGCCGCTACCACCACCAAACTAATACTGGTTACTGGGGAAGAGCTGTTTGGACGCGTCCTTCCCCCCAAAATACTTCCCAAAACCTTGCACCCCACTTCCTGGACAAGGTTTGGTAAAAAGCCTCACCAATTTGTCTAGGTGACTACAGACCCAGACCCTTGGATCTTAAGAACAATGAACAATCCTCCCAACACTTGCACCCCCCCTTTCCTGGGAAATGTTGGATAAAAAGCCTCACCAATTTGCATAGGTGACCACAAACCCAAACCCTTGGATCTGAGAACAATGAAAAAGCATTCAGTGTTTTACAAGAAGACTTTTAATAAAAAATAGAAGTAAATAGAAATAAAGAAATCCCCCCTGTAAAATCAGGATGGTATATATCTTACAGGGTAATTAGATTCAAAAACATAGAGAACCCCTCTAGGCAAAACCTTAAGTTACAAAAAAGATACACAGACAGAAATAGTTATTCTATTCAGCACAATTCTTTTCTCAGCCATTTAAAGAAATCATAATCTAACACATACCTAGCTAGATTACTTACTAAAAGTTCTAAGACTCCATTCCTGTTCAGACAGACCCAGACCCTTTGTTTCTCTCCCTCCTCCCAGCTTTTGAAAGTATCTTGTCTCCTCATTGGTCATTTTGGTCAGGTGCCAGCGAGGTTACCTTTAGCTTCTTAACCCTTTACAGGTGAGAGGAGCTTTCCCCTGGCCAGGAGGGATTTCAAAGGGGTTTACCCTTCCCTTTATATTTATGACACGCCCCCCAAATCTCAGCTAGGGTGAAACACTGGCTGGGATTTCTTCCTGGAGCTCTAGGAAAACAGAGTTAATAAGACACATGCATCTCTAAATATACTACCAAGTACATAAAGACTAACAATATTTTCCACATCTCAAGGACGATTTTAACCAGTTGATTCTGGGAAACTTTCACGGGAGAGTGCATCAGCCACTTTGTTAGAAGCTCCTGAGATGTGTTGGATGTCGAAATCAAAATCTTGGAGAGCTAAACTCCACCGAAGAAGTTTTTTGTTAGTTTCTTTGACGGTGTGAAGCCACTTTAGTGCAGCATGGTCGGTTTGCAGGTGGAAACGCCGTCCCCAAACATATGGGTGTAGCTTTTCCAGAGCGTAGACAATGGCATAACATTCTTTTTCAGTGACTGACCAGTTGCTTTCCCTCTCAGACAGTTTTTTGCTGAGAAACACTACAGGGTGGAATTCTTGATCAGGTCCTTTCTGCATTAAAACTGCTCCCACACCACGCTCGGATGCATCTGTGGTTACTAGGAACGGTTTGTCAAAGTCTGGGGCCCTTAGTACAGGGTCAGACATGAGTGTCGCTTTAAGCTTGTTAAAGGCCTTCTGACACTTTCCGGTCCACTGAACAGCATTTGGCTGTTTCTTTTTGGTTAGGTCTGTCAGTGGGGCAGCGATTTGGCTGTAGTGCGGTACAAATCGTCTGTAATAACCGGCCAAGCCTAAGAAGGATTGAACCTGTTTCTTTGACTTTGGGACAGGCCACTTTTGGATAGCATCCACTTTGGCCTGTAGGGGGCTGATAGTTCCTTGACCCACCTGGTGTCCAAGGTAAGTCACTCTGTTTAGGCCTATTTGACACTTCTTAGCCTTAACAGTTAGTCCTGCCTCCCTTATGCGCTCAAGGACTTTTTGTAGATGTTCCAGGTGGTCTGCCCAGGAATCCGAAAATATGGCCACATCGTCAAGGTAGGCGACTGCATATTCTCCTAATCCCGCTAGGAGACCATCTACAAGTCTTTGGAAAGTGGCGGGTGCATTTCGCAGCCCGAAAGGGAGTACATTAAATTCATACAGCCCGAGATGTGTGATGAAGGCTGACCTTTCCTTGGCAGATTCATCTAGCGGTACCTGCCAGTACCCCTTGGTTAAGTCCAAGGTAGAGATGAACTGGGCCCTTCCCAGTTTCTCTAATAGTTCATCTGTGCGTGGCATGGGATAGTTGTCTGGGCGAGTTACAGCATTTAGCTTACGGTAGTCCACGCAAAAACGTATTTCCCCATCTGGTTTGGGAACTAGAACCACTGGAGATGCCCATGCACTTTCAGAGGGGCGGATTACACCCATCTGTAACATATCCTGGATCTCCCGTTCTATAGCAGTTTTAGCTTGAGGAGACACCCGGTAAGGTTGGACCCTAATTGGGTGAGCATTACCTGTGTCAATGGAGTGGTATGCCCGTTCAGTCAGTCCTGGGGTGGCTGAGAACGTTGGCGCGTAGCTAGTGCACAGCTCCTGGATCTGCTGTCGCTGCATACGCCCAAGGGTCATGGAGAGGTTCACCTCTTCCACACCACCAGCACATTTCCCTTCGTAGTAGACACCTTCAGGCCACTCAGCGTCGTCTCCTCCCTGGGCTGTAAACTGACAAACCTTTAATTCTCTGGAATAAAAGGGCTTTAGAGAATTAATATGATACACCTTAGGCTTTCGGTTGGAGGTGGGGAATGCTATGAGATAATTAACAGCTCCCAGGCGCTCCTGGACCACGAATGGCCCTTCCCACGATGCTTCCATTTTATGGGCCTGGAGCACCTTTAAGACCATGACCTGGTCTCCTACTTTGAAGGAACGCTCTCTGGCATGTTTATCATACCAGGCTTTTTGCTCTTTTTGAGCATCCTGTAAGTTTTCTCTAGCAAGGGCTAAAGAGGTTCGGAGGGTGTTTTGTAGGTTGGTTACAAAGTCCAGAATGTTAGTTCCTGGAGAAGGTGTAAATCCCTCCCATTGCTGCTTCACCAACTGCAATGGCCCCTTAACCTCACGGCCATATACAAGTTCAAATGGGGAAAACCCTAAACTGGGATGTGGTACAGCTCTGTAGGCAAAGAGCAACTGCTGCAATACTAGGTCCCAATCATTGGAGTGCTCATTTACGAATTTACGTATCATGGCCCCCAAAGTTCCATTAAACTTCTCCACCATGCCATTTGTTTGATGATGGTAAGGAGTGGCAACCAAGTGATTTACCCCATGAGCTTCCCAAAGGTTTTTCATAGTTCCTGCCAGGAAATTAGTCCCTGCATCTGTGAGGATGTCGGAGGGCCAACCTACCCTGGCAAAAATGTCTGCTAGTGCCTGGCACACACTTTTAGCCCTGGTGTTGCTTAGAGCTACTGCTTCCGGCCATCGGGTGGCAAAATCCATGAAAGTCAGTATGTACTGCTTTCCTCTGGGTGTCTTTTTCGGAAAAGGACCCAGAATATCCACAGCTACTCGCTGAAATGGAACTTCAATGATGGGGAGTGGCTGGAGAGGAGCTTTGACCTGGTCTTGGGGTTTTCCCACTCTTTGGCACACCTCACAAGACTGGACATAGGTAGAAACATCCTTGCCCATTCCCTCCCAGTGGAATGACCCCCCCAAACGGTCTTTGGTCCTGTTCACCCCAGCATGGCCACTAGGGTGATCATGGGCTAAGCTCAAGAGCTTGGCCCGGTATTTAGTTGGAACTACCAACTGTCTCTGAGGATGCCAGTCTTCCTGGTGTCCCCCAGAAAGAGTTTCCTTGTATAAAAGTCCTCTTTCTACAACAAACCTGGATCGATTAGAAGAGCTGAGAGGCAGTGGGTTGCTCCGTGCCGCCGTCCAAGCTCTCTGGAGGCTTTCATCTGCTTCCTGTTCGGTCTGGAACTGTTCCCTTGATGCTGGAGACATCAGTTCCTCATGGGATTGTGGACCTAGGCTTGGTCCCTCTGGAAGCGATATAGGGGATGGAGCTGTTTCTGTTGACTGTGAACCGCTCTCCGCTGGTGCACTATGTTGGGATTCAGGCTCCGGCTGAGCCTCTTGTGTAGGGTTATCGGCTGCTGCCAGTTCAGGTTCGGTGGGGCCCTCTGGTGTTGAGGTTGCAAGTACTGGATTCAGTGCTGACACGGGGTCTGGTGTTGGTTGTTTGGCTGGTTCCGGTTCTGGGACTGGTTCCGTCTGGGTCTCTGGGACTGGATCCACTACTGCTGTTGCAGACATTGGCCTGGGGTCCAGGTCCATCACCTCTGACTGGGTCCTGATAGAAGTTTCCGGAACAGAGCTAGGCCTCACGGCTTGTTTAGCCTGGTTGCGGGTGACCATTCCCACCCTCTTGGCCTGCTTCACATGATTGGCCAAGTCTTCCCCCAACAGCATGGGGATGGGATAATCATCATAGACTGCAAAAGTCCACATTCCTGACCAGCCCTTGTACTGGACAGGCAACTTGGCTGTAGGCAAATTGAAAGAGTTGGACTTGAAGGGTTGAATCGTCACTTGGATCTCTGGGTTGATTAAATTGGGGTCCACTAAGGAAGCATGGATAGCTGACACTTGTGCTCCGGTGTCCCTCCACGCGGTGACCTTCTTCGCACCCACACTCACAGTTTCCCTCCGCTCCAAGGGTATCTGGGAGGTATCTGGGCCTGTGGACCTCTGGTGTGATTCCGGTGCAATGAACTGTAATCTGTTGGGGTTCTTGGGGCAGTTGGCCTTTACATGCCCCAGCTCGTTACATTTAAAACATCGTCCAGCTGACGGGTCACTGGGGCGAGGTGGGTTGCTGGAGAACGGGGTGGTGGGACGATAAGGGGTCTGGAGGGTTCTTTGGGAGGTAGGTGGGGCTTTGGGCGGCCCCCGGTAATAGGGTGTGGTCTGGGGTGGTCCCTTCTGGTCTCCGCTCCAACTGCGACCAGTTTTCTTCTTCTCTGCCACCTCCACCCATCTGGCTCCAATCTCTCCTGCCTCAATTACAGTTTTGGGTTTCCCATCTAGGATGTATCTTTCTATTTCCTCAGGAACACCCTCTAAGAATTGTTCCATTTGCATTAGGAAGGGCAAATTTACTGGAGATTCAACACTTGCTCCTGATATCCAGGCATCCCAATGTTTTACAATGTGGTAGGCATGTCGGGTAAATGACATGTCTGGTTTCCACCTTAGGGCTCTGAACCTCCGACGAGACTGCTCGGGTGTTATCCCCATTCTGACTCTCGCCTTGGATTTAAACAGTTCATACTTGTTCATGTGTTCTTTAGGCATTTCAGCTGCCACCTCAGCTAAGGGTCCACTGAGCTGCGGCCTCAGCTCTACCATGTATTGGTCAGTAGAGATGTTGTACCCAAGGCAGGCCCTTTCGAAGTTTTCTAAGAAGGCCTCAGTATCATCACCTGCCTTGTAGGTGGGGAACTTTCTGGGATGGGAAGTGGTACCTGGAGAAGGATTGCTAGGGTTTGTTGGTATATTCTGCTGGGCCTTTATCCTCTCCATCTCCTCCACATGCTTCCTCTCTTTTTCCTTCTCCTCCTCCTTCAGCCGCATGAGTTCTATCTGTCTTTCATGTTCCCTTTGTTTTTCCTCAGCCTGAAATTTGGCTAATTCCAGCTGTAGTCGAGCTGAGGATTTGGCCATTCTAACCTCTCTGTTTTTAACTAACTTTACACCCGAGGTTTAGAAATAAACAAACAAAACTTGGCTGTAAAATTTTGCTGTGCTGGAATAGAATACCTATTCTCTGATAGTGATTGTCAGCCTACAGAAAAAGACAATTCCCTTGTCTCTGCTCTGGGCCCAAATTAAAGCAAAAAACCTCCAACTACTTGGAAACCTGCTTACCCAGCCCAAAGAAGAAAAAAAATTTCTTTTCAAACCTGTGCTCCTTGTAAAACAAAAAAAAAATCAAAATCCTAAAAAAAACCCTGCCACTTTTGTCTCCAGGCAAATGGGTAGAGCACACACCCCCTATTTACTTTTAGGAAGAAAAGGAAAAAAAAAAAAACCTCTGGGTTGGAAGACTGTGAATTTCCCTGCAGGAGTTAAGTACCCTGCCTCCAGGCAAAGAAAACCTGCAATTCACAAGATAATCCCCTTTTGTCTCTGCTTGGCCACAAAGCAGAGAGAAACCAAGCTGCTTTCAGTTTCAAAGCTGCCTTCTGGACTTCCTAAAAATTCCTTTTTAAAATCTGTATTTCTAGTTCAAAAAATCTCAACTGGATCTCAAAATGATTTCAGGTTAATCCCACCACTGTGCCACCATGTCAAGGTTCCTCCCCCACTCTGAACTCTAGGGTACAGATGTGGGGACCTGCATGAAAAACCTCCTAAGCTTATCTTTACCAGCTTAGGTCAAAACTTCCCCAAGGTACAAAATATTACGCCCGTTATCCTTGCACTGGCCGCTACCACCACCAAACTAATACTGGTTACTGGGGAAGAGCTGTTTGGACGCGTCCTTCCCCCCAAAATACTTCCCAAAACCTTGCACCCCACTTCCTGGACAAGGTTTGGTAAAAAGCCTCACCAATTTGTCTAGGTGACTACAGACCCAGACCCTTGGATCTTAAGAACAATGAACAATCCTCCCAACACTTGCACCCCCCCTTTCCTGGGAAATGTTGGATAAAAAGCCTCACCAATTTGCATAGGTGACCACAAACCCAAACCCTTGGATCTGAGAACAATGAAAAAGCATTCAGTGTTTTACAAGAAGACTTTTAATAAAAAATAGAAGTAAATAGAAATAAAGAAATCCCCCCTGTAAAATCAGGATGGTATATATCTTACAGGGTAATTAGATTCAAAAACATAGAGAACCCCTCTAGGCAAAACCTTAAGTTACAAAAAAGATACACAGACAGAAATAGTTATTCTATTCAGCACAATTCTTTTCTCAGCCATTTAAAGAAATCATAATCTAACACATACCTAGCTAGATTACTTACTAAAAGTTCTAAGACTCCATTCCTGTTCTGTCCCCGGCCAAGACGACTACAGACAGACCCAGACCCTTTGTTTCTCTCCCTCCTCCCAGCTTTTGAAAGTATCTTGTCTCCTCATTGGTCATTTTGGTCAGGTGCCAGCGAGGTTACCTTTAGCTTCTTAACCCTTTACAGGTGAGAGGAGCTTTCCCCTGGCCAGGAGGGATTTCAAAGGGGTTTACCCTTCCCTTTATATTTATGACAGCACTCATTTTTCATTTTATGTTGTATCCATGCCATACCTACACCATTTGGTTTTGCATAAATTGTGGGCCTGATTCTCCTCTCACTTACACTCCTGTAAATCAGGAGTAACTTCACTCAAATGAATGGAGTTGATTATTCCTTCAGAAGATACAAACAGTACACAACATTCATTGTACTGTATGTATTTCAAACCTGGCTCCTCCATTATCTTTCTGCTTCTCTTCTAGTCCTCATTGCACATCTCACAAGAATTATGTTTTCTCCACAGCATACAATGCTACTTTCCTCTACCTTCCCCACTGAGTAAGAAAATGTTAGGATCGCCAGTTCTCAGCTGAGAGAGGTTGCAGAAAAGTGTCATGGCTAGCATTAGTCGGACTACTTGCTCCTCAAGTCGCCATGAAGCAGGGTAGCTGAATCTGGCCCTTTGCTTCTGTAATATATGTATTGTAAAGGTGAAATTCAATTATTTAAACCATGAAGCAATAGAATATGAAAAAATGCCTTCTGGTATAGCTATATTCTAATCAAAATAATGTTATGTACAGTACTGGTGCAGCACAGTGTCAGCATTCACAGTACGCATAGTGAACTCAACAAATAGCTCACCCATAGTCTTGGACATAAGAATCTGCTCTACTGACAAATGGAATTGCTCTTTTCAAAGGCTGCCATGGGATCCTTAACTTCCACCTGGACATCCTCTAGGGACAGGCAGAAGGAATGTTTAAATCAGGATTGCCTGCAGTGGATCGTTCACAGTCCAAGGTTTATGGTGTTTGTTTAAGCAGCCTCACAGTATGTCATACCAGAATATAGCAACTTGTCTATCAGAAAAAGAAAAGAAGAAAAGTAAAGCAGCTGCTGCTAAAAATAGGGTCACCCCCCTCCCTGGTGCTGGAAACATTTTATTTCTGTTCACTGGGGGAGAAGGATCTTTCTCCCTCTCCCCTCTGCACAAATGTGAATAATTTGTTAAACATTCCGACTGTCTACTGCAAAGTTCTCATCAAGATTTTTCATTAGATAGTACATGAACCTTGCTAGTTGTAAATTAAGCATGAGAGCAGCTTTGCTGGCAGTAGGCACTGATCTCAGGGGTAGTCATGTTCAAGGCTGTGCCCTGGAATAAAACCATTTTTTTTTCTGTCAGGACATTTTCCCGTCCTTTTTATTATTTTTACTATTTAAATCTTCCTTTTTAAAATTCTAAACCACACATTCATTTGCATTTTAGCTTTACTTCAACTGAAGCAAAGATCTTAGCAAATAAATGAGGCAGTTCCTCAGCTGGTGTGAATTGGCTTCAGTAGAGTTGTGACCATTTACTCAAGGTGAGGCTCTTCCACAAAGAGAACATTATAAAACAGTTTGCAGGATAAATATGCCAGAGATGCAAATGTTTCATTATTTTAAACTGTGTAGTTGTCAAAATAAAAAGAAGACATTGGACCTGATCGTTAGCCAGTATAGTTCGGCGTGACTCTGTTGACCTAACTGGAGCTACTCCAGTTTGTGCCAGCTGAGCATTTAGCCCCTGGGCCTGATTCATGACTTCATTATACCAGTTTTATGCTGTTATTACTCCATTGACTCCACTGACTCATTCTGGCCTAACAGAATGATGAATCAGACCCTCTTGTGTTTAGTTAATGGTCATGATCTTTCCCAAGTAAAACTAAGTGAATCTGTACTTATGTGTGAAGATATGCAATTCCTTTATACTATACCCTTCGTATACAATGCACTTGGCCAGTTTTTAACTGGGTCCAGCTGACCATGCCAAATATTGATATTTGGGCCGGAGCTGGTCAAAAAACAGGATGAATTCTTTGGAAAAAAAATTGCAAATGTGTCTCATTTTTGGCAAAAAATGGCAAAACTTGTAATTTTTTGACTAAGTGTAACTACGGCACAGCTGTTGTAGCTTAGTGCTAGAAAATGGTGTCTTACAGACAGGAAACATGGCTGTATATCAAGATGCAAAATAATGCAAAGAAATAATTTAAACTAAACTGTTTCTGTAGCAAAAAGCTTTCAACTGGCTTTTGAGTTAATGAAAGCCATTGTGAGTGTTTAAAAAGATTTCCTTTAATTTTATTTTACTTTTACATGGAATTACCTGCTATGAGGAGGGTGGGAAACTGTGGTCTCATGTCAAAGGAAGCTAGGTACTCAGCAGGGTTTTATAATTTCCACTAAATCCCATGTAAATGGAGGGACCTTTGGAAAAAATTGGAAAGCTAGGTGGATAATAACTTTGACTATGTGATTCCTACTGTAATTAGTCAAACATATTTACAAGAGCTTATTGTGGATTCAAGAAATTATTTATTTACAATAGCCAATCTTAAATTTCAAAGTGGTATATGCAATGTGGCAATGCACTGTAGCTATTATTAACCTACGAATACAATACATTTTAACATAATCTCAGAATAGTCTCACTTTTATAGTATTCTTATTTTAACATAGAGATTCATAAGGAAATATGTTGATATGTTTTATCTTATTCAGTAATACTGTAACATGAGAGAAAACAAAGCCCTCTGTTATTCCAGTTATACATGTTAATAATATTGAAATTTCATATGCCATCTGGTTCCTTCTGCCTTTCAGAATTCTTATTTGGTGCCTGAGTGGACTCTTATGGTACAATTAATTAAATTAATAGCTATCTCGTAAATTTAAAAAATATATATCCCATGTCCCTAAATCTCTGAATCCCAGCTGGGAACCTGAAAGGCGTGAAATACACAGTAATCATCTCACATCAACAGAAACTGATCTTAAAGCTGTAATTACATGATAAATGTCTCTATGACACATGCCCACTATTTGGCCTTGCCCTAGAGACAAATGCTAAGAGCCAAGGGGGGAGAAAAAAGAAGAAGCTGATATCAAGTCCCTTCAGTGCTGTTTGCATTTTCACTGGCTTGCTTTCAGTGATTTCTGAGACTCCTAAGACCATGATAGATATTTCCTAAATATTTTACATTCAGGTAATTACAGTAGTATATGGATTTGCTAGTGAGCTTAGAGGAGACCAATTAATTGCTGCAAATCCGGTTATAAGGGATGAGCTTGCGGCAGATACCACTCTTCAGAAGTAGAAAGTTCACATCTTAATGAAATAGGCAAAGGCAGAGCTATATATGACTAAAATGAGTCTCATGCAAGTTAGAGGGGTTGATTGCAAACTAAAAAGGTGATTCTACAGCCTTTCTTAAGGCAAAGCTCTCATTCATTGGGAGTTGTGTGTTAGTAGGGACTGCAAGTTACACAGCACAGACTATAGCAATGTATTAAAGCAGAAATGAAAATTGTAGATCACCCATTATTTCAATTGGACATATGCATATATGACTAAAATTTATTTTCATTACTGAATTTTAGGGTTTCCAGACACTAGCTGATGGAAATACCCAAACAGGTAGATTTGGGAACATATTCTCAACCCCTCTTTTGTCCTGTTGTACCACAGATGTAGCACAAAGGGATCAGAGTCTATAACCTCTATTCTGGGGAAACCACTGCTAGAGGGGTGTCCCTAGTAGGTGTGGAGTCAGAGGAACCCATGACACAGGGACTGATGAGGCAGTGTATTGGAGGCAGAGTTGCTTCAGCACAAAGTGATCCAGCAATGGTCAGTGCTGGCATACAATCCTTGGGGATGATAGCCAGCTGATGCAGTGTCCCGAGCCAGTGTTGAGCCAGGAATCTAAAAGCTAGATCTGCCCTTCCCCTCTGGACACAGTGGAGAATCTGGTTCCTTTGTGTTATTTTTCTCTGTTCGTCTTTTATTTTTAGCCTTTTTATTTATTCTGTTTCATGCTTTCTTCATTCCGGTTGTATCCTCCCTGCGTCATTCATAGTCCTAGACTAGGAACATTATTTCCTGTATTTTACTGACTCCTTATTGCATTTAATACCCATTTTCATGTAATTAAACCTTGGAGAATTGGATCCTCAAATAGTCAAGTGCTCAGCTGGGCTGCGGACTTGATTGCATGTTACTCCTGAAGTCTAACTCTGATGACCAAATCCATAATGCTGGCACATTTTCTATAAAGGAGTCCTGAGGATGAAGTTTGTCCTTGAGCTTTTCTTTATCTGTAAAAAGGAGGCTTTTTAAACAGTGCACTACACACAGCAATGCATGCAGCAGCTGCTGCTTTACAGAGGGCAAAGCAAACAAACTCTGGTCACACATGCCCCCTAACTCATGAATTGCTTTCTACTGAAATGCAGCTGCTGTTCCATTCACTCTGTGCAATTATAGAAGGAAACAAGGAAGCAGAGCCACATATGAGGAGAGAAATCTTCAGTTAGCGATCAGTTTCAAATTTGGGGTCAGAGGTGTTGGAAAAATATGTGCTCTAACTCTAAAGTTTCTAGGTCTGATGCTGAAGTTGAATCTTGTTTCTCGATAGTTTCTGGATTCAGTTCCTTAGCACTTGGGTTAAACTGTTGACCTCATCCTACAAGGAGTGTTGAGCATTTCCTGGGAGGTACTGAGTGCTCTCCCACTGCACTCAAATGGGAATTGAGGTGCTCAGCACCTACTGGGATTGGCCCCTAAAGAAGAACTTTGTTAATTGGCCTCTAAAAAGATCTAAATACGTATAGCTCAGCTAAGACAAAAGAGGGGGACATAGACTCACAGACATTAAGGTCAGAAGGGACCATCATGATCATCTAGTCTCCTGCATATTGCAGGCCAGAGAACCTCACCCATCCCCTCCTGTAATAGACCCGTAGCCTCTGGCTGAGTTACTGAAGTCCTCAAGTCATGGTTTAAAGATTTCTAGTAACAGAGAATCCACCATTTACACTAGTTTAAACTTGCAAGTGAACCATGCCCCATGCTGCGGAGGAAGGCAAACCTCAATGTTTAAGAATTTAAAAACTATACTGCAAAATGTATTATATGAACAATCCCGCACTGGTAGAAAGACAGACTAGATGTTCACTCATCTCTGACTTCTGTGATTCTGATATTTGTCCGTGGTGTTATGAAATAGGACAGAGATTTATCTAAACCAGAGGAAATCTTGAACTGAATGATCACACAGTTCCCTTTGTTAAAAATGTATTATCGTGTATAATATATTCTGAGGAGATTGAAAGAAAGGAGATTTCTACCTGTTAAAGATTAAACATGTAAGTCCTTAATGACCCAAAGACTCAGAATGCAAAATCTTTGCAGCTGACAAATTTGTATTTTCCAAGCTTAGGTGAAAAGACCCAAGTTGTTGAGGTTTTTATCTAGTGAAGAGTGAACATCAAAAGTTTAAGAATTTCTCTTAAAATAAGCACTCAAATTCCAAGGCTTATAAAACCTTCCAGGCTTCTCTGGTTCGAAATAAAAATGTATGTACACAAGATTTCTAATACATCCCAGTCAGACAAGAAATATGCAAGCATCTTCTCCTGAAGATATTATAAGCACAGCGGGGGAAAAAATTCCAAAGTTCCTAAATGACTTAGGAGCCTAAGTTCTATTGCAAAACAATGCAGTATAGGTATTTTTTAGTACTTTCCTTATCATATATTAAGCTATCTTAAATGTAGAATATCTTAAATGTAGAATTCTGTGCCATCTGTACCAAATCCAGAATTAATATCAGTCCCACATTATTGCAACTTCATATAATTTATTGTCAAAAACACCTTGAGAACTGTTTTGGATGCAGTTCTTTCTCTAAAACCATTAGGTCCTACACACTGCCAATAATCAATGATGTTCTTTGTGGTTAATGATAAAGAGGCAGATTCTGCATTTTGACATACAGATGTGGCTCCAGTTGACTTCAACCTTTTTATAGGTGAGGGCAGAAATTGGCTCATGAAAGGGGTAATAGAGAGTCAGGTTAATCATTAACTAACACAAAAACTTAGAATTATTTTGATGATTAGGTGCTCATCATTACAAAATCCCATTAGCAGCTGGCTTCTGCAGAACTAGAATCATTTTCTTTATAACTTGGCTCACTTTTTAAAAATAATAACTTGTATAGCTTTCATATATGTATATTAGATTCTGGGCATTTCAGGATAGACACCAATTTTATTTGTACTAAATAGAGACAACAATAATAATAAATGACAAAGCAACTTGTGTGAATATCTTCACATTTCATAGCTGTGAGGTGTGTTGAATGCAATTATTAATGCTAGAAATAAAATTGCAAGCAAATAAAATATTTTGGTATAATTTGACTGTTTTTAGGCTATTCATTTGGTATTGTTCCCTCCACTATCTTTTTTAATATAGCTGAAGGAGGCCATTATAGAAATGAAAATAGCAGATGCACCACCATCTGATGGCAAAGATATAAAAGAGAACAAGCCTGAAGTTAGATTAAATACCAGCCATACATGTTTTATACAGGTGGACCCATACCTTGTTCCTTTTAGGAGACAATAAACTACCTTTGAGGATTATTTTCCCCAGTATCCTGCCATTTCTAAATGTAAAACATTGCCGTTGATCACCTAGATTTAGATAGTAAACCATAATAGTACAATCTATCATGCCTCTAGCATTCTTCAAAAAGAGGGATCCCAACAATGAGTACATTTTGTGGATGACAACAAAATTAAATGACAAAAACAACAAGCAAGGTAAATTTGAGAGACTGATGCAAAGAGGCTATGGACAAACTGAGAAGAGGAACTAAGCTAATTAAATATTAAAGAGGTGTACTCGTGTTAAAGCAAATATGTTTTCATACTCCAATTTTAACTGTCCTAACATCTTTTTTTAATGTAACCAAGCAGTATAGTTATTTCAGGGAAAGTGTAGGATCAGGATTTGGGCCCTAAACTAACTCACAGTGAAATCAGTGATGGTCAGTGGTAGTTGGCTCAGGCCCTTGGAAAGGAATACAAAAAAGCTTGTTATTCATTTAATAGCTTGCAGGGACACGACACAAGTTCGTTTAGTACAGAAAGTGAGGATTCCCATCTCAGTAACGACCTAGGGGACTATAGGTAGGCACAGAGGTCCTGATCCAGCTAAGCACTTTTAACTTTAAGCCTGTCAACAGTCCATTTATTTCAAGGGAACTATTCATGGTGCTCAGAGTTAAGCACATGAATAAGTGCTTTGTTGAATTGGGGCAGAATTCTAACCAGACCCTTAATGTAGCCGCTGAGTCTATAAAACGGTTATAAAAAATAGAGGTAAAACAAAATATAAATTCAATACAAAAGACCATTTATGGTCTGTACTGTTCACCTCATTTGGTATTATATTCTTTGTAGACAGAGTGTATCATATAGGTTTCACTTCCTATGTACTCTTGTCAATCTGAGAGAGCTTAACCAATATTGAATGCATAAATGAGCATTTTCTCACTAACAGTGTTTGAAAATGCAGCAGTTTTAATGCAAATGAGTTCCAAATAGACAAAGGAAAATTGTTTTTCATTCAATGATCCTGTTATGTTTTATCTGCTATGACCCTCCCCTTATCTTACAATCGGATACACATGCAAACAATATTATTAGAAAAGAACAGCCTTCTTAAAAAATAAACATTAATTTGCCTGAAAATTTCCTTATGTCTTTTTACATTTACATTTCTAACAATACACATGCATTATTGCTATCGTCCCTAGCAAAATTTTAAAAGGTTATTAATAAAGGCTTGTTCAAGTACAGAGGATTTTAATGGTTTATATGGCTAAAGAGAGGTCTGCTTGTTTAGCATACAGTACAATTCCTTTGACCATCTGATATGAACAGAAAACCTTGATCCAGTGAATACTTTTTCTCTTAGAAAGCAGTACCAGCAAATGCTGAAGGAAACATACTACATGGAGCATATGATATATTATTTTAACTGTTCCATAAAATGCATTGTGTGTATGTAAAATATGTGTGCATAAAGAGTCCCATTGGCAGCATTTCAAATGGAAGCATTACCCATGAGTGGTAAGTGTGTGTGTATGTTTCTATCTTTATTGATATAGATCTAGGTAATATGTACATATACAGCATGGCTTGAGCCTACCCTACTGTAAATCCACTTTGCACTACAGGGAACAAAGGAGACTAAATCTTTCTTAGGTAACTTAATGTGCCCCATCTCCCATTTCAGGTGGAGGGAGCATATCAAATCGTGTCACGGATAGGGCAGGTCTGGGCAGGGAGGAAATGGGCTGATGCTCACCATAACATTTAAGAAGCACCAATCCTGCAAACACTTACACATATGCTTTGCTTTAAGTATGTGAGTAAACTCATTGAAATCAATAGTCCTGCTCACGTGCTTAAAATTAGTCATCTGCATAAGTGTTTACAGGATCAGGATGAACAAGCCCCCATCTTAATGTAGTTTTTGTCTGAGACTATATATATATAAGTAGGGCTGTCAATTAATCGCAGTTAACTCACACAATTAACTCAAAAAAATTAATCGCGATTAATCACACTGGTAAACAATAGAATACCAACTGAAATTTATTAAATATTTTGGATGTTTTTCTACATTTCCAAATATATTGATTTCTATTACAACACAGAATACAAAGTGTACAGTGCTCACTTTATATTATTATTTTTATTACAAATATTTGCACTGTAAAATAATAAAAGAAATGGTATTTTTCAATTCACCTCATACAAGTACTGTAGTGCAATCTCTTTATCGCGAAAGTGTAATTTACAAATGTAGAATTTTTTTTGTTACATAACTGCACTCAAAAACAAAACAATGTAAAACTTTAGAGCCTACAAGTCCACTCAGTCCTACATTTTGTTCAGCCACTTGCTAAGACAAACAAGTTTCTTTACATTTATGGGAGATACTGCTGACCGCTGCTTATTTACCTCACCTGAAAGTGAGAACAGGCATTCGCATTGCACTTCTGTAGCCAGCATTACAAGCTATTTACATGCCAGATATGCTAATCATTCATATCCCACTTCATGCTTTGCCCGTCATTCCAGAGGACATGTTTCCATGCTGATGACACACGTTAAAAAATTAACAGGTTTCAGAGTAACAGCCGTGTTAGTCTGTATTCGCAAAAAGAAAAGGAGTACTTGTGGCACCTTAGAGACTAACCAATTTATTAGAGCATAAGCTTTCGTGAGCTAAGTGAGCTGTAGCTCACGAAAGCTTATGCTCTAATAAATTGGTTAGTCTCTAAGGTGCCACAAGTACTCCTTTTCTTTTTGTTAAAAAATTAGTTAATTAAATTTGTGACTGAACTCCTTAGGGGGAGAATTGTATGTCTCCTGTTCTGTTTTACCTGCATTCTGCCGTATATTTCCTGTTATAGCAGTCCTGGATGACAATTTAGCACATGTTCGTTTTAAGAACACTTTCAAAGCCGATCTGACAAAACGCAAAGAAGGTACCAATGTGAGATTTCTAAGGATAAATACAGCACTCGACCCAACTCTGAAGTGCCTTCCAAAATCTGAGAGGTATGGAGAATGCTTTCAGACGTCTTAAAAGAGCAACACTCTGATGCAGAAACTACAGAACCCGAACCACCAAAAAAGAAAATCAACCTTCTGCTGGTGGCATCTGACTCAGGTGATGAAAATGAACATGTGTTGGTCTGCTCTGCTTTGGATCATTATCGAGCAGAACTTGCCATCAGAATGGACGCATGTCTTCTGGAATGGTCCTTGAAGCAGGAAGGGACATATGAATCTTTAGCACATCTGGGACATAAATATCTTGCAAAGCCGGCTACAACAGTGCCATGTGAATGCCTGTTCTCACTTTCAGGTGACGTAAACAAGACATGGGCAGCATTATCTCCTGCAAAAGTAACCAAACTTGTTTGTCTGAGCTCAAGTAGTACTGAGTGGACTTATAGGTTCTAAAGTTTTAAATTATTTTATTTTTGAATGCAGTTATTTTTGTACATAATTCTACATTTATAAGTTTAACTTTCATGATAAAGAGATTGCACTACAGTACTTGTATTAGGTAAATTGAAATATACTATTTCTTTTGTTTTTTACAGTGTAAATATTTGTAATCAAAAACAAATATAAAGTGAGCACTGTACATTTTGTATTCTGTGTTGTAATTGAAATCAATATATTTGAAAATGTAAAAAACATTTTTCTTCAGCTTCTAACTTACAATTATGAAGAATAATGCAGGAAAATTACCATAAATCCTTTTAAAAAGTCCTTCATACAAGCCTATGTACAAAATTTCAGTGAGTTTTAATTATATGGAAGTTTGAAGAGTGTGAGTTATTTCATTACTGAGCTCATTAGGAACAAAAACAAGTTTGACAAAGGGTGCTAAATTACTTAAAGGAGCCATTTTTAAATTAAACTTTAATTCACAAACTAATTAACGGATTTACTTTTAAATTCTCAGAAAATTCTCATTCTATACTCAAAGAATAAAGCTGTAATTCTGAAGAGAGTACATATATGTAGAAACTGGGTGACTTTATGTGAAAAATTCAACAAAATCTTATCTATGGAGTCTCAACTGGCCCCTCTAAAATTTACAAATATACACTTGGCACACATGCACTTAAAGAGACAGACACACACACTTAACACACTTAAGTTTCTGTTGCTTTAAAGGATTTTACTATGAGAGAGATTCCGTGTACATTTAGGGCCTGATCCAAATCAATGGAAAGACTCCCATTCATTTTAATTGGCTTTGGATCAATCTCATAATGTGGGTGCAAGAAATGGTATAAATTTTCAAACCAGTAACAACTTTTAAACTGTATCTAATCTGTGTATGAAGCAAACATTTGTCTGAAGGCTGCAAAGAGTTCTAAGTCTTGAGCCTTCATGGTGCAGAGCACCATATCTTGATTCAGCAAAGCCAGTTGGCCCATTCTCATTGGTTAGCATTGGATCAGGCCAGAGTGCTAAGTACCTTGCAGCATTTAGCCGTTAATAAGGAAAATGTCATTCAGTTCTCATATTCCTCTCACTGAAGCCAATGGCAGAGCTTGCTGACTTCACTGGGAATGTATTCAAGTAATGAATCAGGTGATTTTGGTTGAAATTTGCAATTCAAAAGCTGCTATTTGGAAAAGTAGCATTTGAAACTGTGTTGCTGTGTTGTGCCTCATGTAGATCAGTATCAAATAAATTTCCCTATTGTACCTCTTATAATGTTAACACAATACAGGGAGTGCTGTTTGCTTCATCTCCATTCTCCTAACTGCAACATCCTTTTCTGTTTAAATTATACAGAAGTGAATAATTATTGAGGCCTTCTATTTACCATCCTTAGAAGATTTAATTTAGCCCAATAAACATTGTGAAGCAGCCCTTTTGGATTTGCAATGACATATAATTTACTTGGAGCAAATGCTTTGGGTTCAGCATAAAGGCCATTCATCAGGCAAATCTGAATCAGAGGCAGTTTAGAGAAAGCATCCTTTGTCTAATTGTTTTCCATCACAAACAACATGTGGGAAAGAGATTTAGACAATATTTTCAAACATTATAAGCTACATAATTATTGTCCTCTGCAAACCCAGTAATAGTTTTGCAATCACAACTGTGCTTTATCTGTCTAATCACCTATTCACTGTGACCAATTGCAAGCTCAGCATTGATGAGGAGGCATTTAGTAATATTAAGTACAAAACACGAGATTTAAATAATGTTGAGTTTATGACACAAACCAACAAAAGCCAGGAAATTCAAAAGCAAGGCGCACACTCCATCCTTAATTCCTGTCATTCTCCTAGGTATAACAGCACATATGAGAGTTCAAAGACCCACACTGTACAGAGACCTTTGTAATGCTAAATCACAAAGGAATGAGTTAGAAATGAAGCATCAGGCTTAATTTTTAATTTGCATACCTGTTACAAATTTATGGAGCAATGTGAACATTATTCTTGTATCATCTTCACCATAAAATCAAAACAAATCAACCTTTTGTGAAAAGGTATAAAGACAATGGGCCAGATCCTGGCCTCACCTATCTCCAATTTGTGCTGCTCCGGTGACACAAAGAGGACAGATAGGTGTTCTACTAGGATAGCTAGAAATTCCCTCTGTGTTGATGTAGCCAGCTCTGTGGGATCTACTACCGGCCCCCTTTACAGAGTGGTAAGTGTTTTGGTGAGAGAAGGGGTAGAGCCTGGGCACAGGAGGCCATTCCAGCTGATGCAAGATAAAGCAGTCTCAAGGTTGCTCAAACTTACACCTGGGGTCTCTAGCCTCTGGCTTTCCCCAGGATTGGTGGAAAGGTGTCAATACCCTGCTAATCCTACTCTTAATCACACTCAGGCACACTTGAAAATCCATCCCAATATTAATGCAAGAGGCTATCCCAGTTTATTGGGTAAAAACATAATAAATGAGTGTAGAAGGATATTTTGTATTTTTATAGTCCATGTACATTGTTATTTATAAATGCATATTCTGATGTATAAATTGCCCTGGATTATTTTGGTTCTATCCAAAGGAATATAGTGGCTCTCTAAAAGCTATTATTGGTCTACCAAGTAAATATGCACTGTGATGCTCATACTAATTTTGCGAATGTGTATTGTTTACACAATGGAGTGAAATGGCAGCTTCCCAGCCATTAGGGCCTACAGTGTAAATATGTATATTGCCACATTTTAAAAATTGGATTTTGACTTGACAAAATACAATAGCTTCGAAACAGCTGTTATGGTCTATCATGGAAATCCTTCTTGGTTTGTGAGTCATTGACCCAATGGACTATAATACGAGCTCTTTGGAGCTGTTGTGTTCACCCAGCTGCATCTGATGTGCCTGATGTGTGCCCTTTGCAGCATTATGGTCTATCATGTCAGTCCAGCGGCTGTGCATGCATACTAGAGATTCTTATAGGCTGTAGCTTATATACATGGACACTAATCTTTCATTCTCATTCATTCATATATTTGTGTGACACCTCCTTCTTCCACCCCCAAAATTACCATTTTGTCACACAAGTTTTTAGAAAAGAGAAAAAATGCAAGTGCAGTTCATGACTTAAAAAACTCATCAGTATGAGAAGCATGAAGCAAGGAAGTGGTTGAAAGAAGCAAAAAAAAGCAAGTACTTGTATATCTTTTTGCACATATACTAAGCATGGCAAAGAGTGTCATGCACATTGTTCAGTGTAATCAGGAGAGCATGTCAGCTGTAACAGGAGTAGATATGTCCAGGTAGGTAATAAGGAAGCAAGTGACAGCACCTCAGATGCTAGGATTGAAAGTTGCCCTCCAGAAGAGGGCCAGCACAAGATCTTTGAGATCCTTAAGGTCTACTTAAGTCCTCAAAATAGGGGGAAAGGGGGATTTAAATGATGAATAGGTATTTTCTGGCCTACTGCACAGGAATGAATTTCATCCTCAGGTATCATGATGAGGAGCAAAGTATAAAAACATAGATAGATAATCTTCACTGACAATGCTCCAGCAAGCAGTGTGGTGGGTTTGTATTTCGCTGTGTAGTAATAACCTTAAACCCACTTTACATTTATAAAATAATTTTCATCACAGTTTCATAAACAATAGCTAGAAATAACTCTTGTTAAACTATCCATTACTTGTTGATATTCCAAAACAAAGTTATTCTATTTTTAAGGTAACATAGATTCCGGACATTAGAGGATGTTTATAGATATCAATAATCACGCACCGATTGATATGGCTTATATTTATGCCAATATATATTAAAGAGTCCTTTATTTTCTTCTGAATATTAAGCTCATTTTAATGACTGGCCAAAAAAACCCTAGAGAAATCACAGATTACATCTCATTCACGAGACATGATTTACCACAGTTGTAATTCTTGACCTACAATTTCTGCAGACATTTTAGAGCTATCAAACAACTGAAAAAGCAGTCCTGCACCTTTGGTGAATCCGGAGCCTTAGTAGCTTAGGGGGAGAATTTAATTTAGCCTATTTAAGCTAGAAAGATCAATACAGAAGTTATCTTGTTGTATAAAGAATAGAATTAACAAATACAATCTACATGACAATACACTCAAACATTTAATTTGTATAGGAACAGGCAGTGCTATTCATTTTGATACAAGGAAATCAAGAGTCATAGCTTGCAGCCACTCTTTTAAACCAGATTTTGAGCACAACCCCTCAAGGGCTGTTTCTACCAATTTTCCAATAAATCATGTAATGACTTTTAGAAAAGACAGATATTTAATTCTTGAATTAGAACTATAGGACCATAACCAAAGACTCAAAGCCCTGTTTTTCTGCCATACTTTCATGCAATCTCTTTAAACTGATTGGGTATGAAAAGATACATTAATTAGGCAATTAGGTATTTGGGAGATTATGGAATGAAGTACTGAGGGCTGACCTGTAGTACAGAGATCAAAGTTTACTGGGAGAAAGTCTCAGTCTGATGAAGTGAGCTGTAGCTCACGAAAGCTCATGCTCAAATAAATTGGTTAGTCTCTAAGGTGCCACAAGTACTCCTTTTCTTTTTGCGAATACAGACTAACACGGCTGTTCCTCTGAAATCAGTCTATTTTGTTTACAGCCCTAAACTGTTGTTTCAGTCTATACAAATTTATAATTTTTTTTGCTGGCGGGGGGGAGGGTTCAATATATAGATTTGCAGTTGATGAAATATACTGGTGAAAAGTCAGAATTCATGTATATAGAAAATACCAGGTCTTAATTACTCACGTTTTACTAAGTTGCATATATGGAAAAACAATTTGATTTATGCATATTGAATAGAAATTAGTTAAACATAATTAGTAAAATGTTCCTAAATAACTTCACAACTACCAACAGCTACTTTCTTTGGGGAAGAGGGGGGAAATAATGAAAACACAGTCAAAACAACATCATCTATCACCAAATTCTCCTGCCCCCAGAGTCCTAGTCCAACAGAAGACACATATTTCTTAGCAGCATATGAAGGATCCACAGGATTTGCTTCTCTAATGGTGGAAAATATTAATGTCGCACTGGGCCATTGGGCCAGATTCTGACCTCAGAAACCCCATTGAAAATCCTGAATAATTCAAATGAAAAATATCACAAAGACAAGACAATGTTCCAGGGGAAAGGATAGCTTTAGAGGAAAACTCCATGAAATGCAGAGAGGAACAGGATTCACGTATGTTTTTGTTTAGTTTTCTTGAGCGAACACCTAGCTTCTGCAATAGATCTGTTTTTTTCTCTTTCATGTCTGGTGGATGGTGTTTTTTTTTTCTTTGTATGTTACATGTAGTTTATTGGCTAAAGACCACTGTTTCTCAAACCACTCTTGGGGCTGTCTAATCCAAGCAGATTGATAAAGGCAGAGTGAGACAGGGTGTGTGGACCATCACAAAATCACATTTCTCTCTTGTGAAGGCAGAGATCACGTGTGGGGAACACACCCTGATTGGCATCATGGTGCTTGTCCCTTCCTAGGGGAATAGCTATTGGTAAATACAAGCATTTCTGACAAGCACTGGGACAGGCCAGCAGATGGTAAGGGGAGCTGCATACAGAAGGTGACACTAGAAAGAATGCTTTTCCTGCTCTACCTCGCCCCTTGACACTATGGAGACTGGAGGAATGAGAATGCTTCCTAAAGGTGGGGGACCTTGAAAACCACCTGCTGTAGGGTGAGTTATGTTGGCAGTGGCAGCAGCAGTTTAGAGAGAGGAATCCATGTGCAGAGCAGCAGTTTGATCATGGCAGCTCTGAGTTGGGGGGAATGGGCACAGCAGGATGAGGAAGCTTTCAGTGGGATCTAGGTAGGCCTTTGTCCCCAGAAATCCAGTGGTGTCCAGATGCCTCTGAGTATTGTTATGATGGGACCTGGTGGGCACAGGTAGAGCAGCACCTTTCTAGAGACCTTTCCTATGGTGTACACCTCGGTTATTGGGTACAGGGCTATGGGACAAGGCAGATAAATGTTTGGACAGATAATTATGCCATAGTCTACTTTGGCGTCAGTCCGCCTTCAGTGCAAAGAAGGGCTGGCATTTGCAGTGAGGCAGGAACTCTTGTGGGAGGTTGCCTCGTGCAGTAATCTAAATGGGAGTGTTTCCTTGCTTAGGCCTTGGAATGGCTAAGCCATGATTACACCTTGGAATAATAGAGATCTTCTAGGGCCTTGGGTTTGAGTGGGATGGATAGATCTTGAGACAGATGTAGAAGCTGTGGATTTCAGCATCAAAAGGAGGAAGGATTCTCCCATTACATTGCTGTTGGGACAGGTGTCTTTAAGAGTTATCCTGTTAGAAATCTGTAACTTTTGGCTAAGTGACCAAAAGTTTATTAAACCTTTAATTTCAGTCACTGTCTATATTGGTTCCTGGACACTCACAATATGTTTGTCATGAAGGACAGACCTAGAATAGGAAGGCAGGGGAATCTGCTGTTTTGTGGAAGCTCATTTTTACCACATACAACTGAGAAACAGTTGAAAAACTGTTTACCAGTCTGTAAAATTTACCCCCATAATACTCCTAAAATTTGTGAAACTGCAGCCTGCAGTGTATAAAAGAGATACATGAAGTAAAGCCACACAGGGTGAGATTTACTTTTTTCTCCCACTATATTTTAACTATGCAAAGCTTTCAATTTGCAAGTTAATGCAATTTGCTAGTTTTAGGCTGAATATTCCCCCTTTTTGGATCTGAAATAAAGTTCTGGCACTAAAAGCAGGAAATGTGGACTAGGATTAGCTATCTGTCTGTCTAAAACAGGCAGCGAGACAAGGGACATCTGGTATGATTAAAAATATAATTCTTTAAAATAAAAACCCAGTGGCTGCAATGGCTCATGGTCCATTGTTTTCCCTCTGATATGAATAAATACATATTTATATCAGCAAATAAAATATAATGTCCTCTCTTGCTCAAATAATGCTACTAGAATTACCATGATACTTTACTAATTGGGATTCATTGGTTTGACATCATCATTTCATAAGGTTGGTCACAAAGAATATTCCTATTATAATTTGCCAGTATTCTGTGCTACCTAGAACAGAATTTTGTAACATTTGTTGCACGTTAACATTTGTTTTCTATCTATATAAATGTACATTGCTTAGTTCCATTGATATGTATTTTGTGCTTATGCTAGCTGTGCACTTTAGGGGGTGCTCCAGTCTTTTTCTAGCTAAACTATGGTAGTGGTTAAGCTATCTAATATTCACTTTTATGAAGTCGGTGATGTTTGAAGCTGAAAGAAAAAATGTAAAAATAAACAAAGCTTGCAAAGTCATACAGAGATGGTAAATTAAGTCTGTGCATTTTAGTTTAATATTCAAAACCAAATATCTCTCACATGCACTCAGGTTAGTGCAGAATCTGTATATTTATCAATATCCCATAGTTCAGCTGTCCTGTTCCTTCAGGAAGTTCTCAAGTATATTTTACACTGTATATGAGACAGAGTTCTAACTAAAAGAAAATTAAACACCTTTTGCCAGCGTCAACTTTCACTCACATATACCAGATCAAATCAATTGTAACTAGCAACATTCTAACATTAAAAAAATGGTTTTAATATATTTGTATTATAAGTGTACTGTTTCCAATATTCAACAAGTAAACTGAAGCAATGGTTCCTATAGTTAAAATCAAAGCTATGTGATGAATTACAGTGGTACCTACATACCTTACTGTAATTAAAGGTTTGTCAGTATTTCATTTAGAAACATCAGGGTCTACAAACTATCCATAAAAATTTTCTCTGGCTAAAAGTTCACGCCAAGGTATTAGGTGAGAAGAACATTATTTTTTAAAAAATTAGCAACAATTAAAAAGAAACCGGTTTAGTCTTTTGAGGCCTGATTCAAAGCCCCATAAAGCTAATAACAGGTTTCAGAGTAACAGCCGTGTTAGTCTGTATTCGCAAAAAGAAAAGGAGTACTTGTGGCACCTTAGAGACTAATAAATTTATTTGAGCATAAGCTTTTGTGAGCTACAGCTCACTTCATCGGATGCATCCGATTTGTTAGTCTCTAAGGTGCCACAAGAACTCCTTCATAAAGCTAATAGAAACACGCTCCTTGTTAGTATTGGGCTTTTGATCAGGCTTTTATATCTCAGGAGTGGAAAAAAATTGAAGGAATGAACTTTTCTGTGTAACCGTAGTTCCAAATGGCTACATTATTTGCTTGAGTCTGAGTCACATCTTGTGTCCTTTAGGTGGACATAACCCGTCTTGAAACCAAAAGGAATTCTGCATGCCCCCAGGCTATGGAAGTATGCCCATACCGTGAACTAGGCCCTTTAAAAATGTATGTGTTCAGTTAATTACATTTGAAAATCAGCTACTGAACAAGCAAAATTATTAAAGCACTAGACTTGAAATTAGACGAAGGTTTCTAACCATCAGAGGAGTGAAGTTTTGGAATAGCCTTCCAAGGGAAGCAGTGGGGGCAAAAGATCTATCTGGCTTTAAGATTAAACTCGATAAGTTTATGGAGAAGATGGTATGATGGGATAACATGATTTTGGTAATTAATTGGTCTTTAAATATTCATGGTAAATAGGCCTAATGGCCTGTGATGGGATGTTAGATGGGGTGGGATCTGAGTTACTCAGGAAAGAATTTTCTGTAGTATCTGGCTGGTGATTCTTGCCCATATGCCCATATGCTCAGGGTTCAGCTACTCGCCATATTTGGGGTCGGGAAGGAATTTTCCTCCAGGGCAGATTGGAAGAGGCCCTGGCGGTTTTTCACCTTCCTCTGTAGTATGGGGCGGGGGTCACTTGCTGGAGAAATCTCTGCTCCTTGAAGTCTTTAAACCACGATTTGAGGACTTCAATAGCTCAGACATAGGTGAGAGGTTTTACGCAGGAGTGGGTGGGTGAGATTCTGTGGCCTCCGTTGTGCAGGAGGTCAGACTAGATGATCATAATGGTCCCTTCTGTCCTTAGTATCTATGAATCTATGAATTTATATTAGAAAATGGCCCTAGTCAAAACTGGAGATGCAAATACCATAAACCTTGGAAAGATTTACATAAGAACAGCCATGCTGGGTAAGACCAATGGTCCATCTAGCCCAGTATCCTGTCCTCTGACAGTGGCCAATGCCAGATGCTTCAGAGGGAGTGAACAGAACAAGCAATCATCCAATGATCCATCCCCTGTTGCCTATTCCCATCTTCTCGCAGTCACAGGTTAGGGACACCCAGAGCTTGGGGTTGCATCCCTGTCCATCTTGGCTAACGGCCAATGATGGACTGACCCTCCATGAACTTACCTAATTCTTTTTTGAACCCCATTTTAGTTTTGGCCTTCACAATATCTCCTGGCAATCAGTTCCACAGGTTGACTGTGCGCTGTGTGAAATAGTACTTCTTTTGTTTGTTTTAAATATGCTGCCTATGGATTTCATTGTGTGACCCCTGGTCTTTGTTATGTGAAAAGGTAAATAACACATCCTTATTCACTTTCTTCACACCAGTCATGATTTTATAGACATCTATCATATCACCCGCAGTTGTCTCTTTTCCAGGCTGAAAAGTCCCAGTCTTTTTAATCTCTCTTCATATGGAAGCTGTTCCATACCCTTAAACATTTTTTTGCATTTCTCTGTACCTTTTCCAATTCTAATATATCTTTTTTGAGATTGGATGACTGAACTGAACACAGTATTCATGGTGTGAGTGTACCATGGATGTATATAGTGTCATTATGATATTTAATGTCTTATTATCTATCCCTTTCCTAATGATTCCCAAGATTCTTTGTTGACTGCTATTGCACATTGAGCAGATGATTTCAGAAAGTTATCCACAATGACTCCAAGATCTCTTTCTTGAGTGGTAATAGCTAAGTTAGACCCCATCATTTTTATCTGTAGTTGAGATTGTTTTCCAACACACATTACTTTGTATTTATCAACATTAAATTTCATCTGCCATTTTGTTGCCATCACCCAGTTCTGTGAGATCCCTTTGTAACTCTTTCCAGTCTGCTTGTGACTTGACTATCTTGAGTAATTTTGTATCATCTGCAAATTTTGCCACCTCACTTTTTACCAGACCATATAGGAATATGTTGAACAGCACTAGTCCCGATACAGGTCCCTGGGGGACCCCACTATTTATATCTCTCCATTCTGAAAACTGATCATTTATTCCTATCCTTTGTTTCCTGTCTTTTAACCAGCTACTGATTCATGAATGGACCTTCCCTCTTACCCCATGACTGCTTACTTTTCTTAAGAGCCTTTGGTGACCGATCTTGTCAAAGGCTTTCTGAAAGTCCAAGTACACTATATCCACTGGATCGCCCTTGTCCAAGTGTTTGTTGACCTCCCCAAAGAATTCTAATAGATTAGTGAGGTATGTTTTCCCTTTACAAAAGCTGTGTTGATTCTTCCCCTACAATCGTGTTCATCTATGTATCTGATAATTCTGTTCTTTACTGTAGTTTCAACTAATTTGCTTGGTACTGAAGTTAGGTTTACCAGCCTATAATTACCAGTATCACCTCTGGAGCCTTTTTTAAAAATTGATGTCACATTAGCTATTCTCCAGTTATCTGATACGGAAGCAGATTTAAATAATAGGATTACAAAGCATGGTTAGCGGTTCTGCAGCTTCATATTTGAGTTCCTTCAGAACTCTTGGGTGAATACCATCTGGTCCTGGTGACTTATTACTGTTTAATTTATCAATTTGTTCCAAAACCTCCTTTACTGGGACAGTTCCTCTGATTTGTCACCTAAAAAGAATGGCTCAGGTGTGAGAACCTCCTTGATGGCCTCTGCAGTGAAGACTGATGCAAAGAATTCATTTAGTTTCTCCACAACAGCCTTATCTTCCTCCAGTACTCCTTTAGCACCTTGATTTAGCACCAGTGGCCACGCAGATTGTTTGGCAGGCTTCCTGCTTCTAATGTACATTAAAAAAAATTTGCCATTAGTTTTTGAATCTTTGGCTAGTTACTCTTCAAATTCTTTTTTGCCCTGTGTAAACATACTGTTACATTTGAGTTGCCAGAGTTTATGCTTCTTTCTATTTTCCTCAGTAGGATTTAACTTCCTATTTTTTAAAGGATGCCTTTTTGCCTATAACTGCTTTTCTTAGCTTGTTTAGTCATGGTGGCACTTTTTTGGTACCCTTACTATGTTGTGTTGTTTTTTTTTTAAAATTTGGGGTATACATTTAATTTGAGCCTCTATTATAGTAGTTTTAAGAAATTGTCATTCAGCTTGCAGGCATTTCACTTTTGTGATGGTATCTTTTAATTTCCATTTAACTAGCTTCCTCATTTTTGTGTAGTTCCCCTTTCTGAAGTTAAATATTGCTGTGGTGGGCTTCTCTGGTGTTTTCCCCCTCACAAGATGTTAAATTTAATTACATTATGTTCACTATTAAGTCTGCATCTAAACTTCACAGCAGGACACTACACCGATATACTGTAACCCGACATTATACCCTCTTACAATGAGCCAAATCAAAACCATGGTCCTGAAGTTTGGATCTGGATCTGAACTTTGTGGCTCCAAGCTAATTCTACTTATATACACCTATTGCCATAGCTCTATGCTTTAGAATGGTAGGAGACTACACAATCTCTGAGATCATAGTGACAATTCCAAAAGATTTACTAGGCCCTACTGGGATGAAATAGGCTTGCTTTTTAAAAGCACCTGATTGATATTACTCTCACTAGGGGCTCTGTGCTCAATGAGGCCAGTATATAAGTAATATGTTCTGGTAAATAATATGCATTGTTTTAATTCTCTAAATTGTTCTTTACACATTCAGTGGCTCAAACATTTTTCATGAGACTTGTTTACACCTTATAACTATTGCAAAACAAGGGCCAGTTTGTAAACCCTTTACTCCCAGTGATGAGCAGTTACAGACAGGAGTAATCCATTCACTTCAATAGCATCTGAAAACCCATCCTTAACTTGCTCCATTATCTCTTAGTGCCGCTTGGGGTCCTTTACACACATGAATAGTCCCACTGAAGTCAATGGCACTACTTATATGCCTAACACTAATCATGTGCTTAAGTACCTTTCTGGTTTAGGGCCTGGGTCTCAAACAGTGAGTGTTCTTCCATAACTGATTCCAGCAACATTCAGCTAAAGCAGGGAAGCTGAAAAAGAAGGAGCGCTCCTCTTTCTAATGCACTGTGGATGTCCCACATATACCTTAGAGAGTTACACATGTATTTTGGTGGGAGAGGTTTACTCAGGGCTATAACTATAGATCTGAATTTGTGGGTGAAAGTCAAATTTTACAGTAGACACTTAAATATGTATGTTAAGAAATTAAAACAACATTCCTCTCTAATAGTTTTAGATAAAGGTTACACTACCAAAATACCCTCTTCTTTAATTCCCAGTTAGAATTAGGATTACGGCATTATGAAGTAAATCAAACAAACAACCCAGGCAAATATATTCCTAGGTTAACCCAAACCTGCCATAAAAGCCCTTCTCCGGCATAGTATAAACAACAAAATTATTGATTAACTTGTATTACTTCACAAGAAGAACAAATTATTGCTGATTAAAGCCATGCAGGTGATAAAGGAACTTAACCAACGAAAGCTGCCAGCTTTAGGTTAGGAAACAGCTGTGTCCCTAATTATGCAGCCTGATTTATACTCTATTAAATCAGTATATAAGTAACCCATTTCTCTGAAAGCATTTAAACCTCTTATATTCCACCAAACACAGCAATTTTATTTGAAATAAATGTATCCAGCTCTTTTGGGAACATATGGTATATTTCTCTCTTATTAATAATTCAGTTCAAATGAGCAAAAATTAGTTGGTGCAGTTACAGCTGATTTTGTCCTGAAAAGATCTGCATTAATTTTAGACATTTTGTAAATTGGGCTATTAAATAAAAGCATTATATGTGAATTACCCTTTAAATTTTAAGCAAGTTGGAGTTTAATGGTATTTTCTAGTCAGATTCATTTTCGATCTTTAAAAAATTACAGTCATTATGGTAAGACAAATTTTTGAAACTTGCTACTTTCATCCAATTACATTTTGTACTAATAAGTAAACTGGAAAACTTTTATGCTTTAATTTCTATATTTTGTCTTACTACTATAAGCCGAATTCTGTTCTCGTTTTCACCTGTGTAAATGACCTCAGGATCTGACCTTGTATCTTTTTATTGGTATTGTTCATATCAAAATATCCTTGTGACTTCTGCTAGTCATTAGCACAACTTCTGCTAGTTGTTGCCACATATGTTGTGTTGTGTGTGTAGAATTACACTGCTATGCTATAGGGAGGTAGGAGGAAAGTGAGTACATAATTTGTAAGAGAGAAATTTCAGTATGCTGCTGTGTTAGTCTAAGATGATCATCAACTGATGTGATCTATTCTCCCAGTGCAAGTGCATAACTTCTATTAGCAGTAGTGGGAGTTATGTTCATGAATCAAGAGAAGAATATGCCCCTGTAAGTTTAAGCTCTACTTCTATTGTAATGGCCAAGTTTGCTTTAAAATTTGTGGATAAGATAGAATGTGGTGTGCCTAGTATTTAATGTAATAATATTCCTAATTAATCAGTTTTTAAACAGTAAGTCTTTTACTTCTCTGAAGCTCTCCAGATGTATGTATATAGGATGCAATATATCCCAAATTGTGATGCCTCTATAGACCTATTGACATATATGTTTTGTGAGATGTATTATGCATGATAATACATGCATGGGAAATTTTGTGATGCCCAACTGCATAAGTATGCTGGCACTTAAGGAGTTAAATTGTTGAACACATGCAAATCTAAAACATAATAACTTTATGATGGTATTTTCTGACTTGTACCTTTGAACCTGACTAAGTTTTCAGCATACCACACAATATTTCAAAAGTTGTGTTTGTTTCCTGTTTTACTAGGTTTGTTTTTGTCACAAAGGTTTGTTTGCCTAATGAGCTTCTAACGAGTTGTCAATTACTTGTGCAAATTAAAGGGAGCAGCCACCAAAGGTAGGCTACCTCAAAATATAAATAAATCATTCCATTTCTAAAAACTGTTTTGCTCACGTCTTCCTTCATGTTCTGTACCTTTTTTGTTATATTGTCTACCATTTTAAAAGGCCATCTAGCTTACATACAGAGTTAAATTCAGATAGTCTAAAAGTAAATGTGAAATACTGGCAAGACATTATGAGGACTGGCAGTATATTTTAAAGGCACTCTGTCGTTGGAATTACTGAGAGTGTACATTCATAGTACTCCCCCACTTAGTTCTACCACATCCAGTAAGCTTACATCTGCATGCAAATGAGATTCTGTGTGTCCCATATCAATGGAATTAAGTCTGGAAGACACAATGCTGATCAGCCTAATACATTAATACATTTAACTCCTTGTTTCTTATGATCCCAGTTTAAATCAGTTTCTGATGTTTGGTTTGACACTGACACTTATATGGACCCATCCCAAACTTCTGAGTTAGAGCTAAATCCTGGGCCTGTGTTATGACACAGTGAAAGTCAGGGTAAACTGATTCTGCATTAGCCTACGTACTTGGATGCAGGCCTGGTGCATAGATAGCGGCAAAGGAGCAGGCCTCTAAACCTTCTAACCTGCCAGCGTGTAACACAAGCCAATGATGTGCATCACCTGTGTTTCATTGTGTGTGGTGCCATACTTGACAAATTATAATACTCTGCAAGTATAAACCAGTTTTTAAGGATGTTTTGTCATGATGACTCCAATAAACTGGTTTCTGCAAATCACATCTCCCCCTCTCAGAGTTCCATAGCTAGTTTATTTCATTCATGGTGAGAAAACATTCTTAAAAGTAGGTGTTATAATTAAAAAACATTAGAATCTGTTGCTCACAGCACAAAACACAAATGTTCCGTACTTCAGTCATTGGGGGCGCCAACTGGGAATGTCCCTCCCTAAGCTGCTGGGTGCTCAGGAAAAGAGTTCCCTGTCTGGGCTTTTTGTGGGATTCTAGCAGTAGCAGAAGGAGGTCTATACCCAGACTCTTCCAAATCCAATTAATGCAGCTTCCTCTCTCCTCCCCTAACACTCAACTCTCCAATACCATATGCCCACACCAGATAAGATTTCTATTGTCCCCCATTCATTTTTACTTACCCCCACAGTGCATGCAGCCTGCACAATGCAATTATTGCAGCTCCCATTTACCCCTGTCCTCCAGACAAAGTGTCATTGTCCCCTCTCCCCACAATACAATTAATGTCACTCCCCTCTCATTGTCCTTCCCTTCTGCCCCTCCCCCCCCCCTTCAGTTATTGCTGACTGGGCCATCCCTGCCTTAGGACTGTGACTGCTGCTGTGGCAACCCTCCTGCCTTCTTGCAATTCAGAGACCTCCAGCTCCTCTTGACGCTGCAGTATGGGCCCCATGTCTCTCTGTCACACTCCACTCCTCTCCCCTCCAGCAACAGGGAGAAGCCTGTATGGGAAAAGAGGGGACCTGCCCAGGGACTAACAGTAGCTTTCAGATAGTGAGGAGGAAGAAAGTGAAGCAGAGCAAATGCCATTTTTGCAGACAGGAGCAGAAAGACCCCTGAAGAACAGGATTGAATCTGTTCATTCTTCACCCATCCCTTTCTGTAACAATGGTATCAACATTACTGCACTTCAGTCCAGCCACCCCCATTCCATAGACATCTGCATGGCTTTATGGGGCAGGGAGGATGAAGCAGTCACATAGCAGAGCATACTGCCCAAGGTGGTACATTTGAAATCTGAGAAGAGATCTATACCCATGATGTGACTAGATTGAGCTAAATTGAGCTTTATAAGCAGAGGAGAGCAAGGGGAAGGATAGACATTATAAGGATTATCAATCCCCATTCTTCAGGGCAAAAGCTGATCACCATCTGTGGTCAGGAAGAAATGTTCCTGATAGGATAACATAATGACGCTGTACAAATAACAATCCTTCTTGGACAACCTTCTTACATCAGAGACTGCTACAAATTCTCCCCAAACTCATAAAAGGCCTGATTCTGATCTCACACATTTTACACTGGTTTAACTGTATTTGCTTCTATGAAATTACTTCTGATTTTATAGTGGTCTAATCAGGCCTAGAATAATGTTTACTGAGTAAAGCTCTGCTCCATCTTTAATAGAAGGGCACCTCCATGAAGCTACTGCTTTTTTAAAAAGAAATATTTTTGGTCCTTGGCTGGACATTTAAGACAAGTTTCACAGGCTTGCAAAATGTGTGGTTCCAGAGAGGATAACTTAAATGTCCAAGTAAAGACATATATATTATCTATATTTTATTGAATTCTTCATGCTTTATTTTGTTCAGTAAAATATGTGTATATGTACACCCTACTATAGAAAATGTACAACGGTTTGAGCAGAGTACCATTATGCCAAAACGAGCTACACGAGGCATCGTAACCCACCGATGGACACTTTTTTAACTCAAGAGGTAATGCTTTCCCATTGCATACTAATAATTCCTACTGATGTACTGAGTCTGATTCTCCATTAACTTGTGTGGTCCTTTATACCAGTGCAAAGTGAGTGTTAAGTGAGTGTAAAAGGCTATCCCAGGAAGATGGGAGTATTTGTATACTCACTTAACACTCACTTTGCACATGTGTAAAGGACCACACAAGGTGCAGAGCAATGGAGAGTCAGGCCCTCTTTGTTCTTCAGTGTAGTGGTTTGCTTTATATTTGTATATAGAGTTACAAGCATTGTGATTGGTTCAGGTCTCTATACCTGACTGCAGTGTTTGCTATTGCCCTCGGACCAAAGAACAGATCTATGTAGGTACTTATATGAATCAGAATGTACTCATATGGCCTAGTATCCGAACACTTGTAACATCTATGTAAAAGAGGGAATAGTCCATCTATCACACATCTCTTACACGCCATACCTCTGCTCCTTCTGACAGTGCTTTTTGGTGTTTTCTCATATTATTTCTCATGCATATAGCCCACATACATAATCAAACAAAAAACCTGAGGTTAATAATGATTAATACTGATAAGATTAAAAGGGAATAAATTACATTCAAATGAATGTTTTTATCTTTAAGCAATATTCTACTTCCATGACCTTGAGCATGGTTAATATTTTCCTGGTATATACCTCAGGGGCCAGATCTTCAGGTGAAGCCATGCCTATTTACACCAGCTGTGGATCTGGTCCAATATATACAGACAACAAAGGGGAATGTGATCCCTTTTTTGTAAAAAGAAAAGGAGTACTTGTGGCACCTTAGAGACTAACAGATTTATTTGAGCATAAGCTTTCGTGAGCTACAGCTCATTTCATCTGATGCTATAGCTCACGAAAGCTTATGCTCAAATAAATTGGTTAGTCTCTAAGGTGCCACAAGTACTCCTTTTCTTTTTGCGAATACAGACTAACACGGCTGCTACTCTGAAACCTTTTTTGTAAAGTGTTTCATGCCTCTCAGAGCAAAATTCATGATTCTGTTCGCCTTAATTCAGAATTTTTATTCAGTATTCAGTCAGCTTCTTGTCCCAGCACCTTACCATGTGAGCTGCCCCACAGAAATAACTGTTGTTCTTTTCCACTGCCTGCATCTGATGAAGTGAGCTGTAGCTCACGAAAGCTTATGCTCAAATAAATTGGTTAGTCTCTAAGGTGCCACAAGTACTCCTTTTCTTTTTGTTGTTCTTTTGTTGCTGTTGTTTTCAGTTGTAAGGTATAAACAAACAATTGGTGATTAAATCACTTTAGCATATTTAAAGTAGCCTACAGAGAAATTCTCTGCAGCGTAGAGATGAGGGATTCTCTTCCACTCCTCACACCACATTTACCCAGTGCTTGGGCCAGGTCTCGGTTTCAAGCTGAATAATTTATAGCATTATTTGAGTAAACATTACCTGTTCCATATATAGATCATCCCCACTCCCATAGTCCACTGGTTACTGTTCATACTGCAATCTCATATGGCATGGAGGAAAGAGAGAGAGTGCAGATTTCTCTCCTATTTCTGGAATGTCTTCACCGTCCTCCCCACCTCCACTCCCCAAAATTGCTATAGATAAGCCCTTCCTAGAACTATGAAACTAAACATTTCTTTAACAGTCTGAAATAATTTTAAAAAGAGGCTAAGCTGGTTAATGAGGTATTTTTACTTTTCAGCAAAACGGCACAAGTTAACTTCATATTAAATAAAATCACTTTTACATGAAATCACAATAAAAAAAATTCAGTCTGAAGAAACTTTTCTGTGCACAACTGAATCAAACTTCCCTAAAAATTTAGGTTTATCGCGGAAACACAAAAAACTGCAGTGCTAACCTATAATGATAGATAACCCCATTTTTATTTATAGGATTTATGGTGATTGATTCAGGAGTGTATGAACCCTAGGTCTTAATCTGGAAATGCACTGTAATTTCTCAATCAAATTAACTTCACAGTGCAACTCCTCAATGAAAATTAAATATATTTTTTAATATATTTTAACAATGTGGCAACAATTTTTTAAAAAGTCAAAACATGGATTATTATAGCTAATCATTGGACATGTTCACAGACATTTTACACTTAGTGAATTACCCAAAATGCAATTTAATTCCTCAGCTAATTAACAATGAAAAATGGAAAACACATTTTAGGTAAATTTAAATGCAGGTTAGAAAACTATCTGTAAACAATTAAACTGCAGTTTTATGATGACACAAAATTTAGTAATGGGGCTTCATATTTGTCTCTAACATGCAATAGATTTGAAATAAACCCCATTTCATGTCAGAAAAAAAGCAAAGCCTGAATTGACAGTGCAGCAGAGAATTTATTTTTTCCCTTTTCTCCTTAGCTGAAGTTATTATCACAACTGCTAGAGAATTTGTGAGATTGGGAGATAAGAATCATAATGATCCATTGGGGACTCGTCAATCACAGCAAACTGCTACCAGAATCGAAATTGCATCTGCATTTGAATTAGCAACATTACTCGCCAATTTAGTTCAGAGTGAACATTTTTCCATTGAAGATGGAATTAAATTAGAAAATGAGTGAGTCTTTAATTTCCAGATTATAAATCACTGAAAATAATTCAACTCCTGTACCTTAAGGCCAATTACATTATCCTAAGCGACATTTTATCTCACAACCTTCCAAGTGATTTCATGATGGGGAACCATCACACAAATCAGTTTTGCTCTAGTAGCAAGAAATATATCTACCCACAGAGTTGCACATAAAATGAGAAGAACAGTTTTAATGCTGAAGATTATTTTACATGAAATTTGATTGTCTGTTTGATAGCATATTTTCGTGTATTAATGAACTGATGTATAGAACAGAAATGGTCAAGCCAAAGTGTTCAATTCAGGTACAAGATTTAGAAAAGTTAGCCTGACTTGAGTGACTTTTTTAATTTTTGTCTCCAGTGCATCACATCACTGTGAAGTGCCTACAATGGGAAGAAAGATGTAAATGATGCAGAGATTTAAAATCCCTGGGCCAAAGAAAGGCTTTAGAATTCTCCTAAAAGCATGAGTTAGCAAAACTGAAGGACCTGTAGGAAAGTAAAAAAAGATCTGAGTGTTTTGGAATAAAGGTCTTTAAATGGAAATATTGCTAGGTGGAAGCATTATTCTCCTTCATGGGTGTGCGTTTATTCTCTAGCCTTTGTTTATAAAGAAAGAATTGTGTTCCATTCACAAATCTGCTGATATGTAATTTGAACAAAAGGAAGCATAATATAGAACCATAGTACTTACAGATGGATGATGGACCTGTCCCACAGATTATTGGTTCATCCCTCCAGAGACTTTGCTGGCTGGGAGAACTTTAGATCAGCAAGAACTGTAAACCTCAGAGAGAGGTTTTTGTTTTGTTTTTTTGTTTGGTTGGTTGGGTTTTTTTGTTTGTTTGTTTTGCTGGACGTCCTGTGAACTTTCTCTCCAGCTGCTCAGACCCTGGCCCTGCCAAACTCAAGAATTCATTTCCAAAGTTCAAGCTGTTTCCAGTCTCTTCTCCAAGCATGTCAAGAGACTCCTTACAGAGTAGGTTGGCTCTTCCTCTTGCCTCTCATGGTCCATTGTTTCCTGGCCCTTCTACCCCATGCCAACATAGCTGCTGCAGGACCCATGCTGCCCTTACCTTCTTACTAGTTGCTACTCCTAAAGCCAGCCCTAATCAATGTGTTTGAGGCTGCTCCTGTGCAATGGAAGAACTGGCATAAGTTACAGCTGATGAGTGAAGCATTAATTTATGCCAACAGTTGCTGCTGAGTGGAAGTAAGACAATAATGGCATGGGCAGTAGCTGTGCCCCTAACCCCACTTTCTCCCACCACATGCTTGCTCTCTAACCACATAAAGATCCTGATCTCAGTGGGTGCTTTACAGGGACAGGAGATGATGGGAGGATTTGTGGGCTCAAACAAAAGGGAAGAGCAAGCCACAGACCCAGCACTTTACCTCTCTGTGTTCTGCCTACCTGGATCTGTACTTCTTTCCACACAAAGAAACAAAAGGATGTATTTGGCTCACAATAGTGAGCTCCTTTTACCTTCATACACTAGCAGTTTGTCTCATGGTCCATTTGCTTATAAACATACTGCCCAGGGCCTAAGCTGCATTTTCCTTTTCCAGCAAACCAGCCCCAACAGAGGCACCTAATCCTATGTGAACAACTTCTACCAGAGAAAAAGCCAGTAAGGAACATGGGTGCTCCTCTGACAGTGACAAGAAAGTGACAAGAATCCAAGTCCTATCACTGGCAGCCACTTTGTCATCTTTCTTTCTTTTTCTCCTGTAAACACTATGGCAGAATAAAGCCTTTGTCATAGCTCACTTGGTATGTGATACGAAGTGCCCGTGGCTGATGCTCTGTAGCAAGCTGGATCTATATTCTGGAGCAGGGCCATTCAGGCTTTTGTAACACTTGTGCACGGTTCTGCTGCAAAGTGGAAAATTTGTGGCAGCTTCAAGTATACCCCAAAGCAGAGGATTTTTAATAAATTACAGAACACAATCAGTACAAATGTCTCACGGATGAGGCAGCTGGAAGTTTTGAGAAGTAGTGGCTAATTGTGGTGTTTGGCACTTGGGATGCTGAGGATGGAGATTTGCATCCAGGAGCCTGAGAGGTTCTTAGAAACAAAGACATGTAGGACTGGAAGGACCTTGATAGCTCATCTAGTCCAGTCCCCTGCACTGAGGCAGGACTAAGTATTATCTTGACTATCCCTGACACAGTGGAGTCATTTCCCCTTCCTCTTCCTCATGGGGAGGAGTGAAGAAGTGATTTTTTTTAAAGTAGACTTGTACTTTCAGGCCAAACAGTGCATAGAGCAGCTCAGGAACAGTTGTACAAAGGTGACCTTTGTACTCAACCAATCCCGAGCTCACTCTGTGCCACTTTGGTCCTGAGGGATAAATGAGATCAGCTTGAAGCACAATTCTTTGACAAATTCTGCAGCCACACGATGGTGGAAAACATTCCACAGCTCTTACTGTTAAAGTTTCAGAGTAGCAGCCATGCTAGTCTGTATTCGCAAAAAGAAAAGGAGTACTTGTGGCACCTTAGAGACTAACCAATTTATTTGAGCATAAGCTTTCGTGAGCTACAGCTCACTTCATCGGATGCATTCAGTGGAAAATACAGTGGGGAGATCTATATACACACAGAACATGAAAAAATGGGTGTTTATCATGTACACTGTCATTTTTTTCATGTTCTGTGTGTATATAAATCTCCTCACTGTATTTTCCACTGAATGCATCCGATGAAGTGAGCTGTAGCTCACGAAAGCTTATGCTCAAATAAATTGGTTAGTCTCTAAGGTGCCACAAGTACTTCTTTTCTTATTGTTAAAGTTGTTACTATTAAGCTTGTTGTTTTCTGTTGTCTGTGCATTAGCAACCCAAAATGAAGGACTGTGGTTGACTGGGAGTGAGGTTTCTATTCCTGATTCTGTCTCAGACTTCTTGTGTGGCCTTGGACAAGGCACTTTACTGTTCTGTCCCTCAGTTTCCCTCTCTGTAAAAAGGGGTTACAAATAGCTAGCTGTCTCTAGGGCTGCTGTGAAGCACTTTGAGATTCCAAAGTAGAAGTTACTATAGAAAAAGATAAATGTCTGAAAGTACAGAAGCCTAAAATTAAATAGTATTAAAAGTTTAGTTCTGTCAAGGCCTGTTACCTACATCATGGCACAAAAGTTGGGATTAGCTGAGGCTCTCTTTCTGTCACATCCTAGAATTTTGTTTATCTACGGCTGACAGCAGGGCATTCTCAGCTGAAAACCCTGTGCCTTTGAAACTCACTCCTTGTGACTATCTGTCAGAGCCTGTTTGACAAGCTCTAGATCATGCTTCAAGCTGCTTTTGTTCCATCAGGCTCCTGAGTGAAACATTATTTTTTTTTGTGTAGTTGGATATTGATGGAAGGTGAGGTCTTCCTGAGGAGTGGGTTATTCCTGGCTTATTGAGATGACACTTAATGAATTTAGGAAAACCATCTTGTATGTTATATGGAAAACATCTACCTACATCTGTGCTAGGTGTTATATATGCCAATTAATACATTATAACCACAGCTCACTGAAATTGTCCACATCTGATGTCACATGTGCTGTCACCAGGGTCCCTGCCTGGTTCTCCATGGCCAGAAATCAGGGTACTGCTGCATTATTATCCTCCTTGAACTCCTAGCTGCTTTTCTCACCATCAATCACAATCTCCTCCTTAAAGTCATGTCCATCCTCTGCTTTCACAATTCTATTCTCTCCTGATTCTCCTCTTAACTCTCTAGTGATTTATTCGGCATCTCTTCCAATGGCCTCCTCTTCATCTCTCACACAGGCTTGGCCATTGCCCCACCCTTCTCCCTACAAAACCTTCCTCTAGATGACTTCAGCCATTCTCATGTTTCAGTTATTGTCTGTGTGCTGATGAGTCACAAATTTGCCTCTCCATTCTGACCTGTCTCCCTCCATCCAATCACACATCTCAGCCTGGCTCTGTGATATCTCCTCCTGGATGTCTCTAGGGCTTTTAACATGTCCAAATGTGATTTGCTTGCCATCCCTTCCAAACCCTTCCTACTCCCTACCTTCTCCATCAATGCTGAAAACACTAACCCACCTGTCACTCATCCCCATAGTCTAGGTGACCTGTTTGACTCTGTCTTCTCTTTAGACCCAGATATCCAGACCATGTCCAAATGTTGGTGTTTCTTCCCCCATAATAATTTCTGTCCTCCGTGTCTACACCACTGTCTGTCAGCCTCACATCATCTCCCCATTTTGACTACCCCAGCCTCCCTATCTCTTGCCTCCCTGACACCCGTCTCAATGTCCCTCACATCCTTTCATAATGCTACTAGTTAGAGCATTCTCGTGGCCTGTCATTCTGACCATGTCATGTCAAGGCCTTCCACTGGCTTCCCGTTTCCATCACCATACATGTACGCTTCTGACCCTTACTTTCAAGGCCCTTCACAATTTAGCTCTATTTACTTATTTGCTCTTGTATCTTACCATATCACCACTCCATCACTTCCACTCCACCAGTTATGCCAGCCTTCATCACCCTCTTGTCTGCTTCTCCTTTAAGCACCTTCACACTAGTGCTGTGAAAATAATAGATTTTTCGATTCACTGGCAATTCCCCCTCCAAAAAAATTTTTAAATTATTTTTGGTCAAACCAAAAATGACATTTTTTAAAATGTTTGGCAAGTCTAAAAGTAAAAAAAAAAAAAAAAAAAGGGTGTTTCAGGTCAAATGACATGTTTTGTTTGATCTGAAACGAAATGTTTCTTTTTGATTTTGAGCATTTTGAATGCTTTTTAATTTTATTTTTTAATTATTTTTAATTTTTTATTTTTTAAAAAATAAAATTAAAAGAAATTTCTAAAAAAAAATTGGAATTGAAATATTTTATTTAAAAAATGTCAAAATAAAATATTTTCATTATTTTTGGAATCTTGTTTGTTTTATTCAGCCAAAACAATTCCATGACTTTGTGGAATGTTTTGGTGTTGCAGCATTTGCATTTGTTGCTAAAAACGAGTTTCAGTCCAAAAATTTCACCCAGCTCTACTGCACACCTCTTTCCATTCTACCTCTTATGCATGGTACACACCTTCCACTTTCACTATGGGGTCTATGGGAGCTGACTAACTGGTTACAGCTTGGGAGAAAGTCAGTAGGGACTTATGATATTTCTATATTTCTCTTCTTTGTTTATATAATATATTATTAAATGAATGGGGTGTGGTGTGTGCAACATATCCAGTATTACCTAGTGGTGCACATATCTAGCCTATGTAAATACATATGCTCGTTACAGTTTCTCTTATCTTTCTTCCATCACTCTTTCTGCGTGTTTCTTACATCTACTTGTTACATTTTATCTTAATTAGATATTCTCTGTCCCAAATACCATACTATCTTTGACTATTTTGTGCAGCACCTACAACAATCGGACCACAATCCAGATTCAGGGCTTCCTGATACTACTGTAAAATGTTTGCTCTAATAAGACAATATTCTATTTTTTATTGAATGTCCAGTGGATATTCACAACTTTAGATACATTCATATGGGTTGGCTACATTTTTGATTGCAAATCACTGTTCAGTTGCACAAAAATATTACTATATTTTTGCAAATGTACATTTTGTATTTGGTGTGACCCCATGTGCCCAGGGCAGCCCTCACTGGAAATGCCAAGGTCAGGGCAGGCTGCAAAAGGGAGAGCAGATACTCCCAAGACTGGTGAGTAACACTGAAGTTAAACCTCCCAACCAGTCACAAACTGTGCTTCTGATCCCCCATGCTGGTTATCAAGAAGCAAAAAAAAAAGAAATCACACAGCCCCCTCTATTGCATTCCAGTTCTCTGGCTCCCAATCAGCACCTAGGTCCAGTACAGTGAGAAGTTATTTAAAAAACTCTGCTCACATATCCAAAATGTTCCTCTGTCTCCAAAGAGTCAGCCACGTTACCAGGTCAGTATAGTTTTGGATCTGACCCCAAATACCACACTGCCAGCCAATCCTTTAGTGTCTAAAACTAAAGGTTTATTATAAAGAAAAAAGAAAGGACGAGAGAGATGTTAAATGATAAAACAGTCATGTACATACAAAGACTTCAAAGTCCATATATCAGGTTCCTATCTGTACTGGTGAGTTTGTTGGCTTGAAAGTCCCTCTGGAACGTATCCACAGTTTGGATGGGTCATTCAGTCCTTTGTTCAGAGCTTCAGTTTGTAGCAAAGTTCCTCCAGAGATAAAAAGCAGGATTGAAGATGAAATGAAGAAGATGCAGCTGCCTTTTATAGTCTTTTGCCATGCAGCCTGTGCTTCTGTTGCTTCAAACACAAGCTGCCCAGCACATGGCTTTGGAAGCCTTTTCTGTCCATAGATGTGTCCCTGCATGCCTTGCTGAGTCATGAGGTGTACCCCTTGCCTTCTCTCAGTGGGTCAGTTGTATAGCTGATGGTCCTTAATGGGCCATCAAGCAGGCTAGACAGTGCTGATGCCAAACTGTCAGGGTGTCACTCAGAAGCATAGCACAAGTTCAAAATACAGACAGACAGACATATCTATAGCTCATAATACAAAGGTGATACAAACATATAAACAAGATGATCATATCTGGCAAATTATAACATTTTTGCAGATATCTTACACGGCATATCGAGCATAACTCACTGCAATTTTACAATATTGGTATTCATAATATCCTAAAGTGTCCCCCAGATTCCATACAGCATCACACTTAGTTGCCACATTCTGGAATAAATAGACAATTGGGAACCAATTTTCAAAGCTTTATGTGTTACCCCAGTGCTTTATACCGCAGAATTTGACTTCATTGGCCCTAAGAAAGGAAGAGAGGCAATGGAGAGGCGATATGAATTTTAGTTAGAATACTCTGTGTCTCTGCACACATGCAATATGTAGGATAGGACAACTCAGCTAGACAGGTACAGAAGCATCCAGTTACTAGATGTTACTAGACGTACGCAGTAGCTGTTTCTCAGCAGTTTTCATTATGGGTAAGCCACCTGGTAGATCAGACCCTCAGAGAACAGAGCCAATCAGAATTAAAGTCAGCCCATCTGACTCAATGGCTGGCCCAGGCAGGTATGTCTGTTATAAGGGCTGGATCCCAATGCCTATACCATTTTGGATACAGTTGAGTGCTACTGCAATTTTATTTACTACGGAAGCCCTCCATTAGGATAATGGTTGGTCCATTGTGGTGTGTTTTCTAGATCTAGAGGGAGAGCTGGGAGTAGGGTTGCCAACCCTCCTGGATGGGCCAGAAGTCTACCAGAATTGGCATCGATCTCCCGGTAACCATTGAAAGCAATCCGGGAGATTTTAATAGGCTGCTGTTTTATCTGTGGGGGACTGGGCGTACAGGTGGGACCTCAAAAGCAGTACTCGTTGTCGTGTAAACAAATCACTTTGGGTAATGAATTAATTGACCAAGCTTTAACTAATGGGTGGATTGAAGAGACAGTCTCACCATATGCATCACCTGTTTGGATTGTGGCCAAAAAGGAACCCGGGAAAGGGCAATTAGTAATAGATTATAGACGAATTAATGCTGCTGTTCAAACAGAAAAAGGGGTTATTGCTAATCAAACTGAAATTCAATTTAATCTTCTTGCTAAATTAAACAACAACCCCTGGAAAGCCATTGTAGACATTAAAGATACGTTCTTTCAAATTCCAGTCTTAGATCTTCAGGGATTGACTGCCTTCCTGTGGAATGGGAAAAAATACAAATTTCGAGTTGCCCCTCAGGGATTTTGTAATTCCCCTGCATGGGCTACACAAATGATGGCACAATCAATGGCCTCCTTCAATCATGATAATTGGGTTAGTTACTTGGATGATATCCTGGTCTTTGATTCCACCCAAGAAACTTGTAGTATTGTTTTAAATGCATTGCTGCAGCATCTTGAGAATCAGGGTTGGGAAATCAAAAAGGAAAAGGTAAAGGGTGCCGCCCTTAGGCAAACATGTTTGGGGTAGACATGGGGCGCCATAGATATTACCTTGAATTCAGATGTAATTGAAGCAATAGACCAGCTTACTTCTATCCGTTCCTTAAAGGACTTTGATGGTCAACAGACCACTATAATCACTGAACGTTGGACCTTTACGCCTGCTGAGCTCAGAGACTTGAGGGCCAGAGTATCTAGGAAAGAAGGTGAACCTATTTGGAAATGGATAATGTGATTATTTAAAGAACATAGTAATGATTTTCTCACTATGTAAGATGTTGTTTTTTATTTTTTGTTGGAGTAATTTTTTGCTTGCTTAAACACTATTTTTGTTGCTGGGATAGAGAGTATTCTCATAGTTGACTTGATGAACTGGTTCTCCCATTTGTACAGCTGAACCCAGGAGGTCCGGCTCCTGCCTCTGAGAGGATGGCAGTGTAAATGACAGATTATTGCTTGGTAACAGCTGTCAAAAGTCCAGTTGGTGGTGCAGAAGGGCTAAGACAGGCTCCCTATCTGCCCTGGCTCCATGCGGCTCCCAGAAGTGGCTGGCATGTCCAACTCCTAGGCACAGCGGTGGCCAGGGGGTCTCCATGCGCTGCCCCCTCCCCTACTTCTGATTTTACAGCTTCCATTGGCCAGGAACCATGGCCAATGGGAGCTGCCTGCAGGCATGGGCAGTGCACGGAGTCACCTGGCCGCCCCTGAGCCTAGGAGCTGGAGGGACATGTCGTTGATTCCCAGCAGTCATCTGAGGTAAGCACTGCCTGGTTGGAGCCCACACCCCCTCTCACCCCCCAAACTCCTGCCCCAGCCTGAGCCCCCTCCTGCACCCAAACTCCCTCCCAGAGCCTGCACACTGAACCTGCTCCCATACCCCAAACCCCTCATCCCCAGAGCCTACACTTCCAGCTGGAACCCTCAACCCCTGCACCCCAACCTCCTGTCCAAGCCTGGAGCCCCTCTCATGCTCCCAACCCCTTGGGCCCACCCCCCAGCACCCTGTCCAACACCCCAACCCCCTGCCCCAGCCCTGATCCCCCTCCTGGACTCCAAATCCCTTGGTCCTAGCCTGGAGCCCCCTCCTGCACCCCAAACCCTTATCCCCAACCCTCCAGCCAGAGCCCTCACCCCTCGCATACCCAGCCCCCCGCCCCAGCCTGGTGAAAGTGAGTGAGGGTGGGGGAGACCGAGTGTTGGAGGGAGATGGGATGGAGTGAGTGGGGGTGGGGCCTCAGAGAAGGGGTGGGGCAGGGGGGGAGGCCTCAAGGAAGGGGAGGGGCAAGGGCAGAACAAGTGTGTTCAGTTTTGTACGATTAGAAAGTTGGCAACCCTAGCTGGGAGGGAAGCGTTTATTACCCCTAGAGACTATGGAGCCTAAAAAAATTATATTTAGGTATTCGCTAACTGCTTTAAACTGGGATTTTGTCTCAGTTAAAGAGACAATGGGACACAGCTCAGTGAAGGTGAAGGTTTGTCAATTCTTTCTTGATTGAGCTGGGCTTAGGGGGAGAAATAGTGTCCTATAGAGTCAGAGCCTTACGGAGATCCAGCGAATGGATATTCTATATGCAGATCACAACATCTGTACCATTTTGGATACAGGCTACAGATTTCTGTTTCACCAGCAACTGAGGACCAGTCAGCTGTTAAATATGACTATTTAATACTGCTAAATGTAAATGTATACAACTACGAACAAAGAATGTAGGCCATACTTATAGAATGGGGCTCTGAAGAGGGGCGTTGTGATTGTTAATCAGTTGAACTGTGATTAATGTGATGTTGTGGCCAAATAAGCTAATGTGAGCCTGGGGTTCAGAAACAGGGGAATCTTGGATAGGAGTAGAAAGGTTATTATGCCTCTGTATTTGGCACTGGTGTGACTGCTAATGGAATCCAGTAGAACCTCAGAGTTTTGAACACCAGAATTAGGAACTGACCAGTCAACCACACACCTCATTTGGAACCAGAAGTATGCAATCAGGCAGCAGCAGAGACACCCCTCCTCCCCCCAAAAAAGGAAATACAGTATAGTATAGTGTTAAACATAAACTACTCCAAAAATAAAGGGAAAGCAGCATTTTTCTTCTGCATAGTAAAGTTTCAAAGCTGTATTAAGTCAACATTCAGTTGTAAACTTTTGAAAGAACAACCATAATGTTTTCTTCAGAGTTACGAACATTTCAGTGTTACAACCAACCTCCATTCCCGAGGCGTTCGTAACTCTGAGGTTCTACTGTACTGTGTTCAGTTCTGGTCCCCACAATTCAAGAGGGATATTGATAAATCAGAGAGGAGTCACAAGAATGATTAAAAAACATGCTTTATAGTGATAAGACTCAAAGAACTCAATCTAGTTATCTTAACAAAGAAGGTTAAGGGATGACTTGAATGCAGTCTGTAAGTGTCTACATTGGGAACAAATATTTAACAATTGGTTCTTCAATATATCAGAGAAAGGTACAGCATGATCCAATGGCTGGAAGGTGAAGCTAGACAAATTCACACTGGAAATTAGGCATCATTTTTGACAGTGAGGGTAATTAACCAATGGAACAATTTACCAAGTGTTGAGGCGGATCCTCCATCACTGACCATTTTTAAATCAAAATTGGATGTTTTTCTAAAAGATATGCTCTAAGAATTTTTTAGGGGACATTCTTTGGCCTGTGTTACACAGGAGGTCAGACTAGATGACCACAGTGGTCCCTTCTGGCCTGGGAATCTATGAATCAGTGAAAACCCAAGGGCTGGAATGCTGCTAGTTATGGAGATCCCCAGATTGATTGTTTGCTGATGGAGTTCTGAAATGTTAGGAAAAGAACTGAGATTCTGCTATTCTTCTCAAGCTCAGAAGAGTCCAGTGGGGACACAGTACATATTATAGAGACTGAGAAATCATCTCTGAGTAGAGGTCAAAGGAGAATATATTTGTGCCAAAGTATAGAAGTGTGGAATGTTATGTTGAAACCTTATATTTGAATACATGTAACAGCAACAACGTGAGAGAGTCTGCATAAGGAACAGTGGTAGATATACTGCCTAGCAGCTTTTGTTTAAGCATGATTCATAGAATTCCAAATATTTACAATGTTTTATAGTAATTACAGTGTTTGCTCTGTGTATGAAATGTTTGCTTAATAAGAAACTGGTGTCTCTTTGAAGTTGAGTGGAAACTATTAACACCTACTTATCAGGGTTTTATATACAATAGCTCTGAAGTTTAACTCTGTAGCTAATGCTTTCTGAAGGGGGTTGAAAATACAGAATTGAAACTTGTGCTTCAGCCAAGAATTAACTTGAGGTGAAGGAAGAAAAGATGTGTAATAGTTATACATAATATTGACTCAGCAGCCCTCTACCCTGTTACTTATGCCTAAAGGCAGACACTTAAATCTGCATTTAGGCTCCTGAGTAGTTAAGAACTTGTACCTTGAGTTTCAGAGGCCACTAAATCAGCCTTTAATTGCTTTAGATGGATATTTATGCACTTAAATATAGGCACCTAGGTTTGAAAAAATGACCATTTGTTTCAGACTAAACAGTGGGTCTGCCTACTTGATCCAGATTAGGCTATCTCAGTTTAGAATTAAACTACTGAATACACAACATTTCAGATTTCCCAAATAATGTCAGCTTGCACCATTTATCTATTATTAAAGTCAAGAATATGGGATAGAATCACTTGTGTATTCATTGGGAAATACACACTTCACCCTTAGACCATTAAGAAAACACTGTCTGAGTGCAAAAGGAATATGGTGACCAGCAGTACTGTTTAAAACCTCAGTACTGCATTGGGCTTGGTGCAAGCTGACCTACCAATAGAGTAAACAGATAGAACGTGTGGAAAAAGCAGGGCAGGAGCTTGGGGGGTAACAGGCACCTATATAAGAGCTGTGCCTATAAAATCAGGACACCTGCTCATCCTACCTACCAACCACTCAGAGTCCCATGGAAGTCATTGGGGCCACCTGGGTCTATCCACATGAAGCTCAGCACATGGCTAGGCCCTTACTTCATGGATGATGATATTTTCTCTCTGACAGACAATTTTCTAGAGTCCCATTCAAAACCAAAACGAACTGCACCTTTCTATTTGTTATACTTACCCTCTCATCCCTCTTAACCACACATTTTGACCAATGTTCCTTTCATTTGTCATGCTTTGGAGATTGTACCCAAAATTCAGCAATTCCAAGACAATTGTAATCTGAATAAAGTTTCAGAGCTTGCCTTATTTGCCTTTTGTTCTGTAGTAATATATCATTATTCTGTTTATTTCACTTCTGAAAGGTAGCAAAATAACGATAAATACGGGAATGTTACATTTAATTGAACACGTAACACAGAGTTGCTGTTTCTGAAGGTATTTTGTCCCCTTTGCTTTCAGCACATTTAATTATGTATGAGCTCTTAAAAAAACCTCAAATAATATGAGACGTCTACTAGGAGAGGAGATTTGAAGATGATAAACGTTATTTCGAATCACCATGATATGATTCATATTGTGATGTGATTGGGAACAATATTAAAACCCACCAAGGCTATTATACCTAAATTTTTGTTTCAATTCATGCAATATTGCTGCTGCTTAATATGATTTCTATTTACTTCTTTCCATTGTTAGTGTTTTATTGAGGTTGTGTCGGTTTTATCAAGCTAATCTCTACTGGAAATGGAGGTCAGGAGATCCAAAGCACTGGCAAAAGCCTGTCTCCATTATATTCTACTTGGTATGAATTCACTGGAAAACCCTCACTCTAAAATAAACTTGCTTTCTTCACCATTCTTCAGTTACAATATGTCTACCTGCACAAACCCTGACAGCTTGATATTTAAAAGCTATATAAACTCTCATCATCTAATTTTATATTCCCTTTCTTTTAATGACATATTGGATTTTGTTTAAAGCTGTGGTGAATGCATTTATCGAAGGGTTTCGAATCAAGTTATCTCTGCCATCAATAAAAGATTGAATTTTAAAGGTTATTTTAATCAGAACTTAAACACATGCACTACTACTATTAATGACAATGACAGCAAGTCATTAATGTGCGTTCTTGTGTTGAGGTTGAGGCAAGAAATCCTGTTATGCCCATGCTAGAATACAATTTGGCAACACAGGATATTGTAAAAGCTTTATAAATCTTATATCTCTATTTCTCCTTGTATTCTGGTCTGGGGAGTAATGAAAAAGAGTGACACATAAATTTACCTACCAACTGGGGTATGCTTTCTCTCTTGAATGCCCACGTATAACTCCCATTAACATTTGTGGAAAATATACATGCATGTCAAAGGGGAGAACAGGCTACCAGTTATCCAAAGGTCCAGAATATGAACAGAATGGTGCTCATTTTAGTAGCTTACTAATCAATTCTATATCATGTTTACTTAGGTTTATGTTCTTTGAACTGAAAACATTTACATAAAATAGCTAGCTAACCTACAAATTAAGAAACTAAAATTCAGAAATATTTCTTACACCTTTAGATTTCACGCTTGGATATTCCTATTAACAGTTTTTAAAAATAACCATTATTGCAGTACTCTGCTCTGTCCCTTCCTAACCATGTTATTGGATACGTGATTGAAATCTGACAAAAAAGCCCACAACGTTTTATAATAATGTCCTGCAGCAAAAGTATGGCACCAATAACTAAACAATACTTTATCACCTTTGCCACTCTCAACAGCTCCCATTAATACGGAGATCATAGTGTTAGGCCTTCTATTCCCCAGCTGACCGCGTTAGTGACAGCCAGGGCTTAGGCAACGACATTGAAAAATATTTGCCGTGACACAGCCACAAATCACTGCAAGACAAGTTAAAAACTCAATATTCACTAAACTTGCATCTGTTCTTTTCTTGTGAGAACATCTACAACACAATGAGTTAGGCTAAATTCCTTAAAGTATCAAAACACTGATGGAAAGTGAAACAAAATATTGGTTGATAAAAACTAAATGCTCAGAGGGGCCTCTGTCAAATCATTTATACACAAAAGCTATCATCTGAGCAGTAATATAGTCAAGTAGATATTCTGATGATGAAATATTTTTTAATGTTAGGGGGTTAGTGTGTGTGCAATGCACAAAGCGGATGAACACAAGCATCTGAAAATCACATTTTCTTTGGGGTTCACTAAACACTCTAATCTTACCATTATTGATTTTTATTTTCATCTCTCCCAGGGAATTCAAGATGATGTTTGACTACTTAGCAAAGGCCACAAGTTTCAAAAGGTCAAAAGGGATTAGAATCTTGCACAAAAGAGGTGCTTCTACCTCAAACATAAAACTTTTATAAAATTAAGGACCATAATGTGCCTTTGATTCCTATGCAAAATGGGCATTGATGCCGATAGATGTATACATGAATCAGAGGCAAGATATTACCTTGGTTTAAAGTGTTGCCAAATGTAGCCTAAAGATGGGCAGACAGTTTAACAGGTGTTAAACGTATGAAATCATAGTAAATATAACATACGAGGGTGCTTAAGCATTTGGGGATTCTATAACAAGAGGCCCTATTCTGAGTGTGCGCTGTTTGCTAACTGGGCAGATCTGACTCAGGTATCCACAATGTGGAAGAACACTAGTGTAGTATATAGGAATTGGGTAGTATATGTTTGTGAGCCCCCTAGTGCAGTGGTTCTCAACCAGGGGATACACAGAGGTCTTCTAGGGGGTACATCAACTCATCTAGATATTTGCCTAGTTTTACAATTGGCTACATAAAGAGCACTTGTGAAGTCAGTACAAACTAAAATTTCATACAATGACTTATTTATACTGCTCTGTATACTGTACACTGAAATGTAAGTACAATATTTATATTCCAATTGATTTATTTTATAATTACACAGTAAAAATGAGAAAGTAAGTAATTTTTCAGTAATCGTGTGCTGTGACACTTTTGTAGTTTTATGTCTGATTTTGTAAGCAAGTAGTTTTTAAGTGAGGTGAAACTTGGAGGTACACAAGGCAAATCAGATTCCTGAAAGGGGTACAGTAGTCTGGAAAGGTTGAGAGCCACTGTGGGTCTCCTGTCTTCTGTGGCAGAAATCACCAGAACCTAACAGAGCAGCAGTGTGTGTGTATATATATATATATATATATATATATATATATATATATATATATATATATATATATATATATAGCTAGGCCTTGTACGTTTGTAGTTCGTAAAAAGGGTTATTTGGGACCCAGCTGGGTCTGTGTGGTTTCCTCACATTCTTGATATTGTGTAAAAAGCAAAGACACAGTGGTGAGCAAACTAAAGGATCGAGGAACTGGTTGGTTCTGGGGACTAGAAATGGATTATGGAACTTTCCATCTCTAGTTCAAATTTAGCTTAGGTCAGAAGGGACTAAAATTGTAACTAAAGCATGACAGACAACGCACTAAAATTTTCATGAACATATATTTGATTTTAATCAATTTCCTTCTGTCTGTTTCCTTTCCATGAAAATTCAAGCAGACAAATTTCCTGGCCAGAATGTTTTCAGAAACCGCAAATTTTAGGAACATACTGGAGCCTGTTCAAGGAAAGAAAATCATAAATTCTTAACAGCAAGTTTTTGCACTGGACACCTGATTCTATGTGTCACACTCATTCAGCCAGGCATAAATATACTTCTAGTCTCCCTCAAAATGGTTGTGATGAAGGGGAGTGTCTGGCTGGCCAGTCTGGTCTAGGAGCTCAGGATCAGAGCTAGGGATGAAGTGTTCCTGGGCTTCTAATTCTAGTCTCTTACTGTCGGTAACACTGCTGACAACTGAAGATTCGTCACCAAAGAGTACAAATATTAACTGAAATCATTTAACAACATTGGGTTACTAAATATGGATGCTATTTGGCAAATTGATTATGTACTTAATGCATCCCGGCAAATTGGCACTATGAAGCACTGGTTAGCTGTTCATTCTCTGCAAGGTACAGTAAAAGGGCAATACAAGGTGTGAGGGATGCAGCAAAGAAAAATTCTGGCTCTTTCACCACCAGCAACAAAAATAGCTTTGGTTTAAAAGATAGCTGCATCAGATGTTTTTTGAAATTCAGTTGAAACAGCAGGTAAATAAACTGGGACACCAGGCTCATCAATGTCTGTTAGTGAACAGTGGCAGTCATCATCTCCTCCTATTACAAGCCACAGACTTGTAGGTCAGCTAATTGTCCCATCTTTCCAAAATATGATATTTCATACTCCAGTATACCCTACAATCTGCTGCTATGCGGGCTCATTCTTCAGCTAGTCTAAAGTGTACATAAAATAGGACACGCCAATCACTAGCTAGAGTAAAGGATATTGATAAATACTACTTATGGGATTGATCAGCAGAAAGAGTCAATGATTCTGATCACTTGAATAACTTCAGCTTCCTGAAACTAGCACAAACATTATTTCAGCCAAAGGCACAGACTCAGTAGACCTGAATGTAGTGATGGTTGAACTCAAAGACCTAACTGGCCTTTTTGCTCTCTAATTTCTGTGATCCTTTGAGCCTTCCTGGGAGTTCTGCTTTAAGATAAATCCTTGAAAAACTGAGTGTTCTATGAACTTTGCAGTGAAACATATAGAATATTTTCAATAGCTTTGGAGGAGGTGGGGGGGGGTAACCCAGCTTTTCTCATCCCAAATACAAAGCATTTTGTTCTTTACTCATACATAAAAATCAAGACAAAAGATACATTTTAGAGGTTATATAGAATGCAATTGAAATGAGTAGATGGAAAAAAAAGATTCTTTAGTACTATAGTGCTTTGTTATGACTGAATAAACTAAATATGCTTAATATTAAAGGTAATGATGCGACTGATTGAATGGTTTGACATTACTGCACATGAAGTATCATTAAGGGGGTCAGGATGGTTTTATATCAATATCACGTCATAGACTAAAGCAAATGAAAATGTGGGGACAAGGTGATTATCCATTGGAGTCTTGCAATGTCATTTAAAACATAGTTTTTAAATTATAGGCTAGTCAATGTGAGTTGAAATGGTCTTGCCTACATGTCAGAATAGGCCCAGTTCAGCAATCTGAGTAGTTGCCCCATGCAGATCCTTATGTGTAGATGACGGCAAACCAGATTTGCACCCATTGGGCTAGATCAGTGTAAACCCCGCATGTCTTTGCTTTTACTTAGGGATCAGCATCAATGCATATACACGGATTGCTAGCCACCGATTGCTGAACAGGGGTATTCCTGAGTCTAGACCAGTCTTAAACTACTTCATCAATATTTACTCAGGGCATCATCCACTGGTCAGATTAAGATGATATTCACAGTAGAAAATTACAGTCAAGTTTAAATGCAATGTACAAGTCCACTGCTCATACTTTCTGCTTCCAGGGCCATATAACTATCTCTCTGAATCTTTTCATCTCAATTTTCCTGCAGGGAAAGTTGTTATATAGAACACAAAATGGCACTGTCTTATGCAGTAGCTTTTTTGCTTTGGACTCAAATATTGTGGGTTCAAATCCCATGCTAGAAGCCTAGTTTTTTCCTGCCCACCTTGAGCCCAAACTTCTCTCACAAAGTATACCAGATAGTGCTTACCAATGTGTGGCTGCTGTACCAAAACAGCATGCTCTAGAGAAGGTAAGTGTGGCTACTCGGAATGGGGAAACCAGAGCTACACCATAGTCTTCTCTGATGTCTAGCATAGGGAGAGAAACTCTACAATAGGCATATTTTGGAAGTAAAACCTAGACACTGTTGGGTTCTGGGCATAGAGCACTGCAGAACTGGTGAGGAAGCACTGCAGCACTGTAGCTGGTGAGGAAGCATTGCAAGGTGCTGAATGAACAGTCGTCTGTTGCTGTTGCCCACTTATATGCTTGTATAGACCCATGGGCAGGTTTAATAACCTTGAAATACCAGGCACTGACTGTATGGACAGGCGCCCGACTGTGATGATGCCGTGTCCCACACACATTCAGTCCATTCAGCTGTTCCAGTGTTCATATGTGGTATTGACACTCATATCATAATAATGTCAAGCTCACTGACACCAACTGCATGGTGGACATACGTCCTATGATATAGTGATCTTCTGCCTCAAATTCTCTAACCATCTGTCTTGTATGGCCGATTCCACCACCCTTCAGCCAATTGCTTTTCTGGTGCCCAGTGTGGGGATTACTTTAGCTAGCGCTGCTGGTATAACCTCTGTAACTTGATTTTTGGGATGCTGTCAAAAAGGAAATCTTCAGGCATCTGCTTTTCTCTCTCCTTGGGAGCATTGCTGCTAGCTGCACACACTGCAGGCTCCACTCATGCCCTGAAGAGTGTGGTTAGGAGAATAACAACTGCTCCTTTGTTTCAGTGAATTTTAGCTGCATCCTTTTCCTCTTACTGGTGGCAATGACTGAGCCACAGGACTTAAGTTTAACTAATGGTGAAACGAGAGAGCAGCTTTTATTGGGCATTTGGGCCGCAAGGTTAAACTCATTTCTGGGGTGAAAATGTCAAGTCAAGGTCCCATCTTTCCATTTCTAGTGATCTTCCTGTTGCAAATTAAAGAGTGAAAGAGCCCGTGGTATATTATGAAAAGACTTAGGAAATATAGACAATGTCCTGAATAACATTTCCTTTCTCGGTGAGGCACCTAATATCCCAGTCTGCACAAAAGGCTGAACACATAAATCCATCCATCCAGATAGGGATACCGCCCTCTTAACTTCAAAATCATTATAGCAAAATACTTAGGGCTATACAGAGTATGAAAGGTGCCATAGACAGCTAAATTTAATTGGATTCTGTCTACCTATTTCCCTGCAAGGTTTCATTATTATGTGTTGTTTGTTTGTTTGTTTTATTATTTTATTTTTTTTAAAAAACATTGACCCAATCAACTCAAAAATGGACCACTGCTGAGAAAATTGCACAAGAAGATGTTCTGAAATGGGGTCGCCCTTCATGGATGAGATTGCCCCCAGAGCACCCTGCTTATAATGAGGCTGTTGATATAAAGTCTGTAAAAGCTACAAGAAATAAGGCAAAGGACAGAAACCTGCCAGTGACATTCAGGGTGTCCATGGTAACCAGGGCAGTGAGTAATGGGCAGTCTATGACCAACCTGGCCACACAGAGATAGGACTATGGCAAGCATAGCAAGGAGCAGTCAGAATCTGCCACAGTGTTGGCCCAACCTGGGACATGGCATGGACCCCTGAGTCAGCACAGAGATGATCATGCTTGGGAATGAAAGCCATGGGCATAGATGCCAATGGATATATAAGAGAGGCCCATAAATAACCCTAACCCATTAAAAGAAGCAAGCAAGCAATGGTGAAAGGAGTAGAACAAAATCACACCTGTGTACCAAACCACAGTGGAGCTGAGCTGAGGAGTTTGTGGCTTATGTGTTCTCTATGACAATGCAATGGAGGTCATGATCACTCTGCTCATAGGCCTGCTTGTGTGCACAGATCTATGCGAGCAATGGCAGCCTGCTTGCACCTACTGTAAAGGGATCTCCCTCAGATAGATATTTTCTTGCTCCTCTGTGCATCCTACTTACAACTCTGTTGTTTGGGGTCTCGGTTCCCTCTCTCTGAGGACCTGTCACACCGTTGTCAGCCCCAGTGTGCACTTTGTATGGGCATAGTTACCTTTTACCCTCTTTCTGACCACACAAGGTCTTCTCTTGCTCCCACTGATTACGGTTTTGGGAAGCATCTGTGCTTTATGTTTCATTCTAGCCATGATCATTCTCCCTCTGGCCTCACCTTCTTTTGCAGTGATGTGCAAGCAGGGTGTGCAGCTGCCCCAGAATGCAGTGGAATGGCCTGTATGCGCCATGAGCTACCTGCACAGCAGAGGAGGAGGGACGTCACAAACACTAAAACAAAAGCTGAAACGAATAAGGAGAACGTCCTAACAATGGCTGGCTTTGCATAAAGTGTGCTTTCTTCTTCGTGTTGCTCAACCTCTTCCCAATTCAGCTCAGAACAGCCAACCACATAATCTCCCCCAGTCATGGCCTGAGTGGGCTACTCACCTCTGACCATCAACTTGTCATTTTTTACTTTTAATTTACATTGGTACCAGTTTGTAGAGCCTAATTTAGAGCACTGGAGACCTGTGCTCAATTCCCGACTCTGGCTTGTTGGGTGACCTTGGGCAATTCACTTCACCTCCCTCTGGCTCAGTTTTAGGGTGACCAGACGTCCCGATAAAATCGGGACTGTCCCGATCTTTAGTTCTTTGTCCTGCGTCCCAACCGATGCATGGTCGGGATGCCATTTGTCCCAGTATTGCCAGTTTGGTTTGTTTGTTTTTTGCTTCGGCAACTCTGGCCGCCTTTTTTTTTTTTCTTCCCCCATGTGTCCCAATATTTTGTCCCTTACATCTGGTCACCCTACTCAGTTTCCCCATTTGTAAAATGGGGATAAAGACCTCCATTTTAAAGTGCTTTGAGTTCTATTGAAGAAAAATGCTCGATATAAGAGCCAGGTATTATTATTATTTAGCCATTTCATTGAAAATTGAAATGAAAAATCTTCTTTCTCCCAGGAAACCACTGATAAAATCCAAGGCTGACCAAAAAGCAGGACAAAATAACCTCGAAAATTTGTCATGTTTTAATGGAGGAGATAAATTAATTAGTGTTATATTTATGTTGCTGCAGAGTTATTTGATCAGACTTTGGAGTAAATGACTGATCTGTTTACTTATACATGTACTTTTAAAAGAACGTGAAAGGCATCCAAAGCATTGGATGATTACTCTTTTATTGAAGACCAGTAAAATCTCAGTAAATAAAATAATACATAAATAAACTGAAATGACCAAATTGGTCTCTGGCTCCATTCAGGTTGCAACATAAATTTGGGTTACAAAACAACTGGAAAGGGACAATTCAGAAAATATTTTTTAAAGCCTATAAAATCATAGGACTGGAAGGGACCTTGAGAGGTCATCTAGTCCAGTTCCCTGAACTCCTGGCAGGACTAAATATTATCTAGACCATCCTTGACAGGTGTTTGTTTAACCTGCTCTTAAAAACCTCCAATGGTGGAGATTCTACAACCTCCCTAGGCAATTTATTCCAGTGCTTATCTACCCTGACAGTTAGGAAGTTTTTCCTAATGTCCAACCTAAATCGTCCTTGCTGCAATTTAAGCCCATCGCTTCTTGTCCTATCCTCAGACGTTCAGGAGAAAAATTTTTCTCCCTCCTTCTTACAAAAACCTTTTATGTACTTGAAAACCGTTATCATGTCCCCTCTCAGTCTTCTCTTCTCCAGGCTGAACAAACCCAATTTTTTCAATCTTCCCTCACAGGTCATTTTCTAGATCTTTAATCATTTTTGTTGCTCTTCTCTGGACTTTCTCCAATTTGTCCACATCTTTCCTGTTGTGCCCAGAACTGGACAAAATACTTCAGTTGACGCCTAATCAGCATGGAGTACAGCAGAAGAATTACTTCTCATTTCTTGCTTTCAACACTCCTGCTAATACAATGATGTTTGCTTTTTTTGAAACAGTGTTGCACTGTTGACTCATATTTAGCTCGTGATCCATTATGAGCCCAGATCCCTTTCTGCAGTTCTCCTTCCTACTCCTTCCTATCAGTCATGTCCGTTTTGTGTACGCACAACTGATTGTTCCTTCCTAAATGGAGTACTTTGCATTTGTCCTTATTGAATTTCATCCTATTTACTTCAGAAAATATATACCTATATTTTGATATAAATGCACGCCTTTTAATTCATAACTATTGCTTTTTCTCTGGAGTTATTTGTAGGGGGATATGCTTGTCTGGATTGAGGCAAATATTTTTAAACCTAGGTGCCATAAAGTTTGACTCCTATATCCATATTTAGGCACCTATATAAAAGCAGCCTATTTTTCAAAGATTCTGAGTTCCAGACGCTTCCATTTTTTTCCCCCTGGGATTTGTGAGTGTTCAACACTCCTGCAAATCAAGCCACTTTTTTTAGATGTGGATTGAGAAGCCTGACTCTAAGCATCCAAGATTGAAAATTTTGGCCTAACATGACAGATTCATACAACAGCAAAGGGAGGAGAGAGATGAGATATTTCTGTATATAATAACATTTACAAAATTTTTCTGATTAAACAGATGCTTCCCTTTAATGAAGAACAACCTCCCTTATCTGCCCAATAATCAGCATGCAATTGTTATATGTTTACACGTATATTATATCATTCTGCATTAACTTCAGGAATAAATTAGTTCCCATCCCGTTCAAAACCAAGATATGTTTTCACTGGCATCTTTGAAATATAATGTTAGAAATGGTATCCTTTGCTTAATAAACATTTAGAACAAGAAATGCTGGTAAAGTTCCTTGTAATTAAAAAAAAAGAAATGTAACAATTTGCCAAGCAAACACAAAATGAACTCAGAAAAGTTGTTGACTCTATATGTCCTTTGTACTATAAGGTCCTTCTTTTCT